>NC_081435.1:8391749-9844249 GCF_949786415.1 Peromyscus eremicus
GTACAAAAATACCAAAATAAAACAAAAAGCACAAACATACACACACAAACACACACACACACACACACACACACACACACACACACACACACACACAAACAACATGGAATCTATTTCATGTTGGCCAACTACTAGGGGCCATGGGACTTGTCACAGAGAGTGATTGATACACCTGTGACATTCTACTACAAGAAATGAATTTTCCTCTTTCCAACAGTTATCAATTGCAAATAACTTCTTGGTTACTAATGGAACCCTGAGTCTACTTTGTCCTCTCGGTGCTAGGATCCCAACTGGCTTGAAGCTGTTCTGTTCTTATATAGGCTGCCACTGTCTCTGTGAGTCATAAGTGCATCAGCCCTGTTGTGTGTGAACAGCTTCTCTGCAGTCATCTCCTATCTCTGCCTCTTACAGGCCTTAGGCCTCCTTTTCTACATAGACCACTGAGCCTCAAGGGAAGGCCTTTGCTGAAGAAATCCCATTAATGACTAAGTGCTCTAAGATCTTCCATCCTATGTGCATTGTCCGGTTGTGAGACTCTGTCTTAATTCACATATACTACAAGACGTTTCTCTCATGAGGGCTAAGTGATGAACTGATTTACAGGTATAACAATATGTCATTAGGAATCATTTTAATGCTATATTCCATTAAAGGACTAATGTTATCCCTAGGCCCATGACCTATCTTGTCTCAAGGTTTTGTCCACTTTAGCAGTGTCAGGAATGGGTTCCAACTCATGGAATGGGCCTAAAATACAACAAAAAATTGGTTGTTTACCTCTATGACCTAACTTTCTAAAAGATATATTTTATTTTAATTAAAATGTAATTACAGACTTTCCTCTCCTTTCTCCAATTTCTTTTATACCTCCCCAACTCCCTCTCAAATTCATGTTTTTTTCATGAATTATCATTATTAATTATATGTGTATGTATGTGTGTGTGTGTGTTTGTGTGTGTGTGTGTTTGTGTGTGTGTGTAAATATGTGTGTGTGTTTGTGTGTGTATGTGTGTGTGTGTGTGTGTGTGTGTGTGTGTAGGCATATATTTACATGTATATGGACAACCTGCTTGGTCTGCTTAGTGTGACTTGTATGTTTTAGGGTCAATTACTTGGATAACCAATTTTGGGACACATTCCTGGGAAAGACATATTCTTCCTCTTTCAGTAGTTCTTAATTGCTAGTAGCTCTTCATCTAGGGGTGAGGACTCATGAGAGTTCTCTCATTCACCTTGGTATGTCACTGGAATTGTCATTGTGAAATTCTCATCCACATATAATTTAAGTATTAAGGTGGTACCCATCAGGATAAAGGTGTAAAGGATAACTTTTATTGATTCTTTTTCCATTTTCCATTCCATCCGTTTGCATGAGTCAGATCTGATCTAAGCTTTTCCTGAAGTCAGTATTCCTAAATGCTGATGTGTTCCGTGGCTCTTCCGTACACACTACACAGTCTTTCTATGCATTCCAAATCCTGCATCCTCCACAATGACTTCAAACCTTGACTTTAAACATATGTGTGTAACTCATGCGTTGGATGTCATACTCTCATTGAGACTGGAATTTCTGGGTATTGTTTTATTTTTATCTTGTCTTTGGATATTCAAATCTTCTCATGTTTCCTCTATTTCCATTCAACTTATTTATACAAATACCACTTTATTTTAAACTTGTGGTTCCTTTTATAAAATTTTAGTTCTTGATTACTATTCTACCTTGTTAATTCATGTGATTTTGAAGCACTACACCAAAATAATCCTTGTGGTTTGTGCCATCCAACCATCATCCCAGATCACACTGTACTAATGGTTGCTGGAGGAATTAGACGTTTTCAAAGAGTAATGCTTTTTGAAATTGTTACCAATATCTGTATATTCAATTATCTTAATAATCACTTTAATAGTTCTGTTCATTTTCTTTTCATCTGCCATGACACCTATGAGTTATTTTTATACTTTGCAAAGTATTAGAATTCCACAGTAGCTCACTATTAATCTGCTTCTTTCCCTTATGCTACACACTCTTTCATAATGGCCTTGTTTTCCTGTGGTATAAGACAGTAGATATGTGCTGATAAATTTCAAATGTGTATTTTCAGAGAAGAACTTATTGCTAAGTTGTAGGTTTATATTTTGAACAATGTGCTCAATATTTACACTTGAACAGCTCACGTATATGTCATATCAATATACCCTCAGGTGGAATTTAGTATTTTATATTTCCAGAGTTATAAATGCTCTGGTGTGTCTATTTTTTCAAATAATGTAACTATGCTCCTTTCTTAGTTAGGGTTTTTATTGCTGCGAAGAGACACCATGACCATGGCAACTCTTATAAGGAAAACATTTAATTGGAATGTCTTGCTCACAGTTTCAGAAATTTATCCCATTATCTTTGTGGCAGGAATCATGGTGGCATCCAGGCCTATGTGGTACTGGAAAAATAGCTGAGCATCCTACATCTTGCAAGCATCAGGAAGTCAACTGACTGTCACACTAAGGGAAGCTTGAGCAAAAGAGACCTCACAACCCACTTCACAGTGACACACTTCCTCCAACAAGACCATACCTCCTATCAGTGCCACTTCCTGGCCCCCAAAGGCTCACAGACATATCATAATGTAAAAAAAAAATGCATTCATTCCAACTTCAAAGGTCTCCATAGTCTATACCAGTCTCAACTTATTTACAAATCTAAAGTCCAAGTCTAAAATTCAGAGACACATAAACAGTCTCTGAACTCTAATACCCTATAAAAATCAAAATCAAAAAACAGATCACATACTTCCAACATATCATGGCACAATATATATAATACCATTCCAAAAGGGAGGAAAGGGAGCATAGTAAGGAAATATTGAACCAAAGAAAGCCCAAAAACCAGCTGGGCAAACTCCAAACTCTGCATCTCCAGGTATGATGTGAAAACACTCTTCAGATCTTGAATTTTGTTCAGCTTTGTTGACTGGAACACACTTCTTTCTCTTAGAGTGGTTCCACTTCTTGTTAACAGTTCTTCTCAGCAGGAACCCACAACTCTGGCATCTCCCAGGAAATGCAGGCTTCAACTTCACAGCTTCATGCATGGCTCCTCTACAAGGCCTCCATTCAGTGACATCCCTAACACATGCTTGACTCAGCAGCTTTCTGTAGGCACAGAGGCAAATTCCATAACCCATTTCTTCTATCCTTAGAAGCTGCCAAGTTCTGCTGCTACTGGGCCTGGAGCATAGCCCCTTCATTCAATTACGCCTTCACCAGCTTAATCTCTTTCACTGCCTAAGATTGGCTGTCCTGAAACTTGCTCTGTAGACTAGGCTTGCCTCAAACTCAGAGATTTGCCAGCCTCTGCCTTTCCAGAGCTGGGATTAAAGGTGTGGGCCACCACACCCAGATCTAAGCTTTTCCTTAGTTTCTTTCCACAAATTGAAAATTTATCTGGGTGGGAGCTTGCCCTGAGGTCATCACTTCCTGTATTCCATTTCTTAATCTGTCTACTTCCTTAAACATAGGATTTAGCTCCATTCTACTTCCTGATTCTCTTTTTTCTCATCAAAATCTACATTTTGTAATTTACCTTGCTCAGCTTATTCCTTTTCGTTATTTATCTTCATTAGAGTTACCACTAATAAGCACACAGACAGAGTCTATACTAGCCTATTTTGAGATTCCTTCTGCCAACAGAACTAATCTAAAACTCTTCACTTTAGCCTCATACAGACTCTTTGTTCAAGGGCAAAAGGCAGTCACTTTCTTCACCATACTATTACAAGAATGATCTCTAGGTAATATGCTCAAATTCTTCTCCTCTGAAACCTCTTAAATGAGCCTCCCCAACCAAAGTTCAAGTAAGTCTTAGCACCACTGTCTTCTATGTTCTTACTAGAACGGCCCATTAAGCAGTGCTTAAAGCATTCCACTGCTTTCCAAGCACAAAGTAGTAAAGTCCAAATTCCTCCAAACACATGGTCAGGCCTATCACAATAATACCCCACTCCTGGTACCAACTTCTGTCTTAGTTAAGGTTTTCATTGTTTTGAAGAGGCACTATGATCACAGCAGCTCTTTTTTTTTATTTTATTTTTAAATTTTTCTTAATTAAGAAATTTTTTACTCACTCCACATACCACCTACATATCCCATCTTCTCCCTCCTCCCACCCCCCAGCCCTCTCTTCCAAGCCACCCCACATCCCCACATCCCCCAAATCAAGGTATCCTATGGAGAGTCAGCAGAGCCTGGCACACTGAGCCTAGGCAGGTCCAAGCCCCTTCCCACTGTACCAAGGCTGTGCAGGGCATCACACCACAGGCACCAGATTCCCAAAAGCCTGCCCATACACCAGGGATGGATCCTGATCCCCCTGCCTGGGTGCCCCCCAAACAGTTTGAGCCAAACAACCATCTTCTGTATCCAGAGGGCCTAGTCCAGTCCCCCATGGGGGCTCCACAGCCACCAGTCCACAGTTCATGGGCTTCTACTAGTGTGGCTGGTCATCTCTGCACGTCCTCCCATCATGATCTTGATGTCCCTCGCCTGCAGAATCCTTCCTCTCTCTCATTGATTGGATTCCCAGAGCTCAGTCTGGTGCCTGCCGGGACCATAGCAACTCTTATAATGAAAACATTTAATTGGGGTGGCTCGATTACAGTTTCAGAGGTTCACTCCATTATCATCATGGCAGGAAGCATGGAGACAAGCAGGCAGATATGGTGTTGGAAGAATAGCTGAGAGTCCTACATCTTGCAAGCAATAAGAAGTCAACTGTCACATTGAGGGAAGCTTGAGCAAAAAAGATCTCAAAACAGTCCCCCTCAGTGACACACATTCCTCCAACAAGGCAACAGCTCCTAATAGTGCCATTCCTTTGGGAGTCATTTTCTTTCAAACCACCACAACACTCAACAGTCAAGGTCAGAATCATGACCATAATTCATCATCCTTTACTTACCTTTCTGGTTGATGATATTCTCATATGCCTTTTGATTCCTTCTCACTCTCCAGTATTAGTAATAACCCCGTATTCAGTCTTATCATTTTCTGTGAACTTCTAAAACAAATTTCTTTCTGATACTTCCTTATCTATGACCATTTAACATCTTCATTGTACGTTACCAGAATGTATTTCCTCATGTATCAATCTTATGATGAAGTTGGCTCTCAACCTTTATAGGAAAAATCTAGGTATTTTGGCATGAAAAAAAAAAATGTGTCCATTGATGTTTTTTTTTCCCCCCTCTGGATCTTTAATCTTATCTCTTATAAACATCTACTACCTCTTTTCAGAAGAGCTTTGATCTTTTGTGATCCAATGACAATAAATAAATTGACATTCCATATTTGAGATACCTTAACTGTCCCACGATACATTTTATTTTTTACATCAAACAACATATGTGTTATCATTATCTATTTTCATTTTATTTTATTTCATTTCATTTTACCTTTTAAATTGAGGCAAGGACTCACTAAGCTTGCCAGGCAGAATTTGGACTTGAAATCCACTGTCTCAGATTACCAAGTAAAATAGATTACAGGCCAGCTCTATTATGTCCAGGTTTTCTACTACATTACAAGGTCTTGAAGATAATTAGTGTTTTCCAATCACATTTTAAAATTTTAAAATACTTTTTCATCTCCTGTGATTATAATATAATTGCTTTATTTCCCTATTCCCTTTCTTAAGTCTAAATCTTTCCATATTCTTGCCTGGGTTTAGTATTGAGTAGAATTCCAATAGATTTAAGCTAATAATCATATTTCATAAAACATAGATGAATAAACCCCAAATATAAGGCATTTCTCATGTCTTCCCTTCTTATAAATTATCATCCACTCTAGTATTTGCTTTTCCTGACATCTTGACACCTCTATTATAATATATTTTGGTACCACTAACTGGTAAGGGATTACATTTTGTTTCATTTTCGACAATTTAAAATTTTCTTTAATTTTGATTTCATGCATGTATACAATCAATCATGATCATGTATATCCTTTGTTCCTTCCTGCAACTCTTCCCAAGTTTCACATAAGATACCTACTCTAAAATCCATGCCCCTTTTTTTTGAAAGTTCACTGTATCCATTTAGTGCTACCCATATGTCCATGAGTAGTGGGTCTTTCTGATGGAACATGGGAAACCTACCAGAGGTTATACCCTTGAAATAAGAGTGATTTTTCCTTCCCTAGCTATTATTCACTACCAATAGCTACCAAATAAGTGATAGGTCTTGGTAATCATCTGCTCCACCTACAGCAGAATTTCGACAGGCTTGATACTGCATAGTTCTTGTCCTGCTAACCACAGCTGTTTGATTCATGGCTGTAATAGCTCTGTCATGCCAAGAAGACAGCATTTCATAGCACTTCATCCTATTCTCGGCTCTTATTTTCTTTCCACTCCTTTTCTACAGGAATCCTTGATGTTGAGATTAATTTAGATGTCCCATTTAGGTTGGAGGACTCAGTTTCTAATGCTCAACATTGTGACCAGTTAGCATCTCTCCATTGAGTGCTGGCCACTGAGAAAAGAAGATTCTTTGACCAAGATTGAAGGCTTCCCAGAGTGTAATGGACAGTATGGTCATTTTGAAAAACAAACAAACAAAACAAAATAACAATAACAAGTTCTAGGGTCTATGGTTGACCTAGACATTGGCTTTTACAATGATAAAGCAACAGGCAAAGAATTGTTTTTGTGGAGCAGGCCAATCAGAAAACAGACAGGTCCCCCCAACAAATGCATCACTGTTGTACCAGTAGGCTCATCTTGCTTTGCAATCCAGTTTTGCAGCACTCGAGGTCTAGTGTTTAGTAATGTCATTGATTTCCTTTATCCCCAGCAGCCTACTAAACCCCTGCCAGCAACATGGAAGTTAGCCATCAGGGAGGAAGTTCTCAGGAAATCTGAGACTGATTCGTCTATGTCCTACAGGAAAAGTACATAGTATCTTTAGCAATAGATTCTTACCATGTAGTTATGGTAGATTGCTAAGATCAATAGCCTGTATTCTTTCGGAGAGCCCTAGAGTCTCACTGAATTAAGTCATAGGGATTTATTCCATAACTTTTACTGTGACTTTCATATAATAATTCGGTTTTTTGGGAGCAATATTGTCCATGCAAGCAAGGATATTTTTGAACAGTTTTATGTACTTTTAAACTAGTTTGATAACTAATGGGTTTCATTATGGCTTTTTCCTCCATTCTTATTTTTGTTAACCCAACCACCACCCACTCCCCTCGGCCAACCACCGCTCTTACTGCTTCTTAATCTCTAACCCTGAGTATTCCAACTCTTCTTTAATTTCCATGTATTACATTATGTTTCTGTTTGTTTACCTTTTATTTTTAAATCGAGTTGTGAAAGAGTATACTTCCATATGACTTTATATATCCCTTTCCTTTGTAGTGTCTCTTCCCTTCACATCGCATTTTCCTCGTATTCTCATGCCCATGCCCAGTAAAGCCTTTCTAACCTAAGTAATTCATCTATTCCTCTTGTTTGACCTACACTCTACTATCACCCCTCCATTAATGTGGTTCTATAATCTATTTCTGGAAAAATAAGCAGTGGTGTAACTCAAGCCTAGGAACCCAAATGCCACCTGTGGATCTGATATGTGGGTCCTAGCTTCTAATCTTTTGCTTTGTGTGTTCAACTTGAAGCACAAGTTTGTTTTGTTGCCATATACCTTGTTACACAAAAATGTAAGGTGAATGATTAATAGCACAGATGAATTCCACGTATTAACTTCTACACATGCCTAATTCACCTTCTTTGATCATGATGAATTAGTAAGATTGAATTATTCAGTGAATTCTAAGTGATTCTGTATTCAACTTACACTATTTAATTAGTTGGCACTGAACTGTTTGGATGGTACAGGAACTTACCAGTTGCATAATGGTATCTGTTTCAAGTAAAATAAAAGGTGATTATGTATGAAAATCTATTTGAACTTTCTGTTTTTTAATGCAAAAAATGTATTCATTGTACAAATATAAAGCATTTTCTGTGCTCTACCATCCTCCTTTGTTTTTTTGGTGATTTATAGGTGACCAAGTATCATGATATATTTTCTGTCAATGACTTGGGACTGTATTATAGAGGATTTATTATTGCTTAAGATGCTGATTGCTCAGCATTTCTACTCCACCATAGCATCCAATTAATTATACTGATTTAGTTCATGTTACTTGTTTGAGAATACAGCCCCTTGACCCTGTCACATAATAAATATTATGTACCCACCTGAATTGGCTGTGATGCTTCCCAAGATTAATGTCCATGAACTATTCTCGGTTATGGCAATGCTTAGTCAAATGCTCCTGACTGTTTGTATAAAGATTTCATCTTTGATTGTACCTTATTAAGTATTTAAGAGGAAAAAAATCTTAATAAGTAAAGGAAGCCTTAAGTACACTGAAAAACCATAACTGTTTTATTTTCCCAGGAATTTCAGTTGAGTTTAATCTTGGAAACTGAATAAACTCACTCAGAGTATGCCATTTGTCACATCTAAAACAAAATTCCAGCCTTCCACTTTAAGCTATTCCCATTTTAATGACATGAAGAAGAGTTGTTTTCTCTCATAGTCCACACATCAGATTTGTTATTGATTTTCTTTTGCTGATCCTGCAGGCACTGTTTCCACTCTGCGTACTCCTTTGTTCCTCCAAGCTTCTCCAAGCCTCACTGGGGAGACCAGTAGCACAGTGGCTGGATCACACTTTGCATTGTTTTCTCTTTCGACTCCTAAGATATCTTCCACTTTGCAAATCTCCCAGCTGCTCTTATTAATTCAAACAACTAAAGCACATTTGCTGTGTTGTTCACACCTATGATTCAAATCACATTTCCAATGGTCCTGCTTATGTGGTTAATTTACACTGTTTCTATTGTAATTTTTTTC
Source organism: Peromyscus eremicus (assembly GCF_949786415.1). NCBI lineage: Eukaryota > Metazoa > Chordata > Mammalia > Rodentia > Cricetidae > Peromyscus > Peromyscus eremicus. The sequence goes on from NC_081435.1 coordinate 8,400,674, forward strand.
ATTTCAATATATTCATTAGTTCCCATTTTGCTTGCTCTTTGTTTGCATTAAATATGCAAGGAAGTGTTTCATCACATTTGGGCTCAGAGATATGACATCTGTAAGGGATCTTTGTACAACAACTTGATCATGTTTTGTTTAATTTGTGATTAATCAACTGTTAATCATCCAGAAAACTCATGTAAAATTGCTGCAGCTTGCCATATTTAGACAACAACTGTACTATCAGCTTTTTTTTACAATCAGTTGAATGCTGAATGTTCTATATTTAATGGCTGGCTGGGAATTGTGCAGTTCCTAAAGTCTACAATAGTGCTGGTGGATTGTCATCACTGTGGTTGTATTTATGTCAAAGTTTGTGTAACTCTGATCATTGGTATCTTATATCTATGAGGCAAGAAAGAATGCAGGTATTTTTCATGAACATATAGACAACCAACAGGAGAGAGGGTAAGGGGGACAAACAGACAGAGGGAGAGAGACAGTGACAGAGACAGGGAGAGAACAGGATTGAAAATCCTGAACGTGGCTTGGGGTGGTAACAACTACACAATAGAAACAGGAAGGTGAGGATTTATAGCTACACACTTTGAAATAAATAGGTAATAGGTGAAAAAGGGAACATACAGTGAAGAGAATATTTATTGAATTTTCTTTTGAAAGTTAGAGTTCTTAGTCTGAATGATCTAAAAAGTGTTGAACAGTTCTATTTACTCCTAGTATGACTATTACAAATTCTCATCTTACTGAACAGAAACTATGAACATTGATTGTGAAAAGAAATAAAATTCTTACCCCAGTCTCTATCCTCTTGTCCTTAACTGCTGTTTCTAAACCGAAAATATCTCTGTTGTGTAGGGTAACAAGGATGTGTTCAGAGTGACCTGAATATCATATGGGATGCGTCTATTCTCTTTATGTTATTATACACACCTGCTACAACTAGTGCGAAAATTGGTAAGAAATAATGACTACCCAACATGCTTTCAAAACCTCCAGCTGTGCTCCTTGGGGAGAGGTCACTCCAGGTCTAGGTTGAGTATGTTTTGTCTGAAAGACAGTGTAGACAAATGATGAACGTATTGTCACCTTTAATAGCTTTTAGTGTCACATAGCTATCCAGACATACACTTTAAAGTGATCCTCTGCTCCCTGGTATTTTGGTTCTTGTCAATCACTCTTTTTTATTTTATGGGTTTCTCTGTCCAAGAGGGAATGTCACATGCATTATGCCCATTAAATATCATTGCTAGCAAGTTTCAGGTAAAAATAATTTTGTTCTTCAGTCCAGAAAGTAGAGGCACAGTGAATACATTTTCTGGAAATTTCTTCTCAGTTTTTCAGAGTTATATTTCCTACTTTATTCAGAATAGCTATTATTTCTAAGACATCCATGTTAACAATTTAGGACAACAATCCTTTATACAAATTATTTTAATCAAAGCTTGGAAAACAACAAGTTTGTAACATCTTCTCTCCCCGTATTTATACAGAAAATAAGAATAATTGTTTGTCGGGTACTGTTCACATACTGAGTGTTTGGGATACCATCATTCTGCTGACTTATTGGAACATCATTTCTGGTTAGAGAAACATATTAATCATATTCATACATGTGAATGCATGAAAATATCTGTAAGGATTATACATACTATGTACATTAGTCCTCTAAACAATGTAAAATGGATCAGTTTTATTCTGAGGGTGCATTACTGTCCCCATGGGGGAATGAAACTGAATTTGTTGATTTCAGTTTCATGCAGTATAGTCCCTCCAATTCTATCACACTGAATACAAAATGAAGAAGACCTTTCAACATGGGAGTAAGAAGACTTTCTCAAAGATTATTTCTTGCAGGTAATAAAGGGAATCATAGTGTGTGTAGGATCACTAATTTGAGATACAGATAAACATTTATCTCTGAAAATTAAAAGATATAATTGTGGCAAGGCAGTGGTGGGGCATGCCTTTAATCCCAGCACTCGGGAGGAGCCAGGAGGTAGTATATGTCTGTGGATATTTTGAATTGTCATCTATCACTGGCAATGGCTACCCTGGGAGGACATGAGATTATATGTCAGGGCCATGACACATATGGACTCAATATCTGTGTCTGCATAAACTGGATCTGCACAAGATCCAGACAGCCAAAATACCAGTCTGCATAGGGTAGAGGCTTGTGAAGTCCCAACCACAGAAGAGCAGTTAGCAGTTGTTGGCAGCTAGATGAGTGAGAATGAGTTTCCCTTAGCAGTGTGGCCCCTGGTAAGTTACTCATGTTCAAGAACACCGTCCTACAGATAGAATCAGCACTAAGTGAACTAAAAAAGAAGACATGAAGTTGGAAGGAAAATGTGGGGGTAAGGGGAGATTTGCTATGAAATTCTCAAACAATAAAATCATATACCATTAAAAAATCCTCATTAATCCACAAGGATGTCCCCAGCTAAGACTCCTAGCAATGGTGGAGAGGGTGCTTGAATTAGCCTTCCCTGTACTCAGATTGGTGTCTACCCTAATTGTCACCACAGAACCTATATCCAGTGACTGATGGAAGCAGATACAGAGACCCACAGCCAAGCACTTGACTGAGCTCCTGGAGTTCAGTTGAAGAGAGGAAGGAGGGACTATAGGAGCAAGGGGGAGTCAAGATCATGGTGGGAAAAAACACAGAGACAGCTGACCTGAGGTAGTGGGAGATCACAGACTCTGGACTGACAGCAGGGAGCCTGCTGGGACCAAACTAGGCCCTCCGAATGTGGTACAGTTGTGTGGGTTGATCCATTTGTGGGGCTGTAGCTGGAAGATTTCCAGTGTCCTGCTTGGCCCGTGGTCAGGACAAATCTCTCACCCACAGTCCTGCAGCCTTTTATAAAATAATCACACAGAGATTTAATATTATTTATAACTGCTCTGCCATTAGGTCAGGCTTATAACTAGCTCTTACACTTAAATTAACCCATAATTCTTATCTATGTTTAGCCACGTGGCTTGGTACCTTTTCTCAGTTCTGCCTTGTCATCTTGCTTCTTCTGTGTCTGGCTGGTGACTCCTGACTCTGTCTTTCCTCTTCCCAGATTCTTTCTCATCTGCTCATGCCCCCCCCCCATACTTCCTACATAGCTACTGGCCCATCAGTGTTTTATTAAACCAGTATACAAAAGCATTATCCTAAAGCATGAGGCTCCGGCAATAGGACCAAGACCTATTCCAGGTACATGAACTGACCTTTTAGACACCGTTCCCTACAGTGGGAGATGCCTTACTCAGCCTTGATGCAGTGGGGAGGGGCTTAGTCCTGCCCCAACTTGGTATGCCAGCCTGTGTAGACTACCCAAGAGAGGTCTAACCTCCTATGAGGAGTGAATGGGGGGTGAGATGGGAGAAGGTGGGGAGAATGTGAGAAGGGAGGGATAGAGAACAGTTGTTGATATGTAAATTAAAAAAATTAAATAAAAAAGGAGCTGTGAGTGATGTAGTCAACCAGCTTTTTTTAAATGTGTATGTGTGTGTGTGTGCGCGTGTGTTCATTTGTTTGTTTATGTGTATGAGTATGTTTGGTGTACATATGAGTATGTGAATATAGTCATGTTCAGGGAAATGAGTGGTGGCCAGAAGAGGACATGGAGTATTTTGCCTTATTACTGTCTGTCATATTCCTTGAGACAGGGACATGCACTGAACTTGAAGGTATGCTGACAGCCACAAAGACCCAGCTGCCCGCCTGTCTCCATCCTATATCCCTCAGCAGGAGGGCTACAAGACTGTGCACATCTACTGCATCTATGTGGCATTTGAAAATTTTAACTCAAGTCCTCTTGTTTACACAGAGACTGCTCTCATGTGCGGAGCCACCTCTCTAGTTCTGTAACCGTTTTCTTGAAATGGTTCTCAGTGCTGAATATGCATATCTTCATGCATTCACCAGAGTAGTACAATTATTTCCTACCTGACATATGCAAAACTATCCTATCTCCTCACAAGGGAGCTCCTAGAGCATTTTAAATAAGTGTTGTGATTGAATATTACTGGAATTGGGCTCCAAATGACTAATTGATATGAGGGCAAAGAAAGTACAAACAACTTCTAGCTATGGGAAAATTTTATCTAGTACAGTAGAGATGAATATGATTAGCTTGATTAAATTACATTACATTTAATTTAATTAAATTTCTACCTTGCTCCTCTAAGCTTCTTTGTCTCTTATGAACTTGTTTGTTTATGACAGAGGCTTATTTATTAATTCTCTTTTTTAATCCCTGGATTCTTAGGATATATTGATGACAACTCATATGCAAAGAAAACAATCAACCATGTTATCAGGAATAGACATGTTTACACATGGGATGATTTCACACAGATATTTTAACTTATTTTTAATATGGGTAATTAACCTTAATGTTATGGCCAATAAGACTTCTGGTTCAATTCCTTTCTTTTAATTCAGGAAGCAAGCTTCTAGCCCCAGCTGTATCTAGGACATTCTAGTTTTCCAAGGATAACCGGACAAGTTGGAGGAGACATGAGAAAAATGTAGAGATGCTAGTGTCCTGGGAATCCTGCTATATAACATCGCCAAAAGTCATATAGGAGAAAATATGTATTCTGTAACATGCTGTGTATTCATTTCATTAACTAAATATATGTAAATATAATAAATTTACTATATAAATGAGGATCCATTGCTTTTATGTCAAGTACACAAAAGGGAACACACTTTTCTCAGTAAACAGTAGTTTCCTATATTTTGCTATGGACCAGAGCTTAATAGTAATCTAAATGTGGTTTACTTACAGCTCATCATTTATGCAGAAACAAACAAACACATATGAGAAGAGTTTAGAAAGCCAGAAGGTGTAGACAAATCATACCTTTCCTAAGTGAACACTGGCCATGATTTTATGCAGCTATTCTCAAATATGAAAGTGAAATGCAAAGTGAGATTATGGGGCTCTGCACAGGGTAGTACACCTGCATCTCTTATAGGGATATGAGCTTTTAATGCGAAGTCAGCAACAGGAAGAGCAATTAACCTACTTCTGAGAGAATTGGAATTACTGGTTTTATACAATAAATTGTTTAGAAAATACAGCAGAGGTATAGATAAGCTTTCTGTAATTAGTTAATTCTTAATCATCCATTAATTTCAATTTAGAAGTTACTTCCTCAAGGAATACAATTCCCAAGCCTGTGTCAAGTCTACCTGATAAATGAATTTGTGTTTATGGTATTTTGATCTTCTATTGTGTCCCACTTATGGACACTAATAAAAAGTAATTTTATGTAATTATCTGTTAGATGCTTGGTTTTTATGATCCATTCAACTTCAACTTTATCCATTAATTCAGAACCTCACATCTATTTTAGTCACCACATATATCACTATATATAAGAAGTAAATATCAGGTTAATATTTACTGAAAACGTGTTCTGTATTATACTCTATATATGTATACTCTATACATTCAATTATTTTTTAACTTAATAAATAATCCAGATGTCATCCTCATGAACTTATGCTTATTCTGATAAGTCACAAACTGTACATTTTAATGTATTGGGTAATGTTTCCCCAAAATTCATGCCCCCAACTTCAGAGTTTGGACTGATTTTGAAGTCATTTCTGAGGACATTATTAGGAAAGATAACATGCTAGACTCAAAATGAGTTGTAAACTAAATGATTAGTGTCTTCTTAAAAGGAATCTAGTGCTCAGGGAAAGAGGCAGAGCTTTGAGAAATGGAGGCAGAAATTAGTTCAGATGTCACAATCAATGAATACCTGGGCAGACTGAATCAGAAGAGGCAAAGATTTTTTTTTTTTTTTTGCAAGGTCATTCTGTGATAACCTAACATAATAGATATTATCTTTAGACTCTGAAGGATTAAATCTCTGTTACTTTAAGTTTTCAGTTTATAATCTTTCTCTAATTGGATGGCCTAATGGTATAATGGCAGATATAATGAAGAGATACATATGAGCTTAGGTGGAGTTTTGATCAACATTTAATTTTCATAATATATTTTAATATCAAGGAACATTAAAAACAAAAAAAATAGTATACATTTCTAAATATAAGCATTAGTAGAATGAAAACAATCTAGTATTATGGGGTAAGTTGGGAAGTTTATTGTGTGAATTGATTTGGCACAACAGATTTTCTTTTTATTGAAAATAGAGTTTTTCTCCTCATATAAAATATCCTGATTAGTTTCCACTCACTCTACTCCTCCAAACCTGTCCTTCCCATCCAGATCCATCCATTTTCTTTCTGTCTCTTTATAAAATAAACAGGCATTTAAGGGATAATAACAAAATATAATAAGATGAAGTAAAAAACAAATACATTGGAATAGGACCAAAAAAAAAAAAAAACAAACCAAAACAAAAAAACAAAAAACCCCAAAAAAACCCAACAAACAAAAGAAAGAAAATAGCCCAGAAAAGTCACAAGAAGCGTACATATGTGCAGAGACCTACTCATCCACACACTCAAGAATCCTGTAAAAACATTAAACTGGAAGCCATAATACATACAAAAGGATCTACAGGTAAAAGAGGATTAAAAACAAAAGCACTAATAGGGCATTAAGAGACAAGGAACCTCCGAAGACACCATTGAGTACGTTTTCCTGTTGGTCATCTACTATTGTGGATGTAGCCTACCTTTCAGAGTAGTTTATTTCCCCTTTAGACTCCTTTGGAAGAAACTAAATTTTCATTCGCAAGTGGTTATCAATTGGATATTGATTTTGGGTTAAGGATGGGGGCATGCATGTCCTTTTCCTTTCAGCTCTAGGAGTTTATATATACATCAATTCTATTGTACTAGAGGGCCTTGTTTTGTTAGTGTCTTCCATCCCCTCTGTCTCTTAATCACTTTCTGCCTCCTCTTCCACAAAGTTCCTTTAGCCCAGAGGGGAGAGATTTGATGTACACATCCCATTTAAGGATGAGTAATCTAAGGTCTCACATTCTCTGCATATCTGGCTGTGAGTCTCTGCATTTGTTCCCATCTACGCAGGATGAATTTTCTCTGAAGATGACTAACAATGCACTGCATATCATTAGGACACACTTTATTGCTAGCTTTTTGTTATTGTTATTGTGTTTAGAACAGTACTGCTTGCTTTTACTGTAGACTCTTGGGCTATCTAGTCTTATAAACTTAATCACATCACCCAAGTAGTATTGACTATAGGTTCCAACTCACAGAGTGGGCCTTAAGTCAAATCAAATATTCACTGGTTACTTCTACAGGTTTTGGTAGCATCTAGAGTACCTTCCTTAACCAAAGATGCCACAGGGTATTCGGTTAGGATCTAGGTAGGCCCAGGCTAGAATTCTCCTTGTTCAATGAGTTGTGAGCTCTTGTTTTCAGCAGCTGAGTCTTGTGCCAGTGTGTGGAGAGAAACTTGTAGTCTTAGCAGCAGAATGGATTGCTTGGGGATTCCCATGGAACACTTTTGGCCAGCAACTCATTTAAATGTAACCCAATCCTAGGACTGGAAGCTTAATTTGGTGACAAGAGTCTAGTTGGGACTCTGTTCCCCATTATTTGGTGATTTCATTTAGTTAGCTTTCATATATGTACATTTTGGTGAGATTTGCCTCTGAGGTTCTTGTTTAAGTTCCTTAAGCTTTAATTTCAAAATTTTCTCCATTTATGTTTTCTTTATTGATTCTATTTCTCTTTCTCGGTCTTATGCTGTTTTAGTCATTTCTTTCCAATATTTGTTTGTGTTTTCATAGATTTCTTTAAGGGATTTATTTGTGTCTTCTTTAATGACCTCCATCATCACCATAAAGTTTATTTCAAGATTTCCTTGTGCTTTAGCCATGCTGCCATACTCTGGGTCTACTGTGGTAGGGTTGCTGTGCTCTAATGGGTCCAGAGTGTCCCGACTGTTATTGATTTTAATTTTTTCATGGCATCTTAGCATATGAAATTTGGGGTGATTGCAGTCAAAGTGCTGTTATTTGTCCTGTCTTTGTTGGGTAGGTATTTTGTTCTTTGGGTTTCTGTTGTCTTCTCTGGTTCTTAAAAGGGTGTGGTGGTTGTGTGTTGCTTGGAATTGAATTCTTCTAGCATCCTGGTAGTTGTGGACGCTGGGGATTCCAGTCAAAATGTATTTCTAGGTATTGGGGGCTGACACTTAGGAATGTGAATGTGTTCAGGGTTGGGGTGCTGATGTGCTCTTCAGGAGAAAGGAAGCTTTTTTTTTTTCCACCATGAGGATGGCTTAGTCCACTGTGAATGGGGCAGAGAATGAGGAGAGAAGTAAACAGTTAAGTCTGCTATAGATTAGTGGATGAGACTTGCAGCTTGGATTTGGAGGAGAGGAGGAGGGTAAATGTCTGAAGCTTTGGCCTCCTTGCTTCTCTGTAGGCCTGCCTGGTGGTTTTCCAGGAAGTGCCTACTAATGGTTAAGGATGGCACAACAGGGTGAGTGGAGGGAAGGAATTTTAGAGGGGAAGATCTGTAAGATCCACTAGAGGTTGGGAGAGGGGAGGCTGCCACAGATGGTCTTTTAAGAATCTGGGGATGTGATTAGGGGGATGAATTTGGAGGAAAGGAGGAAGTGGTGAAGATATACAGTTACCTACCTGTGGCACAGCATAGTTTAAGCATCAACTAAATATATTTTCAAAAATTTAAGTGTTTATCTTTCTATACCCTCAGTAGGCTTATCCCTAGAAATTTAAAGCTAAACAATTAGTTTAAAATACTTTAAATAAATATTAAAAGTGTTCAATTTTGTTTGAAATAGGGTCTCACTGTGTAGCTCAGGCTGAAAGACAGCATGTAACAATCCTCCTACATTCACTTCCTGAGGACTGGGAGCATGAAGTGAGATAACATCCTATCTGAAAATTTATAGCTTATTCTTAGTCAAAAGAATAGTTGGCACATTGAAATTAACAGTGCTAGAGAGGTCACAAAGCACAACAAAACCCACTATAAGTGTTTATTAAGAGGAGGGAACAGAAGGGGTGTGCATAGGCCTATGGAGTGACCATGCAGGAAGAGAGGGAAGGAATAGGTGGAACCTGCTTTATAGGTCTCTGCCCACCCCACACACATGTGCATATGGGCTTATATATCTATACTACGCATGTGCATAGACTACATGATCACACAGCACATGGATTATGTAGGACGTAAACGACTAAGCGTCTTGACTGGCTGCTGGACAGCGCATGCGCAGTCATGTAGCTAGGGGAGTGGCTAGGAATTCTAACAAACATGTTAAATAAAATGTCAATTATGCCATGGAATCCCGAGGACATCAAAATTTTCTAACTCAAAAACAAACTGGTTTTTCTCTGTTCTTTCCAGAAGAACATTGACAGGAATCATGATTTCAGAAAAGAGAAGAGTAGAGAAGCTTTCCAGATTTGCAAATTGAATAAAAATGGCATTAGCAATGTATCCTGGTGCGAAAATACTGAAAAGAAAATAGAGGAACAAGTACCTCTTGTCTTTGTCTTCTAGAATCAATATACACTTAAAATATGTGGTTAAAGTAAAGTTTTTCACTACAGAAACAATGGTTCCTCTTTTCTCCTTGTATCAGGATGAATGTTCTTTTCATATAATAGAAGGTTATGCAATTTAAGAGCTTCAACACAGAGGTCCTAGTACAGTAGAAGTTCAAACTCTAACTTGAAATGTGTCTACAATAAATGTCTTTCAAGCAGTTAATGAAAGCCATTCTGTATATGATTTCAGGGAAAGCTCTCAATATTTTAAAAATGCTGAGATTTACTTAAGGCAAAGATGAAGATTCAGTTGTATGTGACGAAAACAGCCTTAAGTGGATGAGTTACTATTCCTATTGTTGTAATACTGCACCCTGATAAAAGACACTTATGAAATGAAGGGTTGATTTTGGTTCATAGTTCCAGGGTACAGTCCCTCATGGCAGGGAAGTCAATGTATAAAGAGATTCAGGAGAAGCTAATCACCTTGCATTCACACCCAGGAAGCAGAGGAAGATGGGTGCTTTGTGACACCCCATGCCAGAGACCTGCTTCAGCAGGGATCATGTCTCAAAGAGGATGTGTGGAGTCTGTGGTGGGGGAGGCAGGGGATGACAGACCATGATCTGAGGGTCTGTGAGTGAGTCTGGGTGGCTGCCAGAGTGTTTACTGAAAAAAGAACACATCTTGTAAACTGTGCAGTTGCATCTAGGATTAAATGGAAGAGAGAGGAGGCATGTGAACTGGGGAGTGGCTTGAGATCAGGGGCTGAAGAAGGTAGCACTGACCTTGACAATAGGCACCAGGCACAGGTTAATGGGAGGGTCACAAGTTCCTCCTGCCAGAGACAGGAATGACTCCCTTTGTAGCAAGCAGGAACTTTCTTCAAGCCCCTGCAGCAACAGGAATTTTAGCTTAAATGGCTGACCTTGGGAAAAGGACTTTCTTGGAGGATAAGACGTTCCATTATAGAACTCTACAGTTTCTTGTATGAATTAACTTATTCAAATAGCTAAAGCTTAAAAGGGAGCAGAGATCAAGCTAGACAAATATCACTGTTAACCTGAATAGACCTTAGGAATTTAGAAATCTTGATTATCAAATATCAAGCATTAGTTACTTACCTAAATTTTCTAGTATCTTGGTGTTAACTTGTATAGGAGTTGTTAGCATTCAGGTATTTACATTGGCCTGCTCTTGGGGACCTAGCAGGAAGCAGCAGCAGCAGCTGCCACCAAGACTTGACACTGTAGCTACTAAGGCTGCTAAGTAGAGCGCTCTCGTTAAGCGCATGCACTATATCGCCTTTAATCCTAGCACTCTGGAGGCAGAGCCAGGCGGATCTCTGTAAGTTCGAGGCCAGCCTGGTCTACTGAGCGAGATCCAGGAAAGGAGCAAAGCTACACAGTGAAACCCTGTCTGGGAAAAACAAAACAAAACAAAAAGCAAGCCCTTGCTGTCTCTCTCTCTCTTTCCTTCTTATCTCACTCAGAGGCTACTCTGCACCTCCCCCAATAAACCTCCCACATGAGCTCTGTTGCATGGTGACTTTGTGGTGTCCCTTGGCTCCAATCCACCAAGATTGCCTTCTGCCACTAAACTATTAAAGGAGTAGGCAGAGTTATCACGCTATGTGGTTCCACAGTGGCAGTTTTTTTTTTTCTTTTTCCCTAAGAATTATTTTGTTTATAGAGGCTACCATTGCACACTACTTCATCCTTCACCAAAGGCTGCACAAAATTTCCCCAAGGGAAAAGCATAATGTGAGAACCATTAAAAATGAAAATAAAAGGGTGCTGGAGAAGTGTGATACACAAAGTTGAAATGCTGGAACTTTGTCACCTAGCAATGGTTGACATGTGGTTCATGCTAACCCCACTCCCAGGTCTTAAGACCCCAGTTTATGGAATTGCCTTGGCTCCGTTGAAGGTAGTTTTTTCTATTTCATTTAACGTGAAACTAGATAATCCCAAATTTTCATGCTCAAAGAATTGTTTGCATGGTGATGCTAAAATTCATCAAACTGACAATTGAGAGTTACTTTTAATGTAACCATCTAATTGTTTAATGAATCTGGATAATCTACAGAAGCAATCCAGCTATACTAAGTAATATGCATATACATATAATAGTATGTATTTTATGTGCTAGAAATTATCAGATTATTTGGAAACACTCTATCCTAAAATTTCTTTAAAGATTGTGAGTTGTATTTTTCCATGCCTCTTAATACTTCATGCTATTTAATGCTACAAGTACCTAAGCATGGCAGAGTAGAACCTGAAGTTAGAAGTCCTGAGATGGAAGTACTTTTCTTTTCCTCCTGTTTCTTAACAAAACCAACATGTTTTACATGTTTCATCCCATTATAGTAAAAGCATTTGAGGAAGATTAATAAGGAATAATTAATGGGTTATTGTACCTTGGTAATCCAGGTGACTGTTTGTAAAAGAATATTACTTTTTCTGATCTCTTCTGTTATTGAAGGAATCTTGACTTTTCCTGGGAGAACAAAAAAATTTTGGAGTAAGGAAGTCTTATTTGGTTGTGACTATTATCCAGTATGTGAACTTTTTGTGGCCTTATGTAATCTGGATTCTTACTATTTTTCAATTTACTGAAGGTTATCCTTTGAAATTCCTAGGGATAACTTTAGAACTTCTATTTAATTTTGTTGGAAAAAAGAAAAAAAAAAGACCAAGAAGAATTGTTTATGACTTCTCTGACTCATAGATTCCTCCAGTTTTACCTCACCTGGGTCTCCTGGGGACCATGGAGCAGTTAGAAAATGGTTTTGTCTGTCCGTGTTCATTCAAACCCTAGAGTAGCATCATCTACTTCATGTCCAGTGGTCCAGGACTCCTGAAGACCGCTGGACACATTCCTCTTTGATTTATTCAGTGAACTAACTTTTAGTTTGCAATCACTTTGATCAATCTTCCTATGTCTTTCATCAAGCTTTACATGTGTTAATATATTCATCATTTTGAATGAATTTAGATGCTAATAGTTTAAGGATACAGAATTGAAAACTCACTTTTCATCTTTGTCACATAATGTTTTCTGAGTTCACCCAGACTTCTATGGTATCATTTGATTCATTGTTTAATAAAAAGATTCCTCAGTGAATCTATACTCTAGGCTTTTCTGTCCCCACACCTCCCTTGTTAGGCTCCTCTTGCCTTGATAGCTTCTATTCTATTACTAAAAAATCTACAGATGTAATTCAGACACACCGTGATTAATACTAATGTGATATTGAACTACTTAGAGATCTGAAATTTGGTACTTTCACTAGTATTTTCATTTACACACACACAGACACCTACAATTTATTTATTATATTTCCTCCTCAGTGTTGGTCATAATAAAAATTTTAAACATGTCAAGTCAAAAGTAGATATCAGACGTTCAGAACTTGATTTTTTCCATGAAAGACTAAAATCTCTTTGTTTCTGTGTATGTAAATACAATGAAAAAAAAGGAAAATCATATTTAACTTTACTATTAAAGGACCAAGAAAATGAAACTAAGATTATTTCTTAGTTTATAAATCTTGCAGTAATGAAGCCTTTTTTCTTCCTAGTCAGAAATTTTCCTCCTTTCATGAGAGAAGACAAAGCGTGAAGAGGTCTGGGATATATGCAGATCATATTGGGGGGTGCAAGCACATTTACTGTAGGGCTGGGTTCCCAAATTTTTTTGGCCATAATTCCTCTCTTAAATGATATTTAGAGGTGATAATTTTTGTTCACAAGCCACCACATTCTTTTATCCATTTCCAAACTAAACTTAATAGAAGTTCTATGCAAGTTTTCACATTATCCTTAAAGACTGCCAGTCATTATTTAGATGTTGTTCAATTTATAAATATATCTCTATTTATGATTTCAAACTCAATATCATTTCAATGATGGGTTTCAGCTTTTGCATGACTTTGAAAGTTGATAGTGCTCTTCTGCTGTTGAGTGATACTCAATAGAGACCTAATTGAATTAAAACTCATTTTTAGGATAATTTCATTATGCTCATGATTCCTGTTTCTCCTGACCATTGTGTTTTTTGTTTGTTTGTTTGATGTAACTACCATCAGCATGGAAAATCTATGAAGGAGAGCTCATTATCATTAAAGTTTGTCTTCTAAACCTGAGACATAAACTTATGTCACAGCAAATGTCTTCCAAATGCAAGAATAAGTGTTTGTACATGTCAATAGCAAAAACTAATTTGTGAAATGTTTTCAGCAGTGATAATCACTTAACAAACACTAAACATGAGTCTATTTGTGGAAATACACATAAATGAACAACATAATGAGTTTATGTGAGCATGCCACAGGAGTTTGATAATTCTTACTGCCCATATTGTTCATTGCCCTTACAAATTCCCTTACCATTATCTAACATTGTATATGTTTCTATATTCAAAGTATGTGTAACTCCTAAACATTTGTTAATATTTTCTAGCCAACAATTCCAACATGCTTTTATTCACATGATACTTTAAGTAAAATGGGTAACATTTTTACTTTACAATTCTTTCTCTTAAGTAACAAATATATGCCCATATCTATTCAAAGACCTACTAATTTCTTCCACTTTCTATTCACTTTCATTAGTAGTACATCTGATTTACATATTTGGCTGTCTTCATCATGAGGCAGTCATCAAGACTCATTACATCACTTGAACATTTGGATGTCTTGTTGAAACTGACTATCTAGTCTGATTTTCATGCAAGATATTACATACATGCATATTTCTTTTCATTCTACCTCATTTTTTAGATCATCGCATTGTAGAAAGAAACCAACCCTTCTCATTCTCTAATAAACCACAGATACCACTGGAAGAATTTCAGAGAGTACTGTGAGACTCTACTCATATCACAGGTGGTGATTCAAGAAGTTGTTGAATTGGGTGTGCTGGTGTGGACTTCTACTCTCAGTTATTGGGAGTGGGTAAGAACTGAAACAACATGATCAGGACTTGAGGTCAGCACAGGCGACATAAAAATACCCTTTTCAATCAATGAATCAACCAAGGAAAGAAAAGAAAATATAAAGCAATGAATAAAATCTTTAACAAGGTCAGGGACTATTTCTTACTCTTTTTGCTTAAAATATGATAGGTTCTTATCTTACTCTTGAATTTATTTATTGATGCATAATGGTGTTTTTATCTACATGTATGTCTTTGCACTGCATGTATCTGACATTCACAAAGGCATTGGATCCCCTGAGACTGGAGTTACAGATAGTTGTGAGTTACCATGTGGGTGCTAGGAATCAAACTCAAGACCTCTGGAAGATCTTATAACCTCCGAGCTGTCTCTCCAGCTCCTATGACAAGTTATTAATAGCTGTTTAGCAGCTAGAAGTTTGCTTAATATTTTAACATTTTCTATTTAATGAATAAATGAAGGAATTGATGGCTGAACTAACCAAGATTACCCATAACATATGTTGCATATCAATTAAGTCCTACATATGTATTTAAGGAATGTAAATTATATTGTACTAAAAAACAGAATAAAAAAAGAAAACTTGTGTGTTATTATTTAATATATCTGCATATAGACATAATTATGCCATTATGACTTTAAATGTAATAATAAAATATTTATTGTGTGTGATATACATTGATATACATGATTTTCATGTAAAATGTATATTTATTTCTATATAAATTCCAATAAGTCAAAATTAAAAAAATAAATCATTTCTTCACCATGGATATCATGAATGTATCCCTCCTTAAAATTCATAAACGAAGAAGCTTTTGTGATACAATGTATAAGATGGAAAGGAACAAGAGAAATCAAAAATAACATGATCATTTGCTAGAAAGATTCCAAAACAATGATAAAATTACTACCATATACTCAACAAAGATAAATATAAGGAAAACTAGGTAATGTTCTCTGCATGAACCTGGCTTCTAGAACAGAAATTGCTTACACCAGCAGACAGAGTTGTCTTCCTTTTCTATGGAAAGGACTTTAGGAATTCATCTTAATTAATACCAGGGAAGCCTTCTCACATGAGTTATGTTATGACATATTGGTCATGGATGAAAAGTTTTCTTAAATACTATTTAAATAATGCACTGATGAAATTTTTTCTTATATACTACTTAAAATAATGCAAATATCATAAAAATCTGCTAATCAACAGTTTGGAAATTTTAATAAAACAAAACAACAGCTTGTTTTTTTAAGTTTGAAGAACATAGAAATTTGTCATGATCGACTTTCCATCATGTTTTGTACGTCTTTTCACATGTCGATTATACCATCACTGATTCCTCAGAGGCTGTCCATTTGTTGCTGGCAGGCGAGCTCTTTAATAGACCCCCAACTTGCACTTGACACTCAATTCTAGAAATTCCTCTATTTATATTGTTTCTCTATCTGTGATGCACAGAAATTTCCTGAGTTCTTGAAGTACATTCATTACTTTAACAGAGTAGTGTTTTTCTTAATAGTTGAAATATTATCTTCATTTTGTTTTCATTTAGTTAAGCTTATTGGAGAAGATATTTCCTAGAGGCACTGGGCTACTGGTTTGTTCTGCAATTAATCTCCTCAGATAAAGATAAATATTTCTTGGAGGAGAGTTAAATTATACATAAAATCATGCTCCCTTAGTATTGCTTTTGTTCAAGGCTGACCTACTTTCTAACTACTTTAACTCTTGATACATACAATCACCATCTCCCAGATTGTACTGATTGCCCTTTAGAAAAACTAAAGACTATCTGCCTTCATTCCCTGATGACTTTACTTAGCTGGTTTTTACAAATCCCATGTCTTCATGTGTTCTTAGATTATCTTGGTCCTCAGGCTTTAGAAACAATTCAATCTTTTACTTTATACTATATACATAGTATACTTTATTTTAATGTAGGTGAATGGGAAATAAAGTTTTGGAAATTATACAGAAATCTGTAGTTAGAACAAATTAGAAATACATATACATACACAGAGAATTAATTAGAGTCAATAGTCTGCACTTTTAAACTAATGGAAAAGGAACTTGGCAGAAAGCAATAGTTGTATATTTCTTCCTCCTTTCTTTTCTTTCTTTCTTTTTTTAAAAATTCTACTTCTACATCTTTGTACCTCTTCCTCTTTACTCTTTCTGTTTTTCCATTTTATTGAATATAGTTTTTTTTTCTCACACAATATATCCTGATTATGGGTTCTCCTCCCTCTACTCCTCCCAGTTCCTCCCTACTACTCTTAAGATCCACTTCCCATATTTTTTAGGTATGAGCCTGGTCTTTAATGGCTTAGTGGATCTGGAAGGATGGGAACTGGAAGGAATGGATGGAGGGGAAACTGTGGTTGGGATGCATTGAAAACAAAACACGAATTAAAAAAAATAATGGAGGGAACTAGAAAAGAGATTCATATCCAGTTTTCTCATTCCACATTCTTCTGGTTTCAACAAGGCTTTTGTGATATCATATGCATGATCACATATACAGAGTGAATATCTTCATTGCATAAGCTTAGGAGTTATAAAAAAGGTTATTCATTGAAAATGAATCCACTTCCTTTCTGCCTGTCATTAGAAAACAGATTTCTAAGAGATAATAATGAATAAAATAAAATATAATAGTTAAAACAAAACTAACACATCAAAATTGGACAAAAAGGGGAGGCAGAAATGAATCTAAGAGAAGTTACAACAATCAGAGACCCACTTGTTCTCACATGCTCAGGAATCCCATAAAAACACAAAGCTGGAAGCCATACAGCAAACACAGAGAACCTGGTGCAAACACATGTGCATGCTACCCCAATCTCTGTGAGTTCATATGAGCTTTGATCATGTTAATTTAGAGGGTCTTGTTTTCTTGGTGACCCTCATGCCTTCTAACTCTTACAGTCTTTCTGCCTTGAGGTTTCCCTAAACCCTTAGTAGAGGGATTTAGTGGAGACATCCCGTTTGGAGCTGAATGTTCCAAGGCCTCTCACTCTCTGCATAATGTTTCTCTGTAGGTCTCAGTATTTTTTTCTTATCCTGTAGCAACAAGAGGAAGCTTCTCTGATGATGGCTTAGCAAGGCACTGATCTAGGAGTATAGCAGAATGTCATTAGGAGTCATTTTGTAGCTCTTTTATTTTATTTTTGTTTTAGTTGTTTTGTTTTACTATAGGTCTTAGACATTGTGGCTGGCTTGGTATTTGTATTTCTCTTTTGATGGGAGAAGGTGCAAAGGAAGTATCTAAGTGGGCGCCAGCTGGACTTTTCAATGTTCAATGAATTATGTCAGTGTTTTGTTTTGTTTTGTTTTGTTTTGTTTCCAACAATGGCTCCTTGGTGTCAGTTTGTGGAGAGCAGCAGTCTGGGTTGTTTGGATATTCCCATGGGAACCCTTTGGTTAGCAACTCAATGTTCTTGGGAATGTAAGCTTCAGTTGGAGACAAGATAAGGCTAATATTTTCAGGATAGATAGATAGATAGATAGATAGATAGATAGATAACCCTAAAAAGGGAATAGCAATGTGTATAAACTTAATAATAACCTGTAAGTGTGTGTGTGTGTGTGTGTGTAGAAAAAGAGAAATGAAAGAATTCTTGTTTTGTAAAGCATTTTAGCTAATGCACTAGTAAGTTCAGAGTGTTCAGTTCTTAAAGCTCACTGTCCTATAATTGGCCGTAGAGGCCTGATAAGTGTGCTTTTCAGAAGGTTATCTGGCTTCTCATTCTCCACCTTCTTCCCTTTTCTTGCCTCCAAAGTGAGAATAAAGTAGTGAAAATTATATCATAGCAATACCCAGAAAACCCAAGAATGCAATGAAAATTTTCTGGGAGAATCTTATGTGTGCTACAGTTGAAAGAATCAATGCTGGACCCTAGATATCCAGCCACATAGGTGGGGGTGACTGCTTCTGTGACTGTATTCCATAGAATATCTTTGAGATAACCTAAGTGTCTCTGAATGTGGCAGTGCATATGAGGCATGCTTATCAAAACCCACAGTCTGTCTACCCAGGTGTAGAGTAATCAAATCAGATAGTCTCAGACTATAGCTTTGGTAGGAAAAACTTTTTTTTTTGAAACTGTATAAACCCAGAATAGAACTGTGTGCCCTGTAGTGCTTCTTAGGTTAATACGGTAAAGGTATTTCACATTTGTTATATTCTTCATTGTCTCCAGTGTCTCATGGTGATAAAAAAGAAGATTATCTGTTGTGGCCATTTCTTTCTCAATTTAAGTTCTTAAAAAAAAATTCCATCCACTACTGTTATCTTTCTTTACTGCAGTAGATTAACTTGAGGCTTTACGAGATTCTTTTAAAGGAAGTTCTAAATCTTCTTCTGTGATCAATATGCTACAGCACACCCACTCAGTAGAAATATTCTGTCAATATAATTCTAAATAGCATTGTGCCTTGTTGTATTGATATTAAATTACGTTCAGTAGAAAGTATCCTAGAAGAATGTTAACATTTTCATTTGAGACATAGAATGACATAGAAATCTGTAGCACATTAATTCAAACTACAAATGACACTAAATTGGGTGATGACATGAATACGCAGAGAAAACAAACAGATAATGACAAAGAGAAACAGAACCCAAATAACCAGATAACGTCTCCACTTCTTAATATTCATTTGATGCACATGGAGAAATGAGAAGCACTGATTCCTAACAGCTTTTGGAGACTTCATGCACGGCTGACTTGTAAAGGAACTTGGGAATGACAGGAGTAAAATTATTGAGGACAATGTCTGCATTCAAAACAGCTAAATAGTATTAGCACAAAAAATTGCAGTCCATCAGATTGGAATGTCCTGTCCCAAAGAACACTGTTCTGAATATGGTCTATCTGTTTAAGCAAGGTCCTGTTGGGGTCATACTGAAAGATCTCTGTGGGAAGATTTGCATATCTGATAGACAAGATAGCATAGTACTATCAGAGTGTGAACAGAACTAGGAGAAGGCTGGAAATCTTTAATTTCATGAATGTAGGAAACAGAAGGTGAGTTGAAATCAAAGGGAAGATTTTTAGGGAAGTATTTTAAAACTGACTAAGAAACTAGAATGTCATATGGAGGATTCAATTAAAAGAAGAGTAGGAATATTATTGGTGGTGGTGATGACATCATAGGCTACCCAGTTCAAGTCATGATTTTGTTATCTCTTCATTTCTCTGGTTTGTTTTAGTCTTGATACATTTGACAGCTTCCACACCCCTAACTTTGTATGTTAATAAGAAAGCATTGCAGACTATGTTTGAACTTTAATAATTATTTTGTTATTACTATTATTACTGCTAAGTACAAGAAAAGATTACATGCACTCTCCACTAATCATTTCTTCTTGCTTCTGATTCTTTACAGAATGAAAAAAAAAAAAAAGAATTTACATCACTATTATTAAACTAACCATGCCAAGTCTACAGTAATTCCTTGTTGACTCGCCATGGGAGGCCTTATCCTTTCTGAGGAGTAGATGGGTGGGTTGGGGGAGGTAAGGGGGAGCAGGAGGAAGGGAGGGAGGGGAAACTGTGGTTGGTATGTAATGAATAAAAAAATAAATTAAAAAAGAAACAAATCAATAAAATACCATCTCCAAACTTAAAAAAAGGAAGAAAAAAAAATTTCCAGGAGAAATCTTCATAAGACTTCCCACAAATTAAAATGACAACCAATTTGACTATTACCTCATCCAGGTTGATTGGAAAATAAACACTACAAAGTACGTTAATGAAAAAAAGATTAATTGTGCATCACCATATTTAGTGTTAGATTCTAGGAGTCAGACAAGATCCCCAGGGTAGGAATAAGAATGTGAAGAACATGTAAAATCCAGGAGTTTTTCAGTTTCCCAAATGATTTCTCAAATTAAAGTATAATGTTCTTCATACTCACGAATAGTCCAGAAATCAATCTGTCATTATGAACTGCAAGCTTTTCCTCCTTACTCCATATAACACATCAGCAAAGACAAACTATATCCTTACAGGGTGATGAGAACTTATGTACAACTGAAGCTAAAAATGAAAAACAGGGACTGGCTTCTTTCTTAGTCTAGAGGTGGAACTGAATTACAGACATAGTTATTCATTTGTTTCTTCTTTTCTAGTTCCTTTGTTCTTTTTATTTATTCTTCTGTCTAAAATGCATTCTGATGGCAGCCTCTGTCCCCACCACTCTTCCCAGTTACCCCAACAGCCTTGCAATTCAACTCAAAGTCTACTCTGTAAGAGTGAATTTATACCTGATACTAGAAAATTAACCAACTACCTACAGTAAGATCCCTTTTAATATGGCTTTCATTATAGTATACATTATTAAGTTGAAAAGTGAACACAGCATAGCAAGATGCTGTAGGACACAAACCCTCACAACGAGGCTAGACGAAACAACCCAATAGGAGGAAACATCTCCTAAGAGCAGACTGTTGATTATGCCCAATACATAAGCACCACTATTGCAGGCATATCTTGCTATACTGGACATTGATGTGGTTTGTATGCTTTATGGGTAGGATTATCGATTGCTTTTCTCCCTCAGTAGCTTGCATAGACCTTAAGATTCTATGAGAGCTAGTCCACGAGGACAGATAAGGGTCCTGGGTCAATTCCAGTTTAATGCTGCCAAGTCCTATGTTTGAAATTTGTGATGTCTTCAGCCACAGCACTTGCTTTCAAACTTGACAGGCAAACATGCAATGAAAATAGTTTATATTGCTTTGACATCCCTAACCAACAATTAGAAAGGTTTCTGAGGCCTTTGCTTAGGGTTTTGTTAGTCTGTGGTTTTGAGGGGAACATTCTCACCTCAAGTGGCATAGCTTAATTTATAGGACATAATGCATATATACAATTTTATATGTATTTTAAATAAATAATATATTTTCACTGGCTTTATCAAATATTCTTAACATTTCTTATTCCTCCTCTTTCACTGTCTTTTTTTTTTTTTTTTTTTTTTTTTTTCCGGTTTTTCGAGGCAGGGTTTCTCTGTGTAGTTTTGCGCCTTTCCTGGAACTCACTTGGTAGCCCAGGCTGGCCTCGAACTCACGGAGATCCGCCTGGCTCTGCCTCCCGAGTGCTGGGATTAAAGGCGTGCGCCACCACCGCCCGGCTCTTTCACTGTCTTTTTATATTACCCTCCCTTACCATTCCCTGTTGACATTTTTCTCACTCCCTGATCATATAACCTGTGGCCTTTATTACCCTCTCTAAAAGACCCCCCCAATCTCCTGTTCCTTTTGCATTTTTCTATTGTCAGCACTGTTCCAAATTTATACTCATCTCTTAAGATTCAGAGCTGGAATACACAAATAAGAGAACATGCCAGCATTTGTCTTTCAGGACTTGAGTTGCCTTCCTCACTATAGTATTTTCTAGTTCTAACCATTTATCTGCAAACAAACATTTATCATGTTTCTTTGCAGCTAAGTGGAATTCCATTGTGTATAAGGACCACATTTTTATTTTCCATGCGTCCATTGGGTAGCATTTAATTTGTTTCCATTTCCTAACTAATGTGAATGGAACAGCAATGAATAGAGCCGACAACCTGTGGCTGGTGAGGTCATGGTCACTAGAGGAGAACCTACCACTGCCGCCTTCCAAAACTAGTATAATTTCTACTGAATTGTATATAAATAAGCTTATATACACAGGTAAGTGTAACTCTCATCCATCATCATAGAAGCTTACTTTTTTCAACAGTGAACATTACACACCACACACCACACACACACACACACACACACACACACACACACACACATGCACACATGCATGCAGGCAGGCACATATATGTGCAACATGAAATGGACTCCTCACATTGAATTTATATATACATACGTATATATATATATTTGTGTATGTGTAATAATACTAAATAAAGAAGTAGCGGTCATGAGTTTGAGAGGGTATGGAGGCACAGGAGGAGTCAGTTTGTTAAGAAAGAGGGGTAGAAGTTACATAAATACAATGCTCACATGAAATTTTCAAGAGTCAAATTAAAACAAAACAATAGAAAGAGTTCCTGCCATCTCCCCACAGTGCTGTGGAAGCAGAAGGCTCCGCAGTTGCCTATCTCCAAGTTTGAACATACATCCTCTTTACCAACTCGGCTGGCAGTCTGCTGTGGGATGTTCTGTATGGCAAAGGTGTTGCTAATTAATCAATAAATAAAACACTGATTGGCCATTGGCTAGGCAGGAAGTGTAGGCGGGACAAGGAGGAGAATAAAGCTGGGAAGTGGAAGGCTGAGTCAGAGAGACACTGCCAGCCGCCACGATGACAAACAGCATGTGAAGATGCTGGTAAGCCACAAGCCACGTGGCAAGGTATAGACTTATAGAAATGAATTAATTTAAACTGTAAGAACAGTTAGCAAGAAGCCTGCCATGGCCATACAGTTTGTAACCAATATAAGTCTCGGTGTTTACTTGGTCGGGTCTGAGCGGCCTTGGGATTGGTGGGTGAGAGAGATTTGTCCTGACTGTGGGCCAGGCAGGAAAACTCTAGCTACAGCAGTCCTTCATCCAGCCCTAGCCAGCTTTATCCTAGAAAACGGATCTTAACTAAGACATATGGTCATGAACACAAATATGTGTCATAGGCAGTTTGCATTACAGAGAGCAGAAAGGATTGCCACGTAGTAGGTAATTAGCTGCCTGGGTTCCTTATGTTTCACTCACATGGAAATTATGGATAGGCCACAAGAAGCTTTTCACGTCATGGTCTTGGCTGCCTTCATATCTTGTGGTATTGACAACAAGAAGCAGTAACATCAAACCGGAAGCCAGCAGGAGCAACAGCAGGAAGCACCTTCTTCTGTTATAGTCTTGTAGAAAGGAAGGATTCTTCATTCCTTTGCCAGAGCTGATATTGACGCTCCCAGATGTTCATACTGAGCTGTTTAGCTTTTGACAGTAGCTGGTGTAAGAGGCTGGTATTCGAGTTTTCTATAGACACTCTCATGGCTGCTGAAACAGGGCGTCAGCTACCACCATGCCTTTCACTCTGGGTGATTCTTTTGGCACTGCCGGCCACTGATCTTCTGGCTGTAGCTGTCAGTGCTGCTTGCTGCTTGTGGAGCCTCCCTGCAGTTCTTGCAACACGGCTTCTGCACATTTCAAAGCACTGTGGACCCCACGTCCCGTTCTCAGTGCCCTGTGGGCCCATTTTACTCTTGTGGTTTCACCTCTGTCATTAGTCAAGTTCCTGTGGCTCTCCTCCATGTCCAGTTCAGCATCCAGCCTTATCTGCACCACTGCTAAGAAACGTCAGAAAATCGCCGCATGCTGTCCTGCGTCCATGGCTGGGTATGCCAGTGATTTCACTGCTACTCCTGTCGCTTTCTGAGGTTCCGTCATGCTCTACCATGTCTTATTTTCATGGACTGTCACACAAAGTTGGATGCCTACCTGAATGCCCCTTGGGAGAGCTGGGTGAGAAGAGTTTGTTAGCCATTTATGTATCCAAGGACCACACAGAGCAAAGACTATTGTTTGACAGAGAAGGTTGAGGACCAGCCTCCATGCTCCTAAGTCTTGTTTGACTTGTTCAACTGCGGCTCATAGAAAATTAATACTCTCCTCTTTCCACCATGGCAATTTCTTCATCTCGAGAAACTGATGCTGAGGAAAGTGGTATTTCCATCTTCTCCGCAAGGAAAAATTGGGGCATTTTAAGGTTTTATTCTGGTTCTCACACAAAACATCACCTGATTATTTCCCTGTATTTCCCATATTGCTCCTTTCTTTTATCATTTAATATTTCCTTTTTTTTTGTTTTGTTTTGTTTTGTTTTGTTTTGTTTTGTTTTGAGACAGGGTTTCTGTGTGTAGTTTTGGTGCCTGTCCTGGGTCTCACTCTGTAGCCCAGGCTGGCCTCGACTCATAGAGATTTGTCTGGCTCTGCCTCCTGAGTGCTGGGATTAAAGGCGTGTGCCACCACTGCCTGGCCATTTAATATTTCTTAATTGACATCACTTTTACATGTATTGTTAACTTTTAAATTTAACCTATGTTATAATAAACATGTATTTTCTTTTATTGATAGTGTGGAAGACATTTGATTTTGAGTTGTGATATTTCTGATATTTTCTGTGTTGATGTTACTGCATTTTCCTTTTTTTCACTATATCCTCAAAAGGATGTAGAAAATCCATTCAATGAAAGAACAGAAAAAAATATATAATGAAAGATACATACATCTGGGACAGTAGGCAATATAATCCTAAATTGACATAATCTGAGGTTTACTCTCATAATGAGGGAAGGCTTTGTAGAGGAAATCCTAAAGGCTTTTAAAGACAGTGACAGTTGGACAGGGAATTGATATTCATAATGTATAAAGAACTCAAATATTAAATAGTAACTCAGAATAATTCTAAATGTTTGTAATCCCATGTTCCAGAAACTCAAGCAAGAGAATCATAAGTGCAAGGTTAATTTGAAGCACACAGTAAATTCTAGACCAGCCAGGTATGGAGAGAAACTCTGTCTCAAGGGACAAAAAAATGTATCTGTATCTATATCTGTATCTGTATCTGTATTTGTATCTATCTCTCTTACATTCTGTATATGTGTATATATATGTATATGTATATATATATATATACATATATATATATATATATCTTGATTGCTAACCATTTTTTTTTAAATATCTGGGATATACAAGCTTACATACAATGTTGTGAGATTCCAAGTCATCTTCAGATGCAAAGACTAGGAACCAGTGTATCTCTCTAGTAGTTCTCTTCATGGTGCCCTCTAATGCCTCACTCCTTGATCAAGTGCAATGAAAGTGTACATGAGATCTCATGGCACTAGGCCTGCCTCCCTCTAGGAGTCGGAAGCACTGAGCTGTGAAAGGAACTGCAGGTAATATAAAACCTGCAGGACTGATGCTAAGGAGCTCTGGAGAGAGAGTTGCCTGACACTGCTCCGTAATTGGGCTGATGAAGCACCGCAGACTGAAACTGGACTCTTAAGGACAGACCTGGGTGATGTCCTTTTGCAATAGTTTCATGTTTCTGCAGGATTCTCATGGGATCTGCTGGGTATAAAAGCAAAGCTCAGATGGTGCTGGAGACCAATGCCTTTGGGTAGAGCATGTTGATCTTCTATAAAATAAGCCAATGCTGGGAAAGTTAAACACTTGCCCCTTTCCAAGACACCAAAACCATTCCATAAAAACTACAATTAAATTATGTGACTCTATGAAATGGTGAGATAATAAATTTTATAACCATGTGAAATATGTATATATACATCTATTTATATATGTGTATATTCATACATATCCCATTTAAGAAGTAAATGGCTAAAATATAGACTTCTGATCTTTTCCTTGACTTTTTAATCTAAAATTATGCTTAATTTCAGATATCTATTATACTTAACCTGTGTACAAAAGGGAAGACATTGAAGGCTGGTGCTGGACTAGCCCTCCTTTGTATTTTAGAAACATTCATTCTTTTGTCTTATAGATAGATGAAATCTACGTAATTTGCCAATTTCATAGAAATGTACTAATATATACACACACATGAATATGTATGTATTATCTGGGGTAACTGCAGAAATCAGGAAAGTAGAAAGTATTCTATGTGTGTCCATGAGCCAAAAAGTGGGGGTCTAGCCAGTTAAAAATGATGTGAATAGGGATATTTGGAAAAGTAGGGAGGAGTGCTTGGAGTGCTTTAGTTTTGAATGAGGAGGGTGGTGGTGATATAGGAGATGAAGGGAAGAGGGATAAATAACACTAAGGATTTTTGAAAAAGCCTTGAGACAACATGTTATTCATATTTCATAAATTACATGTAGTACATATAAGTATATATATATATATTATATATATATATGATCTATCTACCATACACACACACACACACACACACACACATAAATATATGAAGTTATACCACTTGAGCTTCCAATACTCTCCTTCTCCTAGAGCCTAAATATTGTAGGCTTTTGCTGTTGCCCTTGGTTGGACTCTAGAATTTGAACTTAAGTTACTGAAGACACCACACAAACATGTATGATTAGAGTTGGATCTGACTTGAAAGCCTTATCCGTGACAACTAGTTTTCATAGGGAAAAGCAATCAATAGTTCCACTCAGCTGTGATGCCTATGAACAGCAATGATGACTATCATGGCAAGATATCCCTAAAGTTGTAATTGTGGTGCTCATATCTTGACAGGAAACAGCAACTCTCTGATTGGAATTTTGACCCTCTCAGCAGGAGAGAAACATTTGGTACTAAAAACCTAGTCAACTACCCTGGGCTAGTGAGATTATGGATCTTAAAGAACCTCCTACTACCATTTTACAAGACCAGTATTGTAGGCAGACTTTTCTTTCCCACCAGCCAGTTCCCAAATAACCACTTGAAGATTTATTATTAATTATAAATGCTCAACCAATAGCTTAGGCTCATTTTAGCTAGCTCTTAAAACTTAAATTAACCCATTTCTGTTAATCTATGTGCTTCCCCAAGGCTCATTTACCTCACATACTTCCTATCCTGCTCACTCTGTGTCTCATGGTATCTCTTCTAACTCTGCCCTCCACCCTCCCAGCATTTTTTCTGTCCGGAAAATTCTGCCTAGGCATTGGCTAATCAGCTTTTTATTAACAATGAGAGCAATATATATTTACTGTGTACAAAGATTGTTCCACAGCACAGTGTAATTCCTAACTTGTCTTGTTCCAATGCCACTTCTATGCATATAGGCAAGTGGTGCCTCTGTTTGTTAGTTACCATGCAAATGCCATGATACAATTCCATGACCAAGACAAATTATAAAAGAAACATTTAAATGGGAGATTGTTTACCATTTCAGAGTGTTAGTCTATGACCATCATGGCAGGAGGTATAGCAGTACTTAAGAAGGCAGACATAGCACAGTAAATAGTAGCCAAGAGCTTGCACCCTGGTCAGAAGGCAGACAGAGGGAGATTGGGTCTGGCATAGGCTTTTGAGACCTCAAAGCCCACACCCAATGTCACACTAATTCCAATGCTGCAAGCTGCAGGAAAACATAATGGAATTCAGCTACTATCACAAAAGCTACTACTTAGAAAAGTCAAGGACTTCTCCAAAGGTCAAGCCATGGCTTAAGAAGTCTTGGTGATCCCTGTGTCTTTCTTGGGGTCCTGTTTTCCAGGTAGCCTCCCTGGTGATGTGAGTAGCAGTCCAGTCATCCTTGTTCCACATCTAGTATCCTCCTATGAGTGAGTGAGTACATACCATGTTTGTCTTTCTGAGTCTGGGTTACCTCACTCAGGATGACTTTTTCTAGATCCATCCATTTGTCTGCAAACCTCATGATATCATTGTTTTTCTCTGCTGAGTAGTATTCCATTGTGTATATGTACCACATTTTGTTTATCCATTCTTCAGTTGAAGGGCATCTAGGTTGTTTCCATGTTCTGGCTATTACAAACAATGCTGATATGAACATAGCTGAACAAGTGCTCTTGTGGTGTGGTTGAGCATTCCTTGGGTATATGCCCAAGAGTGGTATAGCTGGATCTTGGGGGAGATTGATTCCCAATTTTCTAAGAAAGCACCATATTGATTTCCAAAGTGGTCTCCAACTGGATCAGGCCCTCTGAATGGGTGAGACAGTTGATTGGCTTGATCTGTTTGGGAGGCATCCAGGCAGTGGGACCAGGTCCTGTGCTCATTGCATGAATTGGCTGTTTGAAACCTGGGGCCTATGCAGGGTCGCTTGGCTCAGCCTGGGAAGAGGGGACTGGACCTGCCTGGACTGAGTCTACCAGGTTGATCTCAGTCCTCAGGGGAGGCTTTGCCCTGGAGGAGGTGGGAATGGGGGGTGGGCTGGGGAGAAGGTGAGGGGGGCGTGAGGGGGAAGAACAAGGGAATCCGTGGCTAATATGTAGAACTGAATTGTATTGCAAAATAAAAAAAAAAAAGAAGTCTTTTTTGATATTTTAGCTTTTGTATATATATTAGCTGGTTTCTACTGTGATTTTCTTGTATTGCTATTTGTGCTTCCAGGAACTCCTAACAGTGTGTTTATCTAAAATACCTATCAAGCATCCAAGGCCAAACAAAACAACACCTGTCTCCTAAGTCAGAAGGATAGCTTTATTTTTTGTGCAATTTAGGGTGAGACCCTCCTTCCTTACAGCCTTACTAATAGACTCCTAATTTCTTACCTAACCACTTCTAGGAATGTAGATTGAGCACATAAATTCCCTTCTCAACTAACAACCGATCATTAGCACTCATTTGGGTTGTAAAAGGAAGCCTGATGGCCACTGCCTGAGGAAAATTCTTACCTGCCTTTATGACCCCTAAGAATTCAAGCCTGGTGACCTTGCTCTGCAGGGGGATTGCTATGGCTTGGGTTTATAACTGAACACCTCAGAGATTGAGGGGAACTGAGGTATAAGGAGAATGAAGAGAGGATATTCAGGATTTTGGCTGGAGAGGATTTTTGACTAGAGAACTAGAGGTCAGGATGGAAGAAGAGGAAAAGCCAGACAGGAAAGTACTAGCTGAGTAAGAACAAGATGAGAAGGACCTAGATGAGGCAGAATTAAATGAGAAAATTAAGATAGATCTTAGAGGGAACAGTAGATAAACATAGAGAGAAATTACGCAAGAAAGGAACTAGGCATGAGAACAGGACTGTAGCTGTGTAGGTAGGATTTTATCTCAGAGGAATAGAGTAGATGAACAAAGAGCTTGGTGTACTTAGATTCATTTCCCAAAAATAGTTCGTAGTTTCTCTTCTGAGCTCCCGGGAAGTACATTATTAAGGCTGGTCCTTTTAATATTATACAAGACTCCAACAACATGACACCTCTTAATCCTTCCTAAAGAGTTCTGCTAGCTGAGGAGCAACATTCAAACACTGAGTCTGTGGTGGCCATTCTCATTTACACTACCACACTGGGAACTGAGCCTTTAAAGCATTATGGTTTTCTATTTACCCTGTGTATTCAATACTCTATTGGTCCTCTATCATCTATGTATAACTGTAGACTGCTCTTAGGCTTATAGGATCTGCCTCATCTTTCTTCCACCTCCTCCTTAGGCTTACACCATGGGTTGCTGCCATTCTTTCTTAGTTTCAGGCATATTGGCATTTTGTTACAATCTTAGGCACATAAAGAATATTTCACATATTATTTTGTTCTCTCCGTTTCTCACTGCTTCTTTTCAGTTTCTCACTCAACAATCTGAAACTAACATCTTTCTACTAAACTGCCGTATGGTACATAGCATAATGCTCTAGTTGTTGAATATAGCAGTGAATGTTTGCATCACATTTGTGTCTATCACTGTTTAAACTCCATATCTGAAGTGATATCTTTTACCATTGTTTTTTCTTTAATGTTAAAATCAGAACACGATATGTAAGCAATTATTCATGGCATTGTGGAATATCATGATTTCTTTAAAAGTCTGGAAGATAGAAGGTAGTAGATTAATGTTTCTTCTCATAAGAGATAACAAAATTCTTGGCACTATAGAAATGATCTGTTTATAACAAAAGAAGATTTTCTCAAAGGAAAACAAAGATTTTTAAGAACTATAAGTTTTTATGTCTAAAAAGTTCTCAAAAATTTGTAAGAATTATCAATACTTCTCAAATTGTCTTTTCTGTAGGGTTCAAAAAAGAAATGATAATTATATGAAAGACTAAAGTATCTGGGCACAGCAGCTAGGATCACTCAAAAGTGAGATATATTAGGTATACCTGAAGCCTATAACTACAAAAGAATTAGAATCATTAAGTCCACTTAAACCAGTATCTTAAATATTTATCTCCTCTTTACATAGTCCATTACCACTGTCTCAGTAAAGGCTTTTATAATTTCTTACCTGTAATGTTTCAATTATCTTTTTATAATGTTCCTGAATTTAATATTTCCATAATTCATTCTTCCTTCATGCGTTCATCAATTAATCTTTTATAGTAAGTTTGACTAAGTCCCTCTCTGGTTCAGAATCATTTATTTGCCTTATGGCATCTCCATCCTAAAGTTCAGAACTCCTCAGACTCACAAAGTTCTTGATGTGGTACCTGATTTTTTTGCATTCTCCTCGATACCATTATTGTTCCCTGCAGCAACACTCAGGGTGAGTCTTCAGGACCCGTTCTAGCTGCTAAGTTTGCCTCTAGACTTGTTTTATCTGCTTTAATGTCATTTTTTTCTTCTGAGGCTATGTTACCTCTTTTGATACCAGACCAGCAACCCTGCTACTCTCTCCTACTTGGTAATATTGTCTGCTGCTCACAACTTCAGGAAGCAACTCCACAAGCACA
The DNA here is from genome assembly GCF_949786415.1 of Peromyscus eremicus. Classification (NCBI taxonomy): domain Eukaryota; kingdom Metazoa; phylum Chordata; class Mammalia; order Rodentia; family Cricetidae; genus Peromyscus; species Peromyscus eremicus. The sequence continues at coordinate 8,431,460 of NC_081435.1, forward strand.
CTTTTTTTTGTTTTTGTTTTTGTTTTTGTTTTTGTTTTTGTTTTTTGAGACAGGGTTTCTCTGTGTAGCTTTGCGCCTTTCCTGGAACTCACTTGGTAACCCAGGCTGGCCTCGAACTCACAGAGATCCGCCTGGCTCTGCCTCCCGAGTGCTGGGATTAAAGGCGTGCGCCACCACTGCCCGGCAACACTTTTTTTTTTAGAAAGTGTGTTTTCCTACCTTGTTATCCAAATCTATCATGAAGAAATAGAAAATACAAACTTAAGTATGATTCTCTTTAAAGATCATTTTAATTTTCTCTTTATTCCCTTCAAGTTATTTTTTATGATTAAATAAGTCTGTTATTCTCTAGCTTTGTTTACTGATTATACATCTGTTCATTTGTTGTAAACCTGCATTGTAATGTGAATGCTGGATACAAACTGAGGTCCTGATGCTGAGCATCAGACAACCTTAACCCTGAAATAATCTCTCTAGCCCCTGTTGATACCATTTTTATTTGATGATTCGGATGACATTAAGTTTCTAAATTTTATTCTTTTACCTATTTATCTATGTGGAGATATTATAACACTTGCATTCTTCTGTTACTACAAATATATGTTTAAGGATTACCTTCATACAATGACTGCATTACCTCAATCCCATGCCAATTTCTGTCCTTCCAAACTCTGTTTTATTCTGTTAATGAGAAGCATTTTTTCCTTCTCTTGCAGTCTAGTTTTATCACAGTTTTCAGTTACTTTCAGGACACAAATTGGTATATTTGAGTGCTGTAGAATAATCCTTTTGTATACTGTGAAGATGTTTTTCTCTTATTAGTTTAATAAAAAGCCAAGGCAGAAAGAGATTAGGCAGGAAAACCAGACTGAGAAAATGATAAGAAGAAGAGCAAAGTTGCCTGTTAGATGCAGAGGAAGCAGGAGATGAACGTGTCATGCTGAAAAAAAGATACCACCATGTAGTAGAGTATAGATAAGAAATATGGGTTAATTTAACTTGAAAGAGCTAGTTAATAAGAAGCCTAAGCTATTGGCTGATCACTTATAATTAATAATTATAAATGTGTGGTTATAATTATTTGGGAGTGGGCCGGTAAGACAGAAAACTCAGCCTACATTTGAGAACTTTGCTATTTTATAACTGGGACTTCCAGTTTATATTTTATCTTTTATTCCTAAAAAAGTCTTTGATTAAGTATTTAATAAATATTAATTTAGTTTTTATAATATTCATCCATTAAAAAAACTGTTTGAATATATGTATTGAGTTATATATCCAATACATTTCAAATTATGTTATAACTTTTAAAGATGAGTCTACATCATGGGTTTCAGATAAAATTGGAGGATACCAAAATTCATTAATCAATTGTGAAAATCCAGTTGTTTATTCCTTAAAAGCAAGAAATCTTTTACTTAATTACTATTGCTCACTGAAATTATAAAATGTATGATTAGAATTGTTGAGAAATTTGAAATGCTCAGGTGTTTGGAATTATGTATGAACACAGCCTCCTGGTATTTTTATAGAGACATCATTTGAAAACAGTGTCCACTGCTGGATAAATTATTCCATAAAACAATTATTTGGTAGATGATTACTTTAGACTCATCAATTCATTTGATTAAACCCTAGTACTAATGAGGTCTGAACAATCAATTTTGTCCCACATTGATCCTTTTGATGTAGTTGATGTCTATTTAACTTCTTAGGTGATTTTCTTGCAAATGTATGCTTTGGACTACAAAATGGACTTAGCAAATGAATGATCAATCAAACTTGCCAAGGTTATTCAAAATTTAACACAAATTGTTGCCAAAATTCCTTTTTATAAATGTTAATCATTTAATAATAATAGATAATTTTATACCAGTCAGTTCTTCCAAATGAGTATTGGAATTCTAATAATTAAATCAGCATTCACTTCCCATAGCACTGTTAGGGTGAATAAAATAAATGCTTTGTTTATTTAAAATTAATGTAAATTCTTTCAAAATTGCTAAAATCTCTAGACCATCCTTTGCATCAGTAATTTTAGAATGATTTGTTTGACTTTTTATTAATACTGCACATTTCTAATATTTTATCAGCATATTATTTTTTCATCAGATTATTTTCCCTTTTCAAAATTTGCATTTGTATTATAAAAATCAGTAATAGATACAAAATAAATGCTTACTGTATGGTTGTAGGCCCATGACACTGTTCTATAATCATTATATTCTTGTAGATTATTATGGGTTAAGTTTACTAGTTAAGAAACGGAAACCTTATTTACTGGGTACGTATCACAATGATGTGCTTCAAAAGCATCAGTAAGTAATTGCAAGACTAAAGAGTTATTTAAGATGGTAAAATGTTTGCTTTATAACCATATAGACCCCAGTTTGATCGCTAGAACCCATGTTAAAAAATGGGCATGATGGTAAGTATTTACAATGCCAGTTCTATGAAGGCAGACATAGGTAGAGTCCCATGGCTCACTGTTCAGCTAGTCTAAACATGGACGCTTTAGGCCAATAAGTAACCATATCTCAAAAAATAATGTGGACATGTTTCTGAGGAATAATACCCAAGGGATTCTTCTGTTTACCATATACATGTGGACAAATACATATTCATATTTATATACACATAATTGCAGTCAAAGAAGTATCAATAATACCATCTGGCCTATGATTAAAGTTTTGTGGTACCCTAAATGCATTAATTAGGATTTGTAACTACTGTTACTTTTCTGTTGCTATAATAATACATCATGACCAAGACAACTTATAGAAAAAATAGTCTATATTGACTTAAGTTTTCAGATGGATGAGATGGCAGCAATTGGCAAGCATGACATCAGGAAAGCTGTGAGCTAACATCTTAAACTACAAGCATGGAATAGAGAAAGTATACTGGAATTGGGGTAAGGCTTTAAGCTCTCAAAGTCCAGGTACACACTTCCTCCTGCAAGGCCTTACTTTCTAAGCCCATAAAAGAGAACCACTAACTAGGAAGCAAGTATACAAAAAACCATGAGGGAGATTTCTCATTTAAACCACAGAATACCACCCCCAGACCCCACATACTTCATGGTCATATCATAATGCAAAATAAATTTGTTTCAATTTTTAATACTCCCATAGTCTTTCCCAGTCTTAATATTGTTTCAAAATCCAAAATCTAATGACTCTTCTGAGACTCGAGGTCATCTCTTAATTGTAGTACTCTGTGAAACCAAAAAGTAAATCATATCCAATTAATGACACACTATATACATTATCACTCAAAGTGGGTAATGATGTCATAGTAAGGAAATACTGAACCAAAGCAAGACCAGAAAAAGCCAGGCAAACATTAATTCCTGTTCTCCACATCCTACATCTGGGACTTTAGTTTCAAATGTCTTAGATGACTCTATCCCTGCAGTTTTGCTGTCTGCAGTATACACCTCTCTCGGGCACTGTTTCCACTCTATGTGTGCAGGTATCTCTTATCTCCTAGCCCCACTGTCTCCAACATCTTGGATTCTCCATTGCAAACTGGTTTCATATGCACAGTCCCATGAAATGGTCTGTTACAACCCTGTGGGGCTGAAGGTCTTTACACCATAATACTCATGCTACATACGGCATGGCACTCTGAGATGTCAAAGGTCCTTCACTCCTGCAACCTCCACGTCTTTAAACATAGTTTGACAACAGTGCCAAGTTCGGCTTCTAGCTCAGGATGAACCCTGGCAGTCCTGAATCTCACTAGCTGCAGGACTTTTATTCAGTGACATTAACATCAAAGAAAATATCTTACTCTCAAGAGTTGAAAGCTAGCTGGGTGGGGCCTTGCTCTGAGAGTATCGTTGTTATGGTCCAGAGGAGGCTTCTTAATGTCAGTCATCTCCATAACAATTACAGTCTCTCCTCCAGCACATGCCTTGGCTGCACTGTAAAGCTTTCTATTGCTCATTTTGCTCTCCAAACTGTATGTTGATATAGCTCGAATCCTAATTGGTCTTAACAGTGTAAACCTGGAGCCAGATATTGGGGTAAATGCTGAAAGATCAGAGGCAAAGGAGCAAGCCACAGCCACCTCTTACCTCGCCAACTCCTCAGTCAGAAAGGAGGGGCGAGCACCTCTCTCTGCCCAGCTTATCACTTCCTCTCCTAGCCCAGTCATATCACTTCCTGTTTTCTCCTTCCAAGGGCTGGGATTAAAGGTATGTGGTTCCCAGATACTAGAATCAAAGGCATGAGAACCCAAGTGCTGGGATTTAAGGTGTCTGTCACCACTGCCCGGCCTCTAGTGGTTAGCTCTGCACTCTGATTTCCAGGCAAGCTTTATTGATTAGAACACAAACAAAATATCACCACATTTCCCCTTTATTGTCTAAAATAAAAAAGAACATTATAACTAATATAAGAAAAACTATATACAATAAGTACCATAACTGTATACAACGTATACACGCAAAAATAATCAATAATGTCTAGTCCATTAGCATTTGACTAATTCAGAGTAAATACTCCTTTATCTATCCTACCTTGGTGAATTGAAAGTGCTGTGCCTAATTCACCTTCAACCCTCATTTGCATCACCAACCCCAAATGGCCCTATACACTTTACACCTCTTTAGTGAATTTCTTTTCTGAATCTGGTAACAAGGAAAACTACAACTATATTCCTAATACCAGCTATAAATCTATAACTACAAAACTAATACAAATGGCTGCTGGATATTTAGGAACAGGCAGACAGGAAAGAAACTTCCACCTACATGTAGTACCCAAATGTATGACAAGAATTTCTACATAAAATCTGAGAAAGCTTAAAAAAAAAAAAAGGATTCTAAACACAGGAAAAAGGAGTCATATGCAGCTCCTTGGTTACCCTCTGTTCTCCAGTAGGCTCTGTCAGCCGACAGCAGGCAGAGGCTCCTTTTAGATCTGTAGTTGGTATGTAAAATGAATACATATTTCTTAATAAAGAAAAAAAAACTAAAAAACAAACAAACAAACAAGAGATGGCTTTCTGATTCAGTATTAGCTGCAAAAACCTTGTGGCTCTTTTAAGAGGTCCTGCTGCCAAACACTTAAATGGAGTTTATGAGCAGCAGTGGCACACTCCTCAGTGGCAGCGTGGACCCAAAAACGTCTCAGAGTTGGAGTGGTAAGCATGGCTTTCAGGACTGGTGGTAAATGTGCCTCTGCCCTGAGATTAGCTTCTCAAAGAACCAAGAATTGGAGTGGATCCAGCTATCAAAGCCACAGCTTTATTCCTAGACACACCCACTTAGCAGCTTAAATACTCATGTGGTCAGAAAAAGATGGAGATATGCTATAAAGACTGATTTAAAATACAAAAACAAAGACAAAAAGATCTCTAGGTGGTTTACAGTGTGTTTTAAAATACACATAGGCTTGGGAGAGTAAAGAGAAGGTATAGACAGACAGTCATAAGAATATATATATATATATATGTATAAAATATTAAAATAAAGTTCTTAAAAAGAGAGTAAAATAATATGAAAAAACCATGTAAAGATAGAAAGTACACATAGAGTCTGCATACTGTATGTTATTGTGTTGTTTTTTGAATTGTTTGACTGCTGAGAAAGGAGTAGTCTAAGAGACATTTGATTATAAGTGTTGCTGGATTAATCCAACCTAGATATTTTGAAAATGCTTTGACTTCAAAATTTAAGTCAAAAGATATGTTACTTTGGAGAAGAGGTTCTGCCTTTATTTCCACAGGAAATGAGAGGCTGTGGATTCATTCTATGTTAAGAAAAATCAGATTTGATCAAGGAAGACCCCCCCTGAAAAATCTCTAATGGTAATGGAAGGCCCAGATGATCAAATGTTACAGAGCACCTCTGTTGCAGTTTCTGCTGAGTTCCACATCCAGAAAGGCTTCAAGGCTACTGGTTGAGATGATCTAGCTTCACAGACTACTCCAGTCAGGACTTGACCATAATCCTCAATTTTCTCAGGATCCCCATAAGACTAATAGTGCCCTTAATCAGCAGGAAGTAGCCTAGAAAACTATGCCCACATTCCCAAGAATGGATATGAATGTTTGTCTTTGTTTAGGGGGTTTGGTCACAAATTGTTGTTGGCAAGAATCAGTCTCTTTCTAAAAGAAGGAAGGGGGATATGATATAGAAATGATGGGGAAAAAAAGGTAGGTTTTTTTTTTTTTTGGTTTTTTGGAGACAGAGTTTTTCTGTGTAGTTTTGGTGCTTGTCCTGGATCTCACTCTGTAGACTAGTCTGGCCTTGAACTCAGAGAGATCTGCCTGACTCTGCCTCCCAAGTGCTGAGATTAAGGGCATGTGCCACTACCTCCCGGCAAAAGGTAGATTATTAAATGTACTTTAATCCAAAAAAAAGTTAATCTTACATATTTTGTATCAGTATGGGTTTTAGTTTATTGATAAAAATTTAAAGTTAATTTTACTATGCTATATGTTTAGGATATTGTGTTTAATCAGCTCATTTAAAAATGTAATATATAATTAAGAAATGTGGATTAATAGTCATCTATAATAGCAAATTTATAGTCAGGTATGTTTTCAAGGTCATACAGAGATATATTTCAGATAGATAGGCAATCCTCAAACACTTCAAAGACCTACAGAATATGGCATTTAAAATGTTTTAAGAACTTAGACTTTTCTCAACAATAAGGCACATCTGCTCCTGACAGCACCAATTACTTCAAAGAAGATGATGGGAATCGAAGAAACTCCATATGAACTTCATGTTCTTTATGGCAAAAGATAGCCATGTAGGCAAAGAAAGTGCCCTTGCCTTGATTGCTGGTAGTTATTGGACAAATTGGACAAGCAGTACACAAAAGAAAGTATTTTCAGAACTTTGCCAAGACAAGATGGATCAGTTCCTCAAAAATCCGGCTTCACAGATAAGTCTGTCAGATATGCTAGGTCTGTAGGACAAAGATGGATGCCCCAACATTGCAGAGGAACTTTGGGTGACTGTCCAGGCAGTCTGATGTCCTTGTCATTAGGTAACATTTCACCCTGCTAGAGTTTTTAATGGAATTGAAGACTAAATAGTTATAATTATAGTTTTCCTTAGTGATAACAGAAAGTAAATTAGATACAAAACTTCGGACTTACCAAGATAGTATGGATAATTGAATGTTTTCTCTGATTTTGTCAAATACAAATAGACCGAATATTATAACTGTAATTCTTACTTGATAACTGTTTTTTTTGTATATAATCTTATTATGTTAAAGTTTAAACCTTACTTTTTAATTAGACAAAAAGGGGAAATGCTGTGGAATAATCCTCTTGTACACTGTAAAGATTTGTCATTCAAATTTGTTTAATAAAATGCTGATTGGACACTAGCCAGGTAGGAAGTATAGGTGGGGTGAACAAACTAGGATTTCTGGGAGGAAGAAGTGAGGAGTTAGGAGTTGCAAGCCAGAAGCAGAGGAAACAAGATGAGAATGTTGGACTGAGAAAAGGTACCAACCCACATGACTAAACATAGATAAGAATTATGGGTTAATTTAAGCATAAGAGCTAGTTAGTAATAAGCCTGAGTTACCAGCCAAGTATTATAAGTAATATTAAGCCTCTGAGTCAATTATTTGGGGAGAAGCTGCCGGATATTTGGGAAAAGGCAGGCAGGTAGGAGAGAAGCTTCCACTTACACGTCTTATATTTTTTTTTCTGCCCCAACGTTCTAAAGTCTTTTATTTCCCTCCAAAAAATCAAAATGGCCAGGTTCTTCACAGCAATATCCCATTCCCCTCATCAACTTATCTTTTAACTTTAAAATAATATTTTCTTCATGCTCCACACAACTCAAATGGTTAAGGGCTAGCTGATTCCAATTTTCTTACTTTTTCTATTTAAACATAATGTTAGTCTCTAATTGTGTTCCAAGCTGAAAGTCAACTTGTGTTTTTTTTTTTTTTTTTTTTTTTTTTTTTTTTTTTTTTTTTGGTTTTTCGAGACAGGGTTTCTCTGTGTAGCTTTGCGCCTCTCCTGGAACTCACTCGGTAGCCCAGGCTGGCCTCGAACTCACAGAGATCCGCCTGGCTCTGCCTCCCGAGTGCTGGGATTAAAGGCGTGCGCCACCACCGCCCGGCCAACTTGTGTTTTTGTTGTTGTTTGACTTGTTCTTCCTCTGTAACAGAATGATTTACGTGTTGCAAACTGTTTCTATTATTGCATGATATGTTCAGAGAAACATAAAGAGTCTCACGGTATGTTCTGATAACTATCAGATCATAAACCAATAACATGTACCTTTCCCATGATCATACAAAAACCCTGAAAAATTCTACTTTTGTAATCACTTGTTCACCTGCTATAAAAATGCTACTATGCCTTTATCTCTAGACTTTACAGGCCTGGAGCAAATTGCTACTGGTGGCCTTCACTAAAAGTTTGGCCCAACCATAAATAATTTTTTACCTTGTAAAATCTCAGTGCTAGCTCCTGGATTTTGACATCATAATAGAATCCTAGAAATTTTACTGAGGCCTTTGGATTTTAGTTAGATTTGTTTCCTGTTCTCTGATGCCCATATGCTTTATCAATATGTTTAAGGTGTTTGATACCTCCTGATCATTTGGGTAAGTCAGAATGCTATCAATATAGTAGAACCATTTAGTATTTTGTGGAAGCAGCAGACAATCAAGATCCCCTGAACTAAGTTATGGCACAGAACGGTATGTATAGTAACTTACCCTTGAGGTAATAAAGCAAAAGGTATACTTCTGGTTGGAACTTTGGACTAGCAAAGTGGTTGCATGCTGCAAGCAGAGATTAAAGGACTTTCTTAGCAGGAGCTTGGGAAACAGTATTGCTGAGAACAATGCATTCAATGGAGACCCTTTAAAGAGGGTCTGTTAGCCGCTGTGCTACAGGCCATTCTTGTGATATCTTTGTAAAGAACCTAGACTCTGCAGGCCTAGACCAAATTGCTTCTGGTGGCATTCACTGACAAATATCAAGAAAAAAGCATTTGGCAAAACAATAAATGCAGACTAGTTATCAAGAGATGTTAATCTATACAAATTAAGGCACCATATCTAGTAGAGGAACTACAGTCAGAGTCAGTACTTAAGTGTGTAATATAAAATTGTCATTCTCTATGATCTGTATGTCTTCTTAAATAAGCCAAGTAGAAGAGTAAAGATAAAGATGGGGTAGCAACCACCACCCTTGGTTTTTTTTTTTTTTTTTAATTCTTGATGATAGCACTGATTTCTGTAATCCCTTCAAGATGAAATATTAGATTTGGTTAACTATTTTCCCTGGTAGAAGCAACTCCAATGACTTCTATTTGTCCTTTTCAAATATATTAAATCCTACTCATGCTCAAGTCACATTTTGTTAAATTTTTACATGAGACACAGTATTTTCATGTTCTTTGCCTTTTTGGAAAAATTTGTCCACATACTTGTTCCATAAATGTCTCTTTCAGAATTTCTTTAATTACACTCATTCCAAGTCCTTACTGCCCATCAAGCTATTGACTACATCCCATGAATCACTATGCAGACACACATTGAACCATTTCTTTTTTTTTTTTTTTTTTTTTTTTTTTGAGACAGGGTTTCTCTGTGTAGCTTTGCGCCTTTCCTGGAACTCGCTTTGGAGACCAGGCTGGCCTCAAACTCACAGAGATCCGCCTGACTCTGCCTCCCGAGTGCTGGAATTAAAGGCGTGTACCACCACTGCCCAGCGAACCATTTCTTATTCCAATCAAAATATATTAATGTGTGCAATGCCCAAAGTTATGTTCACACTGAGAATTTTCCTTCACCAGTGTCCTGTAAGGTAGTCCTGGTGAGGCATAGTAGTATAGCAGGTGTCCGTTTCTGGATGGTGCCTGCATATTATGCATAACCATCAATAAACCAGGCCCTAGTCTACTCTTCCTCAGTCACCATATCATAGTATACTCCTCATCAGGCAGCAGGTGCATGCTTGGAAACAGAAGGCGTTTTAAAGAGGTAGAAATCATAGGCAACTGGGTGACTAATTCACAGTATGCATTCAAGACTGGCTCAGGCCCAGTCAGGCTTCTATTATATAATGGATCGCTGCTGCTCACGTCCTATTTTGTAGCTTGGTGGGTTAGATAGCACTCAGCTTCTAATGATCAAGTCTCACGGTAACTGGTGATTCATAGTCATATGCTCATTTTCTGCTAAGGTTCAGTGCAGGCCCAGAGATATCTCAAAAGTAGAATAATAAATGACAGATCCTGAACTAAGGTTATACTACTTCAAAATTGAAGCCTAGCCATGGGGACTCCTCTGGATGTTTTGATAAATAAATGAGTAAAGAGCTTAAGTAGTTACTTGTTTTAGAAGTATCAGGAACAGTAGATACCTTTGGTTCATTGCAGCAGTTATACTATTATTAAGCTTTAAGTTACTTCAATCTTCTTAAGGATAAAGGCAGAAAAATTGGAACATTTTAAAAAACATTACACATTTCAATAAAAATAAAACACAGCTATGAAAAATATAACATTATGAAACCATTCTCACTGTAGGTAGCATCTTAGAGCATAACACAGAAGCTATATTAAATTATATGGAGAGTATAGCACAGAAGTTATATGAAAATGTTCTGCTGTTTGCTCTCAATGAATGCAGGTAAGTGAGTTTATGCATGGCACAAATTCAAACAAAGTAACAATCACAAAGATTGTAACCACTTTGACCATTTTCAACACATTCCATTGCTGTGAACTGGAGAGAAATGGCCGGCATTTGTAAATGAGACTTGGATTTTTTTTTTGTTGTTGTTGTTGTTTTTTGTTGGAGCTGAGGACCAAACCCAGGGCCTTGTGCTTGCTAGGCAAGCACTCTACCACTGAGCTAAATCCCCAACCTCCTGGATGTTTTTGAAGACAAAGTAACTTTGATTCAATTTATCAGACAGTCTGAATACAGCTGTGTTTCTCTTTTTAATAAATCAATGTCACTGCTTGTTTGAGATTAAGGAAATATGGATTTTTTTAAAAATTGACTTATTTTCTGTTTATCCAAAGGCTATATACTCCTCAGTGAGTGTTTTTGTATATCTAGAAATTAGTTACAAAAAGATAAAGTAAAGGTTCCTCCTTTAAATAATTTGTCATTCTCATGGTGAGACACAATGGAATAAAAATTTAAGAACCTCTGGAAAACTGTTTGTGGTAGAGGTGAACTCTGCATGTAAACATGGTAGGTCAGGGTTGAGTTGGCAGAAGGCTTGATACCTATGCTGAATCTTGATTAACATTTAATAGTTTAAACGCATACAGATGATAGTATTTTATCAAGGAAGCATTCTCAAAGTGTAGTCAATGAAACAAGACTGCTTCAGAAAACCAAAACCAATCAAAATGCAGATCTTGGAAGCCGAGTCCCAGTAGAATCACCTACAAAACACTCCTGCACCCACGGCTAAGAAACACTGCAGAAGAGGTCCAGTAAGATTTTAAGAAACAGAGAATCAAGCAGTTTTTTTGTGAGATTGTGTCTCTTAGTAAAATCAGAAGCTACACCCATAAAGTTGCACCAATATGACTGCCCATCGACAAGAATGATGCCAGTGGACATGCCAAAGTGGATAGAGCAAAGTCTATGAGGCCTCAACCCTACACTAAGAACTAGAGGCAAATAAGGAAAGCTGGGAGCAAGAAGAGCACACAAGTTGGTTTTCAAGTGCCAGAGTCAGTTCTGATAAAAATACATGCAAGTGATTATGTGGGCTGAACATGTTATATTTAGCTCTATATGCATGCAATAACAATTAGTAAAGAAAGAGGTCACAAATTCAAAGAGAAGTGGGGGTGGTCATTTGGGAAGGCTGGAAGGGAGGAAAGGGAAGTATAAATGCTGTAATTATATTAATCTAAATAATTTTAAAGTTAAAAAACTGAAGTATTCATTAAAATTGAAAAAAGTAATGTTTATATGTGTGTGTACATATATACTTGTACATATAAGAGGAAAGCATTTAATTGAGAGCTTGCTTACAGTTGCAGATGGTCTACGACTATCATGGCAGGAATCAGACAGACATGGTGCTGGAGAAGTAGTGGAGAGCTTTACATCCGGATCTGCAGGCAGAAGGCAGAGCAAGAAAGACAGACACAAATGAATGATTATTCTCATAATTTTCTCATTTCAAATTTTATAATATGTTCTTTAATTTTTTAAAATGTTGTTTAAAAACCCATAATGATACTTTTGAAGCTACTTGTGTGATCATCTCTAAACTTTCCCTCTTCTTGCCCTAATGATGCTATCATCTTAAGTCTGAAGCCTACTTACATACCTTTTATAGTGAGAGCCTCAGACATGCACAATTTTTTAAATCATACATAATAATAATGAACATTTTCATTTTTTTATTCATCCATGTGCCTTTTTTTTCTGTAGTCATTTTTTTGCTATGCCTTTTAAAAAATGCTCTGCTATGGTTTAAGTAGAAGTAGATACTGTATTTATTCACAGATTGCCACAATTCTTAAAAAAAATTATCCTAAACTATCCTAAATACCCTGAACTCCTGGTTTCTGACCTGCTAAAAAATATTTATCAATAAGTGATCATATCCAATTTCCTCATTAGCTTATTAGTATAAGTTGATGTTATCCTCCACACTGTGCCTTCTTGTTACCAAGATGGTGCATGTTCCTGGCATTATACTCCCTCCTTCTTTCAATGTCATCATTGGCAGAGTAAAGTGGGTGTCAACAAACACCAGCTACTCCTTGTAAGTCTGCCTCATGGATATTTCCTGCCTTGTGACACAACCTGCGAGACCCCAGTTCTTAAAAGAAGTTTAAAACAAAATCAATTGTACATCTTTCTTCCAAGTATTGACCAAAATGTTCAATCCTTTAATTTTGTGTTTCTGAAACTGAAGATTTGAAGGCATTTGTACATCTCTTTACCTATTATGTACATAAATTTGCATATATCTTCATGTATTCCATAGTTAACCATTTATCCATTCTTAAAAATCTCCACTCTGGAATTCCATGCCATTCATTCTCAACCCTTCCTCCCTCTCAATGTCTTTCCTCTTTACTTTCTCTGTACAAAATCTAGCTGTGCTCTGAAATTCATTCACATGTGTGTCTATGTGTTCTTAGACATTAATACTAGAAGATACACCAGCATTCTTGTTTTTCCCTTTGGATACCGTTAACACATTGCTTTTCACCCAGTCTTTAATGCTTGTTAGTATATCTTACTTTCTTACTGATGTCCTTTTTTTCTTTTTCTTTTTCTTTTTTGTTTTGTTTTTTGTTTGTTTGTTTTTGTTTTTCAAGACAGGGTTTCTCTGTGTCATTTTGGTGCCTGTCCTGGATCTCACTCTGTAGAACAGGTTGGCCTCGAACTCACAGAGATGTTCCTGGCTCTGCCTACTGACTGCTGGGATTAAAGGCGTGTGCCACCACTGCCCCGCTGTGCCTTCTATGTTTTGTAAAATACTAGCATCTACATTAATAGCTCTAATCGTGAAGATGCTAATATTCTTTCATAAATAACAGTTATTTCAATATCACTGGTGACTCTTATTGCTAGTACTTTCTCCATTCTTCATCTTCCTTTTTCATAATACTGACTTCACTCTTTTCCCAGTTTAGTCTTCCCTAACACACAAAAGTTTATACACTAGAATTTTATGCTTACCTAAATTCAGTTTAATGCACAAAAAGTACAGATGATGAAAATCAAATAGCCCTGTTGAAGAAATTCAGCATGATGCAGCCACAGAAACCTTGGTAGCAACCATTTTGCCAAGCGGGTGATACTGGTACATGTTTGAGAAAAATTATTGAGACAGTCAACTGAACTCAATGCACAGCTACTGAAAGAAGGTATTTTCCTCTCAGGTTTTGGATATCTAAGATCTTCATAGAAGGGCCACACATTCAAACTTGCTACAACCTTCATACGGTTCACTTATCTGGAAATAATCTCCCTCCTGGATTATGGTACAGAAATTTTTCTCTTTTACTGCTGCCTGAGACACATCTCCTTTGTCCATGGATCAAATTGTAATATCCTTGGATCTGTCTGCCACTTTCTTCTGCCTTTCAATAACTCCTATTTGGGATTCTAGTTCTCACATGCCAGAACATATTTCATATGAAATAAAACATGTAAATAAAAACAGCAGTGAGTTGCCATTGCATACTTTATGAGGATATAGCACTCAAGACTGGCAGTTTTTATTTTGAGGGAAGATGGGATTCTCTGACTTATGCTGGTAACGTGACATGGTTTAGGCATCACTGAGAGAATACAATAGCTTCTTTAAAGATGAGTACAACTGTACCTAAGATTTAGCATATGAAAACATATGAGAAATTTCTGTTCATTTTTCAATTTTCTTGTAATGCCTTAAAATTTCGTCCATATTAAGCAATAATAATACTTATAGTCAAAGTAAAATTTTGTAAGTTGCAAAAAGATAACCAACAAAAATATGAATAATCACTCATATTTATTTTAATTTGAAAGTGTGTGTGTGTGTGTGTGTGTGTGTGTGTGTGTGTGTGCCTGAGTATACATATGTGTACCACATGAATAGAGGAGTCTGTGTATGTCAGAAGAAGAATCAAATTTCCTGGAGTTGGAGTTACTTAGAGCTTTGAGCCACCATGTGGGTACTAGGAACAGAACCAGAGTCCTTTGTAAGGGCAGCAGATGCTTTTAACTACTGAGGTATTTCTCTAGTTCCTGTTTAAGAATTACATCAAAGTGTATAAAAATTCATTTCAATTCATTAAGACATAACTAATATGTACATATTTTCTTACATTTAAAATCACAATAAATATTTTAGAAATATTATCCAATATTACAAATTGTAATATATAAGCTCAAATGAAATCCCACTAAAGTCTGTATACATGTGTGGCTATATAATTCTTTTTTCTTTCATCTTGAAAAAACTGTGAATATTTAAAGAATAGTTAACAAGAGTTTGGCTAGAAATAGAAAAGCTCCCAGAAGACTGAGAGATAGCATAATTAATATCAAATTCGATACAATAGAACATTAAAAAACCTTATCTTTATAACAAGATGCTGAAATAAGTCAGAAGAGTCCACTAACAAGAAAGGATATATGCAATCTGTATAACTGATAAAAGATAATCATTAAAATACTAGATACAAATCTTGCACTCATAAATGAAGAAAAATACACAATGAATGAAGACTCATAAACAAGAAGCAATAAAGAGAACATGTCTGGTGTCTAATAAATATGATCAATGAAGACTCATAAACAAGAAGTAATGGGGGAGAATATGTCTGGTGTCTAATAAATATGATCACACTGTCAATATGTTTGTAAAGAGGGAAAAGTGATAATATTTTAGTAAAACAATTAAGAAATTAAAAATCCTGTTTTTTTTTCTTTCTTTTAGTGGAAAGTTTTATACAATCCTGATCAGATCGTTTACAAAGAATTTGGGACAGCTGGTTGTCAATTTGGGAGAGTTCACAATTTACATACTGAACAGGTCAGCAGATCTACTCCTAAGAATTATAACACAAAAACTCTGCATCTTGGAATATTATTAAATCAATCAAAGGACTGTCAAAATTACTAATTTAACATAGCATAATAGCTAATAGAGTCCTCTCGATGAGATTCAGTCATCAGAGATATTTAATATTGACTTCTAAAAATAATTATATTGTAGCTTTGGTAAATGCTAGTAGAGTAAGCCACATGAGTATGTAAACATGCAAGAAACAGGAAATGTTTTTCTTTTCTTTATTGGAATTTGATTAAGCTCTACTTGAATCAGTGAATGAAATCTGCACACATCCATGTTGATGTTGATAAGATGCCAAATATCTAGTATTGAATGAGTCAAAGAAGTCAACATGTAAAAGTTATTGAGCTCCAATGAATAAATACTGTGGTTTGTGGACAATCACAGATCTAATATAATTAAAACTGAACAAACTTTTAAACTCAAAAAGACAGTAATTTCTGAATACTTTATTATGGAAACACAGAAATACACAGGTATAATATACAGATGAGTCATTCTACCTCACAGTCCCTAAATACTATAATGCATATTTGAAAATTATTGTTTCAGTATATGCATGCCATAAATATGGTAATGTTCCCTCTGATTAATACATTTGGACATTTTAACTCATACACAAAATGTTAAATATTTCTTTTTCTATGAAGATTGCAGATATGCAGAAAAAGATTGAAAAATGTGGGAAGGGAAATGAGGTCACAGAACAAAAAAATGCTCCCAGTAAGAGAAATGCACCAGTAGGATGAGCACAAACAAGATAGCATAGGGAAGAAGGAAGAGGTATGTAGAAGCTGACTTATAAATAAGCTACCTGAACTGTTCGGTAATAACATTTGCAGCAATCTGCTGTCCTGCTAAGATCGATGGCTGTGCGCCTACACAGCAAAATCAAGGGAGACGCAAGGGCTGTATCATAAAACACACTATTCTGTGAATCTTAGTAGTGCCCTCAGAGAGCAGTGTGCAGAATATACACATTAGCTAGTTGTTTCAAACACAGATTTACTCAACGTGCCTGGTTCTAATGAGGTAAGTAAAGGCAGAGCAACAGAAATCAGAATCCCTTTAAATCACAGGGATAATCTTTCCATTTGAATACCCAGGAGCATGATGGGAAAAGTCAATGGATCATAAAAATTGAATAATTTTAGAGTAAGTAAAACTTACTGTCTTTTATTAAACATTATATAATGTTAGAGTTCTGGAATTTAATTAAATTTTAATAGCAGTATTATATACAATGATGATTTAAGAAAATTGTAGGTAAGTGGTGCTTCACAACTTTATTCCCAGTCCTTGGGAGGTTATGGCAGAAATTGCAGGCCAATTTGTGCTACTTAGTGAGGCTCTTTTTCAGAAAATTAAGGGGAGAGAGGTAGTGAGAAGGGAAGGAGGAGGGAGAAAGAGAGGAAAAGAGCGAGAACCCAAGAGTTCTACACCAAGCAATAACTGGCAGGGGGAGGGGTGACCAAAACTAAAAGAGAAAACAGCACTATGAAAAAGGAATGATTTTTTTTTAACAAGGGCTGTAAAAGACTTTAAATAGAAGCACACACAAGAATAATGAATAGGAGACAAATTTACAGCACATAGCCTCAGAACTATGGCTATAAAGCTCTCTCTAAAACTCAAATTGAAATTTAACTGTCTCTTAGATGGTAACTGGGAGGAAGGACTTTGAGAAGTGACTAGGCCTTTAGTTCACGAGGACTCTACACTCAGGAAAAGATAGCATAATTATCACAAGAGCAACTTAATTATTGAGGAATAGTGCTGTGGGATGGTCTGTATGTCAAGTATGTTGCTGATTGGTCAGTAAATAAATCACTGATTGGCCATTGGCTAGGCAGGAAGTATAGGCGGGACAAGGAAAACAATGCGGGGAAGTGGAAGGCTGGGAGAGAGACACTGCCAGCCGCCATGAGGACAAGGAAGATGTAAGGTACCAGTAAGCCATGAGCCATGTGGCAAAGTAAAGATTAATAGAAATGGGCTAAATATAAGAGTAAGAGCTAGACAATAACAGGCCTGAGCTAATGGCCAAGCAGTTTAAATAATGTAAGAGTCTGTGTGTTTATTTTATAAGTGGGCTCTGGGACTGGCGGGACTTGGTGGCGGGAGCTGGAGAGAAATTCTCCAGCAACAGAATAGCTTTGTTGTTAAAAGCAAAACTTTAATTCTATCTCTGTCTCTGTCTTTCTGTCTGACTGTGTCTGTCTATCTCTGTCTTTCACTCTTCTTCCATGTGCACATATGAGGGATGTACATTTCTTTTGAAAATAGTGATACAATGAGATCTCCTCACTAGATGCAGTCTAGAATTTGTAGATTTCCCAGACTCATGAACTGTCCAAATGAGTTTATTTTTATTATGAATTTTATAGTCTGTGGCAGTTGGTTATAGCAACATAAGATGGACTGAGATCCCCAGCCAGTAACATTTCTGGAAAAAGCTATATGCACATGTTATAACTTGAGACAATGCATATTGAAGTATTATTTTATATGTACCCCAATAGAAACTAATTTACATGTTATAATTACCTTTCCAAGCATCTTTCACTAGATAAATACACGCTGTTAAGAAAGCTTTACTGTATTACATTTTTTTTACAAAATAAATTTGCTTTATGGTATTGCTTAATCTTTGGAAGGAAATGCCCAAACCCCCAGATGCTTCATTAGACACGAAAATCGGGATTATTTAAAGTTGAGATTTTTTTTTCATGTGAAAGAATGCTTCCTAGCAGTAGCTAAATTAATGACACCAGTTTTCAAATAATTACTACACAATTACTCATGTCTTTGAATTCTGCATTTATTTTAAATTGGGTCTGTGTTAATGTGAAGCTGACTTTGGAGCAAACAGAATGAGAATTAACACCCTGGTGACTCCAGTAGAAGGTTACTGTTTTCAGTTGACTCAACTTCTGAAAAGATAATTTCTGTCATTTCTGGAGATGGCATGTGACCAAGTCAAGGGTATTTAAATAATTTATCAAACACAGAAAAGGAAAAGGTGTTGTTGGCCCTTTGGAGAAATGGAAAACTTCCAGTTGTGTATGTAAATACCAACAGGAAAAGAAAAATAAATGAGCTTCTGACTTAGGTTGCATGGGACATCAGCAGGTCACCTTACCCATCATGAAGATGCCTGCCCAGGCCACACAGACGCTCTGTCTTAGGTTGGTGAGTAACCCCCAGGAATTACCCATCTTTGAATACTCATTTTCATACAGGCTCAGTCGTGTGTGGGCTGCAGAGTTAACTGCTGCCAAAGATCTCAAAGTGGCGCTGGGTTTGCAATCTGTGTGTTTGACACAGAAAAGACCAAGAGAAGTCCTAACCCACCCATAGCCAGTAGGCTAAATGCAACTGAGCCATTCCCTGCCTTAAGGAGCCTTACTGCAAATTAGAGTCCTTGTAAGATAGTATCTCAAAAGCAAATGGAACTTGAGTTTATAAATTTATGATTTTCAAAGCCAATCGAAATGTATATAACTATTGAATTAAATTTATCATGCCCAATAGAATGAAAGATTAACTAACTGTCGTAGCTACTTTTGCTATTTTTTTTTTTTTTTGAGACAGAGTTTCTCTGTGTAGCTTTGTGCCTTTACTGGAACTCACTTGGTAGCCCAGGCTGGCCTCGAACTCACAAAGATCCACCTGGCTCTGCCTCCCAAGTGCTGGGATTAAAGGCGTACGCCACCACCGCCCGGCCATACTTTTGCTATTTTTTTAGTAAAAGGGGGACTTGTAGGGCCCTGGCCCCCATTTTGGGTAACTGTTGCCTTGCTTGCTGACCTTGACCTTGATATCCTCCCTATGCTAATTTCCTGCCAGGTTCCACCCTCCTGAATGCTTAAGGAAAGATCCTTGTAGATGTAACCGACCATCTTATTAAATAAGAAACACAGAACCAATGCGAAGAAGAAAGCCAAGAGATCAGAGCTAAGAGCCTTACTCTTCCTGCTGAAGCTAGCCTCTTCAGCCAAGAGACCTCTCTGAAAGAGAGCTACTTTCTGTTTGTCTTTATATAGACTTTCTGGTCTGCCTTCTCATTGGTTGTAAACCCAAACATGTGACCACTTCGTCACTACCTGTCTGTACCGACCTCCAGACACACATTTGAGTGTGTGTCTCCAATGCTGGCTGTATCCTTGAACACACAGAGGTCTACCTAGCTCTGCCTACCAAGTGCTGGGATTAAAGGTGTGCGCCAGGAACACCCAGCTCTGCTATAGCTTGCTATTAGCTCTGACCCCTGGGCAACTTTATTTATTAACATACAATTAAAATCACATTTCAGTACAAATAAAATACCACTATAGATCCTTGTCTGTGTATCCTGCATAATGGGTGTTAACAGCTTAGATGCAAGATTGTAAAACATCAGTAGTGAATTTCTGCCCTCCAGGGTTCTCCCATTGTGCTGTAAGCCTGTATTTAAGACCTCCTCCCTCCTTCAATAAATGGCATTGGGGGGGGGATTTGTACTGTATCAAGCTGATAATAGAAAAATAAATAATAAATAAAAATGAAAAAAAGATTAAAAATAAAAGAAAAATAAATGGGCACATGGTTGAACAAAAAGACACTTCAGCAAGTACAAATGAGGGTAATTTTATATGTGCCTATTAACACCAAGTGGTGACTATAGAAGACTTGTCATTTGACAAATTCTTGCCTGCCAGATCTCTGACCTTCTCTGACAACTGAGATCTTTATCCCCACTTGGATGTGTACCACTGAGTTCAGGAAACATGGGATTCAGTGCACCTAGAAGGATCTGTGAGCAACCCAAACAGCAACTGAATTTCTTCTTCCACCTTTCCCCTGTGTAGCTGGAGCCTGAGAGCTTCCCAGGCACTGAGGTTGGACATAAAGTAGATCACGTCTTACCAGTATGCTCCTTCGAGAAATTCACATCTTTTGGTCTTGAGAAATAGGTCTTACCCTATCATTCCTGTGAGTAACCAGATTTATGCAGTGTGTGAAGGTTTGATATGATGTTTTAAAGAACAAAAAATTCAGTAAAAAAAAAAAATTGGGATACACCATGACTAAAATCACAGACAGCAAGTACCCTTTAGCTATAAATTTTATTCCATTGTGTGAAGATGATGCATATATGCTTATACCCTTCTCCCTGGCATAGGTTACTGGGAAGTATGTGCACATTCATGTTTATTATGTTTTCATAAATGTGCCAGGAGAAGCTGAGAAATGGAGGGTGTCTGACAGTAAATATGCTCTTGCATTTTATACCTGAGCATTTCTTTTACTAAGAAGAATGTGTTTTTAGATGAAATACTTTAAGATAGTCATAAAATTTTTTCTTCAAACTGTTTTTATTTTTGCTTGTATTTCTATTCACAATTTAGGTGACTGTTGAAATGTCACTCCTGAGAACCTCCAATATATATGCCTATGTCTATTTCAGATTACTGTAGGTAATTTTGACAGTTCTTTTTCTGTTTGAATAAATATGTACTACAATACCTAGTATTAGAGAAAAATTACACATAGACAGTCTGCAACATGAATATGCAAACACACACAGTAAGGATGTTTAAAAAAAAAAACCCAAATCCTATTTACTCATAAAAGTTGAAATCAGTTGAGCACTAAAATTACTTTTTTGTAACTGCCATTTTGCCTCTTTTGTTGTGTTCAACTAGCTTAGTGACCTGTATTCTTAGTGAGATTGACCGGAAAATGTTTAAATAACATATTTTGAGTCACTCAAGATCAATAACAAGATTTGAATTTTTCTTATAAAGCCAATGTTATAAAAGATCCTATAGCTCTAGAAACATGTAATCTTGGTATAACAACCACTAACAAAGAGGTTGATAGATTTTTTTCATTGCCTTACTCTGATCTCTACACAGGAAAATGTCTGTGATAAAAACTGAGAAGGTCATCAGCAAATATATGCTACATTCATATTCTGGAAAATTCAAAGTCAAAAATTGTTCACACACACTGATCAATAATTGTTGCAAAATTCTTCTGGATGAGTAAGTGCTAGTTTTGTATATTAGAGGCTTCAAACAGATTCAAAAGAAATAACAATCAAGTATCATCCAGAGCAAAAGCAGAATTTCAAATCTAAAACTTGACTGTATTAATCAGACATAGTTTTGGAAATAAAGCTAAATAATTATTTAAGGAGAATAAGATAAACATTCTGATGAACATACATATTCATCTAAAGTATCTAGACTTTAAGCAAGAATTTAATGAAAACTTAAAAAGGATTTAATTGAAAAAAATTCAACCTTAAGGTAGGTTTTCATTAGAAGCTAAATCATTCTTTAAAAAGAAAACTAATTGGTGGACTCAGAAGAGTTTAAAAAAAAAGGAAAACATTAAAAAATAGTTACAGACCACACCAGTCAGAATCGGTAAGCGATGTGCTTGCCAGTAGAACTGTACCCTTCCACGGATTCTATCCCTGGAGACTCTTCCCCAGGCCCAAGCTGTCCCAACTAATCCTGGGCCCACTGCTGGGGGCCTTTATTCCAATCCCAGGGGACTTTAGACACTGAGACCCAGGCCACACCAGGCAGAACAGGTAAGTGATCTACCTGCCAGCAGAAAGGTCCCCCTCCCTGGATTCCATTCCTCTATGCCTTCTCCAGGCCAACACCATCCCAACTTGTCCTTGGCCATGATGTTGGTAGGCCCTTACTCCAAACACAGCAGACTTCTGCCAAGCAGGCCCAGGCCACATAAACTAGTAGGTCATAAATGACCTACTGCCCAAACCCTCCCACCTCATCATCCTCCTCTCAGCCAGCCCTTCCCCAGAATTCCAGCAGAACCCATAGACACAAGGACAGTCTACACTAGTCAGAAGAATATCCCAGCATCACTATCCAGAGGCCAGGCTGGTCCTAGGTACCCCAGAAGAGGAATCAGACTTTACTGGAGGCCAGGCAAGATCTAAAGACCCAAGAAGACTTCAGTAATACTGAACATGAGACTGGACACCCAAACCCCAGCAGAGACAATCTACTAGACCAGAAAACTCATCAGCAACCATAACCCTTGGACAATTAGTCCAGAAGACCAGAGAAGAAAGAAAAACCTGGGAACAAAACACTCATTCAACAAAGACAAACACAGAAATCAACACCTAGACTTATAACCACCACAAATCCAGATGCCTAAATGCCAGTGTAAGAACACAATCAATAACAGAAAGGGCAATATGGCACCACCAGAACCCAGCTATCCTACAACAACAAGACCTGAACATTTCAACACAGCTGAAGCAAAAGAAAAGGACGTTAAAAATTTTTTATGAAGATGATAGAGGTCCTTAAAGAGGAAATGTAAAAAACCTTTTAAAAATTGAGAAAAGACAAATCAAAAATAGAAGGAAATCAAAAATTGCTTAAAGAATATCAAAGAACCCAAGGGGGAAAAACAGTTGATGGAAACAAATAAAACTGTTTAAGGCCTGAAAATGGAAATAGAAGCAATAAAGAAAACAAACTGAGGGATTTCTATAAATGGAAAATCTGGATAAGTAAACAGGAACTATAGAATACTAACAGAATACAAGAAATGGAAGAGAGGACCTCAGACATTGAAGGTACTATAGAAGAGATAGATTCATCACTCAAAAAAATGTTAAATCTATAAAATTCCTAGCACAAAACATCCAAGACATCTGGGACACCATGAAAAGACCAAATCTAAGAATAATAAAAATAGAAGAATCTCTGCTCAAAGACCCAGAAAATAAATTCAGACATAGAAGAAAATCTTCCGAACCTACAGAAGGACATATCTATAAAATTAGAAGAAGCTTATAGAACAACAAATAGACTGGACCAGAAAAAATGTCCCCATCCCACATAAAAATCAAAGTATTATACATGTAGAAAAAAATATTAAAAGTTACAATGGAAAAAGGCCAAGTAACATATACAAGCAGACATATCAGAATTATACACAATTTCTCAATGGGGACTCTAAAACCTGGAGGAGCCTGGATAGACATCTTACAAACTCTAGGAAACCAGAGATGCCAATCCAGACTATTATACCCAGCAAAACTTTCAGTCACCATAGATGGAGAAAACAAGATATTTCATGAAATGTCAAGGTTAATCAATATCTATTCACAGACCCAGCCCTATAGAAGGTACTAGAAGGAAGACTCCAACCCACAAAAAACACAGACAGTAGATAATTCCCTACCAGTAAAACCCAGAGAAGGGAAACACACACATACCACCACCACCACTACCAACAACAACAATAACAACTATAACAAAAAATTGCAAAAATTAATAATCACTGGTCATTAATATCTGCAAATATCAATGGACTCAATTTACCATTAAAAAGACATAGACTAACAGAATAGATATCAAAACAGGATCCATCCTTTTGTTGCATATAAG
This sequence comes from Peromyscus eremicus, assembly GCF_949786415.1. Taxonomy (NCBI): domain Eukaryota; kingdom Metazoa; phylum Chordata; class Mammalia; order Rodentia; family Cricetidae; genus Peromyscus; species Peromyscus eremicus. The sequence continues at coordinate 8,455,444 of NC_081435.1, forward strand.
AAACATACCTCAACGTCAAAAACAGATATTATCTCAGAGTAAAGGGTTGGAAAAAGATTTTCTAATCAAATGGACCTAAGAAGCAAGCTGGTGTAGCTGTCCTAATATCTATCAAAATAGACTTCAAATAAAAATTAATCAAAAGAGATAAAGGGTATTTCAAATTCATCAAAGGATAAATCCACGAAAATGATGTCTCATTTCTGAACATCTATGGCCTAAACATAAGGACACTCACATTTATAAACATTATTAAAGCTTAAATCATGTATCAAACCCCACACATTAAGAGTGGGAGACTTCAACACCCCACTCTCATCAACAGACACGACATCTAGACAGAAACTAAATGGAGAAATAATGGAACTAACAGATATTGTTACTTTAAATAGACCTGACAGATATCTGCAGAATATTTCACATAAACATCAAAAAATATACCTTCTTCTCAGCACTGCATGGAACCCTCTCCAAAATTGACCATATACTTGACCACAAAGCAAGTCTCAGAAAATACAAGAAAATTGAAATAACCCTCATGTCCTATCAGACCACCATGAATTAAAGCTGGATTCCAACAACAGAAACTACATAAAGCCTACAAACTCATGGAAACTGAACAACTCTCTACTCAGTTACCACTGGATTTAGGAAGAAAGAAAAAAAAAGTTAAAGTTTCCTAGAATTCAATGAAAAAGAATGCATAACATACCCACACTCATGGGACACAATGAAAATGGTGCTAAGAGGAAAGTTCATAGCACTAAGTGCCTTCATGAAGAACTTGGAGAAATCTCACACTAGCAACTTAAAGGCACACCTATAAGTCATAGAACAAAAAGAAGCAAACACATCCAAGAGGAGTAGATGGCAGGAAATAAACTAAGGGCTGAATGAATAAAATAGAAAAAAATGAGAACAATACAAAGAATCAATGAAACAAAGAATTGGTTCTTTGAGAAAATTAATAAGATAGTCAAACCCTTATTCAAACTAAATAAAAGATGAAGAGAGAATATTCAAATTAACAAAATCAGAAATGAAAAGGGGGACATAATAACAGACATCAAGGAAACCCAGATAATCATTAGGTCATACTCCAAAAACCTGTATCCCACAAAACTGGAAAATCTAAAAGAAATGGACAAAGTTCTTGATAGATACCACATGCCACAAATAAATAAGTATCAGATAAATAATTTAAAGAGACGTATAACCCCTAAGAAAATAGAAGCATTCATTAAATGTCTCATAACCAAAAAAAAGCCCAGGGACAGATGGTTTCAGCACAGAATTCTACCAGACTTTCAAAGAAGAGTTAATACCAGTACAAAATAGAAACAGAAGGAACATTGCCAAATTCTTTTTATGAAGCCACAGTTACCCTGATACTCAAACCACACGAAGACTCAACAAAGAAAGAGAGTAATGGACCGGCCAGTTTCCCTCATGGTTATTGGTGTTAAAATCCTCAATAAAATACTGGCAAACTACCCTATTTGTCGTTAGAGAGCCTTCATCCAACAACTGATGGAAACAGATGAAGAGACTTGCAGCCAAACATTAGGCTAAGCCTGGGGAATCCTGCTAATGAGAGAGAGAAAGGACTGTAGGAGCAAGAGGGGTCAAGGACATCACAGGAAAAACCACAGAATAGACTAACTAGGGCTCATAGGAGCTCAAAGAAACTGAACCAACAGCCAGAGAGCCTGCATTGGATCAATCTAGGCACCCTACATATATGTAAGAGTTGTGTAGTTGGTCTACTTCTGAGATTCCTAATAATGGGGCCAGGGGATGTCTCTAAAGCTTTGGTTGGCTCTTAGGTACTATTCTTTATGATGGATTGCCTCATCCAGTCTAAATACAAGAGAAAGCTCTTAATCTTACCATAACTTGATATGCCATGCTTTGTGAAAACCCATGAGAGATCTTTCCCTTTCAAAACAGAAACAGAGGAGGAGTAGATTGAGGGATGGAGTGGGGGTGCAAAGAGAAGGTAGTGGAGGGAGTGGGAAGAGAGGAGGGAGGGATAACTGCAGTCAGGATGTAAGATAAGTAAATAAATTAATTAAAATAAAAATAAAAATTAATATATTTAAGAGATGGAATAAGACACAGCATAAAACACAATCATGTCCAACCAGATTTAATAAAATAGAATCACAAAAAAAGAAATGGAAAGATATTATAGTTTGAGAATTTCACACATGTATGTAATGTTTTGATCAATTCCATCGCTCATTTTCCTGCTCTCCAGATCCATCTCCAAGTCCTTATTCTTTCCCAAGTTCATGTTTTCCTTCTCTTTAATGTCTCCATCCACTCAGTGATGCCAATATATGCATGAATGTAGGGTCATCTACTGGGTCATGCGTAGCATCTCAGGGGCCACATCCTCGAAGAAAACTGACTCTCCCTTTCTTAGCAAGCCATCTGTTGCCAATAGCTCCTTAGATAGGGTGGAGACTTCATGATCAAATCCTTCCTCAATGTTATGGTTTTGTATGATTTGGTCTTTCACAGTCTTTTTGCATGCTGCCATTTTTAAATGAAATATTCTTGAGAAATTTCAAGAAGTAATGAAAGATATAAGCTTTCATATTAAAACAATATAACAAATTATGTAAAATATTTTTTCAAGGTAATGAAAACAAAATTCTCCCAGGACTTGAATAGATTAGTAAATATGTGATTTCATAGTGTTTTTCATGGACTTCATAGTTTTTACAAATGGACTTAGCTTTAATAACACAAACTACTGAAATGACCAATAAATTCAATACATTTTTACTAATGTAGATCAATTGTACTTGTTCATGAATGATGGAGACCATCAAACCAAAGAAATTCTGACTGTGTCATAGACAAGCATGCAGTGTGCCAGTATTTTGTTCAAGATGTAAGCTGCAGTTTTCCAATGACTAATAAAGTGGAACAGGTATTGATATGCGTTTTGGTCATCTTTATACCATTTTCAGTGAAGATGCTGGTGTGTGTCTTTTGCATATTTTCTAGTTGAACTGTTTGTGTTGCTATGTCTTAGGAATCACAACTATGTGTTGGTATATGTCTGCACATGTTCTAAACATTAGCCCTTTGTTGAATATGCAATATGCAAATATTTCCACCAAGTAGTGTCACTCTTTTCTTTTTCATTTGGTTCATGAGAAAGCACCAATAAGATCTTTGTTAGTTCAGCATCCATTTCCTAATTCACCATCAAATTTTTGAGTATTTTATATATTTCATGTAATGACTAATTAGTCAGGAAGATCCTAAGAATCCTGATAAAAAACATGACTAATCACTAAAGAGGTGTGCACGTATTTATTATCTTATAAACTATAGAAGGCAAGGAAGTATCTTGGTTTTTTTTTTTCAATTTCTGTTTCAAAATACCCAGGCAAAAGCAATTTAAGGAGAAAGCGATTATTCTGGTTCACAGTTCAAGACAAGTCTACAGCCAATCACAGTAAAGAAGTCAAGGCAGTAGGACATTGAAGCAGCTGCTCAGAAACCATCCACAATCATGCCAGATTCACTCATCCTCTGCTCAAGTAGCTTCTCCATTTTATACAGTTCTGAACCATCTACCCAGAGAATAGTTCTGCTCACAACTGAGATAAGTCTTCCCATATCAATCCACACAACTGAAAGTAACCCCCACAAGTGTGTCCAGAAGCCATCTCCCCAGTGATTCTAGATTCAGTCAAGGAGACTACACGATCACCAGAATGGTGAAAAAAGTCAGGGAAAGAAATATCTTCAATGAAAACATGCATCATTAGTACTCAGCTCAGAAGATTTTCATATTTCTCAGGCAAGAAAAAATGTCAAATAGGAAAGCAATGTTAAAGCATTCTTTCATTATATATTCTCTCATTTTTTTGCATTGTAAATGATGTCTGTGTTCAGGATGTTTGGAGATTATTCATGCTAGAATACTTTCCTCAAAGTATTCACTGACTAAAGTGTCAATTTAAGGGGACCCAACATGCAAATTATTGTACGGTTGTGGGTATGACATGCAGATGATCCTTCTATTATTGTGCATCATAAAGATAATAACAGCATTAGTGTTATAGTTTAATTTACTTAACACTAACGAAGAATGAGGTACTTTACTACTCATTTTATAGTTAACCCTAGAGAAATAGTATAAAGAAGTTCGTATTGGGATTGGATCTGAATCAGTGTGTAAAACTCCTGCTGTGCAACTGTCAGGCCCTGAATTCAGATTAACAGAACCAACACAAAACAGTAGTAGGATTCTGTAATCCCAGTGCCCTTAGAGTGTGTGTGTGTGTGTGTGTGTGTGTGTGTGTGTGTGTGTGTGTGTGAAGAGAATCCTGACTAGCTTTCTTTACATATCTCAAACAAGTTAGAATTCAGGAACAATACTTCATGTTGTCATTTGATCTTTACATATGACTGTGGCACATGCACTCTTCCACACACATGGCCACCGTATAATACGCAGATACAAATTTTCAGAGTGCTTGTGTTGCAAGTTACCTCAGGTGAAAATTGAGGACTACAGTAAGTCAAGACAGCTTGAACCTGTTAGGCACAGGGAGTTTGTGTGAGCATGGCGTATCTGGTCAGCTAAGTAGACATTTCTATGCATCTATTTATCAATCTTCATGGACTGGTACCACATTAACAAATTTCCTGTTATGAATTTATACCTTTTGTTAGGTATCATATTTCAATGTGTTTTCTAAACAATGAAGTTTAACTACCCACTCTTTATTTGCTAGTCCACCAAGATCCTGAACTAATGGCTTCCTTTCTTTTTGGGGTTCACAGCAACACATCACACTATCCCATTTCTAAGGGATGAATTTTGTACAGTCCCCTGGAAGATAAGAAATTATTGAAAATCAAATGCTACATGTCAGACAAATTGCCTCTGTGCAGAGTGTGGCTGGATAGATTAATTGCCTTTTGTGTGGTTCTGTGTGAACTGCCAGTCCACAATGGCATATTATTGGGAAGGAGAATAACGGTTTCATAAACATCTCAGGAATAGTCTAAAAATGAGTCTCATCTGCTTTGAAAACAGACAATAATTAGAGTTTTTGAGGTGGAAAGGATATTAATACTATTATTGCATTGTTATTTTCTTCTACTTCTTACAACTTTTTTCCTCTCGAGGTAGCATTGTTTATTGTCCTAAGAAATAATATTGTCTTTCTGAGATCCTGGCAATAGTTAGAGTTTTCTGAAATTTTTTCATATATTCACTTCTATAACAAAGAATAATTATAAATTGCTAGAATGTCATCTTCTAACCCCTTCATACACAATCTTTATTCCACATGTGGGTGTGAGACTGAAGGCCGATTTAGGCTTGGGCTGATGCTCTATCCTAGAAAGCCAAGTCAAAAGAAAAGAGGGGAAAGTTAGAAACAGACATGCCTGGGTTGGGTCTTTTTGCTCAGATCATTTTCACTGTGACACAAAACATTTCTAATCCTCAGCTCCATGCTTGAAGGCTGGTTAGAGGGTGGAGAGGTAGCTAGTGATAGAGTGTGTGTTTTCTATGCATGTAGTTCAGGGCTCAATATTCTGCTGTTTTGAAAAACAGAAGTTCATTTACTTCAATTAGAACATTTGCATAAATACTTTTATATATTTTATTTGAAAGATGACAGGGTATCCCTGCCAGTCAAATGCCATTAGCAATTGTTTCCTTTGCCCTTTCTTCTTTTCAGTGGTCACCAAGAAATTCTAAATAGGACTAACTGGTTGGGGAGTCGGAAACTTAAAATTATTTAATAATTTTGCCTCCTCCAGACATAGAATATACACTAGGCATTTAGTTCTGTAAAGTATGTCATAAAACTTAAGAATGATGACATTTTTCATAATAATGTAAACACTAACAATAGCAACAAAATACTTCATGTCGCCAGTGAAATTATGAAATGAAATTATGTGCATTGCTTTCCTGGTTCCTGTCAGTAGAAGACAGCATTTCATCACCATGTGGCTGTACACCAGGGAGTTCAGCAATGAAGGCCCCACCACATTATAAGCATAATAGATTACTTTCTTGTTTATTAAAGTTGAGACAGTTTTAGCTCAGAAATAAAACATTATCTCTATATTATAGCAGCCTGAAGAAAACAGTTACATATTATTATATAACAAAACTTTATATACAATATGACATGCCCAATGTTTGCTCTAAAATAGAATGAATGGTTGTACATATGTAGTTTTACCATAGGCTTAGGTGAATAAATGTATTAAAGGAAGAATTAATGCAGTTGAAAAGATTTCACTCTGAGAATTAATGAAATTTCTGCATGAATTCATTTCTCATTCCCTTCCTGGGCTGATTCTATACTTGAGAACCTTGATGTCACACAGAGAATTAGCTCAGGGAGTCAACATCTAGCTTTTCTTTTCCTTACTAGAGCCTGAATTTAAGAGTTTGATGTTGTTTGATAATCTTTATATTATCACTCAATCAAAACTATGAGTTGGGTAGATGTTTTACAAATCTATTTCTACCATTGATGATCACAAGTAGTTTGCATTAAGCTTGAGAAACTAATATCAGAATTGCTTTATTCTTTATACATTGACTCAACTTTGTGCTCTCCATATATTTTTTTTTGAGACATCATCCACTGGGTATGGTCAATCCTCCAGGAGCCATACCATTAAAGAAAACTAATTCTCCACGAGAAACCACCTGTCCAGAGTTCCTCAGAAGGGTGTGGGGATTCATTAACTTTTCCCAACTCCATCCTGCAATGTTGACTGCCTTGATCTTTTACAGGTTTTGTAGAGACAACCACAGCTTTTGTGATTTCATGAATGCATAGACATATCTGATTTTTAATGAATAGATGTAAATACATGATGGGAGGATTATGTCTTGTATATCAATTCTGAATACTTGGAATTATAAAGGTGATCTATTCTTGGGAACTCTTGGAAGTAATTAATGTTGTTTAGTATAGCCTGTGACCATTGTGCAAACAGATAAACACAAGTTTTTTCTTTAACAATCAGTAATTCTGCATTCCAGAGGGGAAAAAAAAGGTATGATCTTGTACAATCCATGAAGAGCCAACAAATACATAATTTCCTCTTACCTATACTTAAAGGAAAAACTACTGAATTTTATATTTTCTTCATCCATTCCAAACCATTGTTATCGAGTGTCCTAATCATTCTTGACACTGGTATTATTATTTTAAATGTATTGTAACAGGGCAAGATGGTGCAGAGACTCCTCTCATATTCCTGTTGAGGCCATTTTAGGCTTCACTACAAGTCAATATCCTTGATCAAAAGCCTGTGGAAAATTACTCTAATCTTTTCTAGGAACCTGAAGTCAAGATGCCCAAACTAGCTTATCTTAGCTTCTGTTATACCTCCTGTTTGTGTAGAAACCACTCCCTCACCCAGATAGCTGCTTATCTTAGCTTCCCTTAAAGAGTTTGTTTGTGCAAACTGCTTCCCTCACACCATGCAGCTGCTAACACACCATTCCAGAGTGTCTATTTTTGCTTTCATAAAACCATTGTCCTAAACACTGGGTGTTACACTTGGGTCCTGAATTCCTGAATGTAGTCCTAGACAGCTGGAATAAAACTTTCTATTGACTATAAACTATGTGATCATCTCTAGTAGACTCCCCCAAACAGTACCTTACTCATACGGTTTTGTTTGTATTTCATTATTTGTAATGTTACTCATGAGAAATGTACTTAAAGTCCCATAAAGCTTAGTTGTGTTCAGTCCATCAGTCGGCTTTAAGTTTGTTCATTTATTATGAACAATGAAACTACACCTATTTTTTCCTCAATAAGATGAGTTAGTATTCCATTCTCAGATTCCCTGGCTTCAAACCATATATATTATATCAACTCTTGATTTATCTAGTCTTGTAACAGAGTTGAGAATCATAACTTTCCCTCACTGATTAACTACTATGAGAATGAAATCAGATGGCCCAAGTGAAATGATAATCCCCAAATCTAGCATAGAGCAAACAAATACATCCACCTTATCATAAGGGAAACATTTTATTTCCAACTTGGAGTCAAAGCTAGTATTTTTGAATATGATACTGCATTATAATTTCTTTATATTTCAAACTGCTGAGAACTATAAATGGTGTTTTACATTATGTCTTGATAATTCCTTTTCTTTAGGATCTACTTTCTTGATGATATTTCTTTTTTATGATTAGAGGCTGCTTATGCCACATAAGATGGGAGTAACATATCATTCTTTGCAAAATTACTATATATCTAGTCATATAGAAAATACTATCTAACCTGTATTCTATTCCAGAGAGAAATTTTAAAATATTCTAAATTTGTTTGAATTTTAGTGATTCAAAATATTTTTACATTTTAAATAAATTGTTTTGTTTGTCTTTAATTAGTTACTTCAAAAATAAATAAATAAATAAATAAATCTTTGATGTTGCCTACAGAGCTGGGTGCTCTGATTTTTCAACTCCAAGTAACCTTTGTATAATGATTCTCTGGTATTATCTTCTCATAAACACACTTTAAATTTATCACTTGACTTATCTGTCCTTGTAAAGGAAGACAATGAAGTATTAACAGTGGGTTGCTATGTCTACAAAGATGTCCTAAATCCTTCAAACAAATGATTACAATCTCATTGTCTCATCTACCGATTGGTGCTATAGCTTCCTGACATCAGAGTGCTGCTGAACTTGGAGTGTCTTGGAGTCAAAGATAAGCTTTACAGAGTGGAGATAACTTTTATTTGTTATGGGCAATAAAGCCAGAGTCTCCCCTGACTATCTGACAGACAGGCTCTGATGCTGCAGATCCGGTCAAGCAGAACACAAATCGAAGAGTGTCTGAAGGGCAAGGTGCTAGAGACACATATAGTATGAAACTTATGCGGTGAAATTACATGCAATGAGAGGTAGTTAGAGAAGAAGGAATAAAGGCCAAGGCTAATCCTGTCTTGGGAAGTTGCACTTGTCAGTATAAATTTTGTTGGACTCTGACAGTGTCTACTGAAAACAAACTGACTGGCTTAACTGTACTTGGGCCTTACTCCTCACGTGTGTGCTGAGATGCATGCTTATGAGTCCATGATCTGATCTTGATGAGCTTACCTTCTGAGCAAACCTTGTGTTTCCCTGCACAATGTGTTAGTTTGTGAGTGTTAAGTTTAGACAACTGAAAGTGTGTGCATGCATGGTTACATATAAAATCGTATGCTGTGTGATGTCATTTTCCTTAGCAGTGGACCACAGATTCAATGGTGGTTCCACAAGAGTATAAAACCAGAAACCAGATCCATTCAAAGAGAGAGTAAATAAAAACCCATTTAAAGTTCAATAGGAAGTGTATGACAATAGAGCTGTGTACTTGAATTGTTAAAAATGCTACCTTTTCCATTACCCAGGATGAATTAGGAAAAGTTTTTAGTAAATTACTTAGTATGAATTTAGTTTGTTGTGCTCAATCTAAGTTGATAATGTTGAGAGAGATTTTAAAAAGGAGCCTTCAAAACAAGCAGAGATAACCCAAGTAAGGACATATGTCATATGGGATAAATGGTAAGCATTTGCATCTTATTTGGAAGAGTCATGAGCAAAGAATTGTTTTGTAGCATCAGCTGATACCATAACATGGAGTTGCCTTAAATCGCATAAGAACCCTGGAACTGCCATGCCCACACAGCTGAGTACATTATTCATGGGATTGTGGCAACATGGGTGTCAACACTACCACAACACATAGAACATAAACAATATTTACCCCACATATTATTTGAAAGAGGGGATAAATAACTATGTTACTGTGCTGTGGGATGGTCTGTATGTCAAGTGTGTTGCTGATTGGTCAGTAAATAAATCACTGATTGGCCATTGGCTAGGCAGGAAGTATAGGCGGGACAAGGAAAAGAATTCTGGGAAGTGGAAGGCGGAGAGAGAGACACTGCCAGCCGCCATCAGGACAAGGAAGATGTAAAGTACCGGTAAGCCACAAGCCATGTGGCAAAGTAAAGATTAATAGAAATGGGCTAAATATAAGAGTAAGAGCTAGACAATGACAGGCCTGAGCTAATGGCCAAGCAGTTTAAATAATATAAGAGTTTGTGTGTTTATTTTATAAGTGGGCTCTGGGACTGGCGGGACTTGGTGGCGGGAGCTGGAGAGAAATTCTCCAGCAACATTACTGGTTTCTTTATAGATCTCTTTTATTTTTAAAATATAACCTTTTTGCTTGAAGAGAGCAGATATTTTTTTTTTGTAAATCAATAGGCAGTGTTTCCCCAACAGCAGCCTCATATATCATATATCTACTACATGGCTTGATAGCATTATTTTGTCTTATATTTGTTTGAATCTCAAGTTAATTATATATCATGTCTGTAGCAGCAATTATACTGTGTGCATACTATTACAACCAGGTGGGTGGTGTTATCAAACAAGTGAGTGTCAGTGTGTATTCTACAGTGTTTACACAATGGCTACATTTTTAATGACACATTTTAAGAATATATTTCCATTCTTAACTGATACATGAATATTTGTGTGTGTGTGTGAGCATGTAAGTCAGTGTCTGTCTGAGTGTGTGTGCTTGTGTGTTCCACTCCCTATTATTTTCTTTTTTATAATGCATTATTCTTTGTTAATGATGGGATCTATTTTGTACGTGTACATATTTAGGTGGAAACTAGACAATACCTACAATGCAGACACCATGGTCAGGTAGTGATTAGCAATTTTCATTATAGACATCTGTATCTGCAAAAATATCTAGTGAAATTAGTCCACTTATAATTTGTAGTTGTTCAATTTCTTAAGTTATTTTCTAGGTTTAAGATTATAGACATGCCAGTGAAAATTAACTTGACCTGTTTTAGAACACAACAGTCCTGATCCTTTATATTCATTTAAAACCAAACACGTTTAACTTCTATGATGATTTTATTTTAAAAATTCCAATTTTCACATTAAAAGATATTATGTCTGTGATATTACAACATGAATTTATAGATAGTTTCCAAAACTAGTGAAGTTTTCATTTTATATTGTCTGAAGACAAAGTGAATGGATCGACAGATTTGTCCTAATACTTTTTCTTTTGTTTGTGCTGCTGTTATTGTTTGCTTTGTTTTGTTTTGCTTTGCTTTTGATACAGGGTCTCTTTCTGTCGTCCTGGCTGTCTGAAGCTCACTATGTGTACTAGGCTGGCCTCAAAATCACAGAGATGTCTCCTTTGCCTCTGCTTCCTTGCCTTTTTCCCTCTTTGTCCCTCTGCCTCTCTCCCTCTCTCTTTCTCTCTGCTTCTCTGCCTCTCTCCCTCTCTGCCTCTCTGCCCCTCTGCCCCCTGCTCCTTTACCCCTCTTAAGAAATGAAAGAGGGAGGGAGGGAGGAGGGACGGAGGGAGAGAGAGAGGGAGGGAGAGAGAGAAAGAGGAGTCACAGGAATCTAATTTTAAACTTGTGTCCTCAACAGTTGGTTGACAAACAGCCTATGTGTTTAATCTTTTTCTCTCTCTAGTTAGTTGATTCAATATCTCAACAAAGCAAACTACTTCTCCTCTTCCTTTCTCCAGTGTACATCTGACTTCCAAAATGTGCAATTCCCTTTTAGTTCTTAGATGGTGACTCATAGTATACCACATTGCAATTTATTTTTAGGTTTTATTTTTTCCTTGTTTAAATTTTATGAAATACCTGCTCATGTAGTATATTTAAATATCCTAAAAACTGGAAATTAAGAAGAGGTCTCACTCACTAAAATTGCTTACTGAGGAACTGAGTTGGTTCCCCAAAACCTGTATAAGAATGCTGTGTGAAACTGGAGAAACTGCTCAGTTTTAAAGTCTCTGCTCAGAATAAAAGAAGCAGGGATGCTACTTTGACAGCACCTGAGTAGCAATAGTGTGACCTCTAGCTTCTATTCACATACATAATTCAAAGTAACACCCATCTCCACTCACCCTCACATAATACAAAAAAAGAAACAAGCAAATCACACTAAAATCAGACCTATTATCTTAATTAAATTGAAGTCCTCATAGACGTGTTAGCCTTCTCTATGAAGGAATACTTTCCTGGTTTCTTTCTTTTTTTGCTTCTTTTTTTCCTTCCTTCCTTTCTTCCCTCCTTCCTTCCCTCCTTTCTTTCTTCCACTTACTAAATTCTTTGGAGGAGCAAAGCATACCTAGTCAGTGAGGTGAAGAGGAAGGCTAGTTATTGGATGGAAGAAAGAAAGAAAGTTAAAAGCTGGTGGGTAGATTTCTAACAAATGGGAGTGGTGGAATGTGAGTAGCCAGTAGTGAAACTGGAGGCAAAAATTGTTTAGTGAAGAGGTAAAAGGTCTTTTGGGGTTTTGAAATGTCAATTTTGGGATTTTAGTAGAAATCCAGGTGGATATAACAGGTTTGAAGTGAGATTTAGGAATGAGGAGTTTGGTTGAGTGAGCTTATCTCAAAATAGCATTTGTAAACTGAAAGAATATCTGTGGAAATGAACAAATACTAAACAGATATTTGCACTGGTCTTCAGTTTAAAATAACTATTTCAAAAGAGAATAATTAGAACAGATAAAAGTTGAATTAAGAAGTGTTTCAGGCATTTAAAATATTTTTGCTTCACTTCATTTTGAAGATCAGGAAAAATATTTTTCCGAGTTATTAAGGAAGTAAACAGATGCTTTATGAAAATACCCAGCCGGTTGTCATAGATTTGCATTTGGTGAGGTTTAATGCATTTTCATTGGATTATACCTTGAGGCTGAAGTTTGTCTTATTAGATATTGTTGTCATGGCAACTGAAAATCTAGCCAATGGCAGACAGTCATGCTCAAGCTAAGTGGTTCCTAAGATGCTCATTATCTGCCTCATGTATCTTGAGGCAAATATGTAGTTCCAACTCTGATCTAAGGATGACAAATGAGAGAAGTATATGTTACCAATAAAATCATTCATTCTCTATATACTACTCTTATCTCTAGAAAGTATTAATGGTACTAATTTAAATTAGTTAGGTTTAGAATTTTAAAATGGTTTCTCATATCCTTAATGTCACCATAAAATGTCATTGTCATTGGCTTCAATATTTTTCTCAGATAATTGGCAGTCAGTTTTTTATTTGGCCCATGTAGCTATAAATCTTATTTTCAATACATTACAACTATGTGCATATATCAGAAAACATTATTTTACTTATGTACATTTATTAAATTATAGAGTTGCCTTGTAACAAAGTGATTTTTGAGAAAGATGTAGTCAGTGAGTTGTTTCTATGAAAACAGAGAAGTAAAACTGATTTAGGAATGAGAGTAATGATAAATATTATTTATGTAAATTTTAAATACTTTAATAATTATTTTCTTATTAATACTATGAAAGTCATATTTAAGGATTCAAACTGACTGTAATACATATATACATTTATTAATTGAAAAGTGGAAAATATGAAAGAAGAAGTAAATAATTGCTTGAAACATATGAAGTCAAGATGAGGATTGAGTAAATCCCTGGGTTGCGGCACAGCAGGAATTGCATGGTATAACTAACTAGGTCCAGCAAATCCAGACATGAAACAAGAGAATTCATGAGAGGTAGTTGAATGTGTTTGGAACCTGTAAAATTGATCAGGTCACTCTGAGAAATGCTCTGGGTCCAAGGTTATCTGATCACTAATGTTGATGTTAAGAGTAAATGAATGATTGATGATTGTGACATTTTCTTTTTCTCCATTAATCAAGCAAGATTAGTACTGGCCTAATCATACTCTGAGGCAGGCATAATACAACATTTAAACACCAACAGGAGGAAGCCCTGTAGTCCTGCTGGATAAGAGTCACACAATAATAATCAACAAGGACCAAAAAGTCTCAAGTGTTTCTTCCAATATCAATGAAAAAAAGTGTCAGCCCAAAAAAACTCTTGTAGCTGAACAGTCAGAACAAACATCAGTTGGAATGTTGATCCCAAAGGAAGTGCCTGTATACCATCCTCATCATAGTGCTGTCTGTGTATGTGCTGAGTAATCCTCCGGTGGTTGGAGGGTGAGGGTTTGGACGTTACTAGGGAAGAAGCTACATGTCTCATAAACCAACCACTAACAGAGTTTTCTCGACTGGAGTAGTTGTCACACTACATGCCAGCTGTGATGGTTACTACTAGGACCAATACACCAACTTTATATGAACCATGCCTGTTTGCTAAACCAATCTTGTCTCCAACTCCAACTCAGTGTGCTAATTAGTCACAGCAGAAAGGGTAACTGTAAAAACCATCAAAACCTGTGAAGAGCTCTTTGCAAGTGTGTAGAGCAGCACGCCCTAGTTGGGCATGAAGAAAACAGGAGGATTTAAACATTTGCTATCTCAAATGCTCTCAGATCTATGACACTTTTTTTACAGTTCTTCACCTCTTCTATTCTCTCAAGTCCTTCCCCTGGAGGGGTGAAATTTAAGATATACATTTTCTATTTTTCCTTATAGGTACAAAAATTAATATGGTTGAAAAGTCTCAGAATGGAAACAGAATTATTCATGTAAAAAAAAGAAAGGACTATACTCAGCACAATATAAATTTTGAAAAATATTTTTGTAATTAAGTGATGTAATTAAGTGACAATTAAGTGAAAGTGGAAAATAATAGATATTGATTTTAACTGCTGTTTAACTACTGAATGTAACAGCCATTTTCATAAGAAAAAAGTGATGCATGTTATCTAGAGATTACCTTTTAGAGGTATTATTATATTTATCAGTAAATATGTTTTAGATATGTTAGGATATAATTTATCCATAATTCAATGATCTTTTTGAATCTCTATTAAGTCACATAGCACATGTAAAAAAAATTAAGGTCTCATCCATAGTCTAAAATTGTGGCTAGACACATTTATTTCCCACATTCTATTGAAAAATATCATTGAAATTGAATTCTTATTTAGATTCAATAAAATGTTTTTATTTTTCCTTTTTTATTAAAAATATATTTTTTCATACAATTATATTCAGATTAAAGCTATCTCTCCCCCAACTCTCATCTAATCCTCTCTATCACCTTAAGGGATCATTGAACATATATTTCTGATTTTGTCATCTCAGCCTCTCGTTGTGTTGAAGTTTTTTTTTTCCCATCAGTTTTTATGGATTTAACAATTTGTGATGCTTCCAAGTATATTGGCCTGTGTAACCTTTAATCTCATTGGTCAACTTGATTGTGTTCTATATGACAGTCTAGATATTGTGGAACATGTGTTTTATATGTGATGAACATTTGAGTCAGTAGATATCAAGTAAAATAAGTTACTTTTTACAATGTGGCAATTGCAACAAAATCTTTCCAAAGCCTAAAGAGTGTCCCTGATGAAAAGAACTCCTGCTGTCAAACTGAAACCTAAAAAATGCTGTGTCCTTCAGTTGATGAATGGACAATAAAAATAGTACATTTATACAATGGGCTATTACATAGTTGTGAAAAACAAAGTGTAGTGGGATATGCAATATGACAATAATCTTAAATATATATCAATATACCGAATATCCTAAACAGAAGTAGAACATACATAAAGTATGACAGATATAAATTTACATTTGTATCAATATACAAATATTTCAAATAAGAGTAGAAATATATGTACATTATAACAAGTATAGTTCTGTATTTGTATCAATATACAAATTATCTTAAACAGGAATATAAAAATAGTTTACATTTGTATCAACATATAAGAATCCATAACAGTGCAAATTACAGTGCAAATTATTTAAGGCTGCTATTTTACTAAATTTGTTTACTAGTATACACAATAATCTACCATAATGTCTTATACCTATACATTCCATTTCTTCTTTTCCTTTTTTTTTTAAGAGTACTGAGTTTAATATTTCCTTCCACCCCCAACCATATAACCATCATCCATAACCCTGAGAATTATGAAACCTAAGGGAGAAGGGGCGTCGTTTTCTTAGAATTGCTTCCTGCTGTTTAGGGGGTGATGTTATCTCTGTTGGGTACTGTGAGAAAGTGCAGATAGTTAAATTTCAGTTAGACTGTAGGTTCTGCAGCAAGTCTTAGAGTAATGGGTAAGATTGTCTGAAATTCTGGCAAGAAGTGTAGTATGATGATGATTACCATGGCATCATTCTGGATTGGGTAGAGTTGTTGTTGGGGCCCCATCTTCCTTCTGGAGACTTCTGAGATTGCTATTAGAAAAACTTATTTGTTATCAAAATGGAAGATTTGGATTTAAAGAGGACATAGTATGTAAGAAAGGATTCTGAGAAATCAAGAGTAAGCATGGAGAGAATTAGAATCTAGAAGACAATGGTCCCTTTTTATTGGTTTCCTTCTGTCCCACACCAGAGGGCTCTTCTGATATGGTACTGAAGAATCTCTCAAACTTTTCTTTTAGCAATGTGCTTGGGTTTAGAGAAGGAGTGAGCCAATTCCATCTCCAAAGCCAGCTTGGCTTATAATTGAATTGGAACCACAACTTTTCTATATTGATAGAGAGATAGATGTTAGACAGTGAGATTTTACCGTGTGTAGATTGGTACCAATAGATTCTTTCTTTCTGCTGTAAACATCCGGATATCCAAGGCCTTATGATTTTTGGAAGATGGGTATTTCCATTATCCTGGAAAGACAAAAACAGAATCCTACCCCAACCTTGATTGTTAAATTTTTCTTACAACTTGTAGAGATGTCACATTGGTGGATGATCTTTTACTTCACCTCATCAAGGGGTTTTTCCTGTTCAAATCGAATTTTTATTAATTTTGTTGGTATCCATAGCTTTTCTTCTCCTGCAGAAACAAAGGCAAAACCCCTTCCCCAACGTAGAACATATCCAGGTTTCCATTCTGAGGTCAGCACATCCTTGAAATAAACCGGTTGGTTTAGCTCGGGAGTTTTGTCTGTCGTCCAATGTCTCTCTGCAGCTGTTGTTCCTTTCTCATCAGCATTGAGAAAATTCAAGGTTAATAAAGCACTATGCAATCTATTTCTAGGAGTCATTGTTACCTGTTGCTGTTTATTTAGCATATCCTTTAAAGTTCGATTGGATCTTTCTATGACTGCTTGGCCTGTGGGATTGTGTGGTATACCTGTAACATGCTTTATATTGTAATAAGCAAAGAATTGTCTCATTTTATTGGAGACATATGCTGGAGCATTGTCTGTCTTAATTTGTACAGGTATCCCCATGATGGCCATAACTTCTAATAGGTGTGTAATCACAGAATCAGCCTTTTCAGAACTCATAGGAGTTGCCCATTGAAATCCTGAATAGGTGTCAATGGTAGAATGTACATACTTTAATCTTCCAAATTCTGCAAAATGAAACACATCCATCTGCCAAATTTCATTTCTTTGTATACCTTTTGGATTGCTCCTTGCAGGTAATGGAAGTTGGTTATAGATGGAACAAGTAGGACATTTTTTCACAATATCCTTAGCCTGTTGCCAAGTGATGGAGAAATCCTTCTTCAAACCTTTGCTATTTGCATGGTATTTCTTATGAAATTCTGAAGCTTCTAGCACATTACCTATTAGTAACTGATCAATCTCATCATTACCTTGTGCTAGAGGTCCTGGCAGACCTGTA
Organism: Peromyscus eremicus; assembly: GCF_949786415.1. Classification (NCBI taxonomy): domain Eukaryota; kingdom Metazoa; phylum Chordata; class Mammalia; order Rodentia; family Cricetidae; genus Peromyscus; species Peromyscus eremicus. Next base: position 8,473,048 of record NC_081435.1, read on the forward strand.
TGGAATCTGATATGTGTTATATATATAGGATGTTCCCTTTTTCTGATGATTTCCTGCAATTGTATGAATAATGAAGTTAATTCTGTATTATCAGGAATAAATTCAGCAGTTTCAATATGTAAAACAACTCTCTCTGCATATTGAGAGTCAGTGACTATATTGAGGGGTTCTGTGAAGTCCATCAGTACCATAAGAATGGCATACAGTTCTGCCTTTTGTACAGAGCTGTATGGACTTTGTACCACTTTACTTAAGTCTCCTGATTTATATCCTGCTTTCCCTGATTTATTTGCATCAGTATAGAATGTGAGGACTCCAGAAATTGGCTTTTGTCGTACAATGTGAGGAAGGACCCATTCGGTTTTCTTTATAAATTCTATTCTCTTGCTTTTGGGATAGTGGTTGTTAATCTCTCCCAAAAAGTTACTGCAGGCTCTCTGCCAGTATTCATTATCTTTCCATAGTGATGAAATTTCTTCATTAGTTAAAGGTACTACACTTTCTGCTGGGTCCATTCCTGTCAACTGGCGAAGTCTTAGTTTACCTTTTTGAATCAAATCAGAGATCTTTTCTATATAAGTCTTTAATTTCTATTAAATTAGCAGGTGAATGGAAGAAGTTAGAAAAAAATCATCCTGAGTGAGATAACCCAGACCCCCCAAAAATATGTCATATATTAACTTATATGTGAAATTTATCTGTTAAGTCTTAAATAAGCAAGCTACAATCCATATAACCACAGAGGTTAGGTATAGAATAAAGGAATAGTGAGAAGTGATAAATCTCCATAGGAGGAGGGAATAAAATAGTTAAGGATGCATGGGATTGGGGGTTTGGGGAAAAGATGAACAGGAGTTTAAAAAGTGAGGGGGGTGGGAAGGGGAGTTAGGGAGGGCATACTGTGAGCAACAACTGAAGCTAAGAGCAATTTGAGAGGTTACATGGAAATCTGATACAGTAGATATCAGATTTTAAAAATTTAATATTAAAAACAATTTTAAAATGTATCTGTATATGAAAGAAATCTAAATGGAATAACTAAGTAATGTGGGAGACAAAGCACTAACAAGATATCTCTCACCACCAATTAAAACCTCTAGTGTCAGGAATGAGTTAAATCTAATGGAGTTTTTGTTCAAAGGGGTCCTCTAGGAACCCCCAAGCAACCCAGGCTATTGCCAAGGTTATTGGTTGTTCTTTACAAACTGATGGTAAGGCCCTATTGCTGAGGAGACCATCTAAAAAACCCATTGAATATGGAGAAGTCAAGCTTGTGTCCACCTAGAGCCTTGACGCTTACTGACTAGTATTCATAGTACTGAAAAGTACTCTGTACACAATCAGAGCAGAAAGGTAAACACCAATGCTGCTGCAAAACCTTTCATTTACAATAGTGGTATACATAACAAATTTATAACTTGAGAATTTATCATATAAATGGAGAATAAATGGATGTCATTTCAAACTGCCTTACTGTGTTGTTGAGAAAAAGAATGCATTTGGCACTCTTGCACCTGGGAAACATTCAAGAGTCTTCTCAACATGTCTGTGCTCACCAAAGAAATGCATAGATAACAATGAGTGCAATGGTAGGGGAAAACCATGATGTGCATGCTTGGGTTACCACCTCTCTGAAGGCTAAGGAATGAGGATCATCAGATTCATGGTCATCTTGGGTCACATAGTGAATTTGAGATCAACTTGACTGCACAAAAAGACATAGTCTTAAAAAAAGAAGGAAAGAGGGAAGGAAGGGAGGAATGAAAGGATGGCAGAAATATAGAAATAGAAATGGGAAAAAATAATTGTTTACCAAATCCTAGAAGCAAGAATGTGCTGATATCTATACATGCGAAATTAGTAAAAGATGAAATACCAGCCATAAAATGAAGACAGGGCAAGAATAATTTCCATTTGGGCAGAGATTTCAAAAATTTGCATATATTTTAAAAAATATTGACATGAAACTAAGCCAGATGAGACATTCATAAAAGATATAATGATACAATCCAGAATTAATTTACTAACAAAGTCTTGTTTCAAGAAGAATATAACAAAAATCTCAAAAATCCAAAATACCATCTACAAAAAGAAAGCCTTAAGTGGCAAAATATTACTATAAAAGTAAAACAAGAAATAAACAAGGACAATACATATCAATAAAAGGAAAAATAGAACATGGTTTACATGCCTGTGTCATGCAAAAGATACTGAAAGAATATAAAACCTGGAAGAAAAATAAAGATATACTGATTTTTACTATGATGTATTTTTTTTTTTACTCTTTTTGGGGGCCCTCCAACCAGATCCCAAATAAATCATACACGGACGCTTATTCTTAATTATAAATGCCAGGCCTTATCTTGGCTTGTTTCTTGTCAGCTTTCCTTAACTTTAAATTATCCCATCTACCTTTTGCTTCTGGGCTTTTCCCATTATCTTACTTCTGTAAATCTTACTCATATTTTGAGACTTTCTGTGTAGCTGGGTGGGTGGCCCCTGGAGTCCTCTTCCTCTCATATTCCTTCTTCTTTTTCATTTCTCCCAGATTTCTCCTACTATATACTTTCTCTGGCTGCCAGCCCCACTTATCCTTTCTCCTGTCTTGCTATTAGCTGTTCAGTTCTTTATTAGTGATGGATTTTAATAGCCCCCACCCCAAGCTATCTACAATTAATCATTTTTTAAATCAAAGAGTACAATAGCTATAAATAAGAAATTGTGTGAACTAATGCATAAATAATGTATCTAAATAGCTGTTCATGTGATAATTTTGTGGAATATGTACATATATACAATTGATTCTAGGGTAGTTTTGTAAAAGTAACTTATCATCTTCCAAGTAATAATTAAAGGGGAACTGCATTTAATTTATGATATTCAGCAAACACTAGAACCCCTTATCCAAGTGTGAGCAAAATGGCATATATCCCAGGAGGCCCTATGAATACTAATAAAGTATTGAAGAGCACTTTATTATGCCAGTTTTATATGGCATTAAAGTATTTCTCCCTCCTACTTCTAGAAGACTTGAATAATAGATGGAGGGACTTTATTATTTTTGTGGTACATGTTAATAAGTGAGCTTGCTTATAAACACTTATTTACAGATCATAAGTCAGTTCCTGGGGCTGCACCATCAGCCCCAGAAAAGAAGCAAAATGATTGTGTGAGTCTTAGTGGGTCCACTGTCGCCACAGAGCAGTGAACACTGAAGTAGTGTCTGGGCTGTTATAGAAGTGATAACCAAGCCAGCATGCCTTTTGACTTACAGGATAATGATAAAATCTGCACCTCTTAATTAAAGGGGTCATAGACCAAGTACTGTCACCCACCTAACTATGTAAATGGCACTGAACATTGCAACATTGAGGTTGTATTCAGCTACACAAGTAAGACATACTTTGATAGCCCTTAATTAATTATACTGATATCTATGAAAATGAAAGAAACAAGTGACAGATAAGGAGAAACCACTGTTTTAATTTGTAATGTGTTCCATTTGTTAAAGTCACACAAAAATCATTTAACAAAAAAAATATTATCTTCAAAAGCAAGTATCTCATGTGCCTTGTTAGTGTTGATCGGGTGCAATTCTAAAGTTCAGAGTAGAAAAATAACTCTAACTTGAAATGTGTGACACTGTGAGGAAACCTTTATGATTATCAGACACTCTACAAGTTCAGAATATTATATTACCTTCCTTTAAAAGCTAATAAAATACTTCCACATATTTGTGAAATAGTCCAATAAGATAGTGGGTAGAATGGAGGTAGATGAAAATAATGGAGTATAGCTGGAGGTAATACATGCAAGATGGTTGTGCATACTAACACATTATTTTATTCAACTATGAATACATTTACACTCATTCAAAAAGATGGGAAAATGATATAATCCAGGCCTGGATAAGTGGCTCAGTAGTTAAGAGTGTGCATTTGGCTCTTGCGGAGGAATGCAGTTTGGTTCCTAACAAACATGTGGAGCTTCTCACTAGCATCAGTAACTCCAGCTCTAGTGGATATCAAGTCCTCCTCTAGCTTCTGTTGTCATAGAATACATGTGCACATACTCACATAAAAACAACTAATTAATAACAGAATAGATATTTTTAGAATGAAAAGTGATGTAATTCAAAAGTATTAATAATAAGTACACCTGGATTTTATTTTGTGGGGTTGTTAAAATTTTGTGTCGCTGTTAAAACAGTCTCCAGTGTTCTCACAATCTGTGTATACCTATAACTTCAGGAAATAATTATGACATTTGTGTGAATTTTGATTATATACTGAAGCTACTAGGAAAGGACTATTGTTTGAGAAATTTGAAATCATAAAGGCTTTTTTCACTTTGGCTTCATGTTCATAGGCATCAAGCCCAGGAACAGTGACACGGTATGTAATGTTACTAAATGGTCAATAGTGACTAATAAATATCTGGCCTTGACATACAAGTCTTTTAAAAATACTGACCCATACACATTTTAACTATTGTCGAATCTGCAAACTCATTGTAGGTGAAAGAATACATACTAATTTTCCTCAAAGATAAACCAAGTTTAAGTTTCTCCCCTGAAGTTCACAACATATATATTAAATACAAAAATACATACACCAAATAACATATATAATAACATATAACCCATTTATAGCTGTTTAGGGAAATTCATAAGGCTATCCATAAAACAGGAATTTATTACAAAATAATTTGTCATATTGAAATACATCTAGAAAGGTTAGCTAGAAGTGGTTCTATAAACTGTTATATGAAATGGGAACCATGGCTCAGTGATTAAGCACATGTAATGCATGCACAGAGGAACTGAGTTCATATCCCAGCACCCACATGGAATTTTACAACTACATATAACTCTAGTTCCAGAATTTTTGATGCTTCCTTCTGGAATCTACATGTACTGTGCTTATACAGATATTCGCACACATATGCACATAATTAAAATAAAAGTAGTACATTAAAATGTGATTATATTATATATACATTGATTAAAATTTTATTAATTATCATAGCTAGGACTTTATGATGACTAGTCTTGATGTCAACATGACTACAGCTGGAACTAATAAAACTCAAAAACCTAGGTACGCCTATGAGGGATTTTTTGGTAATTAAATCATTTGAAGTGGGAAGACCTACCTTTAATTTGTATCGTTTTAGGTGGAAAGATACACCTTGTTCTTGGCCACAACTTCTGCTGACAGTTGATATAAAGGACACAGAATAAAGAAGCATTTTGCTCTTCGTCTGCTTGCCTTCACTCTGGCTGGCAATCCATTCTTTCACCAGTGTTGAGCCCATTTCTTCTGGATTCTGGTGTATAATGAAAATCAGTTGAGACATCCAGCCTCATGGGATGAACAACTACTATATTTTGTGACTTTCTGTTGGTATACAGCCATTGCTGGACTAGAAGGACCATAGCCTATAAGTCACTCACTTTAATAAATTCACAAACATAAGTTTATATATATATATATATATATATATATATATATATATATATATATGCACACACACACGATATGTGTGTGTTTATAAATATTCATGTATATATTCATTCAAATGCAGTATGATATAATTTAGGATAATGCAGATCATACTCTTCACAGTACATGTTTATGGAAACACACAGAGTAGGATGCCATTAAATGTACTTACAAGTACCATGACTTACTTGAAATGCTAGGAACCAGAAGTGTTTCTAACCTCTTGATATTTTGTAATATATGAATATGTATATCTATCTATCTATCTATCGATAGATAGATAGATAGATAGATAGATAGATAGATAGATAGATCTTGGTCATGACACTCAAACCTATACTTGAAATTTGCTTTTTCATATAATCTGTACACACAGCCCAAAGATAACTGAGTTTAGTATTTAATGGTATATTCATGAAGCAAAGTCTGTGTATCACAGATAAAAGGTCTGGAGTTGATGGTGCCTTAATTGCCCTTAGGGACACTGAATCAATTTTTGTGCCAGTGTCATACCTGGGAGCTGTCACACAAAATTGGGTATAAGATGTTCTGTTTCTCATCTTATAGAGTGATTGAGAATTTGAGTTTTAGATAATTTTGTCATATGGGTTTAGGATTAAGAATGTACAATTTGTCATAGTCCCAGTTAGGACAGAGGAAGGGAATAAAATGCTGAGGACACTATGAATATGTGTGCAGTATTCTCTGCCTTTAGCTTGAATTATAAAAAAAAAAAAGCATTGACAATGCTCAAGTATAAATTCTAGAAACTCAACAATTATTGGATTATTCTTTGAAATGATCCTTTTCAATGGAATATTTTTTTAATTACCATCAAAATAATCATTTATAAATCAAAGGAGTATTGTCTCTCTATATCCAGTTACACTATATAATATTATTGATATTATAATAAAATTACATTGATATTATACCACCAAAATAAATACTAATTTAAAATTATTGTAAGTGCAGATATAATTGAAATAACAAAACCAAGCTAAAGGTGCATACTGAATAAATAAAAATGACAAAGCAATATTGAAACTCTATTTATTTGTTTCATGTGTGGGTACTCACATATACACATGGTGTGTTGTGCAAGTGAAGTTCACAGGACAACTGCCAGAAGCTGGGATTAGATTCTTCCTGTGCCTGGTGGCGTCGTGACCTCTCCTTTTTGCTGCTGTTTCACAAAATTAGGAGTGTAGATGATTAATATCTTGGTGTTTTGTTTTTGTTTCCCATATTTCCACATATTTATGTCCATCTATTGCACCTAGAATAAGAATTTCTGAATAGAGAGTTGCTTCAAAACTTCTTGTCAGAGAGACACATAATTCAGTGTTTGTGTTGGTTGTACACGTGGAGCTGATGCAGTATGATAAAGGGTTGTTGGAAGGACCTGCTCCTCAAGGTTGCAGTCTCAGGTAACCTTACAGGTCTCCAAGCTTGGAGCAAAATGGATGGTTCCCTTTCCCCAGCTGGGGCTTCCTACTCTCTGTCTGACTTTATTTGGAGACTGTCCCTGAGCTTGGATGCCTGACTTATCCCGTGTGACCTTTGACACAGTTCCCTGTGAATGCTCTCCCCCTGCTACTCATGTGATAATTAGATGTTGTGTTCCCATCTGTATGATGGGACTTTGCTGCCAAATGCAAATAAAGTATACTGTGAGCACTATTCGGTGATGTCCCAGACACTGTCCTTGTCCTATATATTCCCCTCACTCTGGAATAAACTTGAGCTGTCTCACTGAAGCTGACACCCAGGAGGTTATTTCCATTGTACTCAAAGCTGCCCAAGCCCTGCTGCTGTCTCTGCTTCCTTTGTCCTCATAGCCTAGAGGCCAACAGACCAGAGGAAAAGGGAGACGCCACAAAGGATAGTGTCCAAATCTGGCTCTCGCTTGTGAACCAGCATTCACCTTACATATGCAATTTCAAACCACCCAATGAAGCTCTGATTATATCTGAAATAGCAAGTGATTTGTATTGGAAATATCCCAAGACTGTAATATTAGAAGAAGGAATATGTGTACCACACTTATTACTCGGCCCTCATTTTACCCCTTCTGGAATGATAAAGAAAAATGACAAAGAGATATATACTATGAAGGAGAATGTACCCAACTCTCTCTCTCTCTCTCTCTCTCTCTCTCTCTCTCTCTCTCTCTCTCTCTCTCTCTCTCTCTCTCTCTTTCTCTCCTCTCTCTCTCTTCTCTCTCCCCTCTCCCCCTCCCCTCTCCTCCCCTCTCCTCTCTCCCTTCCCTCCTCTCTCTCTCTCTCTCTCTCTCTCTCTCTCTCTCTCTCTCTCTCTCTCTCTGTGCTTGAAAAATGTGTAATGAAAAACTTAGAAAGTGAAAGTTTTGAGAAAGACAAAATAGAATGCATTGGGCCAATGATTCCTCTTTTTCACACCCAACTTTGAAGAAGCTCTGAAAACATTTTTATTTCCTGTTTATGGGGTGTGGGTTTGTCTCACAGTAATTGTTTGGTAATAAGATCTGTTCTGATTGAATGAAAGACTGAAATATATGAAAATTAAAAAACAGCAAAGAGACATAGGAAATAATGGGGAGAATGGCTAGATTAAGTCAGCATAAACAGATTAGCTGAAGCAAGAGAGAGGAAAGCCTCTATGAGTAGATTCTATTTTTTTCAACCAAATTATGTTCACAACTGTTGTACATATGCTTTGAATATCAATAAAAATACACAAATTGTCCAATAGATATACAATAGCATGCAATACCCAGAAAAAAATTAAATAAGTTGCACAGTGAATTATATATGAACTCTGATTCACAGGTAATGCTCAGTCTCTTTTATAAATAGCTTCATCTTTGTGAACATGAAAATAAACTATTTTTGAAAAATTGTTTGAAGACATGACAATTACAAGAGCATTTGGGGCCACAGACTGAATAAATTTTGTGAAAAATACCTACTGCTAAATGATGTATATACCTTTCTCTGTCTGTTTAGAAAGTTAGTATAGCTAAACTAGGGCTATTGATTTTTAGGAAGAAATAGTAAATTTCTGCCTCAAACTAATCCTCATTCTTGGTGAGATTCTGCAACATCTGTATGTTGTCACTGAGCAATGAAAGGCTGAATACATGTTCTGCATTGGTTTTAAATACAGACCCACATTGTTCTTTCTTCAGAACTCCTTTCCAATCTGTTGTCTCACTAGCAGAAATGAAGGAGGTGTATTTTTCTACCTGCAAAGCCACATTTTCTTCCATTGTTATTGTTAGGTTTTAACAAAAACAATGAGAAAAAAAAAACTGTTCAAAACAAAGGATAAAATAGAGCAAAAAGGATTTGGCTGCTGGTTAATTTAAAAGGTTTTAAAAATCATTTTCAATCTATTTTTTTCTCTTTGAGTTACCACAGTGCATAATGACAGTACTCAGAATTAATGTACATCCCGGACATTACAATGGTATTCACTGTAACTTAGCAACAGCTAACCCACCTTCCTCAGCTTGTGGATTTCCATCGCTGGACCTGGGAGGCCACAGAAAATTCAATTTACTCTAAATTTCTTATGTTAGCAGTTAAATGTTAAGCTCTTGTTTACAGAAAGCTTTGCGAATTGCCAGTTAGAGTTCTGCAAGCTCTGTTCTGCACAGCCAGAAATGCAAGCCGTTTCCTTTAGCAAGGAGGGCGGTGGTTTAAAATTAGTTCTTTCTGCCAGTTCTCTCCTGTCCCCACTTGTTCTCCCCTTAACCCAAGACGGCTTCCAAATAAAAGGAAAAACCTGTTATCCAAAATATTTACACTAGACATTTAAAATTCAAAATCTACTTTCAATAAGTATGGAAAAATCACAGTAAAAGTATATTACAGAAATATAAAAGAACTTTAGAATTTGAAGTCAAGCAGTTCACTACTTGCTGCTTGACCTCCAGTAAGACTCAGATTCACTTCAATTCTGATTTTATGGATAATATCGAGGACATCTGCAAGACTTCCAACTGTTATTAAATATGTGAGTGGATTTTTTTAATCTTATTAAACTAGAATTAGTATATTTTCAACACAAATGTTCACATGTATGCTAAAACAAATAGAGAACATAGTGCAAACTAATAAAGACCTTTACATTGAGAATGTTTATCTCAAAAGTATAGTCTGCACTTTGTCCTGTAATATTCTAAAACAACATTGATGGTTACACTGAATAGAAAAATCACTATTTCAGGGCATACTTTTCTTCTTCTAAGAAGAAAGTTATTGAGAGACATTTAATGCAATTTACAGCTTACATATGTAAAGTGAACAGTATTATTGCATTGGCATTACCAAAGAATTATGAAATCCTCACTGAACCTTAAATTTGCATGTATATTAATTATATATATCACATATTATATATATATATATATGTAACAACTCTAATCAGACCAATGGTGGGTGTCAATTTGAGACATGGAAATGAGAGTGGTTAGAGTGAGTGTAGCTGAGAGGGGCTGGAGGAGCAAAGGGACAAGGGAAGGTAAATTCTATTTTAGCTAAACATGAAATCTTCATTGTCAAAAATAGTAGTTCAGCTTCATTTCCCTGAAAGCATTTGTTTTCACAGGCGCTGTGAACTTGGATATCTTCCCTCTTGGTTGAGAATGTTGTGTAGGCCTAGAATCTGTGGAATTTCTTCACAGATGAAGAGGAAATACTTTTTTCTCTGTAAGGACTGAGATCCGTGCTGATGGAGGTCCTCTTCGTCCTGCAGACAGCAATGTATGAATTATGCTATGTGCACTTCTTTATGTATTCCTTGGGGAATTCTGGCTTAAGAAAAATTCATGCAGACACCTATGTTATCAATTCAAAATTTAGAGGCCTTTTTGAGGTATGAGGGTATGCATATGTGTGTGGGTGTGTGTGTGTGTGTGTGTGTTAGTGTGTGTGCATATGCGTGTTATAATTTTCTAATTATCTTTTACATTCTTTTTAATAAATTAAATTATCTAATGTTAGAAATTCATCTATTGATTCTTTTTTTTTTTTTTTTTTTTTTTTGGTTTTTTCAAGACAGGGTTTCTCTGTGTAGCTTTGCGCCTTTCCTGGAACTCACTTGGTAGCCCAGGCTGGCCTCGAACTCACAGAGATCCGCCTGGCTCTGCCTCCCGAGTACTGGGATTAAAGGCATGCGCCACCACCGCCCGGCATCTATTGTTTCTTAAAGCACATTCTTTTATTTATGCTGTCTTTAAGGATTATATTACACACTTAACAGTACAATAATCTTCTTCATATTGATAATAACATATCTAATGAGCTGCAGAAACTATGTTTTCATAAAGGACAGTTCCTTCCTTCTGTTTTTATACAATTATGTTGATGTTGCTAAACAGCAAAGTTAGTTGTTACCTCTTTATATATTAAATTTCTCACAGTATTTTGATATAATTATTACTTAATACATTTATGTGGATTTTAAAGAAACTGAGAAGAGAAAGGACATCACAGATATGAAAATACACATTTCATTATATTTACCCTGTTTTTTTAACTGTTTTCTGTGAATTTATGTTCACCATCTGGTCTCATTCCTTATTTCAAACAGCATTGCTTGCACTTCCTCGGTGCTGTTATCGTTAATATTTCTGAAGGTTAGAGGACAAACAATATATCTACACACATTGTTCTATAAACTTGCATTTAAACAGGTTAAGAGAAAAAGGAGAAGAAATATGCAAATACAATGTTTTTATAATTACCTAAATAATTACCTGTATTGGCACTCTCTGCTTCTCTGTACGCACATTATTGTCTGGCACCTTTTTATTTTCAGCCTGAGAAATTTTCTTTACCATTTGTTTGAAGGTGAGTATTCTTGAACAAATCCTTTCAGTGTTCAGTTAACAAATGATAAATATTAAACGAATGTGTGAAATCTGGCTTTCTAGAATATAGAATTTCTTAGTTAACAGATATTTACTTTAAGGTATTTTGTTACACAGTGCAGTCTGGCTTTCATTTTTCTCCAATATAATATTTTTATTGATTATTTGAGAATTTCACATCATGCACCCCAATCACACTTATTTTCCAGTCTCCATGGGTCCACCTCCCCATCATTGCCAACTCCCTCATAAAAAGAATGAAGAGAAAAAGGATTCCAATTTGTGTTGTCCATATACTCAAACTCGTAGTGATCATTCCCTTAAAGAAAAGGATGTTCTTCCCACCTTCACCCCAGCAGGAAGCCATCTTTTGTGGAGAGCTACACTTCAGCATCTTTATCAAAAATTTTAAGTGTTCTTTTGCTGGCTTTCCTGGGCTATTTATTTGCTTGCAGGTGGGAGGTGGAGAGGAAGGAGTTGCCACAGAAACCTTCCATGTCCTTCTTTCTTAACTGTGACTCTGTAGTCATCGATACCTCTGCAAAAGTAACTTTCTTGACCTCTACAACCAGCTGGAGCAGAGATCATGTACTTCCACCTGGTTTCTGGTGACAGCACAGACCTTGGACATCCATGTGGTCTCTGGAGTCAGCACATGCCATGGACTTCAGCATGGTTTCCAGTGGCAGCACAGGGCACAGATGACAACGTAGCCCTCTGATACAGCAAGGACCATGGACACCCAGACACCATCACAGTATTCAGCAGCAGCACAGGCCAAGGCCATCAACATGGGTTTTAGGACAACACTGGCCACCAAAACCATTATTGTCTCTTTGGGAAGCCCAGCCCCATGGACATCAACATGTCTTCAGGTAGCAGCACAGACCACAGACATTCACATGGCCTTGGTAGTAACATGGACCTAAGACATCAACATGGCTTCTTTCTTATATTTCCAATGAAGTCAGATGTTTTGATCCTACCTTCTTGCATTTGTTTTAATGCAATTCTTTATAATGTGTATCTACAGTTAAAGAGAAATATTTAGAAAATTTCAGTTTCATGGAATTATGCATTTTTCATAGATTGTTGATTTTTGCTTATTTTATGTTTTTTTCTTAAAACGTAATTTCCCTATAAGACTGTATTTAAGTTTGCTGAGTCTTCTACACCCATAAATTTACCAAATGATTCCTTCACCCGGTTTGTTATACTTTTCAAATATAGACTTCCCATTCTCTCATTCTATTTCACCTTTATTGTCATTTTTTTCAATGAAATCCATCATCACATTTTCTGAGTAGTTTACTTTAGGGATTTCAGTATATTATTTATACTTGCCACTTTTAAATATTATCTATAGATTCTGTTTTTTTTTGTTGTTGTTGTTTTACCCATCGTATGATTAAACATTCCACTTACATTTATCCTCGCTTCTCATGATATGCTGATAACTTTATATATTAGAGAATAGCATGCAACAAACCTTGACTTGGTCTTTTTTTTTTTTTTTTTTTTTTCGGTTTTTCGAGGCAGGGTTCCTCTGTGTAGTTTTGCGGCTTTCCTGGAACTCACTTGGTAGCCCAGGCTGGCCTCGAACTCACAGAGATCTGCCTGGCTCTGCCTCCTGAGTGCTGGGATTAAAGGCGTGCGCCACCACCGTCCGGCTTGACTTGGTCTTTTATGCATAGAGTACTTAAAGTCATTAGCATTTCCTCTGGTTTGAATGAGCACTGAGGCTCAAAGTTATCCTGTTCAAACAGGCTGAAAATGAACACCTGTTACTTGAGCTAGGCTATCTTTTACTATCTGTTCTCTAAATCTCCCTACTGATATTCTATTTGCACTACTTCTGTGGATATCAAACACAGCTGGTAGTATCCACACATTACTAATGGATAACTCTACTGTTTTTGACAATACCCAGGTGCCTATATTGTCCCATGGTCTAATTCAGATGAAGTCACTTTGGAAAAGTGTGGTGTGACACATATATAAACCTTGTTCTAATACACCAAGTAGGCTGAATCTTCTATACTATAAAATGGGACTTGGACTGGAGATGTGGCCTAATAGCAAAGAGCACTTACTGATCTTGTTAAGGACTGGAGTTTGGTTCCCAGAACCCATGTCAGTTGATGCATAAACAGCTATAACTCCAGCTCCAGGAGACTCAGTGTCCTCTAGTGGCCTCAGAGGCTACTTGCACAGTTGTGCACTATATAGGGACACAACCACATGGGCACACAACCATATGGGCACACAGGCACGCACACACACACACACACACACACACACACACACACACACACAAATAAAAAATGAATAACTCCAAATATTGGATCTCCCTGATAGCTAATACCCTAGTCTCATCCCCATCTCTATAGCAGAGCACTTATGCCAGCCTTCCCTGCCCACCTTCTCCCATGTCCTGCAGAGCCCACTAATCTTCACTTTCTAACATCCTATCCCTATTCACGGCTTTGTTCCAGCCCCAAACCCCAGCAGGCACACCCTGCTAAATCAAGGGTTGCTCCTCCTAGAGCAACAAGTGAGTGGGAGACAGACCCAGAACCTCTCCTTCTGCCCCTCCAGAACAAACCCTCCCAATCTCATCCAAGTTCTATAGCAGAAAACTTACTGTGGTCTCCCATTCCTATTTGCCCCAGTCCCCAGTAGGTAACAAATATCTTCTCTAACCTTCCTTCCTCCGACTCATCCCAGTATCCAAGCTCCCATCATGAGCAGGCATTCCCTGTGAACACACTAGGAAAGTAGTTCACTGATCCCTCCTCTCCTCCAAACCCAATCTCTTAGTCCCTTCCCTACCTTTGCAACAGAACACCAGCTGCAGCCATCATTTCCCTTCTGCCCACAAATGGTATGGATCTCATAGTCCTTCTCCTCCTAATCTCCCTCTTCCAACTTGTTGCTTAATCCTGGTCTCCAACTCTAGAAGACACTCCCCAATAACCCACAGACCACATCTCTCAGGGAAGCAGGTAGCGTATCCACAGATCTTACTCTCCCTTTACGTTCCTCTAAATCCAAACCTTCAGTCTCATCCCCGCACTATAACAGAACCTCTGTGGTGACTTCTCTTCACTGTCTTTCCCCATTCCAAAGAGACAAAGTAAGCAGATCCTGATTAATAGTCTGCTCTCCTCCATCCTGTGAACCCCTTTAGACTGACTAGTCTATCCCCATTCTTAAGTGTCAGCCCCCAAGACCCAGGAACACATTTGACCTGGAAATCAGTGTTCCCAACTATCAGAACCAAAGGAAATTTCCTACAAAACAATACACAGCCATCACAGTCTTTGAAAATCCAATATCTATCTACAAAGCCCTACAGAAGATGCCAGAAACAAAACAAAACAAATCAACAGCAAAGAAAAACTCCAATGTAGGGAGGTTAACTACACCTACAAAATCACAGGGAATAAATAATATCAGACCAGCAAAACCAAAAGAAGGGAAACACACACACACACACACACACACACACACACACACACCCTACACCACTACCACCACCAGCAACAAAATAAAAAAAAATCAACAAAATCAATAATCTTTGAATATCAATGGTCTCAATTCCCTGATAAAAAGACACAGACTAACAGAATGTATGTGAAAACAGGATCCGTCATTGTACTGCGTCCAAGAAACACACATTAACACCAATAGTAGACATCACTCAGAGGGAAAGGATAAAAAAAGATATTCGAAGCAAATAGACCAAAGAAGCAAGCTGATATAGCAATTTTAAAATTTAAGGAAACAGACATCAAACCAAAACTATTCTAAAGAGATAGGGAGGGAGTTGATTCTTTGAGAAAATCAACAAGAAGGACAAACTCTTATCTAAATTAATTAAAAGATAGAGACAGAATGTCCAGATTAATAAAATTAGAGGTGACAAGGGGGACAGAATAACAGACACCAAGAAAATCTAAGGAACCATTAGGTCATACTTTAAAAATCTATATTCCATACAATTGGAAAAATCTAAAAGAAATGGATAATTTTCTCAATAGGGATCACTTACCAAAGTTAAATCAAGATCAGATAAACAATATGAATAAACCTATAACCATCAGTGAAATAGAAGCAGTCATTATAAGTCTCATAACCAAAAATAAGCCCAGGGACAGATACTCTTAGCACAGAAATCTCCTGGATTTTTAAAAAAGAGTTAATGCTCTTTAAATTATTCCACAAGTAGAAACAAAAGGAACATTGTCTGGTTCATTGTATATGGCCCCAGTTACTCTGATACCCAAACCACACAAAGACATAACAAAGAAAGGAAATTACAGAACAATTTCCCTTATAAACAGAGATTCAGAACTACTCAGTAAAATTAGTGCAAATTGAATTCAAGAACACATCAAAAAGTTCATTAACCATAATTGAGTAGGTTTCATTCAGGAGATTCAGGGATGGTTCACTATACAAATACTAATAAATGTAATCTGACTTAAAATAAAATAAAAAAAAACTGAAGAAAAAAATCATGATTATCTCCTCAGATGAAGAAAGGGCCTTAGACAAAATTTAACAGCCCTTCATGATGAAGTCTGGGATAGATTATGGATACAAGGGACAAAAATAAATATAATACTGGCAGTTTACTCAAGCCTATAGCCAAGATAAAATTAAATGGAAAGAAACTCAAAGGAATTCCCCTAAAATTAGGAACAAGACAAGGTTGTCTATTTTCTCCATACCTATTCAATATAGTCCTTGAAGTCTTAGCTAGAGCAATAAGAAAACTGAATGTCAAAAGGATACAAATTGGAAAGGAAGAGGTTAAATTATTATTATTTATAGATGATATAGTACACGTAAGTGGGCCTAAAAGTTCTATCAGGGGACCCCCACAACTTATAAACACTTTTGGCAATGTAACTGGGTACAAAATTAAGTCAGAAAATTGAGTAACCTTTCTATGGACAAATGACATATGGGATGAGAAATAAATCAGGAAAACAGCTTTCACAATAGCCTCAAATAATATAAAATACATTGCAGTAATTCTAATAAGGCAAGAGAAAGACTTGGATGATTAAAAACATCAAGTCTTTGAAAAAAGAAACAGAAGATATTAGAAGATAGAAGGATATACCATGCTGATGAACTGAGAGGATTAATACAGTAAAAATGGCCATTCTTACAACAGCAAACTACAGAGACAATTATAGACCTTGAAAGGACAATTAATTCTCAACTTCACATGGAAAATCAATAACAATAACAACAACAACAAAACCCAGAATAGTTAAAGCAATCCTGAACAACAAAAAATACTGCTAGAGGTCTCACCATTTTGGATTTCAAGTTGTACTGCAGAGCTATAATAATAAAAACCACGTGATAGTAGCATAAAAACAGGCATGGTGAACAATGGAATCAAAATGAAGTTCCAGACACAAATTCACACACCAATGAATACCAAGTTTTTCATAAAGAAGCCATAAATGCACAGTGAAAAAACAACATCATCTTTAATAAATGGTACTAGTCTAACTGGATGTTGGCATGTAGAAGAATGCAAATAGATCCATATCTATTACCCCATACAAAAATCAAGTCCAAATGGATCAAAAAACTCAAATAAATCCACATACACTGAATCTGATAGTGGAGAATAATCTCAAACGCACTGGCACAGGAGACAAGTTCCTGAACAGAACATCAATAGCACAGGCACTAAGATCAACAATTAATAAATGGGACATCATGAAACTGAAATTTTTTGTAGGGCAAAAGACACTGTAATTCAGACAAAGCAGTAGCCCACATAATGAGAAAAATACTTTTTTCCAACTTCACATCTGATAGAAGAGTAATATTTGGATATAAATATATAATCAACACAAGAAACTAGATATCAAAAAAAAACCAAATACTTCAAGTTAAAAATTGTGTGCAAATCTAAACAAATTATCAATAGAGAAAACTCAAATGTCAGAGAAACACTTAAACATGTTCAACATCTTTAGCCATATGGGAAATGCAAATCAAAACTACTTGAGATTCCATCTTATGCCTGTCGGAATGGCTAAGATCCATAACACAAGTTACAGCTCATGCTGGCAAAGATGTGGTATAAGGAGAAAGAACACTCTTCCATTGCTGGTTGGAGTGCAAATTAGTATAGCCACTGAAATCAATATGGTTGTTCCTCCTGAATTTGGGAATTGATTCACCTCAAGATCCAGCTATTCTTGAGAGTATACTCAAAGGATACTTTATTCTGCCAGAAGGATACTTGCTCAATCATGTTTATTGTTGCTCTACTCATAATAGCCAGAAACTAGAAAAAACCTAATGTTTCTCCACAGAAAAATGGATAAAGTAAATGTGGTATATTTACACAATAGGTTATTACTCATATAATTTGTAGCTAAATTGATGGTACTAGAAGAAATTCTTCTGAGTGAAGTAACACAGACCCAGAAAGACAAATATGGTATGTATTCACCTGTACATGTATATTGGCCATTAAATAAATGATAACCAATCTGCAATCCATATACCCAGAGAGGTTAAGTGTAGAGGAGGAAACTAGGGAGAAACATGAATCCTCCTTAGACAGTGAAATAGAATAATTATGGGGAGACAGTGGGGAGGCAATGGGAATGGGAGGATCAGATGGGGAGTGGGATGGGAGATAGTGTTGAGGGAAAGAATGTGGAGAGAGATAACTGGAATTAAGAAGCATCAGAAGGGATGATATGGAAAACTAGTGCAGTGGAAACTTCCTAAAATATATGAAGGTGATCCTAATGAGGTCTTCTAAGGATGGTGGATACAGAGTCCCAGCTCTGATCATCTCTTTTACCAAATTAGACTTCCAGTAGTGGTACTAGGTTGCATTCAATTGAGTTGTTGGGCAAGGAGGTTTTATGGAAATCCCCAAACATCCCAGCCTGTTGTTAAGACCATGGATTACTCTCCACAGACTGACAACAAGTCCTCATTGCCAAGTACAGCACCCAAACAACTCATTGAACACAGAGAAGTCAGCTCTTGCCTACATAGAGCCTTCATCCCTACTTCTAGCATCTTTGGCGAATGAGCATTCCCTGGAGGCTTCCACAAGGGAAATAGAAACACCAACCGAGCCGCAAATCATTTGGCTTACAATCTGTCCTTCCTGTAAGATATACAGTAATGCAACAAAACACAGGACTTCTGAGAGTAGCAAACAAATGACTAATTTGACTTAAGACCCACTCCATGAGATGGAACCCATACTTGACACTGCTTGGGTTACCAAAAACTAGAGACTAGATAGCCAGGAGACCTAGAGTAAAACCAAACACTACTGGTCTAAAAAAAGTATCAATAAAATGACTCCTAATAATATTTTGCTATACTTATAGATCAATACCTTATTCAGTCATCATCAGAAAAGCTTCCACCTGTAGCAAATGGACAGATACAGAGATCCACACCCAGATATTGCACGCAGAGGGAGACTTTGGAACTCTCAAATCTAATTGGGATATCTCCATCAAATCATTCCCCCAAGAGCTCAGGGAACCTGGAGAAGGAGAAGCAGAAAGAATGTAAGAGCCAAAGGGAATAAAGGATACCAGAAAAAAAGGCCCTCTGAATCAATGGAGGACAGCAGGAGAAAAAGGCCATCTGAATCAACCAAATAAAACTCATATGAACTCACAGAGACTGAAGCTGAGAAGCATAAGGCCTACAGAAGTCTTCACTAAGTCTTCTGCATATATATTACAGCTATTAGCTTAATATTTTTATGAGAATCCTGAGTATGTGAATGTGTGGGTCTCTGATTCCTGTGCCTGCTCTTGGGTATCTTTTCCTTCTGTTGGGCTGCCTTGTTCAGCCTCAGTGTGATGGTTTATATTTTACCTTCTTGTATTTATTTAGTCATGTTTGGTTGTTATCTCTTAGAAGCCTGTGCTTTTCTAATGAGAGATAGAAAGGGAGAATATCCAGAGGAAAGGAGGGAGGGAGGAATTGGGAAGTGTAGGAAAGCAAAAACATCAAATACTCTTTTTTCTCTTCATTGAACAGGGGTGCTGTGTGGGAATATTGAAAGAAACAACAACAAAAGGTCCTGTCCCTGGCTCATGCCATTGTCCAGTAAGTAACTCCTACAGCCAAAAGTGAGGGAGAATCAAACCTGGTGGTATTTACTGAATACTCTCACAGGCTTCCCAGTCAAGGCAGTTCATCTAGCAAAGTGTCTGTGTGGAAAATGAAAAGCAAATAAATCTTGAGTGATGTTTTCATGAGTTTAGGTCATGATGGTTAGGTTATATTTCAGCTGAATGTCTATTAGCCTTCGAAACTTAAATGTCATGAATGTGCAGTTAGACATCCTAGTTCTCAGTTAAAGAGAAATGCTTTTCTTCATGCTTCAGTTAAGTAGAGAAGCAATTCAGTATTCGATTGAATATATATTATATATATGTAATATATATATATATATGTATATATATTACATATATATAGTATTGGCAAAACCACTAAAGAAGAGTGTACTAATTAGAGTTAAAAGATCATTGCAACAAGTTAAGAAGGGAAAATAAGAGGAACTCTGGATATACTAACCTGCAAGAGTGACCATGGTGTAAGAGGAAAACCAACTGGGCATGAAGGGTAAGAGGACTCAGTTAAGTCTAATGCTTCTTAGAAAAAGATAAATGAATGAAGCAACAAGCAAACAAAAACATTAGTGAAACATCTATAATCCATTGGAAAGTGCTTTTAGCATTATAATAGAGCAATCATGATGACACAAAGGTTTAAAGGGCAGTGAGAGAATTAAACAAAATGATAATAGGAGACAAGTTTTTTTAAAAAATATATTAACCCCAAACAGGAATAAAAAAGAAATGTTGGTGGCTACAAGGCTATGCTTTGCCATAGAGTATTTTTAATGTGGCTTAGAAAATCAAATGTTTCTATGCCCATGGCAAAAATAGAGTGGAGAAATAAAATTATAATGGAGAGGAAGGGGACAGAATCATTAGATTATATTGAATAGATTGTAGAGCTTATGAACATAATGTCAAGATAGGACATAAAGTTTGTGAGTTCAGAGGCAGATATGTATGTAGAGGTAGCAATAGAACAGTGTGCAAACTTTAGTTTGATAGTTTTATCTTCTCAGAAAAATAGGAGTAGAACTCACTATCTACAGTGTAAAGGAACTGAACAACAGTACATATGACAGTGTGTGATAAAGATGTCTGTTGTGTGTGCGGTGCACATGTGCTGTCACCAGAGAAGATCAGGTGTCTTGCTTTATTATTCCTTGCCATATTTCTTTGAGACAAGGTCTCTCATTGAGTCTGGACCTGGGCTGGTTGTAATCATGCCTCATAGGTCCACCATGCTCACACGTACACACAAATTAGAATTCCACAGTGGATTGGACTTACTTCACTGGGATCAGTCTCTTTCTCTGGTCAGGTTTATGAACCAGGCTATAACCTCAAACTTTCTACAACTTTAAGTTTTTCTTGAAGGGGGAATCTTTATTAATTTTAATCATTTTCAAAATTTAATTTTTTTATACATGATAGTTCCATCTTAAAATTTCACCATTTTCTTCTCTTAGGTGATTTGTGTTCATTAACTATAAAGTTTGGCCCCGGGTGGAGCTCCGGGAGTCTTATTAGCAAGAAAGAAGAGGGTTTATATGAGCAAGAATTGTTGAGACCAAGGTTGGATATAGCACAGCGACAAATAGCCAAACGAATGGAAACACATGAACTATGAACCAATGGCTGAGGGGCCCCCAACTGGATCAGGCCCTCTGAATGGGTGAGGCAGTTGATTGGCTTGATCTGTTTGGGAGGCACCCAGGCAGTGGGACCGGGTCCTGTGCTCATTGCATGAGTTGGCTGTTTGAAACCTGGGGCTTATGCAGGGTCTCTTGGCTCGGCCTGGGAGGAGGGGACTGGACCTGCCTGGACTGAGTCTACCAGTTTGATCTTAGTCCTCAGGGGAGGCTTTGCCCTGGAGGAGGTGGGAATGGGGATTGGGTTGGGGGAAAGGGGAGAGGGGCGGGAGGGGGGAGAACAAGGGAATCCGTGGCTGATATGTAGAACCAAATTGTATTGTAAAATAAAAAAGCAAAAAATCTTTCACATGGAAAAAAATGTGAAAAGAATAATGTCATTTCTATTATCACCCTTTTTAATTCAGATATAATGCTATGTATGCCTATGTCAACTCATAGAGTACATTTATGAATAGAACAGCAGGTAGAAATGAAGCTTATGCCTTGCAAATATCATATAAAACAAATATTTGCCAATCTTGATGTTATATTTTCTGAGTTACATTTTACAAGATCAGAATCATATTTTAAGGTTCATGGATTTTTAAATACTTACAGGGTTGTCTGACAGTCTGAATAGATGGGAACAAAAAATATCCATGATGACTATATATCCATCCATATTGTATATGGTTTCTCATTATATATATATATGTATATATGTAGTATATTTATGATTATGTGTATTTCTTATAATAGCTTAAGTTTTATAATACTAATTACTGTTAATGATAAGACAGGCAAATAGCTAGACATTTCAAAAAAAAGTTACAAACAGGCAATTGAAGAATTTTGGAAAATCAGTTTTTCTCTGTGGAGGCACAATGTTTCATGACATGGTGATCTCTTGGTACTTTGTCCCACCTGTCCAATCTATGATACCACATACCCTAAGTACACTCTCATCATGCACCTGAATTTAACACATCAGGAATACTATTTTAATATCTCATGAAAAAATGTGTCTAGTAATAGAATGTTTTGTTCAGTAACCATATTCTCCCTCACCCATAAGTCTCCTCACACAGTGATCACCTGGTCACAACACACATTGATTCTATTTTGTGGGCACAGCTTTATATTTTCTGTACCTTTCTCATGATTTCCTTTACAAAAATAAGCCTTTAAAAAAATCTTCACTTCTGCTTTGAACTGTCTCATTCTTTAAAAAAATATTTTGTATATGAATGTATAACATGGGGGGGCGGGGCCTGGGGAGTGGGCATGTTTGTCTCAGAAGTTCATGGAGCCAATTCTCTCCATTCACCTTGACATAGGTTCTGAGGATCGACTCAGGTTGACAAGCATGTACAGCTTTTGAACATCTTGTCATCTCAATACAAGAGGTTTTTTTTTTTCCTCCTGTAAAATAATTCTCCAAAAGGGACTATATTGTGTATGAGTTTTTAGTACACCAATCCCTTCACATTATGAAGCATTCAGTTTTGTTTATTTTACTACTACTGCATTTGGATTACCAATGTTAAGCTTAGAAGATAGACATTAGTCGAAAAGACATTAATGAATGCTAGTCAGTGATAAATACGGGGGTCACCAATTGAAAATTTTGTGTGTGTGTGTGTGTGTGTGTGTGTGTGTGTGTGTGTGTGTGTGTATGTATGTGTGTGTGTGTGTATTGAATAAAGGATGATTAATCATTTCTGGGAGTGTGACCTCACAGATTTCAAGGCAACGTGTTACTATAAACAACTTTGTTAAGTAATTGATAAAAGGAACTGAGACAATAACAATGTGCCCCTGATCATGAATATATCCTGAGAAGAGTCTAAGATGAAATTGTTCAACTGTCATGTGAAGTGCTTGTTTGTCAGTTTGGGTAACTTTTCCCATACTGCTGTTACAAATGGATGCCATGTTGCATACTTCTCACACAGGATGGTTGCTCATGAAGGCAGCATCTAAAGAAACCTATGCAGTATCTGTCAGAAAAGTCCCACTGACAAAGTTAGAATCTGATGATGAAAATTAAAGTTTCAATAAAATGGTTTCATTATTATTTTATATGATATGTAGTTTTTAAATATGTATGTATAAATAAATTAAATATAGTGATTAGACTTTTTAATATTTAATCTGCAATCTGAGAGTACATATTTAAATTTCCTTCTGGGAATGTGGGAAATTACTTTATATTCACATTTACTGTATCTGTCAGCACATATATTAAACAGATTGGAAGCTTCCAGTAGTGGCATACAGCATATATGTGCCAACTGAGAATCTGAAACACACGATATGTTGAAAGAATTGCAACCTTGATTTTCCTATCTCACAAGTTTAACCCTGCCAGGTTTACTCAGGTGAGTTACTGGAATTATTTCAATTTTTTTTTTCTCTTCAGATTTCTGCTACAACTCAAGCTCAGCCATAACATTATATAGTAAGACCTGAGTCCTAAGTTCTTAGCACTTTGTCATCCATATTTCCAGTTGCTTACTAATAGTATTTTTTCATTAGTAACAAAATACAGCTGTCTTTTTAATGAGATATAAACCAGGGATATTGCCGACTCCTGCTGTGTTTCATCCATAATTTAAAACTCTTCAGGTTCATGAAATTGTGGTGGTCATTGTTGGTATGTAATAAATTATTACATTTAAGCATATGGAAAACACCACATGAGCCAACTGACCTATATAAAGACAAACAGAAAGGAATTAAGTCCAGGAAATACATTTTAAAACATTCTCTCATTCAAAATCCCTAGCTTGGTTTAAATTTTTGCTATCTAAGCCAATGAAACATCTTTATTATTTAAGTTATTTTAGTTCAATTTTCATCTATTTTCAACTCCATTCAGATGCCTTAATATTTAATGTTCTGCACTCTTCTTGAATATAGTCTTTTTCATTTCCCTTTTCCATTGTAAAGATATTTTTCCTGGTTTTCATTATCTCACATTCAGGACAATTCTCAAGTGACTCTATACTGGATTTTTTTTTATTAGAATTTACTATTTTCTTTGACATTTTCAAATTTATATACAATGTATCAGGATTATACTTCCCCCAAGTCTCTAGTATGTAAGAGCCCCTCCCCCCAATATGTTCCCTTTCACTTTCATGTCCATTTCTTTCCTTTTTTTTTTTTTTTGATAACTCACTGAGTTTGAATTGTGCTGACAGCATGTGTATGCGTGTGGGGTCATCCAGGAAAGCATGAGAAACCTCCTACTGGCAATAATCCCCAAATATTAACAACTCCTTCTACCCCAGAAACCAACAAAAGATAATGGCCTTTCAGAGAGCACCATGAACCCCTTGCCATCCAGGCCCATGGATGTTATTGTAGCTGCTTTGTCCCAGAGCTGGCTCAAATATTTCATATAGTGAAAATAAAACTGTTGATACTTGCTCCCATTCACTGGAGCAATTCTAAGACATTTCCTCTAACATCTATGCGCCAAGTTACGTACTCCCAAGTAGTTCAAAACCCACGATCTTTCTCTCATCTAGTTTTCTAATGAGTAAACATCTATTTATCTGTACTAGTAATACAGGTTAAATATCAATTTCATTAAAAATGTAAATCCTGTGTAAACAAAATTATTTCCCTGCTTTTTTTTTGGTTATATTTTGTTTTGTTTTGTTTCACTGCAGTCTTAGACACTTCACTACTGGATAATTATCTCATTCAGGTACATGTTTGTTATATTATAAGATCCTTGGTGACAAATACTGTACTTGTAGATACATATGTACGGCAAACATAGAATCAATTCTATAATGGAGCAAATGGACAAAAAAAGGAGATAACATAAATTCCTAAGAAAGAAGTAAAATCTGAGCCTCAAAAGTATGTCTACATCATAGGACATGATTGAACTTCAGCATAAGTGACCCTAGGAGAAGAATCATTAAAGAGGTCAACTTTCCTTCACTAAGATTTGCAAATAGAGTTTGTCACTGCAGCTACTACTTGATGGTAAAATGCATCTCATCCATTTGAATATTTTAAAACTCAAATTATTTTTATTTGAAAATTAAAGCATAGAGAAAATCCAAATATATTCCTTTGGAATAACAGTTTTGATCAAGTTACATCCTTGGATCTTGAAGCACAAGTGTAGGCAAGCATGATAGTTATACGGGCTAATTGATTAACAATGGAGATAACCAGTAGTGATCAGGATGATTTTTATTAACCATCTCTAACATTCTGAAACAGAACTTTTTTTTATCTTTTTTTTTCAGTTATTTAGAAATATACTCTCAACAGATCATAATGTTTGATAATTAGTACCCATAATAGGGTTCGAGTGTGGTTCCTCTCCTATGAAACTCATGTTGGGGCTTGACTTCCATTGGTATTAAGAGGGTAGCAGCAAGGTATGATAGCTGTAGTGGGTTGAGGGGTAGACATTTTAAGATTAAGCTACAAAGGATCAGACAAAAAAGAAAGAACAAGAAACGAAAAACATTAAAATGATGAAAATGTAATAATGTAATACTCATCAAATATAATAAAAAATATACTAGTGATTTTAGTTTCCAAGTATCATTTCTACCTATTCCAAACAGGAGTTGAGTCCTTCCCTGCTATAAGAAACTAGTGCTCAAAAAGTAAGTAGCGAATTTACAAACAACCCAACAGGAGCTAAAGAGCTCTGACACACGCTGTGATTGACCGACAGTGAACCGTTTTATTCTACGTGAATACTGTCAGCCTTGAATAGTCATAACCCAACGGCCCGAGACACACATAGCAGAGTGATATTTAATCTGCCAATGTAAATAAGACTTGAAATAACAAAAAGTGAATTAAAATTAGTTCTTATAAAATTCAATTTTTATGAAAGTCTAAAGAACATTCCTCCTTTATAATTTCTACTTGATAAATGGTATTGTTTACCAAAGAGTCCACCGAGCCAGAAGCAAAGGCGCCTTGGCTTCTTCCCTCTCGAATTGTTTCTGCTTTCTCATTATCTCTCTACTCTGCACACTCAATATCTCTATAACTTTTTCTGTCATATATTGAATTCATAAATAGTTTTCTGTATTTGTTTTTGTTCATTGTGAACCTGTTCTGTTAGTGAGTTTTCAGACATCCTTATGATCTCGGCATTAATTTCTGCACCCTCTATTCTATCCGATTGGTTTGTGTGAAATTTTCTCTTCATTTGTCATTTTGACCTATAATTTACGCTGCTTCAACCACTTCATAACATAATGTTCTCTGTGAAGGATTGGTTCATCCCTGCCTGATTTGATTTCTTTCACTAACTCAATTCAGTAATTTATTCATCTCCAATTTTGCTTGTTATAATTAATTATAAGTATTTTAAATGGAGATTTTAAATTACTCATGATATTCTAGTGCCTAGATTATATGGGGCAATTTATTGTGTTATAATTATAGAAAAATAAAAATACAATTTAAAATCATGAAACTAGTAATTGCTATGCCTCATGATTTCCAGAATATTAAAACAATAGATTACATTATTTTATTTCATTACAATGCAGTATCTTGTATAATTTGACAGAATGCTTACAGAAAATAAGACCATAATATATACTGTTTAGCAATAATATGAATTCATGTCTACCAGTTTTTTTATAACAAATTTTTGAGCACATAAAATATCACTATTATAAATCTCACATTTTTTTTCTTCTGTGAAATGAAGAACATTCGTACAAATCCAAGCATGTGAAGTTTCTAGCATAAAACGTGACAAGAACTCTGCCTTAATTCTCATCAATGAGAAGGAGAACTGAGATGTTTCTCTGGGAAATAAACTAGGTTTTCCCATTGCCTCTCTTTCCACTGTGGCAGTATGGAGGTGTGAACCTTGCATCTTGTGCTGATAGCATCTGACCAAAGGAAAACATTTGGTCCACTTCCTCCCTCTGCTGTGTCTGTGGACTTCTGTTCACATGTATTCTGGATTAATCCTCCATGCTGTTGTACATGCTAAATGAAGCTCAGAGTCTGGGCACTTCTTCATCACTGGGACTCTGTGGATGAGTGGTCTTTACTCTAGGTCTTTATTCTATTTCTCTGGCTATAACTTGCTCATGGATACCCTGCAAACTGAGGCTATCATTGGTAGTCTGTTCATAGGTCTCAGACCTGTATGGAAGTGCACTGAACATGTCACTTATCTACTTCTACTGATTTCTTTCTTTCTATTACGGCTTCCTCAATAGGTTTCTTATGCATAATTCTATTCTGGTATCTAATTCTCAGAAGACTCCTGTGCTTTGTTACCATTTAGAGCTTCCCGTGTTCTGGGAAATGTTTATTGATTACTTTGCTCAGAACTGGATAGGTCAAGTGTACTACTCACCAAGAACACAACAGTTTTGGAATCCATAACTCCAGTTTCTTTAGGAGAAAAATCTAGGTTCCCAGGAACTAAAATATTAACTCTTTCAAAGCCCTGGCCCCAGCCTCTGACCAGATCTTGCCAAATCTGCCTCTGGTCAAGAACACAAAGTTAGTGTTCTTTTAGTCCTTTCGTGAGGGCTTCTGAGACAACTTTGGATTGTCTGGCTCCCAACAGATTAAAACAACATTCGGTAGCTCTTTGTAACCATTTAAATATTACTTTCTAGCTAAGCAACACAAGGTACTGAAGAATTCATTCAATGTTTAAAAAATTCTATGGAATTAACTCTCACTGATTCATGTCTATGTATCTTTGTTTTATTTGTTTGGGATTGTTATTGCTTTTCTTTTCTTTATATTTTCTCAACAAATATTTACTCAGATCAGCAACAAAATGGCCACCAAAAGATAGCTACTTCTTTTATAATACATAATTATCATCAAATGTAGATTTAAAATCAGCTTCTCTGATTATAAAATAATATATGATCATTGTGGAAAAACTTTAAAAATTCAACATACAAGTAAAATTACAAAAACTATTTATTATTTTCCCTTTCATTAAAGATATACTCTTACATAATACAACATAATCTGAATACAGATTCTATATAGTTCAGAGACCTAGGTAAAACAAAACACTATTGGTCTTTAAAAAAATTAACAATAAAATGACTTCTAAAAATATTATGCTATACTCATAAATTGGCGCCTTGTTCAGCTATCATCAGAGAAGCTTCCTCTTGTAGCAGATGGGAACAGATGCAGAGACACAGCCAGATGTCACACAGAGAAAGATATTCCAAGGAACACTCAGCTCTAAATGGAATGTCTCCATCAAATTATTCTCTCAGAGCACAGGGAACCCATGGAAAAAAAGGCAGAAGGAGTGGGGGAGACAAGAATGGAGGACACCAGGAGAACATGGCCCTATAGAGCAACTGAGCAAGGCTCATATGAACGCACAGAGACTGGCACAGCATGCACAGGGCCTGCACTGGTCTGTCCTAAGTCCTCTGCATATATTTCTGTAGCTTTCATTTTAGCACTTTTATGGGACTCCTGAACGTGTATAGGAGTTGGATCTCTGATTCTTGCACCTTGTCTTGGGGTTCTTTCATTTCTTCTGTGGGGTTATCTTGTCCAACTTCGATATGGTGTTTTTTGTTTGTACCTTATTACATTTTATTTCATTAGGTTATGCTGTTGTCTCCTAGAAGACTGTTCTTTTCTAAAGAGACAGAAATGGAGTGAATCCCAATGGGAAATGAGGTGTGGAGGAACTGGGAGGAGTAGAGGGAGGGGAAATGATATCCTTTCTAAGTATCTTAATACATCTCATTTACATGTTTTACATCAAAGCTTCTTCCAGAAAGCCCCAGTGGCCATCTTCAGATCACTAAACAGTACATGTGTTAGGCACTTCTCTTTGTTGTTGTTTATCAGTATTAAATTGGAATACTCACCTATTTAACAAGACACATGTTTTAAAGCTTTGACATTATTAAATGCTTACAGGTTGTCAGGGACTCTTTTAGACCTGTGCACTGATTGTGAGAATATTAAGTAGGAAAAAGACTATGAAAGCTACATGGTATTCCTGAAAATGAGTTCAACAGAACCTGCATGGAATCTAACTATTAAATTTGGAGTAAATGTTCAGACAAAGGATAAACAGAGGCTCAAATATTTGGGTTAGCTGCCATATTTGCAGATATTATTAACAATAGAAAAAAACCCACGAGAATAAACAATTTTCTAACAGATGAGTGGACAATCAAAATGTGATCTGCATTCCAGATAATATCGTTAAGTCTGAGAAAGATAAAAAACCTGACACAGTGTAAAAAGTGAGATAAAATGTCAGTAGAGAAACAATCCTTAGATGGTGTTATTTATGTGAAATACTTATGGCCATTAAATTCATAGAGACAAAAAGTGAAATTGTAATTGGGTGGAGGAAAAAGAGGATGTACAATGTGTGTAAAATGAATAGAGAGTCTGAGTGGGAATGTTGAAAGAGTTCTTCAGACAGATTACCTCTCCAGGTATAAACCATTAACTGTCTGAAAGATCCATGAATTTGAGTACCATCTTAATATCCCAAGATTTTTACTGATGACACTGATAGATTGTGTGTGTGTGAATTCCATCAATTCTGAGTACAGAAGATTGTTTAATGGTTTGGAAAATAAGTAAGGATCTCACAGGAGAAATCCTTTTGTTTGGTGAATGTTTGATGATACACAAACCTTCAAAATTAAAATTTGAAAGAAATAGACTGTCCTACAAGTGTTAATACAGGCTCAAAAATTCCAGCATTTTTTAATGAAGATAAAAAATTTAAACAATCGATATGCTGTCACTTAAGCATGTCCAGTGACAGAAAATTTGACAAAACTATAACATATATTTTTCTATTGCTGCCATAAAGATTCATTACATGTTTAATTCATTATGTGTCAAATGTTTTAAGCTTATAAACTCAATACTTTACAGTGTTATATGTCAGAATCCCGATACAGATCTCAGCAGATTCTAATGAAGCCTACGTTCCTTTCATTGTTCTAGAGGGAAACTGGTCCCTGGTTTCCTTGACTAGTTAACAGCGTTCAGGGCTGTGTAGATCTAGCAAGGAGGGTTCCATTGGGGTCAATTATAGTTTCATTGACTAATTAAATTCAAGATCATTCCCATCTGCTAGAGGCTGTTGGGTTCTCTACTACAAGACCTCCCCCACCACCCAAACACATACATATAACCCCCATTCTCTTCCATTTTCAAAGAAAAAACTGAAATGACTGTTAATTTCCATGTTGTATTTTAGGGAAAGGCTATTAAATGAAAACATTAACACACAGAAAACAGCCTATGCTCCAGGATTGGAAGAATTAATGTTGTGATCATCATTGAAAAACAGAATAAATAATAAAAATGTTTAATATATTTATACTTCACATCATTGTGACAGCAAAAGACATTGACAAGGTATCTTTACTTCTTTATACAGTTGGCCATTCATTTCAATACACCAGCATCTGTAGATGAAGATAAACACCACATGTAAGACAATGAAAATGTTGCTAATTTTGATTTAAACAGTGTAGTGTTCATAACAGTGTGAATGGAGTGTGTCTAAACTCTATTCTGGTTTTCAGTAGTAACTTCAACCCTTCTTCTATGTCCCTCACATTAGATTATTTCTTCAGGACAATAACCCGTACTGTTGTTAGCCAGAAGGAAATTACCTCTACCTTTGGGACTTACAATCAAATAATAGATAATGTAGAGATTTGTCTATTGGACCTTAATTTGTTCTTCTTTGTGATTTACATGGAATCAACTTTATATACAAGCTTGTTAAATGAGATTTTCAAATTGAATTACATGAGCAAAACTGAGATTTTATCAGGTATTTGTCCTAAGTTATCTATTAGATTCTAATGCCAAAAAATTTACCATTGTAGTTAATTTATTTTATTGAGGGATTAAATTTCTATTAAAATGCAAATGTAAAATCTCAAATCTTTTCATATTTAATGTTCATTATAAGTGAATTTATGTGAGTCATTCTATTTGACCTCTGTATCAATCAAATTTTGGCAAGACTAATGAGAAGAAATAGTAAGAGAGTGATAGATTTATTAGGAATCATGAAATAGAAGTCTTTGGAAAGAAAGAAAGCCTGAAAGAAAGCCAGAGCTGGTAAATGGTTCAGTATGCCAGAGTATTTGCTGTGTAAAGCCCTTCCCAACTCCCACCCCCATGTACTGTCAATCCCTATAACTCCAGTGCTTGCTTTTGGGGGACAGAGTCAGCAGGATCTCTCAGGCTCTAAGGTCAGCTATCTTAGTCACAAAAACAGAGTTCCACATTTAGTGGAATTATCACAGGGTATTATGGTGGAGAGTAATAGAGTGGGACATGTGATGTTCCTCTCTGGCCTCTGTACATGTGCACATCGATGCATGTACTCAGACAACTATGTGCATATGCATTCATACATTACACACATGTACATGTTATATGTACACCTACAAGTTTATATATATATACATATATATTCATGAAGCATATTATTTGGATTTTATAAGTTATATAGATAGCATAAGCATGCCTTATTTTTTGGTTGGCATAAAATTTTTATATCCCTGGCAAAACATATTGCTTTATAATATTGCATGATTTTGAATTGCTTCAATTTCTGATTCAGTATTTTTGACCAAAAGCAATTTCTCACCAATACTGTTAACAATTTCTACTTTGTGAGTAAACAAAATCCAAAGTTTTGTATGGATGCCACAGTGCATACAAAGAGACTACTTCCACTTCCATTGCTGACAGAAGTTTCAATGTTATGATGACTGTAGGGTTATTTCTCACTTAATATAGACCAGACAAGTTTGTGTGGTTTATAAATGTCCTTCAGATAGACACAGTTCATTAATTCTTATTACTGTATTGTATTATATTGTGTAAAGCATAACTATTTTGTATTGTTCCTTAAATGTATACATTTGTATGTGTCTCCTCTCCAGTCATTTGATTCCTGTGGACTTATTCTTAGGAGGGAAAATGCTGCTAATGTATGCCTAGGTTTTACTGGGATGGTGCCTGGGAGAAAGACAATTTTGTCTCCTGACAACACTGAAGTAGAGATAGAATCATAAGCGATACAATAGGACTCATGCATGCTCTCATCAGATTGAGCCTCTTTGGAATAATCGTTGGTCTCTCGACAATTTGAAGTTATCTATTGTGTTTCAATTTGCCATTTTTGGTGGTATCAATTGTTATTTTGTATAAGTCTTTGCTTATTTTAATATTTGATTCCTTTCTTTTATGTTTCAAACCTAGCTGAATGCAGAAATATAATACTAAAAATATGAGCAAATAGTTCTCAGGAAAGAATGAACACACAAAATACAACTTTTTGTTTCAGAACTACAAAGACTCAAATCTAGAGAACTGCTACAAAAGACATTTGTACATTAAAAATGTGTCAGTTCAATTTCTTTTTAATAAAATCTGATTTCTACTTATGATTAAAAAGGACTAACAATCCAATGAAAGTTAAAATCCATAAACTACAAGAGATCAAAATTTTAAATATTACCGCTATCATGCATGCATTCAATAATGTACTGACCCTTTAAAATAGCATGGTAGCATAAAATGCCATGCTGAAAAAAAATGTAAAGCTTTAATCATTTTCTTCTAATAATACTATTTACTAACTTAAGCTTATTGGAAACCCTTAAAGAGTACTGTAAAATTAAGCAGTTTCTCAGCAGTATTCATGTAAATAGAGACTATGTAATTTAACAGATGGCATTTGAATGCGTAATAAATAATACTGCAAATAAATTGCATTTTAAAAACCATTTAAAATCTCTTGTCTTTTCATGTATGTAAACACACTAGGAAGCTTATACAATAGTAGGCTTCAATATGGCATTTCAAAGGGACTTTGATGTTTGTGGCTCCACCCCACAGGTCCCTCTCTACCCTGTCTTCCCATTACCCTCCAAATTTAAACATATTCCAGTTTCCCCTTTATCTCTTATGGAACTACATGCTATTTCCTTTCATTTTGAGGACCCCTCCAGTTTTTACCAGATACCTAACCTCTGCAGTTATTCAGATAAAAACACACATACCTCAAACTTAACAATTAACATCCACATATAAGAAAAAATGTACATTATTTATTTTTTGTGGGTTTGGGTTAATACACTCAGGATGACTGTAGCTCCATACATTTATCTGAAATTTTCACTTTCCTTAATAGATGAATAATATTTCATTGTGTACATGTCCACATTTTCATTTTCCATTCATCAGTTTATGGAAATCTAGGATGTTTTCAATTTATATCTGCTATGAATATTACAGCAAATGAACATAGAGGAGCAAGTTTCCATGTAGTAGGATATTGAGTCCTTTGTATATATGTCAAATCAAATAGTGGCTATATCTGGATATTGTACTAGATCAATTTTCAGGTTTTTGAGGAGCATCAAGGGATTTCCACTATAGATGTGCATATGTGCATATTTGCACTCCCACCATCAATACGTAAGTGCTCCCATTTCACCACATCCTTGCTATCATGTGCTGTCATTTGTTTTATTGATCGGAGTCATTTTGACTAGTGTAAGATAACATCTTAGGGGAGTGGTAGTTGCAATTTTAATTTGCACTTTTTGGTGTGATAAGGCCATTGAGCATTTTTATAAAATCATTTGCAGCCATTTTTGTTTCATCATTGAGAACTGTCTGTTTAGCTCTCTACCCCAATTTTAATATTTTTGTTTTACTGATATCCAGTTTTTTAAAATGTCATATATTCTAGATACTAATTTTCTATACAAAAATATATGTAATTAGTAAATATTAAAATGGAATCACCATATAGTGGGGACAATGTCCCAAAAAGACATCTTATGCTATCAAGTATAGCACCCAGTGCCATAAATGTATTACCTCTTGTTGAGTATTGGCAAAATGAGTCCTAGAGACTTCCAGAAACATTACAAGCTATTGCCAAAGCTGTTAGTTACTCTCTGAAACCTGATGGGAAGGGCTTATCACTGAAGACATAGCCATTTCTCTTTGTCAATGGACACGTAGAAATCAAGCTGGTGCCCAGGTAGAAGTTTGACCTCTTCTGACTAACATTTATGGTGCTATAAGGTCCAGAAGAGAAAAGTGATCATTAATATCACTGAGCTCCTAATCTTGATGCCTGCAGCAATGGCCTGCATTCAAGATACACAGGTGGCACAAATTGTGTGGGAATAACCAACTGCACCCCCCATTACATTTAAGGCCCACTCCATGAGATAGGACATATACCTGATATGGCCAAAATGCACAAGGACATGAAATTAGATGGGTAACTGTGGCATCTTTGATCACATTGTGAACACTGAGATTTTGCTAAATAAATAAAATCAACCATAGGTCAAGAGGCAGAGCAAGCAGCCAGTTGACTGGAAGTAGCTATAGAGAGTAAGGGGAAGTCAGGAGATGTGTGTGTGTGTGTGTGTGTGTGTGTGTGAGAGAGAGAGAGAGAGAGAGAGAGAGAGAGAGAGAGAGAGAGAGAGAGAGAGAGAGAGAGAGAGAGCGCCAGAGAGGCACAGGAAGTAGAAAGAGGGAGCATCTGATTGGAGAAGTTTTGTTTCAGATGGCATAGGAGGAAACATCTTTCTGAGACTATTGGCAGAGGAGGAAGTTCACCTGGCTGCTTTCTTTGTCTCTCTGAGCTAGCAGGTTTTTACCCCAGTATCTGGCTTCTGAGTCTTTATTGGTAAAATAAAACGATAGAGACTTAGTTGAAATATCTGCCTCCCTATGGGGAGGCAGCTGAGGCAGAGGCAGTGGGACAGAAGGCTTTCCAATGCCTCTGGCTGTGGCGACTGGGGAGGTGCAGTCTGCAGTTGGTACAGCGATAAGATGAGGTGCAGCTGCTGTACCACACACACAAAACAACAGGCGTTAGGGTAAGGCTATCATCATTATTCTGCCATAAGAATGTGGCACTAAAACTACTCTTGATGTCGTATTGCTATATCACTAGATCAGAACACTGCTTAGCCCTCATCAAAGAAGCTTCTTGAAGTAGATGGACATCAACTCAGAGGTACAGAACTGGACAATTAGCAAAGGGTAAAAGACTTTGAAGCATTTATTCCTAAATGTGATGTCCTCCATAATGCTCATGGATCTATGTGAAAGATGAGTAGGGGAGATTGTAAGAGTCTGTGGGGATGTGTAACTGCAAGGAAACAGTGTCTTTCAGACACAAGAGAACTTAGGCACATATGAACTCAGAGACTGTTAGCATGCAGAAGACCCACACAGGCTCAAACCAATCAAAATCTCAGACCCAAGAATAGGAAACAGACAACAAGCCCCACATCAATTAAGATTGTATATGTAATTGTTGCCTGAAGGGAAAGGAAAAATAAATTTTCTCCAGTGGAATGTTACTGGTACATCAGCCACATTCCAGGTCAGGCTGCATTCCAACGGGTAGTTGGTCAACACAAAATGGAACCCATGATTATTTTAATTCAGTTTTTGCTTTATTTTTTACCATTTTTCGTCCTGTTAATTCTTTTTGTAATTGGCTTTTTGCCCCCTCCCCTTCAGTTCTAGATGGGTGAGCTAGCAGAAGGAGGACAGAAAAATATGAATTTTTGTCTCACTGCTTCTGTGAACATGAATTACAACTAGGTTATGGACTTAAATTCAAAGCAGTAATTTTAAAATCAGAAATGAATATAAATGTATGTTGCCATTGATTTAGGAATGTGATTTTTGTATAAAAGACAGTAACACTAACGGTAACTGAAAAGCACGACTCCTTGACTCACTTGAAGAGTTACTCATATTGAGAAGCCGTTACAGTATGGGGTGTAAGAATCACAAGTCATAAATGTTGTGTGTCACACATGCAGTCAATCTAAAACCAATTTCAAAATGCATAAAGCATTCTTTGTATCTATGACAAAAAGTATGCTTCTTATAATACACTGCGACAATTGAAAATGTGAGCCAGGTGCTACAATTTTAGCTGTTTATTACAATATGTGACAGCATCTTATAATGATAAATAATAATAATAAAATAAAGCCAGTGATGAGAACATCACTAAGCATTAGAAGAGGTAAATAAGTGTCACGTGTAAGGACCTCCAAATACACCACTGGAATCAATAAATGAACTATATTTAAAAATGTTTGGAACTAGTGATGCTGAAAACTAGAATTTCAGTTAAAAATGTGACATACAATGTACATCACAACTCTAGTTGTGATACATAATATATATAACTCAAATTACAAATCTTTTGTTTTTTACTTATTATTGTCTTACTACATATTTTAATTAAAGAATAATTCTACCATTTCCCTGCTTTCTTTACTACATCCTCTCCTATCTACCCTCTGATCTCTTTCAAATCATGGCTTCTGGTCTTTTTCTTTTACCATTGATATATATGTGCATATATACATGTATACATCTCAACGTGCAATACATACTGGTAGCCACCTTCCTATATAGTCAGCTTCTCGTTAACTTTTTGAATGTCTATCCTGATCTACCCTGAGTGAAAGCTGATTTTATTACTTTGAACCACTTCAGTGGGCTTGAAAGTGCTTTAAGTATATTTCCAAGAATACAAATAAAAAATTGTTTTTTGGTTTTTTGAGACAGGATTTCTCTGTGTAGTTTTGGTGCCTGTCCTGGATCTCACTCTGTATACCAGGCTGGCCTTGAACTCACAGAGATCTGTCGGGCTCTACCTCCTGAGTGCTGGGATTAAAGGTGTGTGCCACTGCCGCCCGGCCACAAATCAAATTTTTAAAAATTAAATATTATATATCATAAAACAGTAATATATGTTTGATCTAGAGAAAAGAAGATTGTGACTGTTATATGAATCATACAGAAATCTTCAAGGGACTAAAATATGCATTTATTAAGGGGAATTAATCATGAGTATATATTTAATTTCATAAATATTATCAAATATAAAACAATATAAAATACACAAAAAATAAAAAAATGTTCTCACACTGACAATTTGATTAGGATTTGATTTATCTTTGAATTTATTGAATACATTAGAAATGTTTCAAACATGTTTTCCTTTAACATAAAATCATATTTCAAAATTAATATCAGTGTTTTTCTTATTAAATGTATTGGTCAAAATAGATACACATAAACAAATGTTATCTTGCATGTCTTACTATTTCTTCAAGGATATTGGGATACATTTATTTAGCAAATAATATTTTGTTTAATGATATTTCCCTCAGATGGATAATATTCTCACTGCTAACAATTACTTGAGTCTTGTGTAAAAGATGTCAGCAACAATGGAAACGGACAAACTCTGTCAGACTATGAAGTGTTTTGTCTAGATACTATATTCAGAGTACAATGCCAACAAGCAATCTTGTAGAGTACCTTCATAGCTTGGTTGTTCTACTTTCAAATCTCCATCCCTTGTCAGCCTCTCTTTTAAATCTTTTGGTCAGTTAGTTATTTGTTAGTTGTAGTGATTTGATTGAGAAACGTCTCCCATAGATTTACATATTTGAACACTTGGTCCTCAGTTGGTGTAACTGTGTGGAGAGCTCTTGACATTTCAGGATGAGATTCTTGTTGGAAGAACCAGGGGTAGGCTTTGAGAGTTTGTGGCTTCTCCACACTTTCAATTGCTCTCTCTTTTTCCAGTATACAGATGAGGTATGATGTCTCAGCATCCTACGCCTACCATCATCTTTTCTCTACCATTATGTACGTCTCACATCCTGAAATTGTAGTGCTAAATAAATCCTTCTTTAAGTTGCCTTTTGTTATAATCATAGCAACAGGAAGGCAGTTAAAATAGTGGTCGAATATATCGTGATTATTATCAGTTTCCCTAACATACATATTCCAAGAACAAGAGTAAGAATGAAAGATATTGGATAAACAATGGGATATAGTATCATCGCATTTATTTGAAAGTATCATTTGTTTCAAAAGCAATGATATTATTAATTTTGATTGTTCCATATCTTCCTTAATATATTCAGTTTTAGCTAGATCCTCTCTTTAATAGCATATTAAGGAATTATCACAGGAGGCAGAATGAATGAATGTCTCATTGGGGAACTTTAATGAGACTTTGTTTTGCAGTAGTTTAGACCAAGAGAATTTCTAAATTTGAATTCTCCACTTCTCTCCTTGGGTCTTCTCCTTGTCTGTACTTCATGATCTGCTGTCTATCCGTTGTGTGTAGTGATGTTCTTTGTTGTTATCTACTTTGCCTTTTCCCCATAAAGGCCTGTGCTCTGTATATATGGAACAGCACTGAAATCAAAGTATATCAAGGGGATGAGAGATAGGTTCTTACAGAAATCCTGAACAGAGTTACACAAGGAAGAAGATACATCATTGACCCCAACTGACCCAGAAGGCACTGAAAACTGCACACAGATGTTTTGAACTTAGGCCACAATTTGCTTTCAGTATTTGTTGGATATTTGTTGTTTAGTTCACTTCGAAGCCTTGGCCATTAGGAGATTGCCACAGCATACATGTACACATTTTATTCTGGGTCAGTGGCATGGCACAGCTTAAGATTTAAAGATATGTGTTTAAATTAGGTTGTAAAAGCTGATTACATGGGAAGCCCAATGCACAGTAAGGTTGGTTATGTTACTTTCTTAAAGACAAATTAAATGTAAACAGAATTAGAAGGCAGTAGCCTCACAGATAGAGTGGATACACATTTGTGATCTCAAGGCATATTATTAACTAGTTATAAGGTCTGGTCCAATTCCAGTTTCTTTGAAGCCAAGAAATACTTTCAGAAAAAGATATTACCACTGATCATAACTGAATGTAACCAAAAAGGTAAACGAGGAACTAATTCCCTGACTCATGACTATAGGTAAGAAATTATCACTTCTGAAAGTTTTGATTTTTATTCTTAACCATATTGGTCCCAATGTGATAGCTGTTTAAAGATTAAGAGACAGTCTGTAGAGAGTTATTACAATGCTGTCTGTACACCAGAACATCCAGGATCCGGTGGCTCAGAGAAGAGGACTACAATGTTATTTCCTCCAGAAACGTACTTTAAAATGCAGTGAGCTCTTGGGTCTCATATGCCAAAGCAGCTTGAGATGTGAGGTAGAACTGAATCATCCTCTTTTCAGTAAATTGATTTCAGAGAATACACCAAACCAAACAAGCACCTGGTACAAATCATTGTTGTCCACCCTGCTTTGTTCCTGGGTGCCTACTTCGTTTCAACTCTAAATTCTGCCATACCAGCATTTCCATGTGAATACATTCTTCTTCCTCAGAATCTTCTTCCGCTCCTCACTTCATTATTGTGTTAGGTTCTCCAGAGAAAGGATACCAGCTGCCAGGCAGGAAAGTGCCCACTGCTACAGAAGTTACATGTACTAAAGAGGTAAAATAGTTATTTGGATAAAAGATTTTAAATGTCATTTGCTGGAACTGAATGGATCTATAGAATTTAAATTTGTGGGGATGACATTTTGCATCTGGTTTTGTGAGTAAACTCAAAGAAGCAAAGTCTATAAACTCACTCTTTAAGTTTTGAAGATTCAAACACCGAGTTTCTACATATTAAAATATACAAGAATTGAAATGCATGAACAACTATTTTCTAAAATGATTCCCTTTTGATGGCTGACTAGTTATCAAGAGTAAACAAGAATACTAAAAGTGAATTTTAGATCACAGATCATTTCAATTGAGTTTGAAATTGGAAATGTGGAAATTATATGCATATTTGTACATTCTTTCATAAGTTTTATACTTCTGACTTTGAAATATAGAATTCTAGAAATTTAAATAGTTTAGCTTTTCAATGGTAATCATACTGGAAAAAAATATACATTACTGAGAATCTTTGAACCAACTTAAGTTTTGAAAAAGGTTATTAGGAGCAATCTACTACACAAGAGATGAAAAGCCTAGTTCATTTGGGTCTTGATGGCAAAATATTCAGACCATTTTATCATGTACTTGTTTTTTTCTTTTAAATTATCCCTGGACCTCATTGACTAGTAGTATTAATAATTCACTTATTATCGAACAATTTGCTTATATCAAGTAACTGAGCAAAATATTTGGTTCATGTTAATCAATATAATTAAAACTTGAAACCTATCTTATCCAGAGGATTTACATGGGGAATTGCCAAGTCACTCATTCTTCTTACTTGAATAAGCTACTACACAGAGATGTTTTTTTAATGGATTTGGGAAATCTTTGGGAGCATCTGTCTTATCTTACAATAAATGTTATAATTCTAGCGTAGTTTCAGAAAAAATGAAACTTTTATGACATCCACAGGCAACTGGCAGTGCTAGCACTTGGAGATAAAGTTCAAAACACATCTTTAAGATTTATCTTCTCTGTGTAGAGTGAAGACTTAATTGTGAGTTAATAAAAAAAAAGAAACAATGATTCTAAGGAGATGGCAGTCATGTAACAAGAGAGTACCATATCTCCAAAAATTATAAATATTGCCAATTCTTAATCTTATAATAAACATATTTTATGACAAAAATTCATTAAATAACAGTAATTTCAAAATATTTAATAAAACATTTAGTAGAAGTTCATCTTTATCAGAAATTAGGTTGAAATGGATTAATTTATCTAATTGAAAGGCAAATATTAGTAGCAAAAGTTTAAAACACACAAATGTATACCTATAATTGTTCCTACTATTCTTTGTCAAATGATACAAATAAGCCCAAAGTGAAAGTATGGACATTCACATTTCATGGAATTAGCAACAAAGAAGTATGTGGAATGATGTCAATGATAATTATCAAGACACAATTAAAAACAAACAATGAAAACAAATTGTAATGAATAAGGCAATATTGAATAATTTGAACCTCATTCCACCAGAAATTAATTATAACTCAATTATCGAACTATATTCAAAACAGAGACCAAAAATATATGAGTTAAAAATTTAAAGTTGAATTTATAGATAATGCAATATTAATAGCTAGGAATTTCATGACTATTGTCTTAGAAGTAAATAACATAATTAGGAAAAATATTAACATAAGTACAGAAGAGTAGAATAGAATAAAATAATCATACCTAATGGATGCATAATGGAAACACCACTCAACACCAGTAGAAAGCACACTCCTCTATAGGGCACAAGAATTTTATTTAAGGTAGATCAAGTAACAGACTAAATAAAAAGTATCTGTAAAGTTATGAATATTAAAGTCATATGCATTACAAGGACAAAAGTCTTGAATTGTAATTCACAATTACCCAACCTAGTATAGCTAGATAATATATTTCTAAACAACCATTGTGTCAGAAAAGATAACACAAGAGAAATTAAAAAAATGAACTAAATGACAAAAATAGTCATTAACTAAGTATATGGAATGTAATGAAGACAGGGTTTAGAAGAATCATAACTATAAAGTGGCTATATTAGATATAGAAATGACTTTAAATTAATAATATGGACCTTGTAATTAAGGTTTAAGAGAATATACAAAAAGAAGAGTTAGAAACACAGAAGCTTAAAAATAAGCTTGAATAAAATAATGAATAAAAAATTAAGAAAACCAATGAAGTAAAAATGTGATTATTAATACAGATTACAGTGACTCACCATGAGCTAGATTAACAAAAAAAATCAAAAAAGATCTAATAACTAGATCAAAGCTGGAACTATGGGCATTGAATTTCATTTCCTGGAATACAAATATGATGACTACAAAGTGAAATTTATAGCGTATAGGGCATATAGAGATGATTAACATATTAAACTCAGTGTATTACATATTTTAATTAAACTAAATATTACAAATTTAAATGTGTACTTATCACAATACATTGAATATTTTTAATAAATTTAATGTATCTTGATGATAACAACAAACAAGAAAGAATGGAAGAAAAATTTCAATATGATTTTGAATTTCTAAAAATCCATGATCAGTGGTTAAGATTACTTACTGGTTTTCTAGAAGACTAGGGATTAGTTTTCGCACCCACATTGGTAGCTCACAACTGCCTAAAACTTTGGTTTAGGGGATCTTACGTTTTTCTGGCCACTACAGGAATATGGTTCTATGTGGTACACATATAGACAACCACATATACACATAATTAAAAATTAAATATTAAAAGTTACACATTCACATTACATTACCTGATTAAAAATACTGAAAAAAATTATCCCTAAAATAATATCCACAACGTTTCTTGAAATAGCTATTCAACATAGTATGATAACTGCAAATAGAAATTTAAGAAAGAGAGAGAAAGAGATACAGATATACAGAGAGACAGAGACCCCCCCCCCAGGGAAAAGGCACATTAAACTTCCTGTGCTCAGACTGAACATGATGGCACATACTTTTATACCTGGAAGGCAGAGACAAAAGTATCATGAGTTCAAAGATAGCCTGTACCACTTAGGGAGACTCAAAACTAAAGCTACCAGCTCCAGTGGGTGATTTTTAAACCCCTGTACATATAGACAGCACAAGACTCATTGGTTTTCAAACCTGAACTCATGATGTAAGGAATGAAAAGTAGTGAGGGAGATAATGAGAAGATTGGAGGGAATGTAATGGGGGTGAATTTTATCAAAATGCATTATATTCATGCATAACCTTTTCAAATGAATAAAAATTGACATTGTGAAATTACACATAGACAAATTAGCAAATTTTTTTTATCTTAAACATTGTGTGATATTATCTAGTGAAAATCCCAAGGAGAATAGGAAAGATATTTTTTAAATAAAAATTGTGCTAATATTTTTTTTAAAAATGTCATGAAACATGAGGAAAAATAAAAAACAAAGGGACTTCTAGAACACTATTCAATAACTTGTATTGTATAATTTGCATACATTAAACATCCTTTAAGTTTTACTGTATCATAACTAAAGCCATAATTAAATATTCCCGCTAAATAGAACAATCATATAAACTGCTTCATACTATAACCAGATATTAGCTTGTTATCACTAGAAAGCATGGTTTAACTATTTGGAGATCTAAGAAAATTCTTCCCTGAAATAATTTTGTGCAAGTAGAAAATTTCTCTGCAATTACATCTGTAAAATTTTAGATGTTTCTATAGTCCATATGTTGCATTGAATTAAAATTATAATGTGTTAATTTTACAATCATTTACAAAACAAATATTTTCTGTAAATTAAGCCCAGTTTAAAATATATTAGTAAATCTAAAATTTATTTGCTATATTTTTTTAAAACAAAT
The DNA here is from genome assembly GCF_949786415.1 of Peromyscus eremicus. NCBI lineage: Eukaryota > Metazoa > Chordata > Mammalia > Rodentia > Cricetidae > Peromyscus > Peromyscus eremicus. The sequence continues at coordinate 8,516,428 of NC_081435.1, forward strand.
ATATTACACACTCATTTAAATGAAAATGATATATTTTCCTAAAATTTTAGACACTCTGATTGCATGATACAGAGTATGAGAAGTATGGTAATTTTCAAGCAGAGACCACAGCAAAAATCTTACTGCTACCAACCCTCCTCCCCCACCTCCCACCCCCAGATACTAGGATGAGTTTTAAAAAAATGAGTTTTTAAGAAAATGTTGCTTTTTGTATCTGGATATTTGTATTTACATTTTAGTATTTTATTTTTTTGATTTTTTTGTTACATTTGTTATAAAAACTTAAGGAAAATTAATTGTTATACACCATGGATCATCTAACAGGTTGACACTATGACCTACAATTTGACCGATTTCTCAATTTTTTTTGTTTTTTGTTTTTCGAGACAGGGTCTCTCTGTGTAGCTTTGTGCCTTTCCTAGAACTCACTCTGTAACCCCGGCTGGCCCAAATTCACAGAGATCCACCTGCCTCTGCCTCCCGAGTGCTGGGATTAAAGGCGTGCACCACCACCTCCTGGCGATTTCTCAATTTTTATGATAGCTTATTTATCAATAAAACAAGATAAATGAAAATCTGGAGTTAGTAAGTAGATAACTAATTATTTCAAAGCTGCTTTTTGAAAAATTTATTAATAGTTTCTGTGTATTGTAAAAAAAAAAAAAAGAAAAAAATTAAGTACTTTTAGAGGCCAATCTTTGAACATCCTAGGAGATATTTGTACAAAAATTAACCAAGCATATAAATATACCCATATACAAAGTTTAAATTCTATAGTTAGCTTTAAACAAACTTTATTAGTAAAACAATATAATAAGAAATTTTGATAAAGCTATTTATTCTATTTGAATAAAGTTTTAGAGTTTAAATCTCAATATATAATCTACATACAGAATACATTAATGTACAGAGACACTTAAGTCTAGATTTATGATTGCTTATGTGAAAATTGGTTGATAATTTTGGCATAAAATTTATTGATTCTCATTGTCATAATGTATGACAAGAACCAAGAGTATCTGCCTTTGCTGATTATACTAGATTGTGTAGTGAATGGCCGTTACGAAGAACTGCTGGTCCACCTACTTGAAACCAAATCTATTTTAGTGAGTTCAGTTCAAAGATGCTATCACATACAGCCTACTTCCTAATTGGAGATCCATTCCTTTGCAATCATTCTGAGGAGTGGTCGTAATGGTATCATCTGAGTACATTTATTGTCTAAATTGGACATACTTTATATATACTAACTATACTCAGTTTACATGAAAATACACAAGTCAGTTCAGTCAATTATATTCTGATTATTGAACAGCTACAGCCAAGGGTTTCAATTTGTCATGTACCACATCTTCTCATGCATTAAAAATAAACACTTATACATATGATATAAATGATCTTTAGAAACATTATAACCAAGATGCAGAGACTGATGTTTAAAATAGAATCAATATTTATGCTATTAAATTAATGATATTAGCAATTTTAACACATTCTTCTTTACAACTAGCTGTACACAGTTTAAAAAATGAGATTCAGTGATAGAACTTTTAGATCATTCTGATTTTAAACAGTTAGACTTACAGACATGCATCTCACGGCACATTTGTTCCTGCAAATTATTCTATGTAATAACCAAGGTAGTCTTTCAGTCAACATCACAAAATATAAACATTCTATTGTGTTTTATTTCTTTTTAATCAAATATCTTAGTATCCAAAAACTGGAAACATGCTTTATTCCTCTGAGAAGCTGCTGGATGTATAAGCTTCCATAATGCTTCTTCATAGTAAAAGTACAAAACCCTGAATTAAGGGAACAATAATTGGAGACTATGTATGATAGCCAAGTCTATGATATAAAAGAACCTTGAGGGAAACACGTGTTTAAGAAACAGAATTCACAAACAGGCTCTCTTTTTCTAAGTTTTCATTGTACAGCTAAGTTATCCTGACAAAGGCAACTTAAGGGAGAAAGGTTTTCCTTGGGTTACGGTTCCAGGGGGATACAGTCCAGTGTTGCAGGGACATGGCAGCAGAAAGGAATAGCATGGTGGGAGAAGCTGGAGGCTTGCTAAGTATACAGTATCCATAAGAAAAAGCTGAGTGTAACCAGAAAGTCAGGCCAGCCTATTAGAAAAGTCTATCCCCTAGCAACTACTTCCTCTGCCCAGAGTATATCTGCCAGAGGTTCTACTACATTCTTTCTAAGTGGTGCTGTAGGCTGGGCTGGGAATAAAGTGTTCAAATATCAGTATCTGCAGGGGACATTTCACATACAAGTCACAACACAAGCCTCACTCACTCAGCTTCTACTGACAGGCAAGCCTGCACTTCCCAGGGAGATCTTCCCAAGGGGAATCACCAAATAAGACATAATATCAGTCATTTGGTATAATGTGAATGCATGATGCATGTTGCTGGTAAAAGATCCTTCCAGGAAAGGGCCCTATCACATAACCACTTCCAAATACTAATGCCAATGACATAATTTAAAAGTTCTATACACATCATAGTTATTATATAGCCTTGGCTAGTTTACAATGCTCTCACCATTTCAACAGAGATATTTTTCATCTTAAGTGTTTATGCTAATCAACTCATAACATACAATCATTCTAGACTTGCAATTATCAAACTGCAAAGCATTGCTTTACAGAAAACTGTACAGTGATAATGTAGAGACGATTAATGGCTCCAGAATTGTTCATTTGTTGCTATGGAGACTCTGCTCCTCTACAGAGCTATTACTAAACAGCATATTAAGGCTTCTGCCAAAGGCAGAGTCAGCCTTGGCAAATGTGTCATAAATACAAAATGGTATTATTACCACTGTCTTAGTTAGGTTTCTATTACCGAGAGGAGACAGCATGACCACAACAACTCTTCTAAAGCACAACATTTAATTGGGTCTGGTTCACAATTTCAGAGGTTTAGTCCATTATCTTCATGGTAGGAAACATGGTGGCATGCAGGCAGACATGATACTGGAGCGCAGGAGCTGAGAATTCTACATCTTGATCTGCAGGCATCAAAAGTAACTGTGACACTGGGAAGAACTTGAGCATAGGAGCCCTCAAAGCGCACCCCCAGAGTGACACACTTCCTCCAACTAAGACACTCCTACTCTATCAAGGCCACACCTCCTAAAGGTGCCACTCCCTATGGAGGTCACTTTCTTTCAAACCACCACAGCCACAATGATATGCCATTTTTGCAGACATCAGAACTATTTTTAATTTTTAATAAGCTTTGTTTTAAAGACAAAAATAAAGTCAATTTATAGTTCAGAAGACATAGATAGTAATATATATATTAAGATATGCACTATAATGCAAATATTTTAAATTAACTTACATAAGTTATAATTACCATTTAAATTTAATATTTAAATATTTTAAATTAATATTGTATTTATTTGTAATTTTTCTTTTTTATAATTTTCAATGCTTTTATTATTTCATATTTATTTATTTATTTGTTTTACATCCTGATCCAGGTTTCTCCTCCCTCTCTTCCTCAAAGACTCTTTCCCCAACCTCCCCTCTGACCCTCACTCCCCTCTACTACTCTCCCATTTCTATTTAGAAAAGAGTAGGCCTCCTATAGATATCCACCAACATGGCATATCAAGTTGCAGTAAGACTAGGCACCTCCCCAAGCATTAAGACTGGACAAGCCAACCAGTATGAGGAATAGGGTCCTACAAGCCTGCAAAAGAGTCAGAGAGCTCCTGATCCCACTGTTAGGAGTCCCACAACAAGAAGATGAGACACATTTGTAACATATTTGCAGAGGGTCTAGGTCTGTCCCAGGTAGGCTCCCTGGTTGTTGGTTCAGTCTCTGTGAGCTCCTATAAGACCAGGTGAGGTCTTCTTCAAAATATCACAAGAACAATCTCTAGGCCCACATATTACTATTCTTCTCTGAAACTTCTTGAGCCAGGCTTCAGAGTTTAAATACACTTAGTGCTACTGTTTTCCATACTCTTACTAGTTTGGCAGAATAAGCAGTGTTTAAAGCATTCCACTACTTTCCTAACCTACACTTCCAAAATTCATATTACTCCAAAGAAAAACATGGCACTGCCTACCACAGCAATACCCTAGTCTCTGGGACCAACTTCTGTCTTAGTTAGGATTTCTATTGCTGTGAAGAGACACCATATCCAAGGCAACTGTTATAAAGGAAAATATTTAATAAGGTGGCTTACAGTTCAAAGGTTCATTCATTATCATCATGGTGCATCATGTGGAGAGACTGGTGTTGGAGACAGAGCTAAGAGTTTTACATCTTGACATGCAGGTAACAGAGATTGGTCTAAGACACTGGACATGGCTTGAACATATATGAGACCGCAACGTCCACCTCCAACAAGGCCATACCTACTTCAACAAAGCCACACCTCCCAATAATGCTACTCCCTATTGCTTATGAGAGCAATTGTATTCAAATTACAATAGCTTCTGCTTCTTCTCTTTTCTTCTGATTAGAGTAACCTGTGGTTGGCTATAGGGTATCTGCCCGAGTAGGGGGCTAGATTTTTGGTAGCCTGGATTGCCTCTGATCTAGCAGGACATGCTGCCCATGTTTAGAATGGAGTTTTGGTGATGTCCGTGGCCTCTTATCTTACTGTGTATCCACTGGGATTCAGGATACTGACCTGACTTCTGTTGGGGCAAGAGGCTTCTGCATGATCTTCAGGGATCTGTTCTGTTCTTTGGGGTTCAAGATGCTGGTCTGGCCTCTGGTGGATTAGAAGGCTTCTGTCAGAGGTGTGGGCTGGGATATGGTGGCAAGGCAAGGAGGAGCAGTTAAAGGCAAGCATGGGCGGGATGGGATCAGTTTTACCTGGAGTTCAGGATGCTGTCCTGGTCTCTGGTGGGGTAGGAGTCTTTCTCCAGAGGTGTGGACTGGGATATGGTAATCTTATTATTTGTTTTTATTTGCATTTTCACTGTGTAGTCTTAGCAAACCTAGAACCTGGTGTATAGACTAGGGTGATCTCAAACTTAAAGCAACCCTCCTTCTCCTGTCACAGTAGCTTCGAATGAAAATGTGTGTCAACACACACACCGACTACTTCTTAGGTTAAAATAAACACTTTATATTATTTTAGTTTTCCACACTTAATGAAAATATTCATTTTCAGAGATGCCATGTTGAATTACTTATTAATTTACAGTAAAAGTTATTATCACCCATCATATATTAGCTTGAAAATAGAAGCAAAACCCTACATGAGTACACACATTTTTTTTGTTACATTTGACTATAGCGGCTAGAACACATATGCAGGAGTTTATCCTTTTCTATTAAAATAATATGAGTAGGTGAGTGTTCTGTATGCACATGGGATCCATACACTTACAATTATCATGTAGTAAAATCACAAGTTTCTTAATGATAGGATTCTATTAGTATCATTAAACAAATGGTGATGGCATAACTGGATGTCAACATGTAGAAGGCTGCAAATAGATCCACTTAAGTCCAAGTGGATCAAGGACCTCAACATAAATCCATCTACTCTGAACCTGATAGAAGAGAAAGTAGGAAGTAGTCTTGAAAGCATTGGCATAGGAGATCACTTCCTAAATACAACATCAGTAGCACAGACACTGAGAGAAACAATCAATCAATGGGACCTCTTGAAACTGAGAAGCTTTTGTAGAGCAAAGGACATGGTCAACAAGGCAAAGCGACAGTCTACAGAATGGGAAAAGGTCTTCACCAACCCCACATCTGACAGAGGGCTGATATCCAGAATATATAAAGAACTCAAGAAATTAGATATCAAAATGCCCAACAGTCCAATTAAGAAATGGGCTATAGAATTAAACAGAGGATTCTCAACAGAGGAAGCTCAAATGGCTGAAAGACATTTAAGGAATTGCTCAACATCTCTAATCATCAGGGAAATGCAAATCAAAACAACTCTGAGATACCACCTTACACTTGTCAGAATGGCTAAGATCAAAAACACTGAAGACACCTTATGCTGGAGAGGATGTGGAGCTAGGGGAACTCTTTTCCACTGCTGGTGGGGATGCAAGCTTTCCCACTTTGGAAATCAATATGGCACTTTCTTAGAAAATTGGGAATCCATCTCCCCCAAGACCCAGCTATACCACTCTTGGGCATATATATACCCAAGGAATGCTCAATAATACCACAGGGGCACTTGCTCAGCTATGTTCATATCAGTATTGTTTGTAATAGTCAGAACCTGGAAACAACCTAGATGCCCTTCAACTAAAGAATGGATAAAGCAAATGTGGTACATATACACAATGGAGTACTACTCAGCAGAGAAAAACAATGACATCATGAGGTTTGCAGGCAAATGGATGGATCTAGAAAAATTCATCCTGAGTGAGGTAACCCAGACTCAGAAAGACAAACATGGTATGTACTCACTCATAGGAGGATACTAGATGTAAAACAAAGATGACTAGACTGCTACTTACAACTCCAGGGAGGCTACCTAGAAAACAGGACCCTCAGAAAGACACAGGGATTGCCCAATGACAGAAAAATGGATGAGATCTACATGAACAACCTGGACGTGAGTGGGGGTAATGAAGGGCAAGGTTCGAGGGAAAGAGAGCTTAGGGGAGTGGGAGATCCTAGCTGGATCAAGAACAGAGAGGGAGAACAAGGAATAAGAGACCATGATAAATAAAGACCACGTGGGAACAGGAAGAAGCAAAGTGCTAGAGAGGTCCCCAGAAATCCACAATGATACCTCCACGATAGACTATTGACAATGATCAAGAGAAAGCCCAAACTGACCTGCTCTGGTGATCGGATGGCCAAACACCCTAATTGTCGTGCTAGAAACCTCATCCAATGACTGAGGGAACCGAATGCAAAGATCCACTGTCAGGCCCCAGGTGGAGCTCCACTAGTCCAATTGGTGAGAAAGAGGAGGGATTGTATGAGCGAGAATTGTTGAGACCAAGATTGAAAAAAAGCACAGGGACAAATAGCCAAACGAATGAAAACACATGAACTATGAACCAATAGCTGAGGAGCCCCCAACTGGATCAGGTCCTCTGGATAAGTGAGACAGTTGATTAGCTTGAACTGTTTGGGAGGCCTCCAGGCAGTGGGACTGAGACCTGTCCTTAGTGCATGAGCTGGCTGTTTGGAACCTGGGGCTTATGCAAGGACACTTGGCTCAGCCTGGGAGGAGGGGACTGGACCTGCCTGGACTGAATCTACCAGGTTGAACTGAATCCCCAGGGGAGTCTTTGCCCTGGAGGAGATGGGAATGGGGGGTGGGCTTGGTGGAAGTTGGGGGGTGGAGGGGAAGGGGGGAGGACAGGTAATCCGTGGCTGATATATAAAATTAAATTATTAAATTATAAGATAAAAAATTTAAAAAAAGAAAAGGAAATATAAGCAGTAGATCTAGAAATTTGAAACTTGTTTTAAAATGTAAATTATGGAATTACTTGTTGGATAGTTACATACTCCATTTTCTCCCATCTAGTTATTCACTCAGTCATTCACCATTACATAAATCTTTTGGAATCTACTTTAACTCACTATTGAGAATGAAACATGATTCGCATTACTTGCCTTTCAAAGACTGATGGGTAGTAGACTGCTTGGAGAACAGTGATCACATAACTACAAGTGTTATATTTTGAGAGAGTTTTCTCAGTTTGCTTTTCACTTAACAAATAGAAAATAATGATTTAGAAATAAATTCAAATTTTCTGAAACAAAATCGATCAGCCTGTTACCATTTCCAAACTGGAAAAACCAGAAAGTGACTCTAAAGAAGATACTTTTAAAAAATTAGGGGAATCTTAGAATAAATTGGCCCAATATTTCATGTCAGTGAAACAATGCAAATGATTTCAAAACTCAAAATTGATTTTAATTTAGATATTTGTGTATTTATCAACATAATAACCCTCAGATATTTAGAGACATGGTATTTATTTTGATTTTTGTTAATTAAAAGTTATCCAGATTGAATAGATCAATTGAATTCATACTACTTCATTGATTAACAGACACTTCACAAAATTTCCAAGATCTGTGTCTACTCTAAATATTTCAGTTAATTATAGTTAATGAGGAGTGATAAATCTAGAAATGATTCCTCATAAGGTGTGGGTGTGGTCATTTGTTTCATTGACTATATCTGTATGTTCCCCCACTTGCATAAATCTTTTACTTTTAACATATTAATTCAAAACCAGTTGAGATTGCTCACATATATATCCATATATATATATATATACATATATGAGTAAACGATATTATATTAATTTTCCACTCAAGTAATGTACATGCAAGTAATTTTTTCATGTATACCTCTTACATAGTATTGTATACATTTAAGGAGGAATTTGTAGTTAAATAAAATATAGCTATTGACTTACTTTTAAGTAAACACTTAAAATAGATGAATATAATTTCAGTATCTGAGAAGGGACAAGTTTCAAGGTATAATTTTTAGACAGTGAAAATCATTTTTATTTAATAAGAATTAATGCATGACAAAGTTGCTTGATTTCTATAGGTATCTTGAAGCACATTCCTTCAGGCTATGTCTGTATGTATTTTAAGACCTTTTCTCTTTACTAGACATTCACATTTATCTTACAGAAGTCATAATTTTGATGATATGCCATCTATATAATATGATATCCTTAAAATGTGGATGTATTTTCAGTAAACTATGTAAATAGCAAAGCAATGAACCTAGCTACTCTCTGAAGACAGACCTTTTCTTATCAAGAATATTTCAAATGGAAAAGATTTTATGGTTCTCTAGGCTGTGACAGCTTTCCAAAATTCAATAAATGTGCCCACTTTTACATTGTATTGCTGCTGTAGGGTTTTGCAACTATAAATACAATCTAATTTTATAATGTTGCCAAATACTCCAAAAAAGAAATTATTATCTGCAAGCTTTCACTTTTCAATTTATCCCTATTAGACTATCCATATATTAATATATACTAATATACTTTCTGTGTCTGTAACATAACAGCTTTGGACACTTCAGATAAATGGAATAAAAACATTCAATAATTTATAGATACCTTTTTGTAATTATAACATTTTTAAATTATTTTTTAAGGAATGTTTTTATTCATTTTACAAAAGAATCACAGATACCCCTCTCCTTTCTCCTCCTTTCCCTCCCACCTTCCCCCGTACCCACCCCCCATTTCCTACTCCAATAAGGCAAGGTCTTCCATGGGGAGTCCACAGAATTTGGTACATTCATTTGAGGCTGGGCCAAGCCCCTACTCCTGCATCAAAGCTGTGAAAGATGTCCCACCATAGGTAATGGGCTCCAAAGAGCCAGTTCATACACCAGGGATAAATCCTGATCCCGCTGCCAGGAGCCCCTTAAACAGACCAAAATGCACAATTGTCTTGCTTATGCAGAGGGCCTAATTCAGTCCCATACAGGCTTCACAGCTCTTGGTCTAAAGTTCATGGTTTCTCATTAGCTTGATTCGGTTTTCTCTGCAGGCTTCCCCATCGTGATCTTGATACCCTTTGCTCATAGATCCCCTCTTCTCTCTCTTCGACTGGACTCCTGGAGCTGCGTCTGGTTCTTGGCTGTGGATTTCTACATCTCCTTCCATCAGTTACTGGATGAAGGCTCTATGATGACAGGGTGCTCACTGATCTGATTACTGGAGTAAGCCAGTTTAGGCACCCTCTCTACTACTGCTAGTAGTCTAAGCTGGGGTCATCAATGTGGATTGCTGGGAACCCCTCCCCCCAGCACCCGGCCTCTCCCCATCCCCATGACATTTCCTTTCATCATGGTATCTCCCTCCATGCTCCCCTACTCTTTCCCTGCCCTAACTTGACCATCTTGTTCCCTCGTATTCTCATTCCCGCTCCTCCACCCTCAATTGCCCCCTCCTCCATCGCAAGTTTACTCATGGAGATCTCATTTATTTCCCCTTCCCAGGGCAATCCAAATGTCCCTCTTAGGGTCTGCCTTGTTACCTAGCTTCTCTGGAGATGTGGGTTGTAGTCTGGTCATCCTTTGCTTTACATATAGTATCCACTTATGAGTGAGTACATACCATGTTTGTCCTTCTGAGTCTGGGTTGCCTCTCTCAGGATGATATTTTCTAGTTCCATCCATTTGCCTCCAAATTTCATGATGTCATTGTTTTTCACTGCTGGGTAATATACCATTGTGTGTATGTACCACATTTTCTTTATCCATTCTTCAATTGAGGGGTATCTAGGTTGTTTCCTGATTCTGACTATTATAAATAATGCTGCTATGAATATAGTTGGGCATGTTTTCTTGTGGTATGATTGAACATATCCAAGAGTGATATAGCTGAGTCTCAAGGAAGATAGATTCCCAATTTACTGAGAAAGCACCATACTGATTTCCAAAGTGGATATACAAGTTTACAGTCCCACCATTGTAGATGAATTTCTAAACCGTCTTATTAAATAAGGAACACCAAGGCAAATATAGGGGTGAAAGCCATAGAGATCAGGGAAATAGTGAGAGCCACTGCCTTGATGTTCTGCCCTCTCATTGGCTCTTAGTCCAGCTACCTCACTTCCTTGTCACTGCCTGTCTGTACAGACCTCCAGGTCTCTGTGGTTGGTACTGGGATTAAAGGCATGTGTCACCATTCTTGGTTGTTCCCTAGTGTGTCCTTGAACACACAGAGACCCTGATTGCCATGTAATCAGATGAAGGGCATATGCTACCACTGCCTGACTTTTGTTTATGGCTGGCTATGTCCTCTGATCTCCAGGCAAACTTTATTTATTAATATACAAATAAAGTATCACCACATTTCAGCATAAATAAAGTATCACCACATTTCCCTTCTTTTAATAAAAATAAAAAGTTATAACTAATATAAGAAAAACTACATACAATAAGTGCAATAACTATATATAATATACACAAGAAATAAATATATCAACAATGTCTAGTCTATTTGCATTTGACAAACTCAGAGAAGTAAGTTTCTTTTCTGAAATTCTTAACAAGGAAAATTATAACTATCTAATCTTCAACTAACTATAACTATCTAATCTTCGACTATAACTATCTAATCTTCAACTCTCTCAGAGACCCAAGAAGGAAATAATATTATCTAATAAAATAGGAAGTGTAAACAAGCGGCTTCCAAAAAAATGTGAGTTGACTGCCTAGACAGTCACCCGAGGTTTCTCCACAATGTTGGGGCATCATCTTCAGCCTATAGGCTTAGCATATCTGACAGACTCATTTGTGAAGTAGGATGTACACAAGGCCGACAGCTTGACCTCACATTCCGTGAGAGTAGTCCACTTACCAGATAAACTTGAATTCCACCAATATCCTGTCATGAATAAGGATTTTAAATTCTGGAAATTATTGGTGTTTTAGGAATTCAGCTGACCATTCTCGGCTTGTGGGTGGCTTCATCTCTTTTATTAAATGCCAGTCTACCACTGAGAGATTAGACTACATCAGTCTAGTTACTCCTTCAAGAATAACTGTTTCAGCTACTTTTGTACAAAATATTGGCACAGGGTTGGGCTATTCAACATTTCCTGTGGGAGAATCCTCCATTGATATCTCTTCACCAGTTGAGAATTATTATAAATAGGCACTGTGAAGGCAATTCTTTCTCTGTCTTTTTCTTGTAAGTGTATTAAAAGGAAACAGTCTTTTAAATCTATAACTATAAGAGGCTATCCTTTAGGTAACAGAGTAGGCAAAGGAATCCCAGATTGTAGAGAGCCCATTGGCTGAATTACTTTGTTAATTGCTCTTAGGTCTGTTACCAGTCTCCATTTACCAGATTTCTTTTTAATAACAAATACAGGAGAATTCTAATGTCTGGTTGGTTCTTCAATATGCTTAGCATTTAACTGCTCTTGTACCAGCTCTTCTAAAGCCTGCGGTTTCTCTGTTGTTAAAGACCATTGCTGAATTCTGTGAAAATATGTTGCTCTGATTGGTTGATAAATAAAACACTGATTGGTCAGTAGCCAGACAGGAAGTATAGGTGGGATAAGCAGACAAGGAGAGTTCTGGAAAGAGAAAGGCTGAGTCAGTAGATGCCAGCCTGCTGTCCAGGGAGCAGCATGCAATGGCACACATGTAAAACCATGAAAGACATGGCAACATATAGATTAACAGAAATGGACTGAGTTTAAATGTAAGAGCTTGTCAGTAGTAGGTCAGAGCTAATGGCCTAGCAGTATTAATTAATATAATCTTCTGAGTGATTATTTTATAAGCAACTGCAGGGTCTGTGGGGCTGGGCAGAACCGGAGAAAACTTCAGCTACACACCAACAGTGAAGGAGTATTCCCCTTGCTCATATCCTTTCCAACATAAGCTTTCAACAGTGTTTTTGATCTTAGCCATTCTGACAGGTGTGGTGGTATTGTGTTCCCCAAAATATTGTGCACCCTAATAAACTTATCTGGGATCAGAGACAGAAGAGCCACAATATTAAACATAGAGGATAGGCAGTGGTGGCACATGCCTTTAATCCTAGCATTCCAGAGGCAGAAATCCATCTGTTCAAGGAAACAGTCAGGCATGGTGATACATGCCTTTAATCCCAGAAAGTGAGCCTTTAATCCCAGGGAGTGATGGTAGAAAGGAAAGATATATAAGGTGTGAACACCAGAAACTAGAAGCATTTGGCTGGTTAAGCTTTGAGGTTTTGAGCAGCACAGTTCAGCTGAAAGCCATTCGGATATGAGGACACAGAGGCTTCCAGTCTGAGGAAACAAGATCAGCTGAGAAGTTGGCCAGGTGAGGTTAGCTGTGGCTTGTTCTATCTCTCTGATCTTCCATAGTTCACCCCAATACTTGGCTCCAGGTTTGTTTTATTAATAAAGACTCATTAAGATTCATGCTACAGACAGGTGTAAGATGGTATCTCAAAATCGTTTTGATTTGCATTTCCCTGATGACTAAGGATGTTGAGCAATTCCTTAAATGTCTTTTGGCCATTTGAGATTCTTCCCTTTGAGAATTCTCTGTTTAGCTCTGTAGCCCATTTTTCAATTGGATTGTTTTGTATTTTGCTATCTAGTTTCTTGAGTTCTTTACATATATGTGAGATCAGGCCACTGTCAGATATGGAGTTGGTGAAGATCTTTTCCCATTCTGTATGCTGTCTTTTTGTCTTATTTAGGGTGTCATTTACTTTACAGAAGCTTCTCAGTTTCAGGAGGTCCCATTGATGAACTGTTGTTCTCAGAGTCTGTGCTACTGGTGTGATATTTATGAAGTGGTCTCCTGGGCCAATGCATGCAAGACTACTTTTTACTTCCTCTTCTATCAGGTTCAGTGTAACTTGATTTTTGTTGAGGTCTTTGATCTACTTGGACTTGAGTTTTGTGCATGCTGATAGATAAGAATCTATTTGCAGCCTTCTACATGTTGACATCCAGTTATGCCAGCACCATTTGTTGAAGATGCTTTCTTTTCTACATTGTTCAATTTTGACTTCTTTGTCAAAAATCAAATGTTCATAGGTGTGTGGGTTAATATCAGGGTCTTTGATTCAATTCCAGTGGTCTACATGTTGGTTTTTATGCCAATACCAAGCTGTTTTTATTATTATAGTTCTATAGTAGAGCTTGAGGTCAGTCACGCTGATGCCTCCATAAGTTGCTTTTTTTGTACAGGATTGTTTTTGCTATCCTGGGCTTTTTTTTTTTCCATATGAAGTTGTGTATTGTTCTTTCCAGGTCTGTGAAGAATTCTGTTAGTATTTTGATGGGTATTGCATTGAATCTGTAGATTGCTTTTGTTAAGATAGCTATTTGTACTACATTAATCCTACTTATCCATGAGCATGGGAGATCTTGCCATTTTCTGATAACTTCTTCAATTTCTTTCTTCAGAGACTTAAAGTTCTTATCACACAGGTCTTTGACTTGCTTAGTTAGAGTTACCCCAAAGTATTTTATGTTGTTTGTGGCTATTGTAAATGGTGAGGTTTCTCTGATTTCTTTCTCAGTTTGTTTATCATTTGTATATAGGAGAGCTGCTAAATTTTTGAGTTAATCTTGTACCCTGCCAAATTACTGAAGGTTACTATCAGCTGTAGGTGTTCCTTGGTCAAATTTCCAGGGTCACTTATGTATACTATCATATCATCTGCAAATAGTGAAAGTTTGACTTCTTTTCCAATTCGTATCCCCTTGATCTCCTTCTGTTGTCTTATTGCTCTAGTTAGAACTTTGAGTACTATATTCAGTATATATGGGGAGAGTGGACAGCCTTGTCTTGTTCCTGATTTCAGTGGAATTGCTTTGAATTTCTCTCCACTTAATTTGGTGTTGGCTATTGGCTTGCTCTAAATTGCCTTTATTATGTTTAGGTATGTTCCTTCTATTGCTGATCTGGTTTTTTGAGACAGGGTTTCTCTGCGTAGTTTTGGTGCCTGTCCTTGATCTCGCTCTGTAGACTAGGCTGGTCTCAAACTCACAGAAATTCACCTGGATCTGCCTTCCAAGTGCTAGGATTAAAAGTGTGTTCCACCACCGCCCTGCTGTTCTACATGTTTAGTGGTTTATTTATTATATGGCGACGGGACTTTTTGGGGAGTCTAGTCTATTTGGTGTTCTATAAGCTTCTTGTATCTTCATAGGTTTTTGCTTCTTTAAGTTGGTAATGTTTTCTTCTATGACTTTGTTGAATATATTTTCTGTGCCTTTGAGTTGGAATTCTCCTTCCTCTATCCCTATTATTCTTAGGCTTGGCCTTTTCATGGTGTGCCATATTTCCTGGACATCTTTTGTTATGATGTTTTTGTCTTTAGTGTTTTCTTTGCCTGTCAAATCAATTTACTCTAATATATCCTCCATGCCAGAGATCCTCTCTTCCATCTCATGTATTCTGTTGGCTATGCTTGCATCTGTAGCTCATGCTCATTTAGTCAGATTTTCTATTTCTAGTATTCCCTCTGTTTGTGTCTTCTTCATTGCTTCTATTTCAATTTTAAGGTTTTGAACTGTTTCCTCCACCTGTTTAATTGCTTTTCCTTGGTTTTCTTGGCTTCCTTTAAGAGATTTATTGATCTCTTCCAATTTTTTTCCTCAATTTCTTTAAGGGAATTTTTCATTTCCTCTTAAAGTTATTTTCAAGGTCTCTTTCTTCCGCTTCTTCCACATTGAGATGTTCAGGTCTTGCTGATGTAGAACCACTAGGTTCTGGTGGTGCCATATTACTCTTTTTCTTGTTGTGTGTATTTTTGCACTGGCATCTACCCATCTCTTCTTCCAATAGGTGCAAGAGGTGCCTGTGTCCGAGCGAGTTGCTATTGTGCTTGCTGTGTCTGTGTGTCAGGGGGCCACTCTTGGTGCTTTAGTAACTCTTGATCTGATTGGAGCTGGCAGATTCTGTGTCTCATGGAGCTGCTCTTGCTTCAATCGGACCTGCCAGATTCTGTTTCAGGAAGCCACTGAGGTCACAGAGGGATGGTTGGTTTGGGAAGGGTGTGGATCTTATAGTTTGCAGGAACTGATGGGAAGTTTTGGTGGCAGAGCCTGCCCCCAAGAATCTTCCTTGCTGGCCAGCAACTGGGACAGTGACAGGTGAAGGTTCCCGGGCATAGATTGTGCCCCAAGATCTAAGTCCTAGAGACAGGACTCTCTGAGTGGGAGAAGAGTCATTCACCTCTTGGTCCAATAAGAGCTGATGGATTCTGCCAGGCGGTGGTGGCACATGCCTTTAATCCCAGCACTGGGAGGCAGAGCCAGGTGGATCTCTGTGACATCAAGGTCATCCTGGGCTACCAAGTGAGTTCCAGGAAAGGTGAAAGCTACACAAAGAAACCTGTTTTGAAAAAAAAAAAAAAAAAAAAAAAAAAAAAAGAGCTGGTGGATACTCTGCCTCAGGGAGATGCTCTTGGTCCAATAGGAGCTGGCAGATTCTGTGTCTCAGGAAGCTGCTGAGGTCACACAGGGATGTATGGATTTGGGGTAGGGCATGGGTCTTGTAGATTGCAGGGTACAATGGGGGCGGTTGGTGGGGATGCCTGCCCACAGGAGTCTTCCCTTCTGGCCAGCAACTGGGGCAGCCTGCATAGCATTGTTAAAATTCATCCAAACTGTGTAGTTCACATATTTTTATTTCTGACATTGTTTCAGTACATGATCATGCCACTTTTATTAATACACTCATCAGCTTATCCATACTTTAACATTCCTTTTTCTTTGTCCTTTATGCCTACTGGTGTTATCATTTGTTCATTTGTCTTATATAGACATAATTTCATTAGCTTTGTAGATTAATTTTTAGTATTTATATCTTCTCTACTAAGATGCATACCTGCATACATGCTCCCTTTAAATTAAATAATTGTCCATTTCTTTCAATAACATCTGGAGTTTTTCAGTACATGTTTGGAAATTCTCAAAATCTGATGAATTTATTGATACAGTTTTATTTTACTCTATTAGTAATTGTCCTTATACTTTGTGTTTTGTGATTTCTTATTAATGTAAGTAAATGAAATTGATGTTTGTGGTCTGATTTTGGATCTCCCAAATTGGTGAACTCTTCTGTTCATTGTGATACTTTTTTTCATAAATTACTAAGTATTTTCCACATACATGTCATCTTACTTACTAAGGGAAATATTTTTTCTATTTTCCTACCTGTCTCAATGATTGCTTGTCTGATTTATCCTTTCTTACTTACCCATAAAAAAGTATTAAATAAAATGTAAATAGGATTTACCCCAGTTTTCATTTTACTCATGAAATGTGTCTCTCTGCTCTACCACTTACTATAGTAGTTGTGGTTGCCTGTTACTAGTTTGAAGAAACAGTTCTAGTTTGGTGTACATTTGTTCTATTTTTTTAAAAAATAGAGGGTAGATTTATTTTTTATACAATATATTCTGATTACTATTTCCACTCCCCCAACTCCTCTCATATCCTCCCCCCTTCTCCACTTACTCAATCCACACACTTTCATGTTCTCATTATAAAGCAAACAGATGTATAATAAAAAATTATTATTATCATCATACTTATAATAATAAGAATTGAAAAATAATAAAATCAAAACAAACAAACCTGACTAAGACAAAACAAGCAACTGAACAGAAAAAAGGAAAAGAAAAAGCATAAATAATATATAAATCCAGAGATATACACATTAACACTTAACAGAAATCCCACAAAACACAGGATAGGAGACCATAATAGATGCAGAAATAACAATGATTTAGGTTTATTCACTTCACCTTACAAATGTAATCTGACAGTCCATACTTTGCCAATGTTGTAGTGGTAAAATATTTTATATTTCTATATATAAATCTTTTTTATCTCAGTAAATCATCATTTTTTTATGTACAGTTGGATTCTGACTAAAAGTATTTTGTTTAAGGGCTTTGTGGCTATTTACATAAAAACATTCTGTTCATACTCAGTTCTGTTCATTGCCAATGTTGACGTAGTTACATTTCATATAAGGATCATGCATAAGATTTATACATTTAACTGTGGTAGGTTATGATTTGAATGCTTTGCATCAAGGAGTCACTCTTGGGTAGCATAAGCCATTTTGTCATGAATTATAGCTAAGACTCCTTGGTTTGCTATTTACAAGCTTGTGCATATGTTGCATTTGTAATTCAGAGTTCATTTAGTTTATAATCTTATTTTCTATGTTCAGTCAATGACTACTGGCTTTCCAGTCATTTCTGATATATTTTGAATAAAAACATGTGTATTAATACCTTAAGTGTAGTTTCCCAAGAACCACATATGATCAGACTATGTTATCATTCAGTGAGTGAATAAATGCCTGCTGTGTTTAAGAATTTATTAAATTTTAAGAATTTATAGCATTGGATAATCCATCCAGAGTAGAATATTCTGGAAAAACAAAACACAGAAATCAATGAAAACTGTCTGCAAAAGGAAATAAATTCAATCCAATTATTTTTAAATCCAATAAAACCTGTGAGGTTTCTGCTTTGTTGGAGAGAATGTCTTCTACACCTACTTTTTATTTTAAAATATGTAATTCACTTTTATACACCTCTAGAGTTGATGGTCAGCTTATGCACAGATTGAGAAATATTTCATTTCCACCCCATGTACTTTCCTGATTGCTCCATTTTGACTCTACTCAGTCATGTGCAAAAGACTCCCAATTCTTAACAGTTGACTGTGATCTCAATAAGATATCTTGCTCCTTCTTTCCTATTTCTTTCCATTTGGCAACTTTGTAGTTTTGAAGGGACCAAGCTCCTTTTAATGTCTATCTATCAAACATTTTGTTTCAGATAAAGATTTTAGAAATGTAGTTTATTTTCTTTGATCCAAATGATACCCTTTTTCTCAGAATGGACTATGGAACTCATACCATTATCTCATGTGTTTGTCCCTGCGCAGAAACCATACATTTCAGCAATGTGGGTGGAGACAGGCAGGTACTTTCCTGGTAACTACACCTGCTTTATGAGTGTACATCAGGTATAGCATGGAAGCTTCTGGTTTTTTAAGTTATTTCTTGTGCTTTGCGCTAACACTCTCAAGACATCTGGGACAAAGACATAATGGAAGCCACAATGTTCTCATTCTACTGTGGCTTCAGTGGACTTCTTACCTGTTAGTGAAGACTAGACAACAAGAAAGCCCCAGCAGTGTTGGCTTGCTTCCCGGAGAAAATTATCTGCAGATACTGAGGCAAGTGGTTGGGAATTTTAAAATGTCAGCGAGCTGAATCACTACAAGGAACTCATAGTCCCAGAGTGGAAACTAAAGAGAGAGAAGCTCCTTCTTGCTGCACACTGTAAAGAAGATCATCATGAGTACACAGCTGTAGGTTGAGTATGGGCTAAATTTTGTATTTAAAAAACTCACTGTTAATACTGACAACTTATGTTTTCACCATTCACAGTATGTAGAAAATCAATGGGGAACTTTAAAAATATAATTTTCATCATTTAAGTTTATTTCCTTCTGGACACAGTTTTCATTGATTCCTATGTTTTGTTTTTCCAGAACTGCCAATATTCTACTCTGCATGAACTGTACAACCCTATTCAATAAAATCACCCGAGTAAATTAAAACAAAATACTGATAACAATTATTTTCTACCCAAGATTCTAATTTAATTAATCAGGTTGGTTGCACAGGTAATATAATTCACAGAACCTCTCTGATTATTAGAATTTGATGGGTAAGTAGAGAGTTCCTATTCTTCAGCCATTTTGGAATATAAAAAGCTTTCATATTAGTGCTAGAG
Organism: Peromyscus eremicus; assembly: GCF_949786415.1. Classification (NCBI taxonomy): domain Eukaryota; kingdom Metazoa; phylum Chordata; class Mammalia; order Rodentia; family Cricetidae; genus Peromyscus; species Peromyscus eremicus. Next base: position 8,535,680 of record NC_081435.1, read on the forward strand.
ATAGCTGCTTAAGATTCAAGTTAAGTTCCCAATGCTCATGCTGGACAGATCACAAATGCCTTTAGTTCAGCTCCAAGTGATCTGACAACCTCTTCAGCCCTCTATGAGGACTCACACTCACATATACTTACTTACATATACCAAAACAATACACTGAATAAATATAAATAAGTAAAATAAAAAATAAAATAAATCTTAAGGAAAATATATTATGATACACTTTAGAGAAGCAACTGAATATATGCTTACCTAAATCACGTAAAACCATAGCATTATAATTTTGACAGAGATCACTTTATTCTTCTAAGATCAATGTATGTAATGTGTAAATATATGTGTGTACACACTCACACACACACATCATATATGCACACTTAGAAGTAGAGAGATATAAATAAATCTGCATGTTTTCAGGTCTTTAATAAAATTGCATGGTGTTTTCATACATCCTAACACAATAAACATACTTAAAGCCATTACTAGACTGCTTGTAACTCTACAATACAATAGTTTTATAATGAATCATTTAGAAAATAATCAAAATGAAAGAAAACTTGCAAATATTCATTAAAAATGGGGAAGAACCTGAACACTGAACAGAAAACTTAGATTCTACCACTAAGTTACTAAGATCTTCCTTGTCTGAGTATGTGGTCTGAATGTTTGGGATTTTGCCTTTATAGTAAACTCCAGTAATTATTAATTATAATTTTTAATGAAAAATGAAGAAGTAAATGAATTGAGCAGTATAATTAAACCTTGCTAGTGTTATCCTTCAAGATGATTCCAGCTACCTTCCTTATTTTTGGACACATTAGGGAATTATATTGGCATGGTCAATGCTACCAAATGATGTAATTCTCAAAGGGGTCAAGAAGTAGTGTCCAAGGTTCAAGTGTATTCCTTCCACTGATTGTTACCACATTCTTATTTGATTTATTTTTGTTTTTTTCGTTTTTGCAAAAATCTTTGTGTTATTTTTGTTCTAGCTACAGATAGGCAGAGAAAAGATGTAAGTTTGATCGAGCATTTGGCAACAAGAATAGAGAAAGCAGAGAGCAGATACACTTGTATTTGGGCATGTCAACATCAGTCTTTTTCAATAAAGTTCAAAGGAGTCTATCATATACAAACCACTTTTCTGTTATATGTGATAAAAATACATTTTCTTGGCAGTATCTGATTTACAGATGAGAACCTCTGTCAGCTTCTGTACTAATTTTAGTGCTTCTTGTCAATTTCTTACAACTAATGACATAAAATAAGAATTATTAAAAGAAAAACACTTTGGAATCTGAAACAATGTGGCAGATCTCATACTGATAAGAGTGGATGTGTATATTTCATGAAGTAATTAATGTATGTTCCCAAAAATTTAACAAATTCCTGCTTAACTCACATTAAGTAATTCATCCCCCCCAGTAAGGAATTTATATATATATATATATATATATATATATATATATATATATATATATATATATATAATATCTAGTCTCACTGAAAATATGATTTTTTCTTTAATGGCTAGATTTGATATGTATTTAGTGTTTTTCAATTTTATTGTATTTTATTTTTATTTTTGATACTATAATACAATTATAACATTATATTATTGTAATTACAACATTTCTCCCTTTTCTTTTCATATATATAATTTGAGTAAAGTATTTTGTCCTATTCATATTCTCAAAGGTCATTGATCATGAATGCATATGGTATCAGTCAACATTTACTCAAAAAGAAGGTTTTGCATACTCTCTGACACTAAAACCACAGTAATATTATTTAGGGCATGGCATCTGCTAAAATCAGCATATCATTAAAAGAACAGAAGGAATGTAGAAAAATTTCTCCAGAAATTGAAATATAGTGATACTACTTTTCATAAAAATATTTGTACCAAAAAGGAAATCTTTGTTCAATTCAATTCAAGGAAGCATATATTTCATACAGGAATTAAATGAATTAGACTTTCTATGGGTAATTTTGTGAACAGAAAAATCTTACTAATAAAATATTCCATATTCCTCACTGAGAAACTCAAATACAACCTGCATATGTAAAGATTTATAGATGCATATACAATTTCATTCATAACTAATCCTGTTCCCCACCTAAACCACTGCTACCAAAACCCAAAACAAGCACTTTAACATAAACATTATTTATTTTCAAGCCAGTATTGCTTTTATTTAAAGGATCATATACATTCTAGCTAAAATCAATTACTATTCCAAAAATATATTGGCTCTTTAAAAAATTACATTTCATGGGTGCAGTATCACTAGGTCAATCTTCCTCTGTGGAAATCAAGCATAAAGTATATGCAGCATGGGAGACAGACCTATACTCTTATAATAACATGTCTCAACACAAGCAGCAGGTTTAGAGAGCTAAAAAATTGTAATGTGGAGCTACAGTAAAAAGGAAATATTGGATATTTTATCCACTTGTCTTCTGCTACAGAAATTCTCCCTCATGTGCATGTTTCAGAAAGACTCTTTCATTCATAATTGATTTTTTAATTTCAATTCCAAAAAAAATAATCTTCCAAACACTTGGAATTTCTTACTTGGTAACAGTTTTTATTGTTGTCATAGAGAGACAGATATCATGCTTTCCATGGGAATTAACCATGTGGTAAGAGGGTTGGGACTTTTGTGATCCTTTTCTATTACTCACATGTAGATAAACTACATACTGAGAATTAAATTGTTCACCAAAAATGGATGGCTGACTCTGCCATGGTGCATTGAAGAAACATTAAAGAAACACCAGAGATCTTTCTCTGAGTGTTTGCAATTGCTTTATAAGTAGTGTATCTTGAGTACACAGAAGCCCTCTTGCTTCCCTTATAAACTTAGGCTATGCATTTATTTATTGTTAAACTTTGTGCTATGGTCTATGATATTGTCAAAGTGACTCTTCTGCTGTGGGATCTTTCTGTACACTGTGAATATGTGTTGCTCTGATTGGTTGATAAATAAAGCTGCATTGGCCTATAGCAGGGTAAGATGGAGCCAGATGGGAAAATCCAAGAGAGATAGTGAAAGGAGAATGGAGTGGGGAAGACACCAGCCACCTCCCAAAGAGCAGCAAGATGCCAGCAGACCAATAACACCATGGCAACGTGATAACTTATAGATTAATAGAAATGGGTGGTTAGAAGAGCTAGCTAGCAAGAAGCTTGAACCACGGGCCATCCAGTTCATAATTATTATAAGCCTCTGTGTGTTTACTTGGGTCTGAGCAGCTCTGGGACCAGGGAGGACACAGGAAAACTTCTGACTACATTTTAGTACCCAGATGTGGTAGCAAGAATTTCCACCCAAAACATGAGAAAGCTTTAAAAAAAGGATTCTAAAATGGAGCTAAAAACAACTTACTAGTTATGTCTATCAGGCAAGCCATGATAGAGAGACACCATGGCATGTACCATGCCACAGTGCACAGAGGTTTCTCCAAGCTGTTCAGCACACTGCATGGTGAATTTAGCTTTTGCTAGTACAGACAAAAAAAAAGGGGGGGGGGGGTTCTGGTCTACACATTGCTGAATGGAGGCATAGACCCACTGTTTCCCAGAGTCAGCGATAAGCATGGTTTCCTGATGGAGGCATAGATCCACTGCACAGAGCTGGCAGTAAAGGTACCTCCGCCATGTTGGAAAGCTGAGATGGGTAGAGTCAGCAGCCAAAGCCACTGCTTCGGTCCTAGCCAAGCTGCAGTTTAAAGCAATGATCAGAAAAGGATTATAGATACACAAAAGACAGTTTAAGGTGAAATAAACCTCTAAATGATTTATAATGTATGTAATATATGTGTGTGTAATGTATGTATATATTAAAGGTATCTTGACTTCAAAACTTAAATCTAAGGTTATGTTTCTTTGAAAAGGGGCCTCTGCTTTTGTTTCCACAGGAAGCAAGAGGCTATGGATTTGTTCCAGGTTAAGATGGATCAGATTTGATAAAGCAAGACCTCCTGAACTTTAACAGATGGTACCTATCAACAAAGGTTATAGCTGGTCTTCCCAGGACTTGAACATTATCTTGAATTTTCTCAGGATTCTCATAAGATTGCCAGCACCCCCAATCAACAGGAGGTAGTATAAAAAAAAAAAAAAAAACCTATGTCCAAATTCCAAAATATTGTTTACAAATGTTTATTTTATTTTAAGGAGGTTGATTATAAATGCAATCTCTTTCTAAAGAAGAAAAGAGGACATAGATATGATAGGATAAAAGGGTAGATTATTGAATCTACATTTAATGAGCAACAACTTGTTTGAAATGTTTTACATTGCTATGAATTTTGGCTTATTGATACAAATTTAAAGTTAATTTTGTTACACTGTATATATATTTCTATTGTTTAAAATATTATGTTTATGAAACTCATTTAAATTGTAATGTATAATTAAGAAATATAGATTAATAATTAGTCTTCTCTGATAGCTAAATTTATAATCATGTCAGTTATGTTTTGCAGATATACAAAGATATATTTCAATTCTGTAGGTGATCTTCAAACACTTCAAAGACCTACAGATTATGGCAATTAAAATGTTTTCAGAACTTAGACTTTTCCGAATGGTGAGACACATCTGCTCCTGACAGCATGATTACTTCCAAGAGGGTGATAGACATTGAAGAAACTCCATATGGAGTTTGCTTTCTTTATGGAAAAAAAAGCCATTTGAGCAAAATATTGCTCTTGCCTGGACTGCTTGATAATATGTTGTATAAACTGGACATATAATACACATAGGAAAATGACCACTGAATTTGCCAAAACAAGGCAAAATGGTCCTTCAGTTTCCTGCTTCATAGAGGAGACTGACAGATATTATATAGGACACAGGGAAGTCTCTGAGAGTCTCTAGGCCTATAGGCTGAAGATGGATGCCCCAGCATTGTGGAGGAACTTTGGGTGACTGTCCAAACAGCCAGATATCTCTGTCATTCTAGATATTTAGAAGTTGCTTACAATGCACTTCCTGTTTACTTAGGTAATATTATATCCTTCTGGGGTCTTTGATGGAGTTGAAGACGAGATAGCTACATCATTATAATTATAGCTTTCCTTACTCATGATAAAAGATAATTTTGAAGTAAAACTTTAGACTCACAAAAATAGGATAGATGGTCAATATTTTCTAATATTGCCAAAAATAAATGGACTAGATATTGTAATTCTTGCATGATAAATTGTTTGTTATATATAATTTTACTATGTTGAAGTTAAAACCTTCCCTGTTTATTAGATAGAAAAGGGGAAGTGCTATGGGATGTCTTTCTGTATGCTGTGAATATGTGTTGCTCTGATTGGTTGACAAATAAAGCTGCATTGGCCTGTAACAGGGCAGGATGGAACGAGGTGGGAAAATTCAAGAGAGATAGTAGAAGGAGAAAGAAGTAGCAAGATGCCAGCAGACCAATAACACTATGGCAACATGACAATTTAAAGATTAATAGAAATGGGTTAAGTTATAAGAGCTAGCAAGCAAGCCTCTGTGTGTTTACGTGGATCTGAGTGGCTAAGGGACCAGGTGGGACACTGGAAACTTCTGACTACACACTTCCAGGTTTTTTTTTTGTCTTCTATTTTAAATAATTTCTTTTATTTTTGTGATATTGTAATGTAATTATCTCATTTATTCATTCCAAACCTTTCCAAATACCACCATTTTCTCTTCTCTTTTCCAAATTAATGGAAAAATTACTTGTTCACTAATTATTTTTTGTATTCACACACACACACACACATACACACACACACACACACACACACACCAACACACACACATATATTCACCTTCTCTGCATATATAGTATATTTTCTCAGGGCTGATCATTTGCTGTTGGCTAACCAATGGGTATACTCTTCCTTGACCATAAAGTCTCAGCAATATGACTACCTAACCATGAGCAGAGCAAAACCATCATTGGAGAAGCTAAAACGGACAAACAAAAAAGTCCTGTTCTCTACACAAACAACTAAAGGCAACTAAGGAATACTGAGAGCAGGAGAAATAGTCTCTGTGATTTCCAGGAGAAATCCTCATACTATTATTCTGCAAATCGAACATAAAAATAAAATGATTATTAGTAACATATTGATATATCCTCAGATCAGTGGCTTGCACAACATTTCCTCAGAAAAACTTCTTGCAGGAGATGAGAACTAACACAGAGACCTAGAGCTGGACAATGTGCACAGGGTTGGAAATTTCAGTCCTAAATGAAATATTATGACCAGAGCCCTACCCTCTAGGCTAAGGGATCTGTAGTGGGTAGCTGTTCCACTTTGACCTGGAAGTACTACCCCCATTGAGGCTTCTGGTTACTGTCACATCTATGAGGCAGGGCTGAGACAGGAGCCCTTAAGACCTAAGATTTGGATGTGCCTGCTCTCTTGGTTCCTGGATCCTGGATGCTAGAGGTAAACCAAACAGAGTTCTCCAGAGAACACTGCTGGACGGCACTGCACCTTTCCTGGACCCTGTAATCTATCCCTTTATTTGTAAGTTACCCCACAAAATAAACCTCCCTTTTAACTATGTAGAGTTGCCTTAATACTTCCACCAATATCTGGTGCCCAACATGGGGCACGAACCCACAACCCTGAGATTAAGAGTCTCATGCTCTATCAACTGAGTGAGCTGGGGTAGCCAAAAAAGAGGCAAAAATATTGTAAGAGCCAAAGATTGTGGTTGACTCTAAGAAAACAGTGTGTTTCAGATACAACAGGACTAATGCACATGTACGCTCACAGAGAGTATGGAAACATGCACAAAGCCTGCATAGTTTTAATCTAGGAAAAGCACCTGCATTGAGGGGGGAAGAAAACACAGACTTGTGCCCCTAACCAAGAAGCTATCTACAACTGATACTTACTTGAAAAGAAAACAGTTCTCCAACGAAGTATCAGTGGGTATATTCACAACACTTAAGGGCAAGCTCCATACCCAAGAGTAGTTGGCAAACAGAAAACCATTTCAATCATAATTTTGTAGATTTTTTTCTCTAATTTTTCTTTGTTTAGTCTTTTTTCTTTGTCTTTTGGTCATTTGATTTTATAAAATTACCATTTTTGGTTTTTTTTGTGTGTGTGTGTATGTGTGTGTGTGTCTGTGTGTACATATTTCTTGTTTTCTCTCATTATTGTTTGTTTTATTTTTAAAAAGACAGAAAAGTAGAGCATAAATCTGTATGCATAGGGAGGTTGGAGGAGCCAGGAGGAAATGGGGTATGGGCAACATGATCAAAACATATTTTGTAAAAAATATTTTCAATAAAAAATATTAGTCAAACCTAAGTATTAGCTGTAGCAATCCCCAATTTGAATTTGTCAGTCAAGAATGATGCTGACAATTGTCTTCCTGCCAATGGAAGTAGCAGTGTGTTGGAAGATGTCATTTAGAAATAAACCCTCAACCCTCAATGCTACCTTTGTAGCATCAGATACGTCTTCACTTATACAGGATGAGGATTCAGTGGAATTAGAGGACACCTGGTGTCCTCCACAGAATTGCATGTTGTGTGAGGAAACAACTCCATACAGATTATGTCAGAATGTTGTACTGTGTGAACGTAGAGTCAGAAAGAAAGTAATTTTTTATCCTTCCCACCCCTGATACTAGTGTACTCATTTTGAACTTTGGAATCTACTCTATTGTTGATTCTCTGTTTGATTCTGTTCCTGAAATACTTGGCTTCCTCCCCAGAGGAGGCTCTCATGACTTGCTTACTGATAGATCTTGTTAAATATTTTTCTATTGAATATCTACAGTTCACAACAGAGGTCATCTACTAACTGGGACATTTGAATAAAATGGCATATCACTAAATCTTATCACAGCCTGAATTCCATGGTTAGTATCGTGTTGTTTTTGCTACATGAAAAGAAACTCCCTCATTTAAGAAGAAAAGGTGTTAATTGCCAGAAGATAGAAAAAAAGAGTTGTGAATGGCTATCTTTTAGATACAATTTGGCTGATGAACAAATCAGTTCACAGCATATAGGATTGTGCAAGAATTGAAGGAAATAAGGACCGTCAGCATTGCAGCAAAGACTGGGGATGAGATCATGAGATCCCATGTCAAACTGTGGAGCTACTGGAAACTGATGACTGCTGTTGGAGAAGGGACTCTAGTGAAGTGATTAGAACACAGTTGTCCCAAGGAAAAGAGGAAAAAAGAAGTGGATTTACCTGGAAAGGGAGAAGGGTAACACAGAGGGAGAGAGAAGAAGGGCATCAATTAACACTAAGGTTGTTTGAAAAGCTGAGAGAAAACATAATTTTATGTTTATTTAAAAATGCACACTGACACAATTTTACTTAAGTTATGTTACTTGAATTGACAATGTTCTCTTTCAACAGTGATAGACTGTCTTACAAAAACCCCTGTGGCAAATATGGACAAACCTCCAACTGAGTTGGTTAGGGAAGCTGAAGAGAGCACCAAAATAATATAGAATATTGTTGTTGCTCTTGGTTGTCATTAGAAATTGAATTTAAGGCACTATTAATGAAGACACCATACATGTCTGATATAGAAGTTGAGAAAATTGAGCTAGAATTAATCCTGCAAGTCTCTTTATAAGGATTCTTGATACAGTATTCAAAGATGCTATGTAAACTGTTATAGAGGAGGTCTCGTGTGTGCTCTTAACTCTCTATAAAGCTGATGAATTCTAATGGTGACCAACATGGCAAAATGTACAGAAATCTACAGTAGTAACACTTAAATCTTAGTGGTAATATGGCTGTCTAATGGGATGTAAGCCCTACTCAATAGAAGGGAACTCATACATGATACTCTAAACCTAGACAATTACCAATGACTTATAAGGTCATGGAATTTAGAGGAGAACCTATTACTATAAACTTCTTAAGTCATTATAATTTTTAAATTATAATTCTTTAATTATAAATTATTAAATTATTCTTCTTTAATCTACAGATAAGTGTAGCTCACTCTTCATTAAAAATGAGCTTCTTTTTTACAGCAGAGAGAATATTATAGAAACCTATAGCTGGTCAAAATGCAGAGAACAACTGAGTTTCTGGGTTCCCAATGCCAAATGAGACATCTATAGATAGATACAACCCTATCATCTAAGGCCCAGGGAATATTTCAGAAGTTAGGGGGAGAACAGTGTAGAGCACCGGGACCCCTGCTTGAAGATACTGTCTTCTGTGTATGACAGGGAAACTGTGCCCAGGAAATCTTAAAAATATAGGTGCCTAAACAAGCCCTGCAAAGTGAATATAATTTGATATGATGTGGATGGGGGAAATCTACAATACAAGGTTCTATTGTAGATGAGGAGGTACATGAAAGTAATGGCTGAGAGATGGAGGCTATAGAATAAGTAATTTAAAAATAAGAGATCATTTGAAAGGCAGTAAAGAAGTTTATGGGAGGAGTTATGAGGGAGAAAGGGAGTTATACAAATGATGTAAATATATTACTCATATATGAATGTTTAAAAAATTGAGAATTAAATTTAAAAATGAAAAGTATTTAACTTACAAGTTATATGCAATCTTTTAGAGTAAAAACTCACAGTTACATGAAACAAAAGACAAGAGCATTCTACACATTTTACAAGCATTCATCTCTGCAACTATAGCATTTTGATTACATAAGTTGACATATATTTGTGTATTATCAATATACAACACTTCAGAATATCTTAACTTGGTGTCAAGAAAGTTTATATTTTCAGTTTTTAATTATGTGTAAATGTATATGTGTCTGTATTTGTTTATGCTCACATATCCATGGACTCTAGTAGAAGGCATTGGATAACCTGAAGTTGAGTTACAGGCAGCTTTGAACCACCTGAAGTAGATACTGAAGTAGATACTTGGAACAAAGCTTGAGTGTTCTGCGAATGGTATCAGTATAGGCTTTGAACTACTGAGTCACCTCTTATCCCAATACATGTGTACACACACACACACACACACACACACACACACACACACAAACACACACACACACAAACACACAAACACACACACACACACATTATTTTATACTAGATGGTCTTTGAAACCTAGTGTCCTTTCTCTCATGTGTGTGTGTGTGTGTGTGTGTGTGTGTGTGTGTGTGTGTGTGTGTATATATATATATATATATATATATATATATATATATATGTCATATCTGGAAGTGACTGACAGCAAAAATTCTCAGTATATTTTTCATCTCTGCTCCCTTTACTGCAAGTGGGACAAATGTTTAGCCTAGTCCACATTCTTCCCTGGGAATCTAAGTAATTTAAGTGAAACAATGATGAGTAATTTTGTATAAACTAATATCCCTAGGACTTACATTTAGTCCTCTGGGAAAGTTTGTCACTTTTATTTGATGTTATAAGAATTTATACTCAGACAACTACACTAGCCGAGTGTCACCAGCAATATCAATTTAATTAAGCTACTGACAGCTTTTTCTCGTTTATTCAGTTTAGTGTCTCAGGCTTTATAATCAAATGGGCCAGAAAATTTGTGCCAGGTTTACCATTTCAGATTCTTTCCTTTTCCCAGAGTCCAACTTGACTTGTTAAATCATTCTTTTGGTGTTGCTCTGGATAAATATGTCTCTTTTATTTCTTGTGTCTTTGAATTACCTTATACCAGATGACTTTCAAAAACCAGTTTCTCTCTCCAAATTTTATGAATATTGTATACTCAAATGAAAATCATTGAATGTTTTACAATGGGATTGGTGAATCGCAGGAATATTATGGATCAACCCTTTCAGTCATGTTAAGATTCTAGACAGTTCTTCCATTTCCTAAAAGAAATAAAAGACTTTTATTTTCTAATGCATTAGAATCCTTTAAGGGATTTATTGATTTCTTCCAATTTTTTGTTTGTGTTTTCCTCAATTTCTTCAAGAGAATTTTTCATTTCACCTTTTAAGGCATCTATCATCTTCATATAGTTATTTTTAAGGTTTTTATCTTCTGTTTCTTCTACGTTGTGATGTTCAGACCCTGTTGTATGTATTTTTGCACTGGAGTTTATCTACCCATCTCTTCCTCCAATAGGTGAAAAAAGTGTCTGTGTCTGAGGGAGTTGTTCTTGTCCACTCTGTGCTGGCTGTGTCTGTGTCTCACAGGGCCACTCTTGGTACAATCAGAGTTCTTGGTCAAATCAAGGTTGGTAGATTGTGTGTCTCAGAGAGCCAATCTTCATCTTCTCAGAACTCTTGGTCCTCTTGGTCTAATCAGAGCTGACAGATTCTGTGTCTCAGGGAGCCACTGAGGCTGCAGGTGGATGGGTGGGTTTGCGGCAGGGAGTGGGTCTTATAGATTGCAGGGTCCAGTCTGTTGGGGGGTGTTGGTGGCAATGCCTGCCCACAGGAGTCTTCTCTGCTGGCCTGCATTGGGGCAGCGATCAGAATCCTTTTTAAACGAAAATGATCCTGTCTGCTATGTGATTCTTCCATTTTACAATCTCTAAAAAGGATGGCCCTAAGAGGGACATGCATGAAGGGCCCCAGGGAGGGGAAATAGTTAAGATCCACTGAATAAACTGGAATAAGTGTAGAAGGGAAAGGATGGGGATTGGGCACAGGAGGGACTGAGATAGCCAAGTGGAGGGTGGGACTGAGAGGGAGAGCAATGAATGCGATATCATGGTAGAGGGAACCATTAGGGGGTTTGGGAGTAACCTGGTGCTAGGGAAATCCCCAGGAATCCACAAGGATGACAAAAACTAAGACTCTTAGCAATAAAGGAGAGGGTATCTGAACTTACCTTCCCCTATAATCAGATTAGTGACTACTCTAATTGTCATCATAGAACCTACATCTAGTAACTGATAGAAGCAGATGCAGTGGTCCACAACCAAGCACTGGGCTGAGCTCATAGACTTCAGTTGAAGAGAGGGAGGAGGGATCACAGGAACAAGCAAGGTCAAGATCATGATAGGGAAAACCATCTCTAATCATTTAAATTGAATGAATGAAACCAAGGTGAGGTGGGTGCACCTGTAGCTTCAGCTATTGTTTGGGCTGTAAACATAAGATAGATTTTAGCTCAGGAATTTTGGGAATTGAAGGCCACCTGGGCCATAGCAGAATTGTCTTTGGGAAGGAAAATCAATGAGAATTTTGTACTTGTGAAATGAAACCTACTATAGGAAGCAGAAAGTGCAGGCATTCTTAGTTGACGTCAAAATGTGTGTTAAATAATAGTTCACATCAGCAGTTGGTAGATTGTGAAACAAAGAGACACAGAAGATGTTGATGATAGAAAGAATCCCCAGTTATCATTTCCTGAAGAACTTGTAAGGTAAATATGTATATATATTAGCATATTATCATAGGAATGGATATAGATATAAGATAGATGATATATATACATACATACATATGTATGTATGTATGTGTGTGTATGTATGTATGTTTATGCATACACAGAAACAATTGCAGGTGAGTGATTTTTCACGTCCAAAGTATAATCCTTAGAACGCCAATAAACATTTTTCTTTGTACCTTAAATTTTCTTTTCTGTGTATTTGAGCTGGCCATTTTTCTTACTTGTGCTTCAAAAATGCAAATGATTGCTCAAAATGTTTTGAGATGTTTTAAGTCACTTTTTGTACTTAGAATTGATTTGTTGTAGTGATCAAATTCCTGAGACAATACAGAATTCATTTGTTATGACCATATAACATATATATAAATAGCAGTGGTGTATTTATTAATCAATATTCCAAATGCCTAAGTAATAGAATGATAGACTATCTCTGAAAGAATACTTGTACTGATTTTTAAAGTTGTTGAAATGGAGTTTTTAAAATTATTTCTTTTATTTTTGAGATTATGATATAAATATTTTACTTCTCCCTTCAAATTCCTCCCTTCAAACCATCCCATACAAATCCTCTTTGTTCTCTTTCAAGTTCATGGTCTCCTTTTTTATTAATTGATATGAGGAATGTATATATATATATATGCATATATATTAGGAATATATATTTGCAATATATATATTAGAAATGCACTCTCTCTCTCTCAAACACACACACACACACACACATACACACACACACACATATATATATATATGTCATGCTCAGTCTGTATCATGTTAGTAGTATGTATATTTTCAAGGCTGACCATCTGATTTTTAGATAGCTAATTGTTGTAATCATTCCTGGAAAAGGTTATTTATCCCACTGTCAGTATTCTTCAGTTGCCTATAATTCTTTTTTTAGGCTTTGCAATGCAGCCCTAGCTGTGCTGGGAACTCAACATGTAGAGGAGGTTCAACTGGAACTTGTAGTAGGGATCTTTCTGCCTCTGCCTTCCAAGTACTGGAAAGACATGCTTTAAACCTCAAATCTAGCATTTTCCAAAAGTATCTAATGTAATATACATGTAAATATATAAATATAAAGAGATAATTTAAATATCTAATCTTATGGAAACCATTAGATCTATTAAACAATTTTTAGGACTATACTGTAAGGATATTATTGTTATAAAATATTATTAATGAGTTTATATTGAATTAGAAAATATTTGAACATATTGTCTTGAATTTTATTATATGAAGATAAATGCCAGTAACCTCTGATTTAATAACTGGCAAAGTTCAATATTTATTCTTAATGTGCAAAAAAACAACTACTCTCTCAAGTTCTTTGTTCCTGTTAAGGAAGTATGTTTTGCGTATTTTCTTCTGCCTTCTCACAGCTGCTTATGTTCCAGGGTAGAGTTGTCTATTCCGTTGGTGGCACTGCTGCTACCACTTCCACCAATCTATGAACAAGTTCAGGTCTTAAGTTCCTAGGACTGCACTGGGGTGTGATGTGCAGACAGAGCTTACACCCACAGTGTGACTGCTGACAACTGATACCACTTTATCGTAAGTCTTTAACTGTAGAGTAAGTTCTAAGTGTGGAATTCTGACCAGTGGCTGCACCATCATTAAATTGACTCTAAGCAAGTTTTGTTTTTCTGCAAGTTTCCCATTCTAAGAATTTTATGCATTCCTGATTACTTCTTTAAATCTTTTCTTTCTTTTTTTTTTTTTTTAAAAAATCTTTTCTGAAATGATTTTACTTTTATTTCCCTCACTTTAAGGCAATCATGGAATTTCACAGTGATTTCTGGGGTGGGGCAGAAGGAAGGTGTCATTGGGAAAGTTCTAGGCAGTGGCCTGGTTGGCCTGCAAAGGTGCCAGCAAGGGAGGTACCTCTCTGGGGATGCAGCACATACTGCCTGGTAGGTGATGTTCCCAGAGGGGAAGAGCTGGTATGTAGAGTTCTCAGCAGCATCTAGCTTTCACAGCTCAGAGACTGCCACCTGTGGTGGCCAGTGAGTTGGTGATTGATCAGCTCAGCTGTCCTAGAGTTACCCTCAGCAGAGATGATGGCTGCCTCTTCTGCTGCTCAGCCTTTTCCACCACAAATCTGGCCCTGTCCACTTTCTACTGAGCCACCTATTTGGCTTCCACTGTTTCTGTGAACTCCTTCCCGAAGGTCAGATGTGTCAGGGACATGTCACCTATGTTGAGCGCAAAAGTTGCTGCTCACTCTGTTAGGTCACACTCACCTGCCTGGAGACCAGCTCTTGCTGGGTGATCAATTCTCCAGCATCAGAGTCAGTCACCACCAACTTGAGGATCTCTGTGGTGATGGATGGTAGCACCCCCATATCTCAGTCCTCACTGATGCTGCTATAGATACAAAGAATCTGGCTGGCCACTGGCCTGAAAAAGATGTACATTGGAGTGTTAATGTTGACATTCTGTAAATATTTCCTACAAGTGATGACCTATACACTCAATGGTCGCAAGCAGCCATCAAATATACTGATTTGACCCCCAGTTTGCTTATGTAGATCTCATCCATTTCTCTGTTGTTGGGAGATCCCTGTGTCTTTCTTAAGGTCCTCTTTACTAGGTAGCCTCCCTGGAGTTGTGAGCTGCAGTTTGGTTATCCTTTGGTTCACATCTAGTATCCACTTCTGAGTGAGTACATACCATGTTTTTTCTTTCTGAGTCTGGGTTACCTCACTTAGAATGATATTTTCTAGTTCTACCCATTTGCCTGCAAACCTCATGATGTCATTGTTTTTCTCTGCTGAGTAGTACTCCATTGTGTATATGTACCACATTTTATTTATCCATTCTTCAGTTGAAGGGCATCTAGGTTGTTTCCAGGTTCTGGCTATTACAAATAATGCTGTTATGAACATAGTTAAGCATGTGTCCTTATGGTATGATTGAGCATTCCTTGGGTATATGCCCAAGAGTGATATAGCTGGGTCTTGAGGGAGGTTGATTCCCAATTTTCTAAGAAAGCGCCATATTGATTTCCAAAGTGGCTGTACAAGTTTGCATTCCTACCAACAGTGTAGGAGTGTTCCTCTTGCACCACATTTTCTCCAACATAAGATGTCTTCAGTGTTTTCGATCTTAGTCATTCTGATGGGTGTAAGATGGTATATGGGGGTGAGGTTGGTAATGGAGGGCAAGGGTCAGGGGAAAGAGAACATAGGGGAGCGGGAGATCCTAGCTGGATCAGGAACAGAGTGGGAGAACAAGGAAAGAGATACCATGATAAATAAAGACCCCGTGGGAATAGGAAGAAGCAGAGTGCTAGACAGGTCCCCAGAAATCCACAAAGACACCTCCATGATAGACTACTGGCAATGGTCGAGAAAATGCCTGAGCTGACCTACTCTGGTGATCAGATGGCCGAACACCCTGGCTGTCATGATAGAACTCTCATCTAGTGACTGATGGAGGCAGATGCAGAAATCCACAGCCAAGCCCAAGACTCCAGGAGTCCAGGTAGTGAGAGAGAAGAGGGATTATATGGGCAAGAGATATTGAGACCATGATTGGCAAAAGCACAGGGACAAATAGCCAAACTAGTGGAAACACATGAACTATGAACCAATGGCTGAGGAACTCCCATGGAACTGGACCAGGCCTTCTGGATAAGTGAGACAGTTGATTAGTTTGAACTATTTGGGAGGCCACCAGGCAGTGAGACTGAGACCTGTCCTTGGTGCATGAGCTGGCTTTTTGGAACCTAGGGCCTATGCTGGGACACTTTGCTCAGCCTTGGTGTAGGGAGGAGGGGACTGGACTTGCTTCAGCTAGGTCTGTCAGGCTGGGCTGACCCACCAGGGAAGATCTTGCCTTGGAGGAGGTGGGAATGGGGGGCAGATTGGAGGGGAAGGCTTGGGGGGTGGGAGGAGGGAGGGCAGGGGAATGCATGGCTGATATGTAAAATTAAATTAATTATGAAATAAAAATATTTAAAAAATAAAAAATATATATACTGAATTGAGAAAGTGAATGCCTTCCCCTACCACAATGCACTATGCTCCATCAAAGATGACAGTTCTGTGCCCAGCATCCACATTATATAAGGCAAAGTTCACCATGCCTCTTGCAACTACTAAAGTCAGGATGAACTTTCCCATAGACTCAAATACTTTGGCAGCCATGATTCCTTCTGTTGCACCCACTCACACCCTTTCTCACTCTAACCTTCACATGAATTCCTCCTTTTAATTCTTTTCATCATCAATATTTTTTTTTGAGGATTTAGATCACATTGAGTTATTGAGTTTTCTCCACCACACTTCTATGTATAAATCATTTACATAGCTATGCTTTATGCAGCTATAATCCATTCATTCCCACTCCAATTCATAATGCAATGATGAATATAGGCTAAGTTATTAACCAGTCCAGTCAAACGCTATTTAGGTTTTCTTTTGTTTTGTTTATTTGTTGTGTAGAACAATGCAGCTATGAGCTCTCTGGTTCAAGCCTTCTCACATGAGGCTGTACTTTGAGAAATAAAGGTCAGATAAAAATATAGGTATACTTATGTTTTTTTACCTAAACACAAAAAGCACTTCTGGAAGAGAAAGACATAGGCAAACACAGTTTAGTTTGAATAATGCCAAGAGGAAAGGCAAGAACAAAAGACTTTATTCCATTCAGTAATTGGTTTTGGAGCATCTATGGTGTGAAGCTTAGAATATGCACTTAGCCTGAAACAGTAGAATAAATGTCATTCCAATCTAATTTGCCCATTGGTCTTTAAAAAATGTGTGTGTGTGTGTGTGTGTGTGTGTGTGTGTGTGTGTGTGTGTGTGTTAAGGACAAACTATTATTATATTTTGGAGCCCACTACCTATGATGCAACACCTCATGCCGCCTTGAGGCAGGGTGAAGGGCTTGGACTTGCCTCTACTGGATGTGCCTCCTTATGGGAGGCCTTGCCTTCTTGTGGGGGGGAGTGGGGGTGGGTTGAGAGGGGGAGGCTGGAGGGGACAGGAGGTGGGGGCAGGAGGAGGGAAGAGGGGGATCTTTGATTGGTGTATAAAATGAATGAAAATATTTTCTTAATAAAGAAGTATTCTGTATTTTAAACAAAAGAGTGATCTTCAAAATGTCAAGAGCTGGAGGAAGCATGACACAAAATTACAGTGTAGCATGATGAATCTATTTAGAGGAAAGCAGTCCAGATCTAACCTTGAAAGAGAAAATTCTTATTGTATGAAGAAACTAAATGTTGCTATTACAACTGATTTGTTTTTTTACCTATATTTGTAACTTATATTTCACTAGACCATGAAAATCCTAGAAGCAAATAACAAATAAATCAGTTGACACCTAATTTTTTTAAAGTTTCTTTTTAGCTCGACATATTTTAAAGGCATTAGTGTTTTGCCTGCACATATGTATGTGTACCAAGTGTGTGCCTTGTGCCCACAGAGGTCAAAAGAGTGTATCAGATTTCCTAGAACCAGAACTACAGATGTTTATGAACCACCACATCAATACTAGAAACTAAACTCAGATTGTCTGAAAGAGCAACAAGTCCTCTTAATGCTGAGCCAACTCTCTAGCCTTTGTTGACCACTAATCTTAGTGGGCAAGGGAAGAATCAGGTGCTCTCATTTCAAAGTGCTTAAAATTTTAGATAACATAATCTGTATTTTAGAAGCAATGCTAAAAATAAGTAAACAATTTTGTAGACTTAATGTTTTCATAGGCTTAATTTTCTTAATTTTCCCACTGTACCCAGAAGACATATCTTTGTTGTTTTACTTTCTTAGTTACAAGGTCATCAGGCAACATACATTGAGTCCCCTAGCTAGTTTTTGATTTATTTTTGATTTAAATAAATCAGCTTCTAATATCTTTCAATAAATTGACATTGTACAACTTGTGACTTCCTCCTACTGTTTATGCAATATGAAGTGTTTTGTGACATTTTAACAAATACAATGAATAAGAAAAAACTTTAAAGTTCATAAATATTAATAATAGCAAAGTTGTTTTATCACCTTAGTAACAACCGAGTATTTATTCAATTACACTGTGCATATCTGGCCCATTTTTGGCTTATGGTTTCCACTTATAAATGTAGAATACTGAATAAGCGTGAAAGGAATAACAGTTGCTATTTGTTCTAAATGACACACATAACAGGCAAAACAAAGCGTTGATTAAAATTCAGGTCCACTGTTCACAGGTCACGGGACACAAACTATCATGTTTTTCCTCTTTTAGATCAACCCCCCAAAAAAGACAACCTGAAACCCAATCACAATGTTCAGACATTTATACAGTAGCCACCTCCATGGGCAACACAAATCCTGAAGCTGTCCCCAAGCCTGAAATTTTCATCAATTTTAACGTGGGCTTGTGATATTGTATATTTATTTAAATAATCTAATATAATCAGAAACACAGTAGGATGAAGTACTGTAAAGGAAACAGTCAATGTTAAGTGACAGGTTTTCTAATTTCAGATGTTTATGACATAAATTCTGACTGACAGAATGAGTATGGGTGAGTGGATGGACAAACTGAATTGTCCCAGATCATGTTTGTATACATGCAGAACTTAGATTCAATTCATACAAAATTGAGAGTTTTCATTCAGCATTCTCTCAATAAAATTCAAATAACATGTGAATTATTTACTACTCTCATAGGATAAACTACTGAATTGAAAATGATAGCAAACCTAGAAGAACATGAAGCCAACCACATCGGCATCATATTCCCTAGTCCCACAAGTATTTTTACTATTATTTTATTTTATACTTTTGAGTATTCATATATTTTGAGTAGCAAAACTGTATACATACATTTAAAACTTTCTACAACTTCACCAAATGTTCAAATGGATGTTTAAAACAAATGCATACAAATTTAATAAATATTTATTCATATCTTCTATAGAAATGTTTGTGATTTTATTACAATTATATGAAAAAAATTGAATGATAATGTTTCTTTTTTGCTTGTTTGTAGTGATACTTTGTGCTCTAAAGAATACAGCTTGCCTGGAGATCAGAGTGCTGAGCTAGTACTAGTTAGCCAAAAAGCCAGGCAGTGGTGGCACACACCTTTAATCCCAGAACTTGGGATCTCATGCCTTTCATCCCAGTACTTGGGAGGCACACACCTTTAATTCTAACACTAGGGAGGTGGAGACAGAAAGTGTTATGGCTGGGCAGGGAGAGGAATATAAGGTGGGAGGAGACTGGAGCTCAGCCCTTTTAGGCTGAGGAGCTGGTGAGGTAAAGAGGTGGCCATGGCTTTCTCCTTTGTCTCTGATATTTCAGCATTTACCTTGATATCTGACTCTGGGTTTTTATTATTAAGACCAATTAGGATTGAAGCTAAATTTGTTTTATCTGTTTGTTTGTTTGTTTTGTTTTGTTTTGAGACAGGGTTTCTCTGTGTAACAGTCCTGGCTGTCCTGAAACTCATTTTCTAGGCAAGGCTGGCCTCTAACTCATTGAGATCCACCTGCCTCTGCCTCTCAAGTTCTGGGATTAAAAGCAGGAGCCACCACCAGCCAGTAAGAATGTTTCTTATAAAACCATAAATAGATCTATCACATGATCCATCTACTGGATATGTACACAAAAGACTTTACTCCAGCAATACTTGCTCATCCGTGTGTTTGTTGCTGCTCTATTCACAAGCAAATGGAAACAACTTACCTCTCCGGATCAACTGATTAAGAAAACTGAAATTTGCAGGTAAATGGATGGGGATGGAAACAATCTTTATAGGTGAGGTAAATAAGATACAGAAATGTCACGTTTTCTCTCATCTATATATGTTAGTGTTGAATCTTCACATAAATGTGTTTCATTTGAAATACTTATAGGTCAGGAAATTAGTAATGTTCTTTGGGGAGGCTTTTAATGGAGGGAACATCAAACTCAGTGGTCTAAAAGGTTAAAGCTGCATAGTGTAGCCAGAAGAGTTAAAGTTGAGTAGAGAATGTGAGAGCAGGGTAGAAGAGGGACCACAGGGAGGAATAAATAGTTTTCCAAGTCTTATGTGTGAACACACTACTCTAGAAGCTTCCTAAGATATGTAGCTGTGGTGTCATTTTGTTTGTACTCTAACAAATAAAGCTTGCCTGGAGATTAGAGTGCAAAGCTAGCCACTAGAGGCCATACAGTGGTGACACAGACCTTTAATCCTAGCGCTTGGGATCACATGCCTTTATTCCCAGCACTTGGGAGGAGGAAACAGGAAGTGATACGGCTAGGCAGAGAGAGGAAATGATAAGGTGGGAGGAGACAGGAGCTTGACCCTTTTGGTCTGATGATTCAGGAGACGTAAGAAGTGGCTGTGGCTTGCTCCTTTGTCTGTCTGATCTTTCAGCATTTACCCCTATACCTGATTCTGGGTTTTTATTATTAAGACCAATTAAGATTCATGCTACATATATCTGCACATATATGTTAAGTGTTTAAATGGACTTGGCTCGTGTGATTGTTTGAATGAGGATGCTCCCCACAGTCTCATGTATTTCAATGGTGGGTTCCTGGTTGATAGATTCTTTAGGAAAGATTAAGAGGTATGGCATTGTCATGGTGGGGCCTTTGAGCTTACAAAATCCCACTGCCAGACCCAGTCTTACTTGCTCACTTTGCCTGCCTGCCTGCCTATCTCCCTTGCACCATGTTCACCACCATGATGGTCATTAAGTAACCCTGTGAAACTATAAGCAATCCCTCAATTAAATTTTTCTTACAAGCTGCCTTAGTTATAGTGTCTCTTTACAGCAATAGAACAGTAGCTAAGATGCTTTTTAATGGGTGACAATATCCCTACTGGAGACCACTTGGTAGCAAATATAAATACCTTGTGCTAGGAATGCTTTACCTCCTTTGGAGTTGTTGTCCAGTTAGGTCCCATAGTTCCCCAAAATTATGGGATGTCAATATCCTTAGTTGTCCTTCGGAACTTGATAGTAAGATTCAATTGCTGATGATAGAATATATTTGAGTCATGGCATAATAACCAAGCTGTATTGACTTAGAAACTTCATCCCTACTGGCTAACTTTCATAGTGATGGAAGGAACTATGCATGCCAGCAAAGGAGAAAAGTAAGCACCAATTGCCCAGCTGTGACTATTGACCTCCAACAACTATTATCCTGGAAAGCTATATCTATTGATGCAATAGTGGCACTAATTTCATAGGAATAACAAGCTATATTCTGATTAGATTTAAGACTTACTCCACAGGAACCCTTACATGACATTAATTGCAGTAAAGAAGTAGTGTCTGCATAGGTTATATGCCCCAGGGGAAAACCTACTAATAATATTCTGCAAAAGACGATACAACATTAAATTCATCGCTTTTTATACCCATGGATTAGTGCCTTTGTCAAACTTCATCAGAGGAGCTTCTATTTGCAGTAGATAGTGATTAGCTTTGAGACCCACAGCAAGTCAAGATGCAGGGATGTAGATGGTTCAGCCCTAAATGGGACATCTGTATCATACCTCTTTTATCTGGGCTCAGGAGTTATTGTAGAAGAGGAGGTAAAAGGGGTGTAAGTGCCAGAGGTGATGGATGAGCACAAGGATAGTGTGCTTTTCAGATATAGCTGGGTAATTGCATACATAAACTCACAGTTGTGACAGTATGCAAAAGACCTATGAAGACTTAAACCAGCTAGACAGACTCAGTATATAGAGTGGTAGATATGCAATACCACACCTAGTTGAGAAAATTTTGGTATTGAAAAGTGGCTGGAAGAGGCAGCATCTGTTTTTGTTTGTTCAATTGTATGTTTTTTAAGTTTGCAACCATTGGTAGGTTGACAAAAATAATCAAAATATATTGTATGAAATTCTCAAGTAGTAATAAAATAAATATGATTGAAGAATAAACTTACGTCCCCTGCCACCTGATTTATGATAGAACATCTTAGAAAACCATTTCATGGTTTCAGAAAAGACTTTGTTTATTCAATTATCAGGAAGCTTCTTTTCAGCATTAAATATCACTGGTAGTCCAGCAGGTGTGCAGAATCACCTTCATAAGATGATATTGACACTGTGCCAGTCAACAGAGTAAAGGCACTAATTTTTCTCTAGTGTCCTTAGCAAGGCCTGTAAGCTCATCTTTCCCTTCTCAAAAAGGAATCATAGTATTACTAATGTCCTATTGTAAATGTTGAGCATCAGTTAACTCATTATGTGTGAAATGGTCTTGAGTGTGAGCATGGTTTTTGTTTTTTGTTTTTTCATTAAAATTCTAAGACAGGTGCAGTTTTGAATTTAAGGTTTGACTTACAGGGGAATTTCATATTTCCAAGAACTAATATTAAGGGGATAGAATAGATTGAAGCTTTGCTTGGTCATTGGCTATCAGATATGTGTTCTTTCTTTCAATATTGAACAGTGTACTTCTGTGATGGGAGAATTTAGCAAAGTAAACCTAATATTAAGGGGATAGAATATATTGAAGCTTTGCTTGGTCATTGGCTATCAGATATGTGTTCTTTCTTTCAATATTAAAGCAGTGTACTTCTGTGATGGGAGAATTTAGCAAAGTAAACCTAATATTAAGGGGATAGAATATATTGAAGCTTTGCTTGGTCATTGGCTATCAGATATGTGTTCTTTCTTTCAATATTAAGCAGTGTACTTCTGTGATGGGAGAATTTAGCAAAGTAAACCCAGTAGGTAAGTAATTGTTTTTTATTACCACAAATTTCCATATGTATATTTACTTAGATTTCTTAAGTGACCAATGTGAAGGAAAATACTTGTTGTACCAAAGAACCAAACTGTCCTTCCTGTTATTGAAAAAGGAAGAAAAAAATCCTTCTTATAATAAAAAGTTCTATTGTATTTTAACTACCATATGGATATCTTTATCATTCCAATATTAAATATAGAAAAATAATTCTGGGATTATATTCGCCTAGTTATAGCTAAAATATAGTTGATTTTCAGGATAACATTGTCATCAGGACTCTGATACATTTGTGTGTTACATTTTATAGAATCTTGTATATATAATATTGCTCTTAGATCAGAAAGGGATTAACAGAACTTTGTGTAAACCCACACATGTGCTTCTGTATTGATCTTTTGAATGATTATCCCTCTGTGTTATATAATTAATAAAGAGAAATGCTTAAATAAAATACTTTAATTAATGTTTGCATCTGGTATAAAATATGTTTAGAAAAATAGGCTTTGTATTTAGTAATAGATAGGAATTTGTCGAGCATCATAGTGATAATCCAAAATAATAGACATTTGGACAAATTACAAGTTTACTTCTTTCATCCAAAATAATTACAGAAATGTATTGCTAAGGGACTCAATCTTCATCTCCTCTCAACTTTATATTTCTATAGTCTACTAATGATTCTCTTTTTTTTCTTTTACATCCTTATACTAGGTAGCCAAATTAATAAAGGTGGAAATATAAATGGCTGCACCATTTTAAAAGTACTCCCTGGGGCAGGGGTGGGGGGGGATGCTGCCTGGAAATCCCAAAGAGCCTTTGTACTTAGGACTCAATGGCCAGTATCCAGTCATGTGGCTACACACAGCAACAAGACTGCAGAAGAATGTCAGGCTTTGGTTAGAGCATCAGTGGGTGGTTTCTAATGTTAAGGAGAATTTGAACAAGGTACTTTGTAAAACAATGAACAGTTAACAGATGGACTAATATCAGAAGTAAACCTCCAAGTTTGGTGACATAAACATTGAAAGTGGCTGTGGGCTGATATTGAGTAATAAAAGGCTATGATATTTTCACCATTGGCATTTATTTGTATCTTTCAGAAACTTTAACTCTTGTGTCAGTACTTATTGAATATTAAATTGCCAACTGGTATCTTCTAGATTCATCCAAGTCAAGTTCTGTATTTTGTTACCTACTTGAATGTTTGGGCATTAAAAATATGGACTTGACCTATTTTACTCACCCTCCCACCCCAAACCCAGGAAACTCCACAGCACTACAGGAGGAGACATGGGCAACAAAGTACGTTCCTGAGAAACCAGGTGAAGAAAACCACAGTTATTTCTAACGGGAACAATGAAAACACAGAAAATAAATTTGAAAAGATCTGTTTTAAACATATTAAAGCAATGTACACCTTAACTGTGATCTTATTATACACTTTTTTCTACTTACTAGGCCATCTTAGGTCACCGTTAAGTTTCTTGTTAGTGCCTAAAATCCTAATTTCTTGGTTATATAATCTCTAAATTTAGAGCAAGTTACTACATTTGTTTAGTACAAATGTAGCAAATAGCAGGTTTAAACCAAGTCAAAGCATTTAAAATAGTATTAAAGATATAAATTCATTAATTTTGACTCAACACTGGATATTATTTTAATTAATAATAATAACTATTATATATATTACAAAAAGTTAAAAGAAGATATAAACCTGGTACCAGGATCTAAAATACATTAATATATTAATAAAAATTAATTTTCATGGTATTTAAATTCGAGTAAGATGAATATATTCCCTAGTATAAAGTCAAAATCACCTTACTGTTCATTATTCATGAGAGAGTACTTACTTAGTCAAATCAGCTTTTATGATTCAATATTCAGTTGAATTAAAATATGGTAGAACTTTGTGTCTGTACCAATGACATGATTTATTAGAATTTTCATATATATTGTGATTACTAATTTTACATTAAATTGAGTTTACTTTATATTAAAATATGCATAAAGAGAAGCATCTACTCATGTTTATTATATTTATAATTTCCAAATTATATGGAGATCCTCATTGAAACATTTTTGTATTGTTGGCCATCAACTTTGAATTATTCTCTGAGATTTATGCTAGACTTCAATTTCTATAATAATTTATTACTAATTCTACAAATGAAGTAAAAAGTAATTATACTTTATCTTTCACAGGCAACAATGGTTTTATTGCTTCATGTTCATATGGCATTTCAAACCTTCAAACTAGTTACAAAGGAAAATTCTCTTAAATTCGTTTTCAAATGATTAAATATGCAAACATTCTTTTTTTCTGAAACATGTTCAGAAAAGGGAGAAAATTAGTGTATTTCAGTCTCAAATGAATTTGGTATTTAAAAACCTTTACCTAGATAAACAGAACAATTGCCAGCAATTCTCTTTGGTTAGTAAGACAATATTCAGCATAATGAACCACCCTACTAGATTACTTTTGACACTTTAATAATTGTTTTATTCTTTTCACATTTTTAAATCTTTTATTATTTTCTATTTCTGTCACTACTAATTTTACTCTTTAATCTCACCTTATTATCTTGTCATTTAATACTTCTCATTTTCCCTTTTCTCCCGAGATATTTCTTCACCTTAAAATTCACATATTTGAACATTTTCTTCAGTTTAGAATGTTTTATCAACTGTTCATCTTTGAAACATCTTATGCCACATTTTCTGAAAATTTTCACTAATATAATGTTATATGATATACTTTTATCATATTTAGAACATGGGATAAATCATTTTCTGAACCATATTAAATTTACATATGTCTTGGAAGAAGTATTTATTTAAAAGTCCTTTACTTAAAATATAATGTAAATTTAATCAAGAGAAAGTAGTTGGATATACACAAATAGTGAGGGTTTTCCCCATAAACACTCATTTCTTTAATTTGGGTTTTTAACATCTGCTTATATTGATCAGAACATAAGGAATATCCTCAAGCTAAAAGAGTGAATAATGGGATGGACATCTTATTGGAAGGACTGCATCCTTACAAGGTAGGTAAAAATGTAATCATCTGTGAAAAGTAAATGAGTAGAACATTTTTATCAAGTAAGCTTTGAAGAAGTTCTGTTCTAGTTTACATAGACACACTGTGTCATTGATTTACTTTCAACCTCAATGAACACCTAAAATTTTGTACCATTCTGAAAAAAGTAAAAACAAGTAATATTTATTAAATATTACCTTTGTGTCCAATGTAGCAGCATACCTTCAATCCAATGTTCATTGATGTTTCAAATACTTATGTGCTTTTCAAATTTTATTACAACTAGAAGAAATTAGTGAAAAATAATACATTCTTGAGGGATTTACTTTTAAAGATTAAATATTAAATATATGAATTCAAATTAACCCTATATTTTGGAAAAAATGAGAAAGAAATGATTGCTGCATAAAGAGAACAGTCATGGAGTCAGACGTATGGTGGGGGGAGGCAGGGTCAGACCTGAAAAATAAGTACATTTCACTTCAATCTTTTCAATAATCTTTGTTGATATTGTTATTTAAGCCATTTGCCCTTACGTTAAATGAATACACTTTATTGGAAAATAAGTAATAATAAGACAGATTGACATCTTAGATTCAAAGATTCTTTTAATGACCTCAGTTGAAGCATCCATCTATAGAGAAGATCTGGATAAAGTGAACAGGAATTAAATGATACTTTACTTTAGGATTAAAACAGTAAACAGAAGCATATACCACATATTCCCCTATGTTAATGCAGCTCAGCTCCACCGCCTTACATCTTCATAGTCATAATGGTTTTAAAGATTAGGATAGTAAGAGTGGTGAGAACTATTGGTAAAAATATCATTCTAGGGACTGCAGAGGTGGCTGAGTGGTTAAGAGCACATACTGCTTATGCAAAGGAAAATAGTTCAGTTCTCAGCACTGTCATCTGGTGCCTCACAACCTCCATAAGGCCAGCTCGAGGGAACACTGTGCCCTCTTCTTGACTCCAAGTATATTAACTGACATGTTCACAAAACCCTACATAGACACAGACATATATACATAATAAAAAATAAAGAACATTTTAAAAAGAATTTCATTTTTTGAAATATCTGTTATGTTGGAGATCTACACCTATTTTTTAAAAATGCTGCAGTACCTCAGAAAT
Organism: Peromyscus eremicus; assembly: GCF_949786415.1. NCBI lineage: Eukaryota > Metazoa > Chordata > Mammalia > Rodentia > Cricetidae > Peromyscus > Peromyscus eremicus. The sequence goes on from NC_081435.1 coordinate 8,562,901, forward strand.
TAGATAACCATGAGATTTACTTCCTCTGTCTATTTTCAGAAATGAAAGATTATCTTCAATTCCTATACTGACCTAGGTGAAACACAGTCTAATATCAATACATGATACTTTCTATTATTTTTTCATATTAAATACTAAATGACTAAAGAATAAAACAGTTTTGACAGAAAGTGACAAATTCATCTCCATAAAATTAATTTTATGTCAATTTATAAAATAATATATCAATACATAATTGTTAACAATTTATAATTTATAATTTGTATATTTCTTTAATGTTAAGATAAGATATATACAGCCAAGCAGAATTTGTAATAAATCCTCTACATTATGAATTACTGGAAAATGTATAACATTGCTCCTGCGTTTTCTGTTTTCTTTTATTTGTTTGTTTTGTTTTTTCAAGGCAGAGTTTCTTTGTAAAATAGTCCTGGCTGTTTTGGAACTCACTCTGTAGACCAGGCTGGCCTCGAACTCACAGAGATCCACCTTCCTCTGCCTCCACAGTGCTGGGATTAAAGGCATGTGCCACCACTGCCCAGCATTTTCTGTTTTCTTATCCATTTAATTTTGGATAATTTAATGGATATTTTTTGATAATTAATGAAATACTTTTGAAATATTTGCATGGTTTATGTATTTATTTTTTATTTATTCTTTGGAGTTTTATATACTAGTATTGTTTTTACATCATTTCTACTCTTCTATCTGACTCCTTCCCTCCCTCCCTCTTGAGTCCTTGATTCCTTTTAGAATCGTTGTTGTTATACATACACACACATGCACATGCACACATTTTCAACTGAGTCCATCTAGTGTTCCTATGTACATGTGTTTATGTCTGACCAGTTGGGATTGAACAGCCTATCTGCACTTGTCCCTGCTGAGCACTGATTCTGCCCTCAGCACCAAATACACCAAACAACTGCCTGTGACTCTTCATCTAGGTGTGAGGACTTGTGAAGCATTCCCTAGTCACACTTGTTGTCATGCCAACTTGTGTTACCATTATTCAGGCCTTTATTTAGGCGATCATATTGTTGAGACTTTGTGGGTACAACTCTCCTACCATATATAGAAGACACTACTTTGGAGTAGGCGTCCTTCTCTTCTGGATATTACAGTATTTCTACTCCCTTTCTGTGATGTTCCTTGGGCCATTGGTGAGGGAGTTTCACTAAAGATGTACCAGTTATGCTGGGTTGCCCACAGTCATTTATTATTTGCATTTTGATCAGTTATGGATTGTTGCTGTATCCTGTATCTATTGCAAACAGTTTCATTGGCGAAGGGTGAGAGCTACACTTATCTATGGGTACAAAAATAAATACTAAAAATGTATTTTAAAATCACACTGGTTTAAGGAAATGATAGTACTAGGTTTTCCTCTAGGATCCATGGTCTATCCAGCTTTAGCAGCTGGCTAGGTTTACACTACCAGTAATATATACAATATTCTCCAAATATTATAAACAGAAAAACACTTTGTAAATCACTCTGAAAGCTTTGTGAAAATTCAAGACTTACATTCAAATGTTTCACTTGAGCTGATAATTGCCCATGGCTAAATATTCATGCATGAATACACTAATGCTCAATTACCTTTAACTTTCAATTTTTGCCTAGGAACTCAATTCTAAGTACAGGTTTTTCAAATTTCTAATAATGAATCCAATAGCCAATAGCATGGGACAATAATGTATTATTGATAGGTCAGTATTTCTAGACCCCGAGTGAAAGATTTTGTCATAGAAACTAAACGCTCATATACAGTTCAGGTCACAGAAAAGCTGCTGAAAAGTAGTGATCAAAAATGAATTGTTGTTATGCTCTGCTTTATTGGAAACAATCTAGATGCATTAATGGTTCACAGAAAACAAAAAGAAAGCATTGAGAAAGTGCGAAGAAGGTTAATGAGGCCCAGTTGGAAAGAGGTTTAGAGGTTAAAACCAAAACCTAAGCACTAAAGAACTAGTAGATACGTGATGGGTGACAGGGAACAGTAGATGTTCCTACCTGCAATGCCTTTATACTTCTGTCTTGTGATATCTTCACATCTGTTCATTATTTCTAAGCACTTGTGAAATTATTACTCTATTGATGAGAAATTCTGTGTTTCAGGGTAAGGTATTATTTAAGTGACCGATCTGGGACACTATACTGTGAAGATCCTCTTATTTTTACTCATATGTCATTATTTCACTGGAAAACAACTGACACACACACACACACACACACACACACACACACACACATATATATATATATATATATATACACACACATAGATATATTTCAGCAACAGGCTAAAGACAGATATATATCTTTATGTATATATATATATGTATATATATTTCTCTCTATACACACATATACATATATATCTTTAGCCTGTTAATGAATGTTGACACAAAAAGAGCTTGTATATTAATTTGTTCTAACTTTCAGTAACAGACTAATTATAAAACAAATTTTAGTGAAGAAATTTATCATATTTTGATTATAAATATTATTAGAAAGATAGTACAAAATTTATTTTACAGCACATACCAGTGCTTCTAACTTCACAACAGAAAAAAAAATCTATGTTACAAATTCACATGACTCAGTGATTTGTTTCTCTATGCCTTAAGGATTGTTGTGACATTACTATTATCAGGACATCTTGTTACCATTGTCATCTTATCCATGATGATAAAACATTCATGGCCTTCAGAGGCAAGGACCGGGAAACAGAATCATATAAATCTGTTGCACACAGTCCTTGACTTCTGTAAATAATTTGCTGACATCAGATGCTGATTTATTTATTATTATTTCATTTATTTACTCATCATTCATTTGGGCTTTGTGTTTTATTTTCAACTCTCTTCCAAGTTGGTAGCTACATTTCTATAACTGCTTATTTGGTGGAAAATAAAGCAGTCATCTTTGTAAATGCCTGTTTTCCAACCATCAGAAACAGTTTTCTGAGCCAGTTACTTAAGCCATGGTCATCTGTAGATGTAGTGAGAACATTCTCGCATTACAGCTGCATCAACGAATTGTATTTTATTCTCTTTAAAAGTCTATCTAGTCACATCACAATGCTTTTTCTAGTATTTAGTGGAATTTCATCTTATAACAATTGCTGTTATTTTCCTTCCTATGAAAAGCATTTTCTGAGTCCAGAGGAAGCCATATGTTTACACATATCCCTATATTTATTGTTGTTTTCCCATCATTATTTCCCGTCACAGAGTAAGTATCAAAAGTGCTAGTAGACAAACTCTGAGAGACAATTGGTGCAATAGGGTTAGTATATTGTGGGATAGCTTAGAGTACCTTCCATATTCCCACCCTATATGCATAAAATAAACATAGTTATGGACTATAGAATTTTGAAAGTACAATTAAAACTATAAGTTATCCAGGAACATGTTGTAAGAACAGCCATGATATGTAGTATCAGAAAGCAAGGATCAGCCCTGATCACAGCATTGATTCTCAGTGTCACCAATGAAGGTATAAATCAGTGATGAAATTCCACCTATCTGTGCAAAGGGAATCTGTTGACATTACCTGAGGTGTTAAAAAAACAGCCTGGGAGGAAAGACACCATCCTATTATTTACTTTTCTAATAATCGTGGTAAATATGTGAGGAAGTGATTTGAAGGAAGGATTTGGGTTCATGGATCCACAGATTTCAGTCTCACAGGGAGGGGTAAGTATGGAGGCTTACTCATTTTTTTTTTTTTCGGAGAGGAAGCATGAAATTCCAGCTCTTCACAACTTGCTGTGTCAGAAGCAGCTCATAAAAGATGGTGCACATAAACTTCAAGGCTTGCTGCTCATGAACCACCATGTACCTCCCTTCCTTAAGGTCCCACAATCTTCAATGCAGCACCTCTGGCTGGGGACCGAGTATTCCAGCACATGAGTCTGTGGGGAAATTCCACATTCAAAACACTGGCCCATAAAACAGAATAAATAGGTCACTGCAATGTGCATTAAAATGCATACTTTAAAGTGAAAACAACATTATTAAAAACATAAATCAAAACAAGTAAATGAAAATATTATGTATGAAAAAAATACAAAGTGAACTATATTGTACTTCTAGAAGCATCTTCTCAAGCATCTCAGATGAAACTTACAGATGAATATGTGGGAAAAAAATTTGGGCAAATGATAGAAAAACTTTATAGCCACAAAGACAAGAAACTTAAAGCTAATATTATTTAGTCTTGAAGAAATATTCTAAAAGATATAATCAATAATTGAGGCAAATTATGGCTGTCCACAGACTATGGAAACAACTTATAAGTTAATTTGTTTGAAGAAACTTTAAAGTGATGAACTACCCTCAGAATAAGGCAAATGAAGTTGGGGAAAAATACAAATGTAGGTGATGTAAACTTTGTGATCTAAGTACATAAAATGTCTAATTGGGAATTTTAAAATTATTTAAATTTATGCAAAGTGTACAAGAATTCTGCTGTCATATTCAAGAGCCATTCATCAACTTACACAAAATTCAGTTACTTAAACATTGTAAATACTATCATTTTGTCATGACATAACAATTTTAAAAGACACTATGATACAATCTAATTCTTATGTTTTTCTTCTTCTTTTTTTATTCTTTCCAGATAACATACCTATTGGAGAAAATAGGTTATTGAAATAGCCTACTATTAATGGGTTGATGTGAATCTCTGTTTTTAAATCATGTAGTAATATTTTTAATGAAAATAGGGGCAACATAGTTGGATGCATAGTGTATCAATGTTTAGGATAGTAACACCTTCTTGATTAACTGTTTCCTTGATTAGAATGTAGTTTCCCTCTTTATCTTCCTTGGTATTTTGCAGCAACCCTTCATTGGTGTTACTCTTGTTATATTTCCTTAGGAAAGATGCTTTCTTTATAAAGATTTTCATTGAATTGTGGTAAGAAGGTTTAAGTATAGAATATTGTGAGAATTCATTCAGGAAAGGACATTTTTAACAGGAAGAAAAGGACTAGATCTGGTTTATTTCAGAAGTGTCAGACCAGGAAAGATAACTAAATCACAGGGCCAGAGAAAGAAGTGATCCCAAACACTTGGGCCAGTAAAAAGAACAAGGAATTGTTTGATTGATAAGTGGTTGATGACAGAAGCTTGCTAAAAAATGAGCTTGTGGAATACAGAATACAAATGGCCACCTGTTTATACTTAACAATTTTACGCTATTACTTTTAGAGTCATGTATAGTTTAAAAATCCTTCAGATTATTTTGATTGTGTTTCATTATTCTGAAAATATGTGTTGACTATGGGATAAAGAAGTAAAAGTGGTGTCTTTTTTATCATTTTTTTAACCTACAAGGCAAAATATGGTAATGTTTTATTTGTGCTGAAATGTGATTTTATTTGTATGTTAATAAATAAGTTGCTAATAGCAAGCCATAGCAGAAGTCTGGCAGTGGTAGCACACGCCCTTAATCTGATCACATTGCAGGCTGAATCTGTGTGTTCAAGGACATAGCCAGTTTGGAGACACACACCTTTAATCTCAATACAAACCATAGAGACCTGTAGGTCTGTATACAGGCAGTGGTGAGGAGGTCATGTGGTTGGGTTTACAACCAATGAGAAGGCAGAACAGAAAGTCAATAAAAAGACACATACACAGGAAGTAGCTCTCTTTCTCAGGAGAAGGGCAGCATCAGCGGCAGCAGGTGGTAAGAACGTGGTTTTAGTCTCAGCTCTTAGCTACTGCTCTGAACTCTTGGGCTTTTAACTCTGCATTTGGCTCTGTGTTTCTCATTTAATAAGACCTTTAGATCTACAACAAAAAGACTGAAGAAAGGGAAAACTTAACTTAAATGATGTGAGTATCTTATTTGGAGAGTTAGTATGCTGTCTTTCCTGGCAGTTATAATGTCATCTCAGTGGTAAGTTACAGCTCTCCTGCCTTTCTTGGAATCATCAGTGTTCATTTCAATTACACTCATTCTTTCTTCTTCTGCTAATGTGAAGGCTATATCTGCTGGAAAGCAGTGCATGGGGGGAAAATTGGTCTTCCTAATGGTGAGGTCCCTTTGCCACTTGAGTTGGCATTACAGGCAATTTAGCAATAAACATAGGTGTTCTCATTAAAAGTCACTTTCTGAAAATAATGTCTTGCCAGTGAATGAATGTTGTTTTTCAATCTGAAACTATTTTTTTTCAGGCTATTCTTTATATGCTTCTTGTAATACTACACAGATATCACTCTTAAAACAAAATTGCATATGAACAGTGGGGTAATTGATATGTTTTGCACTGAATATCATATTACATAATCACACATGGAAAAGAAGCTAAACTACATGCTAAGCCCATCATCCTGAGATACACATGAATATTTTTGAAAGGAATTAATTTGTAACCATATTTGTCTACTACTTTCCTGGTTATTCCAAATTAAAATGGAAGAAATGTAGATGGTATGTGTTTGGAAAACTTAATAACCCAAATCCATAATCTTAACTCTTCTCAAAAATAATTTGACGTGAAGGTTTCTATTAAATTACATGATTGCTTGTATCTAGACAACTTTCTAAAAAAAATTACTCTAATAATTAGAATAAGGTAAAAAAAAAAAAAACTTAGACAACACTAGATAAATGAAAATACATGCAAGTAGAAAGTCCAGCTCCAAAGCTTTTTCCCAGAGTCCAAGGAAGACACTACAACCATCGAGGAAAACTACTTCTTTATGAATAAATCTATGCACACTGTGCTCTTTCATTCCACCACTTTATTGTTCTCAGTAAGCTTTCTTATCTCTCTGCTGTTCCCTCTTTGTTCTATTGCTTCTTAAGCCTACAGCTTCTTTTCAGCTCTCATTCTTAGCTCCTCTCTTGCTTGACTATCCATACATTTCTCTGCTGTTCTCTCTTTGTTCTAACCTGAGTCCCTGAAGTTTCCAGTTTTTATACACATACAATTAGCAGTTCTCCGGCCAAAGCAAGGTCACAAGGCTTGAATGCTTTCAAGATCATGAAAGCAGATGAGAATTTCTTAAGGCAGTAACTGTCAGGCTTTCTTTATGACTCAAGGTGGGAGTGACTCTTAAAAGCCTCAGTGAACTCTAAAAGGGAACAGGGTCAAATGAGAGGGAGAGAGACCTTAAATCAATTAGGGAAATTTAAGATGGGAAAGGGGAAATCCGGGTATAATACTGCATTCCAAAGTGTGGTTAGACAATAAACTAATCTACAAACCAACGTGAAAGTACAAGAAGTTTAGAATTTGTTAGTGTAGGTTAGCTTGGGGCAGCACTTTCTTATCTGTTGGTGGGGTGAGCACAGGGCACACTTTTTCCCTGTCTCTCGAAGGCTGTGAATCAACAATTTTAGACATGTTGTAATTCTATGTCCTTGGGTGTCTGAAAATGTCTCAAATGAGATACTTTTGCCTGGACACTTCACACTGACCAAATGCCTGCCAATAATGATAATTGCAGGAAGCAGACCTCTAAGTTTATGTCTGAAAAAGGAACAAAGACCTGGTTGTAGAAAACAGATTTTGACTGTGTGACTGTTTTCACACATAACTGGGGGATGTTATCCAAATAACCCAAATGTATAGGGAAAATTGTGCCCAATAAATGATCAACCACACTGTTAGAAGTTCTTGGGAAAAGAGTCAAATGGGAAGGCTACAATAACACACAAGACATTCACTGCAGAAAACAGCTAATACATTCAAAAGGCAATAATACCAAAACACCTTATGCCTTGGCTTCAACCTCCAAGATGTTTGATTTTAGCCAGTGGACTGTATAGGAACACCTTATATGCCAGTTGTTTAGCTCGGTCTTCTTGTGAGACTCCTAACAATGGGAGCAGGGGCTGTCTTGACTCTTTTTTTGGCTTTTGAGAACCTATTCCTCATGTTGGGTTGCCTTGCGCAGTCTTAATGCAAGGGGAGGTGCTTAGTCTTGACATGCCATGCTTTGTTGATACACATTGGAGGCCTACCATATTCTGAATATGACAGAGCATGAGTGGATTAAGGCCTAGGAGGAGGGGGGTAGAGGGAGTGAGAGGAGAGGAGAGAGGGAAAATTGTAGTCGAGATGTAAAATAAATAAATTAATTTTAAAAAAAGAATCAAATGAAATAGCAGAATAGCACATGAAGCGGAGATAATAGGGAAATGAACTCATTCAAAACAAGCTTGTTTATAAGTAATTCTTAAATCTGATGAGCACTTAAACTTTGGTTTATTTGCCCCTTTAAAAAATACTACGAATTTTTCTTGAACTCTGAAGATTCTCATCATTACCTGGACACTGACAGCTAACATTATGGATACTAGATATGATTTCAAATGATAATGATAATGATTTCAATGGTAGCCATATAATTTGTGTGTCCCAATGAGAACAAAACCATGAGAATTCTTGTACAAAGCACAATTTAAAAGGAAACTGACCACAAATTAAACCAAGAGTGGGACACTTTGTATGTAAGATGTTCATTAACTCCACAGCTTATAGCTCAGGAAGCTGGCTCTTAAGTTATAAATCAGAGAAAATAATGTTGAGTGTACAGTTGTTTCAACAGAGAATTGATTTAGAAGGAAACATATTCTTATTTCTGTTCAGATTAACTGTAATAGGCCTTTGGAGCTATTTTATGAAAAATAGAAAAAATGGTCAAGGATATTTTATAAATGACTAGTAAAGAATGATGAAGGTGCCAACAATAAGTCTACTACTTTTACTATAAAATAAACCTATAGTCTCTCTCACTTAGCATTTCCAGGAAAGGCGCAAAGCTACACAAAGAAACCCTGTCTCGAAAAAAACAAAAAAAACAAAAAAGAAGAAGAAGCAAGGTTTCAGAACATCTAGTTAAAATCTTGCTTTCTATCAACTACAAGATGCCATTAGAGTTATTATTAGTTAATAATGATGTTACTAGTTAAATTTATTATTTATTTTTATTTTTTATTTATTTATTTTTATTTTTTGAGACAGGGTTTCTCTGTGTAGCTTTGGTGCCTTTCTTGGAACATTCTGTAACCCATTTTGGCCTCAAACTCACAGAGATCTACCTGCCTCTGCCTCCCTTATGCTGGGATTAAAGGTGTGTGCCACCACTGCCAGGCTATTTTTTATTATTTGATTCATATTTAATCACATATGAATGTCAATGTTGGCATTTGGAGGTCAGAGGACAACTTATGGGAGTTAGTTTTCTTCCTTGTGGATTGGTTTCCACCATTTGAATTATTGTGATCAATCTCAAGTTATCAGACTTGGCAGCAAGTGCCTTCATAGCTGAGCCATTGTATTGGCTTTTTTTTTTCCTTTTATAAGAAATTCACACAAATACAATGAAATATATAAACTAATTGTCAGCATTTGAATCTATTCTTAGTTTGGCAAAACTAAAATGTTTATAAGGTATAATGTGGTGGTTTGAAAGAAAATGGCCTCCAAAGGGAGTGGCACTGTTAGGAGGTGTGGTCTTGTTAGAATAGGTGTGGCCTTGTTGGAGGCAGTGTGTCACTGTGGGGGTGGGCTTTGCTTTTCTAGAGCTATACTCAGTGTGGCAGAGTGTTCACTTCCTATTGCCTGAAGATTAAAGATGAAGAACTCTCAGCTCCTTCTCCAGCTCCATGTCTGCCTGCATGCCACCATGTCTCATTATGATAATAATGGACTAAACCTCTGAACTGTGAGCCACCCCAATTAAATATTTTTCCATTATAAGAGTTGTCATGGTCATGATGCCTTTTCCCAGTAACTGGGAACCATAGCTAAAACATATTAGAAGATAGAAATTAACTATAATTAGAACTCATATTTCATAGTTCAATTTGATCAAATAATTTTACTATTATTTTAATAATATCCACCAAAATTTCATAAGAAAGAATTAAACATATTATTTGGTTTCATCTATTACAAAATGAAAATAATGAGTTGTCTTTAAAGATATACCAATGATAATTAAACATATTAGTATCACTAAAGTGTATTTCTTTCATGCTAATTATGACTCTGGGATCAGAGGAACAGAGAAGTGCTATGTATTGAGACAGGAACATGGAAGCATGTGGTGAATGCATCTTACTGCTATAATTTTGCTCTCTTATTGAAGACTCTCTGACATAAAACGTGTTGTTTGGCTGTGAGAGACATGGAGAGATGCACTCATTGGAATAAGACTTTTTGTTACTTTCTCAGACATTACTCAGCATATCTGACTTTGTATAGTTCCCTCAAAGGACCTTCCACCATTCATAAATCTATATCTATTCTTAACAAAATAAGTATGAGACCATGATAACTCTGCAACAATAATCTTTTGCGGGGTAATTTTTAGAGAAAAACTATTCTGAAGGCTCTCTTTTGCAACATAAAATTTTCTTTTTTTTTAATTTTGTAAACACCACACCATTCAAATTTGTTACATCTATATAAAAAGCCATATGTAATATGGGAATCTAATGTGATATGGATGTTTTTACTAACTCTCCTATCTTTACTGAGCCTCTTTGTGTTTATTTTAGTTAGCACACTGTCCTGAGACAGAAGACACTGCTTTAGATTTTTCTAATATGCAATAAAAGCAGTCAAGCAACAGGCAGTCATAATTTTCTAGTTTTTAAGATTACGAAGTGTCTCTGTTTAATACTGTTTGCTGCAGTATTGGTTCTTGGTTTCATATTTGAACTTTAGCTTACACTGTTTGATTTAAATGACATTTTGAAAAAGAAAGTAGGTTTTTTTATAATTAAATATCTTATCTTCTGCTTATTTTGTTATAAACAAATAAGATGTCTTTATGACTTTTCTAAATTACTTTTGCAAGCATATAATATCTACCCAGAGTAATATGATAAATGTAACCATAAGTGGTGAAAAAGCAAAGGATGACCCAGGGCCCGACTGTACTTATATCCTAGTATTAAACATGGATTTCTATGTAACACCATTCATTATACCATTCCCTCAAATACTTAAGATATTTGTTCTTGAATTACCTTTCACATCCTTATGATCTGATTTTCAAATTTATAGCTCAAAACTCCCAATCTCTATAAACCTGAAAATCTGCCTGCATTTTTCACTTTATTGAATCCTTTCTAAATAATAAGAACTGACATTTCAATGGCTGTCTTATCGCATGTTGCCATACCCTACAGTTTGCATATGACGTGGTCCCCACATGTCCACGTTTCACAAGTTTGTTCAGCAGCTGGTGGCACCTTTGTGGGAAATGGAACCTTTGTGAGCTAGAGCCACTGGAAGGGAATGAAATCATCGGGAGAATCGAGTCAGTACTGAAACATTCCCACATAGCTGATTCTCCTGTCTTTGGCTCTGGTTCTTTGTAATATAGCATGCCTTCTCCACCCTGATCTACTAATGGTAGTTAGACTAATACAGTATGAACTGGATAGGGCCTCTCACAGTATGAGGAAAAAATACTTTCCTGCTTAAACATTTTTTTTTCCAGACATCATGTAGTAGCAATGGAAACTAATTGATAGACTGGAAGTGATTTTTCTACAGTGCAATTATCTTGGCACTTCAGTTTACTAGAAAGTAACTAAGATGTTTAAATTTTGTAATTACACGTATGTAGATATGAGACATTGAATAAACCCTCATTACAATATTGTTATATATCAAAGTATTATAATTTTGTATCAAATAATATTACCAATTTAACACAAACCACTAAGGTAGGGCCTCAGTAAGAGCTAGTTGCTAAGGGAAAATATAGAGATGTTTGAATCATTCATTAACTAACATGTTAAAACTGATAGGGTAAACTCATGAAGCCTCAACCCTACAAAAAAACCTCCAGGCCACAGAGGAATGCAGAGAACAAGTGAAACAGTGTTTTCCAAGGAAGAACACAACAATTGCTTACATAGTATCAGATTGCTAGTCCTCTAAAGATACATAAAGATATATAATACAGACTAGTAAGGTGGTATTTACATTTTTAGAAATATGTATGTGTACACATATATGCATGTAATAATATATGTTAAAAAGGGAGATTGAATCTGAATGGGAGCAAGGGGAGTTGTATTGGAACATTTGGAGTGAGGAATGAAAAAGGGAAAAGGGTATGATTGTATTTTATTCTAAAAAACAAAAGACATAATTGAAGCAAATTCACATTCGAAAGGCAGAATTCTGCTTTTACAGTTTTAGTAAAATAATAATTTATCATGAAGATAAATAATTATTTTTTCTCAATTTTTACCTTGCATTATTTGAGAATACTCTGATCTTTGTCATATGAACTTAGCGCTTTGTTTATACTAGGCACATATCTCTAGAAAAAGTTTATTTTTCAGAAATATCTTAAGTAACTTATAGAATATAAACATTGTGATTTGATATGGGCATGAATAATGAATTAATAAGAAAATAAATTTGTTTCTTTCCTCTAGTGTTTCAAAAGTATTGCATTAGAGGTATTCTTTATAAAACTTTAATTGCTGTAAACATTACAACAAAAGCGTATTCTATGTAGTGCTTTCGGTTGTCTCCAGTTTAGATTTTCAAAGAAGCATACACACACGAATATGTATTGCAAATTTTCACTTGTATTCCAAAGATCTAAACATTATATAAATTTACCAAAATTCTGTCAAATTTAGCAAAGCATCTAGTAAACCAAGATTAAATAGAATATAAAATCCATGGTTTCCTGCTTTTCTTCTTCTTGATCCTCTGTCTCTCATTATTATCATTATTTTCTTTCTTTCTCTCTCTGTTCATGTGAGAATAAAGGTGTGCATATGAAGACCAGGGACAACTAGATGGGAGTATGTTCTCTTCTCTTTCCTTTCCTGTTGGATCTGGAAACAAAACTCCATTGTCAAGTTTGTCCAGCCAGCTCTCTATACCGGCTGAGCTATCTTCAAAGCCTGTGTGTGCTTATCTTGTGGGGAGCACAATTACAAAGATCTCAGGTAAAGCTCTTATTCTCACACTTTCCAGCTGCCACCAGGGTGGTAACCTGAGAAAAATACGTGCTCTCATTTTATCATCTTTCATTATTTTTAGTCAATCCCTTTTAATTTCCCCAGCCCATTTTGATTTAACAAGAGAACAAAACCTAGCATCATTCAATTATCTAAAAAATATTTTCAGAGAATATTGTTTGACAAATGTTCCATAGTCTGCATCCATGGCTAAGAAAACCATGATTTCTGCTATCTAGACACTTACGACAGTGCATTGGAAAGAGTGGATCAGTACAGACAAGAATACTGTATCATGTAGACGTTAATGGATAGACATGGGTGAGCACTCCTCAAGGGCACAAATGATGAGAATAACCAAGGTGAGCATTGCTCAAGGAGACAGGACCCTCCGTGGCACTTGTCATGGAGATTTTTCATAATTTGGCCCCCATTTTGATAACTATGTCCTTCCTCTCTCACTAGTCACATCTCTCCTTTACATCAGTCAACATTGATCTTATTGAAGTTCTCCGAATATGCTGTGCTGTGAGTCACAATTTTGTTTTCACATGTGTATTATTACCTCACTCATAATACCTTTCTTAACTTTGTATTTTTTGTTTCTTTGTTTCTTTGTTTTACCTGGATAAAGCCAAGGTTGGATATTTTATTCTCTTTTTTCCCACATATTTTATTGATTATTTTGGGTTTTCACATAATGTACCCTGTTTACATTCATTTCCCAGTCTTCATAGGCCCATCTCCTTCCTTGTGGTCTACCCCCAAAGAGAAAAAGAAGAAAAGAAAAAAAAATACCAAGTCCAATTTTTGTTGCCTATGTACTCACCGGAGCATGGTCAATCTCCCAATGGCCAGCCCCTTAAAGAAAACTGAGTCCTTCCCCAAACCCTCCCTTGCCAGAAGCTATCACCTGTAAAGAGCTGCACATCAGTATCCTTATCATAATTCTTAAGCGTTCTCATCAATAGTTTTCTGTCTAGACTATTTGTTTTTTCATTGGTGGGGGGTCATTGAAGGGGAAAGATTTTCACAGAAGCCTTCTCTGTTTTTTATACTCAGCTGTGTCTGTGCGCATCAATACCATTGCAAAATAAGCTTGGGTGCCCTTTATAATTGGGGGCAGCACAGATCATGGGCTTCCACATGGGTTCTGGAAGCCATACAGACCATGGACATCAATATGACCCTTGGCTGCAGCGTGAACAATAAACACCATCATGGCCTTTAGGTGGGAGTACAGGCCGCTGTCATCAACATGGCTTTCAACAGCAATATGGCTGTGGACACCAAAATGACTTAAGGCAGATACACAGACCACAGACATCTAAATGGCCTTCAGTGCTAACGTGGACAACACATATCAACATGGCCTCTAGCAAGAGTATAGACTATGGACATCAGTATGGCCCTTGGTGATAGCATGCATCATGGATATCAGTATGGCTTCATGCACAGACGCATACATAGCCATCAGTAGCAACAAGAACCAGGGACATCTAATTATTCTTTATGATTCAGTACAACTTTTTTTTTCTTCTGGATAGGAAAATTTTCTTGACTTTGTCACCTCTAGTGTGAATTTTTTAAGCTATTATTTTGATTTTATGACATCATTTTCTTATGATATAACAGCATTGGTAAAAATTATGAAACTCTGAAGTTTAAACTTTATTTAGTCTCCATTAAAACTTACATGAAGGTTTCAGTAATTTAAAAAATTTTAAATTAGATCTAAATCACGTCAGCAATGGCCATCATTATCAGAGGCAGCTACATGGGTTTAAAGAGCCACAATGGTTATTTTCTCTACAATGTTTGAAACTTTATTTCTTCTTTTCAACAAAAAAATCCCTACATAATTATAATGAAAATATCAGACTTTCAAAATAATGAATATTTTATAAAAATATAGCCAACAAGTCTCACAAACAAGTATAGTTAAACAAATTGCACAGCTTAGAAGGGGCTGAAAAATAAAATTAGTATATTGTCCTGACACGGGAAGAATACATTAGGCAGGAATTTAGGAAACCTAAGTGGACTTATTGCAGGGAACCAGAGTATTGGATACATAGGACTTTTTTTCATTGTTATTTTTTGACATTCAAACATTCTGAGAAATTTTGAAGTTAAAGAGAATGCAGTGGATACAGTAAAACAATATGGAACTCAGAGACAGCATGACTCATTAATATCATGAGTTGCTCACAAATACATACAATGTGTATGAGAAGAATTATAACAAGTTTGCAAGCTTGCCCTGTTTCATGTTTCAGTAGGATAAGCAAGTACAGCTGTTAAATAAAGTCTCAGAGATTATATATATGTGTGTGTATATATTATATACATATATATGTTAATATATGTGTGTATATATATATATATATATAATATGGATTTTAGAGTCCTGTGTTATGAGATAATAGTTTATTTAAAGGTAAGTCTTGAAAAATTCTTTAATGTAATGTCTTGATGTGGTGGTTTGAAAGAAAATAGCCCCCAAAGGGAGTGACACTATTAGGAAGTATGGCCTTGTTGGAGTAGTTGTGGTCTTGTTGGAGGAAGTAAGTCACTGTGGAACTGAACTTTGAGGTCTCATATATGCTCAAGATACTGCCCAGTGTCACAGATCACTCTCTGGTGTCTGCAAGATGTAAGACTCTTAGCTACTTCTGCATGATGTCTGTCTGCACACTGCCATGTCCCACCATGATGATAATGGACTGAGCATCTGGACTGTAAATGAGCCCCAATTAAATGTCTTCCTTTATAAGAGTTGCTGAGGTCATGATGTCTTTTACAGCAATAGAAACCCAAACTGAGGGAGAAGTTAATACCAGGACTAGGGTATTGCTGTGAGAGGCCTAACCATGTTTTTGTTTGGAGGAATTTTGTACTTTATGTTAGGAATGCAGTGGAATGTTTTAAGCATGGCCTAATGGGCCATAGTAGTAGTAACATGGAAGACAATGTGGCTGAGAATAACTACTGGGATCAAGAAGTTTCAGAGGAGAAGAATGTCGGTTTGCGGCCTAAAGACTGGTCTTGTAATACTTTGGTAAAGAATGTGGCTGCTTTTTGCCGTATATTAAAAGTCTGCCTGAGACTAAATTGAAGAGCTTTGATTAACTTTGCTGGCAGAGGAAATCTCAAACTAGCCTAGTATAGACTCCGTTGTGTAGTTATTAGTGTTAAATCTGATGAAGATTTATAATAAAAAGGAGCAAACTGAGTAAATAAAAGTACAATATGTTCAGATTGAGAAAAGGGGCCCCAGAGACTGGAATGGAGTTAAATCCTGTGTTCAAAGAGATAAACAGATTAAGAAATAGAATAAAAGTAGTTGTGACCTCAGGGCAAAATCCTACCCAGATAAGTTTTGAACTTGTGTAAAGGAACTAAAAAAAAGCTTAGAACTGGCTGTGGTGGTGCACAACTTTAATCACAGAACTCCAGAGGCAGGATCTCTGAGTTTGAGGTCAGCATGATCTACAGAGCAAGTTCCAAAACAGCCAAGTATAGGCAATGAAAGTAATCACTGAAAACAGAAAGCTGGTGAAGATGTAATTGAACAAGGGGGCCATATTCCAGTCTCAGCAAGCCCCAGAACTTGGCAGCTTTGGCCACATGGTTCTAGCTTTAGAATTAAGGATAGGGGAAAGGGTCTATTGTAGCTGGAGTTATCTCCAGTCCACTCAGACCCAAATAAACACACAGAGCTTATATTATTTAAACTGTTTGGCTTAATGGCTCAGGCTTCTATTGACTAGTTCTTACACTTAAATTAACCCATAATTCTTATTTATGTTTAGCCACATTGCTTGGTACCATTTCCCAGTTCTGCCTTCACATCTTGCTTCTCATGGCGGCATCAGCAGCTGGCAGCATCTCCTGACTCAGCCTTCCACTTCCCAGAATTCTCCTCTCTCTTTGTCCCATCTATACTTCCTGCCTGGCTACTGGCCAATCAGCATTTTATTTATCAATCAATTTTAGCAACATTTTCACAGCACACAGATATCCACAGCAGTCTATGGAATTTGCTTTTCATCTGAGGAAAGCCACTGAGGCTAGGCATGTGTCCGGGGTGTCTCTGAATGTAAGCCTAGAAAGGCCATTTTGTGAAGCTGTGAAGTTGAAGCCTTGGAGACCCCAAGATGTTGTAGATGCCAGAGCTATGGGATACTTGCCAAACAAAGCTGCTAACAGAGAGTAGAACCAACCCAAGAGAAAGAAATGTGTTTTAGTAAACAAAGCTGAAAGGAGTTGGAGATCTGAAGTGCATCTTGACATCAGATATGGAGATGCTGAGTTTCAAAATTTGCCTAGCTGGTTTTGATCTTGCTTTGGTTCAGTATTTCCTTGCTAAGCTCCCTTCCCTACATTTTGGAATGCTAATGTATATCTTCTTGGAAGTATGTGATCTGTTCTCTGGTTTTGATTTTATAGGGGGTTACATTTAAGAGACTGGATAAATCTCAGAAGAGACTTTGAACTTTGACTTTTAAACATTTTTGAGACTGTGATAGACTATGGGGACTTTTGAATTTGGACTAAATGCATTTTTGTATTACAAAATGGCTACAAGTCTTTGGGGGGCAGAGAGTGAAATACAGTAGTTTGAAAGAAAGTGGCACTATTAGGAGGTATGGCCCTTTTGGAGTATTTGGTTTTGTTGGAGGAAGCTGTGTCTGTGGAGGTGGGCCTTAAAGTCTCATTTATAATCAAGGTACTTTCAAGCATTACAGACCATTTCCTGTTGCCTGCAAGATGTAGGACTCATAACTACTTCTCCAGTACCATGTCTGCTTGTACACTGCCATGTTCCACCATGATGATAATGGACTGAACCTCTGAACTGTAAGTGAGCCACCCCAAATAAATCCTTTCCTTTGTCATGTTGTCTCTTCACAGCTATAGAAACCCTAACTAAGAGACCTTGGTAGATCATGTCAAGAAAAGAAGAAGTGGTATCATCATATGAAAAGGTTTGTTGACTTGGAAAGAATATTCTAAGAAAGACTACATTAATAATAGTGCCTACTATTGAAAACTCCAGTAAAAAAAAGTAGTGAATCATTCTGTTTAATCTAGGTATACATTTTTTACTGGGACACTAAAAAGCACTTGGCAGATTGAAAATGCAACAATGGGGTCAGAGTCCACCAAATGGATTAATGTAGACACTAGTTCATCTGAGATTTCATTACAACAATCAGAGTGTCTTTCACCTCCCTGCATGCTATAAGCCAACAACTACACAGAAGACAGCAGTAGAGAAAGCATTCATTTCTACAGCTTTTCTTTGTATAAAAATTTCTAAAGTAGTATAATTTTAATGCTCATTCAGTGACATCCACAGATTAAATTACCTGCACATTAACAAGGCACATTAGTATTTTCCTAGCATATCTGCTATTTTAATTGATGGATCATCTGAATGTTATGATTTGTCTAACAACATACTCAAATGATTGTAAAGTAACTAAACTTGCCACCATGTTTTGCTTGCTTGAAATGATGAAAATTCTGAGCTGATGGAAGTGTTTATTACTGTTTTGTAAGTTCGCAATAATATCATAATTTTCATTTTACAGATGAAGTATACATGAATTGATTAGCCCATCTAGGATCCCAGAACTGTGAAGGTTTTCACCCAGAAAATATTCCTTTTTTTTCCATTTTTCCTTTCAAAACCTTATTAGTTTTGTAGTACCCACATGGCATCCAATATTTTCTCAACATCAAATTTAGATTATCCTCTGTTCCATATTTCAGTTATCTTTTTTTGGCCCAGTCAATTAAGGTTTAGTATTGGTCAAGGTCACTCTCCATTGTTTTTTTAAATGAACTGTTGAAAATCCTGTAACTTATTCTTTGACATATGTGTCTACTCTATGATTCCTTCTGTCTTATGTCATGGACAAATTTTATGTCTTAGTTTCTTCTCCCTGCATTAAATAGATGCCTATGGAACTTTCTTTAATATCTTTCATATACCTCATGTATTCTTCATAAGAGTAAATGAGATTTGTGTATGTGGGTTCCCTGGTGCTTCCTAGCACATTTTTCCTATTTCTTGATGTTAAGAAAAGAAATTGAAATCTCATAGACTGATTTACAAAACTTTCTATTATCTGGCTTGTGTATAACAGTCTAGAAGTATATTTTGCTTTATGTACATTGGCAAGCATTTTTTGATTTATTTGTTTGTTTGTTTTGCCAAAGGGAACCATTGTATCCCAAAAAAACATGCCATGGTCACCTGTTTGAACATTTTAATTCTCTTTCCTGGACCTAAATAATGACTATATTTTCTATTTATCTATGTGTCTTCCATTTTTCTTTAAAAGCTCAAATGAAGGGTGATGTCCTCCTATAGTTCACTTCCTAGCCTCTGTTCTGCCTCACCCACATCAATTTGTCTATGATGTTGGCTCATGCTCTTCTTGCTTTTTATGATCTTGAAAGTTCTGAGGCACGTTACTTGAGCATTTTGTAGACTATTCCTCTTTTAAGACATGTATAATGTTTTAATGGTGCTTAGATATGTTATATATTTTCCTGGGAGGAAGAGAAGAGTACAAATTAAACTGTCAGTTGTATCACATTGCATCAAAGGATATCATTTCATTTGCCTTATTTTATTATAATTCTCTGATTTTACAGCTTTATTTGGTTTCTTGCCCAATTTTCTTCTTTTGATTTAGAAATCCTTGGACAGAATTTCATAATATATACAGCTGACCCAATTAATACTTATTATAATTATAATGGTAACTTTTAATGGTAACTTTTAGAAATATACTTGAAATGGGTTGAGAAACAAATGCATTGTTAAAGAAAATCAGAAGTTAATGCATTTTCCTCAAGTAAAATTTGAATTTGATTACAGAAGGCAAAGATAAGATAATTGAAGAATTCTTATGACAATGAACTTCTCAACCCAAAAGACAGTGTTGGCAATGATTATAGAAGCATTGCTATGTATATGTTGATGTCAGAGTAAGCTGAACAAGTTTACTGTGTTAACAAACTTCAAAGACATTACAATCTTAAACTGTCTTTGTATATAACAATTATATGTAGATGTGTCTTTATTGTGTAGCAACTTACTTTGAAGGTCCTCAAGGACTAGGGAATTCTAAAGGAAGGATCATTAATATATAGAAATTAAAAAACTCATTAGCTTCAAAAAATCCATGAAACTGACAAGAAGCACAGCCCTAGCCTCCTGGTTCTTTTTCCCATTGCCTGGCTCATTCTCTAATCTTTGTGACATCCTTTCAATGCATCACTCCTAGTCTGCTCTTCATTTAATAAATTATTATAAAATTTGATCACATTAAACAAGATAATAAGTACTGTCTAAAGACATTTCCATGAAATTTATTTCATAGGCTTTAAAGGAGTTTAATTACTGGGCTGGGGAGAAACAAGCAAGAAAGGGCAAGGCTTTTGAGATGCAAAGTAGATGATAAGATATCTAATTGCTTTCAAAGTATTGTAGCATACATCAAAATATGTCTTTAAAAACTTTAAAGGAACCAATATTGCAAAAATAAATAATAGCACATTGTCTTTCACGAAACAGAAATTTGATATATATAGTTATCAAATTATAGATTTTTTTCATTCATAATTATTAGAACTCTATACCAATTTCTTTATTTGAGGTATTCAGAGTGATATTTTGTCTTATTGCAGTTTTAGAAATAGAAGAGAGTAGTATCCATTGATGACTGTGATTGTGGGGCCATTTTTATTTTATTTGAAAATGATTTTTGTAAAATAACCCTGATTCGGTTTTAACCAAGGCACCTGTGTCATTCCTAACCTGAAAACTGGGAATAAAGCCAGTCATCCAATTAATGGCAATGGAATTTAGTACATTGTGTTAACAGTTTGAAATCATTTTACTTTAGAATGTATGGGTCTAGTGAGGTGTAAGATACTTTCTTCCATTCCCAACAACTTGATTTCCACTCCCAGCCCCACTATATGGTCAAAGAATGAGCCAACTCTTTTGTAATATTATCTAATGTCTTTATGTGTGCCTTGGCAAAAAATGTGAACCGCTTACACACAATGAAGTTCACAAATGGAAATAATGAAAATTAAGGGATTTTCTTAAACATGCTTCTTAACATAAGTTTGTAAAGGAGACTATATCATCTGCACAAAACAGAATAAAACATGTTGTTCACCCAATCCTCATATAAACTATGGAACTATGTCATAGGTAAGTTTAAGTTTAGTTTCTTTAAAGAGTGAATGGAAAAAATCTATCTATCTATCTATCATTTATCATCTATCTATCCATCATCTATATACATGTTTGAATACATACACAAAAATATAACATTAATATTTATCAGTGATGGAGCTGATATTATGGACTTGCAGAATCCACCCTAAGTGTGGATCTAGAGTGTTGTTGTTCTGCGTCAGTGTAGAACACTGAACTCTGGAATTGTCAATAGATAATCATACTGGATTGCTTAGGAATACGGCTTTTGATTATTCTAAAGTGTAGGTGGCTTAAGAGATAGTGCTGATTCTATTTTGTATTATTCTATCATAACTCTGTGAGGGAAAGGAATGGAAAGAGAGGGGTGGGGAGAGAGAGAAAGAGAGAATGTAGCTATTGTTTCAGCTTTTTGGCAAACTGAATAAATCCTGATGAGGACAGCATTCCAACAATTAGGAATATCCATCTTACTTATAAAATAATCTTACTAAGAGTAATCTGCACTTTTATGTCTCCTTATATCAGCTGTTACATTTTCCATAATTAATTGTATGCTACATAGTTTTTAAAGTGACAGATGACTATGATTGGGGATTATAATAGAGAAGGCTAGCCACAATTGAAAAATAATTATTTTATCAAAAATAACATTTAAATTAAATAAGCAAATAGAGATTCCACTCTTAGTACAGCTTTTTTTGTTTATTTGTTTGTTTTATTTTTTTTTTTTTTTTGAGACAAGGTCTCTATGTAGCCCTGGTTTTCTTTGAACTTACTCTGTAGACCAGGCTGGGCTTCAGTTCTGCCTGCCTCTACCTCCTGAGTGTTGGGATTAAAAGCATATGCTACCACTGTCCAGCTAACATGGCATTTTTTTAAAGTAAGTCATAATTTGTCTTTTGTCATTGCTTAGATCAAAGTATATGTTAGAATTTTTTATTGATTTAGTATTCTTAAATAATTGAACTTAATCTTTTTTGTGAAAACACTGAGAAACATGAAATTATTGACATTATTTTACTAATAAAGAAGATGTTTTTCTATACGTTATAACATTTTTTAAAAGCCAGAGTAGTCTTGAACACATTGGCATAGGAGACCACTTTCTAAATAGAACACCAGTAGCACAGACACTGAGAGAAACAATCAATCAATGGGACCTCTTGAAACTGAGAAGCTTTTGTAGAGCAAAGGATACGGTCAACAAAGCAAAGCGACAGCCTACAGAATGGGAAAAGATATTCACCAATCCCACATCTGACAGAGGACTGATATCCAGAATATATAAGGAACTCAAGAAATTAGACATCAAAATGCCCAACAGTCCAATTAAGAAATGGGCTATAGAACTAAACAGAGAATTCTCAACAGAGGAAACTCAAATGGCTGAAAGACATTTAAGGAATTGCTCAACATCCCTAATCATCAGGGAAATGCAAATCAAAACAACTCTGAGATACCACCTTACGCCTGTCAGAATGGCTAAGATCAAAAACACTGAAGACACCTTATGCTGGAGAGGATGTGGAGCTAGGGGATCTCTCCTCCACTGCTGGTGGGAATGCAAGCTTGTACAACCACTTTGGAAATCAATATGGCGATTTCTTAGAAAATTGGGAATCCATCTCCCCCAAGATCCAGCTATACCACTCTTGGGCATATACCCAAGGAATGCTCAACCACACCACAAGAGCACTTGTTCAGCTATGTTCATATCAGCGTTGTTTGTAATAGCCAGAACATGGAAACAACCTAGATGCCCTTCAACTGAAGAATGGATAAACAAAATGTGGTACATATACACAATGGAATACTACTCAGCAGAGAAAAACAATGACATCATGAGGTTTGCAGACAAATGGATGGATCTAGAAAAAATCATCCTGAGTGAGGTATCCCAGACTCAGAAAGACACACATGGTATGTACTCACTCATAACAGGATACTAGATGTGGAACAAGGATGACTGGACTGCTACTCACATCACCAGGTAGGCTACCTGGAAACCAGGACCCCAAGAAAGACACAGGGATCGTCCAATGACAGAGAAATGGAATGAGATCTACATGAACAGCCTGGACATGAGTGGGGGTAGTGAAGGGCGAGGGTGGAGGGAAAGAGAGCTTGGGTGAGTGGGAGATCCCAGCTGAATCAACAACAGAGAGGGAGAACAAGGAATAGGAGACCATGGTAAATGAAGACCACATGAGAATAGGAAGAAACAAAGTGCTAGAGAGGCCCACAGAAATCCACAAAGATACCCGCACAACAGACTGCTGGCAATGGTCGAGAGACAGTCCGAATTGACCTACTCTGGTGATGGGATGGCCAAACACCCTAATTGTCGTGCTAGAAACCTCATCCATCCTAGTCAGAGATCCATGACTAGGCCCCAGGTGGATCTCTGGGAGTCCAATTAGCGAGAATGAGGAGGGTTTATATGAGAGAGAATTGTTGAGACCAAGGTCGGATAAAGCACAGAGACAAATAGCCAAACAAATGGAAACACATGAAATATGAACCAATGGCTGAGGGGTCACCAACTGGATCAGGCCCTCTGAGTGGGTGAGACAGTTGATTGGCCTGATCTGTTTGGGAGGCATCCAGGCAGTGGCACTGGGTCCTGTGCTCATTGCATGAGTCGGCTGTTTGAAACCTGGGGCCTATGCAGGGTCGCTTGGCTCGGCCTGGGAGGAGGGGACTGGACCTACCTGGACTGAGTCCACCAGGTTGATCTCAGTCTGTGGGGAAGACTTTGCCCTGGAGGAGATTGGAATGGGGGGCGGGCTGGGGGGAACGTGAGGGGGGCGGGAGGGGAGAGAACAAGGGAATCTGTGCCTGTATGTAGAACTTAATTGTATTGCAAAATAAAAATTAAAAAAAAAAAAAAAAGCCAGAGTAGGAAGAATGTATATTTAAATATGAGGAGGGCTTATTTGATGGTAGTGACACTACATAGAACATTTAAATTAATTATGAATAACCAATACCCTAAATATTTTCTGCAAATCGATTTACATACTATGTATTCATGAAATACGCAAAAATATCTAAACATAAGCATGAATTTACTTTTCTAGATATCTTGGAAACTGATCTTTTTTTTACTACTTTTAGAAACTTAAGTCATATTCCCTAATTTTTTGGGTTTTTTTGTTTTTCTTTTTTTTTTTTTTTTTTTTTACTTTTTATTTGGTGTACCAACCACAGTTCCTCCTCCCATTCCTCCTCTTCCCCCCACCACCTCTGCCATCTCCCCCTCCAGGCCCACACCCCATCCACTCCTCCAAAAATGTAAGGCCTCCCATGGGGAGTCAACAAAGCCTGGTACATTCAGTTGAGGCAGGACCAAACACCCCCCCACACCCCGCCCCTGCATTAAAGCTGAGCAAGGCATCCCACCTTAGGGAATGGACTCCAAAAAGCCAGCTCATGCATCAGGGATAGATCCTGGTCCATTGCCAAGGACCCCTCAAACAGACCAAGCTACACAACTGTCTCCCACATGCAGAGGGCCGAGTTCTGTCCCATGCAGGATCTACAGCTGAAGGTCTAGAGTTTGTGAGTTCCCATGAGCTTGGTTCAGCTGTCTATGAAGATTTCCCCATCATGATCTTGATACCACCCCCCACTCCACCCCATGCCTTGTTCATAGAATCCCTTTTCCCTCTCTTTGACTGGACTCCTGGAGCTCAGCCTGCTGCTTGGTTGTGAATCTCTGCATCTACTTTCATCAGTTACTGGATGAAGGCTCTATGATGAGAGTTAGGGTATTCACCAATCTGAATTTAGAGGAAGACCAGTTCAGGAACTCCACTATTGCTAGTAGTCTAATCTGGGGTCATTCTTGTAGATTCCTGGGAATTTCCCTAGTACCGGGTTTCTTCTTAATCCCATAATATCTCCCTCTATCAAGATATCTCTTCCATTGCTCTCCCACTCTGTCCCTCCCCCAGCTTGACCATGCCATTCCTTCATTTTTCTCACCCCCCATCCCCTCTCCCCTACCACCCCCACCTACAGTTTACCCAGGATATCTCATCTATGTCTCCTTCCCAGGGTAATTCATGCATCCCTCTTAGGGTCCTCCTTGTTACCTAGCTTCTCTGGAGCTGTGGGTTAGTGAGACTTGCTCCTGAGAAGTTGAACAGGAGACTTTGCCTTTTATTCAAGTATAGGAGAATGTCCTTCCTTGTAGTTCAACAAATAGAGTAGTCTTGAAAATACTGACAAAGTAGATAGCCTCCACATTCCAGAAAAGTTTCATGGTTAATTCTTTTCAAATAGATGTCTGAGATAGCAAATAAGATATTTGATAAAGATAAAACAGATAATTATTATGCCCATAATATTTGAATTTAATCCACTAGATTTAGTCTTCTGATTATAGGTCAGTTTATTTTCGATGTGTCTGAACACAAGGAGATATGTAATGTTTATGACAAGAGTCCCAATATTTATACATAATCAAGTGTATGGCTTTAAACATGTGAGTTCAATGTGTCTGGCAATAATGATGCCAGTCATAATATCCTGATCTTATCTAAGCAACATTAAACAGTAAGCAGGGGCAATTCCTTAAAGCACATTTGTCAAGTATTATGCCTCATGTGTTGCTTTCTTAAGAGCTTGTTATTGAGAAAAGCGCACAAAAAACTTAGAGGATTTACATAAAAATTGTATTACTTTATTACACAGCAATCACAAAGCATTGTTTTTTTCCAAAATAATACTTTCAATTTTAATTATTTCAACTTAAAATGGCCAAGGTTGCCCTAAAAAAACATGGAGATAAATACATCAAACATTTTTAACTCAGAACAAAGGAAAACCAGCAAAAGTTCTTTTCAGTGCAAAACAGAGCAAACATGGAAGGTCTTGACCTCTTGAAAAAATTATTCAAAATCATAGTTTCTCATAAAATGGTAACTATCAACTGTTCTCTGTCCTTTGATGGAGGATCACATAGATAGTTTTGACAAAGGTAAGATTTTAGGTGATTCTTTGAACTCACTGCTTTGTTTAAATGTCACCCTCCCTAAATGAAGGAAGTCAAGCATGCATGATCATCATATAGGTCTGCTCTTCAATATGTGCAGGTGTTTAAACTTTATAACTCACAGTATGCAATCACCACACTCCTAAATTCAATATAGTACATATAGTAAAACCAGGATGCAAAAACTCAGCTGGAGATCTTATGTGGTATTCTGCTGTCATCCTTCTTCTTAAAGTGGTCCTCTCACCTTCAGTGAGAGATAAAGATGACCAAAGCCCTAAGATGAGTGAATAGAGGGCCTAGGAGATGTTTAAATAAGCATAAGTAGACTTGACACCTGAAGCTGCTGTCAATGCTTCTCATCTCTTTCAAGGTGTTGCCTTGTGAAGGGCAAGTTGAAGATTTGGTAAGATGTCAGTGATCCTTATAGTCAAGTTCCATTGCTGTTACTGAGAAAGCTAGGAAGGATTGGAATGGAATGACAGGTTTGGTCCACATTTTAGACCTTACTGATTGACAAAAACTGTGCAAAGCTTCATTGAGATATATAAGTTTTATATTTATTTATATACCCTGAAAGAAATGAGTGCAAGGAAGGATAGTTCTGCCCACCAACATAGACTAGGGTGAAAAATATGAAATATGTGATCAATCCTGGACTATTGTCTCCTGAATAATCATATTAGAGAATCAGAAATAAAAATGGATATTTAAACATGAATATGTTTAGTGTTCATGGAATCCACACATAATAATAAAACTCATATACTGTTGGTTAAACTATCAACTGGAACCAAAATAAAAATATCTGGGAAGAAATTTAATGAAGAATTAAGTACATCAGGCAAGCCTATGGGCATGTTGAGGGGACGATCTTGATTGTTAATTGATACTGAAAGATCTAGCTCCACTGTGAGCAGCACTATTCCTAGGCAGGAATTCCTAAACTGTATAAGAGAGGGAAAGGATAGCTGAGAGTAAGCAGGAAAGAAAGAAAAAAAGAAGAAAATTCAATAATCTTTTCTTTAATCTTTACAATGGATGTGCCCTGGACTGCCTATAATAATGGACAGTGATCAGGAATTGTAAGTCAAGCAAATTATGTCACAGTATTCATCACAATGTCAGAATGTTGGGATAAAGCTAGAATAAATAGATTCCATGTAAAATACTATATGACATGTCAGTGTTCCAATTATATGTTACATATAAATGTTTTACTATATGAATACATTAATTTTAATGTATTAATGAATGGTTTTATGTCATGTAATGTAAATTTCATGGTCAAATTAATAAGTATAGCATATCAAAAAATTTTAATAGGTAAATCAAAAAGTGATTGGTTAATATCAGTAGTGTTATTATTACAACAGTTGGCATTGCATCTTCCAGGCAGACCTTTATTGCAGTGTATGGTCTGTGCAGCTGAATAATATTGATGGTAACTTTTATTCTCCAGTAGCAAGCATAATGCCTTTCAGCAGAATTAACACTAACCAGAAGGGTGAAGTTTACAGTTGAGGATCAACTAAATTTCCCATGTTATATAACATAAGTGAGCAGCAGCTTCAACAATACATAAATCTGAATACAAAACTAATTGCAATTATAGGCACTTAATTTTATACTGAGGGTTATACATTGAGAAAACTCAGTTTTACATAAAATGCTTTATCAACACCAGCATTTCATATTTTACCTACATGGAAACTTGGCTATAAAATAGCATTCATCTACAAGTCTAGACAATGAATTCTCTCATTCACATTTGGAAATAAGATCTGAGCTCAAGAACATAGATTCTGAAACCATACCAAGTTCATCATGGCTTCAGGGACCAAACTAACAGGGACAGAAAGGTAATGAATAAAAGACACACCCACACAGAAAATTGGGATTGAGTGGACTGGGTTCTCTGGTGGATAAACCCCAGAATCTAGGGAACTCAGAAGTTTATTGCATACAGTTGATTAGAGAGTAAGGGTTATTAAATATAGCTAAGTCAAGGTGCCAGGATTTAGGGTATACTGCCGAGTCAGGAGAAAGATTTAGATGATCTCCTAGGAGCTGCCTGCACGACAGCTGTCTTCAAGCTATGCCATTTCTTGTTGGAGAGGCTTTGAAAGTAATTTTCTGCAGATGCTCAACATTCATATTCTGATCAGGAGGGAAGGCTTTCTTTTTTCCGGAGTCTGTGGCTAGGGTTCTTGACATGGTCCTATCTATGTCAACAAGACACACCTACACAGGACTTCACATATTCAAGGCTTCCTCGGCTCCCCTCAGAATCTCACATAGCATGAAAGACTTTCATAAAGGAGTTTATATTTTCTGTGTATTTGTTGCTTTTTTAAAATTTTTGTGAACAAATGATTTACCAAAAACAATCTAAGAGTAGATGGATTTTTATTTTCTGGATCACCTTTGAAGATATGGCCCATGATGGCAGAGAAGTCATGGTGGTAGATACTTAAACCAGCAGGTTCTGAAGGCAGCTCTTAAAGCAGCATGTGTAGTCAAGAAGCAAAGAGTAAAAAATGCTTGTGCTAAATTAGGTTTTTGATTCTATGCAGTCCAGTACTCTGAATGGTAAATTTTTGATGAATCTTCCATTCACAATTGACTTAGTCTAGAAACTTAAGGATAAAATGTCCAGAATTTTGTTTCCAGTGTGATTCTAGAGCCTGTTAGGTTTGATAATAATCACACTCTGCATCATAAGAATCTCATACATAAAACAGATATCTGAAATATATACACAAATGAGGAATTTTCAAAGAATATTTTTTAAAACAAGAGACTAGATAATGAAACTATTCTTAAGAGTAAATAAATGATATGGGAAACTAATAAGGTGAAGGTCAGACGATCTTGTTTTATACACAGTTGTATAATTTGGTGAATGGATTTGGTAATGAAAGATGTATCCTGGTAGTTGTTCTTCATTGTCGTCATCAACATCATTCATTTAAGACTGTCAGTGTTAGGCACCCATTAAGTACTTTAAATGAATTAACTTATTTTATGACTGTAGCAGACCTGTGTACCAATATAGAATGAGTTATATTTAAATTACATAGATTTATGCTTCTGTGACTCTAATGAGTCTATCACAATGGCACAAAATTTCTCTCACAGTAAAAAATCAAGCAATCACATAAAATACCTATAGTTAAATGCCACATTTTAATCACATGCTACCAAAATAGCGACTCAATGACATGTAAATTCATAAAGCATTTGTCTTCCAAAGCTATATACCAAAGCAACTCTTATTTTTATTTCTAAAATATGTATTCCTATTCTAAATTCATCTTAAATTCTGTTTTATATACAAATAATATTAAAATGTTAGAATTTATAATTAATTTCTAATTGTATACATTGTAATTTATGAAGTATCCTAGCGAAATAAGCAAAACAATGTGTAAACCATATGCTAATTTGTATAATTAGATACACTGTAATAATATTAAGTCCTATGTAAATTTCAAGAAGAAACAACATATTAAATGCATTTTAACCCTTTCTTCTTTTCAAATTTGATAATGAACCAGTCCCAACATACATACTGATCATTAAGTAAACTAAAAGAGATTGGTGGTGTGATATAAAATAACAGACATTCAACTGGGAGAAATAAGATAAAATAAACCAAAAATATCTATTATATGTAATAATGATAACCAATGAGAGTATTCTGTATTGTTATTATCCAAGAGTAGAATGTAGGGGATCTTTTTACTACTGAAATAGTATTTTTATTACTTATTTTAAGTTTGGAAATAATAATATAATCATATAATTTTCCCCTTCTCTTTCCTCCCCCCAAACACTCCCTTATACCTCTCCTTGCTCTCTTTCAGATCCATAGCCTCTTTTCAAACATTGCTTTTACAAGGTTGATATATATATATATATATATATATATATATATATATATATATATATATATATACACATATATTCCTAATGTTTATTGTTGTTCTTGTTCAGCTCATATTAGGCAGTCATGTTGGTAGACTTTATGGATGCAGCTTCTTTCCTCTCTCTCTCTCTCTCTCTCTCTCTCTCTCTCTCTCTCTCACACACACACACACACACACACACACACACACACACACATACACACAGTATCTTCATTAAATATAAGATTTAAACAAACTTTTTAGTTTGTTTTTTTTTTTAATAAAAAGGTGAATTTACCCATATATAAGGTGCTTCTGTTAAAATCTAAGGATATACCTTCTTTGATTCCAAGTTTTGGGTTAATAGAGAACAAAGAATTTGAAAATCACAGTCTTTAGGAAAGCTTCTAGACTAGAGAGTTTATTTCACTGTCTGAGTATTTGTTCAATACTGTGTGGCTCTGTATTTGCAAAGCAAACTTAAGGAAGACTAATTAAAAACAATCCTGCTGCCATTATGTAAATAATCATGTGCACTGAGGTATTTATCTAGACAAATATCACTCTGATCAATATCCTGAGGAGGTATTTGTCATTACATCTAGGAAAACAGTAGGATTCTATCATGAAGGAGCATTCAGAAACAAGACAAAACAAATTGAAATTAAAGATATTTGTTATGGAAATATTCAAACGGGAGTAAAGGTAAGAAGAATGTTAGGGCCAGCGGGATGGCTCAGTGTGTAGAAGGGCTTGATGTGCAAGCCTGAAGACCTGAGCTTGAACCGCCACTATCCACTTACAAATCGGGGTGGGCTCCTGCCCCACTAATATCCCCAGCACTGTGGAAGACAGAGTCAGGAGAATCATGGAGGCTTACTGGTGCACTCCTTTTCAGGTTCAGTGTAAAACTGTCTCAAAGAGTTAGCAGAAAGGTTACTAGAACAGGAGACCAGACTTTATCCTCAGGGGAACACCATACACCACATTCATGTGCCACATGCACACATGTGCGCACACTACTTCTAATAAGTAACAAGAAAATCATTTATGAAACAGAAAATAGATGAGTTGCTTATGTATGCTTCAAGTTTTAAGGTGAAAATGAGAACTAATCATCCAAACATGAATGACTTGGGAGAGTAGAATATAGACATTCAAAAAATGGACAGGAAGTTTTCAGTGAAACATGATATTTATTACAATATATGAGCATTAGCAGGATAAATATAAATGTGGACATATAAGCAATAATGAGACTGAAGTCTCACCTCTAGCTGAGGACCTATTAGTAATTGATGTCTTCTGGAAAATAGACAGTTTCTTCAAGGATGCTGACCCCAAGAGACTGCCTGTAACTCCAGCAATTGATCATACATCTCTGTACATGCAGGTAGCATTATGTGGATTCTGCATTTAAAAAGAAGGGCCATTGATATCAAGAAGGAAAAGTGGTGAGTGAATAAGAAAGAATTGGAGGAGAGCACAGGGATGGGGTAGATTTGATAAAGATGTTATGTGTCTTATTGAATTCGCAAGTAAGAATATTATTAAAAATAAAAAGCAAGAAATTATAGTAAAAAACAAAAAATGAGAAGCAATGATAACATGGAGCAAATAAGAAATAGATGACTACAGAAAGATACAAAATTTTGGTAGCAATATTGATAGATAAATGGAATGATTCAAATACATCTAAGTGGGGGATTAATTAGTAGCTTAATTCAGAGGACAGAAGTAGCATTTATTTCTTGTGCACATACTTATAAAAGAAAGATGTTCCAAGCAATACCATCCCTCTCTTTCATGAATTCAACTCACCACAGACTACAAATAATCAGTGAAAACAGAGCTTAATCTTCAGTGAATATTTGCAAGATTTATTTCCCTGTGATTATTTTCTTAATGATGCATTATAAAAATTATTTATGTTATGTCTAGTTACAAGCAATCTAAAAATAGCATAGAGTATGTATAAAGTTTTAGGTTATATGAAAACACCATTCATTTTTATTAAAGACTTGAAGATGCAGATATGTTTATAACTTTCCACCTGTAAGCACGCATGTATGGTGTGTGTGTGTGTGTGCCTATATGTGTGTGTGCATGTGTATTAATATCTGTGTGGAGGAGTCTATGCATGCATGGAGGTCTGAGTACACTCTTCGCATCCCTCCTCCCCTTCTGCCTTATGTCTTGTGTGAGACAAGTTCTCTTCTTGTTTCTTATTCTATATTCAAGGGTTGCTTGCCCATGCACTTCTGAAAATTATCCAGGTTATCTTCCACCTGGCTGTAGGGTGCTGACCTTACAAGTTCAAGCCAATGCTAAGCTTTAATATGGGTTCGGGGAAGCAAGACTTGGTTTTACATTCTTGGGTCAAGATTATACATTAAGCGTTTAACCCACTAAGCCATCTCTCCGTTCCTACCCCCATGGATTTTTGACATTCTAGCATTATTTTTCTCCATACCAAAGGATAAGTAGAAGACTATTAATCACTACTAGAATTTTATTTAAAAGTGAAAAAATAAATACTGGAAATTCTCTTAGAAAATAATCTTTCACATAAATCATCAGTATATATGATCTTCTTTCATTGTAACTACAGAACCATAATTTATTATTAAAATATAACACAAGATAAAGCAGAGCAATCTAAATAATTTTCACCTAAATAATTTCATATTCTATTTAAGTAGTCAATATTTTAATGATGTCATATAGTTACATATTATATAACATATTAGAGTGCATATTTTTTGTGTTTTCAAATGTATTAGTGAAAATTGTTCTCACGGAGCTATTTAGAAAAATGAAGAGGTACACATAGTTGGTATTTTTTCAAATTCTTTCAAAGTTTTCATTTAGTGAACATTTTAATGACTAAAATAATGCAAAGGCAAGTACAGGACATAGTTCAGAGGAAAAATACTTGTTTGAATCCCCAGGGTCCAGGAAAAGAACTGGGGGCAGTAATCAGAATAAATAATTAATGACAGAATCTGTGCGGAACTGCCTGTACAATACGTGTGCTTATACTTCACCATACATGATTTTTCAATATGGAGAAGTTTTGAAGAAGTTTTCCCCTGTATTCTAAGTGTATCATGGAAAACTTTAACCCTTTTAAGTTTTTTGAGACTTTCATATATACATATTATATGTTTTGAGGTAACCTTCCCTCACACCCTCCCTTCCATGTCTGTTCATCCCCATTCCACTACTTCCTTCTCCTAACTAAATGGACTCTTGTTTTCCCCCACTAACTCCACTTAGTGATGTCAGTGTGAGCGTAAGATAGCACCATCCTCCACTGGAGCTATCCACTGACAGAAAGTGCCTCAGCTAGGTGAGGGAGCTCATGAGCCTCCAGTTCCTTTGCTGGAATTTTGGCTGGTTTGGTCATGGAGAGTGTAGGCTTGTTCACACAGTCATAGCCCCTGTGAATTGCTGTCTACCATGAACCTGCCATCCAGAAAACACTGCTTAGAAACAGCCCTCCAGTACTTTTGGTTCTCGAAGTGGTTCTGCTCCTTGCGCTGCAATGAGCCCTGAGCCTTGGGGACAGGGATGGGATACAGATGTCCCATTTAGAGTTGAACACTCCATGGTCTCCTATTCTCTGTGATTTGACCAGCTGCAAGTCTCATTTTTATCAATTAAATATTTTTTTGTTTATTTTACAGCCCAATCACAGCTTTCCCTGCATCCTCTCCTCCCATTCCCTTCCCTTTTCTTCCCTCAACACCTCACCTCCATTCACTCTCCTCTGTCTCTGTTCAGTACGTGCAGGCCTTCCATGGGCGTCAAGAAAGCATGGTACATAAAGTTGAGGCAGGACCAAGCTCCTTCCCCTGCACCAAGCCTGGATGAGGCAACCCAGCATCTGGAATAGCTTCCAAAACGCCAGTTTAAGTGCCAGGGACAGATCCTGATCCTACTGCTAGGAGCCCCCCAAACACACTAAACTACACAACTTTCACACACATGCAGAGGGCTTAGGTCATTCCCATGTAGGTTCCCTAGCTGTGGGTCCAGAGTCCGTGAGCTCCCCTGAGTTCAGGTCAGCTGTCTCTGTGGACTGCCCAATTGCAAGTCTTAACCATAATCTACTGCAAAAAGTTTTCTGACGCTGCTAGACAGTTGCAGTCTACGGATACACAGATAAGAATATGGGTGACAGCTTACGTACATTAGGAGAATAGTGTTCCCTCTAGCTCCTATCAACTAAATAGTCTTAGTGCTCTACTATTTTGTAAACTACAAGGAGAGTAACAATGGCCACTGAAATAAACTGTTTACATAGAACATTAGAATGCACATAACCTGTATTTTCCTATTCCCCTGGCTTATAAAATATAATTTAGTGTTCTTATCATAATCTTCACCATCTTCATTATCATAAATAAGTCAATTGGAAAATCACTAATGCATATGGGAAAACAGAAATATTTACAACTTTCCTATATGTTTTATCATTTTTTAAAGTTACTCCTAACATGATTGCTACTATTACTTAAATGTTATTTTATTTTTACAATAAATAATCTACGAATAAATGACATTTTTAAGTTTGTGGCTATGGGAGGCATTAGTTTTATGCTAGGAAGATTGAGTAACAAAATATGAGGAAAACACAATAGTTTCCATCAGCATTAATTGCCAAAACAAATTTAGTGAGACTCAGTACTCAGTCTTTAGTGCCATTTTAATGTTGATGCATTCATTGAAAAAAAAAATGGTTATACTGCTGGCAGTGAACTAGCAATTATTCAGGGGAAACAGGGTAGATTGCCAGAAAAGTATTTAAAACTTAAAGGGATAAAGAAGCCCTACAATTAAAGAGCACTTTTTAACGGAAAGGTGTACTTATTTAGATTTTTAAAAATCATAACCTTTGAGTAATGACTTGTTACTGAATGTCTTAGCACAGGTGTTCAGGTGTTCTGAATAAAGGATTTGTCAAGAGTAATTGGTGGGTTTTGTTACCTGTAAAAGGAGGTAGCTATTTCATTGGTGAATAGAAGAGGAGGTGTAGGTGGGTAGTTTTATACTCTTCTTCATATGCTAGGTTATAAAACGCCATCCACAGACTACATAATTTTCTTGTACTTTTATACCTGTAATTTAAAGTAAAATAACTGACATCATTTGATTTTGAGGTTGTTTTATTAGAAAATTTTTTAAGTGTGTGAGGTTATGACAAAGTTCATCAATGAAACCTACACTGATTTAAAACAAGCAAGGAAATTTTCACATTTTATTTAGTGCCTTAAATTCGGTAAACTTCATTTGTTACAAGGAAAAAATTAACACAAGGTCATATATTGTGTGTATTTACCAGATCACTTTGAACTAGGTCAATTCATGCACACTGGGTTTTCAGTTTGTAAGCATCATAAGCTGTGTGATGCGGACATCATGGCCTCAAACGATTAAGAATAGACAGCTTATATGATCTGCAATTATCATATAACCTCTATTTTTGCTTCTTTTAGTCAATCCACAACATACTAGTAATATAAAAAATACTAATAGAATAGAACAAATTAAAATTCTTATTTTATAGTTAATATCTACCAAATATTAGCCCAAGTAAAGTGGATAGTGAGAAGACTCAGCTGGAAAAGGAAACCTCAGGCCAGGCCTTCCGACCTGAGTTTCCCCATTGGGAGCCACATAGTAGGGGAGAACTGACTCTCCCACATTGTTCTCTGACCTCCAAATGTGAACATGTGTACACACACACACACACACACACACACACACACACATACACACACACACACACACACACACACACACACTCACACACACATGCATGCAAACCTGCAGACATTTTTAAAATATGGAAAGTGATACCAGAAATTCATGTTAAATTTCTTTTTTTTTTTTTTTTTTTTTTTTTTTGGTTTTTCAAGACGGGGTTTCTCTGTGTAGCTTTGCACCTTTCCTGGAACTCGCTTTGGAGACCAGGCTGGCCTTGAACTCACAGAGATCCGCCTGCCTCTGCCTCCCGAGTGCTGGGATTAAAGGCGTGCACCACCACTGCCTGGCTCATGTTAAATTTTATAAAGGAAATGGATTTAATTGAATACTTTGTGAGATACACAAAGTATGAGCTATAAATCCATGCCTAGATGAACATATAATCTACAAGTAACACTGAAAATAATAAATTATATTATTATAAAATTTTATTTTGTGAATTTCCTCACCACAAATTCTAAAGGACTTGACTCCATTAATGTTATCTCTTTCCTCTATCTTAAGATGCTGAAACCAGCTAGTAGCACACGCCATCAGTGCCTGACATGTTAATCCAGTCGTAATCTACTAGATTGGATACTGTGTCCAAGTATCTCCCTTATCCAGAGATATTTAACTATTTGTGTTTCATAGTCACTTCTCCTTATTAGCTCTTCATTTATTTGTCCAATAACAAATAAATCCTCCATCTATTAATTCATTCAGAAGATGTGATTTTTATTCTATACTTCCCAATTCACTTTGCAATAATATTTTCATGAATACAATACCATAAACTCATTACTTAAATGGACTGCTTTTCTTAGAAAGTGATTGATACAACATTGCAGGCTCTAAGTTGTTCTGACTTGGTATCTTTATAATAAAAAGAATGCCACTTTTAATGCAACTAGTCAAATACAATCTGCTTCCTGAAGGTATGTTGGTTCCTATGTCGATACGGTACATATAGTCCACTTAAGTTGCTCTCTACTATTCAGGAAGTAGATATATATCAAGGAGGTGAACTTGTTGGTGTGAGAGAATGCCATAGCCTGTTGTGCTTTCATAACAAAATGCCATAGCCAGAGTAATTCATAAAGAAAAAGTATTTTGTACTGTTCTGGAATCTGGAAAGCCCAAAACAAGGTCCCAGTATTTCTTCTGCTCTCGGACTTCTATGGTAGGCTAATGCCTTTGAGGAAGGTTCTTTTCTCTGTTTTGCTTTGATCTTTAATTTATTATACCTTTATTATTGACTTCTAAAGTTATCACACAAAATAATAAATATCATCAAAGCATGTTCACAAAGGAATCTGAAGCAGGACCTCCCATCCCAAAGACAGTAAGGGGAGAAAGCCTTGTTGAAAACTACAATATGTTCCCATAACCTTAAAAACAAGGAGCATAGTTCAATTAAAGCTAGCAGACCTGGAAATGACAATTACAAACAGTCTGTAAGATTCTCCACTACCAGCACAGACAAGAGTTAGCGTCAAGCAGTCATCTAAAGTTAACATCTAACAAAGCAGGTGTCAAATATGAATAGAAGAAAGCTTCAATGCACAACACTGGCCATCCACCCAACCCCCACATTTGGATTGGAAATCCACAAACTTTATATCATCACTACCCTCTTTGGATTAAGAGAGCATATTTTCCATGGTATGAAATTCTCCTGTACTGTGGTATTCAGAATTTCCCACTATTGGATTATTACCCCACTGTTGGCAGCTTCTTTCATTTTTCTGTGGTTTTTCTTTGTAATGCTACTTGCATTTGGTTTACTGCATGAGTGTCCTCATCATTCATCAACACTGTTGGGAAACAAGAATCTTGAAGGTGATGGATGCAGTAAGACTTACTTATTTATAGATTTATTTATTTATTTAGAATATTATGATTTTGTTTAAGCAGAAATAAAATGTGTTGTCTGTTGTTGTGCCCTGGGTGAGAGACCCCCCCCCCAAGAGACCACCAGAGACACGAACTCACTGCAATGCAAAAGCAAGGTTTATTGGAGCAGTTCAAGCAGGGAGGCACAGAACTCATTGAGCACACCGACGCAGCGGAGGCTAGATGAGGTGGCCGCCCCTCTGCAAGCTCAGTTTTTAAAGGCAAAAATCACAAGGTTACATCAGTTAGGGGTGCTAGTATGGGTATAATTCTGATTGGCTCAAGTTTTAGGGGCTTTCCAAAATTTCTGCGTTACTTTACTTTGCAGTTTTGATCAGTTGTTTGTCAAACTTTATAGACTATCTCTGGCATTGGGGCATTCTGTGGTTAATCAATTGCCACCAGATAGTCTTTCAAACATCCTGACTTTGTACTTTTGGGTTCCTGGGACCTATGGCAGCAGCTCTGAGAATTTCGAAACTCAGGCCTATTTCAAGCTGGGATGAGGGTTTTGCTTGAAATGGGAGCGTTTTGGTTCTTCATTGTCCTTTTTGTTTTCCTTGCTGCACAGTATGGGAATTGGGCTTGGAACTCTGATGTAAATCTATGCTTCTCTTTCTAGGATGGCTTTGTGGTTGTTATAGGAAACACTCTGTGTGATGTCAGCACAGTAACACTTGCTGCCCATCAGTAGTACTTCCAGCTTCTTGAACTGTGAACTGGAGATCCCATTCCTTAGGGAGCAGCCCTCATGATCTAAATTCTAACACCTAAAATTTTGTGGGGACATGTGGGAACACGAGTGGAGATGGAACTAGTAAACTGATAAATCCATATGCTACCTACATCCTTTTCCTTTTGGTACATGAATGAATTGAGGAAGAACTGCAGTACTAAAGAAACAAACTGCATGGAAGCTGGCCAGTGGGTCACAGCGTGCTTCTGACATTTCTAGGCCTCTTTGCAGTGTGGGCACATGGTTGGCAATCATATTGTATATAGAAATTCATAGCGACTATGAATCCCAAAAAGTCAACTGAAGTCTTTCCTGTTTATATTGCTGTATCAACAATCTTCTGATTTTGTTTTTTTTTTCCAAGATTATATGATCAAAATTTTGGCAGGATCCATAAATGAGTGCATATAATAAATTGCCCTGTATTTTACTTCACAGAGTAAAATTCAATGCTAAGTTTTCACACACTAAAGAGTCCTCCTTTTCATTGATTTAAACATGATGTCGTGTAATACTTTAAGGGTGAAGTCATCCACATCCCTAGGATATGGTGAAGAATACACAACATAAAGAGTCATTGGTAATCCAGGGATAGTTTTTTGTTGTTGTTGTTGTTGTTGTTGTTTGTTTTGAATTTGTCTTCTCACATGAATAGTAACAAGGAAGATTTATATTAAGGTTGTCTGTTGAACTATTCTTGAGGATATTTATGAGAATTTTATACTGTCAACTCATGCTATTGTTAAAGAACCAGTGAAACATCACAGTGAAATAGTAGAAGCTCTTACTGTTCAGAATGTGATAATTGGGAAATCAAATTGTGAATGGCTATAAAGAGAACTTTTTAAAAAGGCATTGAAATAAATTCACAGAAACTAGATATGTTCTAAATAAGAAACACATATGACAGGGATAAACTCAATAAGACTTTCTAATTACATAGACTAGAAGATAAGTCTCATTTATGGTTTAAATCTTGAAATGCTAAGATGAGTCACAGTAAAAAAAAATAAAACTTTCTATCAATACATGGCTAATTTTATGAAAAAAATTTGTAGAACCTTTTAAAAATTTCATTTCATTTCTACTGGTTTTCAAAGGAACAATTAAGAAGAAAGGCCTTCTCCCTGCTGGGTTTGTTACTGCTGCTTTTTAGTTTCCCCTAACTTTTAATTTAGAGTTTAATAAAACATCAGATTACTCTGTAATCTCATCAGT
Source organism: Peromyscus eremicus (assembly GCF_949786415.1). Lineage (NCBI taxonomy): Eukaryota > Metazoa > Chordata > Mammalia > Rodentia > Cricetidae > Peromyscus > Peromyscus eremicus. The sequence continues at coordinate 8,602,641 of NC_081435.1, forward strand.
CAAAACTGTAATGTGACAGGCAACATTCTGAAACATAGTTAACATCATGGCATTTCTAATTAGGAAAATTATATGTTTAAGTGGACTCTAGTATATTTTTTATTTTAAAAACTGTAACAGCAGACTGGAGTTTCCACTGAATCCAAGCCTGTATTTGGGGCCATTATCGTCACATTTTGAGTATGCATCGGCAAATTGGGCTATTTGCTCCAATTTTTTAATTTGAAATTACAGACTCGTTACTATCTGATTTGGTAAGTGATCATTTTTACATATATAGTGCTGATAGAACTATGCACATGATATTGTTGAAAGTTGTTGATACTGGCTTCATTGTTTCTATTTTATAAATTGGAATCAGTAATACTTGATGACAAAACAGAACATTATTTTATTCCATAGCATTTTTGATGAAAATAGAAAAGCACAGCAACCTAAAATCATCTCAATCCACTACTCAAAAAATATATTTATAGTATATCATAGAAGTATATATATTATATACTATATGTACTGTATGTGTATAGATAGATTGATAGATGTTAACAGATGATAGATAGATAGATAGATAGATAGATAGATAGATAGATAGATAGATAGATAGATAAATAGATAGATAGATAGATAGAGTATATAATTGCAAGTTCAAAAATTCTATTTTCAAGAAATATTATTTTAATTTACATTGTCCTTTGGGAACAAGAATCCTCAGTTCATAGAACTCATTGACATTAGTTAAGTGCTGTCAGTTATATTCAGTGTTATATAAAATATGTCCTAGAGTAAAAAGTACCTGCAAGGGGGATTACCTACTGCTAAGTAAGGAATTTTGAAAGTTTAATAGTGTGAAGAATTGTATAACCATGTTATATGTTATTACCAAATCAAGCTTTAGAGCATAAAGAATTCTGAAGAATTCAGAAAATATGTCTGTATTAGTCAAGATCTCAATTAAGAATGGAAATGTTTTCATTCTTCAAGTCTGTCATCATTTAGTACAACAAAGAGGGAACACTTAGGTGAGTCTGTAATTTTATATTTTGGTAATTATTTGAAAAGATATTCACATAATCAGTTGTACCCACTAAATCCTAAATATCTAAATTTTTAAATAAGCACTCTGCCATTCATTTTGTAAATGATATTTGAAACCAGCTATTGTCTATTTAAAAATAATTTTAGTACTATAAAGTGCATGGGAGATTTTTCATTAGCAGTTCAGCGTTTCCTGTGCCATGTTCACTGATAAAGTCTGGCTAGTGGGATAATAATTTGTGTTTATGTAATTCAGACCAGATTTTATGATACAATAATGAAAGGTGATTTGTGTCAGGATTCCAAATTCAGGTACATAATTACAGCTTTCATTTATCCCTAGCAGGCAATTTTGCCCAGGTATTTCTTCATGAGAAGGCATTTCAATTGACACAACCACTTTGAGACTTGTGGTTGTGGCCCCTGTTGGGGAGAAATTTATGTTTCAACTTTGTATCTCTACTAAAATACCCTTCAACTCTGCATGAAAATCATTGACTATCAATTAATTTGATGTGAAGAGCCCAATTTCTCCTAAGGTTTATTCTCAGTGTTCTATTTTATACCTGCAGTTTCAGAGGCATGGAATTTAATCGCTCCTTTATTTGGCTGATTATTTTTATATTTAGCTACATTTACCATGGCACTGAAATTAAACTGGTCACTTAATGATGCTCCTGAAAAATTTTGTTCCACACTGACAATTCATAGTCACCATGTGTAAAGTAAAAAACACATGTACTTGATCCAGCTAGAAGGAGAAAGAGATGAAATTAGATTTAGAAATACATTTCTAGAATAAGAACTATTATTGCTCAGTGCTTTCAATCCACTGCACAACTACATAGAAACATATACATAACTTCTCTAATTTTATTTGTATACCCCTTGTCTTCAGATAAATATAGTGTACATAATTGCATATATATGCATATATATATAATTGTTGCTCATTCATTTTATATGTCCTGGTTTCTTCATAGAATGAAAGAATAAATTGCTCTTAAATAATTAAAAAATCTTCAACTTGCATTTATATTGTGCAAAGGTGTACAGGAGCAATGTTTTGCCATGGCAATTGTATTTTGTAACACTTTACTCTGAGGTGCTCTGATGTGGATCTGTTCTAAAACATATTTGAGAAGTTGTGTCTGTTTAGTGTATGGATATGACAAAGTATTCAGAGCTTTAGAGTGTGAAAAGTGCCTCCTGACCCTTGCCCTCATTCCCAGTCACATATCCTGGAGATACACATTGTAAATAGTCCTCATTTTTCTCACAGCAATGTAGGCTTCTTCAACTGCAAACTCTTATTAGATTTTCTGTTTGTTTGTTTTAAGATCCTCTGTGAGCATTCATTAATAATATTAAATCTAAATGCTCATTTCTACACCTCTCCTGCTACCCAGTTTCTTGTGAATTTTCCTTTGTGCACTGATGGATGTTCACTTTTCTCCTGCTTTTCATGCAACTATAGATAACAGGCCCAAAGTGTTTTCCAGCACAGCACGTTGGACTCCCACACATGAAGTGCACATTTTAACGACATGAATATTTCTGTGACGTTTGTCTTCACCCACCATTCCTGTCTGCTATGCCTCTATATTGTCACATTATTTTCATTTGAGACTCTTCTTACTGTCTTAATGCGTTCTGTTTTCTGTGGCAGAAAAATGAAAAAAATAAGCTTTACAAATATAAAAAAAAATCATCATCATTAAGGTGCCCCCTTTTCATCAAATACCTTACCATTGTGACTCAAATACTTAGACACATTTATTCTCAAGATTCATTTGAGGCTTTAGCTTTAAATTTTGAAGATGTGTATATCTGTGTCACATTTTAGTTGGCCTCATATATTAATCATTGTTTTGCTATTTCCTCCTGACAGCTTCAATTCCATATTATTTTCTTCTCCAATCTTTAGTTATTTACTTTTTGTGTCAAGGTCGTCACCTTGAGACTTGAAACTTTAAAACTGCTTGAGAAAATTCAGGGAGTACTCTCCAAGACATAGTCATAGGCAAAGCATTTCTGCATAGGACTCAATTTAGTCAGGGAATAAGACCAAACATTGGCAAACAGGCCCAAAGCTGCTAAGCAACTAAGCAAGCAGTCAACTGAATAAAGAGACAGCCTTTAGGATCCAAGAAAATCTCCTCAATTTTATATCTAACAAAGGTTTAGTATCCAGAATACCCAAAAAATCCAAGAGAACAATTATCAGGAAAAACATCAACCTAATCAAAATATGGGCCATGGAACTTAAAAGACAGCTCTACAAAATAAAACAACCACAAAATACAAATGCTAATAAATATTTGAAAGGGTTCAGTATTCTTTAGTGTCATTTCATATGTTCTTATTCTTTTGAAGATATGTGTGTGTGTGTGTGTGTGTGTGTGTGTGTTGTGCTAATGTATGTCAGGTTTTATTTTCTTTTTAGATAGTAAATGGAGTTTATTCATCACTCATTGAACATGTCACCTGTTGAAATTGTGTCAAATCAGTCCAACTCACTTATATCCCTTAAGTCTTTATGAGTGTAGCTTCTGACTTTCCTCTAAGACACAATCTAACAGAAAGTTCCTCAATTCTCTTACAGTCTTTTTCCCAGCTCTGCATTGAAAACTGGGCCTTAAGTGTGAGAGCTCTGTTGATGTATCCATTGGTGCTAGTTTCAACAGCTCTGCATTTTGATTGATTGTGCTTTTCTGTAATTATCTCATTCTGTTACAAAAAAAAAGAAGAGAAAAACACTACACTTGTCTGTAGGTATAAGGGCACATATTTAGAGTGTGGATAGGAATCATACTGGTCTAGTAACTGGCAGTTGTAGGTTCTTCTCCAAGACCCATAACTTCACTAGCCATAGGTACATGGATAGGTTTCCAGTACCAGCCATGATTTCCCTTTTGCTGTGCAGGTCTTAGGTCTAATTATAGTGCTGTTGGTTACCTCCAAGTTACACATGTCATTACTGCACCCAAAGGATTATTGTGCCTATGCTAGTCATTGTTGTGGTTTATAAGCATCATAGCTGAGAAAGGCTGTTGGCTTCTTCCCTCTTTTGTAAGCTTTAACGTTATTCTTTATGTCTTTTAATAAATAAAGTTCAAGTCATTTGTAAATATACTCACATTCATTTTTACAAGGTATATTCATCAATTTTATTTCTCTAAATATGTATTTCTGATACTCATCTAACCCCTTTGATTTTACAAATTGCATTATTAGAAATATCATTGTATAGAATTTTAAATTTGTTACTATTATTGTTGTTGAATGTGTGTGGAAAGAAGGGTGTGCCATGATCTGCCTATGGAAAACTTTCAGTTCAGGAGTCTAACCACCTTCACCTACAGGCAGGTTCTGTTTCTGTTGCTGGGCTGCAAACTCCAGGGCATTTGGCCCTTGAACTTGGATGACATTCTCCTGTACTCATCTTCTACCTCAGAAGTTCTTGAATTATACATGCCTGCTCTACCATATCACTTTTTATGTGAATTCCAGGTATTGAACTCAAGTTTGCGTGTGTGTGTGTGTGTGTGTGTGTGTGTGTGTGTGTGTGTGTGTGTGATGTATCTACTAATCCATCTCCCTGCTCCAAGTATAACATTTATAAAAATGAATCTGTGTTTGAATAATCAGGATTCATTCTCTCCTCTTGTATTTACTACCTGATTATCTTGCATGAGAAGAAGCTACTTTGGGGTACTTTCCTTCCAAAAGCACCTGGGCTACACAGTGGCCTTCCTTCAACTGATTACTGTATGATTTCATTACATTTTATTCTCTGAATATCATTCTTCTGAATTATTTTCATTTTAAATGTTGCTTGTATTATTTTCATATTCCCTAAATGAAATACAAACTGGCATACTATGTAAGAAAATATACATACATGATCAAAATTGTACTTAAATTTGAAGTTTCTTATTAACAATATGGTCTGATTTTGTAACTAAGTATGAATGATAATTAAGACTCTAAACTCGATTTCCTTCATTAGAATTTAAATGTCTGAACATAAAGTTACATGACAAAATATAAATATCACTACAGGTGATGCTGGGTAATTTTCTATTTTTCCCTTTGTTCTCATCACAAGGTGATGTTCAGTCATTCACTTTCTTTGACTATGACCTCTTTTTTTACATGTGTAATTTGTTTTGTTCAATGGAATATCACAGAAAAATAGGAATGGGATCCTAAAGTTGAAGGCTTAAGCTTTAACTTCTGAGAAGATCAAGTTGTGAAGGCAGTATCTACCCATTCCATAATCAGGCACAATAGTCACTTCTCAGAAATGAAAATACAGGAGACCCAGCCTCCTGGGTTAATGAAATGGTATCAAATAAAACTTCTTAGAATTTTAACACAAAGTAAGTCTTTTCCAATTCATTTTATGTTGGTGCAGTTTATAATTAAAAACTTACCCTAAATTAAGTCTGGATAAATATAATTTAGCTGGGTATGGTAGCATGCTCTAATGCTAGCAATCAGAAAGTAGAAGAGGGTAGATCTCTTTGAGTTGGAGGCCATTCTGATCTACATAGTGAGTTTCTAGCCCAGCCAAGGCTACAGAGCGACACTTTCTCTTAAAAAATAAAAACAAACAAAAATAAATAAAAATAGTGAAGTGAAAGTCTAGATTTCCTTATCTGTAGCTGTGGCAGAAATGAAAGATTGCACACTTTAAACCATAACATACTTAGAAACAAAAGATATTCTAAATAACTATTTTTTGCTGTATGGTTGTTAAATGCTGAGCTATCTAAAGCAAATCTGAACAAAGCATTTATGTGTTTTTACAGATTCAAGCAAGCTTATAACTAAATAGATATCAATACTATACAGGCTCAATAATGCCTGTGACCAATACTGAAAAGATAAAATATAAATTAAAAATCATGAACAGATATGTAACTATGAAATTTCAGCAATATATACATTGGTACATGCATAATTAATTAAATAAATAAACAATGAATGACTAGATTGACACAATACCTGTTAAAAAATAAATTGAGGTTTTCTTTTTGTTTTTTATGTGTGTGTTACTAAATATACATGTACAACCTGTTCAGTCTGTACACTATTTGTATATATATTTTCAAGGCTGACCATTTGATATTAGATAACCAATTGAAGTAGTCTTCTCTGGAGATAAATATTTCTTCTGATATCAGCATTCCTTAGTTCTCTGTAGTTTCCTGTGTAGGACTGAGGCCTCCTAGGAATCCCCGAGCCAAAGTTAGCATGTCTATCATTGCCTTGTTTATTTCAAATTTAGGCATTCATGTTGGTGAGAAATTAGTATAAAAGAGTTCATGAATTTGGAAGACAGTAAAAATATTATATGGGAGGGTTTGGAGGAAGGAAATGGAAGGGGGAAATGATGTAATCATATTAGAACCTAAAAAAAACTTTAAAAAAATTTTTAAAAATTAAAAAATTAAGTAACTAAACAACATCATGTGAATGGACAAAGAAGAAGATAAAGGATCCATATTTTATCATTCTCTTTTACTTTTTATTTTACATTTTATCATGGACATTGTATTTTATATTCTTTTTTCATACCTTATTAATTTTGTGCTTTGACAGTATCATATGTATAAATTATATACTGAATATTTTAACTTCTTTTCTTTCCTATCTCCCCTACACCTGTGTTAGTTTCCCCTGGATGCATTTTTTCTTGTTTGTTTTATGAGAAAATTTGAGTTTATTCAACACCATCCTTGTGACCATGAATGCAGTAGTTGAACGAGAATGGCTCCTATGGCCTCATATGTTTGAATGTTTCCTCTCCATTTAGTAAAACTGCTTGGGAAGGACTGGAATGTATCTTCTTATTAGAGTAGGTGTGTCCTTATTGAAGAAATGTGGCTCTGGACATGGGGAGGGGGCTTTCAGATATCAGAAGTACATACTAGGCCCAGTATCTCTTTCTGCCTGCTACCTACAGATCAGGATGTAAAGCTCTTACCTACTGCTCCAATACAATATTTGCTATCATCCCACCATGGCAATAATGGACTATCATCTAAAACTGCAAGCAAGCCCCCAATTAAGTGCTTTATTTTGTAAGAGTTGTCTTGATATGGTGTCTGTTCACAACAATAGAACAGTAACTAAGACACAAGTTTTACTCAAGACCAACTGTTTGACAATGGTTTTAGAACTATCCACTACAGGCTTACAGGCTCACCTATGAGTGCACAGCTAAATAAAGTCACTACATCTATCTTAGAATCCATTGATAGTCCATATTTCAGTAGAGATGAGTAGGGGCCTATAAACTTGTCTCTAATCCAGGCATGGTAGAGATTATAATAGTATGAATAATTTTTAGCACACTTGGCTTCACATTTTTTCACATGGTGAAAGGCTATTGTATATACACAAACAGCAGACTATACAAAGATTCATACTTGAAAGCAAAGAAAACAGTACTGTAATGTATGGGGATACAAAGAAAAAATATAAGATAGGAAGCCAAAGAACTAGTAAATAATTAAAAGGAGAAAAGAAAGAAAGATAAAAATTTAATAGCAGAAGAAGAATAAGAAATACTGTTAGGATTTAGCAAATGACCAACAGATCTGTGGCAAAGGCCAAGCACCACTGTAAATCAGATGCCCAATTCCTTACTCCTAACTGTTTAGACCAAGAATCTGAAGGTAGCAGATGCTGAGGAGGATGTACAGAGAACACAACATTGTATACTATAGACTCTGAACAATTTAAAAACATAACCAGACATGATAGCATATGACTATAATCTCCAGACTGTATAAACTGAGGCAGGAATGAGAGTTTAAGGTGTGCTTGGGAAACATGCATTTTCCACATCTCAAGAGAATATAGACATTCTTTATTACAAAAACACTGCCTATCTTAGTTAGAGGGTTTTTTTTTTTTGATGAAAGACCATAGCCAAATCAACTGTTGGAATAAACAGTTTATTTGGCTCACACTTCCATGTCACTGTTCACTTTGCAGGAAGTCAGGATAGGAACTCAAACCGGGGAGGAACTTGGAGGCAGAAGGCCATAGAGGAGTGCTGCTTACTGGCTTGCTTCTCATAGCTTGCTGAGCCTGCATTATTTTAGACCCCAGGATAACTTGTCCAGGGATTTCCCCACCAACAATTTGTTGGACCCTCCCCACCAATCACTAATTAAGAAAATGCCGTACAGGCTTGCCTACAGTTTGATCTTATGCAGGGAATTCTGTAATTGAGGTTCCCTTTTCTCAAATGACTTCAGGTTGTGTCAAGTTGACATAAAACTGTCCAACACAATAACCAAGTATAGGATTGGAGTACTCATTCCTTGGCAGGCTTAGGAAGAATTTGGTCTGTATGTGGCATGCAACAATATTCAGCATTAATATGGAATTTGACCATTTGCAATAACATGGATGAACCTAGAGACTTTTTAGCTCTGTGGAGTAAGGAAAGCAATGTGTGTGTGTGGTTCCACTTTTCTGAGGTGTCTGAAATAACTAACCTCAGGTCTGCCACTTGTATATTTATTGCCAGAGCTGCAGTGGGATATCAAACTTTTGATATGCTAGATCAAGATCAAGAAACTTCCTGTATGAGGCCCTTTCAGAAACAGTAAAGTAACATGCACTTAAGGCTTTTAAACAGATTTCTTTTTGAAAATAATTTACTTAATTTTTTGAGATTTTACTACAATTGCATGCCTCTCTTTCCTTTCCTCTCTCCTAACTCTCCATATACCATCCATCATGCTTTCTTTGAAATTTATATCCCTTTTCCATTAATTTCTTGTTAAATGTTTGCATCACACACACACACACACACACACACACACACACACACACACACACAGGATGAAAGGATGTATGAATGCTTTAGGAGGTGTTGAATGTATCTGTTGTTTTTGTTGTGCTGTGGTGTTGATGATACCAGAGACATCACATGTGTCTAAACACAGCAATTCGTATATGCAATTTTCTAACAATTACACCTTAATAAAACTTTTACATAACACTGAAGAAATCAGAAAACAGCTGTGAATTGTGTAGCATACATACAACAAGGAAGCACAAAGCAATGGAAAAAAATGAAGAGTTTTAAATAAATAAATAGAAAGAGATAAATATATATGGCCAAATACCTACATCACAGAAGAACCTAAAGAAGAGAAAATAGGATGTCTTAAAAGATATGTTCTTTTAATGCATTCACAGTCAAGTGAAACATTTTTCATCTGTACAAATATATTCTTTGCCTGTGATGAGTTTCTCTTTCTTTAATGATATGACAGTTGTTGCTGTTATTGTTGTTTTAATCCAAAGACACATTATCTAAGAGCCTTCTTTTTTTTCTTTAACACCATTATTTGTAAATTGTCTCATTATTATTTTGTATAATTTCTGTATTCTCTATGTATCTGGCTACCACCTCATAGTCAATTGAGACATCTCAAAGACTGTACTTTAAATTATGACTCAATTATGTTGTTATAACTTGATAATGACAATTCCCTTATGATCCTTCTTACCTAATTAAAGATTTTGCTTATCAATCTATTCTTTTGTGCTGTATGTTTTTCATACTGTCAGTCACAGAATATGTGACTTACTTCTCCTTCATTATCAGATAGCAATAATTTATTCAAATTGATGCTTATTAGTGTATTGGATAATTAAGAAACCTTAGTGTCAAATATCTTGTTCACAAAAAAGCACATTTTTTAATATTATTGGCTTGTTATCAGCCTTAAAATTGTGACACGACCGTTTATGGAAAAATAGATAATAAGTGTTTGAAATAAATTTATTAGCATTGATAAATACATGATCTAGAAAACTATGTTTGAGATGCAAGCTTTTGATCATCATTTCAAACTGTCTGTCACAAATATAATGAATATTTAAGGCTCACACAAAGCTTTGAATCCCAAACCCAGAAAGCAGGAATAATATTTAGAGTAATATAAAACAAAATTCTGCCAAAATGAGGTAAAAGGTAAGTATACAAATCTAAAGTGAAGTAAAACAAAGGATTTTAGTTCTTATCATAAATACACACACACACACACACACACACACACACACACACACACACAGAGCAACACATACTTCCAGATATATAAATAGTGACAGAGATATTTAAAAGTAGTGAATTACTGCTGAGAAGTGAGCAGTGAATGGTTTCCACGGGAATCCGGGACAGTTTAATGGTTGCTATTCATGAGCTTGCACCATTCCATAAGTTCTGGCTTTCATGAAAGTATAGTAATCACTGAGATTTTAAAATCCTTTCAAGACAATCACACTCATATTGCCTATGTTCTCTTTGGCTTCCTTTGCACAGCTCCATTACGTTGATGCCTCTTAAACTTCCTTTTTAATGAATTGTTCATGGCCATGCTTCCCTACTGCTTTCCCTTGAGTTTCTTTTTTACATCATGTCACTCAGAACTATCCCACGCAGTGATGGAGTTTTTAGCTATTTCCTCATGGACAAATTATTTACTGGATCTCTGGTTTTGGGTAACAGTTTGGTTATCATCTCCTGTGTGAGGCAATTCTTTTGTTCTGGTTTATAATTGGTTCCCTAGCCACATCATTTGACTTAAGAACATTTCCCCCAGAGGTTCTGTGTTTCTTGGCATTTTTCACTGGCTATAACAGATACTTTCACTCTTTTTGCTCAACTGCTTTTATGAAATGAAGTTACAAACGAAAGATGTCCTTCTGGCATCATCATGATTTGTCCTAACTACAAAGCGGATCTGAATGAATTCTTTCTTTTCCATTACTAAGCAGAAGGTGAGTCTGACGGTCATTCAGAATTCATGTTGACTTTACATTTGTATCACGAAGGATATAACTTAAATTATGCTTCTGTAAACATATTGTTCAGAGTTTTGATATCAAGATTTTAATTTGAAATTCAGTAATTCTCTTACAGTTTTTACAAATCTGCAGAGTTACAGAAATGTCTTGCTCTACCTTTACCAGTAAAAAGAAATAGTTAACACATAATTGCATCAGAAAAGACTGGACTCTTAAGAATATGTTTTTTTAAGAATATTGCTTTTCTCATTTCTCTCATGTGTTACTAGAGTACAAGTCTTGTTTGAGTTTTGTTATAACAGTGACAGACTTTTCTATGTCATTTCCCTCATGAAGTACAATACATCAATTCTTCCTTAAGTCTTTGATGTGTATGCCTCAGTATGCAAATATTTCTCAGATTCTATCTCAGTTTCTGTAACTACTTTTCCTGATTTGCATGGGTTGAGTGGTTACTGGCTTACTTAAACAGTTACATATACACTAGTGACTAGTGCATTTGTACATTTGCTAAGATAGTAAACATGGCTACAGAAGCTATCCAGTGTCCTCATGGAACCCATGTCAAGATACAGTTGCCTGTTTTGTGGCCATTATTTATTATTATTATTATTATTATTATTATTATTATTATTATTATTTTATTGTGCTATCATTTTGCACAGAACAAGATACAAATAAATCTTTCTTCCTAGAGTTGCTTTGTAGTTTTAAATTGTTTTATTACTACATGTAATGATTTGTAGACTGAAGGTTGAATCCAAAGCATCATATATTCTGAGAAGTTTTGGTATTGCTAAGCTGGACCTGTAGCACTTCTGACTATATATATTTTTACTTAGAATTTTATTTCATTTGAAATTTGTTTTTGATTGAGTTTAGTAGTGATGTTTTAAACTTTATAAAAAATAATTTCCAGAAACCCATTAAAGTGTCCCAGCTTATTTTCAGAGAAACCTACTCATTTGCTGGTTTATGACCATAGATACTTAAAAATTATTTGCATCCACACATCCTAATTATAAGTAAGAGTAGATGAGAAAATTAATGAGACTCATTTATTTTATGATGGCATAAAATAGGATATACTCCAAAGGCTTACAGCTTTTAGGACTTGATAAAACGTTAATGATTTTTCCTAAGATACAAACTTATTTACTAATTATGAGACTTAGAAGAATGTACTTTAACATACATGTAGCCAACCATGTATTTTATATATCAGGGTTATCCATTCATTTGTAGAGCATATCCTACTCATAGCCATCCTGGTGCTGAATTTGTACTTTAGTCATGTTTAACATATATTAATGATGACATTTATAGGTATAATACTGATGAAAATAAAATTATATACAATAAAATGTCCACCTGATGCATTTAATAGGTATTAATAACTATATTACAAATATTTAATTTGTCCTTAGTGAGCACTAAACTCTCATTAAAGAAAATATGCCTCCTGTCTACTGAACATTCCATCAACATAAACTTCTAGGAATTTTATGAAAGACTACAAGGAAAAACTTGAAACTTCAACTTTAGTCTTCTTGTAGATTCACCATCTCCTGTCTCTTCTATTTTATTCTGTTTACTGTCCAACCCTTAGCTCCAGATGACAACAGAGGAAAATGGAGAATGTGTAAAAAATGAGAGATTTTGTAACACTCAGTCTAAATGGAATATTTTCATCAAAACCTTCCCCTATGGGGCTTAGAAACATATGCAGAAGAGGATGTGAACAGATTATAAGAGGGGATAGATGGCTCTAAGGAAACAGGGTGTTTTTAGTCACACAGGTACTGATGAACATAGTAAACTCCCAGAGACTATGGCAGTATGCACAGAGCCTATACCAGTTCAATGCAGACAGGATATCAGAACTAAAAAGGGGAAATGGGCACCTACCTCAACTAAGTAGGTGAATTTGAGTTCCACTAGCAAAGGAAATATTAGTTTTCTTCATTGGAGTCTCCTGGGGTTGATTAATCACACTTCAGGCATGCCCAGCAGTAGATGGGCAACAAAAAATGAACTCAGTAGTATTTTTGTAGTCTTTTTGTCTCATAAAGTATTCTTTGGATGAGTTTTGACTTATTGATCTGACGCTTGTATGTAATGTTTTTCAATTTTGTGTTTTTGGGGTGTGTGTGTGTGTGTGTGTGTGTGTGTGTGTGTGTGTGTGTGTGTAAGTTTCTTGTGGTGTTTGTTTGTTCCAGTTTGTTGATTACTTGTTTGTTTGTTTTTTTAATGAAAAAGATGGCATAGTGCTGGGTGGGTGGGGAAGTGGCAAGAATCTAGGAGTTGTGGGAGGACAAAGCGTGATTAAAACATTATTTTTTAATTTAAAAAGAAATGAAATTATACTAGCAATTACCAATTTGTTACTGATGTTCATAAAAAATTGCATCCATAGCAAAATGTGGTATCATAGTATTTGTGCTTGTGTACAGGTAGATATTGGAGGTTCATGGTAGGTGTCCTGATTTATAACTCTACACCTTATTCCTTTGAGAAGAACTGTCAATGAAACTAGAGAAAGATCCAAAGTCAGAAACCAGAGTGATCCTTCTATCTCCATCATTCATCCAAAGTCCTGGGGTGGCAGAAAATGATGCTCTCTATACCACCAACTTTTCTTTCTATATCTGTTTTATTTCTAATTTTGAGATTATCATATGAATTATAACACTTCCCTTTCCCTGTTCTTATGTCAGTACCCTCACTTACACCTTTCCCTGTGCTCTTCAAATTCATGACCCCTTTTTTCATTAGTCATTTATTATTGCATACATATATTTAAATGTATATACATGTATATTTCCAAATACATTTTTAATCTGTTTAATGTTACTTCTATGTATGTTTTCAGGGATGAAACTAGACATTTAGAGCGAGACAACAAATGGGTGTTCCATATAGTTCTTTGTGTGGGGTTAAGGTCTCCTGGGCTTTTTCCTGTCAAGTTTGGCTGACTCATGGCTGTCATCCTTGCTCTGTTCATGTTTGAGCAGCCATATTGGTGGAACTTGATGGGTGTAGCTTCTACTATTAGTAGAGGACATATTCCCATAACAAACTCTTGGATCCCCGAGCTCTTTTAATCTTTTTGCCCCCTCTTCCATAATGATCCTTGAGCCTTAAGTGCAAGAATATTTTGCAGGTGTGACCCTTGGGACTGTGCTCCAGAATTCTGCGTTTTTCTTTCTTGTGGTTTTCTGTAGTGGTACTTATCTGGAAATCATACTATTAAGTGTTTACCTAAAGGAAAATAACTTTAATTCAAGGAATTCTGTGTAAAAATATACATATAAATTTTAATGACCTTTTTTTATCTGGACTGATGTTATTCCCTCCAAGAGCCAAATATGGTCTAACAAAACCCAAATAACAGACAGCAGAAGCCCTCTTTTGAGTTGTTGGACATTGCTGTCCAAGAGACTCTCCAGACCTATAGCTTATTGCTTTTGCCTTGATCTTTATTGCTGAAGACACCATGTCATTCAGAAGCAAGGCCCAGCAATACCTGAACTAGAACTGACTGGATTCCCACAGGCTACATTTTCATGTTTCCAGAAGTCATCACACAAACTTTCAAAGGAGAGAATCAATCAATAGTAATACCCAGTTACGATGTCTACCACATCATAATCACAGCAATGTTACTGATTTTAGCTTCTCCTTCAATACCAATAACTTCTCTAACACTGAGTAGTCAGTTAGATTTCCAGTACCAGGAGTTTTACCCTTATTAAGTGGGTCTTAAGTCCAAGTACAGAGGTATTGAATACTACTAAAGTATGTATGCTACTTTGGTACCCTTTGGGTTAACATATAATATGTGGGACTTAAGACCCACTTAATAAGGGTAAAACTCCTGGTACTGGAAATCTAACTGACTACTCAGTGTTAGAGAAGTTATTGATATTGAAGGAGAAGCTAAAATCAGTAATTTACTAAAAGAGCATAACCCCTAACAATCTATAAACAAGAGTTCTTTTACCCACGGATAATTGTAATCTTTTCTTCTTCAAGAAAATTTCTCTTTCCAACAGTTAGGGTCCTCCTAATTTTATATGTGGTGCTGAGATATGAACTCAGATCCTAATGCTTCAATTTAAGAGGTTTTACTGGATGAATCATTTCTCCAGTCCAAATAAGCTTGTTTTGTTTTGTATTTGAGGAAGACCATCACAGTCCACAACTTTTAAGAAGCCTCTATAAATGTCTCAATGAAAAAATTCCCTTTCTGCCACAAATGATTATTTGTGAGCCCTAAGTCAGTTAGATACATAAGGCAGTTTTATGGTGTTATCTCCAAACTGTGTGAAACTCCTAGATGTAGTCTGCCATGGTTTTGAGAACCAGGTTAATTTTGTTCAAAAGTTTCTTGTGCAGATAAAAATGTTGCTTTGATCAACTGGAGATATCAAACATGTTTTGGAATACTAAAAATTTCCTATAATCTGGCATAGTGGCCCTCTGATAAGCAATGTTTTGTTTAAAACACCACTGAAATACATTACCAAACCTTTACCATACTAGAAGCATTTGCTTCACCAAAACTCCACAGAATTCATTAATTTGGTGAACTGTTTTAATTTCCCTCTGCATGACACAAGGCCCTGGTGTTGCTGCCAAGAGAGCAGAAGGCTAGCTAGGAATTTGCTTCCAATTTGCTCTTCCTTGAAGACCCCATGACACAAATTCTGTATAAAGGCTCCTCATGAAGCTCACCTCAAGATGAGATTCAGGCACCCAGTCTGAAGGACTGACTGAGACCAAGCATTGAACTAGGTTATAGGACCCTTGGATGTGTTAGATCAAGATACTGAATGATTAAAAGACCTTCTAACAACAGATATTAGTGTTGAAGAAAGCTGAGTGATTGTACAGCTCGTGCTCTCTGGCTGTCAGAGTACTTCAGAGATAAGTCATTCCATCTTGCCTTGAGTTTGAACTACTAACAAGTGTACATAAGGAGATGGAAAAGAAGTGTTCCACAAGTTATTCTCGGCTTACACAGATTTTTCTCCCCATAGGAAAGAGAACAAAACAACTAAATCAGTGTCGATTTTAACTGATTACCTGGAGAATTTAAGATTAATGATTCAAAATTTGTTTTAAGTTGGTGATGGAATATTCAGATTTCTATTTTTGGAACACTACATAGGCTAGAGCACAATAAGATTCCTATTATTTGAAGACTTGTCAAGTTAATACTAGTATGGCAGTTGGAACAGCAGCAAAAAGCACATATCTCTTGTTATCTCTGTCCCTCTCACTACACACACTTTCATAGAGAAACAGATGCAAAAACAAACATAGATTCACCTTTCAAGTTTTTCTTTAGGCATGTATTTCCAAGACTTCATTGATACATATTAGAAGATATCGACAAAATAGTATTAAATGGAAGATCTCAGCTTCAATACAGGGACTTACAGAATAGTCTAACATACTGATACTGCAAACATGTAAAGACCTAAAGCATTACATGTTCAATATTTTCCCATCACCTTAGCAGAACAATCAGAATAATCACAGGACAAATTCTAAGTGCTTTCTTGAGAAAACCTTATCATCTATGCCTTACCTCTCCCATGCCTAAGGGTAAGCCAAGGCAGTTTAAAGGCCAAGGGACAGAAGATAGACTCATATCTCACTACTGAAATCTACAGCAATCTTTGTTCTTACTAGACTATCAATCCATCATCCTTATCTGTGTTGCTCTCTGTGACAGAGCTTCCAGGTCTGATATTTGTTTTGACCTAAATTTTTAGCTATTGAACTCTGTTCACACTTTACTTTAAACTTATGTTCCCCTGGTTATGATATTTTTAGACTGCTTTTGAAGTAACTGACCTTTTGGCCTAGGTCTAGAAATATCTTTTCCATTATAACTGCAGAGAAGCAAGTCTAAAATGCTGGGCCATGTAGTGAGATGCTCTTGAAAGCAATATAAGAAAACACTTGAAAACATATTTTTGTTTTCAGTTATGAGTGTTTTATATAGCAAATCTAAATAATAAACAAGTGTGTTTGTGCAACTTACCAAATAAATACATGGTCTTGAGTGTTGTGGACTAGTTCTGTTGCTTTATGTTAATATGATGCAATACAAGCATAAACCCAGAACAAGAATGATGAATTTTTTTGACATTTTCCTCACAATATCTTTATTACATGTAAACTTACACTGGTAGACTTCTGAAGAAGTACATAATAGTATTAAATATGGTAAGCTGTAATGTGGTATGATTAAACACATTGTTGAGGTTCAAAGACAAAAACACCCAGGAGGAAATCCACAAACTCTTAACAGTATCACAGAATATGCTGATTACTTAAGATATAATGTGGCTGAGCTAAATGAAAGAGCTTCATAGCATGGCCCAAGCAAAAAGACCAACTCCTATAAGGGGAAAAAGCTTGACTGCAATAGTGCACACAGATGTGTCCACTAACTGACTCCATTTAGGAGTGGACAATGATCCCTCTTTGACTTGAATCCATCAAGGAAAAAGGATGCTAGGAAATGCAGTATTATATTCTAGAGATACAGTTTGCCATTTAAAAAAGGTTTATTACAAAATATGCTTATTATACTTGTCTTCAAAGTTCCTTGGTTCCTACCATAGACAATATACCTAGCACTGATAATATGTGGAGAATTATCTGCAGAGGAGTTGTAGTAAAAACATTACTGCAGTGTGTACTTCTACCCAGCATTGAAGCAAATGCATACTTAGGAATTGTTAAGGGTATGATAATGCCACCTTTACTCTGGTCTTCAGCCTCTCTAACTTATTCGCACAGCAAATTCAAGATGACATAAGCACAGTAGTGTTTCCTGGTCAGAATTCTCACCATCTCTCCCGTACTTTGTGGAACACATAAAAGGAATAACCAATTGCTATTAATTTATCAATATGGATAGTGAATATGTATAATTCACAAACAAGGAATTCTCCTCCCCAATAATAGCAACCTATCTTGCTTTATAAACGTATTTATTTATTTTCTTTTTCCCAGGGAAGAATCTAATTATTTTATTTTGTATTAATTTTATAGATTATATTGTAAGATCTCTACATTTTTCTTTTATTTTTGAAATTATAATTTAATTATATAATTTAACCCTTCCTTTCCTTCCCTTCAAACACCTAATATACCCCTCCTCGGTCTCTCTTAAATGCATAATCTCTTATCATTAGTAGTTGTTACATACAAGAAGGAATGTAATATATACATATTGAATGTGAATATGAGAGTATATTTATATTCATAAATATAATCTGCTCAGTCTGTGTTATGTTAATTGTATGTATGTTTTTGTGGCTAACTATTTAGTATTGGGATAACTAGTTGATGTGCTAGTCCTTGGGAGGGACCATCTCCCCCTCTCTCAGCATTCCTCAATTCCTGTAGTTCTTAGTTGCTGAAGCCCCATGGTGTGGTGATGTATTGTGTCCCCCAATATATTGTGTACCCTAATAAATTTATCTGGGGTCAGAGGACAGAACAGCCACTAGATAGACATAGAGGCCAGAAAATGGTGGCACACACACCTTTAATCCTAGTGTTCTGGAGGCAGAGATCCATCTGGATCTCTGTGAGTTCAAAGCCACACTGGAAACAGCCAGGCATGGTGACACATGTCTTTAATCCCAGGAAGTGATGGCAGGAAGCAGAAAGGTATATAAGGCATAAAAAACAGGAACTAGGCTGGTTAAGCTTTTAGGCTTCTAGCAGCAGTTCAGTTGAGATCTGTTCAGGTGAGGACTCAGAAGCTTCCAGTTTGAGGAAACAAGATCAGCTGAGGAATTGGCAAGGTGAGGTTAGCTGTGGCTGGTTCTGTTTCTCTGATCTTTCAGCGTTCACCCCAATACCTGGCTCCGGGTTTGTTTTTATTAATAAGACCCTTTAAGATTTGTGCTACACCATGGTTTTCCATCTAATCACTTAGGAATGCCTATTGCTGTCTTTGTTTAAACTCATACTGTTAAAAACTCAGTAGATTAAAGGTCTGATAATTTTTTCCAGGAACAGTTATCCAGGCACTATCTGAAAATGTTAATAAATATTTCTCAAAATTCTGAAAGTATTTCTACAATACTATGCAGGAATGCCATTGCTGGGTATTGATCTAATGGAGCTCAAGTCAACATAGCACACAGAGCCTTCTGTGCATCAATATATTATATACTATTTTTAGTGGATGTTATGGAACCAGCTTAGTTGTCTTTCAACAAAGGAATGAACAAAGAAAATATGAAATGTAAACATAGTGAATTTTTATCAGTCATGATGAAAAACAATGTTATTTACAAAATAATAAAGGAAACTGGAGAAAACACTATTAAGTGAATTAAATCACTATCTTAAAGACAAATTTCACATTTCATTCATTTGTGATCCTAGATGCTACACTAATACTTATATACTTGAATCATGCTTGTAATATGATATGAATGAATGTCTGGAGGAACAAAGGGGACAGAGGAAGATGAGAATACATCTGGAGGGTAATGGAGTAGAGTAGGGAATATACTTAACATACATTATACACTTATACGACAACGTTCTTATCTATCACAATACCTAGAATGATGTATGTATACAGTGAAACTTCCTTTTAAGAAAAGGTTTGGAAAATAAAACACTGTTTGTATATCACAATTTAGGACTGAATATAAAATTTCCACTGTGATCTATGTGATAGAAGGTATATTATAAATATTCATATCCATTTAATTGAATTTATTGAAAATTCCAACTTACATTTGAGTGACTGTATGAGTTCCATACATACAGAAAAGGAGGAGGAAGATCACAAACTACCATCACAGACACTCCCCTGTGGTTGTGAAATGCAGCACTCTGCTTACTCTTTCTACTAAAGGCCAAGTTCTTACAAGCATTTTCAAACCAATTCTGTGAATCAATTAATAAATTATTTAAGAAATAGAAATTTCATATGAAACAGTTCCCTTGCTTTAAGAGACGTTTCTGATTGCTGTAGTCTAGATTTGTTTGTTTTTGTGTGTGTTTGCATTGTGATTTCTTTTATTTAAAAGAAAAAAATCTACTCACCTTGTTCTAAGAAGGCAAGATAGAAAGAGGGACACGAGCAGAGCAAGAACCACTTAATCCAGAGATTCCTAACAGTATTTTGGCTACCAAATGTTTGTCCACTTAAGTCATGTTTTCCAGCCATGCACAGCCACATTATGCCATAGCTCCTTACATCTGTCATGTTTTACTTATACATATATACTGTCATATATATGGGATGGATACTAAAATAGAATCACACAAAAATTCTGAGCCTCTTTTCCAATATTCACTTTTAAAAGAATTTATTAGCAAAACAAAAATTTCTAAATGATCCTTGAAATTTTGATTTTTTATTAGATTGGTTTTCAGTTATTCTTCATCCTCCCCATTCCAACTTAAAACATGAATTAATAAGTTTGCATAATATATATCTCTGGAACACTTTTAAAAAGAGGTTGGCATGCATATATAAATAAATGAAACATTTATCATAGTAGTAAATAATGAGAAAAATGAAGATTGAATTGAGTGTTGAATATCTCTTTTGAGGAAAAAATGTTTTATCTCAAGTTGTAAAAGTTCAACATTGAAAAAGGTATTTTATATGGTCTATCTGGGATATTTTTACATTAGTGCCTTTTATAAAGGCAATGATTGAGTTGAATAACTTGTTGGAAATCCAAAATGATGTGTTAATATTTATGTGTATACTTTCATTATCTCTATTAGAGTATATTATGGAGAAAGCTTTGTTGCTAGAGTTTTCCTGCCTGGCCCACAGTCAGGGCAAATCTCTTTCACCTGCCAGTCCCACAGCCTCTCAGACCCTACCAAGTAAACACAGAGACTTATGTTGCTTTCAAACTGTATGGCCGTGGCAGGCTTCTTGCTAGCTGTTCTTATAGCTTAAATTAATTCATTTCCATTAATCTATACCTTGCCACATGGCTCGTGGCTTACCGGCATCTTCACAAGCTGTTTCTCATCGTGGCGGCTGGCAGTGTCTCTCTGACTCAGCCTTCCACTTCCCAGCTTTATTCTCCTCCTTGCCCCGCCTATACTTCCTGCCTAGCCAACGGCCAATCAGTGTTTTATTGATTAATTAGCAACACGTTTGCCATACATCCCACAGCAAAGCATACTTGACACGGTGATCGATAGACATTATTTTACTGAGAACTGACTCTTAACATTTTGAAGTGATAACTGCAAAACCTACCTGGAGTCTTCAGGTGATCTAGCCTGCTTTCTTTGTAACCAATATTTTATTTAATTTTGACAAAATTCTAGTGGAGATGTTTTCAGTGTTTTCCAGATGATTTACTGAGATTGTTTAGTTTGATTTGTCAAGGTTATTCAGCTAACTAGTCCAAAGGGATTTCACACTAGTCTTTGTTTCCAACCAACAGCTTTCTATATCTTCTGCTGCTATTTAAATGAACTTTTAAATGGGATTTATGGTCAAAACTACAATTTTCCAGAAGAGAGACTTCACTCACTCACCTAGATTTTGAATACAGTTTTATGGACAGCCCTAGTATGTGTATATTGAAAAGGCCCTCTGTGGTAGCACATACCATGGACATCATCGAGGCCTCACATGGCTACTCATGCTCCCATGTGCATGTGACGTTGATATCCATGGGCAGTGCTGCTATTGAGGACATTGTTGATGTGGGAAACTTATTTTTGCCTATTTGAACTCATTATTACTGGCAATTTCATCCATCCTGCTGCTGTGGTATTCCATTAATGATATTAGAGACAATTTATTCCGTCTTCTGGTATAGACTGTGGACCAGCAGCTCTCCAGGAATCATGTATGCCTTCATTAACAGACTGGGGTTAGTGATAAATCCAGAGAAATGGAATGGGTAACTAGTGAACATTCAACCTCTCCAGTATAAGATCACCTTTGTTGTGATTCTTGTACCATAATGTCTAATAAATCTTTCTTTAATATATATTTTTATTATATGGCTTCTGTTCCTTTAAAGAACTCTAATAGCAAACTGCTTAAAATGTAATGGCTGTAATATAAAAAGTTAGGAACATTATTAGTCAAAGTTCATTCATCATTAACTATGTATTAAATAATGTTAAACTTTATAATATTAGATGATATAATCACTACAGGTGCTGATTCATGCAGGAAATACACACCCAGATATGTACAACCTCATCAGGAGAACATGTCTAAGATCAACTAGCTAAGCAAATAATAAATAAATAAATAATGAAATGTTTTTTTTTCTTATCTGCCATTAACTTTAGATTTAAAGTTTCTAGACTCTTTCTCATTAAAAATTGCTTTGTTATTTGAAAAGACACCATTTTGTGACTGCATATAACCCCTTGTTGTTTTGTTCAAGTCTTGTACCTTCACGCACTTTGCATTTTTAGATATTTGTTTTCTGGTAAGATTGACGTGCTTTGCTGTATCTGCTTAGAGATAATTCAAGTCAGTAGGAAAAGAAAACACAGGAAACAAAAGCTATCGCTTGTAAAAAAAAAAATGTGAATTTATGGTAACCCACAAGTGCTTTATGGTGCTTCAAAGAAACAAGCATTTTCTTTTCACATCACACTTTCTTCAGGAGAAGGTGAAAACGTGAAAAGCAGTCATTTCATTGTATTAGTGTTCAATTTTCTCTGCAAATTGTAAAACATTATAATATTGCTAATTTTGTTGTACAAAATGATCTTCTTGTTATAAATATTGCCCACTTAGTCACATAAGATGTGTATGGCATATAGAGGATATATATTATTTCCTAGTAAACATTCTTTTGCCTTTTGCCTTCTGACTCTTACATTTGAACAAAGCTCTCTGTGTTTCTATTGTTCAGTATTACAATAGACTTTATAGCACAGCTGAAAGCACTTTTGTAGTGCAGTCATGGCAGCAGAGTCAATTTCCTCATTTGAGACTTAAGACATAACTCTGAAAGAGGCAGCAGCATTATCACAATGACCAGGATGTGAGGAGACTATCACAAGGTTACTCCTACAGCTTATTTGACTCCAAGGTTTATATTCAAGCTCTTAGATTTCTCTAAGCTACCGCTGAGGCATTTTGTATGAATACAAAACCCTAAATGGAGTAAGATACTGCTGTGAGGAGGACACCTTGAAGCCATTAACTGGAATGCTGGCACATTTAGTGTTCTGGTGGAGGGATGGGAGGAGGGGGTAGAAGGTGATGAGCTTAACAACTAAGTTTGAAGGTTACTTGGGTGGAAACTCTTGATTATGGAAATGTTTTAACAAATGCAGATCCATTTGCAAGAGTATATTGCACATATACAAGGAAAGCACTGATACTCTACCAATGAGCTTATAAGTAGGAAGATATGTCACACTACTTGATCCAAATTTTAAAGTTATTATTTTAAGTATTCACAAAACTATACTATAGGTCATGCTACATCATATAACCTCCATCCGATCAACAGTTGAGAGGTCTGTTCAAAATAACAAATTCCCTAAGATAGCATTTAGTAAGTTTTATAGGGTATGAATATGAGCAAAATAGATGATATGAAGTTATAAAGATACGATAATGATATCCATTTTCTTATATGCTTATTTTAAAACAGAAAAAAGTTCAAATATCTCTCATTTCTTTTCAATTTACTCTAGCCTCAAGGTAAGGAAATTTATACTGGAGAAATCTTTATTATGATCAACACAACTTTATATGCATAACTTTTGTATAATATTAAGGACATGGGAATGAATCTAAATACACTGAGTTCTTTAGTCCATTCACTTTATTCTTCTAAGCCAATTTTATCTACAGTTTCAGTCCTGTCCTCACATTCAGCTCCTCTCTGTGGCCAGTTATCCTGTCCTCATAGTTGTAGTAAACTCTTATGCTTTTGACCTGATCTTCCTCCTCCATCCCTTCATCCTCTTCTATATCCTTCCTGGCTCCTTACCCCGTCCCTGCTAAATTCTACAAGAGATCTGCTTTACCCTTTACTGAACCTCTGTCTTTCTCTCTTCTCTTTGGCCACGTGGTTCTGTGTCCTCTGTTCCTCCCTTCACTATTCTTCTCCCCTCTCTCTCTCTGTGATTCTGTGTCCTCTGTTCCTATCTCACCCTTTACTCTTTCTCTCCTCATTCAGGCCATGCAGTTTGGTTCTGTGTCTGCCTCTGGAATTTTGCTCCGGTCCTTACTGCACCTGGTTATGTAAAACGCCCTATTATCCTCAGTCAATCTCTCTGCCATGCCCCTAGGCATGGAGGAAGGGGATGGTCTGAGCTTCATTTGCACAAGAAACAAAGCTATGCATCTGCAGCCAGCTTGTCTCCTAGGCTCAGCAAGGGAGTCAGAGCTACCTAGAAGTTCAGCAGGTCTGAGGAGCTGAACTGTTTGACAAATGGTCTGGGAATATTTGGTCACACAAGAATTTCATAGCAGAAGACAGCTTAAATATTAAAAGCTGTATAACACCACATATTCATGACAAATTGTTTGCCTTTTGACAGACCCTTGGCCAGTCAAAGTATAGCTTTAATACATAGCTGAATCTCTATAATATATTCTTTTGGCCCGCAAGACATAACTGTAAGTGAAATGCTTAAACTTTGTAGATGAATGGTATTCAAAATAAATACACTTTAATTGAAATGTGAGAAAACAAAACAAATTATAAGGTCACATATACAATATTTTGAACTTTTAACAAAGAAATGGAAAATAAATTCATTACATACCTGCCTATCAAACAAAAATAAGGATATAGAATTTAATCTGTAATTCAGCTAAGGAAATAGTAACAGACAGTAAAACAAATATAGGTAAGAAAAATATTAAATGAATAGATCTGTATATAAACATATCCTGAAGGTCATTGGCAGAGATGCTGAAAGAATTTGACAACTGTCTAAGATAGTAAGAGATACCTATTACCTATTGCAATATCTGTCTATGTCTGGAAAGGCTGTGATTCTGATAACCATCATTTAAATTTAGCCTCACTGGGAGTGCTAAAATAGAAAAAACAAAAAGAATGTAGAATCAGAGGGCTACAAATTTGAAAATATATTTTCAATATGTACCATCTCGAGGCAGATCCATAAACAATAGGAAGTCCATAGAAAATATACTTGGTCTCTTGCTGAGGAAGGGAGCTATTAAAACACTTCATTTCATTAACAAATTCAATATTGATTTTTGAAAGACTATTGTTTCTGAGCATCCAATAAATGAAATAAAGGACAGAAGTCTTAACAAAAGCATAAACATAAAATTGTGTGTGCACCAAACTTAATTGCCTTCTGTCTCTGAAAGAGACCAAAAGCATCTACAAACCTTGTCAGAGAATAACTGCTCCTTTTTGTTTAGGAATACTGAAGGAAAATTTTCATTTCTTAATTTCAGTGTCAATGAGCCAAATTCATCACTCTTAGATCATAGAAGTGAAGATCCGTGAACACAGCCATGAGTGGAGATATCAGAACAGCTGAACATGGCTGTTCCTCATGGTATTTTGTTATTCGATCTGGGATAACAGAAATCACACCAGGAATGACAATGGCATCTCAACAAAAATCATGAGACTCTTGCTCCAAAGAAGATATTAAAATGTCAGGTTCTTACCTTTTGCTTAGCGTGACAATTCTATTTTTCTTGATTATATAGAATAATAAGTCTCTTTAGATGAAGTTGAGCTGAAGAGGCTTCTGCTTTCTTTCAAAGAGTACTTCGATCAACCAATTTAAATATTATCACCATAAGTTATGTAATTGCTGTGGTTTTTCTTCAGTAGAACTGAAACATCTAACGTTACACTGCTAAATATGTAATCCCTGACTTTTCATAATGGCAGCAATTTGCACTTCATCAAGGGCAGGCAAAGAGAGTGCAGTAGCTGTCTGCCTGAATTATCTTTGTCTTTGAATTCTACAGTGACTTTGAATGGTAGTTACCCATTTACTTTCTATATAGGCATGTCAATGGGAAAAGAGAGAAATGACTGAATTATTTACACATGTAAGTGGCAGTTTAATTGCTCCTGGGTAGTCTCTTAAAATAATTAATGCCTGTGGCTTAGCATCTTGAAAAACCTGACAGAGCATTCATTTATCTTAGTTTAAGTCAAACTGAAAAATCCAATATAAACATATGTTAAGGCAGAATATTTATGTGTCAGTAAACTACAGAATGGGTCTAGGCTCTCAGAAAGACAACAAAAATGGGGTACCTCAGCCTAAAATAATGTCTAAATTTAAGTCGAATTAGTAAGCACATATTTATAAAGTTGTATTCAAAGCAGAATTAGTTAGCAGAAATTAGAAGTTTTAAAATGTAATAACAAGAACCGTATGTTACAGTTATATGAAATTATAGATAGAAGAGACGAGAATGGAGAGATGTCCAGTTTAGTCTAGATTTTACATTGTTGCTTAGGGAAACTGTCATGTGCATTATTTTGTCCCCGGGTTCTGTGTTAATAAAACTATATAAAAACAACTTCCTTTTTGCACAGTCTTGTGATTACAAGTTATATTGTTCTTTTAAAAATGGAACAATGGAGAATTCTCCTGGAATGGAATAAAGAACCACGAAAAATGACCAAGGATCTATCTCAGTGACAGAACATTTGCATAGCTGTGCAAGGCCTGTCCTTCAGTCTCTGTTATTACAAAATAAATACATAACTAATGAAAACATATTAGTACATTAAGCAAGCACTTTTCCTTGAGTTATTTTCTGAGAAACCAATCTCATTCCTCTGATGTTTCTCACAACTGACCAAGAGTAATGGTTCAGCATTACAGCAGATTAAAGTGGTAATAACAATTGAGAATATTAACATGCTATTCAAAATCAAAAGGAAAACTCATACATAGATGATCATAGATGCCTGTTAAAAGGTTGAGAAATCGCTCAGCAGTTAAAAGTGTGCACTGCTCTTGCAGAACACACAAGTTCATTTCTCAGCTCCCACCTCACAGATGCATACAACTACAGCTTCATGGGAATTACATCTTCACCGGCCACCTTTTCTGGCCTCTTTTTTGGCACCAGTACTAAGATGCACACACACGCACGCACGCACGCACGCGCGCGCACACACACACACACACATACACACACACACATACACACATACACTTTTAAAAAGTTTTAAAGAATTTGTAGAACTTTAAAAGACCACATACAAATTCATGTCTGTATGGTTTTCCAGAAAATATTTAACAATATTCTAATCTCCCATCTCTGTTTGACCTTAAGGCTTTGCACAACATATGTGTACAGGAAGACAGAAATAAGCTAGCTGCTGGAGCATTGAACGTTCACCTCATGAATCTTCATCAATGCCTGAGAAGCATTTAACTTCAAATGTTTACCTCATTTTCTGAGTGTTAATTATTTGATTCATGTCATACTCCATGAACACAAATTAAAGTATCCACATAAGACCAGGAAGTTCTCAATTAATCATCAGAAACAACAAACAATGTGAAAAAAATGAAAATCTGATTTAGGAAGTGATTGTTTTATTAAAAATGTTCAGTAATCATAAAAGAACAGTTGAACCTTGTATGAACAAGTAAATGAGAAATAAATAATATAATCTGTAGAACTTGTTTCTGGGGGGCCTTTATGTGGGGCTATTGGACAAAGTATTAAAATGAGTCATTTGTAAATTTTTTACAGACTAATGAAAACTGTGTCTAATGCATAAGAAAGACAGTAAAGGTAAGTTGTCAAGTACTGAATGTTAATGGTTATACCACTGTTGGAATTTTGAATGTCTCACAGTGTCCTATGCTTTGAACACATGGTCTTTAGCTGAAGAAACTGTTTTGGGTGGTGTGGGAACCACTGGGACACTGTAAGACATATGGACTCTGAAGATTATATGTACTTCTAGTTTCTATTTAGATCTCTGTTTCTTCCTTTGTTATCGTTGTTGTTGTTTATTCTTCTTTCATACAATGCCTCTCAGGCACAGATTATCTCCTTCTACTCCTCTCAACTCCCCTCTCTGCTTCTCTTGGTCTTTGAAGATATGAGTAGCTTGTGTCACATGATCTTTAAACCAAGCAGGTGCATCTCCACCATCATGGTTGGTTTAATCTTCTGAAACTGTAAGCTAAGAGAAATCTTGATTTTTCTTAAGTTGTTCTTTTGGGTACTTTGTTACACCAATGACAGTAATACCTAACAGTATTGATGCTGTGGAATGGGACTGTTGTTATGACAAGCCTAGTCAAATGGTTTGAAAGCTTTCCAACTGTTTTTAGGGAAGTCTGTAGCTGTGGTGTATGGACCAATTTTATGGGAGTTTGGAAGTGCAGAACATCAAGAGATGTAATAACAATAAAGACCGTGTTTATCATGTTTTAAAGGTGAGGAAGGAGACCATCAAAAATCAGACCAGGGAATATTTGTGTCATATTCTAGCAAAACTCTGGCTAGGTTTCTCTTGTCCTGAAAATTCAGGTGAGAGTAAACTTTACTTGGCAGATGAAATTTCAAAATAAAATATCAATCAAGCTATGTTACGGCTATTACTCCCTGATGTGAGCCAGGTTCACTCTGAGAATAGAGAAAAAACTGTGAAAAACAATGCTATGAAATTTTGTAGTTTCAGGGCACCTGCAATTTTAAAGCCCAGGAAAAGGTGAGGGTGGATACAGTGACCACTACTGTCAGAAAAAAATAAGTTACATAAATTGATTGCAAATTAATGGTTGTTCAAATACAATGGAATAACATTAAAATATACTCATGATGTTTCTTATTAACTTATTATAGCTGAAATTTGCTACTACTTAATTTCTGGGCATTATGCTTAGCCTTTTATTTGTTTTTTCCTCCTTTAATTCTCAGGATGTTGTCAATATACTCTCCTCAATTGGTAGATTATATATATTAGTGAAGATAAACATTTCATTTAACATCTTAGAAAAGGTTTCACCAAGATAGAAACCAAGATCAATTCATTGCTAAGCAAATACTTGATTCACTAATTCATAGTTTACTCTTCATATTTAATGTCAAATGAAGAGGAAATATTTAGTTACACAAATGAAGTAGAGCTTTGTTGATTATCAAATTCTTTATCAAAGAATTATAATGGAAGTCAATTTTTCAGTATTATTACCATGAGCTTTATTCATCTTATTATTCATGAGTCAAATTGGATGAGGTCATCTCCCTCCAAGAGGCCTCTCATTTTAAAATGTGTTTGCAGATATTAGATAATACTTGGAGGCCACAACAATAAGCATTATGCAAATGACAAATCAAAGAAAATCCTTAAGCAAACAGTCAGTGGAACAGAGGTAAGCAAGAAAAAGCAATCAGAAGTGGGGAAAGCCCGCTTACACAGTCAGACAAGATTAAGGAGAGAGCAGATGGGATCTCAGTTATTTACAGTGGCTTTTCTTTGCCCAAGTGACAGGGAGGAGGGTGTTGATGTTCTTGATAAAAAACATTTTATATGAATTTTGGGTAAGCATCTCTTCATGGTTTCTTTTTAGTCTTTTAAGTATTCTTATGCAATAAATTTTGTTAGTTTTATTTAGTGAGTTTGCTTATTTTGTGTTCCTTTTATTGAGGACCAAAAAAAAAAAGGGTAGAATTTTAGGGCTAATCTAGAGAAAAACTCTTTCAATATCATGTTTGCTAAAGGACTCAAACCTAAGAAGCGTTAAGAACAGCTCAAGTATTTATTCTCTGACATGAGAGCCTTTCTTCCTTGTGGTCACTGTGCCTCATCCTTAAAAATCCCAGCATTTTTATTATAGGTGTGTACTTGATAAATTATCTTAAAGAAGTCACATTTCATTGTTTTGCCTTTACTGATATTACTCTTCTTATATCAAAGATTATTTCTTCACAATCTCAGTTTTTCAATTTTTTTTTCTGTTACTGTTCTCATTCTTAAATGCAAATGCCTGTATGAACCAGTTATCTGCCAGAACATTAGCTTCAGGCAGCCTCTTAGCCTTTCAGGAACTCTATATTAAGCAATTCTAACCTTCTGACCTTAAGAAATCCCCCAAACCTCAAATTTAAAGAATTTTATAGTATTATTGTTCTTTGTTTGGCCATGCCAAAAGAATTATTTATCCTTAGCAATTTGAAGCTGAGTATGTCTCTCTTAAATCAGACAAAATTCATACCAGAGGAAATCTCAGCCTATGCTGCTGAAGCTTACTTCCAACACCACTGTTACTTGTCTTAAATTTCATTCCTAACACTTTAAAAGTAAGAATATCACTGTTCAAATACAAATTCTAAATGAGTAAGAAATTTGGATTCTTATCCATCTTTTGAGTTTAAATTTTTAACCACATTTTAAGAGTTTAAAACTGTCAGAAGATCAATTTCTGTCAGGATATAGCATTGTGACTTAAATATCAAGGGTCATAGTTGGTGCTGTGCTGAAGGCACTCCACGAACACTTGATCAACAGAGTTGGCAGAAGCCATAGCTGGTTGTGGCATTTTGAAGGTTTTTCTCCTCTCATCTACACCAATCAAACCAATGATGTCAATTGTGTACACATTAAGATAATAGCAATCGGCTATACCAGCCAAGTGAAAAAGAAACAACACTATGTGGGAAACATTATAGCCAGAGAAGAAAACACTCACAAACAGAGATTGAGTTTTACTCTCAAGAAGGGATCTGGGGCTGAACAGATTACTCAGCAGTTAAGTGCACGCACTGTTCTTGCAAAGGACAGGAGTATGGTTCCCATCAATCATGTCAGGTGGCTCACAACTGCTTACAACTCTAGGTCTAGAGGTATCTGATGCTCCTGGGCACCAGCACCAGCATGCACATGCATACACCCCACACAGAGACATAACCATAGACAAAATTACAAATAGTAAAATAAAATCATTTAAAATTAAGATGCCAACTGTTATAAAGTAAAAGTTAAACGAAAGCAAGCACATCCTAGAAAACATTGTACTGTACTAGAGAATTAAAAAGAAATATTCCCTAATTTAGAGTTTTGATAGTTTATCTAATTAGAAGAAAGTAATAATTATAGGAACACCAATGTACAATGAAGTCAAACATGTCTTAATCATAGTTAGAAAATCCACTATTTATAGCTCACAAGTTGCATATTTATATACCATCAGCAAGTATGAAACTTACAATCAGTACTGGTGTATGGGTCATTAAAGGAAAAATAAAATCACTAGTCAAAAAAGGTCTGGAGAGAGAGAAGCCATTAACTGCAATTATATTACTAAATTCCTTAGTTTCAAAAACATATTTTTTGCCCATCACTGTACTTTTAACATACAGTGATGTTTTTCCCTTTGTTGCCTTAGCAATCCTGGTGCTCTATCCTGGCACGAATGCAAAGCCTTGACCAGTACAGTGACTGACTTTAGGTGAGGCTCTTCCTGTGATGCTGACAAGCAAGATATCCAGTTTCCTCCACATGTATGTGCTTAGTCTTCCTCTAATAATTTTGTCCATGTAAAGACATTAAATAATGTCTGCAATACTGTTAAGGAGTATTTAAATCATCTCTTTGTCTAATATTTTGTAATTGTTTTGACTAAGTGAGAATGAATATTTTGGAGTATGAAGAAGAGTAGGGAGAGTTTGGGGTGTGAAATATGACACAAATACATCAAAGTACTATGAAGAAACATATTGTTTTATAAATTGAATATGTGTTAATAAGAAGAAAAAATCAGATAGATTTCTTCTGCAATATGCTATTACCTAAATCTTTAAAGGTCATTATTAAATTGTGTGCCTAAGTCATTTTTGAGAGAGAAGGGTTCCAATTTTTTTTTCTTTTCTTTTTTTTATAACTTCCATCATCTAATTAGTTGGGATCATACAGATTTTTCCCAGTGGCATAATGGTTGCCTTAAATGTTCATTAATACCTGATTAGTAGTTGTAATGAGAAGTAGCAGTAATAATAGAATTAGAAAAGGGGGTTCTGCTTCCCCTTGAGACTTTAATTTAAACAAATCAATACATCATCCTACAGGAACTGAGACAAATTCTTTTCATAGAAAATATCAGCTTTTCTCCAGCATTCATATTTGATCTTATTTTGATCTGTTAATTTTTATACTTTGTGCTTTCTTAGTATTATAATGTTTCTTGGGTTTGTTTTATTCATTTGGAGGGATTGATACTCCACATAAGTTTTCTTTATTAGATGTTTGGAATTTTCTACAAACTCATCTACTGTCATTTTGTATTCAGAAAGATTGATATCTGACACATTCTCATGGTTTCATATGGGAATGACCAGCCTGTTATATGCTCACTCTGAAGAAACAATTAATAAAACCTGGTATTTTTCTTAGATAACATGTATTTGTTCACTTGGAGCTTTACTAGCAGTAAACATACATAATTTTTATTTTTATTTTTATTTTTATTTTTATTTTTATTTTTATTTTTATTTTTGTTTTTCGAGACAGGGTTTCTCTGTGTAGCTTTGCGGCTTTCCTGGAACTCACTTGGTAGCCCAGGCTGGCCTCGAACTCATAGAGATCCGCCTGGCTCTGCCTCCCGAGTGCTGGGATTAAAGGCATGCACCAACACGGCCCGGGCATAAATAATTTTTAATAATTAATGGATAAACTACTTTTTATAGCTAGCATCATTAATATCTCAGAGATAAATATAAATATTGTAAGCATATTATAAGGTATGAAATATTATATAAGATTATCCATGTATATTGACAGTATTTTACATGCTTATATCCTTGATACTCTTCAGTACTTTGCATATATTCTTTAATGCAATTCTCTCAACAACCTAATGTGTTAATAACTGCTATTACTTTAAGTTTAACCTTCAGAAAAAAATGAAGTGGAACTGATAGTTAATTCGTGTCTGGGATAGAATTGGAACTCTGGTGAGATGACTCAGGACCTCAGGTTTACCCTCTATGAAGATTTAATGTTGCTTCTCAGGAAATGCTGCTAATCAGCATATCTGTTTCCATGACTAGGTTAATGTTATGGGCAAGCAATGATGTGCCAATGTGATTGCTAATCTTCACTTTAAGTTGACCAGCTTTAGTATCACCTAGGAGACCCAATCCTGAATAGGACTATGATGGGATTTCTAGAGAAGGGAAGACACATACTATGCATGAGTGGCCATACTATGAGATGGAAGCCAAAACAGAGTAAAAGAAGAGAAAAAAGAAAGCTACTAAGTTAAGAACTCTTCTCTGCTTCCTGAATTTTTATGGTATGAGGCACATGGCTAGCTCCTGCTGTCTCATATCAAGCCAGTCCCAGCTGCTATGCCTTTATAACATGATGGGATATATTTCCTGAAATTGTGAACCCACAAAACCCTCCTTTCTTGCATTTCCTCTTGTTAGTTATTTGATAATCATAAAAAGAAAATGAGTATATTTTAGAAATACTAACTAATGCAGAAGTAGACACATAAATACCAATTCATAAAAAATGTCTTTCTGTGTAATATTTAATTCCATGAAAATGTAGAATCAAATCATTTCAATTTAATATGATAACTTAACATGTCAACACCTATTTATTTTTCATACTATGATTAATTCAGTGGATTTTAACACTGAAGTAATCATAATTAATCATTAATACTAACATTCATATACCTTGTTGATGAGATATGAACTTATCAGTTCTGTATTTCATCTTTATTTCCAATGTTAACTTTAATTACATTTAAATTTACACAATAAGCATGTCTTAATGGGTTTATGAATAAGATGTAATTATTTCTCATGAGTATGAGTTTACATCCTTAAGATAACCATGATAATTTTACCTTGCCACAAGTACATCTTTCTAAAACCAAGAAGACAACATTGAAACTTCAATGCTTCTTTCTCCTTCATACCATTTAATTACATTATTAAAGAACTACCAGCAATCTTGCATGTCTCCACATTTTTATCAGTGAAGAATGGTAGAGTAGCTGATATTTGATTTAAAGCGCAGTTTTACTCTCAGGTGGGAAAAGAGAAGAGACAAAAGGGTAGTTTGTGCTTAGTTCTAATGCTCATTGGCTGTCTTGAATCTTGTATTTGATGACCCTCCCCTTCTGTCTGCATTTTCTGTACACCACAAATCCACACTTATAAATGTCAGCTTACAAACTTATTATAGTTAAGAATTTAAGCTGGGAGCTATGGTACTAAAAGTAATATCTCTCAAACACTTTTCTATGATGATATTAACTTTGAATGCAAAATGTGAAAGTGAAAGTTTGCAATACTAAATAAGTTTTAGTTCAATAGGCTAGACTTTTGAAGAAAAACATAACTAGATTTGAACTTTGGGGGAATATTACAAACACCAATATTCTTGGCTTGAAGATAGCATTATAAAAACCACATAAATATAAATGATTATATCATGTTAGGTGTGTTTATTTGAGAAATTATTGTTATGAATTGCAGAGAAGGTGGATCAAACAGGTATATTCATTTATGCATGAAACAAATCCTGTGGACAAGAAGATAATTTATATCAGCTATGAAACGTATCTATTCTACATAAATTATTTACCTCATTTGGTTAAGATAGATCTTATCTTCATTCTGAATTTTGTTTACTACTGTCTGGGTTAAATAATTTGCTTTTTTGTGCCTTATAAAATATTTAAACTTATTATTTTCATGTTTCAAAATATGTAGAGATCTATTTCATTAAAAATTACCTTAGTAAGTCCATAATCTAATTCTATTGAAACTTAATTCATCACTGAATTTTTTTTTCAATAAAGAGAGATGTGATTTTTTTCACTATTCAACACTGTTGAAGACCATCCTACTTTCAGGAATTCCATTGTGTTTGTTTTAGGAATTCCATTGTGTTTGTTTTAGACCATCTTTCATTGTGCTAAAAGCTGGGATTTTCCCTCTGCCTAATCCCTTTTCATTGACTATTTTATGATGTTGTTCTCTTGAGTAGATTTGAGATGACTTCCTTCTTATCAAGCTCTTTCTTCAAGTCTATGGCCCCAAGCAACCTATACTTGGGTAGCCCATAGCAAGGGCATGAAGGTCAAGATCATGATGGGCGAACCCACAGAGACAGCTTACCTAAGCTAGTGAGAGCTCATAGACTCTGGATCACAGCTAGGAAGCCTTCATGGAACTGACCCAGGCTGTCAGCATGTGTGTGACATTTGTGTAGCTTGGTCTGTTTGTGGCGCCCCTAGCAGTGAAATCAAGACCTGTACCTTGCACATGAGCTGGCTGTTTGGAACCTATGTCCCATGCTGGGATACCTCACTCACCCTTGATGCAGAGGAAGGAGCAATGCCTTAACTTGATATGCTATGCTTTGTTGACTCCCATGGGAAGCCTGTCCCTTTTTCAAAGGAGGAGGAGTGGATGAGGGGTAGATGGGAGGTGGGAGAGGGAACATAAAGAGAGGAGGGAGGGGAAACTGTGGTTGTTATGTAAAATAATTGAAAAAAATTAATAAAATACTTTGAAAATCACCATTGACTTTAGATATTTGCAGTTCTATAATCTGAGAGTTCTAATAACCTGATTTTTTTTTTAATTCACTAAAGGCTAATCATCACTGTCTTTATTTTTCTTCACTCTAAGCTTCTAGTCTAAATAAAAACAATTGTATTGATTTTATAAAAAAAAAAAGAAGACAAAATCTAACTGCCAATTAAAATTTCTCTATAGCTAGTGATACAGAGGCCACACACAGTTACTATAAGCATGCCATAACAGCATTATTCAAATTAAAACTGTCACTAATGTATAAGGTGATAATGAATATAGACGAAGAAAGTCAAATACAATGTGGCTGGTAAAACATTTCATGCAGTGTGTGAAAGACATGATATTTCCTCAACAAATAAAAAGTAACTTCTTTAGGCAGAGAGCAAAGACACTCAAATTTAACACAAAAAATTAAATGTAAGGGATTACAGAGACACAGAAAGTTGAAGAGGGATTTGGGGAATCAAGCTGAGAAAGCTCAGTGGGGAAACGCTAAGCCTTGGGAATCTCAAGTATGACAAACTCTGTAGACATGATAGTCTCTGCTCTTTCTCTCAGTGCCAAGTGTTTTATAATTGTTAATTGTGAGGGAAAGACCTTTTCTTATTGGATAGCAGGTGCTCTCCCATCAAGACATACCATCATCTCTCCTAGCTACAAACCAATAGGAACTGTCAAGTTGCACCCAAGCTAACGAGAGAAGTGTTGAGAATGGCAAAAATGGTTACTGAACTCCATGGAGTAACTGCAGATAGCAGATATGGAATTGAGACAGGAGATTATTAAATAATTTTTCCATATTCAGAAGAAGTTGAGGGAAACAGAAGATAGTGCATATGATTTTATAAGGATGTTTATTCTTATAGTTTATCAACCTGGTCAGTTCCTAAAGAAATAGTGTTAATATACCTGTAGCTTAGCTGAGGATTGTTCCATGATTTGTATCTGAGGCAGCCTTAGAGGCAATAAAGGGCGAGTCTCTCAATAAGGAGAACTCAGCTGGTATATATGACCGTCTACCTACTTTATTAGAGGAAGAGTGGTGGTCCAAGACATACTCTACACTGTTAATTATCCCTCCCTTTATTCTCTTTTATTTTCTCTACTATCCTCCACCCTATTTAACCCTTCTTGTCCATCATTCCTTTTTCTTCCTTTTATATCAATATGTTCTATCTTCCTTTCTTTGAACACAACAACCCCATAGTTCCTTATTAATTTACTAACCCTCTATGGATATTCCAAATAAAACACACATGTTTAAGGATTTAACACTAGCATTCACAACATGCAACATATGTCTTTAGGGTTGTGGATTATGTCACTCAGAATGATTAATTTCAGTTCTGTTCATTTACCTTCAAATTTAATAATTTCTTTTTTCAACTCAGAGACTGAGTATATTTTACCCTATTATGAGCTTACAATA
This sequence comes from Peromyscus eremicus, assembly GCF_949786415.1. Classification (NCBI taxonomy): domain Eukaryota; kingdom Metazoa; phylum Chordata; class Mammalia; order Rodentia; family Cricetidae; genus Peromyscus; species Peromyscus eremicus. Next base: position 8,639,501 of record NC_081435.1, read on the forward strand.
TGGAACTCAAAGCCTATGGGGACAACTCACTATTGTTCTTTTACTAAATAGGCATTGTATCAAACTGCCTTACAAGCAGTTCTCTTTAAGCCTGTAGATTAGCATAGCTTTCAGTCCTTTTCTGAGGTGCTTCCTTTGGAAGTGAGAACTGAATAATATACATACAGACTTGCAACCACTTTAGTGCAAACAAATGTCTAGGGAGACATAAACGAATATCACCTTGTCTCCCCTCAAAGCTGAGGAAACATCATAGAAGAGATGTGGGAAGAATATAATAGAATGTGAGGGAACTAACGTGGAAGCGTTTCTTCTGAATATGACAGGGCTGTGACACACAAAGTCAGAGTAATTGTTGCTTTCACAAGACCTGCACATGATTAGATCAAGTCAACATACATTCCAGCATGGCCCAGGGAGAGATTTACAAGTTTTAATTCCTAGCCAAGGAACTATTGGCATTTCATAGCTCCTCAGACAGGGGGAGTGAGTTTTCTTCAATGGTGTGGTCACTAGTATGCTGCCCATGCTCTACTGAATGGCCTTAAACCCATGCATACATGGCCATCACTAACTAGACTCAATAGATTATATATATATATATATACCAAAAAACTTGAAGGGGACATGAAAGAGGGACGCTAAAAAAAGTTGAAGGTGTCAATGATAGTTAGATGTAATCAAAATATAATATATATAAGAAATCCTCATATACTAAAAATTACATATAAGTAACAAAATAATAAAAGTAACTATATATTAACTATAATAATAAAAGGTAATGATATATTATATGTATATAAATTAAAATGATAGACATCAACACAAAGAAAACATGAAATTTTATTTTGAGAGTATGGAAGATTTTTGAAGTTTAGATATATTGCTATCTGTTCATAAATATACTTTTGGTATTTTAACAGCATTCAATAAATACCTTAGGATTTTAAAACACATGAGGAAATAACACAGAAAAGCAATATAAATATAAATTTTTCTAAGTGGAGTGACCATTTTATCTTTTCTTCTGTTTACAAATAAATCAAATCCTGCTTTTTCCTTTTCCTTAGGTCACTGGAAATTTGAAATTATAAAACAATAGCAAGTTGGAAAGAAGTAAAATATGCATTTTCCCTATGACAGTCAAAAGCTATAAATTTATACTGAAAAACTTATTAAGGTACAATATCTGTATGCCTGTAACCCAAACCAGATGCTGCATAACTTACTGAAATACAAAATCCACGATAAAATGCAAACCAATGATTTATCAACACACTTGAGAATTTGTGATAGAAGGTCTAGGGTATCAACTTTACAGAGGATTTTGCTAGGACAGGAAAACTGATTGTTCTTAATATGATGTATGAATGTTTCAAGTAAAAATAACATATTTGAGGCAGATTCTAGTGAATATGAATAACTTTGCCACATTCATTTGAAATAAAAGATTATGTGTTCTGTGAAATTGAACCAGTCTATTGTAGTTTTATTTTCATTTATATCACACAATTTTCTGTTTGTAACTTCTATTGTGTAGTCTGTGGTCTAGTAATAACACATCCTTTACCAACAAATCTTAATTGATTGACATTCATTACACACTCATACCAACTCTGTACTTTTTGAGTCATTCCTCTATTTAGTACCTCCCCCCATACACACACACAAAAAAAATAAATAAAAAAAAAATAAGGTGAGTTAAGCCCTATTGATTAATGTTCATATTGCTTGGATATACTCCAAATCATATGAGAGAAGAAAAGTAATTATCAATTCCACCCAGTTTCAGACACCTCAGTGTGGACAGAATGCTCGGGAATAACTGACCAGCACAAAGCAGACTCCATATTTTGTGCATGTTTTACTGTTTGTATTTTTATTATATTTTCACAATGGAAAAAAATGTGAAGTTAGGTGGAAAAGGATGAGAGAAAGATCTCCAAGGTCTTGAGGGAAGGGAAAGAATATGATTATAAAATTTTTTTAAAAAGGAAAAAGGAATTTATGGATTTCTCATAGACGGCCAGGGTAAGATATACCCATGTGACTTCCAAATGAAATGTTGAGGTGAAGATTGTACAGCAGTGTAGATTTCGAAGATTCAAGAATAGGAACATGAGGGATTGGGTTGGGAGAGTTGGGGATGGGCCAGGTCAGGGAGAGTAATGAAAGAGATATCTCAGTGGAGGGAGGGTGGCATTTGGTGTTAGCGAGAAACCCGGTGCCAGGAAAACTCCCAGGAATCCACAAGGGTGACCACAGCTAAGACTCCTAGCATTAGTGGAGAGGGTGCCTGAACTGGCCTTCTCCTGTAATCAGTTTGGTAACTATCCTAATTGTCATCAGAGAACATTCATCCAGTAACTGATGGAAGCAGATGCAGAGATCCAGAGCCAAGCACTGGGCTGAGCTCTGAGAGTCCTATTGAATTGAGGGAGGAGGGATTGATGAGCTGGAAGATTATCTGGTCCCACTCGACCCAAGGTCCCATAGCCCCTTAGAAAATAATCACTGAGGCTTATATTAATTGCAAATTGTATGGCCTACGGCTTTAGCTTTTTGCTAGCTAGCTCTTTCATCTTAAATTAAGCCATTCCTATCTATCTATATGTTGTCAGGTGGCCATGGCATTACTTTCTCCTGGCATCTGGTTGCTCCTTTAGTAGCAGGTTGATGTTTCTCTCTACTCCTCCCTTCTCTCTGAATCTCTGCTTAGATTTCCTGCTTGGTCCTAAGCTTTCTTGCCATAGGCCAAAACAGCTTTATTTCTTATCCCATGGAAGCCACACATATTCACAGCATACAGAAAGATATCCCACAGCAGGATTGTACAAGCAGGAAGGTCAAGGTCATGACAGGGGAACCCACAGAGACAGCTAACCTGAGATAGTGGGAGCTCACATACTTTGGACCAATAGCTAGGGAGCCTGCATGGGACTGACCTAGGCCCTCTGCATGTGTGTGACAGTTGTGTAGCTTGGTCTGTTTATGGGACTCCTAGCAGTGGGATCAAGGCTTGACTATGGTGCTTGAGCAGGATTTTGGGAACCTATGCCCCATGCTGGGTTGCTTCACCCAGAATTTATGCAGGGGGAGAGGCTTGGTCCTGCCTCAACTTTGTGTGCCATGCTTTTTTGACTCTCATGGGAGGTCTGTCCCTTTGTGAATGGAGGAGGAGTGAATGGAAAGAGTAGATGGGAAGTGGGAGGAGGTAATGGGAAGAGAGGAGGGAGGGGGAAATGTGGTATGTAAAATAAATGAAAAAAAATAAACAATAGAAACTATGAACTTAAAAAAAATAAGAAAATCATTTAAATAGTATGGCAAATACCTCTTCATCTCCTAAAATGTTTTCTTTCCACTGGTATTTATTTTTATTTGCAAGCTGCTCATTAACAATATTCATGAAAGCAATTAAGTACAAATAATACAGAGCATGGGACAATGCCCCCACAGATATATTAGAGTCTCAAAAGTGTTTTATATTCTGATTATTTTGAACATTGAACATTTATTATAATTGTTAAAATGTTTTTAAACTTATTATTCATCTATAATTCTTATAATTGATATTAAGCTGAAAAATTTCAATCCAAAATAGAAAGAAGTCCTCTGAATCAAATATGCAAGGTGCATATGAGCTCACAGAGACTGAAGCAACAAGCACGTGGCCCACAGGTGTCTGTATTAGGTTTATTGTCTATACATTATACCTATTCACCTAGTATTTTTATGGTACTCCTGACTGTCAGAACAAGTGGGACTCTAACTCTTGTGCCTGCTCTTGGGACTCTTTTCCTCCTTTTGGGTTGCCATGTCAAACTTCTATACAAACTCCCAACTTCATCATATTATATTTTATTTTGTCATGTTTGGTTGTTATTTCTTAGAAGCCTGTTATTTTCCAATGAGAGAAAGATACACAGTGCATCCAGGGGGTAGGGAAGGTGGGAAGGAACTGGGAGGAGTAGAAGGAGGGGAAGCTATAATCATGATGTATTGTATGAAAAAATAATCAATTTTCAGTAATAGAAAAAAAGTTTAAGAAAGAAAAAAATTACATTTGAACTTTCACTCTTAGATATGCTAATATTATGTCTACTGTGATACCTGAATATTGCACAGTACTTGTAATACATATTTACAGTATATAAAGTTGTAGCTAAATACTTTATAATATTACCTAATTTAATTGATATTTAATGTGAATAATTCATTACGAAACACTTTGAATATGTCATCATCATTATGATTCATCTCTGCAACAGGGTACTAATGACACAAAACAGATTTTCAGGGCTTCTTATTTTAAAAATGTAGCTGAAAGTTTTCCTGGTCTTGCTCAGCACTAAGGTCCCACAGCCACTTATAAAATTCCTGTGTCCCACCTGGTCCTGCAACTGCTCAGACCCAAGTAAACACACAGAGGCTTATATCAATTACAGATTGCATTGCCATGGCCTATGGCTCAAACTTCTTGCTTGTTAGCTCTTATATCTTAAATTAACTCATTTCTATTAATCTATAAGTTGCCATGTGGCCGTGGCTTACCAGTCTGCTGGCATGTTGTTCCTTTGGTGGCGTCTGGTGTCTGCTTTGCCTCTCCTTTCTCTTCCTGTCTATGTGTTTAGATTTTTCGCCTGCTCTAAGCTACCTTGACTTAGGCCAAATGGCTTTATTTATCAAACAGTAAGAGCAACATATTTTTGCAGCATACAGAAAGACATTCCCCAATCATAAAAGTAACATTTTATTTTATTTGAAAATTTCATATGTGTATAAAATTTATTCTGATGATAGTCACACCAACAGGACCTTTCTCCAACTCCTCTGTGACTCTCCAAAACATCTCCCTCACAAGCTCTTGTCTTTTTTTTTTTTTTCAAAAAGCTTAATAACCTACTAAATCCAATTTGAGCTGTCTATATGTGCATGTGTGTGGAGTCATCCACTGCAGCATGGGCAATATGATAGTAGCTTTCCACTAAAGATATGTCTCTCCTTCTCTCAACAATCTTCAATAACTGATATAGCTCTGTCATAAGACACTTGAAATCAAAAATTTAATCTTCTTCCATTACTTGGCATTTCCTGCTCCTTCCTTGACTTTCTCTTTATTTATAAAAACTTTGGTTTTTGTGTTTCCAGTACTTGTATTCATAGTCAATATATATATATATATTTATTTGTTTTATGTACACAGATATTGATACTCTGCTATGATGATATCTATGTGTACAGAATATTTGTAGAAAATCAACTGCAACCCGAGTTCAGGTCCTGAGATGGGGAAGCGGCTTCAGCAGGAAGAAATGAATTGTCTGACCACCAGATGAGTTTCCCACAAGTGATTGGCCCTAAATAGCTGCAACTCTCTTTGTTTATACATCATCTTACATAACAACATGACAGAGTTTCAATTCTACTTAACTGGCAGAATTAATACCGTGACAATGGCTTTGTTAAAAATTAATCTACAGTATTAATGCAACACCTATTGTTTTAGTTAGAGTTTCTGCTGCTGTAAAGAGAGACCATGACCATGGCAACTCTTATGAATATAAAACATTTAGCTTGGTGGCTTGCATTTTCAGAGGTTTAGTCCAGTATCATCATGGTGGGACATGACAGCATGCAGGCAGAGATAATGCTGGAAAAGGAGCTGTGAGTGGAGAAGAAGCTACATTTTGATCCACAGGCCACAGGCTGTGAACTAAGTAGGTGTGGCTTAAGCATATTTGAGACCTCAAGGCCCACCTGACAGTGACACACTTCCTCCAACAAGGCCACACCTACTCTAACAAAGCCATATCTCTTAGTAGTGCCTCTTCCTATGAGTTTATGGGGGCCAATTATCTTCAAACCACCACACTTATTTACATTCCAATGTCTTATTGTACAGATGTAGAAAAACTGTCCAAGCAATCATATGGAACCACAAAATGCCACAAATAGTCGAAGCAAGCCCAAGAAGGAAGAACACAATTGAATGTATCACAATACCCTTCCTCAAATTAAGCTACAAATTTATAGTGATAAAGACAGTTGGGTACTGGAATAAAAACTGGCAGGTACAACACTGAAATAGAATAGAGGACATGGAAATAAGTGAACAAAGCTCTGCCAATCTAATTTGGACAAAGGAGGAAAATATATGTAGTGGGAAAATGATAAAGTCTTCAACAAATGGTGCTGATAAAATTGGATACCACCTGCAGAAGGATGAAACTATATTCATGTCACTGACCTTTTCAAAAAAAGAATTGCAATGGATCGTAGACCTTGATGTAAAATCTAAAACATTGAAACTGCTAGCACAAAACAGGTAGTACACTGTTCAGACACCTGGGACAACAAGAACTCTGAACAGAATTTCAATAGCACAGGGCTGAGTCTCACGTATAAACAGATAAACAACACGGATTTTAAAACCACAGTGGGTAGGAAGATGTGCAGGTTTGGGAAGGAGTTTTGGAGAACATGATCAAATGAAATTGTGTTAAAATTAATAAAAATAATTTTGTCCAGGAAAGAAAGCTGTCACCAGATCATGCAACCTATGAGTGGACGGAAAACCTCACCAGCTCTACTTCTGACATGGCTAATATACAGAATTTACAGAAAAGTACAGAAAATACCACTTTCCTTTTAGTGCCTCAGATCCTTTCAGCCTTGTGCTACTTGCTTTCCTGGTGTGTGTTTGGAGGTAAGATGTAGTCTAGCATTTGAATCTAGCTCTGGTGGCTAAGACCTGTCAGGCCTCTCCTGCTTTTGTCTCCTACATCTGAGTCAATGCTGTGGGAACCTGTGCATGTCATGGTAAGACTCTGCAGTTGATCTTTCAAAACATGCAAGCACTGGCATTAGTGAGACAATAATATAGTCTGTGTGAATGTTATATGAAACTTTTACAAAATATAATACGTATATAGATATGCAAGTTTTGAAATGATATGTTGAATATTACTGGTGTTTAATTGATTGGAGTTGGGTGGTACAGCATCAAGATCTTACTGCATGACGAAAATCTACATAAGTTAAATTTGTATTAAAAGTAAAAATATCTTATTCTTTTTTATTAGCATTATAAAATCATTGCAACATTTCTTTCTTACCTTTCATCCTTCCAAACCTTCCTATATACCTCTTCCCATTCTCTTTCAAATTCTTGACCTCTTATTTTATTACTGTCATACACACACACACACACACACACACACACACACACGTATACATACCCACACGTATAAGTATACATATATGTGTGTATAACTCTAATATATATATATATATATATATATATATATATATATATATATATATATATATATTCCTAACTACAACCTTCTCAGGCTCAGTCCACATAATTTTATTTTAATTCATGTTTTCAGGACTTAATATTTGACACTGGGCAACTAATAGGTGTACTCTTCACTGGGGAGGCCCACCTCTTCTTCTCCCAGCTCTTCTCAGTTGCCTGTAGTTCTTTGTGTAGGGTTGAGGCCTCGTGGGTTTTTCTCTGCCCAGTTTGGAATTTCCATTGATGTCATCCTTGTTCAGTCCATATTTGGGCAGCAATGCTGGTGAGATTTTATGGTTGTCATTTCTTTAAAAGACACTGTGAAATGAAGGGAATAAAATGAGAAACATGATGTGGGAGAAAAATATTTACAAAATATATGTCTGCTATAAGACATATACAAAATATCTAGAAAAGTCCTAAAACCCAGTTGCGGCAACCAAATTAATGAATGGCTAAAATGAATAGGGAAAAGGATTTTAGTAGATATTTCACTAAAGAAAATGAGTGAAAAAATTAGCATATACTAAGATAGTCACTATTTGCACCATTATATAATACCAAATTTCAAACATCAATAAAACAAAAACATGCAATGTGATGATGGCTCAAATTACCTAAAACATCCAAGATAGGAAAAATGGAGAGTGGACTCACACTGGTTACTACTAGAATTCAAAACAGTCAGGAGGCTTGGGAGCAGAGCTTGCTATCTTCTTGCACAGTAACATTTTCTAGAGTATAACCTAGCAATTATACTCCTATTTAATGGGTTATTTGTACAATGATTTTTTTTACATAAGGAACATGAGAATGATGACTACTTAATAATGAAAACAATGAAAAGACTGATAGCTTACATTTGTTACAGTATGAATCCACAATAAAATGCATATGCAAATGACAGTAATCAAAGAAGTTGTTTCCTGACTCCATTTATAAATATATGAATATATGGATATATGATATGCTTACATATGGATATATTAATATAAAAATTTAAAAGGAAAGCTTTTCTATGGCTGGTTCATTGTATTACTGAGAAGTAGCATCTGTACCTCAATGATAGGGGCTTTTTTGTCATTTATTTATTTACTTATTTATGTTTTTATTTTTAGTCTACATGAATACTTTATTGTACCCAAGTCAAAGCCTGAATGGATTTACACATAAATTTGTATTAGTGGAACACAAGGAGATAAATCAAAAAACATTCATTTGATAAGGGTGGAGTATGGAAAACATTTTTTCTTTTTTTATATTGTAAATACAGTCTTTTCTCATAAAACACATACTGATCACAGTTTCTTCTCCCTCAACTCCTCCCAGCTACCCTCATCTCCCCTCTCCACTTGTCCCTGCTTCCCTTTAGAAAAGAGTTAGCCTGTAAGAGACAAGAACTACACACAACAAAATAGGATACAATAAGCCCTCATATCAAGGCTGGACAAGGCAACCAAACAGAAGAAAAAGAGTCCCAAGAACAGACGAAAGGGTCAGAGACAAACCCGCTTCTATTGATAGAATCCCACAAAAACACCAAGCTAACAGCCATAGCATATACACAAGGCACCTGGTGTAGACTCATGAAGGCTCTGTGCTTGCTGCTTCAATCTCTGTGAGATCATATGAGCCTTGTTTAGTTGATTCAATGGGCCATGTTCTCCTGGTATCCTCCATCCCCTCTGACTTCTACAATCTTTCCCCCATCTCTTCCATGGCATTTCCCAAGCTTTGAGGGGAGGGACTCAATGGAGATCTCCAATTTAGACTCTCTTTCTCTGAATAATAACTGGCTCTGGGTCTCTGAATCTGCTCACATCTGCTGCCAGTGGAAGCCTCACTGGACAAGTCACCAATTGATCTATGAGTATAGCAGAATATCATTAGGAATAATTTCATTAATTTTTTTCCAGTTATGTTTGGTTGCACCCTTGGTCTCTGGGTTATCCAGTCGCCAGTTGATGCCCACCCCAGCAGTGCAGGTTATGGACTCCCTCCCATGGCATAGGCCAAAAGGTAAACCAGACACTTTGGTTGACCACTCCTTCTGTGTCACCATTGCCACAGCACATTTTGTAGGCAGGATGGATTGTAGGTCCAGAGTTTTGGGGCTCGGGTGGTGCTCAGGTTTCTCTTTACATACAAAGCCTGCAGAGTACCTTCCCACAGCAAAAAGAATAGAATTTAAAGCTGAAGGCTCGACCCTACTCATCCTTTCTTTAGCTACCAACTCATCATTTCTATGTTCAATGAGCCGTGTGGATATTGTCCTTGGCAATGGGGCACCAATGTCAGATTTTGAAGTTCCACTGTCCTAGTATTAGCCTAGGTTGTTTAGGGATCTCCATAGGATTCGGTTTTCCAATAATTTAACTTAACATACTCTATTCCCATCACGGGAAAACTTGTCTGGGTACAAAATATGGCCAGTTCAGACTTCATAGCCTCTATTACTAGGAGTACTCACTAGAGTCACCCTCTATTCCAGCAAGTTTTCATAGCACTAGGTTTCCTCACCATCATGCACATGTCTAACAATTCCATGTCTTTCCCTGCATTCTTCCTGCCCAACTGAATCCTTTCCTATCTCCAACTGCCTCCAGCCCACCAGGAAAGTCTATTCCCTTTACCCTTTCAAGGGAGATACATGTGTCTTCCCTAGAAGCTTCCTCTTTACCTGACCTTTCTGGGTCTGTGTATTGTAGGTTGATTTTCATTCACTTAATAGCTAATATCCACTTTTAAGTGAGTAAATACCATATTTATCTTTCTGAATATGGGTTATCTCACTCAGGATAATTTTTTTTATTTTCATGCAAATTTTGATTTATCCTAAAAATATTATAGTTATATCCATACATTCCCATGAATATACTAAAATACTCATTGAATTTTATACATTAAGTTGGTGAATTATATAATCTATAAAAATATCTCAGTAAAACAAGTAAAAATAATCTACAACAAACTGTATATTCTGATATTGCTTTTGGCATGGGCAGTGACTCTGGAGAAAATAGGTTTCAATAACCCTACTCTGCTTCAGAAACCATGACTTATTTGTTAGTATGCTCAAATATTCTTTATAGCTAAATTAGGCTAATAAAACAGTTTCCCCTAGAGTCATGTATATTGATGAGCTGAAAAGAAGTTATGATTGAAATGTCTTCTATAAAACAAAAGAAAATATGGTTTAAATAATCACGTTTCCCAATATGTTTCATATATTTAATGGCACAAAAATAACACTAACTCTGAGAATAGAAACTATAGTTCTCCAGATCTTCATCAAAAATGAAATACATCATGAAATGAACATATCCTAAATAGAAGCACAACCCACAGAATATGCCTACCCATATCCCAGTCATGACAATAGCCTTGATTACATTTGCTATGTGCAGAGTGGTTTTCATCCTGAAAAGGCAGCAGTAACACTATACTATGATGCAAAAAAGAAAATCAGGCTAAAGGTTTTATCCTTGGGCTACTTCTCCAAGAGACATTTGTCACCCATATCTCTATAATGAGGATTGCTAGATAGAGAAGGTCTTCAGCAAATCCAAACTCCAATGTATCAACAAACACCAGAAGTAGTTCTCCCCATGATTAAAGATGAACATGTTCTTGGCAGCTGTGACAATTTTCTCTTTTGTGAGATTGTGCCTGTCATTTGGTTGTGAATTTCTACCTTGCATTGTGTGAGCAGATTTTGTGAATTAAAAATGACATAGTTGCATATTACCAGAGAATTGAAATATTACATCCAGCAGCTGGCACAATCATGGACTACTAAAATACTAGAGATCAAGTTCTTCAAATCTGTAACAAAATGGTGTTAACATTGTTTAAAGTACAGAAGGAAATGAAATTTATTGATGATGGCTTTAGTTCCTGGTAGGCATCATTATTATTAACATAACATTCACTTAGAAGTTTTTCATACTCTAATTACTAATTGAAGCATTCCTTATCATTTTATTAAAATGAGGTATTTGAAAATGTGAGCACAATTAATTAACTTAACTCATTAATTCTTGTTCCTTATGATAATTTTGCTATTGTGTCCCTTTTAAACTTAGATACATCTTTATGGGTCTCACTAGTTAAGATGTCATATAGCATAATAAAATTTGTGTTATCCTGGGCATCAAAAAAATATAAACATGAAAAGTAGCTTTGCATAAAAATGAGTGTTTTAGTTCAATGTGCATCTACATATAATCTTTGGAGAGAGTGGGGAAAGAAAGGCAGTGCTGATCAATTGATTACACCAAATGTAAATATCTTAAAATGTTTTATTGGTGAGAAGTTTTTGACTGAACTGCTGTGGCTGATTATGCTCATCTCCCTGGAACTCGGCCACTCTGCTCATGTTTGTATTATCAAGTTGTTTATTTTTGTCACCTACACATTTCTCGTTACTTTCTGTGACACTGAAGGAAATCATTCGAGGATGTCAGCTGCAGCAGAGCTCCTCACCTGAGCCAGATGTTATTCTGGCCCATCTGTTCACAATTCTCTGCTACAGTATGAAAAATAACTGGGGGCTGTGAGGGAACAAAGTCATTAACCTTGTAAATGACATTACTATCACAACTGAAAGCAACACTTGGTATTGTGACTTTAGTCAATTAACAACAATTAATCTCAGTTACTTTGCATAACTTTCCTTAAGATTTTATAATTTGGTTAATGATGGATGATGTAGAATTACCAAGCTTTGTTCTATCTTTTCCTTCAAACTTAGTCTTTTTTCTATGTTTTATAATAAATATAGCATATGCCATTTCTGAAGTTTGAAATAGCCTCATTATTCCCTAATGAACTAATTTGATTGAAAAATAATAATGACTGTTCAGATTCTTTTGAATAATAGCTATCAACAGTTAAATTTATGTTTACTTAATGTTAATTTTAGCTCTTTATAAAACATGGTGAAGGATTATTTCATTAACTACCAAGGAAAAGATTTAAAATATATTTCAAATTTGTTTTTGTTCTTTTTCATTCTTGTGTATTTACTTTGTTTTTACATCCCAATCAAGGATTATCCTATCTCCCCTCTTCCTTCTTCCCCCCTCCTCCACTTCCATCCCTCCCCCATCCTCTCCTCCTCCACTGTTTCTCTTTGGATACAGGTGGGCTTCCAATGGATATCAGCCAGCCATGGTATATCAAGTTGCAATGAGACTAGGCACCTCCTCTTCTATTAAGGCTGGGTGAGGTAATCGTATAGGAGGAATGGGTCCCCAAATCAGGCAACACAGTCAGAGACAGCCCCTGCTTTCATTGTTAGGAGTCTCACATGAAGACCAAGTTACACAACTGTCACATAGACATGCAGAGTGTCTAGGTCAGTTCCATGAAGGCTTCTTGGTTGTCTGTTCAGTCTCTGGGAACTCATATAAGCCCAGCTTAGTTGTTTCTATGAGTTTTCTTGTGATGCCCTCGATACCACTGAGTCCTACAATCTTTTCTCCATCTCTTTTGCATGATTCCCTGTGCTAGGCCTAATTTTTGATGTGGGTATCTACATCTGTTTCCCTCAGTTGCTCTGTGAAGCCTCTCTCATGATAGTTGGGCTAGGCATCATTCTGTGAGTATAGCAAAATGTCATTAAGAATCATTTCATTAAATTTTCACCATTCACGTTTGGTTCTGTCACATTTCTCTATATCCTGGCCTTCAAGGATGAGCTCCTGCTCAGGATATGGGTCTCCAGGTGTGCCAGTCACTAGTTGGTCACTCCCACAATTTATATTCCATCTTTACCCTAGCATATCTTGTAGGCAAGACAAATTGTAGGTCAAAGGGTTGGTGTCCCAATCCCTCCCCTGGAAGTCTTGTTTGGTTACAAGCTCTGTATCCCCTATTGATAGGTATCTTAACTAGAATTACCCTCATAGATTCCTGAGAATTTCCATTGATCTGGTTTCTTAGCTCATCCCTGAGATGCTCCCAGATTTAAGTCATCTCTCCCAGTACTTTCTCTGTCCATCCTTTCCCAACCTGATCCTTCCTGTTCCCATTCCCATTCCCCCTTCAAGCCCCTCTCCCTGCTTTCGTTCTATTTCCCCTTCACAGTGAGATTAATATACTCCTCCCTTGAGCCCCACTTGCTACTTAGCTTCTCTGGGTGTGTGAGTTGTAGCATGTTTCTCCTTTGATTTATGGCTATCCACTTGAGTACATGCCATGTTAGTCTTCTTGAGTATGGGTTACCTCCCTCAGGAATGCCCCTTCCTTCTGGAGTATGCAGAAGGTGTGGTAAGGGAAAACACTGGACCAAAGAATGTAGATCAACAAGGAACAGACAAGGTAATCCTTTGCCTCGTGCTTTGGGAAACTCCCAGAGGGGCCTCAGGCAGGCCCCCACAGTAAATCCAGTTCAAACCTTTCCTGCAGTTGTAGAGGAAACCCCTACTCAGAGCAACTAAAAAACCAAATGCCTATTGGAATAAATCATACTGGTCAGGATGATGAAACAGAGAGAATAGAAATTCAGGAAAAAACATAAAGAAAAATTTTTGGCAAACTTCTATTAATGAACAAAGACTAAAATTAACAATAAAAATAAATGGTGTTTTGTTGTCTGGTCTGGTAGACACAGGTGCGGACGTTACCATAACTGCACCAGAATTTTGGCATCCTACTTGGCCTCTTCAGGAGGTAAACATTCAACTGTTAGGAATTAGGACATTATCTCGAGTGAAACAGAGTGCAAAATGGCTCGAATGTATAGGTTCAGAAGGACAGAAAGGAAAATTAAAACCATACGTGGCTAACATAGCTAGGAACTTGTGGGGTCGAGACTTGTTGCAACAATAGAATACTCAGATTAACATCCCTCCAATCTCAGAAACAAATCATAAAATAGTACATGTTTCTGAGAGAAATATTAGAAGATATTATTCTAATGAGCGGTCACCAGCCGTCCATGTCATACAAGAACAGGGCACAACCACTGATGATCTTCCAAAAACGCCAACAGCTATTCCTTTAAAATGGTCAACAGACAGGCCTGTATGGGTTCAGCAATGGCCTTTAACAACAGAGAAACTCCAGGCTTTAGAAGAGCTGGTAGAAGAACAGTTAAATGTTCAGTGTATCGAAGAATCAACCAACCCTTGGAATTCTCCTGTATTTGTTATTAAAAAGAAATCTGGTAAATGGAGAATGGTAAACCTTAGAGCAATTAACAAAGTAATTCAGCCAATGGGCTCTCTACAATCTGGAATTCCTTTGCCTACTCTGTTACCAAAAGGATGGCCTCTCATAGTTATTGATTTAAAAGACTGTTTCTTTTCAATACCCTTACAAGAAAAAGACAGAGAAAGATTTGCTTTCACAGTGCCTACTTATAATAAATCTCAACTGGTTAAAAGATTTCAATGGAGGGTCCTCCCACAGAGAATGTTGAATAGCCCAACTCTGTGCCAATATTTTGTACAACAGCCATTGGAAGTGATACGTAAAAAATTTCCTAAATCTATAATTTATCATTATATGGATGATATTTTACTAGCTGACTCAAATGCAGATACTTTAGAAAGAATGTTTAAAGAAATAAAGAAAATTTTGCCTTGCTGGGGATTACAAATTGCTCCTGAAAAGATACAAAGAGGAGATTCTATTAATTATTTAGGATATAAAATAGAGCTACAAAAAATTAGACCCCAAAAGGTACAAATTAGGAGAGATCGACTACAGACTCTTAATGATTTTCAAAGATTATTTGGATATATTTCTCATCAACGAACTATTGTTGGGGTAAAAAATGATGAACTGAATAATTTGTTTAAAACCTTAGAAGGTGACAAGGACTTAAACAGTACAAGAGAATTATCACCTGAAGCTGAGAAAGAATTGGCCTTGGTAGAAAAGAAAGTACATGAAGGGCATGTGGATCGTATTGATCCAAAGCTTGATTGCATTTTGGTTATTTTACCTTCTAGGCATTCTCCTACAGGAATATTAATGCAGAGGGAATATATTATATTGGAATGAATATTTTTACCAAATAAACCAAATAAAAAATTAAAAACTTATGTGGAAAAAATCTCTGACTTGATTTGGAAAGGAAAATTGAGACTTCGTCAATTAGCAGGAATAGACCCAGCAGAAATTGTCCTATCTTTAACTAAGGAGGACATTGAAAAATTATAGACAGAAAGTGAACCTTGGCAAAGAGCTTGCAGTAATTTTTGGGAGAATTTAACAGCAAATATCCCAAAAGCAATAGAATTGATCTTATAAAGAGAGCTGATTGGATCTTGCCTCGAATTGTATGGGAAAAACCCATATCTGGAGTTTGTACCTTTCATACAGATGCCAACAAACAAGGAAAGGCAGGTTACAAATCCGAAAATTTAAGTAAAGTGGTTCAAAGTCCTTATAATTCAGTTCAAAAATCAGAATTGTATGCTATTCTGTTGGTATTAATGGATTTTTCAGAACCTCTCAATGTAGTAACTGACTCTCAGTATGCTCAGAGTAGTATTACATATTGAGACTGCAGAATTTATCACTGATGCTTCAGAATTAACTTCACTATTTATTCAATTACAAGACACAATCAGGAAAAGGAGTCATCCTTTATATATAACTCACATGAGATCCCATACTGGTCTGCCAGGCCCTCTAAGACAAAGCAAAGATAAGATTGATCAATTATTGATAGAAAATGTGCTGGAGGCCTTAGAATTTCATTAAAAAAAAATCATGTCAATAGTAAAGGTTTAAAAAAGGATTTTTCCATAACCTGGCAACAAGCCAAATAAATAGTAAAGAAATGTTTTACTTGTTCCTTCTACAATCAAATGCCATTACCAGCAGGATGTAACCCAAAGGGTACTCAAAGGAATGAAATCTGGCAGATGGACGTGTTTCACTTTGCAGAATTTGGAAAACTGAAATATGTACACCACACTATCGATACTTATTCAGGATTTCAGTGGGCAACTGCTTTGAGTTCTGAAAAAGCTGATTCTGTAATCACTCATTTGCTAGAAGTTATGGCCATCATGGGTATACCTGCACAAATCAAAACTGACAATGCTCCGTCATATGTCTCTGTTAAAATGAAATAGTTTTTTGCTTATTACAATATAAAGCATATTACAGGCATACCACGTAATCCTATAGGTCAAGCAGTTATAAAAAGATCAAACAGAACTCTAAAGGATATGCTAAATAAACGGAAAGGGGTAACAAAAACCCCCAGAAATAGACTGCATAATGCTCTATTAACTTTGAATTTTCTCAATGCCAATGAGAAAGGAACAACAGCTGCAGAGAGACATTGGATAATAAAAAAAAATCTACAGAATTAAATCAGCCTATATACTTTAAGGATGTGCTGACCTCAGAATGGAAACCAGGATATGTGTTACATTGGGGATGAGGTTTTGCTTTTGTTTCTACAGGAGAAGATGAGCTGTGGGTACCATCAAAACTGATAAAGGTTCGATTTGAACAAGAGAGAGCTCTTAATTAGAGGAGGTGATAGTTCATCAACCAACATGAACATCCAGTTTAAACTAATTTATACCAGTAACACATGCCTTTTCATTTAATCAGATAATAACTTGCCAAAAAGGAACATCCCTAAAATTAGTATTGGGAAAAGGTTTTTGTTTTTGTCTTTTAGGAGAATGGAGGTTAAGGAATCTGAAGAACACTGGACAAATGGGACAACTGAAGAAAAGGGACAAATCATCTATCTCAGGAAACAGAGTGAAATGGCATATGGGTATATCATCTAAAAAATATTATGTCTTCCTAAATGTTTGTTTCTGCTTTTCTCTAAAGATTTAACACTATTGGTCTTCTAATAGTCCCAGTTCAATTAAAATTTAAAGCTGACTTTGGAGTTGGAGAATGGCTCTCTCCTTCTTTAAACTCAAGCATGTTGTTAAAAGGAAAATGCAAACTCCCTGTATCATGCCAGAAGAAAAGAGCCATCTTCTGCTATGGGACAGGAGAAAAGCCAAATTAATTAAGGGGCTATTCTACTACTAATCTCAACTCTTTGATTCTATTCTGATTCTTTAAACTTTTCTTTTTTTTTTTTTTCTTTTTTTTTTTTTCTTTTTTTTTTGGTTTTTCGAGACAGGGTTTCTCTGTGTAGCTTTGCGCCTTTTCCTGGAACTCACTTGGTAGCCCAGGCTGGCCTCGAACTCACAGAGATCCACCTGTCTCTGCCTCCCGAGTGCTGGGATTAAAGGCGTGCGCCACCACCGCCCGGCTCTTTAAACTTTTCTTAAATTATGAATTTTATACAAAAATTTACAAGATTAATATATATATATATATATATATATATATATACACACACACATTTTAAACTTTGTTAAGATATGAATGGTCATATAGAGTACTAACTAATTCTAGAAAGAAAAAAGGCTTCAATTAGCTGCATATATATGTCTTTGTGTTTGAGTCTCTTATCAGTTTTCTGCAGGAATTCACGGCCAGGCCTAACATCAACTGAAGTCTCCAGGAAGAAGATGGGGCCCCACAACAACAACAATTCCATGTGGACAATAATAACATCACTAAGCTGACAAACATCATCTACAGATCAGCTTTGAACTACAAAGTGCTCAGAGCAATTTTGAGAGGGCTAGCTGAAATGATCCAGTCTCAAAGACTACTTGAATAAGGATTTGAAATAAACCCTGAACTTTGGCATTATACACAGACTGGATAATGAGGGATATAGTTACCTTTCCTAGAATTTGACAATTAACCTAAAATTTTTCTTTTCAGGATAAAGATACCTTTGCCCATACCCAGCAGGAAGCTATATTAAGAATACGACGCCCACATTCCCAAAGAGGTGGTATGGGGTGGGTGGTTTTTTTGGTCTTTTAATGGGTTTTGGGTCTGGGATAATTTCCATTGATTAGGGGGGTTGGTTACAAGTTGTCAAGGGTTAGGAAAAGGGCTAAGAAAAGGAGATTAGATTTAAGGTTCTTGTTTAAAAAAAAGAAAGAAAAGAAAAAGACAATTACTAGTTTTAAATACTTTACATTGGATTGGATTGTTTTATATTGTATACAAAATATATATATATATTGAAATTGATATTGTTACAAAATGCTATATGTATATTTCTAACTGTATTTATACCGTTCATTTAACAATTTAATGAAATTTTCTGATCCTTGAATGTTATTATTACCAACTATTAGGATATAGAGAAATGAAAGTTAGTAGTTAGACATTATAATAGAACTTGTAGTCATATTAGGTATGTTTTCAAGATTGAGCAGATATATTTTAGATAGACAGGTCATCTTCAAACCCTTCAGTGATCTGCAGAATATGGCATTTAAAATGTTTTAATAACTTAGAAAATTCTTCTTTTTTGTTATGAAACATGTCGGCTCCTACCAGTACCAGTCTACTTCAGAGAAAATATGGGCATTGGAAAAAATACAACTGGAGTTAACTTTCATTGTGGCAAAAGTTAGCTACTGGACAACAAACTATCCTCAAATCAACTGCTGACAAACAGGACAGACAGGACACAAAACAAAGGACTACTGATTCTTGCCAAAACAAGTGTGGTTATGGCTTTATCAAAAGGCATCTTCTGAGGCCAGGACAATATGGCACCATCCCTGAAGTGGTCTTCGCAATCTGGAAAAGGTACAGTGCCCTTTTCTTCGAAGGCAGCTGAACAGGCAGTGGGCCAATGGCTTCTGATGTGCAATGGAACAGCAGTTGAAACAGTTATTCTTGAAGAGTAATTAAGCTCACGCCTCTCAATAGTAGAATGGCATTTAATAGAGGGATGTGGAGAAGAATGGGGTGGTGAGTTGAAGCCACATACACACATAGCCAAGAAGAATGGACAGCTGAATTAAAAACCACCAACAATTTCCAGAATTTAAAATCCTGAATCCTGACATGACACCCGTGGAATTCAGGTGTTTCTGGTATACAGACTGCTCTCACCCAAAGTGAGGTTGAACTGTTGACCTTGTGTACATCCTACTTCACAAATGAGTCTGTCAGATATGCTAAGCCTATAGGCTGAAGATGATGCCACAACACTGCAGAGAAACCTCAGGTGACTGTCCAGGCAGCTGGCTGTTTCTGTCAACTCACAAGTTTTTGGAAGTTGCTTGCATGCACTTCCTGTTTTTATTTTTGTTAGCTAATATTATTTTCTTCTTGGGTTTCTGAGGGAGTTGAAGATTAGTTAGTTATAGTTGAAGATTAACTAGGATAGAAAGTGAATTAGATACAATAGGATAGATAATGGAATTATTTCCTCTGAATTTGTCAAATACAAATGGACTAGACATTGTTTAGGTATTTATTACTTGTATATATTGTATATAGTTGTACTTTTGTATATAGTTTTTCTTATATTAGTTATATGCTTTTTCCTTTTTTCTTTTTATTAAAATAGAAAAGGGGAATATGGTGATATTTTATTTGTATTAAAATGTTATTTGTATGTTAATAAAAAAAGTTGCCCGGGGGTCAGAGCTATTAGCAAGCCATAGGAAAGCTAGGCGGTGGTGGCATATGCTTGTAATCCCAGCACTTGGTAGGCAGAGCTAAGTAAGTCTCTGTGTGTTCAGGGATACAGCCAGCATTGGATTCACACTCCTTTAATCTCAATACCAACCATAGAAGATGTGGAGGCCTGTACAGGCAGGCAGTGACGAGGCGGTCATGTAGTTGGGTTTACACCCAATGAGAAGGCAGAATAGAAGGTCTATATAAAGACTTTAACACAGGAAGTAGATCTCTCTTGGAGAGGTAGGATCACCACAGGAGGAAGGGTAAAGTTTTTGGTCTTAGCTCTGACCTCTTGGCTTTCTTCTTTGCATTGGTTTTGTGTTTCTTATTTAATTAGATGGTTGGTTACATCTACAAATTTGCCAGAAAATTTTCTGATGTCACTTTTTTTATTTGTTTTTGTTTTTGAGACAGGGTTTCTCTGTGTAGTTTTGTTACCTGTCCTGGATCTTGCTCTGTAGACCAGGCTGGCCTTGAACTCACAGAGATCCTCCTGGCTCTGCCTCCTGAGTGCTGGGATTAAAGGCATGCACCACCACCAATGCCATTGTTTCTAACAACTGAGTAGTACTCTGTTGTGTAAATGTATCACATTTTCTTTATTCATTTTTGGTTGAGGGACATCTAGGGTGTTTCCAGTTTCTGACTATGAATTAAGCTGCTATGAACATACTTGTGCTAATGTCCTTGTGGGATGGTGAAGCATCCTTTGGGTATATGCCCAGGAGTGGAACAGCTGTGTTTTGAGGTAGATGGATTCTCAATTATCTGAGAAACTGCAATATTGGTTTCCAAAGTGGCTGTATAAGTTTGTACTCTAACCAAAAGTGGAGGAGTATAGATGTAACCAACCGTCTTATTAAGTAAGAAACACATAACCAATGCAAAGAAAACCAAGAGATCAGAGCTAAGAGCCTTACCCGCCTGCTGCAGCTAGCCTCTTCAGCCAAGAGATCTCTCCGAAAAAGAGACCTACTTCCTGTCTGTTTGTCTTTATATAGACTTTCTGTTCTGCCTTCTCATTGGTTGTTAAACACAACCACATGACCGCCTTGTCACTGCATGTCTGTACAGACCTCCAGATCTTCTATGGTTGGTATTGAGATTAAAGGCGTGTGTCACCAATGCTGGCTGTATCCTTGAACACACAGACATCTACCTAGCTCTGCCTACCAAGTGCTGGGATTAAAGTCATGCACCACCAACGCCTAGCTTTTGCTATAGCTCTAATAGCTCTGACCCCCGGGCAACTTTATTTATTAACATACAATTAAAATCACATTTCAGTACAAATAAAATATTACCATAGAAGAGTGTTCCCCTTGCTCTACATCCTCTCCAGCATGAGCTGTCACTTGTATTTTTGCTTTTAGCCATTCTGACAGGTATTAAATAGAATATTAGCATCAGGGAAGACTCTTGCAGTCACAGCTCCCCACCAATTCCCCCAATAGGATCCTGAAGTCTATAAGACCCACTCCCTGCCCAAATCCCACCCATCCCCCTGTGAACTCAATGGCTCTCAGAGACACAGAACCCACCAGCTCTGATTGGACTAAGAGATAAGTGACTTTTCTCCCACCCAGAGAGTCTGGCCTCTAGAACTTAGACCTTGGAGCATAATCTGTGCCCCCACTTCCACCCATCACTGCCTCATTTGCAGTCCAGAAGGGAAGACTCCTTTGGGCATGCCTCCCCACCAACACCCCCATTGGAACCTGTAATCTACAAGAACCACCCTCTACCTCAAACCCACCCATCCCCTGTGACCTCAGTGGCTCCCTGAGACATAGAATTTGCCAGATCTGATTGGACCAAGAGAGGCTTCCTGAGAAAAGAATCTAAAATCTCCAATTAGAACAAGAGCTCCAATTGGACCAAGAGTCATCCCCTGAGAAACAGACACAGCAAGCACAGATTGGACCAAGAGCAGATCCCTGAGAAAAACACTTCTTGCACCTACTGGAGGAAGAGATGGGTAGAACCCAGTGCAAAAATACATATAACAACATAAAGATCAATATGGTAGCACCAGAACCTAGTGGTTCTACAACAGCAAGACCTGAACATCACAACATAGAAGCAGAAGAAAAGACCTTAAAAATGTCTTTATAAAGATGATAGACAATGTTAAAGAAGAAATGAAAAAGATGATAGAGGATGTTAAAAAGAAATGAAAAATTCCCTTAAAGAAATTGAAGAAAAGACAAACAAAAAATTGGAAATCAATAAATTCCAAAAAAAAGAAAGCTAATAAAAACAAGGAAAAGCAATTAAAGAGAAGAAAGAAACAATTCAAGACATGCAAATTGAAATAGAAGCAATCAAGAAGACACAAACTGAGGGAATGCTGGAAATAGAAAATTTGAGTAAACAAACAGGAACTACAGATGCAAGCATAACCAAAAGAATACAAGAGAGGGAAGAGAGAAGTCATACACAAAATATCCAGGAAATCTGGAACATCATGAAACGCCAAAAATCTGAGACTAATAGTGATAGAAGAAGGAGAAGAATATCAACTCAAAGGCACAGAAAATATACTCAACAAGATCATAGAGAAAACTTTTCCAACTTAGAGAAGGAAATACCCATGAAGATACAAAAAGCTTACAGAGCACCAAATAGACTAGACCTCCCAAAAATGTCCTCTCACCACTTAATAATCAAACCACTAAACATACAGAATATGGAAAGAATACTAAAGGCAGCAAAGAAAAAATGCCAAGTGACTTATAAAGGCTCACCCATCAGAATAACTGAATTCTCAGTGGAGACTCTGAAAGTCGTGGACAGACATAATGCAGACATTAAGAGACCACAGATACCAGCCCAGACTACAATACCCAGCAAAACTTTCACTCACCATAGACAGAATGCACAAGATATTCCAAGACAAAACCAGATTTAAACAATATCTATTCACAAATCCAGCCATATATAAAGCAGTAGAAGGGAAACTCCAACCTAAGAAAGTTAGATGCACCCACCAAAACACAGGCAATAAACAATCCCATACCAGCAAATCCTAAAGAAGGGAAACACACACACACACACACACACACACATATTGGTGTAAATATTAAGGCCACTTCACGTAGTTAAAAGATTTATTTAATGGCGTAACTTACAAATTAAGGGATAGGTAGGTCGCGGGGTCTGGGGAAGGTGTATCACAGTCCAGCGGTGTTCTCTGGAGCTCTGCTTGATCCACCTCCACCATCCAGGGTCCTGGAACCGAGAGCGCCCCCCTCCCATCCAGATCTCGGGTTCCCCAGGCGCCTCCCTTGGTCCCGCCTTGTAGGCGTGACAGTTGCCGAAGTCTCAATGGGGGTTGGAACTTCCAGATCAAAGCTGGAATGGCTACCCACTACACACACACACACACACACACACACACACACACACACACACTACCACCAAAAGATAACAAGAATTAACAATCACTGGTCATTAATATCCTTTAATATCAACGGATTCAATTAGTCTATAGAAAGACACAAGCTAACAGAACAGATATGAAAACAGGATCCATTCTTCTTCTGCATACAAGAAACACACCTCAACTTCAAAGACAGATACTACCTCAGAGTAAAAGGTTGGGGAAAGACATTCTAATCAAATGGACATAAGAAGAAAGCTTGTGTAGCTATCCTAATATCTAACAAAATAGACTTCAAACTAAAATTAATTAGAAGAGATTGAGAAGGACATTAAATATTCATCTCAGGAAAAATCCACCAATTCTCAATTCTGACTATTTATGGCCCAGATATGAGGGTATACACATATGTAAAAGAAATAATACTAAAGGTTAAATTGAACATAAAACCCTACACAATAATGGTGGGAGACTTCAATACCCCACTCTTACCAATGGACACGTCTGCCAGACAGAAACTTAACAGACAAATAAGGGATCTAACAGATGCTATGATTCAAATGGACTTAATAGATATATACAGAACTTTCCACCCTAACACAAAAGAATATACCTTCTTTTCAGCACCTCATGGAACAGTCTAAAATTGAGCACATACTCAGTCACAAAGGAAGTCTCACTGTATATAAAAAAAAAAATTGAAATAATCTCACGTATTTTATCAGACCACCAAGGCTTAAAGTTAGATTTCAACAGCAACAAAAATTACAGAAAGTCTACAATCTCATGGAGACTGAATAAAGCTCAATTGAATCACCAATGGATTAGGAAGAAATAAAGAAAGAAATTAAAGGCTTCCTAGAATTCAATGAAAATGAATGTACAATATACCCAAACTTATGGAGCACTATGAGAGCAATGCTAAGAAGAAAATTTATAGCACTAAATGCATACATAAAGAAGTTGGAGAAATCTCACACTGGTGACTTAACAGCACACCTGAAAGCCCTAGAACAAAAAGAAGCAAACTCACCCAGGAGGAATAGATGCCAGGAAATAATCAAATTGAGGGCTGACATCATTAAAATAGAAACAAAGAGAACAATACAAAGAATAAGCGAAACAAAGAGTTGTTCTTTGAGAAACTCAACAAGATAGACATAACCCTATCCAAGTTAACAAAATCAAAAATAAAAAGGAAGGTATAACAACAGAACATGAAGAAATACAGAGAATCATTAGGTCAGTCTTCAAAAACTTGTATTAAACAAAATTGGAAAATCAAAAATAAAGGAAAAATTTTCTGGATAGATACCACATACAAAAATTAAATTAAGACCAGAAAAACAATTTAAATAGACCTATAACTCCTGTGAAAATAGAAACAGTCATTAAAAATCTCCCAACCAAAAAAAAAAAAAAAAAAGGAAAAAGAAAAGAAAAGAAACCCAGGGCCAGACAGTCAGATAGTTTCAGCACAGAATTCAACCAAAATTTTAAAGAAGAGATAATACCAATACTCTTCAAATTGTTCCACGTAATAGAAACAGAAGGAACATTGCCAAACCCTTTTTATGAGGCTAAAGTTACCTTGATATCCAAAGAACACAAAAATGCAACAAAGAAAGAGAATTACAGACCAATCTCTCTCATAAACATTGATGTAAAAATACTCAATAAAATACTGGCAAGTAGAATCCAAGAACACATCAAAAAACTTATCCACCATGATCAAGTAGGCTTTAAACCAGAGACGATGAACACCCTAACTGTCAGCACAGAGCCTTTCTCCAGTAACTGATGAGAGCAGATACAGAGATCCACAGCCGAACACCAGTCCAAGCTCTGGGAGTTCAGTCAAAGTGAGGGAAGAGAGATTATATAAGCAAGGGGCATTGAGATCATGATGGGAAATCCTACAGAGGCGACTAAACCAAACTAGTAGGAACTCATGGACTTTAGATCAACAGCTATGGAGTAGACTAGGCCCTCAGCATAGCGAGACAGTTGTGTAGCACGATCTGTTTAAGGGACCCCCTGACAGTAGTATCAGAATCCATCCCTGGTGAATGAACAGGTCTTTTGGAACCCACGTCTATGATGGGAAACCTCACACAGCCTTGAGGCAGGGGAGGGGCTTGGACCTGTCCCTTCTAAATTTACCTTCCCATGGGAGGCCTTACTTTCTTGTAGGAGGGAATGGGAGGTGGTTTGGGAGGGGGATGCTGGAGGGACAGGAGGATGGAAGAAGGGACTCTTTGGTATGTAAAATGAATAAAAAAATTTTGTTAGTAAAAAAATATACTCAATAAAATACTGTCAAACTGAATCCAAAAACACATCAGAAACGTATCCACCATGATCAAGTAGGCTTCATCCCAGAGATGCAAGGATGGGTCAACATAAAAAAATCTGTCAATGTAATCCATCATATAAACAAACTGAAAGAAAAAAAAAACACAAGATTATCTCATTAGATGCTGAAAAAGCCTTTGACAAAATCTAAAACCCCTTTGTGATAAAGGTCTTAGAGAGATCAGGAATACAAGGAACATACCTAAACATGATAAGCAGTTTACAACAACCTGTCAACCAACATCAAATTAAATGGAGAGAAACTCAAATTGATTTTATTAAAATCAGGAAGAAGACAAGGCTGTCTCCTCTCCCCATAGCTACGCAATATTGTATTTGAAGTTCTAACTAGAGGAGTAAGACAACAGAAGGAGATCAAGGGAATGGGGGATGGAATGGGGTGGGAGACTGTGGGGAGCGGGAGGAGGAAAGAGAGGGGATCTGTGATTGGTACATAAAATGAATAAAAAAAAACTCAGGATCACTTTGATTTGTATTTCCCTGATGGCTAAGGATGTTGAACACTAACTGTTTCTCCACCCATTTGAGATGTCTCTGTTGAAAATTATTTTTAAATCTGTACCCCATTTTTTTAATTACTTATTTGGGTTTTTGATATCTAGTTTCTTGAGTTCTTTATGTGTTTTGGACATTAGCCTTCTGTCAGATGTGGATTTGGGTGAAGATGTTTTTCTCAATATGTAGGTTGTCATTTTGTTCTTCTGACAGTGTCCTTTGCTTTATAGAATCTTTTCAGTTTAATAAGATCACATTTGTTAGTTGTCGATCTTAGTGCCTGGGTGAAGTTGTCTCCTGTGCCAATTTTCTCAAGGCTGTTCCCACTTTTTCTTCTATCAGATTTAGTGTATCTGGTATTATGTTGAGGTCTTTGATCCAATAGGATTTGAGTTTTATGTAGGATCTATTTGCATTCTTTTACATGCAGACATTCAGTTAGACCAGCACCATTTGTTGAAGATGCTTTCTTTTTCCATTGCATAGTTTTGGCTTCTTTGTCAAAAATCAAATGTCCATATTTGCGTGGAATTATTTCTGGATATTTAACTAGATTTCATTGATCAATCTGTCTGTTTTTATGCCAATACCATGTGGTCTTTATTACTATTGGCCTGTAGCACAGCTTGAAATCAGGGATGTAGACACCTATAGAAGTTCTTTCATTGTATAGGATATTTTTTTTAGCTATACTGGCTTTTTTGTTTTTCCATGTAAATTTAAGTATTATTATTTCAAAGTCTGAAGAATTGTGATAGATTTTTTTTATATGGGGAATGTATTGAATCTGTAGATTGCTTTTGGTAAGATGGCCATTTTTACTATGTTAATTCTACTGATCTATGAGCATGGGAGCTCTTTCCATCTTCTGATATCTTCTTCACTTTCTTTCTTCAAAGATTTGAAGTTCTTGTCATATATGTTTCTCACTTGTTTGGTTAGAATTATCCCAAGATATTTTATGTTATTTGTGGCTGTTCTGAAGGATTTTGTTTTCCTGAATTCTTCCTTAGATCATTTATCTTTTGTATATATGAGGGCTCCTGATTTTTTTTTTTTTTTTTTTTTTTTTAGTAAATTTTGTATCCATCTACTTTGCTGAAGGTGTTTATTAGCTGCAGGAGTTCCTTGGTAGAACTTTGTGGTCACTTACGTATACTATCATACCTTCTGTAAATAGATATCCTTTGAGTTTTTATTTTGCAGTGTGTATCCCCTTGATCTCCTGAAGTTGTCGTATATATTGAGTAGATATAAAGAGAGTGGACAGCCTTGTCTTGTCTCTGGCTTTGCTGAGTAACTCGCCTTCTTCGCTGAGTCTTTATGTAGTTTGGGTATCAGGGTGGTTGGCCTCATAAAATGAATTTGGAAATATTCCTTCTGTTTCTATTTTGTAGAATAGTCTGAAAAGTATTGGTATTAGCTCTTCTTTGAAGGTCTGGTAGAATTCTGTGCTCAAATCATTTGGCCCTAGGCTTTTTTGGGAGAAAAGCTTTAATGATTTCTTCTATTTTCTTGGTGGCTATGATTCTATTTAAACTTTATCTGATCTTGATTTAAATTTGGTAAGTGGTATATATCAAGAAAATTGTCCAATTTTCTTTTTTTAGATTTTTCCAGTTTTATGGAATGCAGGTTTTTGAAGTATAACCTAATGATTCTTTAGAGTTCCTTAGTGTCTGTTTTTATGTTGCTCTTTTCCTTTCTGATTTTGTTAATTTCAATATTCTCTCTCTACCTTTTAGTTAATTTGGATAAAGGTTTGTTTATCATAATTTTCTCAAAGAACAAACTCTTTGTTTTATTGACTCTTCATATTCTCTTTGTTTCTGTTTTATTGAGTTCAGCCTTGAATTTGATTATTTCCTGTCTACTTCACTTGGGTGTGTCTGCTTCTTTTGTTATAGAGCTTTCAGATGTGCTGCTAAGTCTCTAGTATGAGAATTCTCTCATCTCTTTGTACAGGCACTTAGTGCTAAGAATTTTCCTCTCACACTGCTTTCATTTTGTCCCATAAGTTGGGTACATTGTACACTCATTTCCATTGAATTCTAGGAAGTCTTTTGATGTGGGATGTCTTGTATGCTGTGAATATGTGTTGCTTTTATTGGTTGAGGAATAAAGCTGCTTTATATTTTAGGCTTTCTGTTGTTTCTGTTGTTGCTGAAATCCAGCTTTAATCCATGGTTGTCTGATAAGGTAGAGGGGATTATTTTAGTTTTCTTGCTTCTGTTGAAATTTTTTTTTGTGGCCAAGTATATGGTCAGTTTTGGGTAAAATGTTCTGTATATATTTGTTAGATCCAATTGAGTAATAACATCTGTTAGTTCCATTATTTCTCTATTTAGTTTTTGTCTAGATGACCCATTCACTGGCACGAATGGGGTGTTGAAGTCTCCCACTATTATATGTGGGGTTTGATGTGTGATTTAAGCTTTACTAATGTTTCCTTCACAAATGTTGACACCCTTGCATTTGGGGCAGGCATAGAAGTGCAGAATTGAGATGTCATCCTGGTGTATTTTTTCTTTAAAGAGTATAAAATGTCCTTCTCTATCTCTTTTGATTAATTTTTACTTGAAGTTTATTTTATTAGATATTAGTATAGCTATACTAGTTTGCTTATTAGGTCCATTTAATTGGAAAATATTTTTCAACCTGTTACTCTGAGTTAAAGTCTATCTATGATGTTGAGTTGTTTCTTGTATGCATCAAAAGAATGGGCTTTGGGGTGGCATATATATGCCCTGGCTGATGTTGATTATATTTTTACACACAGTTTAAGGCATCCAGGTTTGGTATGGTTAGCTTAATTCCCTGATTTCTGAGGTTTTATTTGTTTGATGGTTGTTTTGTTCCTTTGTTTCTATTTTCTCTTTAGTTTTCTAGCCTTTTTGGCCTGGATTTCTGATGGCTGATGTGACCTCTGATCTAGTATGGAGTCTCTATCCAAGTTGGGAGTTGGCATTCTGCTGATTAGCTTGGCCTTTGTTACAACAGGAGGTCATTCTCCTTCTGAATGGTGTAGCCTGCCCTTGTTCTTTTGACTGGTGTGACCTGCCTCTGAGTGGCAGAACTTGATTGAGGTTGAGAGCAGTGTACAGCAGTGGGGCCAGCAAGGACCTGGGTTGGCCTAGGCTGTGGAAAGGGCCCCAGGGGTAGGCAGGTCACTCACTCGTACTGACTGGTGTTGCCTGTACCTCAGTGGCAGAAATCCACAAGGGATGGAAAAAGGGCACAGCAATGACTGGCAAGGAGCTGGGAAATGGTGGCCAGGGAGAAGAGACCCAGGGAATAGTATCCATGAAGAGGTGCAGTTCTGCTGTTATACTGGTCACTCACTGGTTCATGCTGGTATTCAAATTTGTCTTCTTTAATATGAATTTTTCTCATTTTTTCCATTTTATTTGTTCTTTGAGTATTTTGTCCAATTTATTTTTATCATTTTCATCCCTTCCCAGATCTTCTCAGTTCTGTTTTTCCTTCTCAACCCATTCAACTGATCCTTATTTCTTTTTAAAAAATATCAAGTCCAATTTGTGCCGTTCATATATTTTTCAATGTTTGACCTTCATGAGAAGTGTTTTTTTATCCAATCAGGGCTTCAGCCTTAAACAAAGTTGACTCTTGCTCTCCCAGAAGCTGTCAATTGCAAATACTCCTTTATTTAGGATTGAAATATTACACCCACCTCCTTTCCATGTTGTAATTTAGTATGGCTTGAAATTATACTGGTTTTGTACGTGTTGTCATTACATATGAACTCATATGTGAATTCACCTTTTGTGTTCAGAAAACAATGTTTCTGTATAGTCCTCCACAATCTTTGCCTCTTACAATTTTTCTGCCCATATCGTTCCACAATGACCTCTGAGCTTTGGCATAAGGGGTGTGACACATATTTCTTTCTTTCTTTTCTTTTCTTTTTTTTTTTTTGTTTTTTTTTTTTTGTTTTTTTTTTTTTTGTTTTTCGAGACAGGGTTTCTCTGTGTAGTTTTGGAGCCTGTCCTGGATCTCGCTCTGTAGACCAGGCTGGCCTCGAACTCACAAAGATCCTCTTGCCTCTGCCTCCCAAGTGCTGGGATTAAAGGCGTTAGCCACCACCACCCAACTAGACACATATTTCTTATGAGAGATGAAGGGTATATTAATCTATGGGTATTATTACTAATTCATTTAATAATAAGTGTCCATTTAGCAAAATAATAGTATTATGTACTTCCTTAGTATCCATGACGTAGATTCTTGGTAGCCAGCTTTCAATTTTCAATCAGAAAGTGTTTGGTTACTCTCATTGTATTTATGACCACTCTTGACTTTCTAGGCAATTATTATAGCGCACAAGATTCACAACGGTGTAAGCTAATTATTACTTTTCTCCTCTGGTAATTTGCACAGCATCTTTCAGTACTATGAAAGCTACCCTGGAGAGACGAAGTCTCTACCTGAGTACTACCATGATTTGCTACATTCTGTGACTCAAATATGTAGGGACTTGTTGTCAAGTGCTGGGAAGGGGGAGTAACCATTACAGGTAACAAGCCTGTAATGTTTGAATATCTATAGGATATCACTTGCCAACAACTCCAAAAAAAGGTAATCCCTCTCTGGTGTGGGGCTTTTTGTCTGTTACCCCTTAGTATCTATCAGGGGCATTGTTGCTCCCCTATTATTGGGGAACTCCATTTAGACTGTTTTATACATGCATATGTACATATTTTGGGAAACTTCTGTGGTTTAGGTTTTCATATTGGTATTTTCTTCTTTAGTGTTAGTTATACTTCCCCAAGTGCCCTCTTTGCCCTGCCCTCCATTCCCCTAGCCCATTTAGCCCTGCCTGCCCGACCATTTCTCTTTTAACATTTGATACCACTATATTCTTTCTCTTCTATCTTGAGATAAGTTTGTCATGGCTCCTTACTAATTCCCTGACCTCTATGGGTATTCCAAACAGATTACAGAGATCAGGATATTTGAAGCTAACATTCTTAAATGACAGAAAACACATATCATTTGTGTTTCTATATCTGGGTTACCTCTCTCAGAGTGCTTATTTCTAGATCCATCCATTTACTTGTAAAATCCAAAAGTTTTTTTCCTAACAACTGAAAAAACTTCCATTGTGTAAATACACCACATTTTACATTATCAGTCCAGCTTTTTATGAATAGCTAGGCTCTTTCCATTTCCTAGCTATTGTGAATCCAGCAATAAATGATCATGTGCAGGCATGTATCTGTATTGCAGAATATAGAGTCCTTTGAGTATATGGCCAAAAGTGGTATAGCTAGATCTGGCTTTTGCTTTATTTCTTAGTCTTGATGGAACTCCACAGTAATTTCCATAATGGCAAAATCATTTTGTGTTCCATCCAGCAGTGAATAAATGTTTTCTTTTCCCCATATCCATGCCAGCATTTGTCATCACTTGTTTTTCTTTCATACATATTCTAACCAAGTTAAGATAAAATATCATAGTAGTTTTAACTTTCTCTGATAGGGATGTTAAACATCATTACAAATGTTTCTCAAAATTTGTATTTTAACTTTTAATAACTCTCTGCTTGTTTCCATGACACATTTTTATTTTTATTTTTATTTTATTTATTTATTTATTTATTTATTTATTTATTTATTTATTTATTTTTTGTTTTTCGAGACAGGGTTTCTCTGTGTAGCTTTGCGCCTTTCCTGGGACTCACTTGGTAGCCCAGGCTGGCCTCGAACTCACAGAGATCCGCCTGGCTCTGCCTCCCGAGTGCTGGGATTAAAGGCGTGCGCTACCACCGGCCGGTACCATGACACATTTTTAATTGTTTTTGTTGTTTGTTATTATTGTTTTATTTCATTTTTATTAGTATGCACACTTTTTCATACACTATAATTCTAAGAAAACATAGATTTCATAATTGTGGTTATTCATTTTTGATTGATACTTTCAGTGGAATGTTTAGTTGGATGTTTCTATTGTTGTTGTTATTTTTATACATTACATTCTGATCATGCTCTTTCCTTCCCTTAAATCCTTCCACAACCTACCCACATAACTAACTACCCACACAACTCTATGTAATTTCTTTCTTTCTCTCTTAAAAAACAGCCACTATAAGAAACACATCCACAAACTACTAAAACACAAAGGAAGAAACCAAAACATATAAGCAAAATATCAGTAAGACTGTATCTAAATATTGCATAAAAAAATCTACAAAAATACCATTGAGCTCCTTTTGTGTTGGCCATCTACCCCTGGGCATGGTGTCTATCCTGAAATGTGGTTAATATATCCAGTGGGACTCCACTGGAGAAGATTAATTTTTCCTTTGCAAGCAGGTACCAATTGTAGATAACCAATAGGTTAGAGATAGTAGCCCCTGTTCCCTTGCCCTTCTCAGCTCTAGAATACCATCTGGACTGTCATATTTGGTCATATGATTGGTGACATAGTATCTTTGAGTTCTTATACACATTAGTCCTGTTTTGTTGGGACAACACTATTTCCTTGGAGACATCCATCACTTCTGGCTCTTATCGTCTTTCTTCCTCCTCTTCATAGATCCATGAGTCCTTAGAAAAGAAGTATTATAAAGACATCCCATGTGGAACCAAGTGTTTCAAAAATTTTCACTCTTTGCACATTGTTCACATGTTGGTCCTTGTGTTAGTTCCATGTCCTGCAAGAGGAATCTTCTCAGGTAATAGTTGTGTGAGGCACTGATCTATGGGTAGAGCAGACTATCATTAGGAGTCATTTTATTGTTGCTATGTTCCTTTAACAAAAACAACAATATTTAGTCTTCCTCTAGGCTGATGGTCTATTCATTCTTAGTATTTTAGCCATCTGAGTAGTGTCAGGCATGGGTTATATCTCATGGAATGAGCCTTAAGTCAAATCAGAGATTAGCTGGTTATTCCCACAAAGTTTGTGCCACTAGCATTTTTTGTAGGCTGGACACCACAGTAATTAGAAACATTTATAACTGGCTTGATGAATACCATTTTCCTCTGGTAGCATACTTAGTACCTTCTAGTATGATTGTAAGTGAGTAGGGGAGAAACCTCTAGTTGTGTACCAGTTCAACTTCTTCATGACGAATGAGATACGTAAGTGCTGTCTTTAAGAAAATGGCCCTATTATTAGTTTTTGACCAATAGCCTTGGTAATAGCCCATGATGTCATGGCTTTCCATGTGACTACTTTGGCTAACAACACAAATAGATGTAACCCATTCTTCTCACTAGATATCAACCCTCCATCACATTCTGTACATTCACATGCATGGCCTTTGCTATACAGAAGGGTTTTTTTTTTTTTTTTTTTTTTTTTTTTTTTTTTTTTTTTTTTTTTTTTTTTAGTTATCATGAAGTTCTGTTCAGAAAGTCCTTTTCTGTGCCTACATGTTTGATCTACTATCAATTTTGTGGTTGAAGACATTAATCTCACAACTTGGGAGGTTGAAGCAAAAGGATCAGAAGTTCAAGACCAGCCAAAGGTACAGAGCAAAATTGAAACAAACCTGGGCTGCATGAAAACCTGGCACTAAAAACTTGAAAAATAAAAATTACCAAAATGTCAGACAAATAAACAAATAATAAGGAATGATAACTTCTATCTTACAGAACTTTTATTTTGCAATTTCAAAAACAATGTTTAGTGTTGATAAGATGATTCCATGGACAAGGCATTAGTCACCAATCACCAAGCATGATGACTTAAGTTCAGTACAAGTGCACACACAATGGAGAGAATCAACTCATGTATTTTGTCCTTTGATCTGTGTGTGTGTGGGGGGGTTAAGCATATACACAAACTATCCTCCTTTTTATCTCTCTCTCGAGCTTTCTATCTATCTATCTATCTATCTATCTATCTATCTATCTATCTACATACACACATACACACATGCATAAGTATAATTTAAAAGACTCCAAGGTACATTTTCTTTTTGATCTGCTCCCAAATTTTTGAAAGTAAACAAACAGTAAAAACATTGTGATAATTTTGTTTAATTATCTCAGTTTTAAAGATGCTGAGACAAATTAATTTTTTCTGCAAAGGGAGTATAAATTTTTCCTTCACATTTCTTAAGAAGCTAGTACCCATCTATCCTTTTCTACCTAACTTTTCTACTTTCTATCATGAACACAAAGATCTTCACGATTTCTCATTATGAGAATACTGGACCCTGTTGTATTAATTGATATAAATAATATTATGTCAGGGCTTAGTTTTCTCTTGTCCACAGTTAGTTTTCATTAAACAAACAACACAATCTAAAACACAAAAATACAAAATAAAGATGTATTCATGTGTCAATGATTCCAAGGGCAGGAAAAATATTCAAGTAAGTATAGAAATCATAGACATTCAAGCTCTCCGTCATTTGTCTGATGTTCCAAACCTCCATATTTGACAGGTCTCCATATTTTGAATGTTGCAAATATATCAAGCCTCTGCTTTACCCAGTCTTTACTTCATATCTTGTCTAAACCCCTAGAATAGCGTTTTATTATTCTCATGAAGCCCTGGAGTTTCCAGACAAGGTCTGCCTCTTGAAAGTCTCATGCTACTGTTTTCTGTTTCATTTTCTTTATAGAGATCATATGCCTGTGTCCTAGTCCTTTCTGTTTTAGATAATTCCTAAAATCTGCTGCTTCATTTTACTATATTCTTTGTCTTATAATTAATCCAGAATAAACTATTCGCTACTATTCTAAAATTACCTTTTAAGCTCTTGATCTTTGTTTCCTTGATCTAGTCTTTGCATATGAAAATATTGCATCCCTTGATGTTTCCTGTATTGTTGATAAAGAACTAATTTTGAATGTAGTTATTAATTTTCTATATGTTCTACTAAAATTCTTTACTATAAATAAGATTCTGAATATTCATTCTTCATTTACCTAATATAAACAATCTTAGTTTTTGGCCCAAACTCTACTAGCACTTATTGACCATGTTTAACTAAAAACAAAAGCATATATTGTATTTTATACTTTCATCAACTCTTGGACACATTAATGGCCTATATCCTTTAAGGAGTTGTAGGCAGATGAAAGAAGCATAGAATTGCTGGGCAGGGTGTGCAATACAGCCTTGGTAAAAAACAGATTAGGTTATATTTACATACAGAAGCCATTTGAGAAAGACACAATAAGATGCTTATGATTTATTAAAGATGGAGGTACAATTTAATTGTAGACAGCTTTTGGGGCCCTGGGTTAGTCCCAGCAGCAAATACAAACTACCAAGCAAACACCTTCTTTCTAGCATAGCAACACATGTGCATCAGTCTTGTACATATACACACCACAATTTAGTAATACAATTTACATAAACACACCAATATGCTGTATTGATATAGTCATGTAACCAATACAATATTTTGTTTGCATATAAATTTATATACTTAATATTTACATTATCATAGGAGTTTTGAAACATAAGTTTATTTGCATTTTCCACTTCTATTAGATGCCATGTATATATTCTCATTTTGTATCTTCATAAGATCTGTAACAATTTATTCCCTTTCTGCTATTTTAAATTTAAAAAGACATGCTTATTATCAAAAACAATTTTTTTTTGGTTTTTCAAGACAGGGTTTCTCTGTGTAGCTTTGCACCTTTCCTGGAATTCGCTTTGTAGACCAGGCTGGCCTCGAACTCACAGAGATCTGACTGGCTCTGCCTCCCGAGTGCTGAAATTAAAGGCGTGCGCCACCAACGCTCGACTCAAAAACAATTCTTAAAATCATTCTTCAACATGTTAATAAAAAGGTAAAAGCTTATCTGAATCAGGTATCATTTCTTTCTATTTCATGAAATTTATTTTTACTTGTAATATTGTATGCACATATCCACATATGTATAAGTACACAGGAGTGCATGCCCATGGAGGGCAGGGGCATAGATTCCCTGGAGCAGCTGTGACTGCCTGGTTGGAGTGTCTAGAACTGAATCCAAATCCTCGGAAAAACAGAATTCTTAGCCACTAAAAGATTTTCCTTTCCCAAATATTAATCTTTAAATGCGAGGATCTCAGATCCTCCAATTTAGGTGATTTTGTTAAAAGTGCTAACAGATTTCTACATATAGCACACAACTGGATTTAACTAGCACCACTTTGTGAAATATTGCTTTAAAAAAGTTTATCAGTTTCTAGACTCAATGCAACTTTCTCATATAGATGCCAGGCACACCACTGCCAGAAAACCAAGTGGGCCACAGGCTGTGTGTGGAACGTCTCTGCTCTTTCCCTTTCCTCAGAAACAATCTCTGAGGCTTGTCACGAGTGCTGCATTAAAACACCAGCTGCAGCTTCCCTTCCTCCTGTCCACATCTACTGTGGATCCCACAGACCATCCCCTCCTGGCCTCCCTTCCTGACCAGGCACTGTGGCCCAACCTCCAACTCAGGAAAACATCCTCTGCTCAACTGCAGGCAACACCCACTGGAAGACCAGGTATCCTGCCCCCAAACCTGTTTTTCTTTCTGTTCCCACTAGAAGTCCCCAACCTTCAGCCCCTTCACCATAGTGCTGCAAAAACAACAACAACAACAACAACAACAACAACAACAACAAAACAACAACAACAAAAACAAAAACAAACAAACAAACAAACAAACAAAAAAACAGCTGCTACCCCCTTCTCTCTTGTCCATACCTCCTCTGGATCCCACAGACCATACTTTCCTAATCTCCATCTCCCTACTGTTACTACATTCAAGCCTCCAACACTAGCAGGCATAGTGAACACACTAGCCAAGCAGCCCAGGAAAACAGGAAACACACAGCCATCACATTCCCTGAAAATCCAGAGAGGAAACAGAAATTAAAGAACAGAACACCCACCCAACAAAGACAAACCCAGAAATCAGCACCCAGACATATAATCTCCCCAAAACCCAGGGGCCTAGATGCAAGCACAAAAAAAACAAAAACAAAACAAAACAAAAAAAACTACAATCAAAAACGAATGGGGCTAATGCGTTCAAGCCTACTTCCTACTTTCTCTTCTATCAGATTCAGAGTCACTGGATTTATGTTGAGATCTTTGATCCACTTGGACTTAAGTTTTGTGCACAGTGACAGATGTGGATCTATTTGCAGTTCTACATGTTGACATCCAGTTATGCCAGCACCATTTGCTGAAGATGCTTTCCTTTTTCCATTGTATAGTTTTGGCTTTTTTGTCAAAAATCATATATTCATAGGTGTGCAGATTAATGTCAGGGTCTTCAGTTCAGTTCCATTGGTCCACATGTTTTTATGCCTGTAACTCTATAGTAAAGCTTGAAGTCATTGGGGATTGTGATGCCTCCAGAGGTTGTTTTATTGTACAGGATTCTTTTGGCTATCCTGTTTTTTTTTTTTTTTTTCCATATGAAATTGAGTATTGTTGTTTCCAAGTCTGTGAAGAATTGTGTTGGGATTTTGATGGGGATTCCATTGAATCTGTAGATTGCTTTTGGTAAGATTGCCATTTTTACTATGTTAACCTACCTATCCACAAGCATGGGAGATCTTTCCATTTTCTGATATCTTCAATTTCTTTCTTCAGGGACTTGAAGTTGTTGTCATACAGGTCCTTCACTTGTTTAGTTAGAGTTATCCCAAGGTATTTTGTATCATTTGTGGCTATTGTAAAGGATGATGTATCTCTGATTTCTTTCTTAGCCTGTTTGTCATTTGTATATAAGAGGGCTAAACTTGTACAGCCACTTTGGAAAAGTGGGAATCAACCTCCCTCAAGACCCAGCTATAACACTCTTGGGCGTATACCCAAGGAATGCTCAATCACACCACAAGGACTCATGCTCAGTTATGTTCATAGCAGCATTATTTGTAATAGCCAGAACCTGGAAACAACCTAGATGCTCTTCAACTGAAGAATGGATAAATAAAATGTGGTACATGTACACAACGGAATACTATTCAGCAGAGAAAAACAGTGACATCATGAGGTTTGCAGGCAAATGGATGGAACTAGAAAAAATCATCCTGAGTGAGGTAACCCAGACTCAGAAAGACAAACATGGTATGTACTCACTCAGAAGTGGATGCTAGATGTAAAGCAAAGGATAACTAGACTGCAACTCACAACGCCAGGGAGGCTACCTAGTAAAGAGGACCCTAAGAAAGACACAGGGATCACCCAATGACAGAGAAATGCATGAGATCTACATGAGCAAACTGGGGTTTGGAGGGTAATAGAGGGCAAGGGTCAGGGGAAAGAGAGCTTAGGGGAGAGGGAGGTCGCAACTGGATCAGAAGCAGAGTGGGAGAATGGGGAGGGAGATACTATGATGAATGAAGACCCCATGGGAATAGGAAGAAGCAGAGTGCTAAAGAGGTCCCCAGAAATCCACAAAGATATCTCCACTATAGACTATTGGCAATGGTCGAGAGAGTGACTGAGTTGACCTGCTCTGGTGATCAGGTGGCTGAACACCCTGACTGTCATGATAGAACTCTCATGAAGTGTCTGATGGAAGTGGATGCAGAGATCCATGGCCAAGCCCCAGGTGGAGCTCCAGGAGTCCAATCAGTAAGAGAGAGGTGGGGCGGGGGTTGTATGAGCAAGAGATAGTGAGACCATGATTGGAAAAAGCACAGGGACAAATAGCCAAACTAGTGGAAATGCATGAACTGTGAGCCAATGGCTGAGGAGCCCCCATGGAACTGGACTGGGCCCTCTGGATAAGTAAGACAGTTGATTAGCTTGAACTGTTTAGGAGGCCTCCAGGCAGTGGAGCCAGGACCTGTCCTTGGTGCATAGGCTGGCTTTTTGTAGCCTGGGGCCTATGCTGGGACACTTTGTTCAGCCTTGGTGTAGGGAGGAGAGAACTGGACCTGCCTCAGCTGAATCTATCAGGCTGGGCTGACTCCCCAGGGAAGACCTTGCTTTGGAAGAGATAGGAATGGGGGGTGGATTAGGGAGAGGGCTAGGCATGGGAGGAGGGAGGACGGGGGAATCTGTGGCTGATACGTGAAATTAAGTTAATTATAAAATAAAAATATTTTAAAAAATTGCAAAAATAAAACAAATTGAAACAAAAACAAAAACAAAAATGGATGGGGCAATATGTCTCCACTAGAACATAGCTATCCTGCCATGGCAGGCCCATAGCATTTTGACATAGCTGAAGCACAAGGAAAAGATCTTAAAGCTAACTATATGAAAATGATAGAAACCCTTAAAGAGAGATGAATAAATCCGTTAAATAAAGTGAGCAAAACATACATACACACACACACACACACACACACACACACACACACATACACACACACAAAAAAAAGATTGGAGAAAATGAATAAATCCCCCAAATAAAGCCAAGAAATCAGAGAGGCTTCATCCAGTAACTGATGCAAACAGATGCAGAGACCCAAAGCCAAACTTTAGGCAGAACTCAGGGAATCCTTCAGAAGAGGGAGAATGATTGTAGGAGCCAGTGGGGTCAAGGGCACCGTAAGACAACACACAGAACCAACTCAGCTGGGCTCATAGGGGCTCCCAGAGACTGTACCAACACCCAGGGATCCTGCATGGGACCTAGCTAAGCCCTCTGCATGTGTGTTACAATTGTGTACCTTGGTCTTTTTGTGAGACTACCAAAAGTGAAAGCAAGTGCTGTCTCCAAATGTATTGCCTGCTTCTGGGATCCATTCCTCCTACTGGATTGCCTCATCCAGTTTTAATAGAAGAGGAGGTGCCTAGTCTCACTGCCACTTGATATACACTGGTTAGCTGATATCCATGGAAGGCCTGCCATTATATGAGGAGAAACAGAGGAGGAGGAGTTGATTGGGTGGAGGGGGAGGTAATGAGAGGAGAGAAGGGAAGGGAATCTTTGGTTGGGATGTAAAGATAAACAAAACAAACAAACAAACAAAAGGAATATTTCTTCCAAACCAGCATTTTAAAAAAGCCAAGAAAACACAAACAAACAGTTGAAGGAAAAGAATGAAATTGTTCAAGACTTGAAAAATGGAAATAGAAAGAATAAAGAAAACACAAATCAAGGAAATTCTGGAAATGAAAAATTTAGGAATTTAAATAGGAACCACAGAAGCAAGACTATCAAAAGAATACAAGAGATTGATGAGAGAATCTTAGGCAATACAGATATGATAAAAGAATGGAG
The DNA here is from genome assembly GCF_949786415.1 of Peromyscus eremicus. Lineage (NCBI taxonomy): Eukaryota > Metazoa > Chordata > Mammalia > Rodentia > Cricetidae > Peromyscus > Peromyscus eremicus. The sequence continues at coordinate 8,679,753 of NC_081435.1, forward strand.
TAAGTTGGTCAAAGAAAATAGTAAATCTAATAATTTCCTGATACAAAAAAATCCAGAAAATACAGGGCATTATGAAAAGACCAAAGCTAAGAATAATAGCAATAGAGAAAGAAGAAGTATCCTAGCTCAGCTCAAACCTACAGAAAATATGTTCAACAAAATCACTGAAAAATATTTTTCTAAGCATTGAAGGAGATGCCTGTAACTGAACAGGAAACATACAAATCGATTGGATCAAAACAGAAAGTCCCCTCTTCACAGAGTACTCACAACACTAAACATACAGAACAAAGGAAGAAAATTAAAAGCTGCAAGGGAAAAAGACTAAGTAACATATAAAGGCAGATCCATTAGAATTACGCTTGACTTCTCAATGAAGACTCTAAAAACCAGAAGAGACTGGAGAGATGTGCTCCAGCCATGAAGGGGGCCAAAAATGGCAGCTCAGACTAATATACCCAATAACCCAGCAAAATTTTCAATCAAAATAGAGGAGGGAATTTAGATATTCCATGGTAAAGTCAAATTTAGACAATCTATTTACACATTCATCCCCACAGAAGATACTAGAAAGAAAACTGCAACCTAAGGACATTAACTGCACCCATGCAAACAAGGAAATAAATAATCTCAGAGCAGCAAAACAAATGGGGAAGCACAAAATAATACACACACACACACACACACACAAACACACATACACACACAAACACACACTACCATCATCACCACCACCACTATCAGCAGCAACAAGAAAATAACAGGAATCAACGCTCATTGGTCATTGGTATCTCTCCATATAAATGGTCTGAATCCCCAAATAAAAAGACAGAGACTAACAGAATGAATGTGAAAACAGGATCCCTCCTTCTGTTGCTTCCAAGGAACACCCTGAAACAAGAATAAACATTACCTCTGAGTAAAATGTTAGAAAAAGATTTCAAGAAAATGGACTTAAGAAGCAAGCTGGCATAGCTATTTCAATATGTAACAAAACAGATGTTTAACTAAAAATTAATCAAAAGAGTTAGAGAAGGATATCACATACTCATCAAATGAAAAATCTACAAAGGTAACATTTCAATTCTTCACATCTATGAATCAAGCAAAAAGCAAACATTACTGTAGCTCAAAGCACATATTGACCCTCATACATTGATTGTGGAAGAGTTCAATACCACACTCTCACCTATGGACAGGTCAATCAGACAAGAAGTAAACAGGAAATACTTGAGCTAAGAGATGTTATAAACCAAATGAATATAACAGATATTTACCTGACATTTCATCCAAACAAAAAAGAATATACCTTCATCTCAGCACCTTATGGAACTTTCTTCAAATGTGACGATATATTCAGACACAAAACATCACTTGAAAGATAGAATAAAATTGAAATAACTCCCTGCATCCTATCTGACCACCATGGGTTAAAGTTGTATATCAACAACAACAGAAGCAACAGAAAGCTTACAAACTCATGGAATTTGAACAACTCTATTGAATGAAAATGGATCAAGAGCAAAATAAAGAAATTAAAGACTTTCTAGAATTCAATAAAAATGAATACACAGCAGAGCCATACATATGGGACACAATGATGGCAGTTCTCGTGTTAGGGTCCAAGAATCCAAGAATAATCCACCACAAAAGACCAGGTTTGAGCAAGCCAGAATTTAGAAAAACTGATATCAGGGAGATGGCAGGGTTCCAGATCTAAATCATATCTCCAAGGCCAGGGTAGCAGCCAGTTTTAAAGAGGAAAACCACAAAGAGACAGCTCCCAAGTCTCATCCAATCATAATGTAATATCAGAGGAGCAATTGGGGACTTTCCAAGGTGACACACTTTCAGCCCATTAGGGAATTCTGTGGTTTGGTGGTTCGGGACCAACTCTGGGCCAACCAATCAGAAGTGGGTAGAATGCCATGGTTTACACCTGTGTGAAGGGTTTGTGATGCTGATGCTTAGCCTCAGGAAATGGTGGATAGCAGCTAAGGGAAGAATGGCAGACTTGAACAAAATGTAGTTTCTTTTGCTAACTAAGATTCAACACTCAGAGAGGCAGGTTGATAGTACTACATGCCTACATAAAAAATTCTGGAGAGATCTTTTTCTAGCAACTTATCAGCCCACCTGAAAGCTTTAGAACAACAGAAAATAAAGGAGAAATAGATGGCAAATAGATGGCAAGAAATGATCAAACTGTTGGCTGAAATAAATAGACCAGAAACATAGAGAATGATGCAAAGAATCAGTAAAACAAAGAGTTGGTTCTTTGAGCAAATCAACAAGATAGACAAGCCCTTATCCAAACTAACCAAAAGGCAGAGAGAATATCCAAATTAACATTATCAGAAACTAAAATAGGTATAGTGATATTTTATTTGTGCTGAAATGTGGTAATATTTTATTTGTATGTTAACAAATGAAGTTTGACTGGAGATCAGAGGTCATAGTCAGCCATAAACAGAAGTCAGGAGGTGGTAGCACATGCCCTTAATCCAATCACATGGCATGCAGAATGTCTGTGTGGTCAAGGACACAGCCAAGCGTGTTGACACATGCCTTTAGTCCCAGTACCAACCATTGAGACCTGGAGGTCTGTATAGACTGGCAGTGATGAGGAAGTGAGGTGGCTGCATTAAGAGCCAATGAAAAGGCAGAACAGCAAGGCAATAAAGGTACAGGTTAGACTGGAAGAGGTTCTCTTGGGAAGCTACAGCTACATGATGAGCTAAGGTTAGTTGGTGGCTATCATTCTGATTTTTATGGCTTTCACTCCTATATTTGGCTGTGTGTTTCTTATTCAATAAGACTGTTTAGAAATTCATCTACAAATGGGGACATAACGACAGACATCAAGGAAGTCCAGATAATCATAAGGACATAGTTTAAAAACCTGTAGTCTGCTGAATTGGAAAATCTCAAAGAAATGCATACTTTTTTCAATAGATTATACTCATCAAAGTTAAATCAAGATCAGATAAGCAAGCTAAATAGATCTGTAATCTATAGTCAAGTAGAAGTGGTCATTAAAGTTCTTCCAAACCAAAAAAGCCCAGGGACAGACAGTTTTAACAAGAATGCTACTAGACTTGCAAATAATAGTTAATGCCAATACTCCCCAAATTATTCTACAAAACAGACATAGAAAGAACATTGCCAAACTCTTTTTATGAGGCCACAGTTACCCTGTTATCCACACCCCATAAAGACTCAACAAATAATGATAATTATAGACAAACTACCCTTATGAATGTAATTGTAAAAATACTCAATAAAATACCTGCAAATAGAATTCAAGAACACATCAAAAAGATCATCCACCATGATCAAGTAGATTTCATTCCAGAGATGCAGAAATTTAATCCTCACTATAAACAAACTGAAAGACAAAAACCACATGATCATCTCATTAGATGCAGAAAATGTCCTTAGCAAAATTCAACATTGCTTTATGATAAATGTCCTGGAAACATTTGGGATAAAAGGAACATACCTCAATATAATAAAGGCAAATTATAGCAATCCTACATCCAATAACATGCAAAGACATTTCTCTAGAGTCAGGAACAAGACATGGTTGTCCATTCTGTCCATATTTGTCCAATGTAATACTTGAAGTAAATAAGAGCAAGAACAATATAACAGCTAAGGGAGATCAAGGGGATACAAATTATAAAGGAAGATTCAAATTATCAAAGTATCAGTATTTGCAGGTGATATGATAGTGTACACAATTATCCCTAACAATTCCACTTGGGACTCCTACAGCTGATAAACACATTTAGGGAGGTGACTGGATAGACGATTAACTCAAAAACAAAATTCAGTAGACTTCCTATATAAAAATGACAAGCAGATTGAGAAAGAAATCAGGAAAACAACACCTTTTACAAAAGCCTCAAATTATATAAAATGTCTTGGGGTAAATCTAACCAAGTAAGTGAAAGACTTGTATATAAAAAACGTTAAATCTTTGAAGAAAGAAATTGAAGAAGATATCTGAAGATGAAAATATCTCTCATGCTCATTGATCAGTAGTATTAACATAGTAAAAATGGCCATTCTACCAAAAGCATTCTACAGATTTAATGCAATCCTCATCAAAATTCCAACACAATTCTAAACAGAACTTGAAAGGGGTATTCTCAACTTCATATGAAGAAACAAACAAAGAAAAACCCATGATAGCTAAAACAATATTAAACAATAAAAGAACCGCTAGAGGTATCACCATTTCTGATTTAAAGCTGTACTATAGAGCTATAATAATAAAAGCCACATGGTGTTGTCATAAAAACAGACACCTTGCTCAATGGATTCAAATTGAAGACCCAGACATAAATCCACACACCTATGGACACCTGATCTTTGATAAGGCATAAATATATACTGGAAAAGAATCATCATATGAAACAAATGGTTCTGTTCAAACTAGATGTCTGCATGCATAAGAATCCAAATAGATACATATTTATCACTCTACACAAAAATGCAAGCCCAAGTGGATCAAAGATCTCAATGCAAAACCAGATACACATAACCAGACAGAAGAGTAAGTAGGGGATAGCCTTGAATGCATTAACTCAGGAATGGATTTTCTGAACAAAACACCAGTAGTGCAGGAACTAAGATCAACAGTTAATAAATGGAACCTTGGGAAGTTGAAAAGCTTCTAAAAGGCAAAGAACAGCATCAGTTAGAGAAAGCAGCAACCTACAGAATGGAAAAGATTTTTTTACCAACTCTAGGTCTGATGTAGGTTTAATATCTAAAATATATAGAGAACTTAAGAAACTAGATATTAAAAACCAAATAATCCAGTTTAAAAAATAGGATAAAGATTTAAACAGAATTCTCTGTGGAGGAATCTCAAATGTCTGAGAAAAACTCAAAGAAGTGTTCAATATCCTTAACCATAGGGAAATTCAAATCAAAACTATTTTGAGATTCCATCTTATGCCAGTCAGAAAGGCTAATATCAATGACACAAATGATGGCTCATATTGGCAAGGATGTGGAGCAAGGGGACTCCTTTTTGTGCTGGTGGGAATGCAAACATGAGACAGCCACCATGGAACTCAATACATTGGTTCCTCGGAAAATTGGGAATTGATCTACCTCAAGACTCAACTATACCTCTTTTGGGCATATACTGAAAGGACACTCCATCCTACCACAAGGACACTTGCTCAACTCTGATCATTGTAACTATTCATAATAGCCAGAAATTGGAGATACTCAAATGTCCCTCAGCAGATGAATGGACAAACAAAATGTATTACATTTACACAATGGAGTATTACTCAACTGTTAAAAAAAATGACATTGTGGAATTTGTAGGCAAATGGATGGGACTAGAAAAAAAAATCATTCTGAGTGAGGTAACCCAGATCAAGAAAGAAAATATGGTGTGTATTCACTCATAAGTGGATATTAGTTAGCCTCTAAGTAAATGATAACTAGGCAATAATCTTGGTTACCTAGAACCAGAGAGATTAGACAAAGAGGACAGCTCTAGCGGGGAAGCATGTAACTACCTGAGAAGAGGAAATACAATAGAATTTTCAGGTAGACTGGGGGCAGGTGTGGATAAGTGTAGGAGGGATCAGGTGGGGAGGAGATGGGATGGAGGGAGAGGGAGAGGTAAGAGATGGCTGAAATTGGGAGACATTGTGGGGGTCTTGTGGAATCTTAGTGTCATAGAAATTTCATGGAATCTCTGAACGTAATCCTAGCAAGGACTCCCAGTAACGGGATTATGGAGTCTGAACTGGCCATCTCTTGCAGCCTGTCAAGGCTCCCACTAGTGGGAATGGGTTGTAGTCTGTTGAACTGTTGATTTATGTGCTCCTTTGGAGATCCACAAACAATGGCCAATGCTAGGACAGAGGATTGCTCCCCTCAAACTGACAACAGGGACCCCATTGCCCAGGGCAACATCCACACAGCTCATTAAACATAAAGAGTTTGAGGTGGGGCCTACACGAAACCTTCACCCCTATGTTCTAGTCTTTTTGGTTAGAAAGGTATCTGCTGCTACAGAACCAGAAATATAGACACTAACCTAGCCACAAAACCTTTGACCTATAATCTGTTCTTCCTGAAAGATATGCTGGGACAATGGTCACATAAAAGTTGTGGGAGTGGCCAACCAATGTCTGATTTAACTTGAGGCCCACTCCAGGAAAAGGAGCATGAACCGGACACTGCTTGGATGGCCCAGAACCAGGGTATAACCAAACATGACTGGTCTTTAAATAAATAAATAAATAAATAAATAAATAAATAAATAAATAAATAAATAAATAAAATTAATCCTGATCATATTATGCTATACTCTTAGAATTGTGCCTTGTTCAGGTATCATCAGAGAGGCTTTCTCAGGCAACAGATGGGAGTGGATACAGAGATCCATAGTCTGATATGCAGAGAGTCTAAGTTGGAGGTCTCCATTAGTTCTCCCCACCCTTTGGTGCTCAGGGAGCTTGCTCTTTGCAAGATGGGGAAGAAACATTGTAAGGGGCAGAGGCGATTGAGGACACCAGGAGAAAAAGGTCTACTGACTCAACTAAGCAGAGCTCATATGAGCTTACAGAGGCTGAAGTGGAAAACAGGGGGCCTACAGGGCTCTGTACCAGGTCTTTTGCGTGTACATTGTGGCTATTAGCTTAGTATATTTGTGGGACTGCCATCTGTTGGGAAGGGTGTATCTTGGACTCTTCTTCCCATTGGGTTGCCTTTCCAGCCTTAGCGTGAGGGCTTTTCCATGTCTTACTGTATTTTGTTTTGTTCTGTTTGTTTGTTGTTCCTTGGAGAACTGCTCCTTTCTGATAGGAAATGGAAGGGGAACGGATCCAAGAGGGAGAGGAGGTTAGGGAAACTGGTCAGAATGTATTGTACGAAAGAAGAATCTATTTTCTTTTCTTCTCTTCTTCTATAAATGTATTTATTTATTTTAAATCCCAGTTGCGTGCGCGATCAGGTTGGGAGGTTGGAGGGGGAGAGTACTGGAAAGCAGGGAGGCATTTCAGGGTTGGGTTAAAAACCTTGCACAGGCAAATGTCCTAGGAATCTACGAGGCTGACCCTTGCACATGTTCCCTTCCCAGCCTGCACTCAGTCTACTCGTGAATTCTCTTCTATTTCCCCTTCCCAGGGATAACCCCGCTCTTCCCCGCCCCTCATGAATCTTGCTTGTTACTTAGTCCTGAGTCTGTGGATTCAGCTTTCAAAAACAGGGCACCAGGAAATTTGCAGACAAATGGATGCAAGAAGAGAAAAATCATCTTGAGTGAGATAACCCAGACTAAGAAAGACAAACATGGTATGTACTCACTCATGAGTGGATATTAAATGTAAAATAAAGGACAAATATGCTACAATAATCTATTTTCAATATAAAATTAAAAAAACATTTTGATTTTTAAAATTAATCTGGACTTAAGGACCAATTTTTCAACTCATTTTTTCTTAAAATAAGAAATGCTACTAAATTGCTATTTGAACAAAATATGATCCTCTTTCATTGGTAGTAAACAGAGGTTAAACAATTTCACCTCTTTTAACATTTTTCATTCAATATCATTCTTTATTACATTTTGTGCATTGCTGAGAGACACTTAACAAATGATTTTTTGTTGTTGTTGTTTTAGTTTTTTCGAGACAAGGTTTCTCTGTGTAGCTTTGGAGCCTGTCCTGGAACTTGCTCTGTAGACCAGGCTGGCCTCAAACTCACAGAAATTTGCCTGCCTCTACCTCCCGAGAGCTGGGATTGAGGGCGTGCACCACCACTGCCTGGCAATAAATGATTTTTATTTTTCTATTTCTCTTATCAAAAATACAAATAACTACATTTTTAATACTTTTGAGCAAATGTTTTGATCATGAAATGACAATCATTGACAGAAAATATCTGAGGCACATGATAACATTAAAGCATATTTAATTAATTTTAGTATAGTTTTGTTTTTATAAAATCTAATCACCCCTTTCTATGCATTTAACTTTCCTGATTAAGACCAGTTTATTAAAGTTGTCATGAGAAGCTATCTAGGGTTGAGCTCTGAAGTGTGTGAGAACCTCACAAAGCCTTGGAGGTTAAGGAGATACTGCAACACATATGAAATAGCTTTGGAAAGGCATAAGGGGTAGAGTTTGGAGAATTTTGAGAAGTATCTTAGATACCTTGATTGCCTTGAACTGGAAGAAGTATTATTTGGCAATAAGAAACAAATATAAAAAAAAATAGAATACGGATTAATATATGATTAAACACTGAGAATGTTACACACAGAGTTAAGGAAGCCAGACAAAGAAAATCATATATCTTAATATTCAACTTCAAGAAATTTCCGGATGAATCAAACTGATAGTGACATATGTGACTAGTGTTATATTGAGGTTTGTGGAGGGGAGATTAGAGGTGAGGCTCATAGGGGCTCCCAAGGCCTGAACTGACAACCAGAGAGAGAACTTACACGAGTCTGACCTATACCTTCTGCACATTTGTTAGTGTTGTGTAACTTGGTCTTCTAGTGGGACTCTTAGTGAGGAGCAGGGGATGTCTCTGACTCTGTTACCTCCTTTTGGGACCTTTTCCTTTTACTGGGTTGCCATGTCCAGCATTAGTGATGGTGGTGATGGAAAGATGCCTAGTCTTGCTGTGGCTTTGTGTGCCATGGCTCACTGATGTACATGGGAAAGCTGCACTTTTTGGGGGAGAGGGTAGAGAGAGTTGATGGGAGGGAAAGGGGGAGGTTGGGAGTGGAGAGACTGGGGGAAGGGAAAGGAAGAAGGTGGGCTGTGATGGGGCTGGGAAGAAATTATTTAACTGGTTAATAAAAAATAAAATAATCCATAAAAAAGAAATACTGAAGACAGGAGTTTTCTATGGTAAACTTTAGCAGAAGTAAGGGTAATGCTATTTCAAATTATAAAAAAAAAATGAGATGATCCTTGGTATGTAGTTTCAGAATATCTATGAAAATGAGTTCTGCAGTTATGTGGAAAATAGAACTTGTAAGCAATCAATATGCATATGAAAACTTAGATTTTTTAATGTAATTAAAGATAATGCTCATACCAAATGGCTAAAAGACAGAACAAGGGAAAAAGGGTCAAACATTAGGTTTGGTATGCGGGAATCGATGATTTGAAATCTCATCCAATGTAGATGATGGTTGAAATAAGACTAATATTTAGAGGGTAACAAAGATCAAATAAGTGTTTAGCTTTGGAATGCTTTGTTAGCTTATCACAAACATCAATTTTCAGACTACAAATCACACAAAAAGCTGGTTTAAATCATAAATGCATCTCGTGTCCACTTCCTGCAATCAAATCAGAGGTTTGTAGAATGAAAAGACTATGCCCTTTTTTCATCTCAACAAAATAAAACTTTCTCCCAACATAAACAAAAGTTGGGAGAAAGTTACTTCCAGAACATCGATGGTGAAGCATTTTTTTTAAAGGAAGTTTCCCTGTTGAATCCATATAAACCTCATTCAGTTCATGAGGAATATGATATCAGCATGATAGATAAAAGAGTTTAAAATAAGAAGGAATGGGAGACGAAGGAAATGGAAATACTTGTGGATCATTAAGTCTGTATTGATAAAAAGCAAGCTAATCAAAGCATGCTGCTATATAACCAGTACTAAAGTTAGGGAAAGTAGAAGCAAGGAAAAGAATGGAGGAGAGGGCTCAGGGATAGCGATTGAGGCCTTGTTGGTAGGTGGGAGGGCTGAGAGTTCAAAGTTTTCTTGGCTACATTTCAAAATGTGTCTTTGGACCAATGGTATTTTACGACTCTTCTCTTCGCCTTTTTGACCAAGGAGTCCATACATTTAATCTTATGCCTTCTCTGCCACTATATGTATAGAAACTTGATAACAGACAGCCTATCCAATTAGTTAGATAGTTCTATACACAGTGAGGAGTCATGAGGGGAGCATCCTATCAGATTTGTGTTACCTAGGTGATGAGCTTCCAGATTTCTGAACTGATGAAAAACTAGTAAGGCTGAAACATTTTGGGTAGATGGAAATAGGGTGTGATTTTTCAGACTCTTTGTTAATGTCTCAAGATGACTTTTTGAGCTATTGTGAATAATAATATTTTATATGAGTTTCTGTAGATCATGGGTCAAGGACAAAGATTAGTTGGCAGAATTTTGTCTCTCTGTCCCTTAGGATTTCATGTGATGCTTAGAATAGTAACAGGTGTAATAATACTTCGTTAGGTAGTTTCCCTATAAAAATGACCATATATACATATGGCTTAAAATACACAACCTTTTGTTCTTTTGAAGTTCTAGAAGCCCTCTGTCTACATTCAAGTCATTAACTCAATTACTGTCCCTGTGAACAGTCACACACTGTAGTGTCTTCTCAAAATCTTTAATATTCTTTGGCTTGCAATTGCCTGTCTTCAAACTCTGCTGTGGTCATCAAACACCTTCTTATTCCTGTGTTTGTTGCTACAGTTATGCATTGTACATTGTCTTCTGTGATATTGTATTTAGAGTTCTTTATGTCCATTGTGACCTCCTCTGAACTGCTAATTTTGATTTCAATTTAACCTTCCTTAATATTTTAAGCGTGCTATAACAAAATGATAGATTTTTTGCCTGGAATAATACACATTTATTTTATATTCTGGAAGATGAAACATTCAAAAACAAAAATTTATACAGAGAGGTTCCCAGTAAGGTCCTACATTGCAGCTTGCAGATTAATGACTCCTAGCTATATCCTGTCAAGTAGAAAGTCACATCTGTAATCTCTTTATTCCCTTAAAAGGTTCCTAACTGCATTAGGATAACTCATCAAGATCATATCCAGAATCTTCTCTAAATATTATCAACTTGGTCAATTGACATTAAGAGAAGATACAAAAAAAAAATCTATCCCTACTAACAACCATTTCCAAATATGGTCTAATGATGAAGTCTTGGTGGACACAAATGTTGAAGGGACATCTAACAACGTCACTTATAATTTGACTTAAAGCATCTTTAACTTTCAGGCCTGCCTAATGTAATCATATGAATTCCCTAAAGTAATGTTTACAGAGGAAGGTAAAACAGTAAGTTAGAGGGTCATACCTGAAGGAAAAATTGGACTTGACAATAGTTTTTGAGGTAATAGAATGATCTGTTCCAAAAGGATGCACAGACTTAGAAAGTGTCTGCATGGTACAACTTCCAAACAAACCAAAATGCATAAGGGGCATTAACAGTTTAGATAATGATATGGCAATAAAAATGCATTCTTGCATTTTTTCAAATAATTATTAATTTTAATAGCAAATTAAATGTTGTCACATATTCAATCTGACATTCCAATTAAGGAATTCTCAATAGAATGCTTTCACTGGAGAAAACACCTTCCATATTTGGATCCTATACTTAGAAGACCACATTGGATAATAAAAAAACCACATGAACATCCTGGAGGAGACAACATATAATAAGAAAAGAAGTCAAGACTCCTCTGGGAGTTTGTCACATGAAAGATAGATCTAGTTTAGTGGTGACCACATCATCTTTATATATTTCAGGAAGATTGGTCAGAAAACACCATTGAGTCATTCCAAGTCCATGACAGAAAAATTCAAGAACAGTGTCATGATCTTATTTTTAATAATTTTTAATAACTTTATTCTAAAGAAATCGATAACTTGAAAGTAGTCTCCTTTTGAAGGCACATGATATAATCTGAGCCATGATCATGATTTGTGCTAAACATTCATACAACATGAAGCATTTTGGCTTGTATTCGAAAGTTTCTTTGTAGACTAAATTATTTGGAGTCACTGAAGTTGATTTGTGGAGGGTAGAAATATATCACTACGGTGGAAGATGATCTTTAGAGACAAGCTATAGGGAGAGAATTCTTTGTAATTCTGCCAGGACCCTACACTAGAATCATTTTGAAGGTGGAGCTAGCTAAGATAGATTCTTTTTTTTTTTTTTAATTTTTATTTTGCAATACAATTCAGTTCTACATATCAGCCACAGATTCCCTTGTTCTCCCCACTCCCGCCCCCTCACCTTCCCCCCAGCCCGCCCCCCATTCCCATCTTCTCCAGGGCAAAGCCTTCCCCACAGACTGAGATCAACCTGGTAGACTCAGTCCAGGTAGGTCCAGTCCCCTCCTCCCAGGCCGAGCCAAGGGACCCTGCATAGGCCCCAGGTTTCAAACAGCCAACTCATGCAATGAACACAGGACCTGGTCCCACTGCCTGGATGCCTCCCAAACAGATCAGGCCAATCAACTGTCTCACCCACTCAGAGGGCCTGATCCAGTTGGTGACCCCTCAGCCATTGGTTCATATTTCATGTGTTTCCATTCGTTTGGCTATTTGCCCTGTGCTTTATCCAACTTTGGTCTCAACAATTCTCGCTCATATAAACCCTCCTCATTCTCGCTAATTGGACTCCCAGAGATCCACCTGGGGCCTAGTCATGGATCTCTGCATCCAGATCCCTCAGTAGTTGGATGAGGTTTCTAGCATGACAATTAGGGTGTTTGGCCATCCCATCACCAGAGTAGGTCAGTTTGGGCTGTCTCTCGACCATTGCCAGCAGTCTGTTGTGGGGGTATCTTTGTGGATTTCTGTGGGTCTCTCTAGCACTTTGTTTCTTCCCATTCTCATGTGGTTTTCATTTACCATGGTCTCCTATTCCTTGTTCTCCCTCTCTGTTGTTGATCCAGCTGGGATCTCCTGCTCCCCCAAGTTCTCTTTCCCTCCACCCTCTCCCTTCACTATCCCCACTCATGTCCAGGCTGTTCATGTAGATCTCATTCCATTCCCCGTGTCTTTCTTAGGGTTCTGTTTTCCAGGTAGCCTCCCTGGTGATGTGAGTAGCAGTCCAGTCATCCTTGTTCCACATCTAGTATCCTGCTATGAGTGAGTACATACCATGTTTGTCTTTCTGAGTCTGTGTTACCTCACTCAAGATGATTTTTTCTAGATCCATCCATTTGTCTGCAAACCTCATGATGTCATTGTTTTTCTCTGCTGAGTAGTATTCCATTGTGTATATGTACCACATTTTGTTTATCCATTCTTCAGTTGAAGGGCATCTAGGTTGTTTCCATGTTCTGGCTATTACAAACAATGCTGATATGAACATAGCTGAACAAGTGCTCTTGTGGTGTGGTTGAGCATTACTTGGGTAGATACCCAAGAGTGGTATAGCTGGATCTTGGGGGAGATGGATTCCCAATTTTCTAAGAAAGTGCCATATTGATTTCCAAAGTGGTTGTACAAGCTTGCATTCCCACCAGCAGTGGAGGAGAGTTCCCCTAGCTCCACATCCTCTCCAGCATAAGGTGTCTTCAGTGTTTTTTATTTTAGCGATTCTGACAGGCGTAAGGTGGTATCTCAGAGTTGTTTTGATTTGCATTTCCCTGATGATTAGGGATGTTAAGCAATTCCTTAAATGTCTTTCGGCCATTTGAGTTTCCTCTGCTGAGAATTCTCTGTTTAGTTCTATAGCCCATTTCTTAATTGGACTGTTGGGCATTTTGATGTCTAATTTCTTGAGTTCCTTATATATTCTGGGTATCAGTCCTCTGTCAGATGTGGGGTTGGTGAAGATCTTTTCCCATTCTGTAGGCTGTCGCTTTGCCTTGTTGACCGTATCCTTTGTTCTACAAAAGCTTCTCAGTTTCAAGAGGTCCCATTGATTGATTGTTTCTCTCAGTGTCTGTGCTACTGGTGTTCTATTTAGGAAGTGGTCTCCTATGCCAATGCGTTCAAGACTACTTCCTACCTTCTCTTCTAGCAGGTTCAGAGTAGCTGGGTTTATGTTGAGGTCCTTGATCCACTTGGACTTAAGTTTTGTGCACGGTGATAGATATGGATCTATTTGCAGCCTTCTACATGTTGATATCCAGTTTTGCCAGCACCATTTGTTGAAGATGCTTTCTTTTTTCCACTGTGCACTTTTGGCTTCTTTGTCAAAAATTATATGTTCATAGGTGTGCGGATTAATGTCAGGGTCTTCAATTCGATTCCATTGGTCCACATGTCGGTTTTTATGCCAGTACCAAGCTGTTTTTATTACTGTAGCTCTATAGTAAAGCTTGAAGTCAGGGATCATGATGCCTCCAGAGGTTGTGTTATTGTACAGGATTCTTTTGGCTATCCTGGGTTTTTTGTTTTTCCATATGAAGTTGAGTATTATTCTTTCCAGGTCTGTGAAGAATTGTGTTGGTATTTTGATGGGGATTGCATTGAATCTGTAGATTGCTTTTGGTAAGATTGCCATTTGTACTATGTTAGTTCTGCCTATCCATGAGCATGGGAGATCTTTCCATTTTCTGACACCTTCTTCAATTTCTTTTTTCAGGGACTTAATGTTCTTGTCATATAGGTCTTTCATTTGCTTGGTTAGTGTTACCCCAATGTATTTTATGTCATTTGTGGCTATAGTAAAGGGTGATGTATCTCTGATTTCCTTCTCTGCTTCTTTGTCTATTGTATATAGGAGGGCTACTGATTTTTTTGAGTTGATCTTGTATCCTGCTATGTTGCTGAAGGTGTTTATAAGCTGTATCAGTTCTTTGGTGGAATCTTTGGGGTTTCTCAAGTATACTATCATGTCATCTGCAAATAGGGAAATCTTGACTTCTTCCTTTCCAATTTGTATCCCCTTAATCTCCTTATGTTGTCTTATTGCTCTGGCTAGAACTTCAAGTACTATATTGAATAAGTATGGAGAGAGCGGACAGCCTTGCCTCGTTCCTGATTTTAGTGGAATTGCTTTGAATTTCTCTCCATTTAATTTGATGTTGGCTGTTGGCTTGCTGTAAATTGCCTTTATTCTGTTTAGGTATGTTCCCTGTATTCCTGATCTCTCCAAGACCTTTATCATGAAGGGGTGTTGGATTTTGTCAAATGCCTTTTCAGCATCTAGTGAGATGATCATGTGGTTTTTTTCTTTGAGTTTGTTTATATGGTGTATTACGTTGACAGACTTTCGTATGTTGAACCATCCTTGCATCCCTGGAATGAATCCTACTTGATCATGGTGGATAATTGTTTTGATGTGTTCTTGGAGTCTGTTTGCCAGTATTTTATTGAGTATTTTTGCATCGATGTTCATGAGGGAGATCGGTCTGTAGTTCTCTTTCTTTGTTGTATCCTTGTTTGGTTTAGGAATCAGGGTAATTGTAGCCTCATAGAAGGAGTTTGGTAATGTTCCTTCTGTTTCTATTGTGTGGAACAATTTAGAGAGTATTGGTATTAACTCTTCTTTGAAGATCTGGTAGAATTCTGCACTGAAACTATCTGGTCCTGGGCTTTTTTTGGTTGGGAGACTTTTAATGACTGTTTCTATTTTGTTAGGGGTTATTGGACTATTTAAATAGTTTATCTGGTCTTGATTTAGTTTAGGTATGTGGTACCTATCCAGAAAATTATCCATTTCTTTTAGGTTTTCCAGTTTTGTGGAATAGAGGTTTTTGAAGTATGACCTGATGATTCTCTGGATTTCCTCAATTAAGACAGATTCTTGAGACTACTTAGAACCATGAAGGAATTCCCGTCTTCCTCTTAGAATTATTTATTTGTATTTTGAGAAAATAAATTAGTGTCACCCTTTTCATGCTCTTTGGAGGTGTACTTAGTAAGTAATGTCTTTCTGGATTTGAGGTTGGGCAGAAATGCTAGCTCCTATTCATAAACCCCCAAGCCTCCTAACTTCCTAGATTATTACCTGGATTATCACTTACTGCACTTGCTGGGTAATCTCTAGCTTTCATTCTACTGCCTCATAAATACCATGCTAAAGGAACTAGCTGTAAGATATTGCTGTGGCTTCTGCATTTGCTGAAAGTAATAAACTTTAGGTCAGACTGATCCAGGAAGCCTCATGGTGGCTTTTATATATGAAACTATGAATCCTGACTTGCTAAACTGTAAGTATAATACAATATAGATTTCACACCCACTAGCTTAATGCCAGTGTAGCCCCAAATGCTATAATATACTAAGACAATATATTTCTAAGTGAATTACCTCCTTACATTTCACCTGTTACATCACTTTTCCTCACAAGAGAACAAAGTTTAAAAAAGGAAGTACAGGACAAACTTCCACAGCTTATGTAATATATTTCAATAATAAAATACCCAGGCTTAATCTGTATTATATAGTAGTTTGTCCCTACTTTCTTTTTGAGGGTGACCTTGCAGTATCAACTTCTTTGTCTTATATGCAAATCACCATATGGATTTTTTTGGTGGTGTTTGCTTGGTATCTGTAATGTCTAATCATGGCTGTAAACTTGATTGAATCTTTAATGCAGTAAAACCCAAGCTGTTGGGTACAACTGTGAGTTTTTTTTTTTTTTCTCAATTGGATCATTGGCAGGGGGAAGACCCACAGTCAATCTGGGCCATGCTTTCTGCTTTCTGGTGCTGGCTTATATAAAAGGACATTGAAGAAGGAAGCTTTTTATCTAGTTGTCCTCACTCACCCTGGCTAGTCCATAGATTCTGCTGCCTAGGCATCTCTTTGAGATATCCAGTGTTGAACAACTATGGGATTCTTGGCCTTTCTGTTGGGAGACAGCCATTATTATACTAGAATACTAGAGTTTTTAAGTCACTCAAATACATTCCAATTTAGTGTGTACAGACCTGTTCTATCAGTTCTATGCCTCTAGTGAATCCTGACTAATACAGTATCTATCATGTTGCTTACCCTCTACTCATGCACCAGTATGTTCATAAGTCAACTTCACTTTATAATATTCTTCACTCTTCTCCTTTAGTCACTTTTTACCAGGTTGGTCATGGTTAAAATACTTCTTACTGTTGTGCACAATGTCACTTATCCCAGGAAGTATCTCTAAGGCATTAGAATCTACATAGCTTCTCTGTCTAGTCTGCTAGGTTTCTAAGGAATGTAGAGAGATGATATAAGAAGGCATATTTAGTTTTCAAATTTGGAGGCTATCAGGTTTAGTATTGAATCTGAATCCCAGGAGAGAATGAAAATATTGAGAGTAACTTAATTAGCCAATGGCAATATTGATAATCTTCTTCACAATCTACTTTCACCTCTCTTCTTTATTTAAAGTCATTTAGAAAGAAAGAATGGGTGTCTATTATATTTATGAGCATTATAATGGCTAGGACTAAACACTAGTGTTGAAAAAGTAAATTCAACAAAAGAGACATAACTGAAATTTCATACTTAAAACCACAATATCCTGGCATCTGACTTCTGCCTACAACTTTGTAACTTCCACACTTGTGGGGATCTATCTATGGTTTTCATCTATTTCATCTATTTTCATTCATCTTGCTTCTGTCCACATAGCCTTTCCAGTTCCCACATGTTGCTAACATATCAACCTTCTTGCCTAAATCTACATCGCTCCTGGAGCTTCAAACACTTCTTTCTAAAAGCCTACAAGTTTCAACTATTCTGTCCTCTCCAGATACTTATCACATAGTTTCAACTATTTGTTCCTAAAAGCCTGTGGAAATCACTCAATAAAACATCTCTTAGGTGTCTTAAAGCCTATATATTGTAAAGAATTCTCATTAAAACTCTCCTTCTCTAACATTGACCTTTTCTCTCTTTGTTCTGTTTTTTAATAGTAACATCATTCAACCATTTGATTGATCCTAAAAACAGAAATATTCATTGAACTATAATTCTTTATTATATCCATGGCCAGTTTTTTAACATTTTTCATGCTACTGATTTCATATTCATTTATTCCATTCATTAATTATTCTAATAAGTATGTATCAATGGACATAATAAATTTTTTGTGCTGTTCTAAGTGCTAGAATTATAGCATAATTAACTTCTGTTTTAGAGTTTCACATATAAGACAATGCAATAAATAATTAATATAGCTAAAGACCATGAAATATCACCAATTCTTTTTCATAGAATATTCTTAAGAATTTTGTCAATTCCTACTTGAGAACACCAGCTGTAATAGTTTTATAAAGGGCAAAGTACAGTGAAAATGAATTTGATGGGAATGATTGTCCTAAAGAAAAGGTGCAATAGGTGATCAGGAGGATTTATACAGATTCTTGATGAGTTCCAGCTAAAATTTTGAGTAAACAGAACCATCATAATATATTTTTGAAACCTATATTCTTCATCTTAGAAGTGATTTTAAAAACCCAGTATTGTTGTGGCGGATAAAAAGGATTAATTTATATTAGATGATTAGAAAATATATCATATGTATGAATATTAACCTATTATCAACCTTTGTGGTATTTGACATTCATTGTCAACCTCACTGGATTTAGAATTGCCAAGGAAAAGTACCTGGATGGTGCACACAGCTACTGTACCTGCAGAGGAATGTCCAGAGCAGAATAACTGAGGCGGGAAAGCCTACCCTGAATGTAAACTACACAGTTCTATAGACTAAAGGTGCCAAAAAAATGAAAGAAGAGAAAGAAAAATTCAGCCAAATGGAACAAATCCCTTTTCTCTTTATTTTTTATTTTATTTTTCAGTTTATAATATAATTGCAATATTTCTCCTTTCCCTTTAATCCTTTCAACCCCCATGCATGTATCCTTCCCTGTTTTCCTTAAAAATTTTTTTAAAAAAACTATTATTTCATGCATATATGTATGTGTATATACATATATATTCCTAAATATAACCTACTCAGTTGTATAATGCTAGTTTATTGTGTGTGGGTTTTCAGGGCTTCTTATTTATGATATTTGCTGCTCATCATGCTCTTTCAGACATTGAATTGATCACTCAGAAACAGTGAATTAAACAAACTATTCATCAAGTAAGCAGTTTCTGTCTGATATTTGGGGCCCATTAATAAAAAAAGTTACTACGAAAGGAAAACGGCACAAGATGGGCTATCCGTCTGACTAAACCTGTTAGTGTGGTTCTTAAACATTTGGAGATGGTGTATCAGAAGTATTTGGAAGAGTTTCATAAACTGGCCTAGAGAAGTTCTATAATGCTCCAAGCAGGGATTAGTGGGCCATTCTTGTGGAAATCACATAGTGCCATATATGAACATAATACTGTGGTGATGTTTCAGATGAGAATACAGCAGTACACAGAGATTGAGTAAGATAGCAACCCTGTTCCAGTATGACAAATAATTTGTCTACAATTTTTCTCTTTTGAAACTTCCAATTATGCTGAGTTTAAAAGCAAAGAACTACTTACATAGGCAGAAAAATGTCAAGAGATCATTGCATTCAGTCTGTAACATGGATATTGCTGTTGTTTTTGTAAAGGCCTAGTACAAATCTGGAGAGAAAGACAGAGAAAAATAATTTGAAAAACATGTCGTTTGGCCAGAAATGGAGCACATTGAAAGTTGTGAGTAGGGTAGTATGATCGTCAAGATTGACACTAATAAGAATGCAGTCATACATTCTGCACTAAGAAAGTAGAAAAGAGCCCTTGAGGGTATTTCAAAGATCAGCACAGTCCTGACTATCAGAAGTTCCAAGATACAGAGTTATTGTCCCAATTCAAAGCCTTTCCCTTGAATAGACAGAACTGCTGGAAATCCCTGTTAAATAGAGCTTCCTGGAGAAACGATACCCTGCCACACAGAAGCATGCAGTTGACACTCTAGTTTTAGTCTGCAGAGGGTAGATACTGTTCAAGGGGCTGCACATTTTGGCATCATCCTTACGAACAATGCTAGTTTAGTAAACCAAAGAATGCAGTGGGTACATGTTCATGGAGCCTATGGCTGCAAATTCCTAGGAAGGTCTGGGAAGCCAAATGATATGTAGCAGTGCAGAGGTTCCTTTAGAGAACCCCTGATGTGGTGATATATGAAGCTGTGAAGGAGAAGCCTCAGATACACTGGGAACATCGTGATGTTGGGATGCTAAGTTCTGGACTATCTGCCCTGGAAACTGATATACACCCCCCTGGCACTATCCAGGATAGGGGTCACATTGTTGCAAATGGCAAAGCTATGGGGACAGGGATGGCCAAGATTCTGGAAGCTTACATCATGACAACACTTGCCTTAGAAGCTAAGACATGTAGCTATAGCAACATGTGTTTTCCCTGTTCTGTTTCATTCTTGCTTTATCTCAGGACTTTGTTCCTATTCTCCCAACACTACTTTTTTGAATGGAAATGTTTACTTTGAGCCATTGTGTCTTAGGAATATATAACTTGAGCTCTATTTTATAGGAACTCACAGATAATGTTTGCTTGAACCTTGAAGAAAACTATGAAATTGGCTATGAACAATCTTAAGACAGTTAAGTTTTTTCAAACTCATAGAAATGGATTGAAGATATTTTCATTATGATAAGAAAAATTATTTTGGGGCCTAGGGTGGATTATTATCTATTGTAATAGATTTTAGTGTTCAGTAGGAGTCATAATGATTATTAGTCTTAACTTTAAACTTGACTTGGTTTAGAGTCACGTAAAAGACTGGTGAAATACACATCTAGATAAATCCATAAATACAATGGTGGATATTATTTAAGGAGAACAAACTCTATCCTAACGTAACAATACTACCCCATGGAGGGAAGGATGAAATAAAAGCAGCAGCAGAAGAATTCTAGCTGAGCATGGACAAATACATCTATTGGCTTGCTGTCTATCATAAATTTTTTTTCCTTATGTTCTCTTGGCTATTTTAGCCAAAGGATGATACTGATCTTTTACAGTTCTTTGAACAAATATAATATTTTTTCATTTGAAAATACATGAAAACCACCACTCAAAATGCAATGAAAAAATATATAAAATAGGTGTGTGCTTCTGTTAATAAAATTAGTTTCTGCCATTCTGCAAGGTGAATAGATTCATGTATTTTCAGGTTTTGGGAGGATTCTTCAAGTTAGTCACAAAAGAGTGTTAATTAGATAAAAGACGAATTCTAGTCTTTACCTGAACAATGGGAGTTTAAAAGCAGAACAAGATCATATAATTTCTTGCAAATTAAATTTTTAAAATCTTAGTTGATATTTTTAGGATATTTTCATTCAATTTGATTCTGCTATTGAAAAAGAAAATCATACTCAGACTTTCCTTTTAAATAATGGTTATGTTCCCTGCCTGTTCATCCTTTGGTCTGCCTGTCCATTGTATTAGAGGTCTGGATGAATTTATTTATAGCCATAATCTTTTCTTTGGATAATAGCTAAAGCTAATGGTGTATCATCTGTACAACCCTGCAGTCTATCTTTCCTGATTCCTCGGGGTACCTATCCCCTGCACCTCATCAGTCCATTGGATCTCAGAACAGACATCATCCTTAAAATCCCATTTGTACCATTTGGATCAGGTCAGGAAGAGTAATAGCTCTAATCTTCCTGGAGTGATATTATTAATCTTGAGCAGGTGAGCTCCAAGGTACTTTCTCTAACCTACACATTTAGAAGGAAGAAGCTTCAGGGCTGTAATGAATAAGGCTAAATGGAAGCCTGCAGCATGAAAGGAAATGATTGCAAGATTAAGCTGTGCTGGAGGTTTGTACTTAAACTCTGTTTACACTGCTGAATCAAGAGCTTTAAGAAAACTAAAGAGAAATATTAAATGGCTCTCAATTTGACAAGTCAAAACGTCATTCAATTATTTATATTTTTTCTATTAGAGGCTGCATAAAAATCATAGCTCAGTGAATTTTTTTCCTAATATTTTATCAAATTTTCAATGGCTTGCTGAAAGCACTGTGTTCATTTTTTTCACAGGCCTATTTCTATATTTGACAAAGAAAGCTATTACAGCTGCAGGCAAACAAAACACGACAAAGCATCTTTATTTGCCCTTGTCTCCACTGCATTTGTAAACCTCATGACGGTCAGTAAAATCCGGCTCTTTACGCATAACACGAAGGGTGTGGCTTCTTTATTATAAATAGTTGATTTCCACTGAGGAGGCAACTCCTCTGTTATATCAAATACATCTTCTATATACTGTAGATGTTAAAATGTTGAACTCTCTGCATTTTACTGTGAAGTCTGTTTCTTTGATAATCTTCTCTCAGTGTGTCATCAGGATATGATGTGTGAGAAGTGCAGATGTATGCAGATTTTATGGCAACATAGAGAATTTTCAAATTACCCCTTTTGATGACACTGAAAATATTTAAAAGTAAAAGAAAAGAAGTTTTTTTTTCTATCTGTTTGAATTTATTTATGTTTCAAGAACTGATATAGCATTATTTTGTTTCTGGACAAAATGCATTTTATATTGTTCTCATGATTCATTAATCTTGACATTAGGTTCTGAGAAATTATCAGTTATAGTGGTCATATGTGTTTTGTAAGCCGAAAATATTATCTCCAAATCAGATTATTAATTTAGCATGAATATAAATAGATAAGATTAAAGAATGAAAATTGAATCCAGTATATTATACATTATGTTAGAGCTAATAACCATGAGGGACTTAACTATTCCTTTTATGTCATGCCTACCTCATGAGTAAAATGGAAAGCATTATATATATATATATATATATATATATATATATATATATATTCACGGGAACTACTTATTGTAAAGTACATATTTAAGTATTTCTCTAAATTCTTTAAAATAGTATTAGCATCAACCACATTAGCATCACTTTATATGGAAGACATTAATGCTCATGGATTTTAAAAATCATGCATCTGTCAGATACTAGAGACAATATTCAAAGGCAGAAATGTGACTCTAGCTTAGTGCAGCATTATGTTAAATGCTCTTGTGTTGAGGATGATTTTATAGAGATGAGATGCATTCATTCTCAATCTTGCTGAATGTGGTACTGAAAATGTTGAAATGGTCATTTTTATACAAACTAAGGTGTGGACTACTTATAAACAGTCTAATTAACGTTGGGAATTATATATACCTTTGTATATAATATACAATATATATTAATTATGTAATACATATATACCTTAAAATATCATATTTGTGTAGCAAAGGGCCTTAGTACAGAGGCAAAAGGACTTTATAAACAAACGAGAGTCACTTTCCACTGCTGATAAGGTAGTGCTCATCTACAAGTAAGAGTTTGATTTTTTTTATCACTTGCATGCTGGAAATCAAAGTGAAACACTTTTGTGCTTTATTCTTCTGTGGCAATTTTCAGAGGCCATATAAAAACAATTTCTAATGATCTTTGTCCATTTTTATTCATCATGTTATGTTTGAATTAATTTATGTATAATCTGTTTCATTCCCTTTGGCTTGGATTCATTGTAGAAGACTTTTAAGTAGGTTCATCCCTACTGTAAGAAAGATTGTACACTTTATGCTATTCATTAAATATTCTTTTGGATTTCATAATGCATATTTAATGCAACAAAGATCAAGAGAAATAATATTTCTAACTTTGTCCAAAATCACTGAACTTTAGTACATTTCAACTCTAGCCATCCAACCCTAACTTGAATGTCTTTAATTCAGTATGTTCAAACAATTTCTCAGCATCACATGCTACTGAAAGATCATCTGGATAGAGGACATTGCATATATCTGAAATCTTCAGTTCAGCACATTTTTACAAAGTGAATATGTAATCTCATTTATGAGCACATCAATCATTTCATTTTTAGTTCTACAAATCAGTGGTATTTTTTAGAACTCTTAAAAAATTTAGGTTTCTGAAATGTTATCTATTTTTTTCACTGAAACGACATAAACAAATCCAAAAATTCATAGGACAGCCAATTAGAGAAATATGTTATGATTACCTGTTCTTTAATTTTTCGCTGTTGTATGTAATATTTCACAAAAGTCCCTATCTCATGTCATTCACACTACTTACACACATTTTAATAAAGTAAATCCCTAACTTCTATATAATTATGAATAGATACAGACAGAAATGATATTATTTAGTGTATTAGTTAAATTTGTAATCAGTTTGGTAGTAAATATTTGTTTGAAGAAAAATGTTGTAAACATATGCAGAATCACAGCCACCAACTCAAGCATGCACCTCCTGCTCAACTTCAAGCCAGAAATCCAGGTCAATGGCCTGCAGTCCTTCTCTTTCTGTTCCCTAGACCCAACCCCTTGGTATCATGCCTAGGTCCTAGCACTGTAACAGATCACCAAATCCAGCCTCCCTTCACCACTGTCCATATTCCTTGTGGAAACCACAGAGCATCCCCTCAGAACCTCCCTCCACCCACTCATCCCTATATCCTAGAACACCATCAGGCATTCTCTGTGAACATACCAGCTGATCAGGTGAGTAAAACAGGCAATAAACAGCCATCACACTCTCCAAAAATCGAGAGAGGAAACATAATCCAAGGAACAAAACACCCACCCAACAAAGGCAAATTCAGAAATCAGAATCTAGATTTATAATCTTCCAAAGCCCATATTCCTAGAAGCCAGCACAAAACACCTAATCAATAACAACAGCATAATATTTTTCCATTAAAGCCTGACTATACTGCCACAGCAGGTCTGAAATAGTCCACTATAGCACAAGCTTAAAAATCATTTACATGTAGATGACAGAAATCTTTAAAGAGGAAAGGAATAATTCCCTTAATGGAATGCAGAATAGAAACACAAACAAACAATGAGGGAAATGAATGAATCCCTTAAAGAAAGGCAAGAAAATGAAGAAAAAAAAAGACTTTAAAGTAATAAATAAAAAGTTATAAGACCTGAAAATGGAAATAGAATCCATAAAGAAAACACAAACTGAGAGAAATCTCAAGGTGAAAATTACAGGAATTTGAACAGGAACCACAAAGGCAAGCTTCTCCAAAAGAGATGGAAGAGCGACTCTCAGGCATTGAAGATAGGATAGAAGAAATGAGTACACTGGTCAAAGAAAATGTTAAATCTAAAAATCTCTGATACAAATCATCCAGGAAATGTGGAACACCATGAAAAGATCAAACCTTATAATAATAGGTATAGATGAAAGAAAAATCCCAGCTTAAAGGTCCAGAAAAATATTTTCAACAAAATCATTGAAGAAAATTTTCCTAACCTAAAGAAGGACATGCCTATAAAGATACAGGAAACATACAGAATATCAAATATATTGGACCAGAAAAGAAAGTCACAGGTGCTATCTCAGACTACATTTTATCACATTATGTCAGGAAGAAAAACCTCCAGTGCACTAACTGTGTACATGTACTTGAGCCATCAGACAAAGGAGTTCCACAGACTGCAAAAAAAACTTCTAGCACGACAATTAGGGTGTTTGGCCATCCCATAACCAGAGTAGATCAGTTCAGACTGTCTCTCGACCATTGCCAGCAGGCTGTTGTAGGGGTATCTTTGTGGATTTCTGTGTGCCTCTCTAGCACTTTGTTTCTTCCTATTCTCATGTGGTCTTCATTTACCATGGTCTCCTATTCCTTGTTCTCCCTCTCTGTTGTTGATCCAGCTGGGATCTCCCGCTTCCCCAAGCTCTCTTTCCCTCGACCCTCACCCTTCACTACCCCCACTCATGTCCAGGCTGTTCATGTAGATCTCATTCCATTTCTCTGTCATTGGGCGATCCCTGTGTCTTTCTTGGGGTCCTGTTTTCCAGGTAGCCTCCCTGGTGATGTGAGTAGCAGTCCAGTCATCCTTGTTCCACATCTATCCTGCTATGAGTGAGTACATACCATATTTGTCTTTCTGAGTCTGGGATACCTCACTCAGGATGATTTTTTCTAGATCCATCCATTTGTCTGCAAACCTCATGATGTCATTGTTTTTCTCTGCTGAGTAGTATTCCATTGTGTATATGTACCACATTTTGTTTATCCATTCTTCAGTTGAAGGGCATCTAGGTTGTTTCCATGTTCTGGCTATTACAAACAATGCTGATATGAACATAGCTGGACAAGTGCTCTTGTGGTGTGGTTGAGCATTCCTTGGGTATATGCCCAAGACTGGTATAGCTGGATCTTGGGGGAGATGGATGCCCACAGAAATCCACAAAGATACCCCCACAACAGACTGCTGGCAATGGTCGAGAGACAGTCCGAACTGACCTACTCTGGTGATGGGATGGCCAAACACCCTAATTGTCATGCTAGAAACCTCATCCAACTACTGAGGGATCTGGATGCAGAGATCCATGACTAGGTCCGGGTGGATCTCTGGGAGTCCAATTAGTGAGAATGAGGAGGGTTTATATGAGCAAGAATTGTTGAGACCAAGGTTGGATAAAGCACAGAGACAAATAGCCAAACGAACGGAAACACATGAAATATGAACCAATGGCTGAGGGGTCACCAACTGGATCAGGCCCTCTGAGTGGGTGAGACAGTTGATTGGCCTGATCTGTTTAGGAGGCATCCAGGCAGTGGCACCGGGTCCTGTGCTCATTGTATGAGTTGGCTGTTTGAAACCTGGGGCCTATGCAGGGTCCCTTGGCTCGGCCTGGGAGGAGGGGACTGGACCTACCTGGACTGAGTCCACCAGGTTGATCTCAGTCTGTGGGGAAGGCTTTGCCCTGGAGGAGATTGGAATGGGGGGCGGGCTGGGGGAAAGGTGAGGGGGGCGGGAGTGGGGAGAACAAGGGAATCTGTGGCTGATATGTAGAACTGAATTGTATTGCAAAATAAAAATTTAAAAAAAAAATAAAATATGGTGTTGGCCTGAAAAAAAAAAAAAAAAAAAAACCTTCCAGGATATTTTGTTAAAGATATTGGTTGGTTTGGTTATTACTCTTTACAACCTTATACAAAGGCCCTATTAATGAAACACCACTTATGTCATCAAATGTGGAAAAATCCAACTTGTGCCCAACTAGAAGTTTCACCCATACCAAATCTCATACAACATGCTACAAGATACACTGCATACTACCAGAAGAGAAGTTTAATCCCCAGTAACACTGAGTTACAAACCCCCAAACCTACAACAATCCACCTGTAAGGTATATTTCTACCACAGTTGCAGAAAGGGATACCTAACACCTTTTTGATTGGATTATAGGCATGCTCCATAAAATGAAACCCACATCTGACACTGCTAAATTGAGCAAGAGCCTGAGACTAAATGAGTCATGGGACCTAGGTGATAACCTACCACTATATCCATAGATTAGCTTCTCACTCAACTCACAGCAGAGGAGCTTCTTGCAGTAAGTGTTATTTAACACAGATAGTCAGAAACAGACAATGAGCTGAAAGTGATATTCCTTTTCCATCTCTCAGAAAGCAAAAAGGCATCTAAGAAATAATAATAAAACAGAGCAAAAAAAAAACAGAATAGGATATAACAAACTAAAAATCTTTAGAAAATCACCTTAAGAAACAATATGAAGGGCAATAGTTCAAAGATTGTTAATATTGTTCTTTGTTTTAAATTCAAGGTCTTTAGGTTTTCTTTTCATACAATATATTTTGATCATATTGTTGCCATCTCTCACCTTCTCTCAACTTCCCTACACACTCAACTTAGCATTATTAATGTCTCTCAAATTAATCAAAACAACAAACCCTCAAAAGACAAAAAAGAATTCCAAAAGAATGTTTTGTTTACATGTGCATGTTTTCCCACCTCCTAATCTCCTGTATTAACCAACTCTCTCTCTCTTCTCTCTCTCTCTCTCTCTCTCTCTCTCTCTCTCTCTCTCTCTCTCTCTCTCTCTCTCTCTCCTCTTTCTCTTCTTCCTTTCCTTCCCTCTCTCTCCCTCCTCACTCAAATAAATGCAAACAAGAAACAAAACCAAAAATATGGAAATCAAGACAAGCAAATGACATTAACAAAACAGTAATATCAAAGGAAGAGAAAGGGCATATATACTCTCTTTCCCTACCCCACTCTCACACTTCATCTGTCCCTCTCTCTTTCACACTTACACACACACACACACACACACACACACACACACACACACACACACACACCAAGGAGTAAATTTTGTATTTACCAACTACTCCTGAGCTCGAGAAAAACCTTGGGGTGTAGTTGATACACAGTGACCCTGCACTGGAGAAAAAAATGAGTTTTCCTTTCCTGGTAGGTATCAACTGGATAGCACTTCCCAACTAGAAGTAGAATTTGTGTCTACCTCCCTTTCTCAGTCTTGAAATTTTGTCTAACTTAAACTTATATGGGTTTTTGTTCCTGTTGTCATGATATCTGTGAATTCACATTGCATCAGTCCTTTTGTGTCTGGAAGACAGTTTTCTTAGAGTCATCTACCACTTACACATACCAGAAATTTTTCTCTGTCCACTTTCATATAGATGGTTAAGTCTTAAGGGGAGATGTTTGATGAAGACATCCAATTTAGATGAGTACTACAAAGTCTCTCACTTTCTGTTCATTGTCCAGTTCTGGGTGTCTGTGTTATGATCGATCTACTTTTAGATGCTTCCCTGATGTTGGTTGAGTGAGACTTTAATCAATAGATATAACAGTATGCTACTAAGAATACATTGTTCATTTAGAATAATACTAGAGGGTTTTCTTCTAGGTATCTTGGTCTGTCTGTTCTTAGATTCTTAGCCACATTAACATTGTCAGGTATGGATTCTCTCTCCTGTACTGGGCCTTAAATAAAATAAAAAAGTGGTTACTTACTCCCATATAATCTCTGCCATGATTGTACCTTTGTGTCTTGCAGGCGGGTTGTTATTGTAGATTAATGGGTTTGTAGTGGATGATACCAAGGAATAATTTTTTCTACTTCGCAACATGAGTAGTACCTTCTAGCACAATTAACATCTGTCAGTAGAGGTGAAGCTTCTAGGTGAATACAAGGTCAATATCCCCATCTTCAATGGCATGAGTAAGTGGTGTTTTCAATAATAAATCTTTATCATTAATGTGAAGGATAACAAATAGAAAGACAGTAGAAAGACTTGATATTTGTATGCTAATATATTCAAGGTGATATATTATTTATGGTTTTTCATGAATTTTCTCTAAAACCTCTAGATCAAGGAGACAGACAGTGGCCATCAACTGGTCTTTTATCCTGTATTAGGTGTTAAGAAAGCTTGGTAGACCCTGCCATTTTTGCAAACTAAGTGATTCTTAAACTCAAAATTCTGAAGGAATTGGATGGAGAGTCAGGAGAGGGTTTTTCTCTAGAAATACAGAGGATTGTGGAGACTCCAAAAATGCAATGATGAAGCAGTGCTTCAATATACAGAAGGAATAGGGGGAACTAGGAGGTATCTAATTTTCTAGAGCATAAGAATTTGCATCAGTGGCTCAACTAGATGAGTCAAGGTACAAAATGAGAGAAATGAGGTATTGCATTGAGAAAGCTTTATTCAACCTACTAATGGAAAACAATACATCATGCTGGAAAATGCATGTGGACCATGCACAGGAAAATAGTGTTGGGTTAACTAATCATGTAACATACTTGAAACTATAATCTTGATGTTGAGGACTCACAACAGGGAAAATGACCAACTTCTGAACCACAAAGCCAATGCACAGTAAGGAGGCTTATTTCAGTCTGAGACATTGCATTTGAAAATTTACAGAAACACATTTTTGTTTTCTAGGAAAAACATCAATTTTCAGTAAAAGAGATTTAGCTTGAAATGTCAACATCAAACCAAAATAGCACTACCCAAAAGACCATTTTGCTTTTTATTCTTAAGTATTATTTCTTGGTGAATGTGATGTTGAAGAGGTCATCAGCAGAACACAGAAAATGGGCTAGAAGGTTGATAATGGTAATTGAAGTCATTCCTACCCTTCACTAAAGCCCTCAAAATGGAGAACAAGAAAATATTAAGTGAGTTCTGGAGATCTGGTGATTACAGCAACCCAGACTTCATGAAATGACAGATTTTGTAAAAGCATTAAAGGGAATTCTATGGGGCTTCTTCCAGCTTTGACAAAGTAAACAAGTAGTACTTAATATAATGGGAAAAAAGTAAAGCTGACTTATAGTTATGAGTTATAATTTTAAATAATAGCATAAATTCTGTACAAAGGAGTAAAATCAACTCTTCAAAATGAATGAGGGTATGTCACTCTTTGGATATACATGATTTTTTTTATATAACCGTCAGATGAAAGAAATTCTATGAAAAGAAATTTCCTTAAATTTTCAAGCTTTATATGAGTGACAAGGAGTTCAATTTGTGGAAATGTTTTCTAAGTATGATATGACATATTTGCAAATATAAGCATGGCCTTGTCTTTGGAAAGAGAGTGCCAACAGCGAGAAACCACGGTATTGTCCCAGCAGTTCTTCTCCGGGAAAGGAAGTAGATGGCATGGGTGCAATCCCTTAATAACAAAAATGGTAAATTGATAAGACAGTTTCCAAAATCTCACCAATAACGGCATCAGTAGAAAAATACTAGTTGCTTGTGGATGGAAAATTTAGCTACTTGATAAAGATTCTTAGCCAGGCGGTGGTGGCGCACGCCTTTAATCCCAGCACTTGGGAGGCAGAGCCAGGCGGATCTCTGTGAGTTCGAGGCCAGCCTGGACTACCAAGTGAGTTCCAGGAAAGGTGCAAAGCTACACAAAGAAACCCTGTCTTGAAAAAAACCAAAAAAAAAAAAAAAGATAAAGATTCTTAAGCTAATACAGACATCTGATTACTGATATACTCTGTTTTACCTTGGCTCTTCTGACATGATCTTCTAGGATTATTTTGAAAATCATTTTGAATTATTTGTCACCACAATTATTTTTTAAAGTAAATTTTAGTATTGAAATATCTTTTTAGATGAATCCTAATACAGAGTTATTTACAATGTTGTAGAAGTAATATTTCTGTGACTGTTAGTGTATAAAATTCTTTAATCACTCGTTCCTGCCTATTACTAAGGATCATAGGCTCTGTAGCCAGGTACTGCTCATTCATCCAGTGTAGGTTGATTCTTGAACCATGCTGCTTAATTCCTACCAATCAAACTCTGTCTAGTCCCTATGGAATGAATATGCTTTATCTTATTCTTATTCAGACAATATCATCTGCCTTTATGCTTCTACTATGAAACATTAACACATTCCAAACAGGCCTCAATTCCTAGATAAAAAAGAGCTCTGGTGTTTTACTTTCCCCAAACTTGATAAATATTTCTGGAGATGTGAATTCAAGTTATCAAGCAGTTTACCCACTGAACCCATTCATAGTCTTCGGGTCTCTTTGACTTTTTGTGTTCTTTTCCAAAATTTTAAGTGTGTGTGTGTGTGTGTGTGTGTGTGTGTGTGTGTGTGTGTGTGCGTGCGTGCGCAAGTGCTTGTGGAGGTTATTAAATCCCTTAGACATGGAGTTATAGGTGTTTGTGAGACACTTGTAATGGATACTTGGAACTGAACTCAGATCCTCTGTAAGACCAGCAAGTGCTGTTAACCACTACAACCTCTTTCTTGCTATTTTAAACTGAAAGTTTTCTCTCTTCCTGGAAAACAAATAATATAAGCCTATTCATGAATGAGATTGGATAATAATGTCATTAGGTAATGACATCATGCCTATGATAGCCAATACCCTTCCTGACAAAAACTCACAGTGCCCCATGTGCAGAGGTAGAGAGAAAATTACTTACTGCCTTCTAAGCAGCAAGTATACTCCCACTGAACACAAAACCCGCTGATACCTTCCTCTCCAACTTCTCAGAATTATAAAAAAAAATAGACATTGTTTAGCCACCCAGTCTGTGGAGTGTTCATACAATATCTAAATTAATGGAACAAACATGACAATATCCTACTCAGAATATGAGTTCATAAATCTCAACCTGAAAGAAGTATATAAAGCAGTACTTTCAATAAATAAATTAGTAATATATATGTTGATTTTGTTGCAAATATTGTAGAGATGACTAATAGTTAGAATACATATTGACATACTATTGACCAGAACTCACAGAGTGTGAGAGATGCCTTAATTATGACAGAGTTTCTATACCTAGAGGAATTCTCCTGAGTATATTACTCTTTGGTACACCATCAGTGTATAGGAACCAGTTTCCAACAAAATGAACAGAATTGAATGAATGTTTTTACACCCAATCATATAAATATATGTAATTTAGCAATTGTGCAATGAAAAATAATTGACAAAGATTGACACATAACAAAATTTGGTAATAACTACAATGACATACACATAGGGGAATAATGCTAAATATGGACAGTAAAATAGAGATGTCATGTTCTATAACTTCTGCATGTGTTTTCCTTTGAATATGTAATGTATTTGAAACCATAGAAGTCCAAATCAATAGTTACCCAGTTAGAACATAGTCAGTACACTATAATACACTGTGATACATATTACAGATCAAATAGACTTCCCTCTTATCTTTGAATTCAAGTTGTTGTGTGCTTTTTAATTTTAGTATAACTCAATCCCAGAAAATTTAGTCTAACTTATTCCTGATTTTGTTTGTTTGTTTGTATTAGGGTTTTTTTTTTTTTTTTTTTTTTTTTTTTTTTTTTTTTTTTTTTTTTTTTTTTTGAGACAGGGTTTCTCTGTGTAGCCCTGCCTGGCCTGGAACTCACAGATCCTGCCTCCCTCCCAATCACTGGGATTAAAGGTATGCACAACCATTTCTAGTCATTCCTGGGGTTTCTTGCCTTTGATGTTGTATTGTTCAGTTATATTGTGCAAGTGACATTTCACGTGGAGACAATCTTCTTTCTGTGCATTGCTCAATTATTGCTACTTTATTATGCCAGCTTTGCCAAGGCTTCATTGAAGCCTCTCTTTAAATTTAACCCAAGAGCCTGTGTAGTTTATGTCCAGTTATTAGTGGATTGACTCAGAATATCCATCACAATTCTTGTTTGATAACTTCTGCTATTAATATTTGTGAAATCATAATCACTTCTCCCTTAAGGACAATTTTCATATCATTCAAAAATTTGAAATAGAAGCTTGTATTATCTGACATGAAATTTGAAATTCCCAGTACACTCCACAGAGACTGTCTGCTTTTATAACTTTTTATGCATCTTAAAGGAACATGGTCCTTAATGCTATCAGCTCCACATTTGTGCTTGCTATTTTTACATCAATGTGTTTCTTATGCTTATTCTTTCCTTTATTTTCATTATGAATGTGAAGTCATCTTCAATTCTCATAAATTATAATTTTATCATAGCTATCCTAGAATATGAAAATATTTTATCATATTAAAATAAAATACGGCATAATAACAACTGTCAAAAATATGAAAAATACTTAGCTTTAATTTTTATTTTCTACTGCAAAGTATAAGAGATGTAGAAAAACTAACAGAGAGTTTAGAAAAAAAATCCATAGCCATTTTGCTTGATCTTTATTATTTAATAAGTATGTACTTATATGGAAAATTAAAGCTGTAGAACTCTATATTTACTAACATCAATGCATTATTTGAGAGCTATCATGAGATTCAGCCAACAGCTACTGATATTAATTATAATTTAATGTAAAATATTAACAAAAAAGTTAGGCACCATGGCTTTAAAATATTTCTTGCATTAGGGGATATAATGTAAATTTATTAAATATGAGACAAAGTGATTAGAAAATACATTCAAAAAGAAAATATGATTTTCTACTTAGAATATCTGGTTCCTAATAGAATAAACATTTTTGTCTTTTGAATACTCATTTCAAAAAATAATGTCTGTATTAAAACCAATTATAAATATATTTTAATGGAATAAAGCATGAGTTTAATTTGGCAATGCACATTAAATAAAACATCCTTATGATTGGATGAAACATGATCACATGAGTATGTATATCTATAGGAAGATGTTAAGTGTTGGGTGGATAGCAACTTAAAATTTTAGTGCACCTACATAGCCCTTAAGTCAGTGTAAAGAAAGTACATTTTGATGTATGTCTTTAATATTACTTTTACTGAAGACAGAGATAATACTAAAAGGTGACTTATATTTTCTTGGGACAGTGTATTCCCAGATTAGTCTATTTTCAGACAACCTTTTTACTTTGAACATTCCCTCCACAATAATAACTGTGCACTTTTATCCATAAAAGAAACATTCAATATTATAAGGGAGAAAAAATCTACAAGAGGCCAAATATAACTAGTTACAGGGTTATCTTTTGTTTATTCCCCAAAACTTGGAGTTATATGACAGTGTCTTTGCAGAAACAGATTAAATGTGGATGTTTACAGAGAATTTATTATAAACTTTACATAAAACCATGTTAAATGCTAAATACCCCATTGAGTTCTCATATATTATGTTAATTTAGTACATTTCATTTAATGCATATTGCTAAACTAAATTTAATTTAAATGTCCCACTCAGGACATAAAATTCACAATTAAAATGAAACAAATTTATTACCATTACCCAATATTACCTCTAAATGTTCAGCTCTATCAAATGCATTCTTATGGCTTCATTTCCTATATATTAATTTCTTAATTTAGTCTGATATTTAGACCTCTATCCCTTAGATCATAGATTTTAAAGTGGTTTTATTTTCCTTTTGCATGGGAAAATATGCATCAATTTTAGTAAACAAACTGAATTACTGACATAGTAAATTACAAAATGTTATCATTTCTAAATGATATTATTCTATCCCATGCTTATGATTTGATTAGCTATATACATACCATTATATCCAACATTCCCAGCCCTGTTAGCATGTAGCTGTTTCACACCAAATCTTGATAACAGCTTCAAAGCCAAATGTGAAAATTCTTCTAAGATGAGAAGTTGATGTTTCTGGATTTGAAATATTCTACTACATTCTTTGTAAAGTAGGTAAGTAAAATGCGGTTCCCATTGGACTGATTATAGAATTGTTGATTGTTTTAATGTCACTAACCTGTGTCTAGATTTGTACCTATGTCCCTGTTAGAAAATATGTGTAAATATGACTTTATGATGGTGTGTCAAATGTAGATCCCAGATAAGTTAGATGGAATTATGTAATAGACTGATCTCTTTTTTAAATTTTTTTTACATTGTATTTTTGTATTTTTGTATTTTTTATTTTATAATATAATTTAATTTTATATATCAGCCACGGATTCCCTTGTCCTCCCCCCCCCTCGCCTTCCCCCCCAGCCCTCCCCCATTCCCATCTTCTCCAGGGCAAAGACTCCCCTGGAGATTGAGTTCAACCTGGTAGATTCAGTTCAGTCAGGTCCAGTCCCCTCCTCCCAGGTTGAGCTATGTGTCCCTGCATAAGCCTCAGGTTCCAGACAGCCAGCTCATGCACTGAGGGCAGGTCCTGGTCCCACTGCCTGGATGCCTCCCAAACAGTTCAAGCTAATCAACTGTCTCACTTATCCAGAGAGCCTGATCCAGTTGGGGGCTCCTCAGCTACTGGTTCATAGTTCATGTGTTTCCATTCGTTTGGCTATTTGTCCCTGTGCTTTTTCCAGTCTTGGTTTCAACAATTCTCACTCATACAAACCCTCCTCTTTCTCTCCAGTTGGACTCCCAGAGCTCCACCTGGGGCCTGGCCATGGATCTCTGCATCCGGTTCCCTCAGTCATTGGATGAGATTTGTAGCAAGACAGGGTATTTGGCCATCCTATCACCAGAGTAAGTCAGTTTGAGCTTTCTTTCACCCATTGCCAGTAGTCAATTGTGGAAGTATCTTTGTGGATTTCTATGGACCTCTCTAGCACTTTGTGTCTTCCTATTCTCATGTAGTCTTCATTTATCATGGTCTCTTATTTCTTGTTCTCCCTCTCTGTTCTTGATCCTGCTGGGTTAACAAAGAGCAGTTAACTATGTTTTTCATTAACACACTCATATTCAGTAGGCAGACATGATTTTCAAATATTTATTTTCTAAGAACTTGTTATTTGAAACACTCTTGGATTTTAGTGTTTATACATATGCATAAGTGTATGTTTGCAAGCATACATATGTATACAAATTTGTACATGTAAGAAACAGTCTGTAACTCATGATCTTAAAGTTGGATCTCATTAAAGTTGATTTCTGTGGTATTACTTTAAATAAACTAACATTAGAAGCAAAAAATCCTATGTCAAATAATCTATGATATGTATCAAAACCAACCTAGAATTAACTGAGTGTTCAATGGGTGACTAGTTATAAATCAACTCTAATACACAATATATGTTAATAAAACAGTTCTTTAAATAAATTACATGTGACTTAGCTTTAAAATCTTTTCTCATTAAGATAGTCTAAAGCACGCTAATTTGTAGGGGAAATATTCCTCTTTTATCTACAATCAATTACAAAGTTGTTTGAAACCCTGTAGCTGGAGTTTTCTCCAGTTTTGCCTGGCCCATGGTCAGGACAAATCTCTCTCACCCACCAGTCCCACAGCCACTTAGACCTAACCAAGTAAACACACAGAAACATATTTCTTTTAAACTGTATGACCATGGCAAGTTTTTGTTATCTAGTTCTTCTATCTTAAATCAACCCATTTCTACTAATCTGTAAGTTGCCATGTGGCTCGTGACTTACTGGTATCTTAACATCTTCTTATGGCACAGCTGCTGTGGATATTGTTCTAGGTAAATAAACACTGATTGGCCAGACAGGAAGTATAGGCAGGACTAACAGAGAGGAGAAATGAGGAAGGAGGAAGGATAGGAGACACTGCCAGCCACCGCCAGGACAAGCAGCATGTAAAGATGCCGGTAAGCCACGAGCCACGTGGCAAAGTAAAGATTAATAGAAATGGGCTAAATATAAGAGTAAGAGCTAGACAATGATAGGCCTGAGCTAATGGCCCAGCAGTTTAAATAATGTAATAAGAGTCTGTGTGTTTATTTTATAAGTGGGCTCTGGGACTAGCGGGACTTGGCAGCGGGAGCTGGAGAGAAATTCTCCAGCAACACACAGCAGCTGGCGGCATCTCTCAGCCTCAGCCTTCTACTTCCCAGAATTCTCTTCTCTCCTTGTCCCGCCTATACTTCTTGCCTGGCTACTGGCCAATCAGTGTTTTATTTATTAACCAATCAGAGCAACACATTTAACATACAGAACATCCCACAGCACTTCCCCTTTTCTTCTTTTCAAAAAGGAAGATTTTAACTTTCACATAGTAAAATTATATATAACAAAACAATTATCAAGCAAGAATTTCAGTTACAATATCTAGTCTATTTATAATAACTAGTCTATTTGTATTTGGCAAAATTAAAGAAGATGTCCTATCTATCTTATATTTGTGAGTCTAAGGTTTCATATCTAACTTATCTTTTATCATAACTAGAGAAAATTATAACTATCTAGTCTTAAACTACATCAAAGACCTCAGAAGGATACAATATTACCTGAGAAATGGGAGATGGATGCAAGCAACTTTTGGGAATCTTGCAAGAGTAGACAGAGACAGTTGGCAGCCTGGACAGTTATCCAAAGTTCCTTTGTAAAATTGGGGCGTCTTTAGCCCACAGGCCTAGAGTCTCCCAGTCATTTTTCTCTGTGTCCTGTAGAATGTCTGGCAGTTTCCTCTGTGAAGCAGGAACCTGAAGGACCATTTTGCCAAGCAAAGTTCAGTGGTCACCTTCCCATGGGTCCTGCATGTCCAGTCGATCAAGCAGTCCAGGCAAGAACAGTTTCTTGCCCAAATGGATATTTTTGCCAAGGTGAAGATAAACTTCATATGGAGTGTCTTTGATGTCCATCCTCTACTCTGAAATAAATCAGTGCTGCCAGGAGCAAACATGTCTCATTGTCCAGAAAGTCTAAATTTTTAAAAATATTTTAAATGCCATATTCTGTAGGTCTTTGAAGTATTTGAAGATTACCTATCTAATTGAATTGTATCTATTTATACCTAGAAAACAACATGACTATAAATTTGACTATCATAGAAGACTAATTATTAATCTGTATTTCTTAATTATCCATTACAATCTAAATGAGTTACATAAACATAATACCTCCAATGAGAGCAGAAATATATATACAGTGTAACAAAATCAACTTTAAATTTGTATCAATAAACTAGAATCTATACCAATGTAAAACATTTCAAACAATTCGTTGCTCTTTAAAAGTAGGTTCAACAAGCTACCCTTTTATCCTATCATTATCTATACTATCCCCCTTTTTTCTTTAGAAAGAGATTGCATTTATAAAATTTTTTTTTTTCTGTTTCACACCAGAGGGCTCTTCTGATATGGGACACAAGAATCTCTTAAGCTTTTCTTTTAGGAATATGCTTGGGTTTAGAGAAGGAGTGAGTCAATTCCATTTCCAAAGCCAGCTTGGTATAAATGGGAATTTGGGCATAGCTTCTCTTACTACTTCCTGCTGAAGGGGGCGCTGTATCTTATGAGGATACAAAGAAATTTTTAGGCGTGTGGGGTAGTCTGTGAGGCTGTATTGTCTGAGCCAGTTGCCTTGAAACCATTCTGGAAGTTGGATCATCTTGGCCATAGTATCATCGGACACCTTTCAGGAGGTCTTGGCTAGTCAAACCTGATGTATCTTAATCTGGAACAAATCCATAGCCTCTGGCTTTCTGTGGAAACAAAAGTAGAGCCTCCTTTCCAAAGCAACATATCCTTACATCCAAATTTTGAAGTCAAGGTTCCTTTAAAATGTACATATTGGCTTAACTCAACAGCTTTTATGATCAAATGTTTTTCTGCTGTTAAAAATCCCAAAGACAACACAATCCAGGTTCTCTGTGTAATATCCATCTTTATGTGGCTTATTTTTTATACTACCTTTACTGTCTCTTTAAAGACTTTATTTTTAAAAACTTTCTATTTCTTTATATAACTGCATATAACCATATATATGTATTTTCCTCTCTTTCAAGCCTACGTACATTTTTATACACATTGTAACTATTCCATCTGAATCTGTCTTATTGTGAACCTATTGTTTTAAACTGTAGCATTATAAGACTGAAATGACACTGTGGCTGATGGCTCCACCCCCGTCAGCTTCTCATCATGGTGGTGGTACATTTATCGCCAGCTCTGGGAGCCATTATCTCTTAGAGACAAGTGGGTCTATGCTTCTATCAAAGTAGCATGTAGCCCAGAAAACCTTGTCTTGAACTTCCTCAAGGGAATCATAGAATCAACTGTCTAAGAGAAAGATTCTTAAATAATCAACTCTCATATAAAATCATTTTTCTGTTATTTGTCCAAGAACATACACACCATTGATACTCACCTGTCACCTGCAGACACTGAAACACACCTAACTAGAGCACTCTTCTCTCACTGCCTTTTCATTTCTTAACACTGATCTTGGTATTTATTTTTCATGCAAACATGGCAGCTCCTAACTCCATCCAGCAACCACCTAGGTATCTGAATCCTGCCAGTGATCATGTGACATGAGACTTTCAACATAAAATACCAGTTGGACAAATGTAGATCACCATTTGTGTCATCTTCATTTATATTCATTTGTCCAAGCAACCCATTAATTTTGTGTCATTTGTAGAAAAGAGAATTGAGAAAGTACCAGAACTTTCACCACCACAATCTTCTCTCTCTCTCTCTCTCTCTCTCTCTCTCTCTCTCTCTCTCTTTCTCTCTCTTTCTCTCTCTCTCATACACACACACAGACCTATTTTCTTTATATCTGTATCAGTTTAATGCACTGTCAAATTTCAAAATGAATTATTTTCATTAAAATAAGACTTGGCTAAACACTAAATATAGACTTATTACAACTATTATATATAATATTAATCACTATGTAAGTACTCAGAAAATAATGCCTTAATTCAGCAGGGTTAAAACATAACTAATTATGTTTGTTTCACAGTAATTACTTTTCTCATTGCTGTGACAAAATGCCTGACACTTGGAAACAGCAACTTAGAGAAGGAAGAATTTTGTATGTCTCACATTGTCAGGACACAGCCCATTGTGGTGAAAGTGTGGTGGCAAAAGCATGAGATGGTTCATCATAGATTTCATGTTCCCAGTTAGAAACCAGAGAGTGGTGAATATTGATGTCCCACTTAATTTCCTCTTTTCACCCAGTTTTCAACAGCAGCTCATGGGAAGGTGTCACCCAGAGCATGATTGAGTCTTCCAAACTCAAGAAGTTTCTTCTGGATAGGACATCACAGACTTGCCAAGAAGTGGTTTTACACAGTGATTCTACCCAGCCAAGCTAACAACAAAGTACAGCATTTGTAGACTTATATAGGTGCTTTCCTTTTGTACTCTTTCCAAAAGACCAATACTACAAAAACAATAAAGGAATTTCTAGAGAGGTGATGTGCATAGGAATGTGCATGACTGTTAATAAGAAAAGTACTATTCCAGCAGGGGACATGTCCATGTTCCCACTCCACCTGTGGAACATCCAGACTCAAGATCTGTAAAGAAAAGACATTGAAAAGATCTCAGGGTGTTTTTCAACTCACTCTTGTGTGCAGCTGCATTTTAGAATACTTGCATGTGCTATAGGGGCAAGTGGGGCAATTAAGATTCTCATGAAATATCTAAGCTATATTGTAATTCAGAATCTTCATGCCAATAATTATGGGAAAATGTCCATGAATTTGAAAGAGAGCAAAGAGAAACCTAGGGGAGTGGTTTGAGGGAGGAATGGGAATGAAGAAATGATAGAATTATAGTATATATACTTTTTTAAAAAAATGTCTTTTAAAAAGTATCTTCTAGATTTGGGTGGACACCCCCTGGTCAACCAATGGCCATGCTGGCCACCAGAACTCCAGGTAGGCCGCCATCCAGTGAACTTCCCTCACTCTCTTGGTGCTTGTATA
Source organism: Peromyscus eremicus (assembly GCF_949786415.1). Lineage (NCBI taxonomy): Eukaryota > Metazoa > Chordata > Mammalia > Rodentia > Cricetidae > Peromyscus > Peromyscus eremicus. The sequence continues at coordinate 8,720,358 of NC_081435.1, forward strand.
CCCTACCCCAAATCCTTCTCCTCTCTTGTTTTCTGTGTCCCAGCCCCTGACTCTAGTGGAGACACCCTGCTCAATCAGAGTTATCACAAGCAACTAGAAGCTGAGGTATGCTGTCTGCCAGTGGATCCCACCCACTCTCTTGATGCCTTCCCACTCTATCCCCAGTCATTCTTCCATTTCTCATCACTATGCCCTGGCCTCCAACTCAGGTGGAAACTACCTGCAGGACCAGAGGCTACTCAGGCCTGAAGACCAGAGGGGAAAGAGAAACCAAGGAAAAAAGGAAAATACACCCATCTAACAAAGACAAACTTAGAAATCAGCACCTAGACTTATAATCAACCCAAACCCAGATGCTTAAATGCTAGCACAGAAAAACACAATCAACAACAGCCATAGGTCAATAGGTCACCACCAGAACCCAGCTTTGATAAACTCTGCTTATTCCATCACAGTTGAATTACAAGAAAAAGACCTTAAAACCAAATTTATAAAGATGATATATAAAGAGGAAAAGAATAAATCCCTTAAATGAATAGAGAAAAAGACAAACAAAAAATTGGAGGAAATAAATAAATCTTAAATCCCTTAAGGAAAGCCAAGAAAATGAAGAAAACAAAACAAAACAAACAAAAGACAAACAGTTGAAGGAAATGAATAAATATATTCAAGACTAGAAAATGGAAAGAGAAGCAATAAAGAAAAGACAAACTGAGGGAATTCTGGAAATGAAATATCAAGGTAGGCAAACAGTAAATACAGATGCAATAATCACCAGCAGAATACAAGAAATAGAAGAGAGAATTTTAGGTGTTGAAGATATAATAGAAGAAATAAAACAGTCAAAGAAAATGTTAAATCTAAAATATTCTTAAAAGAAAACATCAGGAAATTTGGAACACAGTGAAACAACCAAACCTAAGAATAACAGGAATAGGAGGAGAAGAATCCCAGCTCAAAGACTCAAAAAATATTTTCCACAAAATCATAGAAAATAAATTTCCCAAGCCAAAGAACGATATGCCTAAGAAGGTACAAAAAGCTTACAGAACACCAAATAGATTGGACTGGAAAAGAACACTCCCTAGTTATATAATAATCAAAACACTAAACATACAGAACAAAGAAAGAATATTAAAAGCTGCCAAAGAAAAAGACCAAATAACATATAAAGTCAGACCTATTAGATTTACATCTTGCTTCTCATTGAACACATTATAAGCCAAAAGGGCCTGGACAGATGTTTTTCAGACTCTAAGAGACCACATATGCCAGCAAAGACTACTGTATCCAGCAAAACCATAGATGGAGAAAATAAGATATTCCATGATAAAGTAAAATTTAAACATTATCTATCTACAAATCCAGTACTATAGAAGGTACTAGAAGGAAAATTCCAACCCAAGGAAGTTAACTACATCCATGAAAATACATAAAAACAAAAGAAGGGAAGTACACACACAAACATACCACCACCACCACCAACAAATGAGGAGTTAACAATCATTGGTCATTGATATAGCTCAATAACAGTGGACTCAATTCTGAATTAAAAGACACAAGACTAACAGAATGGATGCAAAAACTGGATCCATCTTACTGCTGAATACAAGAAACACAGCTCAATTTCAAACATAGATATTACCTCCAAGCAAAGGGTAAGAAAAAGATATTCCAAGCAGAGCGACCATGAAGCAAGCTGGTGTAGCTATTCTAATATCTATTAAAATATACTTCAACCCAAAATTAATCAAAAAAGACAGGGAAGGACATGTCATATTCATCAAAGGAAAAATCCACCAAGATGATCTTTCAATTCTTATCATCTATGCCCCAAACCCAAGGATACCCATGTAGTAAACGAAACATTTTTGGATCTTAAATTACACATTGACTCTCACACATTGATAATGGGAGAATTTAATACTCTACTTTCACCAACAGAAAGTCATCCAGCCAAAAATTAAACAGAGAAATTTTGGTGCTAACAGATATTATAAAACAGAAGGTCCTAACAGATATCTAAAGTAAAACTAATTTCATTCAAATTAAAAAGAATATACCTTCTTTCCATCACCTCACAGGAGATTCTCCAAAATTGACCACATGCTTGGTCACAACAAAAGTCTCATCAGACACAAGAAAATTAAAATATCTGCTGCTAGGCGGTGGTGGCGCACGCCTTTAATCCCAGCACTCGGGAGGCAGAGCCAGGCGGATCTCTGTGAATTCGAGGCCAGCCTGGGCTACCAAGTGAGTTCCAGGAAAGGTGCAAAGCTACACAGAGAAACCCTGTCTCAAATAAATAAATAAATAAATAAATAAATAAATAAATAAATAAATAAATAAAATACCTGTCTGCATCTTATCAGGCCACTACATATTAGAGCTGTATTTCAACAATTACAAAAACAACAGGAAACCTATAAACTCATGGAAACAACAACTCTCTATTGAATGAAAACTAGGTCAAGACAGAAATAAATAAATAAATTATGGAATTTGTAGAATTGCATGAAAATAAATATACAGCATATTCACACTTATGGGACACAGGGGAAGCAATTCTAATAGGAAAGTTCATAGCACTAAGTACCTACGTAAAAAAATTTAGAGATATCTTATACTAGCAACTTAACAGCATACTTAAAAGCTGAGAAACAAAAAGAAGTAAGCACACTAAGAGGAACAGATAATAGAAATTAATCGAATTGAGGACTAAAACCAGTAAAACAGAAAAAAAGAGAACAATACATATAATTAATGAAACAAAAAGTTGGTTCTTTGAAAAAATCCAGGAAATTCATAAGCCCTTTTAACTTAAAAGACAGGGTGCATACCCAAATTAACAAAAGCAGAAGTGAAAAGGGGGCATACCCCCACCCATTGCAGCTCAGCAGGCAAGACTTCCATAGGCAGGCTGGAGTATCACCACCCTCCATCAGACCCTATAAGATACAAGCCTCACTCCATCCCCCAAACCCACCCATTCTCCCTAGACAGCAGCTGCTCCCTGAGACACCGACTCCACCAGCTCTGATTGGACCAAGAGGTGAGTCATTGTTGTCCTAGATAATCACTCTATCCTCTAGGCCTTAGGCCCAGGGGCACAACCTGTGCCCCCCATACTGCCATTTAATGCAGCCCCAGTTTCAGGCCAACAAGCAGGACTCCTGTAGGCAAGTCTGAGTACCATCACTCACCATCAAACCCTGTAATCTACAAGCCCATTCCATCCCCCAAACCCACTCATCTCCCAAGACCTCAGCTGCTCCCTGAGACACATACTCTAGCAGCTCCAATTGGACCAAAAATGGCTCCCTGAGATGCAGAGACCATTTGCACCTACTGGAAAAAGAGATGGGTAGATGTCAGTGGAAAAAAAATTCAACAACATAAAGAACAATATGGTACCACCAGAACCTAGTAGTTCTACCATGCCAAGACCTGAACATTCCAATATAGAAGAAGCAGAAGGAAATGACCTTAAAAATGACTTTATGAAGATGATAGTTACCTTTAAACAGAAAATGAAAAATATCCCTTAAAGAAATTGAGAAAAAACAAATAATAATTAGAATAAATAAAAAATTCCTTAAAGAAAACCAAGAACAAGTAATCAAACAGGTGAAGGAAACAGATCAAGACTTGAGAACTGAAACAGAGGCAATAAAGAAGACAAAAATTGGGGAAATGCTAAAAATGGAAAATCTGAGTAAATGAACAGGAGCTACAAATACAAGCATAACCAACAGAATACAGGAGATAGAAGAGAGAATCTTTGGCTTTGAAAGTATGATAGAAGAAATAGATTTGTTGGTCAAAGAAAACATTAAAGCCAACAAAGTCATAGCACAAACTATCCAGGAAATCTGGGATACCATAAAAAGACCAAACCTAAGAATAATACGGATAAAAGGAGAAAAATACCAGCTCAAAGGTACGAAGAATATATTCAACAAAATACTAAAAGATAACTTTCCCAACATAATGAAAAAAAAAGGTCTATGAAGATACAAGAAGCTTACAGAACACCAAATAGACTGGACCTGAAAAAATGTCCCCTTGCCACGTAATAATCAAACCACAGAATAAAGAAAAAATATTAAGAGCTGCAAAGGAAAAAGCCCAGGTAATATAAAAAGGCAGAACATGCAGACCTATCAGAATAACACTTGACTTCTCAATGGAGACTGAAAGACAGAAGGTCCTGGACAGACCTTATGCAGACACTAAGAGACCATGAGTGCCAGCCCAGACTATTATACCCAGCAAAACTCTCAATTGCCATAGATGGAGTAAACAAGATATTCCATGATAAAATGAGGTTTAAACGGTACCTATCCACAAATCCAATCTCACAGAAAGCATTAGAAGGAAAAATCCAACCTAAGTAAGAAAGATGTACCCATGAAAACACATGGAACAGATAATCCCACACCAACAAATCCCAAACAAGGGAAACACACAACACTACCACCAAAGAATAACAGGAATTTGCCGTATAAAAGCTTTTCAGTATCAAGAAGTCAATAAGACAAAAAGACAGCCTACAGAATGGGAAAAGACCTTCACCAACCCCACATCTGACAGAGGACTGATCTCTAAAGTACATAAAGAACTCAAGAAACTAGACTTCAAAATACTGAACAATCCAATTAAAAAATGGGCTGAAGAGCTAAACAGAGAATTCTCAAAAGAAGAATCACAAATAGCTGAAAAACATTTAAAGAAATGCTGAACATCCTTAATTATCAGAGAAATGCAAGTCAAAATGACTCTGAGATACCACCTTACACCTGTCAGAATGGCTATGATCAAAAACACTAATAACAGTCAATGTTGGAGAGGATGTGGAACAAAGGGAACACTCCTCCACTGTTGGTGGGAATGCAAATTTGGACAACCACTGTGGAAATTAGTATGGCAATTTCTCAGAAAATTGGGAATCGATCTACCTCAAGACCCAGCCATACCACTCTTGGGCATATACCCAAAGAATGCTCAATCACACCACAAGGACACATGCTCAACTATGTTTATAGCAGCACTATCTGTAATAGCCAGAACCTGGAAACAACCTAGATGCCTGTCAACTGAAGAATGGATTAAGAAAATGTGGTAGATATGCACAATGGAGTACTACTCAGCAGAGAAAAACAATGACAGCATGAAATTTGCAGGCAAAAGGATGGAACTAGAAAAAGTCATCCTGAATGAGGTAACCCAAGCCTAGAAGGACAAACATGGTATGTACTCACTCATAAGTGGATTCTAGATATAAAACAAAGATCAGACTGCAACCCACAGAACCAGGGAGGCTATATAGCAGGGGGACCCTAGGATGACTGTGGCTTATAATAAGTTTTGGTTTTACTCAATTACTGGGAAAGCCTCAATTTCACAATTAGGATAAGAATTTATACTGTATCAAGCTGATAATAGAAAAATAAATTTAAAAAAGTGAAAAAAAAGAAAGCCATCGACAGAGTCCTGTTTCAGACACGTCCACTAGGACCCTCTTCTCAATATTATTGCTGAAGCATTAAGTTCTAACACGTGGACATTTGGTGGATGCTCTAACTGTAGCAGTTTCCTAAGCTGCTTCTGTAAACTGGTCAACTATAGCTTTCTTTTCTAAAGTCACATTTCTGTAATGCCTGTCCAAAAAAAAAAAAAAGAATAACAGGAATTAACAATCACTGTTTGTTAATATCCCTTAATATCAATGGACTCAATTCACCTATAAAAAGACACAGGCTAACAGAATAGATATGAAAATAGAATGTATCCTTCTGCTGCATACATGAAACACATCTCAACTCGAAAGACAGACACTACCTCAAAGTGAAGGGCTAGAAAAAGATTTTCCACTCAAATAGACTTAAGAAGCAAGCCGGAGTAGCTATTGTAATATCTAACAAAATAGACTTCGAACTAAAATTAATCAAAAGAGATCGAGGACACTACAAATTCATCACAGGAAAAATCAATCAAGATGAAGTCTCAATTCTGAATACTTATGCCCCCAATACAAGGGCACCCATATATATAAAAGAAGCATTACTAAAACATTACACATCAAATCCCACACATGGATAATAGGAGACTTCAGCATTCAACTCTTACCAATGGACAGGTCTGCCAGACAAATAAAAGAACTAACAGATGTTATGACTCAAATGGACTTAATAGATATCTAACAAACATTCCATCCAAAACAAAAGAATATACCTTCTTCTCAGCACCCCATGGAACCTTCTCTAAAATTGGCCACATACTCAGTCACAAAGCAAATCTCATTAGATACAAAGAAAAATTGGAATAACCCTCTGTATTTTGTTGGAACACCATGGCTTAAAGTTAGAATACAATAACAACTAAAATTACAGAAAGTCTACAATCTCATGGAAACTGAATAATGCTCAACTGAATTATCAATGGGTCAAAGAAGAAATAAAGAAAGAAATTATAGACTTCCTAGAATTCAATGAAAACGAATGTACAATATACCCTAACTTGAAATCAGTACTAAGAGGAAAGCTCATAGCTCTAAATACCTACATAAAGAAGTTGAGCTGGGCAGCGGTGACCCGCACCTTTAATCAGAGCACTGGGAAGCAGAATAAGGCAGATCTCTGTGAGTTCGAGGTCAGTCAGGTCTACAGAGTGAGATCCAAGACAGGCACCAAAACTACACAGAGAAACCTCTTCTCAAAAAACCAAAAATAAAATAAAAAGAAGTTGGAGAAATCTCACACTAGCAACTTAACAGCACACCTGAAAGCTCTAGAACAAAAGGAATCAAAATTATCTAGGAGGAACAGATGCCAGGAAATAATCAAATTGAGGGGTGAAATCAATATAATAGAAACAAAGAGAACAATACAAAGAATCTATGAAACAAAGAGTTGGTTCTTTGAGAAAATAAACACGATAAACAAATCTTTATCCACACTACCCAAAAAGCAGAAAGAGAATATCCAAATTAATAAAATAAAAATGAAAAGAGAGAAACAACTGACAATGAGGAAATCCAGAGAATCATCAGGTCATACTTACAAAAACCTGTACTCCACAAAATTGGAAGAACCTAAATAAACGGACAATTTTCTGGTAAGTACCACATACCTAAATTAAATCAATACCAAAACAATTTAAGTAGCACTATAGCTCCTATGGAAATAAAAGCAATCATTAAAAGTCTCCCAACCAGCCAGGCGGTGGTGGTGCATGCCTTTAATCCCTGCACTCAGGAGCCAGAGGCAGGCAGATCTTTGTGAGTTCGAGGCGAGCCTGGTCTACAGAGCGAGATCCAGGAAAGGTGCAAAGCTACACGAAGAAACCCTGTCTTGAAAAACAAACAAACAAACAAACAAACAAAAGTCTCCCAACCAAAAAATAAATAAATAAATAAATAAGATGGCCAGGGCCAGATGGTTCTACCAGAATTTCAAAGGCTAGTACTGATACTCTTCAAATTGTTCAACACAACAGAAACAGTAGGAACACAGACAAAATCTTCCTATGAGGCTACAAACCACACAAAGATGGAACAAAGAAAGAGAATTTCAGATCAATCTTCCTCATGAACATTGATGGAAAAATACTCAATAAAATACTGGCAAAATGAAATTTAAGAACACATCAAAAAAATCATCTGTCATGATCAAGTAGACTTCATCCCAGAGATGCAGGGATGGTTCAACATAAAAAAGTCTCTCAACATAATCCATCATATAAACAAATGAAAGAAAAAAACTACATGATCATCTCATTAGATGATGAAAAAACCTTGACAAAATCCCACACCCCTTTATGATAAAGGTCTTAGAGATATTAAGAAAACAAGAACCATATCTAAACATAATAAAGGCAATTTATAGCAAGTCAACAGCCCACATCAAATTAGGGAAACTCAAAGCAATTCCACTAAAATCAGGAACAAGACAAAGCTGATCACTACTCCAATATCTACTCTATATAGTTACTTGAAGTTCTAGATAGAGCAATAAGACAACGAAAGGAAATCAAGGGGATACAAATTAGAAAGGAAGAAGTCAAACTTTTGTTATTTGTAGATGATATGATAGTCTACGTAAGTGACCCCGAAAATTCTACTAGGGAACTCCTATTAGTGATAAACACCTTTGGTGATGTGGCAGGACACAAGATTAACTAAAAAAAAAATCAGTAATTTTCCTATATACAAAAGGTATATGGGCAGAAAAAGAAACCAGAGAAACATCATCCTTTACAATTGCCACAAATAATGTAACATACCTTGAGGTAATTCTAACCAAACAAGTGAAAGACCTATATGACCAGAACTTTAAGTCCTTGAAAAAAGACAGTGAAGAAGATATCAGAAAATGGAAAGATCTCCTATGCTCATGGATAGGTAGAACCAAAATAATAAAAATAGCAATTTTACCATAAGCAATCTACAGATTCAATGCAATCCCCATCAAATCCCAACACAATTCTTCACAGACCTCCAAAAAACAATATTCAACTTCATATGGAAAAACAAAAACCTAGGATATCTAAAACAATCTTTTACAATAAAGCAACTTCTGAAGGCATCACCATCCCTGACCTCAAGCTCTACTTCAGAGCTATAGTAATAAAAACAGCTTGATATTGGCATAAAAAATCAATGTATGGACCAATGGAATCAAACTTAAGATCCTGACATTAATCCACATACCCATGAACACCTGATCTTTGACAAAGAAGCTGAAATATACAATGGAAAAAAGAAATCATCTTCAACAAACGATGCTGACATAAGTGGGTGTCAACATGTAGAAGATTTCAAATAGATGCATATCTATCACCATGCACAAAACCCAAGTCCAAATGGTTCAAAGACCTCAACATAAATTTCGCTACACTGAACCTGATAGAGAAGAAAGTAGGAAGTAGCATAGAATGCATTGACACAGGAAACCATTTCCTAAATATAATAGCAGTAGCACAGACACTGAGAGCAACAATTAATAAACAGGACCTCCTGAAACTGAGAAGCTTCTCTAAGGCAAAGGACACAGTAAATAAGACAATTCAACAGCCTACAGAGTAGGAAAAGATCTTCACCAACCCCACATCTGACAGAGGGCTGATCTCCAAAATATATAATGAACTCAAGAAACTAGACAGTAAAATACCAAATAATCCAATTAAAAATGGGCTATATAGATAAACATAGAATTCTCAACATAAGAATCTCAAATGGCCAAAAGACATTTAAGGAATTGCCCAACATCCTTAGTCATCAGGGAAAGGTTAATCAAAATGACTCTGAGATACCATCTTACACCTGTCAGAACGGTTAAGATCAAAAACACTGATGGCAGCTTATGCTGGAGAAGGTGTGGAACAAGGGGAACATTCCTCCATGGTTAGTGGAAGTGCAAACTTGTAGAGCCACTTTAGAAATCAGTATGGCAGTTTCTCAGATAATTGGAAATCGATCTACCTCAAGACCCAATCACTCTTAGACACATACCCAAGGAATGCTCAATCATACAAAAAGGTCACTTGCTCAGCTATGTTTATAGCAGCATTATTTGTAATAACCAGAACCTGGAAGCAACCTAGATGCCCCTCAACTGAAGAATGGATAAAGAAAATGTGTTATGTATCTACAATGGAGTACTACTCAGCTGTAAAAAAAAAAAAAAATGACATCATGAAATTTGCAGGCAAGTGGATGGAACTAGAAAATATCATCTTGAGTGAGGTAACCCAAACCTAGAAAGACAAACATGGTATGTACTTACTAATAATTGGATACTAGATACAAAGCAAAGGATAACCATACTACAACCCACAGCTTCAGAGAAGTTAGCTGACAAGGAGAACCCTAAGAGGGATGCATGCATCACCCTGGCAAGGGGAAATGGATGAGATCTCCTGAGTATACTGGGGTGAGAAGGGGCAATAGAAGGTAGGGGATGAGGGATGAGAACATGAGGGAGTGGGATGGTTTAGCTTTGGGAGCGATGGAACGGGAGAACAATGAAAGAGACAGCTTGATAGAGGGAGTCATTGTGGGGTAAGAGGGAAACCTGGTATTATGGAAATACCTAGGAATTCACAAGAATGACCCAAGATTAGACTTCTAGTAATAGTAGAGAGGGTGCTGTATGTAGACTACCTTAGTAATCAGATTGATGAATACCCTAAATGTCATCATAGAGCCTTCATCCAGTAATTGATAGAAACAGATGCAGAGATCCACAACCAAGCACCAAGCTGAGCTCCAGGAGTCAATTTGAAGAGAGGGAAGAGGGATTATATGAGCAAGGAGTATCAAGATATTATGATACAGAAATCCACAGAGATATCTGAACCAAGCTCATAGGAACTCACAAACTTTAGACCAACAGCTGTGAAGCCTCCAAGGGGCCTGAGTAGACCCTCTGCATATGGGAGACAGTTGTGAAGCTTGCTATGTTTGAGAGTCCCCTGACAGTGTGATCAGGATCTATCCCTGGTACATGACCTGGCTTTCTGGATCTCATTACCTCTAATCAGACACCTTGCTCACGCTTGATGCAGTGAGGAGGGGCTTGGTCCTGAATCAAGTGAATATATCAGGCCTTGCTGTCCCTCCATGGGATGTCTTACCCTTTCAGAGGAGAGAATGGGGGAAAGTAGGCAGGGAGTGGGAGGAGGGATGAAAGGGGGATCTGTGGTTTTTATGTAAACCAAATAAAAATTTAAATAAAAAAGGGAAAAATATTTTAGAAAGGAAACAATGTGGTATAGCCTTGACTAAAACATATATGCATGCATATAATACTCAAAGAAACATTTAAGCAGTAAGTGTTCTAAATTAAAAACAAAACACAACAAAAAAGAAATGAAAAGTGGGACATAACAACAGACACCAAAGAAATCAAAAGAATAATTAGATCATACTTTAGAAATCTGTACTCCACCAAATTGGAAAATCTAAAAGAAATGAATCATCTTCTTAATAGATACCACTTACCAAAGTTATATTAAGAACAAATAAACAATTTAGATAGATCTATAACCCCTAAGGAAATAGAAGTCATTAAAAGTACCAATTGAAAAACTGCTCTTGCCGGATTGTTTTAAAGAGAGGTCTACCAGTTTTTCAAAGTGTTAACTCCAAATACTCCTAAAATTATTCTACACAATAGAAATGGAAAGAATATTGCCAAATTCATTTTATGACGGCACAGTCACCCTGATAGTCAAACTATATAATGATTCAACAAAGAAAGAGTACTAAAGACCAATTTCCCTTGTGAAAATAAATGCAAAAACACCCAACAAAATACTTGCAAATTGAATCCAAGAGATTACTCACCATAGCTAAGCAGGCTTCCTCTTAGAGATGAAGGGAAAGTTAAAGAAAAACTGACCATGGATCACACCCTATAGACAAACTGAAAGAAAAACACACATGGTCATCTCATTAGATAAAGATAAAGCCTTTGACAAAATTCAACACCTCTTCATGATAAAAGTATTGGAGAGAGTATAGATACAAGGAAAAAACTTCAACATAATAAAGACAAATTTACAGCAAGCCTATCGAATTAAATGGAGAGAAACTCAAAGCAATGCCATTAAAATAAGGATCATGACAAGGTTGTCCATTCTCTCCATAACTATACTTGAAGTTCTAGGTACAGCAATAAGACAACTGAAGAAGATCAAGGGAATACAAATTGGAAAGGAAGACGTCATGGTATTGATATTTTCAGATGACACGATAGTATACATAAATGATACGAAAAATTCTACCAGAGAAATCCTACTTCTGATAAGTGGTGAAGTAGCTGTATATAAAATTAACTAAAAAAAAAAAATCAGTAGCCCTCTTATATACAAATGTTAAATACACAGAGAAAGAAATCAGGGAAACAACACTCTTCCCAATAGCCACAAACAATATAAAATAGTTTGCTGTTACTCTAATCAAGCAAGTGAAAGACTTGTATGACAAAAACTTCAAGTCTTTGAGAAATAAATTGAAGAAGATATCCAAAGATGGAAAATCTCCCATGCTCATGGATTGGTGAGGATGAGCATAGCAAAATTGCCATCCTACCAAAAGCAATCGACAGATTCAGTGCAATCCATATCAAAATCCAACTCATGCCTTACAGATCTGGAAAGGACAATATTTAACTTCATATGGAAAAACAAAAATCCTTGGATAGATAAAGCAGTCCTAAATAATAGAAGAATTCTGGAGGTATTGACATCCCTGATTTCAAGCTGTACTATAGAGCTACAGTAACAAGAAAAAGCATGATACTGGCCTAGAAATATGCATTGTTTAACAGAATCAAAGTAAAGAACCATACACAATTCCACACACCCATGGATACCTGTTCTTCCAAAAAGAAATCACAAATACACACTGGAAAGAAAAAGCATCTTCAACAAATGGTGGTGGTCTAAATGGATGTCTGCAGGTAGAAGAATGAAACTAGATCCATATTTAACACCCTGCACAAACTGAAGTCCAAGTGGATCAAAGGCCTCAACATAAAACCAGATACACTGGACCTGATAGAAAAGAAAGCAGGGACTAACCTTGAATGCCTTGGCACAGGAGACAACTTCCTGAACAGAACACCAATAGTACAAGCACTAAAATCAACAATTAATAAACAGACTTCATGAAACTAAAAACTTCTGTAAAGCAAAGCACACAATCAATAGAAGAAAACAGCAGTGTGCAGAATGTGAAAAGATTTTCACAAACTCCACACTCAATAGCAGGATGGTACTTAAAATATATAAAGAACTGAAGAAATAAGACATCATCAAGCCAAATAATCCAGTTAAAAAATTGGGTACAGATCTAAACAGAAAATTCTCAATAGAAGAGTCTCAAACGGTTAAGAAACACTTCAAGAAATGATCAACATCCTTAGCCATCATGAAAATGCAATTCAAAACTACTTTGTGATTCCATCTTATACCCATCAGAATGGCTAAGATCAACATAAGTGACACTTTATGATGATAAGGATGTGGAACAAAGGGAACACTCTTCCATTGCTGGTGAGAGTACAAATTTGCACAGATACTTTGCAAATCAATATGGTAGTTTCTCAGAAAATGGAGAATTTATCTACCCCAAGACCCAGTTATACCACTCCTGGGCCTATAGCCAAAAGATGCTCTATCCTCCCATAAGGACACTTTCTCAACTATGTTCATAGACTTATTCATAATATCAAAAGTGGAAACAACCTTGACATCCCTCAATCAAAAAGAATGGATAAAGAAAATATGCACAATGGATTATTACTCAGCTGTTAAAAAAATGATGTCATGACACTTGTAGGTAAGTGGATGGAACTAGAAAAGATCATCCTGAGCGAGGTAACCCAGACCCAGAAAGACAAACATGGTATGTACTCACTCATAAGTGGCTATTAGATGTAAAGCAAAGAATAACCAGGCTACAATCCACAGACCAAGAAAGACTAATTAATAAGGAGGGCTTTAAGGGGAGATGCGTGAATCTCCCTGGGAAGGGGAAATAGAATAGATTTTGTGGGTGGACTTGGTGTAGGTGGGCATGGGGACAGGAGGGATCAAGCAGTTACAAGAACCAAGGAGGAGAGATTACAGGGAGAGATGACAGGAACTGGAGGGTATTAGGGGTGCCATATGGAAACCTAGTGCAGCATAAACTTCTATATTAGTATCCCTAGCAGAGACTCAGAGTAATGGAGGATGTAGAGCCTGAACTGGCTTCTGTAACTAGGTAACTTCCAGTGGTGAGATTGGGACACTAATCCAACCACAAAATCTTCTACCGATAATCTATCCTGCCTGCAGAATGTGCAAAATTTGTGGAGTAGACAACCAATTTGAGGTCTACACCACGAGAGGGAGTCCATAATGGCACTGCCTGGAATACCAAAAACTGAGGGTGGATAGCACACAGACCCAAGTTAGAAAAAAAAATACCGGTGATAATCTGCTGTACTCATTGATTGGTGCCTAGCACAATTGTTATAAGACAAGCATCCTCTGGAGGCTGTTGGGAGCAGATGCAGAGACCCAAAGCCAAATATTAGGAAAAGAGAGCCCAAATTGGAGATCTCCACCGGGTCCCTCCCAGAACCCAGTAGAAAAGGGGAAGGAAGACCTGTAGGAGCCAGTGGGGTATAGGACATCAGGAGAACATGGACCACAAAATCAACTAATCAGGGCACATAGGGGCCCACAGATACTGAAGCATGAATCAAGGAGCCTGTATGGGTCTGACCTATGCCCTCTGCATATAGATTATGGTTGTTAGCTTGGTGTTTTTGTGGGACTCATAACAGTGTGTGTGTGGGGAATCACTGACACTTTTGCCTGCTCTTGGGACCCTTTTGCCCTACTGGGTTGCTTTGCTCAGCCATGATATGAGGGTTTGTGCCTAGTATTACTGTGTCTTGTCATGCCAGATTTGTTTGATATCCTAGAGATATCTGCTCTTTTCTGTAAGGAAATGGAAGAGGAGTGAATTTGGGGAGGCAGAGCTGGGGAGAACTGGGAGGAGTGGAGAGAGGAGAAACTGTGGCCAGTATGTAATATATGAGAAAAGAATAAATAAATAAAATGATCTTTCTTGCTTAAAGTATAGAGATTTCTTTATCTTTGCTTTGTTCTTATAGTCATTGCTTAAAGTTATCAAAGGGGGTAAAAGTGATAACTTATTTTTACTTATTGGAGTCTAGTGAAATATCCAAGACAATTTTAGTGATGGTTTTCATCATGATCCCATGATGATTTACAACATAAAATAACTGCTGGCCTCATGGAAGCTAAGAATAATATGTGAAGGTCGACTAGGTGACCTTATCACTGTTATGTAACAAAAGTAGAGTGCCAACAGTAGATCTCTCAAGCCGATTCTTCTGTCTAATGGACATAGTGCTGTTTTACTCAGCATTTCCTATTTTCTAATTTAGCTATCCTGTTCCATTTCAGAGTGGAATCTATGATGAAAAAACATATTGTACATTGTCTTTATATAATTTTTTTGTGTGTGTGTTAGAAAGGATTAAGTCAGATACTTTACTCTCGTTAATCAAACATTCCACCATAGAGCTACATACCTATACTTCTCTCTCTCTCTCTCTCTCTCTCTCTCTCTCTCTCTCTCTCTCTCTCTCTCTCTCTCTCTCTCTCATCTATCTATCTGTCATCTATCTGTCTTTTTACAAAAAGAAATGAGACATATACACTGTAAACTATCCATGTAGCCCTTGACCTTATGTTTCTGCCTCTGCCTTTCCAGTAGCTGGAAATACTAGCTGGGCCCACCAAGTCTACTTCACTGTATGTTTCAAAATTATTTAAACTCTTTTGAGTTGCTGTACTTGAATAAAAAACAGGTTAGTACATGGTGATGGATTTGTTAATTAACTTCATTTTGTCTCCAAGGAAAACATGCACAATACATCTCATTCTATTCTACAAATATATACAATTATTATTGGTTACTGAAAATTGAAATATATATATATATATATATATATATATATATATATATATATATATATATATATATATTTCATGGAACATCCCACATTATATAATACTGCTTTGAAAGTTTGACAATTAAGAGGAAAATAGTCTATCTCCTATATGTGCTTAATTTTGTAAATCATGAGTTAAATTCTCATTAACTCATGATACAATCATGTTCTTACCAGCCAGCCAAACTAGTGGAAACTTATGAACTGTGGACCAGTAGCTGTAGATCCCCCATGGAACTGGACTACGTCCTCTACACAGGTGAGACAGTTGTTTAGCTTGAACTGCTTAGGGGTCCCCCAGGAAGTGGGAACGGGATCAGTCCCTGGTGTATGAGTGGGCTTTTTGGAGCCCAGTGCCTATGATGGGACAACTTTCATGGCCTTGATGCAGGGGGAACGGGCTTGGACCTGCTTCAACTGTATGTACCAGGCTTTGCTGACTCCCCATGGGAGACCTTGCCTTGGAGGAGGTGGGAATTAGGGGTGGGTTGGGGGGGAAAGGCTAGGGAGCAAGAGGAGGGAGAAGAGGGGGATCTGTGGTTGGTACATGAAATGAATAGAAAATTTCTTAGTAATAAAAACAAAAAAAGAAAAAATCGTGTTGTTACAAAATTCAGTAGAAGTATTAAAATATATTATATATGTTTTAAACATTTTAAGAAATAGTATAAAATACGTGTTTTAAAATTTTATTCCACTGGACGGTGGTGGCGCATGCCTTTAATCCTAGCACTCAGGAGGCAGAGCCAGGCAGATCTTTGTGAGTTGAAGGCCAACCTGGTCTACAGAGCAAGATCCAAGACAGGCACCAAAACTACACAGAGAAACCCTATTTCGAAAAAAGAAACAAAAAAAGTTATTTCTAAACTTGTATTACATGTACATACATATAAATATATATTATAAACTATTATATGAGACAGAATTTCAAATACAAAGAAATAACTAGAGGATTACAATGGACCAACATCATTTTAAGCCTTCCATCTCACACACATATTCTCTGTGTCTTCCTTTACATTATTCTGAGGGAGAATATTTTGTTTTCTTCAAAATTTTAATATATTTATAAAGTACTATATTTACTTTGCAAAATTGTAAGCATTGATCTAATGTATGAAGAAATAAATCCTTAGTAAAATCTCAAATTTTCATTGTTCTAAAAGTAATATTAGAAAACCACAAATCCCTTTGTAATAAATGTAAGTTCATTTCCAGTTAATTTTTTATTTAATCTCAGTAAATTTGAATACTATTCATATACATTCCTCCACTGCTTATTTTATGCACTATAATGTTTAAAGTTATTAAATATGTAGAAGTAATTAATTACAACACTGTTGAATATCAAGTTTTGATGAATAAGTTGTAAAGAACAGGTAACTGAGTCACAGACTTTAGCTCCAAAAAGTCAAATTACAATTTTATATGTGAACCATTGCATATGTGTATGCATACACATGTCTGTTCACAGTAGTCTTGTTGGCTGTTTATGAGTTATTGCAAAGCATCTTTCTTGGTTTGCTGTGTGTTCATTTTGAGTAACAATGCCTTTGCCAGCCATGCAACATCTCCCCAAACTCATTTTAAAGGTGTTTGCTATTTCTCATTCTAAGTTAATATACAAAAAACCCTCTGTACTATACTATCATAGTAATACATTTCCTGCTCCTGGAAAATCAAATTTCTGTGACATCCAGAAAGGGCTAGCACTGATGTGAATATAGGTGTTCATCTTGGATAGAGCCTGAGAGCATTTAAGATTTGAAATACCTTTCTTTCTGGTGTCCATTGTTAGGTCTTGACTGAAAAAAAAAAGCATGATATATACTGTCCTATATGCTCTAGGCTTAATCTAAAAGGATTTAGTCAAATACAAAAATAAGTTTGAATTGCAGTTTCTAAATTCTTTTAAAAATAATTTCATCTGTTGGAAAGACATTCTGAGTTTCATTCTATTACCATTCCTGTAAAAGCTAGAGTTTATCTTCTTTAAAAGTACTTGAACCTATTTCTAAGGCATACATTGAAAGTAATAAGAACCAAATGGTGTAGACAGGGTATCATAATTTCCCAAACAACATACACACACACAAAAAAACTACACAAGGTCATGAAAAGGTATTTCTTTCAAAAGACATGAGCATGTCAACAGATATTTGGAAACATGATTAACATTAGTATTCATCATGTCATCTTGAGTTAAAATAAATGATAAATACATGTGATGTTGCTTCATATTCATTGACATCTACAATCAGAGAGAGACATTGTAAATGTTGTAAGCAACTACATGAATAACAGTGAACCTTTGGTCATGGGTGGAAACATAAATCAGTAGAGCCATCACACAAAAATGTATGGTAGTTCCTGAAGAAATTACAAACAGAACGACTCTATGATCAAGTTATCTCTCTGGGTATGTGATCAAAGATTGTGAGACTCCAGTCTATTAAAGAAACCTTCATTCCTTTGTTCACTGGAGAACTTTAAAAAAAAAGCCAGCATCAAAACTGAAGAATGAGTACAGAGATGAATGAATAAAGATTATGATGATGATGTTCATGATGACGACTAATGACAGTATGCATGAGAGAATGTGTGCATGTGTGAGTGTGAGTGTTTGTGTGTTTGTGTGTGTGTGTATATGTGACTGTCTCTCTGTCTCTCCTTCTCTATGTGTGCATCTCTGTCTATCTCTCTCTCTCTCTCTGTCTCTATCTCTGTGTGTGTAAGGAATTTCTCTAGGTGTTATTCACAAGAAATAGAAAAAGAACACAAGAGAAACCATAAAGTAATCCTTACACTTTCTGTCTTGTCCTTCATACCAGAGCATTGAGATGTAGTCTTTATTATGTGTGCTTAATGATGACAATCCTATCGTGGTATTGTCTAAAAGACAAGAGGATCACAGTTCTTGGCAAGAGAGACAGTAATTAATTGGTGGTTCAAACCAGCGCCTACGGACAAGAGTATTGATGATGTGTGCTGTTGAGACATTTAAAAGAGATGATTAAAAATAAGTACTTTAAATAATAAAGCTCCTACATAAAGTCATGGATCATTTTTAAAAATTCATTTGTAACATAGAGAATCTTAAATTCTTAAATAAAAAATAACTCATAAGTTTTTAAAGTAGAAGTCCATTTTTAAAATAATTTACTATTCTTGCTCTTGTGGCAAAGTTTGTTTCTCCCTGTATCAAAACAGTACTTCATGTTTAAGCAAATCTCTTGTTTTTCTGTTACAAAGAAACTCTTAAATGAAGATCTCAGAGTATCTTCAGGAATTTGTATCTTTATGTTTTCTGTGTACCTTCACATGTGTGACAGTACTTATGTGTGTGTGTATGTGTGTGTGTGTGTGTGTGTGTGTGTGTGTATTTCCTAATCCTCTTCATTTTACTATTTTATTAATTTATTTATGTTTTAGATAGGATCTCACAGTCTATCCCTGGATAGACTGGCACTCACCATAGACCAGGCTAACTGGTCTACCATCACACTCAGGGACCACCTGCCTCCAACTCTCTGGTATTAAATGTATGGGTCACTATGATTGGTCTCACTTTATATTCTGATATAAGGCCACTTATTCAATCTAAATCTCATCCATATGCTTGATTGGCTAATAAAAAAATCCTGTGTGTCTTCCTCTTTCTAGAATCCCAGGTCTCAGACTCCATTATTGTGCCACCCCATCTGTCTTTTTAAGTGAGTTCTGAGAATACACATTCAGGTCCTCTTCGATGCTTTACAAGCACTTTATGAATGGAGTCACCTCCACATCATGAATTTATAAATTTACATTGAATTTTCTGCTCAGTCATGCATAGTGACAAGATCAAATACTTTTCTATAATCTCTATACCATATTCCTCATTCATCATCTTCATTTATTCCATAATTTCAGTAGATCAGGTTCTTCTTGTCAATTCTTATCATAATCTTATGATCTTACACCAAAAACTGATGAAAGGTGACATGATCAAGTCTAATGTAAAATTTGCTGTAAACATAGACTCCAAAGCACCACATCAATATATTTTCTAACCTATTTAAAATAATTTAAATAACCATTTAGTACTTTAAGTGTTCATTTATTTACTATTAATGTAGTTTTCAATACCAGTTGCTTCCCCACTGTACATGTCTTTAAGGTACGTGATGGTTGATCTTAGTTGTCTGTTTGCCTCTGCCATTCCTGCACTGCTCTTGGCTTTCTTCACTATCTGGAGAACCCAACTTCCTTGGCCTTCCAGTGTGGGTTGAAGACCGGTGACACTTCAAGGATCTTCCATGCCTTTTAGTGAACTGAAGAGTCTCATGGACTAAGCAGCTACCAGGTTCTCAACCTCACCACTGTGAAAGCAGCCAGTTTTGTAGTATCTAGACCATATGTGTAGGCCTATCTAATACCTTCATTTAACATATATATTCCTTCTATTGGTTCTGTTGATCTAGAGAATCCTAACACATAGCAATTTATTTGAATACTAATACAAAAGAGCTTTCCATATGCTTGTGAGTGATTTCAACAGGGTAATATCCATATGCCCAATGTTTTGTTATTTAAGTTTTCTTATGCTTATAAATTCAGAAGTATATCTTAATTGGAAATAAAATTCTAAATTTTAAAAGAATACATTTTTCATAAGGAGTAATCTTTGATTCAGGAAAATAATTTCACCAAAATTCCAACAGAAAAAAAAATAACTATTAAAATTCAATTACTTTAGAAGAAGATTTTAGTACAGGTGGTGGTGGCACACACCTTTAATCCCAGTAATCAGGAGACAAAGCCAGGTGGATCTCTGTGCGTTCAATGCCAGCCTGGTCTACAGAGCAAGATCCAGGACAGGCACCAAAATTACACAGAGAAACCCTGTCTCAATAAAAAAAAATAGAAAGAAAGAAAAGATTTTAGTTTTGAATAATTTTAGTTTGATAGAAAAAGTTCAAAAAGACTATTGAGTTATCAAATATCCCATATGCTCTGCAAATAGTTTCTGCTAATTTTTGTACCTTATATTAGTATAGTATTTTATAACATACCACTATTTTACAATGAATTCATATTTTCTTACTTCTTAGACTTACATATCGCTTTAGAATCTTTTATGTAACACTATGATTTAATTTTATAGTTTAATTTGTTGTTTTCATCAATATTGCTCTCATTTTGTACAATTTTCTTTAATTTCCTGAACATTTTATGATTAAATTACATCTATAACTAAGATATAGTTGTATAGATATAAATACAAAGATATGTATGGATGGCTTTTGTGAAGTTTGTGGGAAAAAAAGACCATAGATGTAAAGTTTTCTTCCTCTTTTGTTACTTTAAGAGCATATGGGAGACACAGAGATGTCTCCATAGTTAAGGACATTGGCTGATTCAATTACCAGTACCCAAGTTGGCTCACAACTATCTATATCTCTAGTTCTAGATGTTCTGACACACTCTTCTGGATTCTCCAGGCACTAAGCATGCATGTGGTACACAGACTTACCTACAGACAGAACACTCATACACATAAAATTTTAAATATATCTTAAAAAATTAAAGACATGATATATTGTTATCATGACAAAAGTCTGTAAATTTCTGGAACTTGTGACAGGTTTTGTCTTATTCTACCCTATAATCACCCATTTCCCAACTTTTCTCTTGTGCTTGAAGGAAGTCAGTAAGTACAGCTAATGTTTGTGTGAAGAGGAATTGATTGTTATATTGAATAAAGAGTGTCTACTTAATCTACTTGGAATAATCCTACGTGAAATATCATCTTTCATTCCTAATCTACCTACTCTAAAATAGTTTATTTAAAAAATAACAGACTCATAAATACTTATTTTACAGTCAAATTATAATCCAATATAATATAATCAAACATGAATAGAAACTTCTGATACATTACCTTGGTATCACATAACAATATCAGGACCCTAATCTCAATATATGATAAAAATATACTATATATATATTTCAAAGTAATCATGTTGATATTGTCATTTGAGGCAGCATTAGTTATCACATTTTACCTGCAATATAGTAGTAAAATAAAATACAAATAGAATATATTAGATAAATAAAATAGCCTAATTTCTGTATTTAATTATGTTTTGTTGAATTACTTAACATGCTTTTTATAAAACACTACTTTTTCCAAATAAAAAATTAAAAATACCCTTTTCTGCTCAAGAAGAGGATCCATGGTATTCTAGGTAACCAAACATTTTGAAACTATTTGTGTCAAACTACAGTATCTATTAAAGGACATTTCATATCAATGTGTAGAATATTTTTCTCAGTTAAGAAATACATATATCCATTCCAGATTCTCATTCCCTACATTTCTAAAACAGAAAGACCTTAATGCTTAGGTACATAAAATTCAGTATCACCACTTTAATTATGATGAGAATTTTCAGAGTATCTATTTAAGAAACATTTCTGCGGAAGACTGAAAACCCTTCTCCTAGTAGACTGTCCTCACTTTATTATTGGCAAATGTCACTCACATTCCGTTATGCAGCCAATGAGGCAACTAAGCACCCCATAAAATTTACATGCTAAAAAAAAAAAAAAAGAAAACCAGTTGTGGGAATTTTGACACTTTTAAAACCTTGAGTTCCCTTCAGGTCATGGTATTGGAGATTCACAGTCAATTGAGAAAACACATTTGCAAAAATAGATTACCATGAATATCAGGAGACACTTGTGCTCACTCCAGTGGTCTATGCCAGTGTCTCTGTATTTTGTTCTCACCATTTTAGAAACACTGATTAAACCTTAACTCACAAAAATGATTTCAATGAATTGGAGCAGCCCATCTGATAGCTAAATCATGAACACAGTATTTCAGTTATAACAATTTGAGGAAAGTGAATGGGACTGGAGTAATCACACACACACAAAAATGAATAAATCAGTGACACAAATATATACCCTCTTCTGTGGAGTGTGTGTGTGTGTGTGTGTGTGTGTAAAGACAGACATAAAATTAAAAGTTGAGATACTCAAGGTGTGAAAGTGGAAGGAAGCTAAAGAGAAAGATAAGTGAGAAAAATTAAAATGGAGGTGAATATGAGAGATATTAAGTGCTTGCCAAAATGTTATAATGAACCTTTTTCTGTGTATAATTAATATATTCTGTTTAAAATAGCTTTATATGTCAATTTTAGGTAAGTTGACCACATATCTCTTTAACCATGTTTGGCTCCTTTAACCTGTAGGTTTAACTAACTGTGCTTCTCTTTTCACGCCCAGAAGCATCATTGCTAAAATGATGAATTATACCACCGCCCTAGCTTTAAGGGACTTGACATTCTCAGTGACATATCACAATTTGAAAAGGTTGCTTCTGAGAATGAAATTCAGGGCTGGGCACAGTTTAGAACCATGGTGACTTTATGAGGATAGATTAAGTGCACATACAGGACATACAGACTGTAAACTAATGCTATTGTGTAATTAAACAATGTAGTATTGAAACTGTGCTTTATTGAAAGGGGAGAAGGTACATATAAAAATAACTCTAGAATGATGTTTTTTAATATTTCTTTATGTGTTTTCATAGCTTCTGAAATCTATTCTGGCGTCTAAAATCAGTGAGCTAGGAACTGGACAGCCCTGTGGCAAGTGCCTATCAATCTTCAGAATTTCTGAATAAGCAGAATAATTAATTCGTTGAAATTTATAGCCCAGAAAATACCAGAGGTGGCAGATGCTTTCTCAACAGCGATTTACATGGAGAAGAAAATGAAATTCCTGACCATTTTAATTAAGCAAATGAACCAGTGAACCCTGAACCTTCCCCTGCTATTTCCTCAAGGAGTAAGCATGCTCTTTGCCTAGAATTTTAGTTTATTTTTGGTGGTGTGAATTCTTGCCAGCTTTTTCCCGCTTTCCTTGATGGAGTGGAAATCCCTCCAGATTGCTGCCTTGGAAACTGATTAATCTCTAGTCATTAAAGCTCTCTACTGACACTGAAGCGAAGTTGTCCATATCTCTTCATTAGCCTGGAGATGGGAGGCTTTAGCTAAGCTTGCCTGGATTCCCACTCTCACACCATCCTTGGGGTGAATTAGCAGTGAAGGGTTTACAGGCTCCACAGGACTGATATTTTCCTTATTAAAATACTGTTTCATTTTAGGATCTTTGAAAGACAAAATACATCTACCTTAATAATACTCAAAATTGCTAATATAAGTCTGGGAATATTATGCAATTGAAACTTACTATCAATAACTTTCTCCTATCATTTATTTCAGGGGTTGAAAGTGATTTGTTTCTGAGGGATTTATCGCGCTTATTCATGCCTTTCTTCTGTAAATCACACTCAATCTAACTACAAGTGAAATCTAAAACACTAAGAATTTTCCTTTAAACCACATTTTGGGAAGCTTTTAAGTTTTTTTCTTAGCCTTTTCTTTTTATATAACCTAGAAACTTGTTCTTTCAGGGACTTACTTGAGTGCAAA
This sequence comes from Peromyscus eremicus, assembly GCF_949786415.1. Taxonomy (NCBI): domain Eukaryota; kingdom Metazoa; phylum Chordata; class Mammalia; order Rodentia; family Cricetidae; genus Peromyscus; species Peromyscus eremicus. The sequence goes on from NC_081435.1 coordinate 8,744,386, forward strand.
CCTTCTGAATTAATCTATACCTGTCATAACAAGAAAAAAATGAAACATTTGACAAACTTTTATAAACATATGCAAAACCCCCACTTAAAAATAAGCACAGGCATGGTGGAATATACCTTTACTATACGCACTTGATAGGAAGAGGCAGGCAGATTTATACAAGTTCAAGGCCAGTCTTATCTACGTAGCAAGTTTCACTTCTGCCATCTATCCCTTTATTCCTCTTTATTGTTGAAATACAACTTCATATCCAGTTATTATTATTTTCCCTAATTTGAAATCCAATCATAGTGAGAAAAGAAAATGATGAAAATAATTTAATTTCAAGTCCACTCCTGTTCTTTCTTGTTAGCATTCTAGCTCAGATTTGTTCCTTATCGAAGCAAGGTGCAACAGAAGTGACTGCAATGGCACATTTCATTTAACCTAGGTTATTTTCTTCTGTCAATTAATATTCCCAATGAAAACCTATAGAGAAAAGATAATGTAAGCAAATAAAATCTAGGAAAGAATCATTAGAAGTTATAAATATTAAAACTCATATCAGTTATCTTTTGAATGCATTAAATATATTTTATTAAGCATTCCCTTCAGCAAAGGTGTGTGTAATGTTCTAACAAAAATCATTTAATGATTCAAGATGTCTTCCTAGAAAAAAAACATGGTTGAATCTGGGCAGTGACTTCAGACTGCCATTAACAGAAGATGAGAAATAGTTAGAATTTAGTTGGTGATTGTGCTAGTTTAGCAAAGTTGTGGTTTGTAGTTACTCCCTCAAGATCCATGGTTTCATTAACCATCTCTAGTTGGATAGTTTTAATACCAGGAATGATTTCCCTCCTATTGATCAGGTCTTAAGTCTAGTTAGAGAACTGTCGGTTACCACCAATGTATGTGTGCCAATGCTAAATTCTTAGGGTTATCATCTCATGCTGGTAATTGCTGTGGTTCATTATGCATCATATCTGGGTAGGACAGTTGTTTGTTTTCCACGTACCAGAAGGTGCCAAGAAAGCTAGTCTGTAGGAAGGAGGATTATAGAGCAGTTCCAGCTCAGATAGCTTCTCAGTACTGCATCTAAAGTGTTTGGTTTCTTTAGCAATAGGGACTTGTTTTCCACTTGTTGGGGGCAACTAAGAGGAAAACCAACAGCATTAAATGTTATGCTATTGAGTCTCTTGAACAACCCTGGCTGTCATGGTTCTTATGACCTTTAAACTATATTTGTATATCAACTGATGAATGGATCATGAAAATATGGGTGTAAGTTATACTGTTTTACATAGTTACTTTCATATCTTACTCATTTCATTCCATACATTCCATCATGGTTCTTACATCATATAGCATATATCAGAATTTTGTTAATTTAAGTAGTGAGTATCATGTTGTGATTCATTAAACATTCTTTTTGCCTTTGAACATATAAGTTGTCTCCAAATTTTACTATTTAAATAAAACTGCTGTGAATATAGTATACAAAGCACATGCTTGATCCTTTACCTTTAGTTTTTATCTTATTTTGCTCAATAATATATATTTAACCTTATGTTATACATTTCTATTGGAAGAGATTTTCACATTGATGTCCATCTGAGTTGTATCAGTGTTGAGGAACTGGACCACTACAGCAGAGTCTCAGCATGCTAGATAGCTCACCGTGAATCAATTCACACTAAGTACCAGATGCATAAATATATAGAGAGATTTAGATAGTCACTGTGGATCCACTAATCCTCCTTGGATATCACCTTTAGCAATATTGCATGACTGCAGTTAAGGGGATTTAGCTAACTCATACATTGTTGTGTAAGCTTTTGCTGATAGAAGATAGACTTAAAAATCCAGGAGACAATGTTCAACATTCTCCTTCCTCCCAAGTGTTCACAATCAAGTTGATTCAAAGCTGTTTCTCTGTGTGGCAAATGCCCAGTCAATCAGCAGTGATCTTGAGAAATGGCTGGAAGCCCTTTCTATTAACAACAGAGGAGCTATTATTGCCATCAAAAAGTGAGCAATAAGACTTATACATATTGTTGAGATTTGCTTCAAGTCTGCCTCAGGTACAAATGTCATACTCCCAAGTTTCTGAAAACATGAGTCAAATATCAAACTTTATTTGGGGACCTTGTTACATACTCTATTTTTTATTACCCAAACAAGTACATAGATTTTATACAGATCTCTCCTCACAAATATCTCTGGTACTTTGTACCTCTTTGTGAATTATAACTTACCTCATAGAAGAATACTTTTAAAGTATTTCTTATTTTGCAAGATGACCCAAATACATAAGAATATTTCCAATATCCAACTCAGCTGCATCATTAAATTATTTCCTGGAGTATATTGTCTTATGTTCTTCTTAGTAATTCCAAAGACATGCATGGTAATTATGAAGGCTGCAAACACTCCATTATTGAATGTTTATATTGGCTGGATACTAGGCTAGTGGTTAGGATGAGGCAGAATTTACACTATCATTCTCTTTGGAATCCATTTCTTATTCCAAATAATGATTGACTCTTAATTTTCAGAGTCTCTAATTATGTGTTTTCTTTGTCATAATTTAAAATCCTGTGTGCTAGAAAGATTTACTGATAGGCAAGGAACTTCCTTTTCCTACTTATGGATCTCATTACCCACATAAGAATCAGAGCATGGTTCAATGCATGCTTATAACATCAGCATTGAAGGGCATGGGAACAGGAGGGTCACTGGGTCTTCACCTGATAGTCCACCTCCCAAACCTGAAGTCCTGATTCAAGTAAAGACTACCTCAAAGCAGTACATAGAGAGTGATAGATGTGGATAACTGATGTACTCTTCTGACACAACTCATTCACACACATATACATAATGAGAGAGAGAGAGAGAGAGAGAGAGAGAGAGAGAGAGAGAGAGAGAGAGAGAGAGAGTCTGAGACATAAAGAGAGATTATATATTTGTTTGGTAGAAAGGTTTAGCTTTCTAATCCTTTATAGAGTCTAGCCAATCATCATGTTGTGGGGGAGTGGAGGAACTTCTGGACATGCTCTGGTGACCAACACCATCCATCTAGACTGTAACTGCAATGAAGAAATGAGAAGGGTTGATCTTTTAACTGTTCTACTTCTTTCTTCCTTTTAAAAGTTGTTTTCTATAGTGATTTGAAGTAAATACTCTCTGGAATATGCACTCTCTTTAGGAAACAGAATCAGGTTTTTGTTTCTTAATAATATTGTCCTCTAAACACAGCAGCTTACTTCCCCACCACACTCCTTCTATCTCTTTCTTTCTACATACACAAACACACACACACACACACACACACACACACACAAGCACACTTGTATTATATGACTATTTGTGTGTGTGTTTATATATATATATGTATATGTATATGTGTGTGTTTACACATATAATGTATCTGTATATAGTTATAACTAATGTGTCTATTTGGATATGTTCAGTTAGCTTGGTTTTCTATCCATGCACCTCACCTACCGTTCTGACTCCTGAACAAAGTGACATGTGATGATACAAGGATATACAGATATGAAAGTGAACTTTCAGTCAGACATTTTTAAATGAGTGTTTAGCTCAACAAGTATCATTAAGTCAAATGTAGAGCCCTATACAGTTCCCTATTTTACTCTCAATGCCATGAGCTAGGCTCATCGCCCTATATGGAAGCCATGCTGACAGAAAATAATATTGAAAAGTGTTTTCTAATTTAGGATAACAGAATAAATTTTACCTGATAAAAATAAATTTTGTTTTGTCTTTTTTCTTCTTTATCAAATGAAACCAGTAGAATGAAGAAAAATGATACATTTCTAAGAAAAAAGGTCATGTTTTGTTTGGTATGGACATCAATGGCATAAATGTAAGCGCCACTATAATCCATGTCTATATGAGTTATAGTCAAGTAGTAAACATATTTGCAGTTATAAATTACATGCACATATATACCATATACATATATATATACACACACATCATATACATATACACACCTATATGTGTATGCATCATGTACACATAGATATACATGAATCACATACATGCACATATACACGTGTGTCTACATGGATGTATACAAATACAACCTATGCACACACACACACATATATATACATATATATTCATATAAACACAAATGAATGTGTGTTGTGTATGTGTGTGAGTATGTGTGTATTTTGAGAAATACACAGAATGTTCTAATTTTAGTAATACATTCCATAGTTCCAAATTAACACTTACTTATAGGATTTACTTGCTATACTCACTCTATTCTTACTGAAGGTTTTATAACACCTTCTGTGTAAACAAAAAATATTAAATAAAAGATTGAGGTTGATGGATCCAGGACTACTTCACTTTCTGCCACTCTTCTTTTTCCTCACAGGTATTTAGAGAACATATATACATGTTTATTCCAGGGGGAAAATGAGAGCAAAACACAACATTTATCACTATATACATTTAAAAATACCTCCTACCCTGTGACATCCATCACCTCTAACAGAGAAAAAATATCCTAATACCACACCGACTCTTCTGACAAAGCATTGTTAACAGCAAAACAGCAGCTTTCTGTTATCATAGAATCTTCTTACATAAATAGCAAGATCTGTTTTGTTTTACTTTAGCAAGGCAATAAATAATTTCCTATGTGATGAACTGCCAAACCCTCGAGGCTCACATTTCTATCCAAGCTAATCATTTTCTCTGAGCAATATTAGATGATTTTAATATCCAACCAAATTAAATTAGGCCTTCATTAAGCCACATAAGCACAAAGTGAACAGTGTTTAGATGAATCATTGCTTCAATGCTAAAACGTGATTATTTTTGAATGAACACAATGTTCTTACTACAGCCACTAATTGCAATTCCTAAAAAGTCTCTGTGCTTTCACTATATCATAACTGATCCTTATAATGTGTCTTCAAGGTATATCATTATCAGTATTGTGTAGATGAGAGAAAAAAGGCAATTAGATGTTTATAATCATATCACAGATGGATAGTGCTAACATTCGTTTTCTGTATTGTATATTACACAAATTGACAATATATGGAGTCAGTTTATGCTTACCTTTTCCTAAAAGGGCATGGCAAGGCTTTTGCTATTTTATTAGCTACTTTTATTTAAAATTATCCATTTATTTATTTATTTTATAACTGTGAATGTGATATGGCCTGCATTTCTGGATCAATGAACAACTTGCTTGGGTAGGCTTTCCATTGTGTAAGCTACAGGCATCAAACTCAGGTTGTCACTTTGGCAGTAAGTGCCTTTACCCACTCCTCCAACCTGTTGGCCGCAATCTCTCTTTTTAAATAGCTATTACACATTCCATTTTATTTATTTCTGCTATCAAATATTGTAGGATTTTAAAACATTTTCCTTTAAATTTTTTTTAAACCTTTTATTCTATTTTTTAACTCTAGAGTTTTAATTGTACTTAATTTATTGGTATTAATTTATATTGGACAGCTAATTGACAATTATAATATAGTTATAGCAATACTTTATTCCTCAATACATAATACCATTGAATACTATATTCACTTCTCCAGAAGAAATGTCCTTTATATTTTGAACATTCTGAACTCATAGCTCTGTGTGCTAGGATTTAACTCAATGAATGGTATAGTGCTTGCCAAACATGAACGAGGTTCAAGGTTCAAGTTATAACGTTGTTCAAACATGAAAAATCAATAAATGTTTTGCTATTTTTCATATTAATGCCATCTAGATTTAAGATCTGTTATTTCATTATGCTAAAGGCAAGTATTATAGTTAATATTTTACACATTTATGTAAATAATTGTATAATATATTTAATGTTAAAATTTCCAGTGAATTTTACTAATTTTATTCTATGTTGAAAAATTTTCCATTAGTGCTATTTTCATTTTTTAATGAAAACATATTCTTTACAAAATCCTTCCTTGTTTGTGAGAATATCTGTAATAAAATTGATTTTTTTCAAGCATCTTGTATTTTTATGACTTATGGCCTTTCTACAAAGGCATCTCTATGTTTTAGTGTTTTTTCTATTCAGTATAATTTGACATAAAGTTCATATAATCACATTGAAATATTCTGTACCTTCTAGGCCAAGAATCTCATTCCAGCTGCTAGTCCAGAATCATCCTCACCTCTGCCTGCCAGATCCAAGAAAATCATTCAAGAAAACTGGAACTTCTTCCATCCACCATTGATAATCTTTAGCTAACCAGCAATGGATGGATACTCACAGGTACCACCTCCACCTCTCATAGAAATGTGCAAATTCCTATCTTATATCAGAATGAATTGTGTTATTGACACCATTCAAGAAATAAAAAGAAGAGTTCAAGTGTAACAAAAGCCTTCATTTCTTTCCGCTACTTGTCTGCAGACATGAAGAACAGGTCTTCGCCAGTTCCACATGCTCCAAACAACACCCCATCTCAACAGTGATAAACTGAACCCTCAGTCTGTGAACCAAAATAAATCCTTCTTTACATTGCTTTGTGAGTTACATTATCATAGCAGTGAGAATATAGCATGGAGTGACTCATAGGACTCACAAACAATTTTATTACTTAAGTAAGCTTGGCTGCCTCAATTATCTTTTGCATACTTATATTCAGGAATAAATGTAGAATGCTTATAAAATATTTTAGATGTGCATGTAGAAATCATTTGTTAATAGAAATAAAATCAAACTAGTTAAGTAAAATAAAATACTTATGTTTTATAAATATAGTATGATATTAGATCTCATTGTTTTTAGTTGATGTGCTGGCCTTGATTTTTCTCATAAAAATTAATTATAATTTGATGACCAGAGGTATTCAAATTACAGTTATGATTACCTATTTAATAATAATTATCCATATTATATATCGGAAACATAATCCTTCTAATCTATTTTCAAACACATACATATATTGGGTTCTTGCTTGACTTCCACAAAGGTATAATATTCATTGACAAGAAAATTAACAAATTTAAAGATATAAAAAGCATAAAATATTTCCCTATTATGTAAAATATGTAACATAAAATTTCTATCATCATTTTTGAAAGCATAGCTTATTTTCCTGTGTTACAAGGGGAAAATACTTGTTTTTATTTTATTTGTATTCATAACAAAATAAGACAATAGAAACCAAGGTGTCTTGTAGCACAAAAAAATCATGAAACCATCAATTGACCTTTTATGAAGCAATGTTGAAATCTTTGTTATACCAAACTTCCTGAGCCCTCTACTGCTTGTCAATTATAGGCCGCAATTACATGTTAAAATCAGAAATGAGTATGTGATTTGTACAAGTGTCAGAACACACAGCAGAAGCTTTGTGATCTGTCAACTTGACATGTAGGTACAGTAGTCTTTGCCATTATAAGAACTTATTTCACATTGACCATAAGTATTATTTAATCAGACTTAGAACTCATGAAGCATTTCTCTTTATGTTGATAGTTTAGATAAAAGCTAACATAATCTATGCATATTTAATAGTACATTTGTCTACTCTAAAGTTAATTAACAAAAATTTAGCTGTATTAAATAAAATAATGCTATAAATGGCCCAGAAAATGATACTAATGGAATGATTAACTTTTATTATTTTATTATTAATTTGATTCACTTTTACATAGGAAGAATTTTTAAGTATACTTATATCAAGAAACGAATAATTTTAATATTATTCAGTAATATACTTCAAGATATGCATTATAAATGAAAGTACATATGTGTGAACATGTTCCTTTTTTTTAGATAACTTCAATATAAATTGTACAAAATCATTATTTTGTAATACTGAATAAGGAAAACAGTAGGCCCCTGGTCTCTGCATAAATAAGAATCATTAAGGGCAATTATATATTAATCTTATATATTAAACACTATCTAGATGTATGGTAAGGCCATACATTGAAGTGAATCATAAGTCTCAAATTTTCTCATGAGTTTCATATTTGACTCCAAACATGACAGCAGAATTTATGCTCTAAGTTAAAGGTATAATCTCAGTCTACATGGGGCACATTATTGGAAATAATAAATGTTGTCATAATCCTCACTTTATTCCCTATTTCTGAACTAGAAGAATGTACTTACCATTAGACAATCTCCAACTGAGTTACTACATGTATAAGTTTTCTAATTTATTAAGTTGTAATATTATGGCATATTTCATATAAGATATAATCAATCAAATTGAAAACTGATTATTTTATTAATGAATTCATTAATGAATCCATCTTTCTTCTTTTCTTTTTTCTTTCTCTCTCTCTTTCTTTCTTTCTTTTTTTCTTCCCATTTTTTCTTAAGCAATGCCCTGTTCTGTGATCATGACTGTTCTGGTACTACAGGTTTGAACCAGCTGTTCTCAAACTTTCAGTGATCCTTCTGCCCTGCTTTGCAAGAACAGTGGTTACAGATATGAGGTACTGTGTGTAGCTGCATTTTTAATTGTTGTATAAAAATAGTCTTACTCACTTTTCCATTGGTAAAGCACAATAATCAAAGCCATTTATAAATTAAGGTCTTTAATTTGGACTTATATTGTCAGATAATAATTGAACTTTATGATGTCAGAGCAAAAGCATGGTAGAACAACAAAGATATTAAATACTGGTCTGCAAATAAGAGGCAATGAGTGAGAGATAGAAAGACAAAGAGAGTGAGACAGACAGACAGAGACAAAGAAACAGAGGAGATGAGAGAGAACAAAAGAAACAGAGAATGAGAAAGAATGACACACAAACATACACAAAGGGAGACAGACAGACAGACATACAGGGACAGACAGACTGGGAAATACTGGAGTCTTTGAAACCTCACAGCCCACACCCACTGACATACTTCCCCCAACAAGGCCACACTTACTAATCCTTCCAAAATAATTCCAGTAATTAGTGACCAATCATTCAAATATATGAACCAATGGAAGGTCATTCTCATTCAAACTACCAAGACTGATTACTCTCATTAGGTAGATATTATGAATGTAAATTTCATTTATTACAAACAGTGTGTTTTACCATTATGTGAGTATGTTACACCCTTAATATTTCTCTCTAGTTAATAATAGAATGTCATTACAGTGATTATTTCTATAGAAAATTAACAAGGTTATTTGACAAATTTGAGATCTGCAATAATTTAATATGTAATGTGTAAGTGGGTGCCGGGAGCCATTCCCTGTTGATGGATGGGTCCTGCAGAGGGTGTAAGGAGTCAGCGGGGAAGGAAGCGATCCAGGCCATGGTGGTCAGGAGAATCTTGCAGCCTGACTGACTAGCAGTCAGAGTGTTTTTTATTTATTCAGAATTTAGTTAGCAGGGATACATTCATGATGTTCCAAAACATAGATCATATCATTTTTGTTTTTGGACATGTGTTTCACTTCCTTTTGCTCATCTTGTAGTCATCATTAATAAACTATGAAAGAACAGAGTTATCATTTCCAATAATTTTTCCTCAAGTTTTGACATCATTAATAAACAGAGTTATCATTCTTACTCATTAAACCCATAACCCAATTTTTGAGAATCTAGAGGCATATGACAGCCTGGCTCAGGCTGGTTGTTTTGGTTGCTTCAAGGACACTAGACCAAAACAAAAAATCTTCAACCACCCTGGGCATTTTGCCATGTCTCAAGCAGTGTATTATTAACTCTTAGTGGTCAGAGTGTCCAGGAAAAATTCTCAGGCTAAAGCTGCAGAACAAAATCAATGTTCACATTTATATCCTTATAGAATTTGTCTATATGTCTAATCCTGGCATTCTGTTGTTCCTTGGCCATATGACATTGTAGTGGCTCTACATGAGCTAACTTCTAAGAGAAGGAGGTCCTAACATTGCTATGGGATGGTCTGTATGTCAAATACTCTGATTGGTCAATAAATAAAACACTGATTGGCCAGTGGCCAGGCAGGAAGTATAGGCGGGACTAACAAAGAAGAGAATTGAGAGAATTCTGGGAAGTGGAAGGCTGAGGAGGGAGAGTCTGCCAACCACCACCATGACAAGCAGCATGTGAAGATGCCAGTAAGCCACAAGCCATGTGGCAAGGTATAGATTTATAGAAATGGATTAATTTAAGATGTAAGAACTAGATAGCTAGAAGCCTGAGCCATTAGGCCAAACAGTTTAAGCAATATAAGTCTCTGTGTTTACTTGGTTAGGTCTGAGTGGCTGTGGGACTGGTGGGTGACAGAGATTCATCCTGACTGTGGGCCAGGCAGGAAAACTCTAGCTACATAACATCTCATACTTTTATCATCTTTCCACTCCATACTTTACTTATCAATATGTCTCTATGTAGGGCAGAGTTGTATGCCACGTAATTGTCTGAGTGTACAGTGGGAAGAGGCTTGTAATCTGAACTGTGGCCAACTCCTCTAGCCCACCAGATCTTGTTGAACTTTTTGAATTTATTGTGTTTTGAATATCTTGTTCCAGTGTATGTATAGGGACAAATGTTTCAAGAAAGTCTCATAGCCTCATGAAGAAACCTCTGGCTTCGTCTTTATGTGTCACAACCTCCAAGGCATAAGGAAGAACTTCAAGTAGATAAGGATATCTCCCTCAAAGTGTGTATGTGGGGGAATAGTATGTTCAGGACTTTCCTGGGTAAGTTTAGAAGCAACATTCCTCGGAGAATGCATAAATGATACATAAGGAATTTTCCATCAATCCAACATCCTCAAATTGTACAAATATTAAAAGTACCCCAAGTATGTAACAGCAGAGATGAGAACCAAAGGTGGCATGGCAGCCATCATGTGGCTCAGCTTTGCTGGATCTTTGTCAAGCAGCTGTGCTGGCTTTGTGACTTCTGCCATTCCATTCAGATATGGCTGTGCAAAGTGGGAGTAGACTAACAATAGTTTATTGAATCAGCAGAACCTAATGTGATTAAAAAGTACCAATTGCATTTATTGTTTGTAAAGCATATACTTGGATATGGTACTATGGCTTTCTTGATTTCTCCTTCTCTTTCTATTCCTTTAACAACTAAAGTCAAATAAAATTTAATTCTCTCAATTAAAATGACATGCAGTTAATAGCTCCAGAAAGGTCTGTTTTTACCAATAACCATCTAACAAAATATAAGCTTCTAGGATTCATTCAGATACATATTTGAATACTCATGGCCATAAATACAGGATGTCCAGGTGTCAGGAACAGAGAATAATGCCACTAGATATTGCAAGAATATTTTTCAAGTATAATCAATACAAACATATAATAATAATAATAATAATAATAATAATAAGTGAAAAATGGCCTCTTTCACAATGCTGAACTAACTTTTTTTGTAAAATGAGATGTCATGAAGTGCTAAGTTTTAAAATGCTTCAGCTTTGCTTCAAGATCATTAAGCTACCAGAGACATTTATTAAGCAATTAATATGAGGAACCTACAATATGAGGAACTCTAGATAAATGAGATTTTTCTAATTCTACTTGAAATATATAAAATCATTAAATACATAGAATAAAATTGATTCAGAAATAATTAGCTTCAAAAGAGACATTATATCATTGCTATATGACCCCATGCCTATTTCTAATTCTCCAGAAGAATTCTAAAGTTGGTTTTAAAGAAAGAATAAACCCTCTACAGTTCTGGAAAGAAATCCATGACAACTTCTCCATTTGGCTTCATTTCACATATAGAAGATAAATAAGTAACAAAGTAAATAAATGACAACTATAGTGACAACACCAAAAATAGTACTATATGCATATATATGCAAATTCTGGATAGATAAGGAAACAAAATCATGAGTTAGTGAATGTTATCACATTTTCACAAAAGTTTCCTTGATGTCATTGTATGATCTTAAACATCATGTATCTGAGAAAACATGCCACCCATGCAAGTGCTTCCATCTTAAAACAAAACTGTGTTTCATGTTTAGAGTGTTACTGCAACTGTGCCATGTGTTGTAAAGTTTGAAACTTCTTTCAAGACTTTCTGGATATGTTAAATGAAACTTGCCTTCATAAAGAACAGCAGTGATATTTTCTCCCTCAGGCATGAGAATGGAAAGAAAGGATGAGCTCAGAGAAAAATTACAATCACATTATCCATGGAGACCCCAGGGATAGAGCTGACTGAAACAGAAAAGAAATCTTTGGTCTGGTGAAAATAATAAATCTTTAATCAGTTTGAAGGGGGAACAGTAGCTATCAGCATGTCAGATTGACAGGATCCTGTCAAAGGCTGTATCACTCAAAACTAATGTGGAACTGGGACAAAATGACAGCAGGTGACAGAAATATAATCTCAGAAGAAGTGTACCCTTAAAGCTCCAATTAAACACAACAGCAGGTGAACAAAGGTGAGTTGTTGTGGAGCAGGTGTGCTCTGTTGGTCCAACATTAACACTCTCTGAGATACTTAAGTAAATTAATAAGAGTCTCTGAAATAACAGTAATATTCACTTACATTTGCCAACAGCTTTATATTCAGCAAATACTTAAAGTAAGGGACACATTTCAGTTAAGCTGTGTGATGTAATTGCTGAAATAATGGAAAATTTAAACCACAAGAAGGTAAAAATGTAATATTTACTCTAATAAAACATGTTGTCTGATAGTTGCTAATTTGCTACATGTAATGTAAAAGTTTTTTTGAGACAACTATTACTACTTTATGTGAAGACAATTATTCAATGTCAACACCATTGTCTTCAGTGAAAGTAGAATTTAGTGACAGTGAATTAATATCTTTGCTACATGCACTGACTTAGTGAGGGTTCTTTGTGCATGAAATGTTCTTTCAAAATCATAAATTTGTCAAATTAAATAAGCACTCACAGATTATTTAGGTCATGTAAGTTATTTACATGGTTTCTGTTGCTGTGTAGTAAAAGAATTGTAAAGAAGCATATGCAGATTGTCTTTAATAATGATTATAAAAACCTCAGTTTATCTTGAGTATTCTACTTAACCAACATTAGCTATTCAAATTAACAAACATAGAGAAGGAAACATGAATAACAAAAGTCATAAACTAGAATGTTAATTCATGAAAGAATATATTCTAATTTGAAAAGGGGTTATATGTTTATGAAAATTAAAAATGTATATGTACAACATTAAAAATAGGAAAGAACAAATTATTAAGTCATACACATATAACAGACAGTATCATATATTGATTAGATGCTGCCAAAGTGATTTGAAAACAAAAGAAAAGCACACACAAATGTAAGGCCTTTTTAAACTCCAAGATAACCTGCCTAAGTTTATAAAGTTCTCTTTGAGGAAAGAGGATTTTTAGAGAATGAACGTACTGATGAAAGATATATTGAGCAACAACCAGCCCCAATGGCCCACTTAACTCACAGTAGTATGAGGGTTGTGAGTTTGATTCAAAACAACTCCATCTGAGTACATACTTCTTTCAGCAGCATTAAATATTTACATAAAATTTTGTAACAAGGAGTCATTGAAAGCTATATGGAGCTCAGTTTTCTCTTCAGCTATCACTTGTTTTAAATAACAAGTAAATAAAGGAGAAGAAATCCATATCGACATGATGCAATTTTACCCATTTTAGAAGAAATTGGGGATAGCTGAATGTTGTCATTCATGCTTGTAATCTCATCTTTCAACGAAGTGAAGGCAGGAGGAGAGTGAGCTTAAGGTCAGCCTAGGCTACATGAGGTTTGTGTGGTGATATTGTGTTCCCCAAAATATTGTGCACCCTAATAAACTTATCTGGGGTCAGAGAACAGAACAGCCACTAGATACAGAGGCCAGAAAATGGTGGCACACACACACACACACACACACACACACACACACACACACGCCTTTAATCCTATCACTTGGGAGGCAGACATTCATCTGGATCTCTGTGAGTTTAAAGCCACACTGAAAACAATCAGGCATGGTGACTCACACCTTTAATCCCAGGAAGTGATCCTTTAATCCCAAGAAGTGATGGCAGAAAGCAGAAATGTATATAAGGCATGAGGACCAGGAACTTAGACCTGGTTAAGCTTTTAGGCTTTTAGCAACAGTTCAGCTGAGACCCATTCAGATGAGGACACAGAGGCTTCCAGTCTGAGGAAACAGAATTAGCTGAGAAACTGTCGAGGTGAGTAAGCTGTGGCTTGTACTGCTTCTCTGATCTTCCAGAATTTACCCCAATACCTGGCTCAGGTTTGATTTTATTAATAAGACCTTTTAAGATTCCTGCTACATGTTTGATCTCACCATGATGGTGGTGCAATGAAGATATAACATGAAAGTGCTTTAAATTACACAATGGTGTACTACTCAGCAGTAAAAAAAAAAATGCCATTGTGAAATTTGCAGGCAAATAGATGGAACTAGAAAATATCATACTGAGTGAGGTAACTCAGGCTCAGAAGGACAAACATGGTATGTACTCACTCATAAGTGGATACTAGATGTAAAGCAAAGGATAAACACACTTTACAACACACAGCTCCAGAGAAGCTAGCTAATAAGGAGGATCCAAAGAGAGATGCATGGATCACCCTGGGAAAGAGAAATATATGAGATCTCAAAGAGTAAACTGGGAATGAGGGGGTGGGTGATGGAGGATAGAGGTTGGGGATGAGAACATAAGGGAACAGGATGGTCCAGCTGGAAGAGATGGAGGAGGGGAGCAATAAAAGAGATACCATGACAGATGGAGACATCCTAGAAATAAGAAGAAACTTGGTGCAAGGGAAGTTCCCAGGATTCCACAAGGATGACCCCAGCTAGGACTACCAGCAATAGTGGAGAGAATGCCTGAACTGGCCTACCCCAGTAATCAGATTAGTGAATACACTAACTGTCATCACAGAGCTTTTTTCCAGTAACTTATGGAAGAAGATGCAGAGATCCACAGTCAAACACCAGGCTGAGCTCCAGGAGTCCAGACAAAGAGAGAAAAGAAGAATTCTATGAGCAAGGGACATCAAGATCATGATGAGAAAACGTACAGAGACAACTGAACCAAACTAGTGTGAACTCATGAACTTTGGACGAACATCTGTGGAGCCTTCACGGGACTGGACTAGGCCCTCTGCATAAGAAAGACAGTTGTGTAGCTTGATTTATTTAAGGGCACCTCTGGCAGTAGAATTAGTATCCATTCCTGGTGCAGAACAGGCTTTTTGGGGGCCCACTACCAGTGCTGTGGTGGGATACCTCGCAAAGCCTTTCTGCAAAGGGAGGGGCTTGGACCTGCCTCTACTGAATGTACCAGGCTCTGCTAACTCCTCATGGGAAGCCTTATCTTCTTGTAAGAGGGAAAGGAAGGTGGGTTGTGAGGGAGGTTGGAGGGGTGGGAGAAGAGAAGAGAGGGATCTGTGATTGATATGTAAAATGAATAAAAAATTTCTTAAAAGAAGAAAGTAAAAAAAGTTACAGAATGCAAACTGTGCCATGTGAACAAGCACTGAAGCAAAACAATACTACAGATAGGATAATGACAGCAATTTTTTTTTTGATCAATGACTGAATTATTTTAAGGCAATCAAGTAGGGTAAATTATCAAAAATGCTTAAAAATTTAGTAGCTGAAGTATAGATTTACTAATTTCAAATGTATTAAGATTACAGGGTTAATTTTAAAGTTGACCCATGTTAAATGTTACATTATAGCTCTAACAGTAACAGGGTGGATGTACAAATAACCTATATGCTTCATGCATAGGTTTTCTCATCTGAGGAATTTCCTCTGTCCATCACTATATTCCTAAAGGAAGCATAATTATATCTAAAACTAATCTTTGTTGTAATGAATCAATAAGAAAAAGAATATGAGTCCCCCACCCCCACCCATCTCTTTCCCAGTTGTAGACCAACAGGGAAGGCTTTTGCCTGCAGACCTCCTCACCAACACCCCCCATGGGATGGATCCTACAATCTACAAGACTCACTCCCTCCCCCAATCCACCCATCCCCATGCTACTTCAGCAGCTCCCTGACACATAGAATCTGCCATATCTAATTGTACCAAGAGGTATGTGTCTCTTCTTTCAGCCTGAGAGTCCTGTCTCTAGGACCTAGGCTGTGGGGCACGACCTATTTCCCCCCAACCCCACACCTATCACTGCCCCAGGTACAGACCAGCAGGGAAGCCTCCTGCTGGCAGGCCTTCCCACTAACAACACCCATTGGACATGATCTACAGGACCCACTCACTCCCCAAAACCACCCATTCCCCTGTGACCTTAGCAACTCCCTGAGACATAGAATCAGGCAGCTCCAATTGGACTAAGAGCTCTGAATGGACCAAGTGTGCCAATTGGACCAAGAGTGGCCCCCTGAGACACAGACACAGCCAGCATGGATTGGACCAAGAGCAGCTCCCTCAGATACAGACACCTCTTGCATCAATTGGAGGAAGAGATGGATAGACACCAGTGCAAAAATATATACAACAACATAAAGAGCAATATATCACCACCAAAACCTAGCAGTTCTTCAACAGCAAGACCTTAACATCACAAAGAAGAAGAAGAAGAAGAAGAAGAAGAAGAAAGAGACCTTAAAAATAACTTTATGAAGATAATAGAGGCCTTTAAAGAGAAAATAAAAAGTTTCCCTTAAAGAAACTGAGGAAAAGACAAACAAAAATTTGGAAGAAATCAATAATTCCCTTAAAGAAAACCAAGAAAATACAATTAAACAGATGAAGAAAACAGTTCAAGACAAAAAAATTGAAATAGAAGCAATGAAGAAGACACAAATCAAGGGAATGATGGAAGTGGAAAATCTGAATAAATAAACTGGAACTACAGAATATAAGAGATGGAAGACAGAATCTCTGATGAGTAGGAAACAGTAGAGGAAATAGATTTATCAATCAAAGAAAACATTAAAGCCAAATAAGTCATTACACAAAATGTCCAGGAAATGTGGGAAACTGGGAAAAGGCCAAACCTAGTAATAATATAGATAGAAAAAGAATACCAAATCAAAGGCACAAAAAATATATTCAACAAAATCACAGAAGAAAACTTTCCCAACCCAAAGAGGAAATGCCAATGAAGATACAAAAAGCTTACAGAACACCAAATAGACTAGACCCCCCCAGAAAAGACCCAATGCCACATAATAATGATACCAATAAACACACAGAATAAGGAAAGAATATTAAGGGCAGCAAAGACAAAAGACCAAATGACTTATAAAGGCAGTCCCATTAGAATAATACCCAACTTCTCAATGGAGATTCTAGAAACCAGAAGGTCCTGGACAGATGTTATGCAGACAATAAGAGACCACAGATGTCAGCCCAGAATAGTGTATCCAGCAAAACTTTCAATTACAAAAGACAGAGTACACAAGATATTCTAACATAAAACCAGATTTAAATAATACCTGTCCACAAATCCAGCCCCACAGAAAGCAACAGGAGGAAAATTCCAACCTAAAGAGGTTAGATGCACCCTAAAAACATAGGCAATAGAAAATCCCACTTCAGCAAATATCAAAGAAAGAGAATACACACATACTACCACCAAAAAATAACAGGAATTAACAATCACCAGTCATTAATATCACTTAATATGTGTGGATTCAATTCATCTATAAAAAGACACAGGATAGTAAAATGGATACAAAATCAGGAACCATCCTTCTGCTGCATACAAGAAACACACCTCAACTTCAAAGACAGACACTATCTCAGAGTAAAAGGATGGGAAAAGACTTTCTAATCAAATGGACATAAGGAGGAAACTGGTATAGCTATCTTAATATCTAACAAAATAGACTTCAAACTAAATTCAATCAAAAGAGATCAGGAAGGACATCACATATTCATTACAGGAAAAAAATACACCAAGATAAAGTCTTAATTTTGAATATTTATGCTCAAAACACAAGGACACCCACATAGGTAAACGAAACAGTACTAAGGCTTAAATTCCACATCAAATTCCACACACTAATAGTGGGAGACTTCAGTACCCTACTCTTACAAATGAAGAGGTGTGCCAGACAGAAATTTATGAGAGAAATAAGGGATCTAACAGAGGTTATGATTCCAATGGACTTAGTAGATATCTATAGAACATTCCACTAAAACAAAAAAGAATATACCTTCCTCTCAGCACCACATGGAATCTTCTCTTATATTGACCACATACTCAGTCACAAAGCAAATCTCAATGGATACAAAAAAAATAGAATAATCCCCTATATTTTATCAGACCACCATAGCTTAAAGTTTGGATTGAACAACATAAATTACAGAGAGCCCACAATCGTATGGAAACTGAATAATGCTCAATTGAATCACCAATGGGTGAAGGAAGAAATAAAGAAATTAAAGACTTCCTAGAATTCAATAAAAATCAATGTACAACATACTAAAACTTATGGAATGCTAAGAGGAAAATTCATAGCACTAAATGCCCACATAAAGAAGTTGGAGAAATCTCACACTAGTGACTTAACAGCATACCTAAAGGAACAAGAACAAAAAGAAGCAAACTCACCTAGGAGAAGCAGATGCCAGGAAATAATCAAATTCTGGGCTGAAATCAATAAAATAGAAACAAAGAAAACAATACAAAGAATCAATGAAACAAAGAGTTGGTTCTTTGAGAAAATCAACAAGATAGACAAGCCCTTATCTAAACTAACCAAAAGGCAGAGAGAGAGAGAGAGAACATTTAAATTAATAAAAACAGAAACAAAAAGGGAGACATAACAATAAATAACAAGGAAATCCAAAGAATCATCAGATCATACTTCAAAAACCTGTACTCAACAAAATTAGAAAATCTAAAAGAAGTAGACAATTTTCAGGATAGGTACTACATACCAAAATTAAATCAAGACCAGTTAAACAATTGAAATTGACCTATAACACCAAAGAAAATAGAAACAATCATTAAAAGTGTCCCAACCAAAAAAAAAATCTAGAACCAGATGGTTTCAGCACAGAATTCTACCAGAATCTCAAAGAAGAGCTAATACTAATACTCTTCAAATTGTTCTACACAATAGAAACAGAAATAACATTGCCAAACTCTTTTTATGAGGCTACAGTTATCCTAATACCCAAACCACACAATGACAGAACAAAGAGAATTATATACCAATCTCCCTCATGAACATTGATGTAAAAATACTTCATAAAATACTGTCAAACTGAATCCAAGAACACATTAAAAAAATCACCCACCCTGATCAAGTGGACTTCATCCCAGAGATGCATGGATGACTCAATATATGAAAATCTGTCAAAGTAATACATCATATAAACAAACTGAAAGAATAAACCCCACATGATCATCTCATTAGATGCTGAAAAAGCCTTCAACAAAATCCAACACCCCTTCATGATAAAGATCTTGGAGAGATCAGGAATACAAGGAACATACCTAAACATAATAAAAGCAATTTACAGCAAGCTGATAGCCAACTTCAAATTAAATGGAGAAGAATTCTAATCTATTCCACTAGAACCAGGAACAAAAGAAAGCTGTCCACTCTCCCCATATCTATTCAATATAGTACTCAAAGTTCTAGCTAGAACAGTAAGACAACAAACAAAAGGAGGTCAAAAGGATATAAATTGGAAAGGAAGAAGTCAAACTTTTGCTATTTGCTGATGATATAATAGTATACATAAATGACCCCAAAAATTCTCGCAAGGAACTCCAACAGCTGATAAACACTTTCAGTAATGTGGCAAGATACAAGATTAGCTTTAAAAAATCAGTAGCTCTTCTATATACAAATGATAAATGGGCCAAGAAAGAAATCAGAGAAACATCACCCTTCACAATAGCTGCAAATAATATAAAATACCTTGGGGTAACTTCAACTAAGGAAGTAAAAGACCTGTATGACAAGAACTTTAAGTATTTGAAGAAAGAAATTGAAGAAGATATTAGAAAATGGAAAGATCTTCCATGCTCATAGATAGGTAGAACCAACATAATAAAAATGGCAATCTTACCAAAAGCAGTCTATAGATTCAATGCCATCCCCATCAAAATCCCAACACAATTCTTCACAGACTTGGAAAGAAAAATACTCAATTTCATATGGAAAAACAAAAAACCTAAGATAGCAAAAACAATCCTGTACAATAAAGCAACTTCTGGAGGCATCATCATCCCTGACCTCAAGCTCTACTATAGAGCTATTGTAATAAAAATAGCTTGATATTGGCATAAAAACTGACATGTGGACCAATGGAATCGAATTGTAGACCTTGACATTAATCAGAACACCTATGAACACCTGATTTTTGACAAAGAAGCCAAAACTGTACAATGAGAAAAAAGGAGTATCTTCAACAAATGGTGCTGACATAACTGGATATAAGCATGTGGAAGATTACAAATAGATCCATATCTATCACCATGCACAAAACTCAACTCCAAGGGGATCAAAGACTTTAACATAAATCCAGCTACACTGAACCTAATTGAGGAGAAAGTAGTAAGTAGGCTTGAATGCACTGGTATAGAATACCAGTAGCAGAGACACTGAGAGCAACAATTAATAAATGGGACCTCCTGTAGTGATATTTTATTTGTGCTTCAACAAATAAAGCTTGTCTGGATATCAGAGGAAAAAGCCATCCATTATAAGTAAACAAAAAGTCATGCAATGTCAGCACACTCCTTTAATCCTATCATTTGGAGATCTGTCTGGATCTCTATGAATTTAAGGCCACACTGGCAACACAGCTAGACGTGATGGCACATGCCTTAAATTCCAACACTAGTTAACTATGGAGATAGGGAGGTCTGTACAGATAGACAGGAAGTGACAGAATGGGCAGGAAAATGAAGTGATGTAGCTGGACAGAGAGAGCAAATCAGATGGTAAAACAGCAAGGCATATAGGCATGGGTAGACAGGAAGTATCTCATGTTAGGAAGCTATGGAGTTGGTGAGGTGAGGTCAGCATGTGGCTATTCCTATTCTTCTGATCTGTCTCAGGTTTTCACCCCTATATCTGGCTCCATGTTTTCTATTAATAAGACCACTTAGAAATTCATCTACAAATGGCACCCAACATGGGGCAAGTAGTTTCTGATTCAAGGGGAGGGGCTTGGACCTGCCTCACTTGAATGTACCAGGCTTTGCTGTCTCCCCATGGGAGGCTTTACTATTTTAGAGGAGTGTTTAGGAGGTGGTTTGGTGGGGGGAACCTAAGGGGAGAGTGGTAGGAGGGATGAGAGGAGAATCTGTGATTAGTATGTAAAATGAATAAAAAATTCTTAATAAAGAAAAAAATTAAAACTAAAAAAAGAAAAAGAATGTGAATATCAAGTCAATTGTTTTGAGAGTTAATCTAAATTACTTATAGTATCTCCATACCAAATGTATATGAGTAATTTCTTAAGGCTAATTCTACTATTATTTGAAATTTTTAAGACTATCATCATTCAATTAAAACTTTTCTTACTTAAAAATGGCCAAACTACTTCTAATTGAGTTAAATATTTCAATGTCTTTTTTCTAAAACTCACACACTGAACAAACATTTCCTAGTGAATTAGATAGTATGGGAATTATACAAATGGTATCGCCTGAGGAATGATGCTGAATACATAAAAGAAAACACACTTGTCAGGAAATAAGGATATTTCTATTGGTTGATCTTACTGTGAATGCTCAGTGTTTTTATTGTTAATATTATTACTACATATATCTTGTACACTTATAAAAGTAAATTGTTCTTGTAACCATAGAGAAAATGTCACATAGTACTTAAGAATGATGTTGTATGAATTAGACTACATTATAAATTATTTGTCATTCTTATTAGTATGGTTCCAGAAAGCTTCAATAATATAAAAGAATCATTATTAAGGACATTTGAAATATAATCCAAATATTTAGATTATTAAATGATTTTCCATCAGTAAGTGTTCAAAGTTGAAACATTATGCAGACATCTTCTGATAAGACCTGCAAAAATAAAAAGTGAGCCAAGATCCCAGCATAATATGGAAGACATCCTTGAGTGAAACTTGTAGTAAATGGAATGAGGTACCAAATATAGATTAAGAGAGTAGATAGTAAAATTCATGTGATTAATAACTATAAAGAATTTGTGGCTAGGGAAGCTTTAGACTTCTAGATCCCTAGACCCAAATGGTGGCCTAGTATGCATCTGTAATCTTAGCAATCAGAAATATAAAGACAGGAGGCTATTGCTAAGACAATGTTATAGGCTATGGGACCCCATGTCAAACCAACAAACACATAAACAAGCAATTCCCAAGTCTGAAGTACAGAATGAAAGAAAAGACATAACCAAACAAAAACTATAATCCTAGAGAATGAAACACTAGAAAAGACTTGTGATTTCATCTCAATGTTTCTTATTGTCTGGATCCAATAAGAATCCAGTGTTACTCATGCCTAGAGACAGTCTATCGTTGTTTTTTATTAAAGTAATATTTTGTTGATTCTTTGGGAATTTCACCTCATGCACCCAGTCTCACTCATTTCCCAGTCCTTCCATGTCTTGTGGTCTCTTCACCCTTGTTGCCGAAAGAAGATACATAAGAATAATTAAAACAAAACAAAAATAAAAGCAACAAAACACTTTTCTCCTCCTTCTTTCCTGTCTCTCCATCACTTATTCATTTGTTGTAACGGTCTTGGGATCTGCAGTGTATTATGCAGTATATCCTTTTGCCCAGACAGCTTTACTTGCAAAAGTTCATTGCAATGAGTTGTTGGTCTGTTTCAAGGCCTCTGGCTTCTGTTACACCATCAATTCTGAACCCTCATCAAAACTTCTCTCAGATATTATGCTGTTGCTCAGAGTCATGGAGATTCTGTTGCTATTGTTCTACAGGTCTGGTGCCATCATGTACTCTAGCAGGTCAGAGATGGTGTAGATGTCAGTTCAGTGCCAACGCAAAGGCCTGGAATCGGGCCTGAGTTGGAGCTGAGATGTGCAGTCCACTAGGATTGCCACACTCAGGTAAGGGTCAGAGTAGCCTCTCCTGCATGCTGGGTCAGAGCTGTGGCCTGTGGCCAGGGGCCATTTCTGGGTGTCTGTGGTCCTAATAAAGCTGAGGTCTATGTTTTATCCATGACCCAGGTTACCACCAGGGACCATGAGAGAACTGGCCACAGTGCTGTAAGCATAGGAGAGCTGGCCCAGACCTTTGATGGACCTGGGAGAACTGCCCCACCTCCTTGTCACCCACCACAACAAAGTCTATAGTTTCTAATTCCATTTTGCATAAGAAGGAGGAAGGTGTTTCTGGTTGAAGCTAATCTGCACAGTAAAACCACAGTAGGGCAATAAAATCTTCAGTGCAGCAAAAGTAACGTACAATGAACTTCTAGAAGCAAGTCTGTAGTGCTATCATCTAGTACCATGTGACCCTGGAGAAATGATTAGACAAAAGAAATGATACTCAAAATAAAAAACAAAGCAATAGAGATAATACACAGAACTGGAAGGAGGGCTTGGAGGTATAAGGAGGCAGGGAACAGTGGGAGTGGGGAGCATTCCATGATAGTCAGGGATTGAAGCATATTGAAGGTGTGCTTAAAATGTTATAATGCAGACAATTAGTTCTTTTTAATTCATATATGCTAATAAAACTAGGAAAAACACAAAGCTTGATGGGAAAGAATGGGAGTGTATAGAGGATGGTTATGAGAAAAATTGGGGAATGGGGTGTTAGTCTTAACCTAGGAAAGAAGCTATGCTAGATATTATCCCAGATATTGTATGTTTACTTGTGTAATAAGTCTTTCTCTGTACTGCCAGCTCCCAAATAATGACACAGAGACTTATTATTAATTATGGAAGCTCAGCTTTAGCTTAGGCTTGTCCCATTAGCTCATTACCTCAGGTCTTCATACTGCTCATGCTGCTTCCTCCACTTCTAGCTGATGACTCCACCTTCTTCCTTCAGGTCTTTCTCTCCCTGGATATCCTTCCTATACCTCCTGCCCAGCTACTGGTCATTCAATTTTTATTACACCAACCACAGCAATTCATTTTCACACAGTGTACAAATATCCCACAACATATTTGTTATGTTTTTTCAGTGACTAATGGACTCACTGGATGCAGAGGAAGTACAACTGAAGTATAGTGTAAGTGTATCAATAAAGGCTCATACTATAACTTGGCCTGACCTTGAATTCTCAATTCTGCCATCTCTGTCTTCTGAATTATGGACTTAATAGTGTATGCTACTACAACTTGTATTGAAAAATTTCAGTTGAGCTGGGCAGTGGTGACACATGCCTTTAATCCCAGCACTTGGGATGCAGAGCCAGGCAGATCTCTATGAGTTCAAGGCCAGCCTGGTCTACAGAGAAAGATACAGGACAGGCACCAAAACTGCATAGAGAACCCTTGTCAAGAAAAACCAAAAAGAAAAAAAGAAAGAAAGAAAGAAAGAAAAATTTCAGGTGAATGAAAATACTTGATTTCTTGTAAAAATCTCATCAGAAGTTTCACTGGAGAAGATGAGCCTACCACTCTTCATTGGACAGTTCCTCACCCAGAGAGCACTGTCAAAACTAAATGAGTCACCAAACAAAACAACATGTATGAGCATGAAAAAGGGATAGGAATGGAGGAGAGTTAACTAAACTGAGAATAAATTGATAGAACATGAGGAACAGAATAGCAAGAATGTATTATATACTTTCGTGAAGCTGTTCCATAATTCATTTAATTAATCAAAAAGAAGACACTCTGTGAAGTAGATTTAACAGGAGTCAAGTTGTCTCAGTGTCTTTTAATCCTCAAACTTCTGCAGCAGCACAATACAATATTTCCTGTCCTCATGTATGGAGCAGCTATGTGGAGCTATGGATGCTGCATATTGTGTAGTTAGCTCAAATTCTACAAACTAAGTCCTGCATTCCAGGCTTATCAGCAACTCACTTTGCTCTCAGATGTGACACACAGAAAATCTGCTTTGAAGCTAATGTTGTGTTGTCAATTTGATTGCGTCTGGAATCATCTAAATCCAAGCTATTAGGTACATCTGTGAGGGCTTTCCCCAATTAGATTATAGGAAGAACAAAGACTCACCCTAGATCTGGGCCATACCTTATAATGTCAGTCCACATAAAAGGTCATAGAAGAAGGACACTTTATTCTTTGCATGTTTTTCATCACTCTTACTAGCCAGTCTGTGTATCCTGTTGCTAAGAACAGTGTTGAATCCAATAAATTTATTCAGAGTTCCAATATAGACTGAAAACCAGCAGCTTTCTAGGAATCCTCTATGACTCCAGCACGAGTAAGCCTCTTAGAGTGAACAGCTACCAGATTCTTGACTTTCAGTTGTGAGTCATTGCTGGAACCCCACACTAAACCCTGTAAGACAGTTTAACACACACACACACACACACACACACACACATACACACACACACACACACCACACACACACATCTATCTATCTATCTATAGATGGGTGAGTGATATATTAAATATATATGGATATAAATATCCATATATAACATATAGATATAATATGTATATATATCCATATATATTAATATTATCAGTTCTATTCCTTTCAGTATCCCTGGCTAATATACCTACTATCCAGACACAAATCATCCTGGACACATCATATTATGTACAATCAGTGATTCCTTCTTACAAAATAATTACTACAGATTTACATTTGGCTACTCTGATTTTCATGATTCTTCCAGAATTCCCATATGACTACATGATACATCATCAATATGTTTTATTATATATTATTTCCAACTAAAAGCTATTCACCAAGTAAGGATTAGAATCAATGAATTAATATCCATGGGATTCACTGATAGAATTCAAACGTAGCTTGACTGATACACTGATCAAATCAGTTATTGAATATTTCAAATGCCACTGGTAAAGAAATATTAAACTAAAAATGAAATATAGTTTTTAAATGAGGTATATATAGTTAAACCAGTTAATAATGTATAGACTTGTGTCTTTGATAGCTAATGGGCAACGGCTAATGTCTCTTATATAAGCTGCATACAGATGTTAAGAAATCAAAGAACCAAGTGATTTGCTCTGGCTAATGATGGACTCAAGCAAATTGCATTCTGTTATTTTCATTCTTTTCTCTATGCATCTGAAATGTTCACCTTAAATTTTTCATGTTTGATCTTATTTACTACTGTTCAATTAATGTCAAGGAATCAAATGCAAACCCAACACATGATATTGCTTCTTATTAAATTGAGTTAACAATTTGGATGATTGGAAAAAAATAACCTCATGTACCAGTCTTAAACTACATTAAAAACAAAACTGAATTAGCTGCAAGCTAAACACAATTGCAGGAAAGTTTGTTCTAATGACAAATTTAAAAATAATTGACTTAATTTACAGCTAGTTTTAATAAAAGTAAATTAAAAAGCAAATCGTCTACAAGTGTGAAATGTGTATATACTCAAATTTAGTATAATGTCAGATATAACTGAAAATCATTGAGGAAACATAATATACAATATAATAATTAACTATTGTATAATATATTTGTTGGTAAGAAATATAATTATTGGGTAACTGTTATTTAATTACTTTTTTCTAAAAGTAGAAAAAGATATACTATTTCATACTTATCTTTCTAATTTTCATTAGAACCAATAGGTTCATTAATGGTACCATGTTCAATATATTGCTAATTCAATTTATTAAAAAAAAGTTTGGAATGTGAATTATATTATTTAAAGTAATGAAAATACCTGTTGTAAGATTTACATTTCAGAGACAGACTGAGAAATTGACTTGCATATATGTAATTTTAGTTTCTTGGTAAAACACAAAATTAAAAATTTAATAGCCAAAGCTGTACAAAAACATTCTATGGGTATCATGGGATGATGTTTAAGTAATGCAACAGTTTCAATATAACTGTAGTGAATACAACCTGTTGGTAGTATTACCGCTGTACATTAGAGTGTTATAGTACTGGAGATTCTAAACAAATGTGCAGTCTAACATTTTATCCTATTTATAAAAGAAGACATAGCCTAGTGTGCTAGTTTGAGTGAGAATGGATCTCATAGGATCGTTTGTTAGAATGCTTGATGTACAGTTGTTGGAACTGTTTAGAGAAGATGAGGAGGTATGACTTTGTTAGAGGAGGTATCATTGGAGGTGGGCTTTGCAGTTTCAAATTCCAATGTAAATTCCTATTTAATTTTCTCTGATTTTCTGACATTCCTGTAGATCAAATAGATGACAGCTCTCATCTAACAATGCTCCAGGGTCATACCTGCATGCCTGATGAAATGCTCCTGCATAGGATGGTCATAGACTATCCTTCTGGAGCTGTAAGCCTCATGGAACTGTTCATTGTATAAGTTAATTTGGCTTTTTTTTCTGTGTGTCACAGAAGTAACACCAGAAAAGAGTAAGATATCTTATCATAAGCAAAAACAAAGAAACAAAACAGAACAATACAAATGATTACTATTAGCAAAATGAGAACACAGACTTTCATTTCATTGTCTACATTTCACTAAGACCCCATCCCTAACTCAGGCTTTATAGGGTCTACACAACATATCACACCAGCACACATATTTGAATTAAAATATTATGAATCTGTAGAGTTTGGCTCTCTCACAAATGAAATCCTGAGAGATGACTAGAGTGTCATATATTCAGAGCGTTCCTTTGTGGCATAATCAGCACTACACGGGGGCATACTCAGACACATCCAGATGAGCACGTCCACTAGGGAAGAGGACTATTCTTGGATAAAGGCAAGAAGGCCTAATTGAGAAACAGAATACTGTGCAGAAGATAACTGCTGATGCTATGAATATATGTGTATTAAACTATGTCTATGCCAGGCGGTGGTGTCGCACACCTTTAATCCCAGCACTCGGGAGGCAGAGCCAGGAGGATCTCTGTGAGTTCAAGGCCAGCCTGGTCTACAGAGTGAGTTCTAGGAAAGGCACAAAGCTACACAGAGAAACCCTGTCTCGAAAAACAAAAAACAACAAAAACAAAAACCTATGTTTATATCTTAAAAACAAGTATATCAAGATTGTACTAGTCATGCCACTTTGCTCTAAGACAAATTTAAAAAGATGTAGTGAGGTAAAAAATATAGCATCAGTAATTACAGGTGCACCGAGTATAGGCAAAAGTAAAACATTAGACATTGAAACTGTAATTGTCATTAAGAAACTTAAATATTAATAAAATTTTGGAGTAGTTTTGATTATTTGCTTTAGAAGTACTTGGCATGGATTTCAGTACTCACCTATTGAAGCTAGTGGCTGATTACTAGGTGTGTGCATAATGACTGGATGTAGTACACCCAAAGTCAACATGTTCAAATATTAAAGAATGTCATATATCCTATTGTACTTTATATGAGCTCATCTGAGATTTTGGATTATTTATTTTCTGTGTGAGTTGCTTCAGTTTGGTTTTGATTTCATAGCTAGTATGCCATTAAGTTGTCTAGACTGGCCTCATGTCTCTCCTTTCAGAGTAGCTAGTATTATAGGCATATTCCAGAAAATTAAACCTTTGCCTGACTAATGTCTTATCTTTATGTGTATTTATGTTAGTGAGAGTGGTAATTAGATTGGCATAGTATACATGTGAGATTCAAAGGACAACCTTGGTTTTCAATCCTCATCCCCTATCTTTTTTGCGATAGGATCTCTTGTCCCTGATGCACACTCCAAACTAGTTGTTCTCTGGGTTCTGATAATTCTCATGTCCCTGGCACTTATATCACTATAAGAACATGAAGATTACAGATACATGCTACCTTGCCTACTTTTATCTGGTGCTGTGTATACAAATTTACTCTTGCATAACAAGCACTGAGCCATCTCCCTAACACCCATTGAAACTTTTAATGACAAAATTTTCTTGATATCTTCCTTAAGACATACTCTTCCTTCCTTATTATTAATTATGAAAGCCCAGCCAATAGCTTAGGCTTATTTCTACCTAGCTCTTATAACTTTAACTTATTTCTATTAATTTACTTTCTGCCTCATGGCTTTATTACTTTTATTCTGTCCATGGTGCTTTCCTGCTTCCTCTGAGCTTGGCTGGTGACTCTGCTTTCTTCTTCCCAGTGTTTGCTCCACTCCAAAAATCCTGCCTAGCTATTGGCCATTTAGCTCTTTATTAAACCAATCCCAGTGAGATATCTTCACATGATATAAAGGAATATTCCACAACAGCCTGCCTCTGCATCTCAAATGCTGGGATTAAAGGCATGTACCTCCACCACCCAAACTCTTTATGAAGCCAGTATTACCATGATAGCAAAAGTACATAAAAACAAAATTTAAAAAACTAAAGTTATAGATAAATATAATTGATGTACATAGTGAAAAATTAAATAAAATAATGGAAGACTAAATTTAAACTCAGAGCAAGTGTTATTTATCATAACCAAGCTGGCTTAATTCCAGAGATGCAGAGATGATTCAGCATCATAAATCAATGAATGTTATCTATCACCTACATAGACAGACTCAAAGATATAAATTGCGTGTTCATCTCATTAGAAGGAGAAAAAGCCTTTGATAAAATACAACATCCCTCCATAATAAAAGTCACAGAGAAGTTAGGGATGGTAGGAGCTTACTTCAACATAATACAAGCTATGTATGAGAAACTGATACCTAACATCATGTTAAATGGAGAAAAGCTCACTGAGTTGCCAATAAGTTCAAGAACAAGGCAAAGTTGTTCACTCTCTGTGTTTCTATTCTAAATGAGATTTGAAGCATTTATTAGCTAGAGCAATAGGACAAGAGAAGAAAATGGAGGGGCAAAGTGTGAAAAGAATACATGACATTCATATTTTCATTGATTTGATTCTTCACTAAATATTCCTACAAAGAAATGATAAATAATTTCAGTGAATTGGGGGATATTAAATTAACACCCCAAAATCAGTAGCTTTCCTATATACAGATGACAAACAGACTTAAAAAAATCAAGACAACAATCCTCTTCACAATATCCAGATAATTAATCAAACACCTAAAAGTAAGTGTAACCGAGGAAACAAGTGTAGCATGAATCTTAGAAGTTCTTATTAATAAAATCAAACCGGAGCCAGGTATTGGGTTAAACACTGGAAGATCAGAGAGACAGAACAAGCCACAGCTAACCTCACCTGGCCAACTTCTCAGCTGGTCTTGTTTCAGTGCTGTGGGATGTTCTGTATGGCAAATGTGTTGCTGATTTGTCAATAAATAAAACACTGATTGGCCATTGGTTAGGCAGGAAGTATAGGCAGAACAAGGAGGAGAATAAAGCTGGGAAGTAGAAGGCTGAGTCAGAGAGACACTGCCAGCCACCATGATGAGAAACAGCATGTGAAGATGCCGGTAAGCGGTAAGCCACGAGCCATGTGGCAAGGTATAGATTTATAGAAATGGATTAATTTAAGCTGTAAGAAAAGTTAGCAAGAAGCCTGCCACGGCCATACAGTTTGTAACCAATATAAGTCTCTGTGTTTTCTTGGTCGGGTCTGAGCAGCTGTGGGACTGGCAGGTGAGAGAGATTTGTCCTGACTGTGGGCCAGGCAGGAAAACTCTAGCTACATTTCCTCATACTGGAAGCTTCTGTGTCCTCATCCCAATGGCTCTCAGCTGAACTGCTGCTGGAAATCCTGAACGCTTAACCAGCCAAATACTTAACCAGCCAAATGCTTAACCAGCCAAATGCTTCTAGTTTCTGGTCCTCACGCCTTATAAACCTTTCTGCTTTCTACCACCACTCCCTGGGATTAAAGGCTGCTTTCTGGGATTAAAGGCATGAGTCACCATGCCTGGCTGTTTCCAATGCAGCCTTGAACTCACAGAGATCCAGAGGGATTTCTGTCTTTGGAATGCTAGGATTAAAGGCGTATGCTAACATTTTCTAGCCTAAGTATCTTGTGGCTTTTCTGTTCTCTGACCCCAGATAAGTTTATTAAGGTACACAATATTTTGGAGAACACAATACCGCCACAAACAAGGGTCTCAAAAATGAAATCTTATGACACAAGAGAAAGAAATAGAGGAACAGTTAACAGGTAGAAAGAAGTACCATGCTCATGGATTGCAAGAGTTAATACTGTAAAAATATTCCCTAACAAAAGCAATCTATAAATTTAATTCCATCCTAATCGAAACTCCAATATCATTATTTACATATAAAAACAAAAAAAATTATATGGAGGCACTAAAGACCACAGATAAAGAATGGGATTCGTACCATTGTGAACATTAGGGAAAATATCAGCATGCGTGATTTCAAATTATATAGCAGAATCATAGTCAGAAAAACAGCACGGTGTTGGCATAAAAACAGACACACAGAAAGGTGCAGTAGAATTCAGAGTTCAGATATAAGTTGGAATGATTACACTTATCTGAGTTATGAAAAAGCTGCCGAAATTAGACACTGAGTAAAAGACACCAGTGTCAACAAAGATTGCTGAGGCTACTGGATCTTAAAACGTAGAAAACTGAAACTAGATGCCATCTTTCATCTAGCAAATTGTAATACCAGATGGATTCAAGATCTCACACACAAGACCTGAAACTGCTAAAGTAAAAAACATGGATCACATTTCAACTTACACGCACAGGTAAGGACTTTCTGACTAGCAGTCCAGTGGTACAGCAAAGGAACACCAAATGAAACTAACAGTGCTGCTTATGGCAAAGGTGACTGTGAAGTAAATGGATAGGCAGCCCAGAGAATGGTAGAAAATCTTCCCTAGCTATTCACTGGACAGACGACTAGGGTTTAGAATATGCAAATAACTAAAAAAAAACCCTAAACATGAAAATTAAGAACAGGGTATGAAACTGAACAGAAAATTCTCAAAAGAAAAAATGTAAACATCTAGGAAACAATTTTTAAAAATCTCAACATCTTTAGCCACCAGAAAAATGAAAATTAAACATACTTCAATAGTCCATCTCAACCCAGACAGATCTGATCATTACTAACATGAGTGACAAAAATGCTGTGTGTGTGTGACTAAAGAAGTACACTTAAACACTGAAGGTGGTAGTGTAACTGGTGAAGTCACTGTGGAAATAAATCTAGAGATTTTTTAAAAAAGGAGAAATAGAATTCCCATATGATCCATGTACAACTCTTGAGCATACAGGCAATTCACTTTGTATCCTACTACTGAGCCGCTTGGACACCCATGCTCATTGCTGCTTAAAATGCTGGGAAATAAAAATACTTTTCTATTAATAGCTGGTATATTCTGAAGACTTTGGTGCCACTGCTAAAGTCATCTTTCATGTTGATTTCTGAATTGAGTTTTCTCATGTGACTCAAAATCAAATCAACAATATCTACTATGTGGGATATTCTCTCTGAGGATCACAGGTATGCAGTATTGTTTCTATCTAATTTTCCTTTTTCTTTAGTGTTTTATTTTGGTTCCTCAAAATTATATGTAACCTATCGATATAGGACTCTACATATATTGAGTGTATTAGCACACATATGAGGGCTGGCAGATGGAAATATCTCAAATGGGGTAACATATTAGATATGTAGTGTTCTTTGTTCTCCTGAGATCTATTTACTGTAAAACAGAGGCTGTGATGTCATTGGTTGTAACTACTAAGCTTATAGGTGAGTTATTGGCTTTATATGACAATGTTTCCCTTTTTAATTGAAAATATATTTTCATATGGTGTATTCTGATCATGGTTCCCCTCCCCCAAATCTTTCCAGATTCTCCTCACCTTTCCATCAACAAGCCCTATGCATTATCTTTCTCTCTCTCATTAGAAAACTGGCAATCAATTATAAAACAGAATTTAAAAAATGTTAAAAAGCACAAGAAACACACAGAAAAAAACAAAACCGTAAAAATAAAAAAAAAAACAAAAGAAAAGACCAGTAAGATCTAAAAACAAAGCCCAAACAAAACAATATGCTAAAGTCTCAAAAGTCTGTCTTAAATTCTTACCTTTAGAACAGTATGCCCAACATCGTTGTTTAGAGTGTATCTCCTCATGCATTCATAGTGAGAATCTATGATTGCATAGCTTGCAAAGTCTTTTGTTTTAATCATTAATCTAAAAAGATCCTATGGATCTTGATATTTAAGATCTATCACAAGTGTAAATATCCAACACAACTGACTTGAAGACTAAATATGCAGAAGAATTTATATTGTAACACCAAATTACAATTGTCAGCAGAGAGGCATGTGTGCACTGGACACATGATAACAAAACGGAAAACAAAGTCTTGCAAGGATAATTACTTGGAGAACATGTGATTTCTTAAAACATGAAATATTATTATATGAATTCTACAATAAAAACTAATAACTGTCTCTCTAGTTTATAATTAATAGCTAATCTCAATTCTAAAGGACTTCACTCAAGAGAAGAATTGAGGAAACCATTTACGTTGAATGCAAACATTTCCTCCAAGAGAGGTAAAAAAGTTTTACTTAAATCCTTGTATATCCTAGAGTCTTCTCAGAAGAGGTATTGGATCAATAGTACTTGGAGCTCCCAATTAATCATGGCTTGATTAAATTTAAAATATAGTAGAGAACACAGTTCCTGTGTGACACTAAAATCAATATGTTTATTGGAGTGAAAACAAGAAAAAAGATGTTGGCATTATTTTTCTCTTCATCAGGTTTTGTAGAACATGATGAGAAGTCCCAGGAGAGTGGATTGTCTCTTTTGATATTCCTCTGTCTCACCCATTCTCTCAAGGAAGAGTAAAATAGGCATTTTAAAGTCTGGCATTCAGTTGAAAGTTAGAAACAGAAAAACAACTTTGAGATTAAGGATTGAGAAAGTATTAAATATCTGACTACTCTTGAGTTTGCAGTAACACTTATAATCACAGAAAATCTGAAGCAATATGAAATATTTAAATCATAAAAAAATAAAGTTTCTCTTATTTTAATTCTGTTAGTGTGTATATGTATTTATGTCTCTGTGTATGTGCATTTACATGCTGGTACAAATTGAGGCCAGAAGGACCCGGATGCTTTGGTGATAGAGGAACAGGTGGTTGTGAGGTCACCAATGCAGTTCTTAGAACCAAGATCCAGTCCTCTGCAAGAACAGCAGATGCCCTTAACCACAGAGCCAAGGCTCCACCGCAAGTTTCAATTAGTTGACAGAGTTGACCCACTGTGATTTTACTTAGTTGTTAGTTGTCATGTATTTTCCTCTCCTACTCCCACACTTCTATTTAATATGTTCATGTGTTAACATTTGCCATTATTTCCAATCATTTTATTGTAGTGACTTCATAAGTAAAAATATCACATAATAAGATTAGTGTAGCCATGTAAAAAATTCTGCCTAGTCTTAAACTATATATGTGGGACAGCCATTCTGAGGCTGAGGAGCTTCATTTGGGGTTCTTGTGTATCACTCTCATTTACATTTCAGCACACATATTCATCATAAAGAAAGGAGAAAATAGTGTTAAAATAAGAAAAATAATTGATTTCATGTTGTCTTTCATGACTCATGTGTCTTTCATCTGCACTCTGTACTTCCTTGTCACTGGCTTTTTTCTGTTCTTGTTTGCCCTTCTAAATGTTATAGTAGATCCACACCTACAGTTGCTTACATATGTTAACATAGACACTACATGCTAGCAACCCCATATAAGGAACCACTAGAATTTTGTTTTTATGTCTGAGATTGAATGACCTCAAATAACACTACATAGTCTAAGTCATCCATTTTCCTGCAAATTTTGTAATTTCGTATTTCTACAAAGAAGAATAATCTTCCATTTTAGTATGTTACCAGATTTTAACTTTCTGTGCATCTGTTGATAGACAAATAAATAGTTTCTATTACCTTGCTACTCTGAGTAGAGCAGCAATAAACATCAATGGGCATATATCTCTGTGATAGAATAAGGAAGGAGTTCTCATATATGTATATATACATATATATATGTATATATATATGCATATGAATAGAATAGTGGCATGATGTATAGCAGGTCTGTTTCTTTTCTCTTTTTTTCTGAAATTCCTAACTGACGTGCATAACAGCAGTATTACTTTGTAACTATGCAAGCAAGAAATAAGTGTTTCTCTTTTTCTAAGTCCTATCCATTATTTGCTGTCAGATTTCTTGATGATAGCCATTCTGACCAGGGTGTGGTGATGCCTCAAAGTTGTTTCAGTTTATGTCTGCCTGATGACTAGTGATGTTGAAAACTTTTATAAAGAGTTACTAGCTTGATTTCTTTCATTCATTCTTTTTTCTTTCTGTTCCTTTTTTTAAAACTATATATTCAATTCATTAACTTATGTTCTGGTTGGCAGTTTTATTTCCTTGGCATTTAATTTCTGCAGTTGTATGTAAATTCTATGTATCAGCCCCTCATCTGAACTATAGTGTGTAAAGATGTCCTCAATTTCTGTGGACTCCTATGCTCTCCCAATGATTTCCTTTGCTGTGCAGAAATGGTTGTTTTCAAGCCATCCCATTTCTTCTTGATATTCAGGGCTAGTTAATGGTTAATATGCTATTGAAATTTTGTTTAGAAAAAATATTGCTTATTCCACAGCCTTAAAGAGCATATTTTCATCTAATTGTTTAAGCCATTAATCTTTATATTAATTTCTTTAATTAGTCTGGAGTTGATTGCAGTAGAAGACGAAATATGTGATTCTAATTTTAATTTTTTTATAGGTAGATAATGCAGTTTTGCCAGCAACATCTGTTGAATATATTCTCTTTTTCCATTCTAAGATTTTGTTTGCTTTCTAAATGCTTAGGTGGGCACAATTTTGTTGGTTTACTGTCAAATGCATTTATGGTCATTTTTTTATGTCTGATTTACAGTTGTTATAATTCCTCCAAAAATCAAATAAGAAAGATCCATTTCTTGATGCTCCTTTATACTGAAGTGTTATAGATCCTCATTTTATTATTTGTAAACTGTGCAACAAGCACATATATTTTCTAGTCTGCCTGAATGCACAACTCTCATTTTCATATTTACAACTTCACAAATTGAGCAAAGACTGCAGAATGTGTCATTTTATTGAAAGCTAATCTTTTCAAAATTAAGGTTACAATGGAGGTTTCAGAAATAAATATAACATAGGAGATATTCTGATGTGGCTTTAAATACGGCTGACTGTAGTCTGCTATAATTTTAGAATGATCATTTTAGTGACAAAAGAGATATCTTTTAAATGTAGTCTCAATGTAAGGTAATGCCTCAAATATGCTAATCTGATGATTACTTTTGAACAATAATAACAACAAATCTCCCAAATGAAATCGTGTTAAACTTAATTATAGTATCACCAAAAATATAACAAGCAATTGAGCTCTGACTTAGGTAGGGTGTTAAAAATGGCTTGGCTGTTTAAATGACTTTGCAAATTAAAGCTAATTGACACTTAGAAAATGATACAGTAGAATCATTAAATATAGTTGAAATTTGATTGGTCTTTAACTCCAATATAGTGTTTTGTGGACAATTGAAGGAAACCTTGCAGGCTGATTATAAACGCACTGAGTGTGAGGAGTTCACAGTCATAAAGACATCCTTGACCACTTCAGACCATGAGTTAAATCTTCACCACCCCTCTTTTTCCTGCACATGCTGGCAGAGCGGCTTGCCAAAGAAGAACGCAGAGTCATTTTCATCTTTTCATTTTCTCTATTGCCAATTAGGCTTAATTATGGAGAACTTTTTCAGTGTGTAATGAATGCTGAAATGTTAGTATGCTCATTATACCAAAAATCTAGATAGAGCAACATATTCTGATCAGCACTGGTTTGCTATAGTTGTGAAATCTCAAGAATTCCTTACTCTACTAACTTCAAACTCATACTACACAATGCATTTTCTCAAATTAGTAAGTATAATTTTTCAAACCAAAGTCCTAACAAAATGTCTTAAATGATATAAAATATAAAAATAAGTTAATGTGGGTGCGTAAATGACAGTCTTCACCATTAGAAGACATAAAAAGAAAACAATCATCTGATGCCGTGTCCCGTACTCCATTCCTATAAACGTCTGCCTTACCTGTATTCTGTTAGCTGTCATCATCTGAGATGCACTTTGTCAAATGGTATACCCATATGCAGCACTGACTTCTGGAAGTTAAAATTCTGCACAGGTATGTACCCATGTTCTCCTCTGTTTCTATCCCTGCCTAACTAAAGAACTTCTGTGATAAAGTTCTCCGATTTTCTTCTGACTGAAATCAGCACAAGACATTCTTTATCAAATTTGCAAAGTCATGTGAAAACAGCTGTATGGTACTAAGCATCCAATTGTTCCTCTTTGCCCTGACACCTAGAGCCTCAATTTTGTAGGTGAAAGAGGACAGTTTTACTTGAAGTTTCCACTTTAAGCCTGGTCTTCTGTACATTCAGATTTTCATGCACACAGTCAGTTAGTTGCCCCCTCATAATACTACAGGGTGTAGAAGCACCAGCAGAAATCACTTTATAACCTATTTTTATATATGTAGCATGACTTGCATAATATGAAAATATTAAGTTAAAACCTAATAGTTTTGTTTCAGTAATCAAATATTGTATGGTTTGTGTGAAAGAAACTCCTGGTTCTTTCTAATCTATGAGAAGATGTACCAATTTGAGAGTTAATAAAAGCATGATACAGAATCTCTGCATCAACCCCTTCAGTCTGCCATAGAAAGTTCTGCAGCCTTGCAAAAACCAGCAACTCTTTTCTCATGATTTGGAAAACAGGGCAGGTCAAGAGCAAAGCATCAGCAGCAGATTTGTTGTCTAATAAAAGCACATTTCTTGTGCCATGGAATTGCATTTGATCAGTGTGTCCTCACAATGTAGATGAGAAACTCAGCTCTACGGGACTTGTTTTGGAGAGTTAGACCTGGTATTTGAAAGCTCTGACTTCACGGCCTAGTTACTACCACAATAGTGATTAAGGTTTTAAAAGGAAGCAGTGTGTGTGTGTGTGTGTGTGTGTGTGTGTGTGTGTGTGTGTGTAAAACCAAAAATATGTAGAGTATAACAATTTCCAAAACTGGATCTGATCAAAGGCATTCTTGTAAAGTAGATAAGGTGAGAGTCCAGAATTACATCTATCAGCTATATTCCAGATAGCACATACTAGCCTGTTTTACAAATGACGTCAATTTTTGTTGCTCAGATTCAATAGATTTTGCTTTGCAGAGTGGTTTCAAAGTCCCCTCAATAGTCACACATGCCCTGGTGATGGAGTCTTGTTTGGGTACATGGTCAAGGAAACAACCTACACTATGGAGAGGACACAGTATGTTTTACATATATTAATTAAAACATTTCATGATGGGACTGGAAAGATTGCTTATGCATTAAGAGCTTCTACTGCACTTTTTGAGAACCAACGTTCAGCTCTCAGCATGAACATTTAGAGACTCACAATTGCCTACTATTCTAGTACTACAGAATCAAATGTCCTCTTCTAGCCTTTAACAGACACAAGTGGACATGTGGCATACAGTCTTACAGATAGCCACATATACACATGATTGGTCATGGTGTAGAAAATAAGATACTGTGGTATTCTCAGCCTTACATGGGTCATTTATATTATTTGTTTTTGTTTTTGTTTTTTTGTTTTTCGAGACAGGGTTTCTCTGTGTAGCTTTGCGCCTTTTCCTGGAACTCTCTTGGTAGCCCAGGCTGGCCTCGAACTCACAGAGATCCGCCTGGCTCTGCCTCCCGAGTGCTGGGATTAAAGGCGTGCGCCACCACCGCCCGGCGGGTCATTTATATTATAAACTCTTTTCCTCAGAGTCAGGGATTATTGGGGAAGAGAAGGTGGGAGATTGATTGTAAAAGCAAAAGGCAGTGAATGATTACAGTGCTTTCTGGACACAGTAAAAAAAATTACATGTATGAATTCTAAGTGGCTGTGGCAGTATGCACAAGATTTAGGTGAGATCAAACCAGAAGAACCCCAGTACAGAGAAGGTGGGTAGGCGAGAATAGTCATTGACAAAGTGCAGATGCTGGGAGAGGAAGAGTAAGCGTTCCTGAAGGTTTGTAGACCCTGGTATGTAGACCAAATTCATAGAAGGCCATAGACCCATGGGTATTTGGGCAGTAAAACTGAACTTGATGAGTTGAGGAGAGACAGAGAGACACAGAGAGACAGAGAAGCAGAAAGATAGAGAGATAGGGAGAACAAAATTGAATTGTGTGAACAGGAAAGGGGTGGTCCTGGGATGAGATGAGGGATGGCGGTGAATATAATTAATATCCATTGTACAATATTCTCAAAGAACTAATTAAAATTCTCATGAGATAATCAATATTTGATTATAAACTAGCCTTTGTGTTGAGTTATTTTGTGAAGTGTATGTTATTGCAAACATTCTGTGTATATCTCAGGCAGATTAGGATAAACTATGATATTCTGTTTATTTACTTTATCCCAAATTACTCAATGTTTGATCCTATTCTGGAATAAAATTTAACTCCCAAATTTCTAATTCAAACTGAAATTACTTCTGCCTATTAAATGTTCTCAAAAATAATCTTGACAGATGTCCACTGAAATTCAAAAGGTGTCAAGGCAAATAAGAAATACACTCATCAGATTTTTCCTTAATAATGAATGCTTACTTCTGGTTTCAGAGTAGATTGACAGAAAATATAAATCAACTCTATTCTCCATGGCAAGAGTTTGTTCAGTCCTGTCCTTTGTCCTGTTTCTAGGGCAGTTTTTGGATAGACTACCAACTCTCTAAATCACATTTTTCCACTTGTTTCCTTTGTTTGGCATGATAATCTCTTCCTTATCTGTCCTTCTCACATTCCATTACAAGTCACAGAGGAAATCCAGGTAATACTACCTACAATTCCCTAGGTAAAGTCTTCAACTAAATAACTATGTACTGCTTCCATAAGTTTTAACATTTAACCAAAAGAAATTAATCTGTCTATCTTAGCGACCATTTTAAAGCAATGATTCTCTTTCTTTCAGGGACAAACAAGGTGTGCTCTTCATTTTCTTCTGAGAAATAACTATTTTGAGAATTATATTTCTAGTATCATTCTTCTCAACTCAAGCTATATGTATCTATTTATTCTCTAATATGATAGACACAGTCTTCCATACTTCCCTGTGGTCTTTCTGGTCCCACAACAGTTATCTGTGACCTCCAAGCTACTTCCATACTCACTTAAGAAAATAAATCCAACATATTATCCAAGATCAAAGACCAAAACACTAAAGTACTCTCAGAAATTGGTTAGGGCAGCAAGTTGCTATCTGTTATCAGAATTCTTGTTGGTTTTCAAGCAATGTAATTCCAAAATATGAAAACAGAAACTATCTCACATCTCTACCACTGAGTTGTATCAAAACTTTCTTTTTACTTTTCATTTTGAGACTGGGTCTCACTAAATTGTTCAATCTGGCCTTGAAAGTTGCCTGTATCTCCAGATGGACTTGAATTTAAATTTTTGTCATAGCCAATCCCAGCACAAAGTTGCTTCAGTATTGGTCTAGTGCTCCTAATGCATCCACTACATTCATTTGTATTTTTTCATGGACTACTTTATTGGCAAAACAGGTTGAAAGCAGATTATAATGATGTTAGAAACTGCTGCTATGTATGATTGCTGTCACAAAATCTACACACAGGCTCTGAGTGCTTTTACATTTTCATTTTTACTGTCCATTACTGACAACCAGAGCCATTCTTGTCTGGCTGTACAGTAAGCACACATGACTTAAGTACACATGGGGCTTGCATTTGTCTTTAAAATCATTAAATGCTGTGTTGCTAAAACCTTTCCTTACTCTCTGACAGT
This sequence comes from Peromyscus eremicus, assembly GCF_949786415.1. Taxonomy (NCBI): domain Eukaryota; kingdom Metazoa; phylum Chordata; class Mammalia; order Rodentia; family Cricetidae; genus Peromyscus; species Peromyscus eremicus. Next base: position 8,785,171 of record NC_081435.1, read on the forward strand.
TTTTCTCACATGAAAGAAACACAAGAAGCATCATGCTGCTGCTGCTTTCTTTTTTTAATTAAATAGATTGTACGTGGGTTTCATTTGAGTCTTAGAGATGACAAGTCCTACTTTTACAGGTAACAGCATTCCAATTTAATTCATTATGCAAAATCACTCACATAAATATAGTGTGTATTTGAAATTATATGTCTCCTAAAAGAAAAGCTCATTTATGTATGTGTATAATTCATAAATATCAATTTAAGATTTCCTAAGAACTTTTGATACTACCAAGGGAATCAAAGTCAATTAAAATTTGAATTTAAATTATTCTTTTTGTTAGCTTTGTTTTTAAAATGTCTATGTTGAATTTTGTATGATTAATAGAATATTCAAAAATAAAGCTGGCTTTTTTCATTTTAATTTTAATAGTAACTGAGCATATTCCATCCCTTTTAGAGTCTAAACTATGTTCTAAGAACACATGAGTGATTTGGGTTGAATGAAGCTCCTGTTATTTCACCAATATTTTTATTCTCAAATTATTTAGAACTAATAGGACAACACTCCAGTCACTATCTGTATGAGCTTAACTAACTGATGCTTTGGCTTACTATGTAGTAAACTAGCAAAATTATTGGAGAGCTGAGAAGGTGAGAGGAATAAAAAACAATTGGCTTTGGGATTGAAGATATAGTGCAGTCAATAACGTGCTTGCCATACAAGTATCAGAACTTGAGCTTGGATCCCTACACCTACAACTAAAGCTGGTCATGTGGTATACACCAGTGCTGCCAATGTTGAGGAGGTGAAATCCAGAGGGTCCCTGGAGATTTCTGGACAGCCATTTATCTCCATATTACATGAGACAACTTTTGGCAGTTTGAATAATAGCCCAAATGGACTTATGTGATGGTTAAATGAAGATGGCTCATATGTTTGGATGCTTGATCCCCAGGTTGTAGTACTGTTTGAGAAGGGTTAGGAAGTGTGGTCTTGTGGGAGTAAGTGTGGCCTTGTTAGAGAGGTGTGTCATTAAGAGTAGGCTTTAAGGTTTGAAAAATTTACACCAGGTAGAGTTTCACTTTCTGCCTGCAATTTGTGGATCAGATGTGAGGTGTCAGTTATTGCTCCAGCACCAGGGCAGCCTACCTTTGACATATTCTCCATAATGATCACCATAGACTAAGTCTTTCATACTGTAAATGAGGCCCCAATTAATGCTTCCTTTTATATGTTGCCGTGGTTATGGTGTATCCCCCCAAGCAACATAACATTGACTAAGACATAAGTTGGTACCAGGGACTGGGATATTATTGTGATAAGCCTGGCCATTCTTCTTGTTGAAGAACTATAGAAGAATTTGGGGCAGTGGACTGGAAAGCAGTTCAGCACTTTAAGGGGCATGGAAAACAATAGTGCTGAGACTAATTTGGAGTTCAGAAGCCTAGAGCAGGAGGTTTGGGGTGGGAAATGAATATTAGAGAAGGAGCTAAAGACTACTCTTCTTATGTTTTAAAAAATGTAGCTGCTTTTTTGTCCTATCTGAGGCTAAATTGAGAGTTTTGGACTAATGTCACTAGCAAAGTCTTCAAGATAGTCGAGTATTAACTGTTTCACATGGTTTTTAGTGATCACTCTTATGTAGATCTTCAATGAAAAGGAATAAGCAAGACAAAGAGAAATATACAATGGACACACTGAGAATAAAGAAAAACTGGAATTGTAAGGGAGTCAATTATTGTGCTACAAGAGATGCAAAGTTTAAAGAAAGGTCAGATTAAAAATGAAACAAAGTGTTTGTGGAGAAAAACTACACACAGCCAAGCTTCCTACTACTGAAAAGGAATAAAAAGAAAGCTGTTGTAGAATATTATTTTAAGGTATGTTATTTTGTTTATGTTGCATTTGTTTAACTCTGTAAAGCTATACTACTAAAATACCTGATTATCTAATAAAGAGCTGAGTAGCCAATAGTGAGGTAGGGGAGAGAAATAGGCAGGGTTGGCAGGCAAAGAGGATAAAAGAAGGAGAAATCTGGGAGGAGAAGAGGGAATGAGAAAGGAAGGAGGAGGACACAAGGGTCCAGCCACCCACCTACATAGCTGTTGGGGACTCTACACCTGGGGTTCTGCTGTCTCTGATCCCAGAGGCAGAGGGTGGGTAGATGCAGAGTCAATGACAAAGACCCCAGGAGGTTTGCAAGCAATGTCTCATCTATTAAATAAAGGCCTGAGGTTTACACATGTGGATTTTTGGCTGGCTTTGCTCTTAGCTACAGTGGTGTTTCTTGGTTGGCTCTGGGGCTTCATGTCATCACCTTCAGGGTTAGACTTTCTGGGTCAGGTTTCCTCTGGCCAGAGTGTTCTCTGTGCATGTCATAGCTCTTTGTTTGCTTAAGGCATGGCCCAGTGTTTTCTGCCTTACCTGCCTCATATCACCCTTTTTATTTTACTATGTGGCTGCTAGTGGGAATTAGAGTTCTTTGCTCAAATCTTGTTGTCTCCACCTCAGGGGTCTCCCAACATGGAGACTGTGCCTATATTAGGTAGGCCTCTCTAACAGGCTCTTACTCATCTCTGGCTACCAGCCCTTGGAGGGTGCTTCCCCTGGAAAGCTCCTAGGCTGTGAGACCATTAAACAGAGGCATCAGAGAGAGGCACCATGAATTATTGTGAATAAGCTCTTATTACTTCCTTCTGGGGGTGATGATATGGGCATTCCAGGGCCATTAGCAGTTGCAGGGTCATTCTGTTGACATGGCACTGCTGGGAAACATGCTGTAGGAAACACTTAAACAACAGAATTATTAAGAGTATCATTCCTCCTATCATTCCCCACTGGCTTAACTCCAGTACTTTAAGGATGGCCAGGAGTTCTCCCATTTAGACAGAGCCTGGGTTGAGTTGGATGTGAGTTATTTCTTTGGTATTGGTCATTGTGATTATTAGGCCACAGTTAATTTTTTTGGCATCTATAATGGCTATAGCTGCTTGAGGAAGAGGGATATTCATGGGATTAGCACACAGGCTTAAAGTTAACTCAAGGAGTGACAAGACTGACAAACACCCATCTTCGGGAATGTGGTTATCCAAGGTCCCTGGAAAACCCATCATCATTTTTGGGAAGGGAAGAGAGTCTGCCCATAAGGACTGGGTATTTTGGAAGGAGAAGGGGAGGGCAATCTTGTCTGGTTTGTGGCCCATGATTTTCTTAGCAGTTGCTCTTCCTTTAATGCCTATCTCAAAGGCAATATCAAACTACAAGGTGATACAGTATAGCTCAGAATGTGACAAATGTATCCAGGTTAGGTGGCCTGATTGCCACAGTGCTCCCAATATTCGGCCCTTAGTCCAAGAACTAGGGCTATCAGGGGAATAGTTGGATCATGCATCCTTAGGGAGGCATCACAGGCAAATTCACTATCCCTCTTTGAAAGATCCCTGGCCCCCTCTGTCAACCATATTTTTGCAGAGGGGGTGGTATGCCCCTCAAGAAGGTAGAACAATTGTTTCATGTCTTCATCAGGAATGGGGAGAAATTATTTGAACCAATTAATGGTGCCACAGAGTTCCTGAAGATCTGGAAGGGAGTAGGACTCTCGTGTTATAATAAAGGGATTAGGGGGTTGGATGGCTTGGCTGATTTGATAACCCAAGAAGGCAAATGAGGGTAGGAATTATATCTTTTCTGGGGCCACCCTGATGGAAAGAGCTCCTAAATCCTCAGGGAGTTGGGGCAATAACTCCTGAAATCTGTCTGCTCAGGGGGGACAACAGGATATCATCCATATAGTGGATCGTTAGTACCTCACCAGAGACCCTAGCTAACTCCTGTTGAACATACAACTGGCAGATGCTTGGACTGTTTTTCATATCTTGCTGCAACACCTTCCAGTGATAATGGGAAGCAGGTTTTTGAACAGTGGGCTCCTAGATAGTGAATTCAAAGCACTCTCTGTCCTCTGGAGCTGGTGGTATTGAGAAAAAAACTATCTTTAATATCTATTACAAGAATATGCCACCCTAGTGGAATAACACCTAGATGTGGTAGCCCTGACTGAGGGGAGCCCATTGATTTGTCTTAAGTCTTGCAGAAGGTGAAATTTTCCTCACTTTTTCTTAATTATAAAAATGGGGGTGTTAAATCTACTGTGGGAAAGTTCAATATGGCCCAGTGACAATTGCTCTTTAACTAATTTCTGATAGTTTGGGTTCCATAATAGGCCACTAGTCCATCCACACAGGCTTCTGTGATGTCCAATTTAATGGTATGGGACTTGGAATATTTATATCTGAGTGGGGCAGTGGCCCTTAGAATTAGGGGTGAAAGTTAGAATTTCTACCAGATTGACCTGTCATATCATGTGTTACTATACCCTCATAAAAGACCTTATCATTTATGGTAAGCATAGCCCCATTTCCTCTAATAGATCATGACCCCAAAAGAGTACAGAGTATATCAGCTATAACAGGGTGGAATTGCCCCTGATTACCATCATGGCCCATCCAGTGAACTAGTTGAAGGGTTGTTTTAGAAGGCTTATCCCCTCCTACTCCAGTAATCGTTGAGTCATCTTTAAGCTTCCAATGTGGGAAGTCTTGGGTATCATTAAGAGACATTACAGTAGCTTCTGACCCTGTGTCCACCAGTCCCTTGGTGGGTCTGCTATCCAGGTAGATGGTTATCATGGGAGAATTGGGGAAAATGGGAAGGGTCCAGAACAGTCTGGGTTGAAGAGACCCCCTCTTATTTGCTGGGATGGGGGGTGCCCCTCCTTAAATTTAAAGGCCTTTGGGGAGATTTTCTACAATCACTTGCCCAATGAAAACCTTTTTGGCATTTGGGGCACCTGGTCTTGGGTCGAGCATTAGGACAATGTCTATGAAGGTGACCTGACTAATCACAGCCCCAGCAAGAATGGTCAGGTGGGTTGGGAGATACTGCCCACAATCATTATCTTTGGAAGCTAATAGTGCATTGAGGGAGGAGGTTAGGGAAGCTGTGGGCCCTGCTTGAGGGTTGAGAGATCTCGAGTAGAGATCATCCATTTATAGATGTCTTCATTACATATTGCTATGACTGCATTGCAGATAGGGGCATTAAGGCCTTCCCATGATAACTGTTTAATGAACATCTCCCTGGTTGGACGAGGAACCACCTGTTTATCCACTGCCTCATTGACTCAGGCTAAGAAGTCAGTAGACAATTTCTCTGGCTGCTGTATAAGATTGCAAAAAAAAAAATGCAATCAGATCCTGAAGAGTGCAGGATTTCAAGGCTTTAAACGCAAGTTCAGAGACCTGCTGAAAATAGGCATGCAGGCCAATTTGGGCTTGAGTTACAGGATTAACATATTGGCCCCAGCTGGTCAGCATGTCTAGGGATATAGCAATATTTTATTGAACAATGAGGTGTGCCTGCACTTCAGCTTGATCACCATAGGCCACCTGTCAATTAAGAAAAACAGCTGGCTCAAGCATTGCTTTCATTAAATGCTATCAATCATAATTGGTTTGAAGGTGCATTGCCCACTGTCACAGTACTTGTTCAAAATATGGGGAGTCAGGGGCTGACTCATTGGCAGCCTTATGGATCAAGGAAAGATCAGCTAGAGGGGTAGGAACCATGTCTGAGCTGCTGCATTGGCCCCAACATTAACTGGAAATGCAAAAGAATTGTTTGGGTGATAACTGGAGAATTTAAGCTGAGAAATGTCCTGCTTGTTGGACTCAGTTATCCCTGAGGGGCAATGGGGAGCAGAAGGTGGGGAGGTGGGAGGGAGGTATCCTGTAAGGCTCCTTAGGGATAAACAGTACATCATAGTTCATTGTCCTTAAGGATGGATTTCTTGGGTAGATTTTTGGAAGGCATGTGTGTGTCTGTCTGTGGAGTGTTATCTTTCCTATCTGAGATATGGTCCTCATGAGGCTGTGAGAGATGAGGGAGAATTAGGAAAATTTTTGTTCCTTATAATAGTCATTAAAGGACCAGATAAATTCCTCTGTAGTACCTGATTTTATACAAGCTATGATTCCCAAAAGTATTGGGACAAAGGCCATGTGGGGATTTTTCCTTCCTGACCTTCCCTTTTCCTAGTTAAAAAACAGACTCAAACCCATAATGATAGATCCCGGATGTTTGCACGTGATATACAGGGTGCAATAACAGAAGTTTCATTCCAAAACTTTTCCAGATGGGAAGTTTTAACTCTTATTTACCTGGTCTGAAGCAAAGCTTTAAGAGCTCTGAACTGAAGGTCTCTGGTAGCAGAAGGAAAGTTTCCCATGGTAAGAGAAACAGCAAGCAAGGACAAACAAACTAGAAAAGTCAGTAATCCACTGAGCAATCACCCCCAACTCCTTGGAGAGGTGTCAGGATATTTACAGCCTCTGGAAAAACAAAAGCCTGGCCATGAGTTTCAGAAGCTGGGCAGGACAATAGTTAAAAGCATGTGCCCTAAAGACAAAACAGACAGGGGAAACAAATGAAAAGATAAGGAGAGAGAGAGAGAGAGAGAGAGAGAGAGAGAGAGAGAGAGAGAGAACCTAATACTCACCAATTGCGGTAGGAAAACAGAAAATTGAGAAGAGGGGTCTACTCACTGAAAACAGCCTCATGAGTCATCTTAACAAGTCTTGTCGATAGTGGGATCAGGACAGCAAGCCAGCCAGTGATAAAGAAAGAAAAACAACCCACATTGGGGGCCAGAATGTTGCTGGCTCTGCAGCTGTCATCCTGTTATCTCTGATCCTGAGGGTAGGGAGTGGGTAGATGCAGGGTCAATGACACAGACTCTAGGAGGTTTGCAAGTAATCTCTCATTTATTAAAAAAGGGCTGAGGTTTATATATGTGGGTTTTTAGTGCACTTTGCTCCTAACTGCTTTGGCATTTAATTGGCTCTGGGGCTGCGTGTCATTACCTTCCAGTTTGGAGTTTATGGGGCAGGTTTCCTCTGGCCAGAGTACTCTCTGCACTTGTCATAGGTCTTTGTTTGCACAAGGCATGGCCTAGTGCTTTTGGCCTTACTGACATCACATAAACAGCAATGGAATAATAAACAAAGAAAGGTATACAGGAATATAAAAGGAAAAGCCCAGGGGCAAAAGATAGATGGGATAATATAAGTTAAGAAAAGCAGGCAAGAAACTAGCCAAGCTAAGGCCGAGTATTTATAATTAAAAATAAGCCCCCTTGTGTGATTTATTTGGGAGCTGGGTTGTGGGCCCCCCAAAAGGGTAAAAACCCCAACAACAGAAAGTTTAATCAGCAAACTAAAGCATCAACAAAGGGATGTTTATGCAAATGTAACTCCTGGGTCGGGGGCAGGGGCATGTTCCAGCCCCAGTAGGCAATAGAACTTGGAGTCCTTTATCACATGGTTCTAGTTTCTGGAATAGTGAAGTAAAGCAGTTATATAATCCCTTTCTTAGGTTAGGGAAAGCCACTGAGACCAGATATGCGGCAGGAGAGTCTATACATAAAAGTTGGGGGAAGCCATTGCATGAATCTGTGAAGCCTAGGTTTTTTTTTTTTTTTTTTTTTTTTTTTTTTTTTTTTTTTTTTTTTTTTTTTTTGAGACCACAATATGGTGGAGATACTAGGGTCCTGGGATACTGGTCCTGGAGAGTTTGTAATAGGGTATGGAACTAGATCAAGAGAGAGAAGTGTTTTGTCATCAGCGAAGCTGTAAGAGAAAAGCCATCTAATAAAACATTTAACTTCAGACATAGATCTGTGGGTTTGGAGTTTGCTCTGCTGGTTTTCAATTTTGCTTTGGTCTGCCATGTCCTCACTATGCTACTTTTCATCTGTTTTGAAATAATTTCACATTATGTACCAATGTGTGTTGGAAATATATAAACTGCATATTGATGTTACAGGGAACTATACTAAAAAAAATTGCCTTGAGACACAGAAGACTCTTTGGACTTGGAAAATTTAACCAGTGTTTGGCTGTGAAAGGCTATGGGAACATTTGAGGTTGGGCACAATGCATTTTGTCTTATGATATGACTACAAGCCTATGGGTGTGGGGGAGTAGAATATGGTGGCTTGAATAAGAATGACCCATATAGGATTATAAGATTGAATGCTTGGTCTCCAGTTAGTGGAACTATTTGGAAAGGTTTAGGAGATTTTGTCCTGTGCAAGGAGATGAGTCTTTTTAGACCAGCTTTTGGGTTTCAAATACCATGCTAAGCTAGTCTCTGTATCCCTCTGCCTGAAACTTGTAGACCAGATGTGAGCTCTCAGCTACTTCTCCAGCACCATACCTACCTCCCTGCTGCCATGCTGCACACCATGATGACCATGAACTAACCCTCTAAAACTGTAAGCAAGCCCCAACTAAATACTTCCTTTTATAACTTGCCTTTGTCATGGTGTCTTCTCACAGCAATGGAACACTAAGATGGAGCCTGTCTCAGAAAATAATGTAGAAATCCAACACTGATGTTTGGATTTCATCTGCAACCACATGCACTACATACATTTAACCAAGTTCATTAAACATAATGACTTTATTTTAAGATCATTTATATTTACATATATATAATTTTATAATTTAGTAAAAGTGAAATCAACTTCACATATTGAGATTACTATTTATTTTTATAGATAAGATAGATTTTGATTAAATATCAATATTGTATGATACACAGAACACTCAACAGTCTCTCAGATTTTACAATTATCAATAATTCAAATGTGACCCCTTTTTGTATTTTTCTTAAATTTACTTTCAACTATTCTTTGAAAATTTTATACAGGTGTACAATGAATATTAGCATATCTACACTTCATTCACCCCTCCAACTTCATAGAAGAACCACCCAACATGTCTCTGTCATGAACTCATGCCTTTTATGTTCATTCACTTATTGTTCAGCACACTGAGTTCAGTTACCACTGAATACATATGCATGGACAAGAATCACAGGTTGAAAAGTGTTTAAAGGGCCTATCTACTACTTTTAAAAGATAATTCATTTTATTCATGTGTGTGTGTGTGTGTGTGTGTGTGTGTGTGTGTGTGTGTGTGTCTGTGTCTGTGTCTGTGTCTGTGTGTGTGCTCATGGGAGTCAGAAAAGAGTGTCACAGGGGTTATGAGCCAGTAAATGTGAGTGCTGGAAACCAATGTTAGGTCATCTTGAAAAGTACAGATTTTTCTTAATCACTCAATACTTTTTTTTGCTAATTTTAAAATCTATGCCATAACTCATTTTGCACTGTTATTAGATTTTTGTATTTTATCTACTTCTTATATCTCTTAATCTTAGATTAGATAACAGACATTGTAAATTTTACAATGCTGGATCCTGGATATTTAAATATTCATAATGTTCATGGGATTTATTTTGGAATTAAGTATTTTCAATTCTACTCAGGTATCTTAAATAGTCAAGGAATGAAATACATTATTTTTAAGTAACTGTTTTGTCTACAAACAATTTCTACTGTAAAAATAACAATAATTTCTAATAGATCTTCATGATCCACTCTATGCTTAGAAACATGAATTAGCATTAAACAAACATCTGTGTATGTTGGTAGAAATGCATAGCCGAGACTCACCATAACACTGTTTTGTTTACAAATTTATATATTGTGTCTATTTCTACCAACATTTCAAAATTTGTTGTTGCAAAAAATGATCACCTCATGCAGATATGTCAATCATCTTGTCACATTGAGTAAAGTGTGACTGAATTCTTTCATTGTTAGAAAGGCAATGCTTGATTTTATGGTTTTTCCCAAGCTTCAGTTTACAGCTATTCTTAGCAGGCCAGTGTAATTCCTGCACAACAAATTTACAGAGTACTACTACACATTTGCACACAGTGATAAGCATGACAGCTCGTCAAGGGAGGCTTGATCACATTTTCTTCCTGATATATAGAATACTTATATAACCCATGTACATACAATATCTACCAAATCAAATTTGAATTATAATAATTTGAGCATTACTTTTTTGATTATTGGCAATTCCATTATGACATTAGATTATATAAATTCTATTGAATTTCTTAAAGCAAACAGTTTGATTTAATGCACATGTGACTTAGCCTTTAAATGTATTTTTCCAAGTTTAGTATATTGCATTTCCAAAGCTTAAAGCAGCCCTTCATCTTGGAAAGCACTTGTTATTAATATGTAATAAGCCATGGATATTAAGATGTTTATATATAGTATAGTAGAAGTTTCACATTTTCTTTTTCTTTTTTCTTTTTGTTCTTCTCTCATACATTGTATCCTGACTGCAGTTTCCCCTCCCTCTATTCCTACCCACCCCTTCTCCCCTTTCTCTCAGATCTACTTCTCCATTTTCCTTCAGAAAAAAAAAAAAAACAGGCCTCCCAGGAATATTAACCGAACACAGCATAACAAGTTACAATATGATTAGGCACAACCCTCCCCGCCCCATATCAAAGCTGGATGAGGCAACACTTAAGAGGAAAAGGGGTCCTAAGAGCAGGTGAAAGTGTCAGACACCCCCACTGTCACTGTTAGGAGTCCCAGCATAACACCGAGTTACACAACCATAACATATATGCAAAAGACTTAGATAAGACCCATACAGGCTCCTAGATGGTTCCTTCAGTCTCTATGAGCCCCTATGAACCCTGATTATTGATTCTGTGGGACATGGTCTTCTGGTTACTACAATCTTTCCAACTCTTCTTCTGAGGGGTTTCCTGAGCTTTGCCTAAAGTTTGGCTGTGGGTCTCTGCATCTGCTCCCATCAGTTGCTGGATGAAGCTTCTTTGATGTTGAGAATTGGCCTGAAATTACTGGTACTTTGTACATGGACATTAAATAAAATGCAAGGCTTTAGTGAATCTTTTTATGGAGAGAAGACAGAGCAAGAATGCTATGATGATAGGAGAAAATTACTGTAGGCCCTTGGTACTGTTGAACTGACTTTCTATCTGCTTTTCTTGAAAAAAAAAAAAAACAGAAAACAAAAATACTGTTCATAAAAAAGCTGTTCATAAACAGCTTCTGTTCTTTACAGATACTAGGACTGTGACACAACTCTGATATTGAAGTTCATGTTCTGTCAGGGGAAAAATGAAGAAAGAAAGGGGTTGATAGTTCTACCAGGTAGATTCCTTGGAGTTTAGATTGGGTCTGGAGCCACCATCTTGCACTTTCTCAAGGGCCTGGGTTATGTAATAGTCTGAGTGCTTAAATATGTCTATGTGTATTCATAAAGAGTTCTCCCTTAAAGCTAAAATGCTTAACATATGTCCCTCCCATCTCTCTGCTTTTGAATTCTCTCTTCATTAACTTCTTCAATATATTTACTTTGTTACAATATGTACGACATAAATTGCCTGAAGACACCCAATTAACACTGTCTTGTTTGTCTCCATATGTGTGAGTCTATGTGTATATAAGTTATGTTAATAATATTAACATTATATGTATAAAGAGATAGGAAAAGGAGTATATGGATCTACATGTATATTTATGTAAAAGTTACACATGAGCACACACATGGATAAGACACACACATTTATAATTTCCTATATCATTGAATTCAAACACAAACTTACTTCTGGTTTTGGACCCTGGGTTAAATGCTTTTAACAGTCAAGTAGTGAGATTTTTATGTATCCATAATGTTTATACCATAACTATAATATGTATGTTTCTTATTCTACGATTATAGTTATTGCTACATGAATACTTTATTCAGAACAGGGAAAATACCCATATCAAATATATTCCCTGCTATTGCTGCCAAAATGTTTTATACATAGTAAAAGATGAGTGATTGGCCCCTTAAACATTGAAATTACATAACTTTATGAAGCTTAGATGCAATTTCTTTTTTCCCTCTTATGCAATATGGATTATTAATAATAATTACTATTATTACAAATGAAAAACTCATTGGCAATTATTTTCATAGGTCTGCCAGTCAAGTTTCAAGTGAAATAATTGCTTCACAAGAGTCTCTAGTAAACTTGAAAACGTATGTAATAATAATAATTTATAGTAATAATTATTTCAGAAGCAGCTTTAAAGCTTAGAAAGAGTGGTTTGGGTTCAAATTCTAAAATTAAAGTGCTTGATTCTATTATTAGTACTGCTGGATATAAATAATTTTCTTACAGTGTTAATGTAGAAACTATTCAAATTTTTACCTTGGGCATCAGTACGCTTTTGCTGAGGTATTTTATGCATGTGCTTAGTATGTGGATAAGGACTGATGGCAAGTGTAACCTACTTTCTAGGGATAATGCTGTAGGTACTTAAGAAAGCTTCAGAAATGGGTGCCCAGTGTTTATTACCCCTCACGGACAGTCATGCGAGAACAAAAGAATTACCTCTTAACTTGCTACTTGCAAAAATCTATTTTTCAGAGAAAATTTTTTCAATATGTCTAATTCAATTAAATCAGTTTCTCTTTCAAAACTCACATTTTAAAATAGAGTTTTTATTTGAAACACAATTGCATCACTTTCTCCATTTTCTACTTTCTCCCTCTTTCTCCTGAAGTTCCTTCCCTTAAAGTGCTAACCTCTCACTCTCAAATTGACAGCCTTTTTTTCTTTGAATATTGTTGTCATATACATATGTCTATATGTGTATGCATACATAAATATGAAAACACAATCTGTTGGTTAATTTTGTTGTTTGTGTAAAGCATGGTTTCAGTGATGACTACTCTGCATTTGGACAACTGACTAGGGAGCTCGCCCTCACAAAGGCTAAGGCTCCTTCCCTCAGTGGTCACTTGTTTCCTGTAGTTCTTTATCTTATAGTAGGACATGTGTTCATTTCCCCTTTTCCTCATTAGAATATCTATTGACATTGACGTTGTTCAGATATTGTTTATGCAGCTATTTCTACGAAAGATTGTTTCATAGTAAGTATCCTGGTATTCTGACTTTTTCAAACTTTTGGATCCCTCTTCTGTGGTGTTCCCCTGAGCTGTAGATATAAGAGCTATGATAAAGATGTGTCAATTGAGGTTGAGCTCCCCATGATCCAGTGGTCCCTTTATTATATCTCATTATGGTTTTCTCTAATGGTCTCCATTTTCTGTAAAAAGAAATATTTTGTTCTGTTTTTTTTTTTTTTTTTTAACATGGGGTGATACCTACACTTGTCTGTGAGCATATGGATGAGATTTAGAAAGTAGTTAGGAATTATACTGGCCTAGAAACTTGGTGGTAGTAGATTCTTTTCTAAGGTCCATGACCTCACATCTTCTTTTTTTCACATGCAGTAAAATTTTGGGTTTTTGAGAGATATTTGTTTGAGTACATAGAATCACGCCTCTAGATATGAGAAATTCATTAGTCTTTCCTTCTTACTATTGTCATCAATTATGTTAATTAAAATACTTGCAATTTTGGCTTTTTATTGATATTTGGCTTTCTAATCATGTCTGAGGAAAAAAATGGGAAAGTCTGTATGAGGATGATAGAACGCTTTTCTTATCTTCTGCATGTCAACTTTTTAGTAATTATCATTTCAGTGGCAAACTGATTAATTTTTAATTTTAATTCACAAAATAATTATGAATGATACTTAAATTTGGGGATGTCATATGAAACCCAGACTTTTCATAGGCCCTGTGTTCTAAAGCACATTTAAAGATCTAATTACATTTTCCCACCTTGATACACTAGGAGGTAGCAGAAATTATTGAAAAATTATAATGTAAATATTTATATTTTTTGTTTGTTTTTAATACAGGGTTTCTCTATTGTAAATATTCTCTTATTTTAGATTATAATGTTCTAAATATGATTTTTATTAACTATTATACTGACTCTTATAGACATGTCCTTGCCATGAGACAGATATGTGTTATTCCTTCAATATATTTTTCATGTTTATTAATTCAGTTAGATTTAGATTTTTTAATATTGCAAAAGAGTACTAAATCTGTAATTGGATGAGACATGCTGCACACTGAACTGGCTACTTTATAATTTTGAGAGAAGTTTTCTTGACAGTTTCCTTAACTTTGCAATATCACTAACATACTTTGAAATTACTAATGGAATGGTCAAGTTTATTTCTCTGTTGCTCAGATAAAACATACTGACTGAAAGCAACTTAATACAGTGATTTATTTTATCCTACAGGCTATAGTCCATCCTTGAAGAAAGTCAAGGCAGTAACTCAAGCAGGAACTTCAGCAAAAAACATAGCAAATGCTGCCTACTGGCTGCCTGACTGGCTCATGCTCAGATTTCTTCCAAAATTCAATCCAACAGGTTTAGGAATGACCATGCCCACAGTGGTCTGAACACTCCTCCATCAATCATCAATCAAGACAACCTCTCATATTCATGGCTACATGCATAATTGATGATGGAAATTCCTCCAGAGAGATTCACTCTTTCCAAGTGATTCTAGGTTGTGTCAAGTTGGCAAATACAAACAAACAAACAAACAAACAAAAACCCCACATAGTTAAAGGCAATGCTCATCAGTGCCAAGCAAAGAGATGCAAAAACAGTGAGGCTCAAATTAATCTTTACTTGCCTTATTCTCTGGGAAATAAATGTTCTCTTTATGTCCTCAGAAGGATATTAAATAATAATATGAAGAAGAAAACCTAACAAACAATGTAGAAAATGTTGTTTATTACCTTCAAGAAATTTGCAATCTATTTACGGAGATAATACAATTACATATAAATAATTTATTTGATTCTCAGTTTCATAGGCAATAAAAAAGGATGGCAATTATTACACAGTACTGTGGGTTGTCAAGGGTGTACTAACAATGCTAATGTAATGAGAAATAAAATTTCTATGAGATTATGATTAATGAAGTTTGCAACTAGATATTTAATTGGAGCATCCTAACTGTACTGGCCTGCAGTGACAGATGCAGCTGCATATATGTAAATTCACATGGGTTTACAGGTGTGTGTATGTGTGTGTGTGCATGGATGCATGCATGTATTTGTGTATGTGTGTGTGTGTGTATGTGTTCTTAAGTGGCAGACATTCATCAGAACACTTTCCATATAGTGATTGTTTTAAATCACTCCTTCTTAATGGCATCCTGTGAGATTTTTTTATTACTCTATTTAGATATGGAACTAAATCAGTTAGAATAAAATAGTGAATGATAGAATTGAGAATAAAACTGAGAATGCTATAAAATGCTTTCTCAGTTAGCATTTGCCTTTATGATATGATATTATTTCTAGATCCTCCTACTGAACCTATTATATTTTGATTCTCAGGAAAGTGAACATCAGTTGTGAAAATCTGGAAGGAAAAGTCTGGGTGAGTGCCTGCATTTCATCTCTTTGAAGTCATTTTCCAAACTCTAATGTAATTCCTCATATGCTCTGAGGGAGATGTTTGTGTCTTCAGATCCATCCATAGCTAAACATCTCCCTTCTCCTACCAATTATAGACATGCAGTTGGGGATTTAGCTCAGTGGTAGAGCGCTTGCCTAGCAAGCGCAAGGCCCTGGGTTTGGTCCTCAGCTCTGGAAAAAAAATAGACATGCAACAGATAAAGAGAACATAAAGGATTCATACCTAAACATACATATTTTTATTCCTTTTCAACATATATAAGATAGATTTCAACATGGCAGGACTCTGATGAGAAATATGAAAGTTAGTAGTAAAGGTTTAATTGATACAGTGCTCAAAAATAAATTGTGTAAACATCACATGAAGCAATCACCTTGCCTGTATGCTTCTTCATGCACTGACAGCACATGCTTTTGGAACATCATTCTTGCTTTATAGGCAGCAATGTCACACAGACATTTCTTAAAGATGTATTTCCAATTACATATGTATTATGTCTCAGTGCATATGTATATGTTAGTACAGTGTTGGGACTGAACTTAGGTCCTGTGCAAAAACTTAGGTCCTCAGAGTTCTTAAGCACTGACCAGTGCCCCCATCCACGCTCTAAGCTTTTGAAAGAATAATTTCTCTTTCTATGTAATGTGCAAATGTGCTTCAGGACATGGTGTACTGTGATATACATTGCATTGAATCCTGAGCAGTTGATGACCTCCAGCAAGCTAAAAGTAATTGCATCAAATAAATAAAACCATAGATTCAGTGTAAAGAGCTCCATAGATTAGAGTCAATTGCAAGAGTACTGACCATGAGTAACAATGTAAATAAAATAGCAGTAACCAAGAAAGGAACTCAAGTCTTGATTTGAGTTCATCAATACCTAAGACACTTCTAGTGTTCTCAAATTCCCCAAACCGTAAGAACCTTCCACTGTAACCATTCAAGAGACAGAGTCAAAATAGTCTTTTGCCCCTTATTGGTCCAATATCAGTAACATTTTTGATATTTTGAATAACTGCTGTATTGCTATTAATATTATTATATTTATATGTTAGGCCATGATATTCTCCTTAGTTTCTCAATGTCTTATATAAATAGAAAGTTGTTGAATATTTCTAATATTAAAATATTTCATACAGGGTAAATTTAAGTAGATCAATATTTATTCAGCACTAACATTTAACAAATGATATTTTCACATTGTTTAACTCACAGGTATTTTTCCAGAAAGAAAAATACAGGAAATGAAAATAAAACACTCATCATAGATCTTAACACATCACTTTGTACTAAAACTGAGAAATTGTTAATAGCTCTGAGGTAGAGTTAAAGAATGTGTCCTTTCATTGCGTTTTCCTAGACTCATTATGTGTTTCACAGTTGTTATGTGTAGAATAACAACCGTATTGTAATGTAGTATTTATTTTTCATTTTGCACTTTTGCTGCAGAAACTTCTAATCAGAATATTTGATTTCTCCATGAAAATTAATTATTTGCATAATCACAAGTAAAATTAAAACATGTTAAGAGCAAATTTCAGTGATGGAGGGACTCCAGTAACTTCTAGGGCCTGTCATTCCTTCAAATTATATGCATGTAATCATGATTTGAATTTTTTTTAATTTTAAGAAATTTTGCCATCCTTCCTATGAAAAATGACACAGATGTAATGTCTTGGCAGAATTCTGCACCCAGCATTTGCTCATGCAGAACTCAATAACTTGCACTGATGCTTACTCACATCTAAAATCAATACAAAATTACTTAACTTTTAAAAACGTACTAAATTATACTACATCTTACATATACATATGATTTCAAATAAAGTCCTAGGAGTGTGACCATATGTGTACTCTGATTTGATTATAAGACCTAGTAAGTAATGAAAACATGCAGAAGCCTGTGAAGCTAGACAAAACTGTGTTATACTTGCTGTTAGTACTCTAAAATGTTATCTGAACTAAGTTCCAAACTTACAATAGAATATTATGTCTTAAAATAACACAATATATCTGTTTAGAAAGTAAAAATTATGGGCTTGAATTCTGTTTCATGGTGAAAGCTGGTTTATCGCATATGTGTTTCTAAGTTTTATCTTTTATAATGCAAAACACGTTGAAAATTAAGTTTGGTCACATATTGTCTAAGAAGACTAATTGAAAAGAACTTAATTTTGATGGAAGACTACCATTTCATTGCTGTGGGATGTTAGTTAATCTCATATATGAGCAATAATTTGTACAATTGACATTTTAATGCCTGTCATACCTATCCCATGAAGACAATGTAATGAGATGATATAATTGCATTTGAAATTGTTGGTTCTTATAAAAATTCTATTTGTGGAGACATTGTTAATAGCAAAACTACACAAAGTTTCCACTAACATATTGAATATTTTCATTTTATTAACTTGGTTATATAAATTAATATAAATATATGTTAATGAGATATTTATAGTGACTGGAAATTATAGTTAGTCATGTGGAAATGATTCTGTCATTTTGTTATTAAGTAATGTTTATAGTTTTCCATTTTATCAACATAAAGTTAGGATAGTATCTATCATATGGTAATATCAATATCAAAAAGAACTGGCAAAGAGATTCTTGCCTCACTCTGAAAATCCAAAGCATTTCATGGAGGCGTAAAAGTACATGGCATAGGTATTGCATATAAATTTTAATACTGAGGCCATCACAGCTAGATGTCCCTAGTAGAACCAGCAAGAAAGTAACAAATTTGTATAGAAAAGAAATTATTTAATAAACAGTATTTCAAACAATATTTTTCATTGATATTATACTCATTTTGGAAATGATTTATTACAATTTGTTTTGGTGCTCGTTTCTATAATCATCTGTTATTGCAAGTATCTCAGGCTTGTTTTGAAATATGGTCAAACTCAAATATAATAATTCTTCAGTGTAATTTTGTTTGTGGATGTTCTGAGTTCTGAGTTAATTTTGCATTTTGATGTAGAATTAGGGATACATGGTAAATTCTTTATTTAGTCAATGATATTTACTAAGTAATGGGGTGCTTTGAAATAAAAGCATGCTCAAATTCTCACTATTGTAAAAATATCCCTCCCCTGTGTGTTAGCATCATTGCTTGGACCATCCTTTGGTTCATTCTCATGCCCTCCTTCTCCTCTCAAATGCTACTGTACCAAGAGCATTCTCTGATCTTCTGATCTAATGGTAGCTATTCTGCTATCACTATGTATTTAATGTAACTATTTCTAGTCTTATGCAGACAGTCTGAACACAGAATCTATTGGATGTAGACTACTTTCTTCTTAGATTTTCACAACTGAACACATATGTGAACTTAAATTCCTTGTTCATTGTATCTGCTCTGATTTTGAAATCCATCACACAATTTAGGACTTGACACACAACTTGAATTCAGTAAATTTTCTATAATGAATAAATGTATTGAGCAACAATAAGATATTTTAATTAATGATAACAAATAAGGTAATGTGGGAGATCAAGAAAACTTT
The DNA here is from genome assembly GCF_949786415.1 of Peromyscus eremicus. Taxonomy (NCBI): domain Eukaryota; kingdom Metazoa; phylum Chordata; class Mammalia; order Rodentia; family Cricetidae; genus Peromyscus; species Peromyscus eremicus. The sequence continues at coordinate 8,803,974 of NC_081435.1, forward strand.
CTGTGAGTAAGTACCTTAATCAGGAAGAAACATTATTTTCCTTATGAAATATAGCTAGTAGGTCATGTAGCCAAGAATGGAATTTATATGTGGAAAATTCACTGACTCTACTATTATATAATTTTGCTATAAAATCTAATTTACTTTCAACTCTTCAGCAGCCTACAGCATAATCATAAATGCAATTTATACTAAATTTGTGCAGATTAGATACATATTGATAAGGTAAATGAATTACATTTTTGACATAAAGAAAACATCTCCAAGGCATATCAAATTTAAATTGCTTGAGAGGAGTAATAAATATGAAAAGTTTAGATAGAGAAAACATATTATATATATTGTCACAAACATAAAATATGAAAGGATACTTTTATCGAAATTAGTAGACAACACAGTAATATTTGTGAAGTGCTTTAAAAAATGCCATCAACTTATAATTCTATGAAAAGATAAGGAATATTTTTTAGACAAACAGGTGTTAAACACAGATGAACTACAAAAATGTTAAAGGATTTATTTTAGGAGAATATTATTGCAAAACTTGAGACTTTTTAAATTTTATTTTTATTTTTATTTTAATATCACTTAAGAAGATTACTAGATCTTACTTCTAAAAAGTAGAGAGAAGCACATATAGTTAGGTCCCATGTTCTGTTTTGTTTTCCAAAACAAACATAAGACAATTGAAAAGTAAGAAAGGCCTGAGGACAAGACAGTCCAACTATGCCACATCATGCTCCACTTCTTCCATTTCTCACTCTACCAAAGGATGTGAAGCAAAACACATAAATACATCTTTGGCAAACTAAAAATGCCTTAATAGCAAACTGACTGAGTTTAAAGTAACTCTGGTCCACATGTCCTCATCCCTATTCCCACTGGAGGGGAAAGTGTGGGAAGTTATCAAGAGCTTCAACTCTGAACCAAAATTCATCCCAAATGATCACTTCACAACCCTGAAGATGCTATGATAGTGTTCCAACTGATAAGACCAGGCAAGGACTTAATGGGTTTGTACTAAAACTACTTAATTCTGAGGAAAAAAAGACTGATTGTAGAGACAGGGAAGGGAAATAAATATAAGAGGATCTTCAGAATATTACCCAAAAATGTTGTCTACCATTATAGAGAGTGAATATCTCCACTTTATTATTGTTTTAATGCCAATGTCATTAGTGTTTCTCGGCAAAGCATGAGAACTAAGGTATTACACTTAAGCCCTTCTCCATCCCAGTGTTGTAAGTAAAAATAACTAGCAATAGGTTTCAGCATGTTTGGAAACCGTGGCAAGATTGATAATGCTTATGTAAAATCTTGTAATGCTTTAATGCAGTGTCTTCATTACCAGACTATCAGGATTAAGAGTAGGAGGTGCCAGGTTGGGGAGATAACTAAGAACACATCTATCGTGAACTTAGATTCAAATTCACTTAAAACATTACTAGTAATCTGCTAAGTAAATAAAACATTAGAATGAATATAAAATAACCAGAAGAATTAAAATAATAGAAACCACTAAAACTAAGAACTAAAGAGAAAAAATTTAGCTAGGGGAAGGAGATCTGTTAAAACTTATACCTAATGTTTTTCCTAATAGTGGAAGACTATTTGTTCTCATATCCAAATTAAGAAATCATCATAGGTATGAAATTTTCCACCTGTGACTTTATGTTCACTGAATATCACAGTCAGTGTGGTAAGTCAATAATATAAAATCTAATGCATATTAAGATTGCCAATTTCTATATACATAACTAAATATCTTATTTAGATATAACCAGGCATTTATGCAGTACATTCATTTTATTTGTCTATCCCAAATTTTCTTTTTTATTGTTTTGTATATGTGTGTATATGGTTCTATAATGTCTGAAATAATTCTTGGAAAAAATATGTAAATTTGAGAATGTACATTATTTGGTTTCAAAATCTGCTATGATCCTGTTGCAGTCTAACATCGTTATGAGAAACACCTCCAGGTTTGTGGGACAGGATTTGCAGTGAAAATGCATCTACACATTCAACTGATTTTCAAAAATGTTCCAAGGTAATGAATCCTTTATACCAGTGGGACTGCACAGTCAATCTGTACCGTAAACATAAGTCACTACTCCTCCTTAACATTATGTTAACAAATATCTTGGCCTGGCATGGTGACACATGCCTCTAATGTAAGTACAGGAGACTGGGGAGGCCGGGGTCAAGGTCAAGGCTTTTATCACTTACACCTGAATTTGAGGCCAACTCAGGAATGATTTGGAACCAGAATGATGTCACTTCTGTTAATCAATTCTGCCATCACCAAGAAGAGGGGGTAAATAAAATTGAGACCAAATGAAGATATTGGAAAAAGTGTATCTGTCTAAAAATGTAAATTAGTGTGATTTATGTCTGTGAATAGAACTAACAAGTGTTGAACTGGAATAAAAGACGAAATTTATATTGTACACTTTATACTTTTTGAATGTTCAACCTCATGTAAAAATATTGCTGACGAATAAAATTAAAAATTGAGATTCCACAAACATTCTGCATTTCTTTTTAAAACTTGATGTAAATCAATAAATGTTTGAAAGTTAAGTATCCCACAAAATGTTTTTCATTTTGCTTAGGCATATGATGTTTAGCATATAAAATAGAGAAGAGATTAATAAATCCATCTTTGTTCTATTGTTTTTTTGTTTGTTTGTTTTGCTGCTGTGATAACTATCCTGATAAAATTCCACTGAAAGGAAAAGGGTGGTGGTGTTGTGTTCCCCAAAATATTGTGTACCCTAATAAACTTATCTGGGGTCAGAGAACAGACAGCCACTAGATACAAAGGCTAGAAAATGGTGGCACTCACACCTTTAATCCTAGCTTTCCAGAGGTAGAAATCCCTCTGGGTCTCTGTGAGTTCAAGGCCACATTGGAAACAGCCAGGCATGGTGACACACGCTTTTAATCCCAGAAAGCAGCCTTTAATCCCAGGGAGTGATGGTAGAAAGCAGAAAGATATATAAGGCGCGAGGACCAGGAACTAGAGGCATTTGGCCTGGTTAAGCATTTGGCTGGTTAAGCTTTTAGGTTTTGAGCAGCACAGTTCAAAGTTGAGAGCCATTTGGATATGAGGACACAGAGGCTTCCAGTCTGAGAAAACAAGACCAGCTGAGAAGTTGGCCAGGTGAGGTTAACTGTGGCTTGTTCTGTCTCTCTGATCTACCAGCATTCATCACAATAACTGGCCTCAGGTTTGATTTTATTAATAAGACGCTTTAAGATTCCTGCTACAGGTATCACTTGGGTTGCAAAATTCAGGTTACAGTTTATCACGATGGGGAAATCAAAGTGTGAACTTCCAAGAGCTAGCAACTTCACATACAAGGAAAAGCAGAGAGAAATGTATGTGTATATGCACATTTTCTTGCAAAAGCTAAAATATCTGGAACATTCATAAATAGATAATAAGTAAGCAGTATAAAACCACTTTGGAAGATGCTGAATACTCTTTATAAGCATAACAAAAATTACAGGCTCATTTGTAGCTATTTACTCAAAAACAGACAGTACAAATATTCATGTTCTATGGTGCTTTATTTGGAATTTCTGAATATCTGAAGCAATCAAATGTCTGGGAGAAATCCCTAGTAAACAATCTCTTGCAAATTCATACTGCTGAATGTTATTTATAATAATGAAGCTTACTTAAACTAGACAGGAACTAAGGTAAAAATACATTGGCAACCAAAATATGTGTAATACCAAATGTAAATTCTGCATCATGATTTTAAGTAAGAGTAATACCTAGATTTGAGGCAAGCTCAGGGAATGAAACATGGCTGAAGAATACTTTATGAGTGATATTTATTTAATATGCCTCAACGTTTCAGGCATATTGGCATGGCTCCATTTATTTGTTAAAACAATCATATCATATAGCTAAGAACAACACAATATCAGTTTTTCCTTTGTAAATCTCATTGACAAACTGTTTAAAAGTTATAAATAAAAGGTAGCAGAAACATAAAAGCAATCCTGCAGAATCTTCAGTAATAAACAAAATGAACTTTATATGAACTTTATAATTTATGATAAAGTACATAATTTATCAAGATTATTATAAAATAAAATCAAGAAGTAATAGTATACACATAATTAGAGTTTTCAAATCTTGAAATTCACATAGAAAGTAGAAACAGGCTAGTCCATGACTATAGCCAAGGGTAGGAATGATCTTACTTAGTTATTGATAAAGCAATGACTATTGGTAAAACAAATGAATAGTTCAAGGAAATGCACCAACCTGATCAAATTGTCATTCTATTGAACAAGAGGAAGATTCACATTGCTTGTAATAGTCCATAACTAGTCATAGAACTAAATGAGATTTACTAAAATATCACAATTATAGAAGTAAATAATATTTACTAAATATTCATTTATATGGATTTCTCTCTCTCTCCGTCTGCCTTTCCCCACTCTTGTGTGTGTGTGTGTGTGTGTGTGTGTGTGTGTGTGTGTGTGTGTGTATGAGCTAATGTTTTGTATTTTCTTCCATCATGCTCTACTTTAGCCCTTATCTTTCAATACAGAATTTTTCACTGACCCTGGAGCTACCTGTTATATTCTAGCAAGAAAGAACTAGACGTTTACCCACCTCTCTCACCCCAACTCACCCCCATTTGCATTTGCAGTGCTGGGATTATAGACATGAATTGCCTCATCTACATTTACCTGTGTGCCAGGAATCTGAACTCAGTTCCCCATGCTTGAGTAGTTAGCACTTAAGGTACTGAATCATTTACCCAACTCTTATTTTGAAACATTCAAGTGTCTTATCATTAGTTATTTCTAGTAAGTAATTTCAGGCCAAAAAATTACTACAGAAGCTTATAATTTTATAAATCCAGTAAAATTTTTATTCAATGTCTCAGCCTTGTGTCCACATTTGAATTAAACACGTGTGCTTCTCAGTCTGGCAATAGATGAAGTTGATAAGATTCTGTCAGTTACTCTACCATGGTTTTGTTGGGTGATGATTGGTTTCTCAAAATCTTTATGTTTGGGACTTTAGTCTAACCTTCTTAATTTTTTATATTTTCTCTCTTTATTGCAAAAGCCTTTCACTTAATAGACTTTTGGATTGGCATTTACTGTTGCTCCTAGGACTTTCTGACATAATTTCTCTGTCCTTTGACATCAATTGTTTTCATGAAAAGAAAATAAGCTAACCATAATATCACCACTCTTAGTAGAAACTGTCTTTATTTCTCTAGATTTTTTGAAGAATTCTCTCTCTCTCTCTCTCTCTCTCTCTCTCTCTCTCTCTCTCTCTCTCTCTCTGTGTGTGTGTGTGTGTGTGTGTGTGTGTGTGTGTATCTGGGTGTTTGTCTGACATATACATCAGAGTGGGGTGTGTATGAGTGTAGTCCTTCAAGTATATACCATATGTGTGGAGGGCTCTAACTATTCTCTGTTAGGCTCATTTCATAAACATTTATCAGTTATTTTTCTATGGTATCTTTAGGCACAGCTTACCTTATTTTTATATATTTGAGATTTTCTCAAATACTTGTTTCATAAATAGAGATCTTTTATAAAAAATTAAGGAATTTACCATATCAAATGATTTCTATCTTTACCTTTTAGAATATTGGACCTCCTTATATTGACACATTTCCTTTCAAATGTTTGGTAAGTGTAGTCCTCTCTCCTCACCAAGGTACTTTCTCTTTGAAGCAGGTAGAGACCATTACAGCCAATGACAATAATGACTGTAGTGGGTAGCCGTTCCAGCTTTGACCTGGAAGTACCACCCCCTTTGAGGCTTTGGTAACTGTCACGCCTACAAGGCGGAGCTGAGAGAGGACCCCTGAAGACACAAGATCTGGATGGGGGAGCTCTCTTGGTTCCTTGACCCTGGATGCTAGAGGTAGACGGAGCAGAGTTCTCCAGAGAACACTGCCGGATTGCGCTACACCTTTCCCAGACCTTGTAACCTATCCCTTCACTTGTAAGTTACCCCACAATATAAACCTCCCTTTTAACTACGTGGAGTTGCTTTAATAATTTCACCAATATCTGGTGGGGCAAATTCCAAAGGCCTGGGTGGCTCCCATCCTCAGCTTCCTCCCCAGCTGGAGGGCACTTGAAGCTGCAGGATACTGCCTACAGAGCTCCGTAAAACCAGGAAAAACCTACATGGTTCCATTCCTGAAAAGGAGCTAATCTGGTCTCAGTTCTGCGACAAGTTTTGCCCCCAGACCAGCGAAACCGCTGTGAGTGAGGCTCCCTGAGTGTGGGCTTCCTGCCCTAGCCCGAGGCTTCCACAGTTTCACCTAGTTAAAATAGACTCGGCACTGTCCCTAGAGGCACCCTACTTAGGCACAGAGAGGGTTTAGAGCCATGCCTGCTGGCAGACCTCCTGTCTGTAGAGACAGAGAGTGGCTTAGAGAGGCCTGGAACTCTCCATGCCCTGAAGCTCCAGGGAGTCACCAGAAGAACTGCCTACTGCCTGTCCTCACTCTGCCACCAGCCAAGGCATTCAACAGGACCTACTTTGGAGCTATACCAATGCCTCCTGCTGGCTGAAAAATGCTACTACACCCCCCAAAACACGGAAAGGTAAGATAGGCACCCAGTGTCTTATTTCAAGTAAAAGTACTTGATAATTTTACACCTTAAAACTGACTAACAAATTTTGAGTAATTCTTATAATATGGCCAACAACATTACCTCACAAGAATTTAAAAACTTTTTTGCCTGTATGATGAATGGCATTTTCCTGGAAATATATGACCTTCCTAAGGCGTATCTGGCCTATATCATTTTGACATTCATCGTAATAATTCACACAGTGTTCAAACACTGGTTTAATAACAAGAACAAAGATGAGTCATTATTGGGACTGACACAGGCTTTAAAAGATAACAATAAAAGCTTACATAAAAGATTCTTTCTCTGGAATCTGCTAACCAGGATTTACAAAACAAACTTGTACCCAAAATTGATTTTATTGATAATAAACATAAATATTTAATAGATAGAGTACTAACTCTCCAAAATAAAGTTATGACTACTCAGACACTATATATAAAAAAAGATTATCAATAATTGATAAGATAAGGTCCATGAAATCATGTGTTTCAAAAAATGTAAAAACTTCCAAGATTCCATGAAAAATCTAAAATCCCTTACAAGAGAGGAGGTTCACTCCCTAAAACAGACCCTAGGTGCTGGTTTACAAGCCCTAAAAAAACTCCCCCATCTAGATCTCGGGTCTTCAGGGGTCCTCTCTTGGCTCTGCCTTGTAGGCATGACAGTTACCGAAGCCTCAAAGGGGGTGATATTTCCAGGTCAAAGCTGGACCGGCTATCCACTACAAATGACAGCCAATCAAAATGCAGAGTGGTGGAACTCATTCCCAATTACTATATCCACAAAAACCCTCCGGTACCTAAGGCCAAGGAATCACTGAGAGAGGATAAGGGAGCTTCCTGTGAGACTGTGTCTCCTAGAAATGTCAGAAGCTGCAATCATGATTCATCACCACCCTGACTATCTAAACACGAGATAAACAAAGATATAAACAACAGACATGCAAAAATGGAAAGAGGAAAGCTCAGAACACCTCAATTCTAGGCCAAAGCTACAGACAATAAAGGAACCCTGAGAGTGGGAGGAATGGCCTTGCCCAGAGAGAGGCACGTCAGTTGGTTTTCTGAAAGGGAATGGTATCAGAGCACCACAAGACCAAGTTCTCAGCACCAAGGATATGTATTTGTCCCAGAGAGACAAGGGGCAGGGAATAAGAGACAAAACCATGAGAGAGAGGATAAGGGAGAATGGGAAAAGAGCAAAGGAGAGGGGGCGGGGATGTTTGTCCCGGGGATGAGAGTGACAAAGGACTGCATCTCCACACAGAAGACAGATGTGGCCCTTGGCAAATGGTGGTTCATAAAGGTAAAAGGAGAAACCCCATGTTAGAATGAATGTTTAATTTTAATTGTGCATGTTAATTTGGTGAGCCAATGGGGTCTTTTAATTGCTGGACTTCAGTAATTTGATAGCTGGACCTTGGTAGCCAGCCTCAGGAGGAGAAAGTGGCCAAATAAAGGAATAGACCTTGATGGCTAACTTTAGGAATGCAATCTAGTGGTTTTTAGCAAGGCAGAGGGAATGGGGGAGAAGGACAAGGCCTTCCAGAGCCATGTTTGCCATGCTTGGGCTGGTTAGAGTCCCTTCATTATCTAATGTCTAATATTTAGCTCTAAAAAGATGCTTGCAAGTTACAAAGGATGACCAGCTGCTATTTATGCATTTGGGTATTTGTGTGTATGTACACATACTTAAATATTTGTAATAGCAGTTAATGAAACAAGAGACCATGGATTAACATGAACAAAGAAGGTTATATGGGAGTTTTGGGAGGGACAGAAGGAAGGGAAGGGAAGGGAGAAATAATATAGTTATAATATAGTCACAAGAAAAGGAAATAATTTAAAGATTTTACATTTTCCAAAGCTTTCTTTCCCTTTTTCATATTACAAAAATACATTGCACTGTGTTCAGGTTCAATGGCTATGTCTTCTCCCACCAAGTCAGTGAATATAATTTTTTTTATTTTAGCTTTGAATTTTAATTCCTGTAACTTTCTGGCAATCTTTGTTTATCCAGATTCCCTTTTTACTCACAATTTGTTAATAGTTTCTGTTCTTCACTGCAGAATTTTAGAAATTTCTTACTATGGATATCATCAACTTATATTATTCAATTCTGGCATATCTTAAAGAGTTTTGATGTTTGTTTGAATCAAGTTAATCTGTACAAACCAAATCCGAACTATTACTTCTCTGGCTCACTAGTTTTCAAACATTTCTCCTTGACCCCAGCTTCCTTTTTAGCAGGGCTTTAGTTCCTTCTGTTTGTGAAGTGTCATGATCAGTCAAGGATTTGTGCATTTTATATGATGTAGGCATGAAAACTCTCTAGTTCATATTACAGAGTGAAGACTAGAGTCTTCTCAAGTTGAAATGGCCTTGGGAATATCTAACTCAATGCAATTCCAAGGCTTCTAGTATTTCTTCCCCTTCAATGTCTACATTTTCCATAGAACCTTTTCACTCTTTCTTTGACCTCTAAACAGCTATGTTGAAATCTGTTTTCCTAGACAGACAGTATAGTGGTTATTAGTGTGGAATTTAATCAGGTAAATTAGCCCACCATGACTGCGTGGAATTGCTGCTATTGCAGTCTTGAGTTACCAACCACAAAATTCTAAATTTTTGAAATTGTAGGTTAAACGATGATGGGACACCATTTCCCCAATTGAATACTTTATAAAGAAATAGTCCCTTGAAGCAATCTGCTATTTGTCATTAACTTTTTATGGAGTTTTTATAGCTTTTGGCCTATGTGAATGTTACAAACATCCAATAAGTATCCAAACAGGTTTAAACATATCCTCTGGGAAAAATAAATAAAGTATGTGTTATGGCAAAAATGAAAGTCCAAATTGCTGTTTTATGGAGTCCTTATGTTCAACTTTTAAAACAGCAATATCTGCAGAATTTTGGCCTGTGTACTATGACAAGCCAGTAAGCTGTTTCTTTGTACTCATTAGAAGTCAGTATTTGGTCTTCTGTATAGTGGCCCAAATGGTACACATGGTTAATGGTGTTTATAATGTTTACATAGAAAGAGAAAACAAGGAAAATCTTTGTCAAGAGATGTTATTAGATCATTTTGAAGCATCCATGATGGAGCACAGAAGAGGAATACAATATGCAGATGCCCATAAGCATACATTAAGTACATGACAGGATATCGTAATTTCTGTATTTTGTACATCCTAGGCATTACTATAAATATCATTTTATTAGTTATAAAAAATCCAGCTTCTGTGAAAATTGCTTGTTTGCCTCATTCTGTACAATGTGTGGTTATCACAGAAAAATAGTGTACTAATTTAGATACACTTCCTTTTAGATTTCATTTATTTCCAAAGCTGTATTCATGAGCTTTGTTTTTCCCCAGTACTGAAGATGGAGCACAGGATAAGCTCTCTGCCACTGAACCATACCTTCAATCCACCATGCCAACTTGTTTTTAAAGATATATGTTCTAATCTTTAATATATTTCCTATAGAGGCTTCCCCTCCAGAGAGGCATGAATACTTGGAAAGAAAAATCATCCTTAATTCTAAATGTAAAACAAATTGAAGAAGGATACTGTGTAAAGCTTATGCTTTGCATAGGCACTTATGAACATGGATTCCACAGAGAAGTGAGGTCATATGTGGGATAAGTTTTAAGAGAACAGTGCATTTTAATTTCCAGATGTGTCAAGGATTATGCAAAGAAATTCAGTAATTTCAGAATTTTCTTCCGTTTTCCTAACGAGCTCACAATGTTTTACACAGACAACATGTACATACATTGCTCTGGGTGCCTTTCCTCCCTTCTTTCCTTCCTCCCTTCCTCCCTCCAACTATCCCTCCCTTCCTTGCTTCCTTCCTACTCCCCTACCCTTCTACCTTCCTGTCTGAATCTCTTGCTATAGTTTCAGTCTGTGCATATACTGAAATGTTATATTATACAGAAATAGTTCATCAATTAGTCCATCTTCTGTGGCCATCACATTTTTTAACTGAAAGTGATGTTGGAAGAATATATTTTCCATATTTTTACACTAAAATTATAGCTATCAGTTATATGTACATTTTGTGACACTTCTCCCATAATAGTATAATAGAAGTGCTCATACGTCATATCTTGTTGCTCATAAACATATGAGACATTTGATACATACATTATAATTTTCTGAATATAATGATGGAACATCTCATTGCAGCCTTATTTGTTGAACTAGTTCCATGAATTTATGAGTTAAATATTTTAATAGTTGAATTTTACTATTTTTCCTAGCTTTTGATACAGAATTCAGTAAAATACATAATCTCCAGCTACTTAAATTCCAGGAATCTTACTCAGATACTGAGTATAACTGGTTTTTAAAGTGTTATTGTAGATCAGTAATTTTTCTACTCTTGAAGTATGTTGTGTAGAACAAAAATCGATAAAACTACAATTTATGAAATTGATATCAGTTCCATTTTCTGATATTCCAGTCAGTGTTTCTGGTAATCTCATTATTTTAGTGTGTCCTCTTGGGGCTATGCAGCTTGACTGCCAAAACTGCAAGATTAGGGAAGATTTTAACACTTGGCTCCAAGAAAATTTAAATTCCTGAGCTGATCTTATTTCTGGCTTTCAAAAAGTAGCAGTTAAGTCATGTCTTTTCAGCCTGAGACTCTATAGAATTACTCAGATAAATAAGTGAATGAAAACATGTAAAATGTCAAAAGCAAGCAGAAGTATGCAAAGATACAAGTTGCCTGGAAACAGCACATAGCACAGGTTCAAAGCAGTCTGTGCACGATCGCACATATGCGCAGATATCAAAAGAAAGACGAAGGGCAGCATCCTGATATTCACCCAACCTTCAAAGAAGAGCCTCTAGAGGAAGTGAGGAAAGAATGTTTTAAGCCATATCATCCTCTGAGATTGCACGTCTTGCAAAGACAGAGATTGAGATGAATGACAACTTTCTTTCAGAATGCTATCCTTAGCCTCTGGTGGAAGCCACGTGATTCATACACAGGCTGGCAACTCCTTTGTTTTCTTGAAGAAAGATATGTTTTGGGAGAAGCTTGGGTCAAGAGTTCTTGGGTTAAAATTTTTTTTCTTTATTTTATTTAAAAATGCAATGGTTGTAATGGGCTGCATACAATATATGCTTCAGTGAAATTCTCCTTTAAAGTAATATAATTCATGAATCTTTGTTTCATGAAAATAATTAGTTATTTCATAAGTAGTTGTTTATATTAGTATTTGCTAAGATTTCTTAGGCACTTTTCAAGATATTACATACAATGTTCAGATAAAATTTCTCAAGTGTTGAAATCTATTCTCAATATGATTTTTATTCCCATTTGCTAAGGTATTGCAGTATCCAGGCATTGATAGAACTTGGTTCCAAAAGTGATAATAGAGTTATCATTCAGAATTTGTAAACTATTTTGATTTTATAAATTAAGTTTATATAAATGTATCCATTTACTATCATGTGGCTGTGGAGTTACATAGTTGAGTCTTGGCATAGGAAAACCTGACGATAGATAAGGAAACAAATAGATATTGAATTTTCTCTCCAAAAAGAATCAGAACCTGCTGAGAATCAAGGAGTCTCCTCTAAGTGGAATCCTGTTCATCCTGTAAATTCATTTTCTCTGCACTTTCAAAGTCATGGAACATTCAGAATAAAGTAAAGTCTGTCCGGCATGGTGCAGTTTTTTTTTTGGGTTTTTTTTGTTTGTTTGTTTTCTTTTTACAAGGCTTGGATTACTTTACTGGAAAAATATATAAAGCAATATTGTGAGCATTTAAGTAAATGGCCGGAAGCTTTCTTAAATAAATCAATTAATGGCAAGATCAGATCATTTCATATTTTAAAATTAATAAATTTCCAGTAACTTGAGACCATCGACTTCATAGCAAAAGGGATTTCTGGTGTGGTTATGTATCTGTCTCCCTCACCCAGTTATCAGTGTTTGTAAATTAAATACGAATGTTTGGGACTGCACTTTTCCATAATAAATATCATTTGATACTGTAATAGTGAAAACAGATTAAGCCTTCACCTGAAACAACAATAAAAATGTGAAAAATTTTAAGGAGGAATTATTTTTGAGATGTGATATATCAGACTGGTATACTTAGCTCTGAAGAGTCCAACTGGATATGAGGTACAACTATGTTTTGTGTAAATGAAGTGGAAGTATTAAGGCAACTCCATGTAGTTAAAAAGGAGGTTTATTTGGAGGTTTTACTTACAACAAGTAAAGGGATGGGTTACAGGATCCAAGAGAGGTGAAGCGCAGTCCAGTGGTGTTCCCTGGAGAACTCTGCTCAGTCTGCCATCCAACATCCAGGACCACCAGGAACCAAGAGAGCCACACATCCAGCTTAGGGGCTCTCTTCTTGGCCCCCCTCAGGCTCAGGCCATAGGTAGGTGTGACAGTTACCGGAAGCCTCAATGGGGGGTAGTACTTCCAGGTCAAAGCTGGAACAGCTATACACTAACCATGTTTCAAAGGGTTTCTGTCTTCTGATATTTGTTAGAGGAAGCTAGGTGAATATTGTTAAACAAATACGTTATGTTTAAGATGAAGAACTGAGTAGAAATGAAGAAATTTCTCAAAATACATTTGAAATTCTTTTATGTGTATTTGTTTGCCTGAATGTACAACACGCATGCTGGAGCTGATGGCGGCCAGTAGAGGGCAGCAGATATACGGGGGGTGGGGGAGGGCGGGGAAGGAGAGTTACAGCTGCCAACGAGCTACAGTGTGGGTGCTGGGAAAGGAACTGAGCAGCTGTAAACATTCTTCCTTATTTTTTCTCTTTCATTTGTGGAATTATAATATAATTACATCACTTCTTCTTTCCCTTACTCCCTCCAAACCATTCTATATACTTTTATATGCTTTCTTCCAAATTCACCACGTCTACTTTCATTAATTGCTGTTATATGCATATAAAGTATAGTTACATGACCATTTTATTTTGGATAATGAACTGGTGTGCTATTCCTCTGGGAAAAATATTTATCCCACCCCACAATTCGTTGGTTACCTTTAGTGCTTTGTGAAGGGTTGAGGCCTTGAAGGCTTTCTCCTGTCTACTTTGGCATGTCAATTGTTTTTATTATCAGTTCATGTTTCAAAAGTCATGTTGGTTAGACTCTATGTGTGTAGTTTCTGATATTACTAGGAGACACAGTATCACAATAAACTCCCTAATTCTTTGACTCTTAAAATCTTCCTTCCCACTCTTCCTCAATGTTCCCTCAGCCTTAGGTGCAGAAGGTGTTTTGTAGATCTATTCACTGGGAGTAGGCTCCATAATTCTTCAGTTTGATTAATTATGGTTTCCTATAATGAATTTTTATCTTTTGCAAAGAGAAATTGCCTTGGTGAGGGATCAGGGCTACACTTAGGTGGTTATAGGGACAAATAATTAGATTATTCTTAGAGATTATGCTGGTTTAGTAAGAAGTGTGTATAGGTTATCCTTCATAATTCAGGACATCAGGAGCTCTGGGTAGTTAGAGTGTTCCAGAATCATGCATGATTTCACTGTCTTTTTGAGCATGGTTTAATTCCAATTTGAGAGCAGTTGATTACTACCTAGGAATGTATGTCAGTACTGCATCTTCAAGTCATCATGCCGTAATAGTTGGTGTGTTTCATAGATGTCATAGCTGGAGAGAATTTTGTTGTTGTTGTTGTTGTTTTCCTGCTTTGGAAATTTGCATGGCACCTTCTGGTACCATGAAAGCTAGCTCTCAGGGAGGAGGCATTGATGCTAGTTCAAACTCAGATGCTCTAGACCCTGTATTAAAATGAATGATTTCTTAGGAAAAAGGAATTATCTTCCACCTCTGGGGGCAATCAAGAGCAATATCAATTATAAAAAGGCTTCTCATACATGATGCTGGGGTTTTTGTTAGGTCATCATATGCTCTTGGTGTGAGCATTGTTAGCCCAGCAAAAAAACTTTCATTTTAACTATGTACGTATACTTATACACAGAATTGCATGAATTGCAGGCTCTTTAGGAAGTTAAAAGTATGATTCGTTTTGGCTTTTTCAGACACTCTTACTGTTATTTTACTGTCCACCTTCATTCTTCTTCTCTCCTGCTTCCTAGTTAAAAGTCCCCTTTTCCATTTTCTCAATCAAATCACCTATATTCTGATGTCCTAACTGCTGAGCTCTCTCCCTGGCCCTATACATTTTGAGATATCTAAGATTATCTTTGGATCAAGTTCCATTAAAAAAAATTCAAAGTCAAAGAAGGAAAGATGGATGGGGAAAGAGCTTCATGATATGACACTTCCAGGATCTGAGGGAGACTCTTTTGACATGTGTAATAGGACATTAATTGGCTTAGAGTATTAAAGCTTAATTGCAAGAAGCATACAGAAACATGTAGCTGAGTGCAAATATCATTTCACATGCTCACACATAGCTGCTTCTCTCAAATGTACAAGAGACTTCATCACTCACACAGAACTTAACAGAGGACTCAGATTTTTTTAGAAACAACTGGGAGGATGATTATCCACATAGATTCATAATTTCACCTAGAAAAATAAAGTATGAGACATATAAAGAATGTCAGACATATAAAGAAACAGATATCAGAAAAAAGAAACAGATATCAATATGAGGGGCAAATGTAATTAACCACAGAGACCTGTAATGACGAAGGTGTTAGAATAAATAACACTGTGTGAACAGTCATATCAAGCATGTATGAGGAGTTCAGAAACATAATCAGAAATATTCAACATACAAAATATGTACAAGAATTAATGTGTTAGAAATGGAAAACAAAGAATATAATGTAAACTACACTGTACAGTGAATTAATTACAGTAGGTTCAATATTCAAAGGAATGTAAAAATGACTCCTAAAACAAAAAAAAATTACTTTAAAATTAAAAAATTTACTATAGGCTAAAATAAATATTTAATGGAAATTATCCACAGTAGTCAGGAATATGCTACAGAATTAATAAAATGAGTTTTTTATTCTGTCTGAATAACATAGTAAGACCTTGTTTCAAAAATAAAATCAAAATAAGCAAAATAAATTAGGTTGATAGATATATAAATTAGGTATTCATAATTCAGTATTTTATTAAATTGGATAGAAATATAATCATCTTAAAGGTGATAACAATATGCTAGAGGAAAATGTTCATACAAATAAATCGTATTTGCCAGTACTGCACAGAATGAAATCTAGTAGCTGGAACTATTCAATGATACAAGTCTTACACTATCAGGGAAATGGTATAATGTTGCTGAAAGGTATACTGTAATGAGTTATGGATACATGCTGGGCCACCACTGATGTTATAAAATAGAGTTATACTGATCTAGACTGCCTTGAAATCCTTATCAGTGTTAGTGAGACTTTATACTGTAGGCCCCTGACCTTTCCTTTCATCACCCATTTAGCTTACAAAGCTGGTGATCATAATTACTACTCCTGTTACTAGAGAGATAATTCTTCTCCCAGGAATACTAGTCTTCATTAAAACTAAAAGTTGTGACTTTTGTGATATAAGACTGAAAGATAAATTAATTAAAAAATAATATGGTTAAGTGAAAACAATGATTGGTTAAAGCTATTTCTAACTCATATATCAGTTAAATAACATCCATACTACTTACATTAATAACTTTCAAGGTACAATAATAAAGCAAACCACTCTAGTAAAATGGGCAAAAATTGGGAAGCTATTTCCTCAAACATTATTCCTGGATACAAATAAGATGGAATAAGTAAACTTATATAAGTATTATAGATATCATGAGATAGAACAGAGATATGAAAAATAAGGGACTATGAATGCAGTGTATACTTTATTTAGTAAAGTTTAGAAAAACTGAGTTTGATGATTTTTCTGGTATAATTATATTTTTGTAAGGTCTAGTGATTTTTATGATTTCTCTCTCACATTCTTTTTCTGTCTTTTCTCTGTCTGGTTCCAGGAAGAATAAAGGCTTGAAAGGCTTATGCATTCTTTATTCTTTGTATCACGTGAACATTTTTCTTTACTTTCCAAAATGTTCTTGATATTTCTAGTTAACATTAACAACTTCAAAATTAGAATTTAATCTTGCATGATCCATGTGTAATTGTGGTGGTATTGTGTTCCCCAAAATATTGTGCACCCTAATATCTGGGGTCAGAGAACAGAACAGCCACTAGATATAGAGGCCAGAAAATGTGGCACACACACCTTTAATCCTAGCATTCTAGAGGCAGAGATCTGCCTGGATCTCTGTGATTTCAAGACCACACTGGAAACAGCCAAGCATGGTCACTCACACCTTTAATCCCAGGAAATAATGGCAGAAGGCAGAAAGGTATTTAAGGTGTGAGGACAAGGAACTATAGCCTGGTTAAGTTTTTAGGCTTCTGAGCAGCACATTTCAGCTGAGATTCATTCTAGATGAGGACTCAGAGGCTTCCAGTCTGAGGAAACAGGATCAGCTGAGGAATTGGCAAGGTGAGGACCTGTGGCTTGTTCTGCTTCTCTGATCTTCCAGCGTTCAACCCAATACCTGGCTCCAGGTGTGTTCTTATTAATAAGACCATTTAAGATTCATGCTACATGTAATCAGTTTTATTAGGGAAAAGATTCTTTAAGACCTCAGACCCTGGTGCATGAATTGGCTTTTTGGAGCCCATTCCCTATGCTGGGATACCTTGTTCAGCCTGGATGTAGGGGGGAGGGGCTTGGTCCTGTCTCAACTTTGTATGCCAGACTTTGTTGACTCCCCTTTCTGAGGAATGAATGGTGGACAGTGAAGTGGGGAGAGGTGCAGGGGTAGAGGAAGAAGGGAAGAAAGGGGGAACTGTGGTTGTTATGTAAAATTTTAAAATATTAAAATAAAAAACCTACTGAAAAAAAAAAGACCTCAGATATTATGTTATCCTCTAAAAGCAAGACATTCAGCAGTAGAGAAAATTAGAGAAGTCCTAGCATGACAGGGATTTCATGCATTTTCTGCCTCCTGGAAGCAAAACCTCAATCTTGGCAAAATTGATAAAATGACCTTGAATGAATGTTGTAATGTGTGTGTAAACAGATGGACCTGGATATCACCATTGTAGAGAAATAACAGAGACCCCATTTAAAAATATATCAGATGTGTTCTCTTATACACAAAATTTAAAGTTATATGTATACATATATGTACACCTTTCTCCCTTCCTCCCTCTCTCTCTCTCTCTCTCTCTATCTATCTATCTATCTATCTATCTATCTATCTATAGATAGATAGATATAGATATAGATAGATATAGACATAGCTATATAGATAGATATAGATAAATAGGTATGTACACACATATGTGTATGTGTCACATGAGAAGGCAAGTAAGACTAATTGGAAGGTATGGTGCATGTGAATATAATATATAGTATATATGAAATGTATAAATGTATTATTTCATACAAAGTAAAAATTAACACAAAACCACTAAGGAATTCCTAAAGTTCTAATAGTGTTTTTTATTCTTCCTTTTTATTTCTATGAATTCCAAGTCCTGAGATTTTTTTTCCACATCTATATGTATGGTATTTATGTATCTCCTCTTCAGTGGGGGAAGTCTCCTCGTGAATATTTTACCAACATTTTATTAGACTAATTGCCATATATCCTCAACAATCATAAATTGTGTATTTGTAATACTCATATTACATAAAGACATTCCTGTTACTCTCAAATAAATACTGAACATTACTCAACAGACACAGTGATGGCCTAGGGTTGAAAAGTTTGAATCTTCAGTTGCACAAGTTCCCAATTGAGGATGAACAAGAGGATGCTGTGCTGTACAATTTTGGTTCAGATATTAGAAACAAATTTCAGGCAGATACTGTCAACAAGTTTTAGTTCAAATACCATGAAGAAGTCTCTTTTGCACAATCTATTTAGTGTACAAATTTGATGTACACTAAATTTGTGGTCTCTTTGAGAAGTTAAGGCCTGTCAGTGAGGGACATGCTTTCAAAGTGAATAAGTTTTCTCAGTGCATAAAACTGTAGCTAGAGGAGAAGATAAAAATGAAGCCTCTATTATCTTGTTATATTCATAATTAATTTAAAATAAAATATGGAGATAAATACATAATCAATTAACCAAAATAAAGTCCCAAATTCTTCCAATCATGTGTCTTATGGAAAGATATATTGACACTAAATATCTATAAAAACAATCCTTGAAATCATAACAAATAGAAATTCAGAAATACGTGAGTTAGATGTTCACACACTATAAGTATTTTGTGTCTGTTCACACACTTTCTAACCTCAGAGAAAAGACACAGTTAACTCTGCTGTGTCCTTGTTTCTTAACTTGTAGACTGCTAACTCCATACATGATGGATATATCACTTCTTTTCATGATTGATTTTTCATTATAATTAGTAAAGATTTAGGAGAATATGCCAAGAAACTTTATAGTATAGAAAGGGCCTCTACTACTTACAGAACGTTAGAAAAAAAATTGTTCATCTTAGTCTTCTTTGTTTGAGGGACTTCATATACTTTCTGTTCTATGTATAGTAAAACTGATAAAAAATAATCTCAGTCATGCTAGAAGCACTTAAATAATTGCATTATCCTGTGAGGTACCTTATATGCAAGAGTCAATTAACAATTAGAAAATCTATTATCACTTGTTTTCCAGACTGTTAAAAAAAGTATGATCAAAATACATCCTATGAAATTATCAGAAAAGAAATGGAAACTTATTAAATAATAACATTAACAAAATATATCAATGACCTCCAAGTTGCCCCAAATCCTCCTTCAGAGAACATATGAACATTTCCATAAATTTTCTTACCCTTAAGGTTTGCTGATTGTTGAATGATAGAATCAAGATGAATTTGAGTTTTTATATTTCATTGTTTTGTTTTGCTTAATTAGTAATGTTGCAAAGGAATTTGTTTCTTTGGTTTTATTACTACATTTTAGATTTAGTTATGTTTAGGGAGATGAGTTAAGTTTATGAAAAATCTTAATAGTATTAACACTACAGGGAAATATTTTCTACTTTCTAACTTCTACTTTTCAAAGGACTTTAGAAAAAAACAAACATTACAAAGTTAGTAGCTATGAAAAACATCAGTAGTCATCAGTAGGAGAAAAAAGGAGACTTGTTAAAGTTTTCTTTTGAAAAAGCCACTATTTCCTAATTTCTATACACTTTTTCATTTAACAATATTATGATAAAGATACAAAGTTAGAACTTTCTTAATATTTAATAAAGAACAGAACTATGAAAGCTTTACTGAATGATTAGTGCACTCATAAATGCACAAAATGGCATAACTTGAAGCCAGGTGGTGGTGGCTCATGCCTTTAAGCACTCAGGAAGCAGAGGAAAGTGGATCATTAAGTTTGAGGTCAATCTGGTCTACCCAGTATACAGAGTGAGTTCTGGGATATCCAAGGGCTATCCGTAGAAAACTTGTCTAAAAAAAAATAAGTCAACAACAACTTCATCCAAAGCAAGGCACACCACCAAGCAGCATTGCATTATACATTGTCCCTTTGCTCCTCAAAGAGAGCGCAAACACATTCTTAGTTTTTTGGGGGGCAAAAGGTATGTCATGTAGATTGGTTTGTGTTCCTCTTTATCATGGTGTTTTCATTACTCATCATTATTTCTCTAATGATCTTTACTGTACTTGAATATAAATATAGCTTGAAAATACCTCAGCCCATCCTTGAGCTAGTTACTTGAATGCAAAATTATGCCACTTCATTGGCTTTACTACTTGAATTTCTATGGCAAAGAATTAATTTTGCTTTCTGTCTTTCCTAGAAACCATAAACAGACTCTTTCAAAATTGACTTCAGTATTTGTGTAGTTGTCTTCAAAATGTTTTCTGAGTATATTGGCTACTTTGTGGGTTTAGCATGCGTGACTGGTGCTTCAGTGGTCTATGTTTCCTAAGGTTATCCCATTTCTAAGAGCACTTGAGTGGGATGGAGGTACTGTTTCACAGCATGGATAGAAATAAACAACATATGATGGACTCATATTGAAATATCTCCACTTTCATTAACAGTACTATTCCAGTACTAAATATATTGAGAACATTTTATGATAAATTTATTTGTGTGTATTAACTTAGTTCTTTAGATGATAATAGCATATATACAATTCTTCAATAAGTTTTTGTTATGTTACAAACTTCAATTCAGTTTTCTTTTTAATTATAACCTGATACAGACAAGAAATACTGAGATACTCCACTGTCCATGAGTACAGAGACAGAACAAAGGAAACAGATATTAATAATACATATTTTAAGGCATTGCACTCAAATTTCAATGACAAAATTGTACTAGAAAAAATCTGGGGTTGTTTTTGTGGATTCTTGGGAATTTCCCTAGCATCAGATTTCTCTCTAACTCCATAATATCTCCCTCTATCAGGATATCTCTTTCATTGCTCTCCCACTCAGTCCCTTCCCCAGCTTGCCCATCCTGTTCTCTCATGTTCTCATCCCCCATACCCTGCCCTCTATTGCATTCCCTGTCCCAGGTTTATCATGGAGATCTCATCTGTTTTCTCTTCCCAAGTAGATCCATGTGTCCCTTTTAGGGTCTTCCTTGTTTCCTAGCTTCACTGGAGCTGTGGGTTATCCTTTGCTTTACATCTAGCACCCACTTATGAGTAAGTACATTCAATGTTTGTCATTTCTGAGTTTGGGTTACTGTAGTGGGTAGCCATTCCAGCTTTGGTCTGGAAGTTCTAACCCCAGTTGAGGCTTCGGTAACTATCACGCCTACAAGGTGGGGCCAAGGGAGGGCCCTGACGACCAGAGATCAGAATGCAACTGTTCTCTTCTGGCTTGGAGCCCGGACGCTAGAGGTGGACCGAGGAGAGTTCTCCAGAGAACACCGCTGGACTGCGCTGCGTCTTTCCCAGAACCCTCAACCTACCTATCCCTTCATTTGTAAGTTATGTCATTAAATAAATCTCCCTTTTAACTGCATGGAGTGGCCTTAATAATTTCACCAATAGGTTACCTCACTAAGGATGATATACTTTAGTTCCATCCATTTGCCTGCAAACCTCATGATGTCATTGTTTTTTTCCTCTGCTGTGTAGCAAGAATCTTAAAAAAGTTCTTATTAATAAAAACAAACCTGGGGCCAGGTATTGGGGTGAATGCTGGAAGATCAGAGAAGCAGAACAAGCCACAATCACCTCACCTTGCCAATTCCTCAGCTGATCCTGTTTCCTCAGACTGGATGCTTCTGAGTCCTCATCCAAATGGATCTCAGCTGAACTGCTGCTCCAAAGCCTGAAACTTAACCAGCTCTAGTTTCTGGTCCTCACACCTTAAATACCTTTCTGCTTTCTGCCATCACTTTCTGGGATTAAAGGCATGTGTCACCATGCCTGGCTGTTTCTAATGTGGCCTTGAACTCACTGATATCCAGACGGATTTCTGCCTCTGGAATGCTAGTATTAAAGGCGTGAGTGCCATCATTTTCTAGCCTCTGTATCTAGTGGCTGTTCTGTTCCCTGACCCCAGATAAGTTTATTAGGGTGCATAATATTTTGGGGAACACCATACCACCACACTGCTGAGTAGTACTCTATTGTGTATATGTAACACATTTTTGTTATCCATTCTTTGGCTGAGGAGCATCTACATTGTTTACAGGTTCTGCCTATTACTAATAATGCTGCTATGAACATAATTGAGCAAGTGTCCCTGTGGTATGATTGAGCATGCCTTGGGTATATGCCCAAGAGTAGTATCATTGGGTCTTGAAGCAGATTGATTCCCAATTTTCTGAGAAGTTGCTATACTGATTTCCAGATTAGACTACTAGCAATATTGGTCTACCCCTGTAATCAGGTTGGTGAATACCTTAACTGTCATCATAGAGCCTTCATCCAGTAACTAATGGAAGGAGATGCAGAAATCCAGAGCCAAGCATCAAGCCAAGCACCTGTAATCCAGTTGAAGAAAGGGAAGAGAGATTCTATGAGCAAGTAGGGGTCAAGATCATGGTAGGGAAATCTACAGAGTCAACTGAACCAAGCTTGTAGGAACTCATGAACTTTAGACTGATGGTTGTGGAACATGCATGAGACCAGACTTGGCTCTCTGCTTATGGGAGATAGTTGTATAGCTTGGTCTGTTTGAGGGGCTCCTGGCACTAGGATCAGGATCTATCCCTGGTGCATGAACTGGCCTTGCTCAGCCTTGATGCAGATGGGAGGGGCTTTTTTTGCTCCAACTGAATATACCAGACTTTGCTGACTCCCCATTGGAACCCTTTCCCTTTTAGAGGAGGGGATAGAGGGTAGGTAGGTGGAAGAAGGCTGGGGGAGAGTTGGAGCAGGAAAGAGAGGAGATCTGTGGTTGGTATGTAAAATGAATAAATATTCTTTAAAAATTCTCAAAGAACTAATACTATAGAAATAATTAAAAAGAAAAAGAAAGGTGACATTTTGACTACATGAATTGTTGGTGGAGTGACACTTAAAACAGATTCTTGGACTTGAGATATAGTTCAGGTAGGTAAGAGTCTAGAAAGCTCTGTGTTGGAGCATCAAAAGAGCATGGAACCCATGTTTGATACGTCCTTGTAATATCAATACTTAGGGGGTAGAGGCAGGAGGATAAGAAGTTCAAGGTCACCCTGAGGTATATAACAACATTAAACCTAGCCTAAGTCATGAGAAAAACTATGTGATAAGAATAAACCAAAATAAAATAAGCAACAAAATGTCAATGGCAATAAAATCAGATTCTTAAGGAATGCTATTATTGCTCATTACATAGAGTGCTTGCCTTGTATTCAAAGTCTCTGAGTATGATCTCCAGAATCATGCACAAAAGCAAGACCAAATCATCTAAAAATAAATAAATAAATAAATAAATAATCTCTTGTATTTTTTGCAAATGTGTTAAATAGCTTATATACGAAATTTAATTATGCTGAATTTTATATATCAAGTTACCAATTATAGAAATTGAAATTACTTATGTTACCAAATTTCAAACAATGCATATCAAAGATTACCCTAATAGCAATGTTTTATCTTACTAAGTTAGATATTTGTATCAATCAATAAAGGGTTACTTAGTACATTTTGTTAGAGCCAGAAAATAAAGTTTTGCATATACCTGAAAAGTGACAGCAGCCAAATTCTTTTTTTTTTATTTTTTTTTTATAATTAACTTAATTTCACATATCAGCCACGGATTCCCCCGTCCTCCCTCCTCCTCCCCAAGCCCCCCCAATCCACCCCCATTTCCACTTACTCCAAGACAAGGTCTCCCCTGGGGAGTCAGTCCAGCCTGGTAGAGTCAGTCAAGGCAGGTCCAGTCCCCTCCTCCCTACACCAAAGCTGAGCAATGTGTCCCAGCATAGGACCCAGGCTCCAAAATCCAGCCCATGCACCAAGGACCCAGCTCCACTGCCTGGGGGCCTCCCAAACAGTTCAAGCTAATCAACTGTCTCACTTATCCAGAGGGTCTGGTACACTTCCATGGGGACTCCTCAGCCATTGGTTCACAGTTCACGTGTTTCCACTAGTTTGGCTATTTGTCCCTGAGCTTTTTCCAATCATGGTCTCAATGTCTCTTGCTCATACAATCCCTCCTCTCTCTCCTCGATTGGACTCCTGGAGCT
Source organism: Peromyscus eremicus (assembly GCF_949786415.1). Classification (NCBI taxonomy): domain Eukaryota; kingdom Metazoa; phylum Chordata; class Mammalia; order Rodentia; family Cricetidae; genus Peromyscus; species Peromyscus eremicus. The sequence goes on from NC_081435.1 coordinate 8,828,278, forward strand.
CCACCTGGGGCTCACCTGTGGATCTCTGCATCTGCCTCCATCAGACACTAGATAAGAGTTCTATCATGACAGCCAGGGTGTTCGGCCATCCGATCACCAGAGCAGGTCAGCTCAGGCACTCTCTCGACCATTGCCAGTAGTCTACAGTGGAGGTATCTTTGTGGATTTTTGGGGACCTCTCTAGCACTCTGCTTCTTCCTATTCCCCTGGGATCTTCATTCATCATGGTATCTCCCTCTCTGTTCTCCCACTCTGCTCCTGATCCAGCTGGGACCTCCCACTCCCCTAAGCTGTCTTTCCTCTGACCCTTGCCTCTATTACCCCCAACCCCAGTTTGCTCATGTAGATCTCATCCATTTCTCTGTCATTGGGCGATCTTTGTGTCTTTCTTAGAGTCCTCTTTACTAGGTAGCCTCCCTGGAGTTGTGAGTTGCAGTCTGGTTATCCTTTGCTGTGCATCTAGTATCCACTTATGAGTGAGTACATGTCCTTCTGAGTCTGGGTTACATCACTCAGGATGATTTTTTTCTAGTTCTATCCATTTGCCTGCAAACCTCATGATGTCATTGTTTTTCTCGGCTGAGTAGTACTCCATTGTGTTTATGTACCACATTTTATTTATCCATTCTTCAGTTGAAGGGCATCTAGGTTGCTTCCAGGTTCTGGCTATTACAAACAATGCTGCTATGAACATAGTTGAGCAAGTGCTCTTGTGGTTTGATTGAGCATTCCTTGGATATATGCCCAAGAGTGGTATAACAGACTGAGGAAGAAATCAGAGATACATCACCCTTTACAATAGCCACAAATTATATCAAATACCTTGGGGTAACTCTAATCAAACAAGCAAAAGACCTGTATGACAAGAACTTTAAGTCCCTGAAAAAAGAAATTGAAGAAGATGTCAGAAAATGGAAAGATCTCTCATGCTCATGGATAGGTAGGATTAGCATTGTAAAAATGGCAATTTTACAAAAAGCAATCTACAGATTCAATGCAATCCCCATCAAAATCCCATCACAATTCTTCACAGACCTGGAAAGAATGATACTCAATTTCATATGGAAAAACAAAAAAACACAGGATAGCAAAAACAATCCTGTATAATAAAACAATCTCTGGAGGCATCACGATCCCTGACCTCAAGCTCTACTATAGAGCTACAGTAATAAAAACAGCTTGATACTGGCATAAAAATCGACATGTGGAACAATGGAACTGAGCTGAAGACTCTGACATTAATCCGAACACCTATGAACATATGATTTTTGACAAAGAAGCCAAAACTATACAATGTTAAAAAGAAAGCATCTTCAACAAATGGTGCTGGCATAACTAGATGTCAACATGTAGAAGACTGCAAAAAGATCCATATCTGTCACCGTGCACAAAACTTAAGTCCAAGTGGATCAAAGACCTCAACATAAATCCAGTTACTCTGAATCTGATAGAAGAGAAAGTAGGAAGTAGTCTTGAACGCATTGGCACCAGAGTCACTTCCTAAATACAACACCAGTAGCACAGACACTGAGAGAAACAATTAATAAATGGGACCTCTTGAAACTGAGAAGCTTTTGTAGGGCAAAGGACATGTTCAACAAGACAAAACGACAGCCTACAGAATGGGAAAAGATCTTCACCAACCCACATCTGACAGTGGGCTGATATCCAGAACATATAAAGAACATATGTCATATAAAGAAATTAGACATCAAAATACCCAACAGTCCAATTAAAAAATGGGCTATAGAGCTAAACAGAGAATTCTCAACAAAAGAAGCTCAAATGGCTGAAAGACATTAAAGGAACTGCTCAACATCCTTAGTCATCAGGGAAATGCAAATCAAAATGACTCTGAGATAGCATCTTATACCCGTCAGAATGGCTAAGATCAAAGACACTGAAGACAGCTTATATTGGAGAGGATGTGGAGCTAGGGGAACTCTCCTTCACTGTTGGTGGGAATGCAAACTTGTACATCCACTTTGGAAATCAATATGACACTTTCTTAGAAAATTGGGAATCAACCTCCCTCAAAGCCAAATTCTTTATATACTAGTGTGAACAAATTCCTAAAGTATACTGTTCTATGAAAAGCTTAAACTGGAGAATATATACAGTATCCAATCTTTTGTGTCTGAATAAACGCAATGACATGCTTTAGAGTGATAAAAATAAGATATTTATAATGTATTTGGGAATTTACATATATGCACACATATTTTATATCTTCATAAAATTTAGGATATTCACATTTGTTTATGCAGTTTGTGTTTTGTATGTTGTTTTATGGATTTGGACATACATGTAGTTGTGGGTTCTTTTTCTCAAATCTATTCTAATAGCTGCATCCATGTACACAATCATAGCTGTCTACATTGCTATGTCACATAGTTAAAGTCAGCAGTATTAGTCACAGCTGACCTTCACAGCTCACTTTTATTAAAGAAAGCTCTGGGTCTTTGAAAAAATAATTGATAGGCAATTGGTATCAGATACAGTTCAATAATACAAATAAGAAATAAATATCTATCATAGCTTCCTGGGCTTCCAACTTGCTAAATGTAAAAACACTTGAAATAAATTTTAAGACTGTGACATTCTTAACATTTTTGAACAAATGATTCAAAAAATTTGAATTTTTTTGAATAAATAACCAGGGTATTAATTCACAGTTCCATTAGAGAACTGGCAATGGGCATTTAAATAAACCAGTATTTTGAAATTCTGTAACAGAATAGAATAAATTGTGGATTTGTTCTGTGCTTTAAAGGACAATATAACTCTAGTTACTGGTAGAAATCACTGTATTGGTGTCTTATGCTTTTACCAAGAGCAAGAGAGCTTGATGAAGCAACATTTCAGAAGAGTGTCATTTGTGCTTTCTCCTTAATGATTAATGTTTAAGTCACTGTTGGAACAGAAAGTGGTGGATTATTTTGGTACCTCACTATTTAAAAAAAATTAGGGTAACGTTGTCATGTTACATACATGTATGTATAATGCTAACTTCTGGAAATATGTTACTGATCTTCACTGGATTGCTTGATTGCTTTACTGTCCACAACAATTCATCTTTCTACAACCATGCCCTTCCTGATACAACATTTACAATAAGATGTGTGTTAAATGGTAAGAAGATGAGGCAGCCATGGTGAGATAATACATGTTTTAAATTTGGGGATTCAAACTTAATACTGAGGGCATTATTACTAAACATTTTAATAGTTACTTTTAACTTGAGAAAAAACTCATTGTAAGAAACTTTTCATTTCCTGTGGCTGTGATAATATGCCTCAAGAGAAACTTAGAGAAGTCATGGTTCATTGTAACTCACAATTGGAGGTAACAATCCAACATTCCTGGCAAGTGAAGTCAATTGCTGCATCATAAAACAATCAGCTATAAACACAATCAAGAAAAAAAACAGAATGAAAACATATCTGCTTACACTCATGTTATCAATTCACAACATTCAAAATCCCCTGGATAGGGATAACACTAGTCACATGGTATCAACTATACATTTGCTCTAAAAATATAGAGCTCTTACTAACAGTAAAATACAGTGGTCACTAGAGCTGAGAGCTGAGAAGTGCTTGGGAACGCTGCAAAAAATGCAAAAGCTACTTAGATAGAGAGTTGAGGTTCTGGAGATTGATGCTGTTTCTTGGTGGCCTTAAGTAATATACTGAGTCCTATTAGCTATAAAGTAAAGGATAACCATATTACAATCCACAGACCCAGAGAAGCTAAGTAACAAGGAGGGCTTGGTGTGTGTGTGTGTGTGTGTGTCTCTGTGTGTGTGTGTGTGTGCATAAATCTCACTGTGAAGAGGAAATAGAATAGACAACTTGGTTGGATGGGGGAGGAGTCTGGATAGGGGGATGGGGATGGGAATAGGAGGGATCAGGTTGGGAGAGGATGGAAGGAAACAGTACTGGGAGAGGTCTAGAATCTGGGGGCATCTCTTGGTCAAGCTAGAAAACTAGTAAAATGAAACCTCCCAGCAATCTAGCTGATTGATCTGAGTGATTCTAGCTAAGATCCTAGCAAAGGGCAATGTGGAACCTGAACAGGGCATCTGCTGTAACCAAGCAAGACTTCCAGTGGAGGAATTGGAACACCAACCCAACCATGAACCCTTTTGCCTACAATTTGTTCTGCCTATAAGACATGCTGGGGTAAAGACAGTGCAGAAATTGTGGGAGTGACCAACCAATGACTCTGTCCAACTTGAGACTCCATACCATGACAAGGAGCTCACCATGGAGGGCCAGAAACCAGAGGTGAAATAGCCCCGAGACCTATGACAGAACCAAACAGGACTGGAAAAAAAAGTCAATGAAATGATTGTAAATGATTCTTCTATACCAACTGTCATCAGAGAAGCTTTACCCAGCAACCAAACTGACAGAAATAGAAGCAGAGATTTCTAACATTAGGCAAAGCTCAGGGAAGCCTGCAGAAGAGGTGCAGCAAGGATTGTAGGAGAAAGTGGGCTCAAGGGCACCACAAAAATTCCCATAGAACCAACTAACCAGGGCTCATAGGGGCTCACAGAGACTGAACCGCCAACCAGAGAACCTGCATGGGACTGACTTAGGCCCTCTACATGTTACAGTTGTGTAATTTGGCCTTCTTGTGGGACTCCTAATAGTTGGAGCAGGTCCTGTCTCTGACTCGGTTGCCTGTTGTTGGAACCCTTCTCTCCTATGGCCTTGCCCAGTCCTTCCTTATTAGAAGAAGAGGTATCTAGTTACACTTAAACTTTATATGCCATGGATGGCTGATTTCCATGCGAGGCTGCCCTTTTCTGAAGAGAAACAGAGGAGGAGGAGTGGATGAGGGGAGAGGTAAGTAGTGGGGAGGAACTGGGAGGAGAGGAGGGAGGAAAAACTTTGGTTGGGATGTACAAAAAAAAAAAGCAAAAAATAAATTTAAAAAAGAAGTTAAAAATGTTTTAATTGCTGAGGAGTAGCTTTTAAGTGTATTTAACATTACATTTGAAATTACAAACACCTGAAGAGTAGAATGTATTAATGACTTGATGTAGTACATTGTAAGACTATGTCAGACACCACATTTTAAATTATAATGATACATAGCCTTTTTCATTGTAAAACAAAGCTTAATGTCTCTAATGATTGTTTCCTTGCAGATCCACCCATCACTGTCACCATAGATAAGTTTATCATATCTGATGATTTACGTAACCTGATCTCCTAGTATATATTTTAAATTTTCTATTTTTCCATTTGCATAATTATTTTTATGGTTACCTATAATGTAGGTTATACCAAGAGCTCATTCTTTTAATAATTATTTATTTAGTACTCCATTTATACGTGTGTGTGTGTGTGTGTGTGTGTGTGTGTGTGTGTGTGTGTGTGGCATATATGTACATACATAGTTATTGTCTACACTCTGGGAATATAATATTGTAAATTAAATTATTAAAATCTTCTATTACTAAAATAGAAGATGTTACACTCTTCTATGTGGTGAATTGTTTAGTTTCCACAATCTCTACTTCTCTTAATTATCCTTGAAGATGCATAGATTTTTTATTTTATGAAATTTAGAAACATTCAAGCATATAATTAGAATGCTATATGATCAAAAGAAAGAATTAGATTGATGTATTTATTAGAGCAAGGAATATAGAAAGATACCAGGCAACTATTAGAAGCAAGGGCAGAGTTACAGGATATTCTCTCTGACACCAGCTTCTGATTCCCCAAATCTGTGAGACTACTAAGATACTCTAGGCTCTGGAACTTATTCTCTGGTTCAGTAACTTAAATAGGAGGTGGGGAAAAATTTGAAAACTTAAAATGTCAATTGATTATACAATGATCAAAGTTTATTTCAAAATCAAACACGCCATCAATGTGAGATATTTTCATTCTACATCAAAAATATTTTATTTTTATTGAAACAAAGTAACATAATTGTGGAAAACAAAGGCTTTTAATAATTTTCTAACATCATCTTTCAACTTGTAAATGTCAAATTAGTGTATCTGGTTCAAATTGTATTGGATTAAATTGGATTATGTTAGAATTTGTGTCTTATAAAAAGAAATGTTTGAGTTGTTGACTTCAATATTATGAATTCATCAATCAATGAATTTTGAATTGAGATTGGTGCAGAATTCACCAACACTTCTGAAGAGAGCATAAACTTAGATCTGCCATTTGGTAAACATACTTAGTGAAGCAGTACTCAGTATTGATGATTATAAAGCCAAGTAGTCAATAAATGTTGAAAGAGTTGAGAAAGCTCTATGTCCTGCACTGTTGAATACTCATCCAAGATTTACTTCTTAATTACAAATGAAGTAGTACACCCATCTCATTAGTATGCAGATTTGCTTTCAATTCCAGTAAATTATTAAATAAAGTGGATAATAAAGAATTGTTTTTAAAATAAATTTATTATCAGAAATTTTGGTTTATGTAACTATTATTCAAACCTATATATCTAGAGTATAAGAATTTCTCAGTGAAAAGTGGTCACAGTGGAAAAATTATCTGAGGCCACTCTCTAGACTACTAAGTTTGACACTTGGCTAAAGTACACAGTAAGTACTTCCTATGTTGTTTAATTTATGGATTTGTAATTAAAACTAGAGTTGTTTTTTATAGTTCTACTTTAGGACATTCCCAGCATAATTCAGTTTTTTCTAGTTGTTACTTTGACTTCATTCTGATGTTCCATTTTCATAGCTCTTGATTGACCTTCCTTGAAGTATCATCTTTGTGCTTTAATGTTAGTGTCTAAGATGATTGCCCTTGACAGTTTAACTAGAACAAGCATTCCTAATTTCTTTATTATGCCTCACTCAAGGTAGTGGTTTGAAAAAGAAAAGCCCCTTCCTTACGCTTCTATATTTGAATGTTTGAAAACTAAGGAGTTATATTATTTGAAAGTATTAAAAGGATTAGGAGGTATGGCCTAAACAGAGGAAGTAAGTCATTGAGGGTGGAACTTGACATTTAAAAGGACCAAGCCAAGCCCAGAGTCTTTCTCTGAGCCTGTGGATCATTAGCTCTCATTTTCTCTTCCAGCACCATGATTGCCTACTGCCACGCTCCCCACCATGATGCTAACAGACTAAACCTCTGAAAATGTAAGCAAGCCCTCAAATAAATGTTTTCTTTTTTAAGTGTTACCATGGCCGGGCGGTGGTGGTGGTGCACGCTTTTAATCCCAGCACTTGGGAGGCAAAGCCAGGCGGATCTTTGTGAATTCAAGGCCAGCCTGGTCTACAGAGCGAGATCCAGGAAAGGCACAAAGCTATACAGAGAAACCCTGTCTTGAAAAAATAAACAAAGAAAGAAACAAACAAACAAAGAGTTACCATGGACAGGTTATCTCTTCACAGCAATAGAATAGTGACTAAGCCAATTGGGTTTGCTTAAGATTAATTTTTAATGATATAAAATCCTTCTAACTTTTAGAGAGATTATTTTAGAATTTCATATTTTCCATATATTTAACATGCCCATTTTAGTTTTTCTGAGAAGTTCAGTGCTAGATGTCATAGCATTCAATAGCACAATATCTTCCAAAGAAGCATGATTCACTATTCAATACCACAAAGATAATAAAATTTCTAAGATGTTCATAATTTTGAGGATTTTTTTTGTAACTTTTATTATAATTTTTTTCACATAGTATATATTCTGATCACAGGCTCAGTCCAAACAGGACTGTAGCACTGAGGGGGCAAGTAGACATGTACTCTCATCCCTAAGAAACTATCAACAATTTGCTAAGCATTTTTTTCAGAATATTTAATAACTATAAAACAGTACATGTTATAAAACAGGAATTTATATATTAATTTTGTAAAATTAAATGTAAAGAAATATTTGCTTGAGGTGAAAAGTCTGAAAAATTCCAGTTATATGTCATAAGAGCAAATTCTTTATTAATTAGGTTTAAGAATTCTTCAAGAAACAGCTTTCCAGGTAGTAGTTTCATTTTAGAAACATACTTTTTTGTTCAGTTTCCAATTTAAACATTATTCTTCAGTTCTTATTAGGTTTTTCCTATCATATTTCTAAGTAGACTTATTGTATAATCAACATATTGAGTTTATTTATCTAGGCTTTGACACTTTTTTATTTATTAGCTCAATATATTTCTTGTAAATCTCATCAGTTATGCACTAACAGAATAGACACAAACTAGTTGTTAACAATATATGGTGCCATATTCCACCAGGGGCATGTTTTACCATTCAACTTCACCAGGCAATGATTGATAGGAGGTACTTCTGGAACTGATACATTATTAGGAATTGATTGTATATGTTCTAAATCTTGAGGAAAACCCTACTGATGTGGTTATTTTGTATGCATGTCAAGATAAATACTAGTATTCAAATTAAAAGCACTTTATTGTCTTTTTATATCAAGAAGTAATATATTATATTATTTAATTTCATCAAAGGAAAATAAGGTATTATAGAATTATAAAGTTATATTAGCTTGGGTTTTAGGACTTTAACCTACATATTTTGAATTATAGGTCTTGTAGGCTATCACCAGGCATATGATAAATTTATAACCCCGCTATAGATAGGCTATTGTCTAATCCCCATGGGATAAAGTAGTCTTGTAGTTCAGTACTCAGCTGCACATCCATACCTGCTGAGTGGCTATTTTTGCATGGTTGGTGTAAGTAGGGCTTTTTGAAAGTCTTTAACTGTATCTTGTTAGAACAAACTTTATTCTAATTCGTCCAATTTAATTTTTTAATTACTTTTTAAGTTTGCTCTTTTTTTGTTGATATTGTTAGGAGTCCATCATATTTATAAAAGAATTATGTAGTTCATAATTGCCCAAGTATATTAATTTGTCTCTTGATATTTCCTTATCAGAAATATGTGTATTTCTAGCTCTAGTTTCTGGTCAGCAACAAGTTATTTTCTAAATACCTTTTAACTTTTTTATGACCCTATTTAACTCCTTCTGTATTTTTCTATATAGTAGGAAATCTCATTATGCATAACTAAGTTAAAAATATTTATACCAAGTGTAATAATATTAACAGATAAATGATTTACTTGCCTGAAGGGGCCTTACAAAAGAGAAATGAAGGTTGGCAAGTACATAGTGGATCAGGTCATTTCTAAAGACAGCAGCTTAATTTTAATTGTTGATTTTTTTTCTCCTTTTTGATCTAGATTCATGTACTAAACCATGACTTAAAGATATTTACACATGTTTTCTTCTAAACATTTTATTTTTTGTTCATGATACCCATTATAAACATCCTACAAAAAAGTATACATGGAATTAAATTGTTCTATAATATATTTTAGAGAAAATGGAATGGTTATTATATTAAATACAAATCTATATAAGCAGATAAAACATGTTCAAACTACATATCTGACAAAGAATTGATATATGAAATATACTAGAGACTACATATTTGGCATCAGGAACAAGCATTAACAAAATATCATTTAAATCAATTTTAAAAAGAGAGAGATAAGAATAATACTCAACTTCATATGGAAAAACAAAAAACCCAGGATAGCCAAAAGAATCCTGTACAATAAAACAACCTCTGGAGGCATCACGATCCCTGACTTCAAGCTGTACTATAGAGCTACAGTAATAAAAACAGCTTGGTACTGGCATAAAAACCGACATGTGGACCAATGGAATCGAATTGAAGACCCTGATATTAATCCGCACACCTATGAACAAATAATTTTTGACAAAGAAGCCAAAAGTGCACAATGGAAAAAAGAAAGCATCTTCAACAAATGGTGCTGGCAAAACTGGATATCAACATGTAGAAGGCTGCAAATAGATCCATATCTATCACCGTGCACAAAACTTAAGTCCAAGTGGATCAAGGACCTCAACATAAATCCAGCTACTCTGAACCTGCTAGAAGAGAAAGTAGGAAGTAGTCTTGAACACATTGACATAGGAGACCACTTTCTAAATAGAACACCAGTAGCACAGACACTGAGAGAAACAATCAATCAATGGGACCTCTTGAAACTGAGAAGCTTTTGTAGGGCAAAGGATACGGTCAACAAAGCAAAGCGACAGCCTACAGAATGGGAAAAGATCTTCACCAATCCCACATCTGACAGAGGACTGATATCCAGAATATATAAGGAACTCAAGAAATTAGACATCAAAATGCCCAACAGTCCAATTAAGAAATGGGCTATAGAACTAAACAGAGAATTCTCAACAGAGGAAACTCAAATGGCTGAAAGACATATAAGGAATTGCTCAACATCCCTAATCATCAGGGAAATGCAAATCAAAACAACTCTGAGATACCACCTTACGCCTGTCAGAATGGCTAAGATCAAAAACACTGAAGACACCTTATGCTGGAGAGGATGTGGAGCTAGGGGAACTCTCCTCCACTGCTGGTGGGAATGCAAGCTTGTACAACCACTTTGGAAATCAATATGGCGATTTCTTAGAAAATTGGGAATCCATCTCCTCCAAGATCCAGCTATACCACTCTTGGGCATATACCCAAGGAATGCTCAACCACACCACAAGAGCACTTGTTCAGCTATGTTCATATCAGCGTTGTTTGTAATAGCCAGAACATGGAAACAACCTAGATGCCCTTCAACTGAAGAATGGATAAACAAAATGTGGTACATATACACAATGGAATACTACTCAGCAGAGAAAAACAATGACATCATGAGGTTTGCAGACAAATGGATGGATCTAGAAAAAATCATCCTGAGTGAGGTATCCCAGACTCAGAAAGACAAACATGGTATGTACTCACTCATAACAGGATACTAGATGTGGAACAAGGATGACTGGACTGCTACTCACATCACCAGGCAGGCTACCTGGAAAACAGGACCCCAAGAAAGACACAGGGATCGCCCAACGACAGAGAAATGGAATGAGATCTACATGAACAGCCTGGACAGGAGTGGGGGTAGTGAAGGGCGAGGGTCGAGGGAAAGAGAGCTTGGGTGAGTGGGAGATCCCAGCTGGATCAAAAACAGAGAGGGAGAACAAGGAATAGGAGACCATGGTAAATGAAGACCACATGAGAATAGGAAGAAACAAAGTGCTAGAGAGGCCCACAGAAATCCACAAAGATACCCCCACAACAGACTGCTGGCAATGATCGAGCGACAATCCGAACTGACCTACTCTGGTGATGGGATGGCCAAACACCCTAATTGTCGTGCTAGAAACCTCATCCAACTACTGATGGACCTGGAGGCAGAGATCCATGACTAGGCCCCAGGTGGATCTCTGGGAGTCCAATTAGCGAGAATGAGGAGGGTTTATATGAGAGAGAATTGTTGAGACCAAGGTCGGATAAAGCACAGAGACAAATAGCCAAACAAACGGAAACACATGAAATATGAACCAATGGCTGAGGGGTCACCAACTGGATCAGGCCCTCTGAGTGGGTGAGACAGTTGATTGGCCTGATCTGTTTGGGAGGCATCCAGGCAGTGACACAGGGCCCTGTGCTCACTGCATGAGTCGGCTGTTTGAAACCTGGGGCCTATGCAAGGTCCCTTGGCTCGGCCTGGGAGGAGGGGACTGGACCTACCTGGACTGAGTCCACCAGGTTGATCTCAGTCTGTGGGGAAGGCTTTGCCCTGGAGGAGATTGGAATGGGGGGCGGGCTGGGGGGAAGGTGAGGGGGGCGGGAGGGGGGAGAACAAGGGAATCTGTGGCTGATATGTAGAACTGAATTGTATTGCAAAAAAAAAAAAAAACTGTGAATTTTACTTGAAAAAAAAACAAAACAAAAAAAAAAAAAAAAAAAAAAAAGAGAGAGATAATATGTGGAATAAATATTTCTCAACAGACTTGCAATTTGAAAGAGGATATAAAAGAAGATGTTAGTAATCACCAATCATTGGGTATAGTGGAGAACAAAAAACTAAATCCTCAATGAATTGCACTATAATATTGATTAAAATAAATATGACCTAAATGATTTTATATGCGTTTTATATTTAGAGATTCCTCTGAGCTGATACTTTCCATCCTGAAGGGAGATTAGTTAAGTTTCAGGATGTTATATAAGGGAGGCTCATTAAGATCCAAGAAATAAAAAACACAAAACCTTCAGCAAGTTCCTGAAGCTGACAGTATGCCTGAGGATGCTCCCTCCCTCAGCTTATGTAAGAAGTGGGACTTCTGAAAGACACTCTCAAATTGAGCTACCTAGAAGAGAATCAGGTCATCCAAGCTTCATAGAAGACATACTAGTCAAGTTCCCTGAAAAACAGAGAGAGCAACCTAGCTGCCTGGAGGAGGCTCAGATCAACTGAGCAGACCAGAAGAGAAAGCTTTTGATTTGTTTCATTGCCTACAAGTCTTTCAATGATCTATAGGTTTAGACTTTGTAATCAGTCACACATGCTGGGTTGAGATTTTGATAATGCATTTGTCTTTGATTCTTGCCTGGCTCTGAAAGTAACCCTTCACCCATTCTTTTGTGAGTAAACTCAATAAAATCACTGGTTCAATAAGTAGGTATCTGTAATTTGATCTGTAGTGTCTTAGTGAGGTTTTCTATTGCTTTGAAGAGACACTATGACTCCAGTAACTTCTATAAAGGAAAACATTTAAATAGGGTGTGGTTTACAGTTCAGACTTTTACTCCATTATTGTTATGGTGGGAAGGATAGTGGAGTGCAGCCAGATATGGTGCTGGAGAGGGGCTGACACTCCTATATATAGATTCTTAGGTAGCAATGAAAAAAAATGAGCTGTTGAGCCAAAGTTGAGCTTCTGAAGCCTCAAAGCCCACCCAAGGTTAGATGCATTTTCCAATAAAGCCACTCCTACTCAAACAAGACCACACACCCTAGTAGTGTCACTATCTATGAGACTATAGGGGTCATTTTCACCCAAACCACCATATTCCACTCCCTGGCTCCCATATTATTATAGTCACATCATAAGGAAAAACTGCATTCCATCCAACTTTGAAAGTCCCATAGTCTATAAAAGTCTCAGCATTGTTTAAAAGTCCACAGTTAAAGTCTGTCCTGAGACTCATGTCAGTCTCTTAACTGTAATCCCCTATAAAATCAAAATTAAAAAGCAGATCATGTACTTCCAATAAACAATAGAACAAGATATAGATTACATTCCAAAGGGGAGAAAAAGGAGAATAGTGAGGAAACACTGGACCAAAACAAGACTGGAAACAGACTCGGTAAAGTCCAAACTCTGCGTCTCCATGCCTGATGTCAAAGCACTATACACATCTCCAATTCCTTTCAGCTTTGTTGACTGCAGCACAGTTTCTTTCTCTTAAGCTGGTTCCACTCCCTGTTATCAGGTCTCTTTGGCAGGTATTTCATGACTCTGAATTTCTAACATCTTGGGGTCTCCAAGACAATTCAGGCTTCAATATCATAGCTTCACTCAATGGCCTCTCTAGGCCTCCATGTAGGAACATCCCTGACACATGCCTGGCCTCAGTGGCTTTCCTTAGTTGCAGAGAGAGATTCCATAACCCCTTTTCTATATCCTTGACTCTAAAGCCAGAACCTCATGGCTCAAGCTGCCAACTTCTGATGCTTTCTGGAGCTGGAACATGGCTGCCTTGTTCAATTTAATTTTTGCTAGCTTTCTGGTTTTGATGTTTTTTTTTTTTTCTTTCACTGTCTAAGCTTAGCTGTCCTGGAACTCCTTCTGTATACCAGGCAGGCCGTGAACTCAGAGATCCAACAGCCTCTGCCTTCCAAGTGCTAGAATTAAGGGTGTGCACCACCATAACTGACCCTAAGCTTTTCTTTAATTCCTTTTCAAATTTTAAAAAATTCCCTTTCACAAGTTGGAAGCTTAGCTGGGTGGGGTCTTGCTCTGAGGTCACCACTCCCTTTATTCTCTTTAGCATCAGATTTTTCTTTAATCTGTTTACATTTCCTGGTGCTCCTTTTCTCTTCCAATAGTACATTTTGTATTTTTCTTTGCTTACCTTGCTCCTTTTCATCATGGATCTACATAAGATTGGCCATTAATAGCCATACAACACAGTCAATGCTAGGTTGTTTGGTGATGTCCTCTGCCAAAGCTGTTAATTCAAAATTCTTCATTTATTTTGAACAAGGCAGATTTTTTTTTATACAAAGACAGACAGCAGCCATATTCTTCACCAAAATATCAAAAGAATGATCTCTAGACCACTTACTAATATTTTTCTCCTCTGAAACCTCTTGAGCTGCCCACTCACCCCCTCCCCCCAGTTCAAATCACTCTCACCACCACTGTCTCCCATGTTCCTACAGTTATGACCCATTAAGTCCCTCTTAAATTGTCCATTCACTTTTCCAGTCTAAAAGCCCATATTCCCTTAAACAAAATCATAGCAAAGTACCCAAGTTCCTGGTACCAACTACTGTCTTAGAGTTTCTAGTGCTGTGAAGACACAATATGACCATGGTGTTATGCCCAAATCCAAAGACCACCACAGTGACCAAATCTTTATTCAAGCTCGAGCTTCGTTTCTCTGTCAGCACTGAGAGAAGAGAGCCCTGAGTCCAGGTAGGTAGGGTTTTTATCATTGCAGAGTGCCCCGGCCAGCAGGGCTTCAATGGGTTCTTGACCACCCTAAGGATGGAATGATAGGGACAGGAGACACAAAGGAAATACATCAAGACAAGATTCTGATCAAGGTGCAACTTTATTTTTCTCCAGGAGGGTTTATATAGTTCCTGCAGGGTAGGGGGAGCAGGAAGCTGTTATCTGAATAGGGTGGGGCAAGCTAACAGGATGTTTATGTAGGATGTTTACAGGGTGAAAGATCAAGGGCTCTGACTCAATGTCCTGTTGTTAGGCAACCTGACTGTAAGTTGATCTAGTTCCCTGTCTTATGGGGGGGTCTGTATTTTTCCACTAACTAGAGATTCTGTCCTTGTCCCTGACAGCAGAGGTTGGGGTAAAAGGATTTCCAGGTTTCAGGACCCTGATTGGCTGACATTTTTCTAAGGATATTTCAGCAAAAAGGAGAAATACATGTATGCTAGGCTCAGGGATATCTGGCCATCTTACCTAACCTTATCTAATTGTTGGAATGTTTGGGATATCAAGTACTTCCCCATTCCTGGGTGGATCCCTGGGTGGTGTCAGCTTATGGCTTTTCCTGGCTCCAGGTGTTGCCTACCAGTAAGCATGTCATGGCAGCTGTGTCTGGGCCACTAAGCCTGTCCTGGCAGCTCTGTGTTCAAGCTGTTTTGGGGCCCCCGCATTCTGTCCTTCACAAGTATCAATGACAGGACTTAATCATGGGTCCTGCCTGTTCAAGGGTTCAAAGGGATGGTATTGGGGTCTAAGAACCATTAACTGAATGCTATTGACTAGCTCTCAAACAAAGGCAATTAGTCTATTAATAAGGCAAGGGCCAAATATAAGCAAAAGAAGTATGATCACTAAGGGGCCAGCTAAGGCAGACACCAGAATGGTTAACCAAGGGGACCAATTAAACAAATTCTCATGCCATCCAACTTCCCTGCATACATTCTGTTCTCTATTATTAATCTGTTTTCTTAACAAGGCCATTGAATCTCTAATTACTCCAGAATGATTGACATGAAACACCATTCTTCCTCAAGAGCAACACACATGCCTCCTTGTTGAATGAAGAAGAGGTCCAGACCTGTTTGACCAACTTGAGTATAGACTGTTCTATGTTTTTAAGATCCAGATTAACAGTTAATTGTAGGGCCTGGTAATTTCTATCCTGGAGGAATAAGGCTGAGGTGCCTACTCCTATTGCTCCAGATTTGCCCAGTCCTACCAGGGAAGAGACCAAGACAGCTGTTGCCCCTATGTCCCGTTTTGCCCTAGCAGGAATAGGAGATAAGGTCAGTTCCATTTGGGCACTTTTATAGTATTTCATGTTGTAGAACAACTGGTCCATCACACAAAAGCAATGTCTTCTTTTAAGGTCTGCCCCATAGATGCAGGGAGTAAGTCCCAAAGTGCAAGCCCACCCACCATTCAGCAAAGGCCAAACAGAGAGTGTTGTTTTGTATGGTTATGGTCTGGTTACATAAATCTGCTGGGGCTTGCTTTCTAGGGAATGCCACACAGGTTTCTATACCCTCCACCTGCTGTAATGAAACCTTTCCCTGTTTTCCTCAAGGACAGGATGCTGGGGAGACTGAGGTGTAATCACTGGTTATTTCAACACCAATATAGAAAGGGTGCTGTGGGATGGTCTGTATGTCAAATGTGTTGCTCTGATTGGTCAATAAATAAAACACTGATTGGCCAGGAGCCAGGCAGAAAGTATAGGTGGGACAAACAGAGAGGAGAATTGAGAGAACAGGAAGGTGGAGAGAGACACTGCCAGACGGCGCCATGACAAGCCGCATTTGAAGATGCCAGTAAGCCACGAGCCACGTGGCAAGGTATAGATTTATAGAAATCGATTAATTTAAGATGTAAGAACTAGATAGCTAGAAGCCTGAGCCATTAGGCCAAACAGTTTAAATAATATAAGCGTCTGTGTGTTTATTTTATAAGTGGGCTGTCAGACTGCCTGGGCTTGGTGGGACCCAGAGAGAAAACTTTCTAGCTACAAAGGGGGTTGTGCATATAGACAAAGCCAGCATTCCTTAGTCAAGTTGGGTTTAGAGGCATTTATCACCTGGAAGGTTTTAGAAACCAAGTCCCATAAAGGGTGTTGGCTATATAAAGAATCTTGACTGTAGCCAAATTTCTAAGGGGTCTTATTAAATAAAAAAACACGGAGCCAAATATAAGGGTGAAAGCTTTAGTGATCATGGAAATAGAGCCACCAGCTAACCTTAACTCATCACACCATAGCTTCCAAAGAGAGGTACTTCCTGTCTAACCATGCCTTTATTGCCTTGCTGTTCTGCTTTCTTATTAGCTCTTAGCCAAGCTACCTTACTTCCTTGTCACTGTCTGTCTATACAGACCTCCTGGTCTCTGTTTGGTACTGGGATTAAAGGCGTGTGTTACCATGCTTGGCTCTGTTCCCTAGTGTGACCTTGAACACACAGAGACTGCCTGTCAAGTGATCAGATTAAGGGTGTGTGCTAACACTACCTAACTTTTGTGTTTACTTAATGGCTTGCTATTTCCTCTGATCTCCAGGCAAGCTTTATTTATTAACATACAAATAAAATATCACTACATTTCAGCACAAATAAAATATCACTACACTTGACCCTGAGGGGTAGTTCCCAAGTAGACTACTGGTGCCTGGTCCCCTCCTGTTAGTTTGATGGCAGGAACCTCCTGTGCTATCAGGACTGGATGTGTCCTATTGCCACCAGGTGGTTATCTGAATCTCTAATCTAATGGTGAAGAGGACACCTGGGATCAGACTAAGATAAGGTTCAGGGCCATCATAGATTTTGATACCCTAGGTCTTACCAGTGATCCATTTTATGGATTTATTTTCTCCTATCAATAAATTCTATCCTGAGGAGTTATATTTCTGACTTCCATAGGACCCACAACCACTGTTATATAGTCTCTATAGTTATACAGACTATGATCAAACTGTCTCTTACCAATGGTGTCCAACAGATAGGTCCAGTATTCATACATTCTCAAGAGGTCAAAAGTAAGACTCAGCTCCCCCACATTGTTGATGCCAGGATTTTTCAGTCTTGTGTCCCGGGCAGACATAAAAACTACTTTCTCTCAGCTGGCACCGGTCTTGAACAGAAATAAATCCTGTACTTCAAATTTTAGAGGTGGGAACCAGGTCTCAGGTGGAGCCAAAGCTGATTCTTGTTTGAGAATTTCTCTGGAGGATGTGTTGGTGACAGTCCAAGTGAGTTCTGCAGGTTGATGTGGATCAGAAGGAAATGTGGATGGCAAAGGATGAGTAGTGTCAGCAAGAACAGCATCTTCATGATAGAGGTTGTTGGGGAAGTTTGAGCTTGAGTGGGTTATATTGATGCTCAATTCTCCAGCCTGAGGAGTCTCTTTCCTGTTACAGTTCTGTGCGGTCCTCTTTTCCTGGATCAGACAGCCTGACGTGGGTGTGATGAATCCAAGTGGTAATGCCATCTACCTTTAGGGCCCTTGGAGTTGCAGGATCACAGTGTATGTCTCCTTCCAGTGTGGCTCAAAGGTCTCCCTCTGATGTCTCCTCACATGAACCCCGTCTCCTGGCTGAAACTTATGTGGCATGCATGGTCCCTCAGGTGGGACCATATATTTTTATGTACAAGAACCACAGCCTTGAGGGAAGCAGCCAGGTTAACACCATCAAACTCAGTAATAAGCTCAGCTTTTAAGTTAGATAAAATAGGAGTGGGCCTTTCAAACATGATTTCAAAGGAAGATAGCCCCCAGGCATATGGTGAGTTATGAACCCTATAGAGGGTGAAGGGGAGGAGAGCCTCTCAGTCACTGCCAATTTCCGTGGTTAATTTGTTAAGGGTTTTTTTAAGGTCCTGTTCATGTGCTTGACCTGATCTGAACTCTGGGACCTATTAGCATAATGTAATTTCCAATTTGCCCCCAATACTCTTACCAAGAACTAAATTACCTGAGAGACAAAAGCTGGTCTGTTGTCTGAACTCAAAAGGGTAGGGATATCATACCTTGGAATGATGTCCTCAAGTAGCTTTTTGGTGACCATCTGAACAGTCTTATTTCTTGTGTGAAAGGCCTCTATTTACTCAGGTGCTGTATCTATAAAAACCAAAAGATATTTGTAACCATATTTATCAGATTTTACCTCAGTGAAGCCCATCTCCCAGTGGGAACTGGGTTTGGTGCCTCTAAGCCTGGTTCCAGGACTTTTAGGTTGATTGCATTGGTAAGTCAGCAGGCCAGGCATTTTTCAGCTAATTTGTTTGATCTTGTGCTGAAGGTCAAAGATTTTTAAACGGGACTATCTTATCAGATCTTATGTTTTACAGGTGCTGAGGTAGATAGAGCTGTGAATGTGAGGAAGGAGGGCTTCAGCCAGCTTTTCTGGCATGATGAGTCTTCCACTGCTGGTTATCCACCAGCTATCTGGCCCTTGGGGCTGCCATACCTTCAGTAAGTGCTGCATTATGCACAAGTCTGCAAGGGTGTAGACTGGATTCTCAGGGAGGTATAGTGGTCCTGAGTTTGGTAGCATCAGGGCCAAGATATCTATCATCTGTGCTTCCTTTGTTACCCAATCTGCTCTCTGGTTCCCTCTAGCCATTACAGTATCAGTTTTTGATGCCCAGGACAATGGATAACAGTCAATTTGGTTGGCATCAATAAGACTGACAGTAAGACTAAATTCTCCTGTTTGTTTTTGACAGTCTTTCCCTCAGCAGTAAGGAGCCCTTGGTCTTGGTAGATGGCCCCATGGACATGGGCCATGGTGAAGGCATAGCAGCTGTGTGTGTACATGTTTAGCCTCTTCCTTTGCCATCTCTAGTGCCTTAGTCAAGGCTATCAGACGGGAGGACCGTCGCCCAAACAATGTCCTCTTCTAACACTACAGCGTACCTTTGTCATCTCGTATAAAACTGCTCCCATCTGTATACCAGTTGAGCTTGGCATCTGGCAAGGGATGGTCTCATAGGTCTTTTCTTAGTCCATGTACTTGGGGCATGTAGCAGTCATGTAGTGCAGAGTCCAGATCTGGATCAGGGAGCAGGGATGAGGGAGTTAAGGCTGCAATCAGAAGAAACTGGATCTGAGGGGGATTAGGAGGAGGCTTTGATAGTGAGCCATGTGAGCATTGTTCAGCCATCGACTAGATAGCTGTTTGAGCACTCCCTCAGTGGTGTGAAGGGTGGTGATAAGGAGCTCTTGGCTCAACATTAACTTGTCGGCGTCTTTAACCAACAGGGCAGTGGCTGTAACGATCCTTAGGCAAGGGGGCTACCTAAGTCTCTTTGAAAAGTAGGTCACTGGCCTATCCCAAGGCCCCAGCATTTGAGTAAGGACCTCTTAGGCTATGCCTTTTCTTTCATCTACTTGTAGATGAAAGGGTTTAATGATATATATCTGGCAATCCCAGCACAGGTGCCAAGGAGAGGACCTCTTTTATCTTATTGAAGGCCTTGTCCTCAGCCCCAGTACCTTGAAAGGGCAGGTTTTCTTTTGTTACTTCACCCAGTGGCTTAGCCAGTTCAGCAAACCTGAGAACCCAGAGGCAGCAGAAGACAGCTGACCCAAGGAAATCTCTAACCTCCCTCCTGGAAGTGGAAACAGGTATTTTCAACACAGTCTATTTATAGGCTTTGGAGAGCCAATGCTGAGTCACTTTGAGGGTATATCCCACATAAGTCATGTTAATTTGGAAGATCTGGACCTTTATAGCTGATGCCCAATACCCCAGGCTTCCCAAGGCAGTAAGCAAATTGCAATACAATCTTCTTCAGTGTCAGCTGCTATCAGGAGATTGTCCACATACTGCAGGAGAATGACCAAACTCCATCTCCCCTAGTCACTGAAGTCCCCCAGTTCTGTAACCAGCACATAGCAGTAGTCTTGCCTTGGATCATAATCCTTGTACCTGGGGGTTTTGGGGCATTCTTTAGCTCAATGTCCCACTTCCTTACAGTAAGTACATTGGTCTTTCTGCAGCCTGGGGCACTCCCTTGAGTGGGGGTCCTTACCTTGGCCTCTGCCTAGGAGTCTCAGTTGGTGTTCCTTTTCATCTATATCTCCTGCAGTGGCTGCTAGGAGGATTCTTGACATATTTCAAATCTGCTTTGCATTTTCTGCTGCCATGACCTTCATCTGTTTTTCTTCCAGGGCTTTTCAGTTGTTGTATACTTTCTGAGAGACTGAAAACAGCTCCTAGATGCTCTTGTCTGCAAGCCCATCTATCTTTTTAATTTGTGTCTAATGTCAGGTGTGGAATGATTAACAAAGGCCATGATCAGGGCCAATCTATTTTCCTGTGCATCAGGATCTGTAAGAAATTATGCCCTAAAAGCTTCCGTAATCCATTCTAAGAAGGCCAATGGAGGCTCTGTCTTTTCCTGTTGTACACTACTGACTTTGGCCAAATTGATGGGTTGATGAGCAGCTGCAAGGAGACCAGTCACTATAACCTGGTGGTGCATCTGTAGCCTCCTTACTTTCTGCCAAGTTTAAATTCCAATTTGGATGTGTCAAGTGGAAGACTTGGTCTACTAATGCAGGATTGACAGTCGGGTTTTCATCAGGTCAGGGAACCAATTTCCAGGCTTCTATCAGAATTCTCTTTTTTCTTCTGTGGTAAACAGAATCTGCAAAAGTTGTTGGCAGTCATCCCAAGGGAGCCGATGAGTGTATAGAATAGAATCTAAGAGGTTAATAAGGGCCCTCAGATTGTCTGAAAATCAGGTTTTCCAGTTATAAAGATCACTTGTTACAAAGGCTATGTCTGTTCATTGCTCTCATTGTCCAGTGGGCTGACTGCTCTCAGGGGGAGAGCAACAGAATTGGCTGCCTGGAGCAATTCTTGTTGGGCTTGCCCCCTGGTGAATGGTGGCCTTCCCAAATTCTCTGCAACCCCCTGGGATCTCCAAGCCACCTGATTGGTTGGGGAAGCAGCCAGTAAGGGGGAGGTGAGAAAAGGAGTTTCCTCCTCTGTACCCCCTTGCAGCACAAGGGCAGAGGGCTTAGGTTTCTCTTGCCTTTTGTCTTCCTGTAAGACAAGGATGGTCTTATTCATTAGTCCTGTGGAGATAAAGGGTTTTAGCCAAAGGGGAGGGTGAGCTACAAGGTCCTCCCAAGTAACTATGGAAGAAATCTGCTCCAGGTGTCCAGGTTTGCCAAATTTAAGGTCTCTTGTCCTAGTAATGATGTATGAGTCTTGTCTACCTAGTTCTGAATGTCCATTCAGTCTCACAAAAGATTCTAAGTTTACCCTTTTTAATAGTTTCCAGTCCTCTCTTTGCCCTATTTCTAAAGTCCTGAAAGTAGTCCAGAATCAAGATTAGGGGTGGTAGGAGTACTCTTAGTCTGTCCCATTATATCAGTCTTATAAGTCAGGAAGAGAACAAACAGAATTACAACACACAAGACTACAAACAGAATGCCTGGCACCTGGAGACAACTGAACCTGAGATGTTGGCTTCCAAATCAAATCCAAATTAACCAAAGGGGATGTCTCTCAGTTCCCCAGCCTACAGTCCTCCCATAAGTCCAATAATAAATTTTAGGCCCACTTTCAAAATCATGTTCAAAACAGAAAGACAAACTAAAGTAAGTACAGTAAACAGAAAACATGAATGTAGACACAGAAAACATACTGGCCAGCTTCAGGATCTATGGGCAGTGGTACTGGTGTGCTTGGGAAATCCCAGGACAAGCCCCTAAATGCTATGTCAGATCACAGGGACCCCCAGAAGGCCACCTTGGAGACCAAATCCCATATGTTAAGAAAAGAACCCTTATTCAAAGTTGAGCTTGGTCTCTGTCTGTCCAATATAGCAGTGAAAGCAGAGAGCCCTGAGCCCAAGAAGGATAGGGCTTTTTTTCATAGCAGATATTGAGGTGAAGGGATTTCCAGGGTTCAGGATCCTGATTGGCTGACATTTGTCTAGAGGTATCTCAGCAAAAGGGAGAAATATGTATGTGCTAGGCTTAAGGACGTCTGGCCATCTTTACTAACCTATCTAGTGGTTAGAATGTTTGAGATGTCAGGTACTTCTTCATCCCTGAGTGGATCCCTGTGTGATGTTAGCTTATGGCTTTTCCTGGGTCCAGGTGTTGTCTACCAGTAAGCCTGTCATGGCAGCTGTGGGGTCAAGATGTTTTGCGTGACAACTTTTACAAAAGAAAACCTTTAATTACCATGGCTAATAGTTCAGAGAGTTAGTCCATTATCATCATGACAGGAAGCACGGGTGGCATACAGGCAGACATAATGCTGGAGATGGGCTTAGAGTTCTAAATCTGTATCCTAAGGCTAAGCTTCTGAAACCTCAAAGCCCACTCACTCCTGGTGATATACATCCTCCAGCAAGGTCATACCTACTTCAATAAGGAGAGGCCTCCTAACTCTACCACTCTCTATAAACCTCTGTGGAACATTTTCATTGAAACCAGTACATGTAGTTAATTTCCTACCTGGAAATTGTAGAATTTTGCTTGATTTCACAGGAATGGTGCCAAACAAGTGTAAAGTGGAAATAAGGAAAATTTTGGTATAATATAAGTAGGAATATAAATCGATATAATTCTTATATGCATCAGTGTGAAGGTTCCTAAATACATTAATCCATGATTCATTAGTTGGATACACATATAAACACAGTGCATATATATGTGTAAAGTATATGCCTAGTGTTGTATATAAATGTTTAATAGCCATATAGAAATAATTGTATGAATATATAAACTGTAAAAGAACTAGTAAAAGTGCATCTTCATTCTCATGTTCATTACAGCATTATTACTCATATCAAAGTTATAAAAATATTTTATTAGTTATAGACTAATTTTGTAAAAAAGGAACATGATATATGCTTCCAAAGGCATGTTGTCGATTCTGACATTGGTATTTACATCATTGATTACCTACTATAAACATATGGTTCATTTGCATAAGTTGTTTCATTGAAGATATGATACAATTTGATTACTATCTCTCCCTTTCATCTTTTGCTTTGAAGGTCACGTATTTAATTATTCAGCCATTTTATTAAGTAGGAATAACAAAAATAGTTATCAGAGTACAGAAAGTGGGAACCTTTAGTTTATATGGCAAATTATATCACAACATATGAATAAGCATGAGGAACATATGAGAAATGGGTATTCATCTTTTTATTAAAAAAATATATGGATTGGAATCTCAAAGAAAAGACTGCTAGAAAATTGTCCCCATTAAAGACAACAGACAAGCTATGGATAGCAAAACAGTATAGCAGTTAATCCAGACAATTCCATTAGGCTGAGAATTTCCTATGGGATTATTAAATCTCACTTCTGAATGTGTCTATATAGAACTATATAACGGAGCATAACTGAACGAGAAAGAAGGAGGAACCATCCCACAGTGTAGAGGCTGGACAGAAAATAGGGGAAAGTGAAGAAATATAGCTAAAGTCATCACAAATGTGTTTTTTTCTTTCTGGATGCCATGCCATCATCAACTCTAACGTCATCTTTCTGCCACCATGGACTGAAAGCTCCAGCATCAATAAGTACAGTTTTAACTTATTAATGTCAGTCACTAATAATAACAAAACTGGTAATTAACATGTTAATTTCATTACTATGGTGGTTTTCATTCAAAACTTTTTTCCCACCTGGAGAATGTAGAATTTTCCTTGTCTCCACAGCAGTAGTGTCAAATAAGAGTAAAATGGAAATAAGCAAAAATCAGAGATGCAGAAAGATGAAGTTACTACCTAACCAGGATGTTTTAAGGACTTTCTTTGCAAATGGTTTGAGGGAAGACTTTTGCTTTGTTCAGGCATTTTTGCATTATCATTACTAACCATTTGCTTGTTTGTTTTGATTTTTATTTTTGTGTTTTGTGTATGTGTTCAAATTACTAGCCATTCCCCCATAACCATGCATGCAACAGCAAAATGCTTAGTCATCCCAGGGCCTTCCATCCTACATAATCGGTGTGCTGCCTGATCACGTAATTTGCACATAGCGTGGTCACATAATCTATGCACATGCGTGGCATAGCTATGTAAGCCCATATGCGCATGTGTGGGAGAATCTATAAAAGCAGGTCCTACTCCTCCCTCTGCCCTCTATTCCTGCACCATCTCTCTACAGGCCTAAGCACCCCTTTCTGTTCCCTTCCCTTAATAAACACTTATAATGGGTTTTTCTGTACCTCATGGCTTTTCTTGCATGGTAAACAGTGCCACTTAATGAATAACATTGTGCTGCTTAATAAATAACAGTATGGGATATGCATTCTTGTTTTCTTTGTTTTTGTTTGTTTCTTTTTTATAACACAGAGTGATAAAGAATATAAGTTGGTTGTGTGGGAAAAAGGGAGATCATCTGGGAGGAATTGGGGAGGAAAAACCTTGATCAAAATTTATTGTATGAAAATAATTTTATGAATAAAAATATAACTATTTAAAAAAGAATTGGCACCAGGTGGTGGTGGTGCATGCTTTTAATCCCAGCACTCGGGAGGCAGAGCCAGACAGATCTCTGTGAGTTCAAGGCCAGCCTGGTCTACAGAGCTGCTGTAAGCTGCAGGAAAACGTAATGGAATTCAGCTACTATCACAAACGCTACTACTTGGAAAAGTCAAGGATTTCTCCAAAGCCAAGCCATGGCTTAAGAAGTCTTGGTGATATTTTAGCTTTTGTATCTATATTAGCTGATTCCTACAGTGATATTTTTGTAATGCTATGCATGCATCCAAAAACTCCTAACAGTGTATTTATCTAAAATACCTACCAAGCATCTAAGGCTAAATGAAACAACACCTGTCTCCTAGGTTAGAAGGATAGCTTTATTTCGTGTGCTATTTAGCCTTACTAATAGACTCCTAATTTCTTACCTAACCACTTCTAGGAATGTAGATGGAGCACATAAATTCCCTTCTTAACTAACTGATCAATAGCACTCATTTGGGTTATAAAAGAAAGCCTGATGGCCACTGCCTGAGGAAAATACTTACCTGCCTTTATGACCCTGTAAGAATTCAAACCTGGTGACCTTGCTCTGGTGGAGGATCGCTATGGCTTGGGTTTATACCTGAACACCTCGGAGACTGAGAGAAACTGAGGTATAAGGAGAATGAAAAGAGGATATTGAGGATTTTGGCTGGAGAGGATTTTTGACTAGAGAACTGGAGGTCAGGATGGAAGATGAGGAAGAGCCGGATGGGAAAGTACTAGATGGGTAAGAACAAGATGAGAAAGACTTAGATGAGGCAGAAATAAGATGAGAGAATTAAGATAGAACTCAGAGGGGACAACAGATAAAGGTACAGACAAATCAGGCAAGAAAGGAACTAGGTTTGAGTACAGAACTGTAGCTGTGTAGATAGGATTTTATCGCAGACGAATAAAGTAGCTGGACAAAGAGTTTGTTGTGCTGAGATTCTTTTCCTGAAAATAATCTCTCTGTTCATCATTTCTCTTTTGAGCCCCTGGGAAATATATTATTAAGGTTGGTCCTTTAATAATATGCAAGACAGAGTGAGATGTAGGACAGGCACCAAAACAACACAGAGAAACCCTGTCTTGGAAAGAAAAAAGAATACTACATTTTTTTTTCTAGAAAAGAAACCCATTTAAAATAGAAACCAAAGAAATCATGGGTGCAGAAGGCATTAGAGTCACTTTAAAAAGCCAAAAGTTCTACCAGGACAATTGGAAGGAGGACCTATGGCTTCCCAGGAATCAGCACCATCTGGCAAACTCCGAGTACTTGAAGGACAGTGAAAGAGTAAGTTTAACTCCAGAAGAGTAATAAAAAGTTATATGAAATGGGCTCTATTATGATTGGGTGACAAATAAAATTTGAGATATATTTAGAAAACACAGAATCACACAATTTATTTAAAATAAAGTTAACTGGAATAATGTTTACATTTTTAATTGCACATATTCACACAAAAGTGTGGATGGCTGCACATATAGGTACATAATCATTTTAATACAAACTAAAGTATGCTTTTTCATGCCACTGAAAAAATGAAAATACTACTATTTCATATATATTTTTTTTCTGAAACAAAAGTCAAACACATTAGGAAGGAAAAGCACACTCAAGATCATGAACTTGCTTAACAAAAGTACAGTAGCTAGATTAAAATAGATATGTACAAAAAAATATAACAAAGTGAGTTGTTCTCAGCCAAATTTGACTTAATAATACAAAATTAATAACCTTTGTTGTAACAAAATAAACAGGGAAACACATTGTCTTCTTAATGATACAATTAAGAACATCCAATCTATACATCTCATTATAATTGAAAAGAAGTACAAAAACAAAAACAAGCAACAAAAGGAAATTAGAAAAAACTCATAAATTACATGAATAAATTATTAATGGTAATAGTTTGTAAGAAACCTGGCTATTTTCAGTCTTACCAGTCCTGATAAAAATTGAAAATGAAATAATCCATCCACTGGTAAATAAGAGATTGAAAAATAAGAAAGGAGATTTTAAGTAAATAAAAAATTAACAAAGTATCAGTTTGTTTGTGAAATGTTGTGGTTTTTAAAGATAATTTAGTTGTCATCAACTGCAAGTGTGAGTTTCAGATCTTCAGTTCTTCATAAATATTGTACCATTTTAATATTAGGGAGCAGATTTCATTTGGTTTTGCCATTGCATTTTGCTAATGACATATTATGATGAATATCTCTTGGCTATTTGAATATTTTCTTTGCTGAAATTCCTTGTTAAAAAATAAAACAACTGTTTCTTATTTATTTAAAAATCTCCTGATATACTTGTATTACTGAATTCTGAACATTATCATTGAATACCTCAAAACATTCTTTCTCTGTGTCATGTATTTTTCCTTCCATTGTTTTGAAAACAATGTTTCCTTTACTCAGTCTGTAATATGGTGGTTTATGTAGGAATAGGTTTAGTCAATATCAGAAAAAAAATTCTGTAAGATTTTCTCCATTAACTTTCAGTTTTATACTTATATTTTTGTGTATTTATTATTACACTAAGAAAAATATATTAACTTCTGGGAATTTTCAATTCTCTTTGAGTATTTTGTATACTGATTTTTCCAATTTCCCTAAGAAGTTGTATCTAATTTTTCTTCCTTTCTTCCTTCCTTTCCTTAGTTATCATTTATTTATTCATTTATTATTTATTATTTTTTGGTTTTTCAAGACAGGGTTTCTCTATATGTAGACCAGGCTGGCCTTGAACATTTCCTGAGTGTTGGAAATAAAGAAGTGTGCTATGACTGCTCAGCTAACATTTTTCATAAAAAGTATTTTAATCGGGGCTGGAGAGATGACTCAGAGGTTAAGGGTACTGACTGCCTTTCCAAAGGTCCTGAGTTCAATTCCCAGCAACCACATGGTGACTCACAACCATCTACAATTCGATCTGGGGCCCTCTTCTGGCATGTAGGCAGAATACTGTATACATAATAAACAAATAAATAAATAAATAAAACAATATATTTTAATCATATTTTCTCCCCCTCAACTCCTCCCAGATCTTTGTACCTCTCTACCCACCAATATTTATGGTTTTTTACTATCTTTCAAAAGACAAATAAATAAAAAACCTAAAAACAAAAATAAAAAATAAAACAACCACAAATGGCCCAGACAGGTTAGGTAAAAAAGAAGTTTCTAGGGTAGATGCATGGATCTCTCTGGGAAGGGGAAAGATAACAGAATCTACAGATGGAATGTGGGCTGGTGGGGACAGGAGCAAGGGGTATCAGGTGCAGTAGGTGGGATAGAAGGATAGAGTACTAGGAGAGACAGATGGAATTTGGGGATATTTGGGAGGCAATATAGAAAACTCGTGCATTGGAAACTTCTAGAATCTATGAGGGTGATCTTAGTGAAGACCCCTAGTAATGGAGGATATGTGGTCTCAACTGACCATCTCTTTTAGCTAGGCAAGGCTTCCAGTGATGGGACTGGGCTACATTCAGTTGAGTAGGTGGAGGGGATCCCATGGAAATCCCAAACAACTAGGCTGATACTAGGACAGAGAGTCACTCTGCTGAGGACAAAATCTACACAGCTCTCTTGTGGAATATTAGTTTAACTATGTAAAGATGTAAAGATTTGTTTGTGTTGCAGAATAATTGTTTAACTATGTCAAGATGAATTGCATTTGCTTATGCTGCACTTGTTTAACTATGTAAAGATGTGTTGCCATTTACCTTGCCTGCCTAAGGTACCTGATTGGTCTAATAAAAGCTAAATGGTCAATAGCTAGGCAGAGGAGAGCTATGTGGTGGTGGCTAGCTGGCAGAGAAAAGGAAGCCAACCATCCAGACATGGCAAGCATAATGGACAGTATGTAGATGAGGTAAATGAGCCTCAGGGCAGCATATAGATGAGCAGAAATAGATTAATTTAAGTTAAAAAATAAGCTAACTAAAAACAAGTTTAAGCTAAGGCTGAGCATTCATGATAAGTCTGTTTGTCATGATTTGGGGCTGATGGTCCAAGAAAGCCTGCTACACAGCTCATTGAAGAGGTTGAGATAGTGCAGGCTTGAAGCCTCACGCCTACATTCTAGTCTCTTTGGTTTAGAAAGATACTCTGCAGGCTATGTAGAGACAAACCTGGGAACCAATCCAGTAACAAAACCCTCCACCTATCACCTGTCCTGCCTACAAGATATGCTGGGGCAGTGGTGATACAGAACTCATGGAAATGGTCAATCAATTTTTTGTTTAACTTGAGACATACCCCAGGAAAAGGAACCTGTGCTTTACACTGTCTGAATGGCCAGAAACTGGAGACTGGATAGGCCAGAGACCCAGGGTAGCACCAAACACTACTGGCATAAAAAATCACTTAAATGATTCCTAAAGGTATTTTGTTATACTCGTAGATTAGTGCCTTGCCCAGTTGTCATCAGAGAGGCTTCCTCTGGCAGCAGATAGGAGTGGGAAGTTATGCAGACATTATAAGGAGAGAGAGTTGAAATTGGAGGTCTCCATCAGGTCCCTCACCTCTGAGATCAGACAATCCCATGGAAGAGGAGTAGGAGAAATTGTAGAAGTCAGAGGGGAAGGAGGACACAAGCAGAACATGGCTCATCAAGTCGACTAACCAGGGCTCACATGGACTCACAGCGACTGAAACAGCAAGCACTGGGCATACAGGTCTTCTGCCTGTATGTAATGGCTGTTAGTTTGGTTTTTCTTTGTGGGACTCTTAACAGTGGGAGCAGATGTATATCCTTTTCTTTTGCCTGTTCTTTGAACTCTTTTCCTCCTATTGGCTTGCCTTGTCCAGAGAATAATTGAGCAAAAGTGGCATAGGTAAGTTTTCTGAAGCTCTGTTATAAGGCTAAGTATTCTCGTTAGTTGAGCATGTTCCCAATGTTTTCCATGTCTCAACACATCATAATGGGAATTGTTTCCAAATGTATTTCAATGATGCACACACTCATCGTATAAAAGCTTGGAGGGCTTATCACCTACATGCTGGTGATGCTATGTAAAATGTTCTTTCTGGTAAACTGCAAATTCCTTTGCATAATGAAGCTATTTGAAATTTAGGCAAATACAATATTGCTATCATACACTATAAGCTACCATCTCATTTGATACTTTTATATATCAGATCTAAAATAAAAGCAAAGAACTCAAGTACTCTGCTTACAAAATGGCTTGTAATCAAAGAAGGTTATATTAATGAAAGAGCATTGTAAAGTTTACTGCTCTGCTATAAAACACAGAATAAGCAAATTGCTAGCATGTTTCCCTATTTAAAATGAATTGCAAATTAATGATGCATTATAATCTCTAATGAATTGAATAATAGACATAAAGAAGAATAAGATATAAATTTAATTTCATAATTAGCTTTGATAAATCTGTTAAATAATATTTAAGAGAATGATCCAATTTTATGTTTTAAATATATATCTCCATGCCTGATATATACATATATGTATGTAAATATTTCTTCCCCATAATTGATTAGTCTTATAGATTTACTACTCAATATTAGATTCCATCATTAGCAGCATAAAATAATTATTTTATAGTAATAATATTATCTTTAACAAAATTGTATAAGAGTCAAGGGTTTGCAGAAGGGTAAAATAAAAAGAGCAAAAATGTAACCTCTATATCTCAGGAATCACTTGATATTCAATCCACACTATCACAAAATAAAGTGTTATATTAGAAATAAAAAATTCATTATTAAATTACATTAAAGTGAAAAATGAATTAACTTCAAAGTATTTTAACTTTGAAATAATTTTAAATATAAATCAGGAAGAAAATGATAGCCAATCTCCATTCCCTAGGCCTTATTCTAGCATTTTTTTCATATTCATTATAAATGACAAATCTTTTGATCTTTTAGATTCATTAGAAAGTAGTATCAAATTTTTTTCATCTGTGATAGGGTTTTCTTATCTACTTAAATGTTAAATTCATAAAATCTACTTAAATTTATTCACTTTAAAATTACCTATTTATGTTCATGATCTTTGACCAATGTTTGATATTTTCTATATTTCAATTAACAATGAGATAATTTGACCTTCTATAACAAAATACCACATGCTAAATTATTTAGGACACAAATATTAATATGTTGTCGTAGTATATCTACTGAACCAAATATTCAGTTCTTGGGAAGTTGTGGTTATTGCAGAAGAATAAGCAAACACTAATTTTTCATTTTCTTAAAAGGGCACTTGTGTCTTCACATTTAGAATGAATGACATTTGAAGGCTAATGTTCAACCTCTCCCTAACTCAACTCAAACAGAATCAAACTGAGGATTAAAGATTTAACATGTGAGTTTTGGTGTGACATTTGCTGAAAATTTGACATCAAAGGGGAAAGTCTTTCGGTTGAACTTTCATAGCCACATTATATTCACAATGCAACACTTAATATTTCTGAAGTACACAAATAGTGCATAAGATAGGATATGTATCCTAAGAACATGTAGACCTTGGTTAATGGATGTAGAAGAGGAAGCTGAGCAGTATGGTGGTTTGAATCAGAATGACCTCCCATAGGCTCATGTACTTGAATGTTTGTTCCCAGTTAGTGGAAGCATTTGAGAAGGATTAGGAGATATGGCCTTGTTGCAGGACATGTGTCACTGTTGCATGAACTTTGAGGTCTCAAAAGCCCACACAAGGCACAGTCTTCCTTTGTCTCCAGTCCGGAAGTCAGATGTAACTTCTCAAATAATGCTTCAGCATTATGCCAGCCTGCCTGCCTGCTGCCATGTTTCCTACCATGATGATCATGGACTAAACCTCAGAAACTGTAAGGAAACCCTCAATTAGTTGCTGTCTTCTCCAAGTTGCATTGGTCATGAGGCCTCCTCCTAGCAACAGAACAGCAACTATGACAAGGAGTATATGTGCCACAATAAGAAGAAAAATAAAAATAGCTTATTAAATTTAAATATTTTAGGGCTATCATGATTCAGAGGGTAAAGTACTTGATGCATGAGTCAGATAGTCTGAGTATGGTACTCCAAATTCACAGTGGAGGGACAGAGTTGACACCAAAACATGTCCTGTGACTTCCACGTGTATAACTCTACATGGATACATGAGTGGACTGTGTTCACATATTCATGATAATAATTAGTATAGTAATGATTTTTAAAGTTTATTAGATCATGTAACATATTTTTGTTTGATTTGAGATAATTATATAACTTGAAGTTAAGGATTTAAATATTTGGAAATTATATAAAATAAATCTTGTAAGTCATTAGATAAATTATTATGATTCTAAGAGATAAATCTTAATATTTTTGTTTTTTAATTACATATTAAATTTGAGAAAAAACTTGCCTTTGATAGATGAACCACTTATAAATCAAAGAACAGAATTAGAACTATTTAGTTTAATGATTTTCATTGATTTATTTTCCATTATGAAATCATCTAGAATTGTACAACTCTTAATTCCTTGAATAGAAGAGATGGTCAATAGGCTAAAAAGAAAGGGTTAGTTTGATAATGAAAAGAAAGAATAGTGAACGAAGAGACAAAGATATGTACAGAGTCATCATTTCTATGTCCATTTCCTTTATGACAAGATAAAGCAGGAAAATTCCTGATTTGTAAACAAGAAGTTGTATCAGGCTACATCTTTTCTCTTTTTTTAAAAGACACAAATTCGAAACCATTTGAAAGTGATGCTGGCAAATAGTATTGTCTATCTAATCTGATACGTCAGAAGTGCTACTGAATAAGTTACTAGAAATATAGTTCTCTGAAGTTTTACATCACTTTTTTAAAATTTTAGGTTGGTTTCTTGAGACCTAATGAGAGCATTTTTTTTTCATCAAAGCAACAGCTCTCTATGGTTCTAATAGAGATAGTTTACAGAGTCTCTTTAGTTCAAGGGTATTTAAGACATAAATTGAACTACAGCACAGCTTGTAGAAACTGTAATACTGTTGGTCAGATCTGTTTACAGAATATTCATTCATTCACTGTGAATTTTATTGCATGGATTCAGTAACTGAAAAATGAAGAAGGCTATATATAGCATTCAGAATGCACAAAAATCCAGATAAATTCCATAAATGGAAACATTTTGCTATCAAGTAAATTCATTCCTGTAAGACTTATCCCATATAGGTCAGAGTCTCATATAGAATAGTTCACCTCAAATAGAGTTGTCTTCTATAGGAAATGACACATTTTCTTTGGCAAAGTCATGATTCAACCTCACATTGAGGAAAAACATTTACTAATTCTGGGAAAAGACTTATGAAAACCAGTGTGGATAAACAATTGACTCCACTGAACAAAACCTGTGATCTGGTAATTCTACTGGAATAAGTAGGAAGATATAATTTCCATAAAAATTATTTCAAGTCCTTTTTATATCAACATCTTTTCATATTGTATATAAAATAATATTATCACTAAGTAGGGCTTTAAAAACTTAGCAGTCTTATAATGGAGAGTATTCACAAGTACACATTTAATTTAAACTCATTGAGAGTAAAAACTGTTTAAAACATTTGCTTTTCTCTCCTTGTATATGGAAATATTGATGGGAGGAATGCATAAGCATAATAGTCATTCTCTTATTTTTCTTCTTTCATTTTGTCCTCATTTTGGTTTTGTCCCTATATAATTTTTAAGATCTTGTAAGCAGCCTGAAGGTAAAGCATTTAAGGATTATTTTAATAAAGACTTATTAATAACTAAAATGTATATAATGTAATTTATAGAAATTATTCAAGCTTACAGTGTAAAGAAAATTTCTATATAATTATGTGATCTAATATAAAACAGTCTTACTTGCATTCATTTCATTTTTATTAATTGTTAATCTGAACATATTTAGTAGAAGCAATACAACCTAATAGAAATTGTATGCTTTGAAACTGTGGAAAGGAATCTTATCATCATTTTACAATAATTTCCTAGTCAAAGAAGAGTGTCATAGAGTACTGACTTAGGGAATAACACTCATTTGCAATCCCATTTTATACTGATTATGAAAATAAATGATTACAAACAACAATGAAAATAAAAATTTCTTATCCCCTCCCAGCTTAGTTTCCTTAATTAATTGCTGACAGATTTTGTACAAATTTTTCTTTAAAAATTGACAAAAGCCTAATAAAATGAATAGTGAAAATATTTCACATTCTAAGAGATATTTTCATCGGACCTCAGTGAAGAATGTTTATACATTTACTGGAAGTTTGTACTGTCTGTTATGTGTTACCAAGTTTGTATTGTCCTGTTATGTGTTACCAAGTTGATGCATCATGCTCCAAAGAAATAAAAAAAATTCTGGCATATCATGGAAACAGTATTGAAATCTATGACCAAACTGAAGCTGATTGTTCTTTTAAGAGTTGGACTTAATAATAACAGAATATCCTGCTGGGTCTGTCTCCAGATGAGGGCAGGGTCTGAAGAT
This sequence comes from Peromyscus eremicus, assembly GCF_949786415.1. NCBI lineage: Eukaryota > Metazoa > Chordata > Mammalia > Rodentia > Cricetidae > Peromyscus > Peromyscus eremicus. The sequence goes on from NC_081435.1 coordinate 8,862,793, forward strand.
AGGTGGATGTAAAAATGGTGACAGGAGGAATCAGTCACAGGACACTACCTTCTTAGTTCCATTTTAGGAGAGATGGACAGAGAGGAAGAATATCTCTGTATGACTTGTCCTACTCTGATGGGAGTCTTCCCCAGTGCGACAGGTCCCAGCAGTGGATGTAAGGAGCATTTGAGGGAAGGAAGTGAGCCAGGCCGTGTTGGCTGGGAGAATGTTGTAGCCTGACTGACTAGCATCTAGAATGATTCTTTAGTTATACAGAATTTAGTAAGCAGAGGTACATTCATGATGTTCCAAAACATAGATCATATCATTTTTTATTTTGGACATGTGTTTAACTTCTTTTTGATCTTTTAGTCATCATTAATAAACTATGATAGAATAGAGTTATCATTTCCAATCATTTCCCTAAAGTTTTGACATCATTAATAAACAGAGTTATCATTCTTATTCATTAACCCCCATAATCCAATTTTTAAGATTCTATAGGTGTATGACAGCCTGTTGTCAGGCTGGTACCTTTGGTTGCTTCAAGGACACTAGACCAAAACAAAAATCTTCAAGCTACCGCAGGCATTTTTCCATGTCCCAGGCAGTATATTATTTACTCTTAGTGGTCAGAGTGCCCAGGAAAAAATACTCAGGCCAAAACTGCTGCAATTATTATTCAAATTCTGGCATAATACAATATTTATATTTTATATATTTATAGAATTTGTCTATATGTCTAATCCTGGCATCCTGCTGTTCATTGTTCATATATCACCATACTGGCTCTGCATGAGCTAACTTTTGTAAGAGAGGGAGGTCCTGACATCTATTATTTTATAATCTTCTTACTCCATTCTTTGCTCATCATTATGTCTCTGTGTAGGGCAGAGGTATATATCACAAAATTGTCTGAGTGTACAGTGGGAAGAGGTTTATAATCTGAACTGTGGCCAACTCCTCTAGTCCACCAAATCTTGTTGACCTTTTTAAGTTTACTCTGTTTAGAATATTTTATTCCTGAGTAAGTACAGGGACAGATGTTTCAAAAATGTTTCATAGCCTCATAAAGAGACTTCTGGTTTCTTTACGTGTCACAACTTCCAAGGCATAAGGAAGAACTTCAAGTAGATAGGGATATCTAAAAGCAATGGGAATAGTATGTTCAGGACTGTCCTGGGAAAGGTTAGAAGCAACATTCCTGGGGGAAGACATAAATGATTCGTGAGAAATTTTCCATCAACTCAATATCCCCAAATTGTACATATATTAAAAATGTCCCAAGTATGTAACAGCAGAGATGAGAACCAAAGGTGGCATGCCAGCCATCATGTGGCTTAGCTTTGCTGGATCTTTGTTAAGCAGCTATACTGGCTTTATGACTTCTGCCATTCCATTCAGATATGATTATACCAGTATCCCCAGGACCTGTGTGGCTACCTCACCTTGTCTTCATATTTTCTTTCCAGTAACTTTATGAAAATGTTGCTACACTCTATCTGTGCACAGCAATAACTACATCTGTAGTTAATGTGGTGGTTATGGGATTATTTAGAACATTCAGTACTGCTGTGGGATGTTCTGTATGGCAAATGTATTGCTCTGATTGGTTAGTAAATAAAACACTGATTGGCCAGTAGTCAGGCAGGAGGAAGTCTAGGTGGGACAAGGAGAAGTATTCTGGGAAGTGGAAGGCTGAGTCAGAGACACTGCCAGCTGCCATGATGACAAACAGCATGTGAAGATGCTGGTAAGCCATGAGCCACATGGCAAGGTATAGATTTATAGAAATGGATTAATTTAAGCTGTAAGAACAGTTAGCAAGAAGCCTGGTACGGCCATACAGTTTATAAGCAATATAAGTCTCTGTGTTTACTTGGTTGGGTCTGAGCAGCTGTGGGACTGTCGGGTGAGAGAGATTTGTCCTGACTGTGGGCCAGGCAGGAAAACTCTAGCTACATAGTACCATGGGAAAACGTCCTCCACTCTAAAGACTTGGGGAAGAGAATGGGGTGGAACATAGTTGTTTAATTTATAATTAGGCAAACTTCTATTATATCACTGATAAGCCATAACTCAATAAAAATTAAATTTTCTTACCTCAATGTTAAATTTACTTTGTATTCATAAAACTTGGTACAGAAATATGAAGAAATATCCACTGATCATTTATCTACAAGGATTATAATATAATTTATAATTTATATAAGAGAAAAACTATGTTTCATTTTTAATCTTTCCTAAGACATGCTTTTCATATGATTATTTCTATTAATATTTGATTCATGTAAGAATTATGGATTAGTTAAGATTCATGGTAAAAATTATTAGGATTTGAGTGTTCTCCCTCATATTCAACATTGCCCTTTGTCAATATATGTTGGCTATTTTTTCTCTGCTTGTTTACTTTACTCTTAGATTGACCTCATTCATAAATTGGAAATCATGGCCTCTCGTAGATATAATGCTTGAGTTTAAATTTCTGTTTTGCTGCAAAGATGGAACACTCTAAAGACAGAGTTTTGTTGATCTGATTTCAATCAAGGTCCATCATGGCTTCAGTCACCACTGTCCAGAATGTATGATAATTCTACAGATCTAAGAGTCAAGAGAAGCACAGAAACTAGTATATATTTTGCTTACCAAATTTGTTAAATTCACTGTCAGTGTTTGGTCATAAAAGGAGTGCTATAATTATTGTTTATAATTATTATTCATTATGAAAGTTATCAGTTTTATTTATGACTCAAAAGAATAGCCCTTTTTTTGGTGAGTTGTGTCCCTTGTGTCTGAATTCTCCACAAGGTATTTCTGTCCTTAGAGTCTGTAAGCCCTGGCATAGACCAGCAGAAAGGAATGGAGCCATGGAAATAGAATGATACAGGGAAGTATCTACAAGGAAATGATGTAGACATGATAGTAGATTGATACAGGGAAGTATCTACAAGAGGATGAATGGAGACACGGCAATAGAATGATACAGGTAAGTGTCTACAATGGCATGAATGGAGACACGGCAATAGAATGATACAGGTAAGTGTCTACAATGGCATGAATGGAGACACGGCAATAGAATGATACAGGTAAGTGTCTACAATGGCATGAATGGAGACACGGCAATAGAATGATACAGGTAAGTGTCTACAATGGCATGAATGGAGACATGGCAATAGAATGATACAGGGAAGTGTCTACAAGGGGATGAAAATTTTTACTTTCTTCTCTTCATTGAACTGCAATAAAGCATTTCTCTGAGAAAAAAAAAAGATGACAAACTTTCCTAATAGATAATATATATGTATTTTATATCATAATTCAACAACAAAATTTTCTTTATATCAGACAAATCACTTTATTTGGATCTTGGCAGGCTTTTACTTTTCCAGTGATGGCTTTTCTTTCTTATAGTTACTAAGAGTAGCCAATGTTTGGTTTATTGTATTTTTAATACAGAGAATGAGGTGTTATTGTTAAAATTTTCTGCTCTGGAAAAAAAAGTTCATGTTGCACTTGCAGTATTTTTCCATAGGTTAGAGGGACCATAGAGGTATTCTGGCACTCTGCACGCACCTACACACCCACACCCATACACAAACACAAACACAATATGCCTATAATTATTTTTGTATATTTTAGAATATATTCTAGCATTCCAAGAGCACATCAGTTCGGGCAGGGGTTAATACTATTATTAGATGTTGTAGTAATCTTCCTTTCCATAGCTAAGAATAAATGCAACCATAATAGTCTGTTTGAATTTGTATCATCAACTTTATCTTAGGAACTCAGCATAATTGCGATGTGGCCTCACGTAATAAACCATCAGTATGTTTCAGGATTTGCTTATCTCTTAATTCAACCCTTATATATTTAGCTCCCTCTATGGTCGCTAAAGTATTTTAGGAAGTAAATACACAGTAAAGAAGAAGAGAAACATGATTATAGAAGCTGAGTTTATGATGAGAGGAATAAGCATATAATACATAAAATAAAATATGTAAGTTATAGCTTTGTAAAATAATACAAGATTCAAGCACAAGGTGTTTGATACCAAATAAATAATTGGAAATCATTGAGTGAATTTCTCTGATTTTTGAATTAAATTACACTTCCAGAAATAATTTGTTAATAAGAATTTTCATACAATTAATGGAGTATAAAGAACATTATTGCAAAAGAGTTAGGAATAAAGCAAAAATTAACTTTAATATCTTTTCAGGTGTTCTCAAGGTCATATAAGGAAGAGATGATAGACTATGTAACAGCAAAGCAAGTTAAATTAGCAGTGGTGTCAATTGCTTTAGTAAAGAAGTAACTGGAAATTGTTTTTGGTGCTCTCTATATGTTAAAGAAAATTGAGTTGTTATGCACTCATGAAGAAAAATTACCTCCCTCAGTGTCTGGACTATAACAGTCTTGGTACTATCCAGGGGAAGCTCTCTTCTCTTGGCTAAGAAAGATGGTTCCTGAGCCTTTCTGTGTCCATTGACTAACAGCCATTGAGCACTGATAGATAGTGCAGAGGCTGGTGAAGTTGAGGTATCCCTCAGTTTGCTAATAATATGCAACAAAGCTATAGCTGCTCTTTTTAATTCAATTTAAAGCACAGGTGACTCAATTCAATTTGTTTTAATACAATTTTGTTCTTTCTTTTAATTTTAGATTTAAGATGTTAGGCTATTTAAGATCTATTAAATTTGAAATATTACTAAGAGGCTCAATTTAGTGATATTTCATGTGTCCTGTTAGGCCATAGGTATCAATCTTCCAAAGAAATGAAAGAATAAATACTGTAGAAAAAGAACATGATAATTTAAAAAGTCCTGATAACACACTAACTTATGACGTTGTACTTAACACAAAAAGTCATATAATTTAACTATTAGTGTCACGCATACTTTTGGAAGTACTAAATCAGGATTGTTCCTTATGTTTCTGTGATTTAAATACTCTATTAGAATTTTGGATTTTAAGAGTTAAGTATTTATGCTTATACATGTTTGTGCTTACATTTCCAAATAAAGTCAGCATTAATTCTCCATGCCAGCCTCTACAAAGAATGAGAGATTTTCTTGTACTTAATAAGCTTTGCTTTTCTTGCAGTGACAAGGTCATGGACTATTATCTGTGTTTCATGCTTTCTTAGTGATATTTACGGGAGTTTAGATTTCTGACATTACAAAGACGCCATTCTCTGATAATGTCCTGTTCCTCACTGAATGAGTGGGTGGTAGCAAGGCTTGATGCTATGTGTTCTCAGAAGGGGTCAGATAAGGCTGCTCTCTCTTGAGTCCACACAAAGAATGTCTTTCTCTTAAGATGTGTTTATCTTTGGAGTTATCCATTATCGTTAGCACAAAGAAAATACTGTGGGCTGAGACATAGCTAAAAGAGTTGCTGTTTAAACCCTCTCTATGGCAAGGTCTAGGTCCGCTTTGTACCAGAAACTAAATAAAGGCATCTGTTAGGGAGAACAAATCACGACAGAATAGACTCTTTCTTTCAGCCCATATTGTCCCAGGAAGCAAAATCAGACTTTAGTGTGACCTTGTGCTCTGTCTATGTAGTTATTTCCTGCAGAATAGGAGACTTGGTAAAGTGAAATGGTATGATGGCAGCCCAGTTGCATCTAGATTAATAAATGTAGGGACTTTTGCATACATTCATTTGCCATTTAAGCCTTTCAGATAGCAGTTAAACACTACTTCCTTGCTAATTTTCTTTAATATGTACTGTGTTCTCCATTCTCCTCCCCAGGAAATGTGGTTATTTACCACACTGACTTGCATTCTTGCATTTAAAACCCCTAGTATTCCTTACCTTTAAATAGATCTGTATTTAAATCACTTTCAGGTTAAAATCTTAATGTTATTCTTCAGGTCTGACACTGACTTGTTTACACTTTTTTATTTGTAAAATATCAAGTAAATAGAAGTTGTAGATCCTGTAGTCATGATTTTTTTTTTATTGTTTGAGAATTGCATACATACCTACCTATAATATATGTTGATTGAATCTGTGATCCCTGTTCCAAACCCTCCACTAACTCCCACCTTTTTTGGAATTACTACTTCATGCCTACATGCTCTCTTTTTTCTTTTTAAATCTCACTGAGTCTACCCAGTATTGCCTGTATCTGCATGGAGGTAGGGACCTTTACTGGAGCACAGGTACTGCATTCCTGAACAAAATTGATTCCTCTTTTCTGGGAAGCCTGTTCAATTGTCAACAACTAGGGCTATAATTTCATGAACTCCTCTTGTTCTCACGCTGGAATTTTGGATGGTTTGATCTTAGACAAATCCAGTGCATGAAGTCGTATCCTCTGTGAGTTTGTGTGCAGCAATCTTGCTCTGTCCAGTATATGCTATGGGAAGAGTTGTGTTTTATTGCTCCCAGAACATTAGTGCTGCTGTTATACTTAGTCAAATCCTGCCAAGTCAGTCATTATTGTAGTTCACAGTGTTCACAGCTGTCTTAGACTGGTAATTATTTATCCCCTCTGGTAGCATGCATAGCACCTTCCAGCGCTAGAATTACTGGTCAGTAGAGATGGAGTTTCTAGGTCAGTGTCAGTTTAATTTCTCCTTGTTCTTTGATGCAGTTAAATTGTGTTGTCAGCCACAGAGTCATTCCTTTGAGTTCTTGAGGGTAACCAAGAGCAAGAGCCTGTTTTGTCAGGAATGACTATGGTGTCCCATTATATAACAAGCAAAAAGAAAGTAACTGGTCTGGGCACTGACTTTTTAATTGATAAGTTTATATGGTGTCTGAGAGAAACACTGCCCCCTCATTATAGGGTAACTCCAGGTAAATGTATTAGGGGATCTGATGCCATCTTCTAGCTTCTGTGGGCACCAGGCATTCATGGGGTATACAGAAATATATGTAGGCAAAACATTAGTCTACATGAAATAACAAATAAACAAAAGAACCAAATGTGGGAGGTAAATAGATGGCTCACTGGTTAAAAGCACTTGTTTTTACAGAGGACCAGAGTTTGATTTCCAGAACCCACATGGCGTATCATAACCATTTGTAATTCTAGTTCCTGGGAAGCCATTGACCTCTCCAGACCTTCTCTAACCTCTGAAGGCATGACACATGCCCACAGTACACACAAAAACATGCTGGCAAAACATTGCCACATAACACAACATTTATAAACCTAATAAAACACAAAATTATGAATACTTCTGTCACATTCATTTCACTAGAGTCTTCAAAAACCAAATAATATTGCTTTAAATAAGATATTAACAACTTCATGAATGTAGCTAATATTGGTAAATTTGTTTGAACTTCAAGGTAATTATAAAAATCTGTTTATGAATATGAATAAGACATTTTGTTTGCTCTCATTTATTAATTCAATAACAACTCCAAATTTAGTGAACAATATCGTATCACTGATACATAAAACCATTTTTCTGATTTTTATTTTCTATTAATGTATACTTTAGGAGAAATCAGAGGATCTACGGTTATATTTTTTATTAGGAATTATATAACACACTTTTCTTAAATAATTCTAAACATCAATCTAAGAAAGTTTCATTTGCTCTCACTAAAGGATGCCTTTATTTGGTTTCTGGTACAGAGTGGACCTGAATCCTGCCATAGAAATACATACATACATACATACATATATACATACATACATATATGTATATTCTCTGTATATATAAATGCATGACATGAAAATTCATTTGCTTAAAATAGAGTATATTTCTAGGAAAAAGGAAAGAAAAGTAAGAAGGAAAATACAACAATGTTTACTACTTTTGAAATACTAAAGCTCAGGCAAGCATCACACTGAGATAGTTTATATTAGCTATAATATTTTTTTAATGGTGTTAGAGCCTTAATTTTTAAATGCTTGGAAATGTTACTTTTAAAGTATGATTCTCCTTCCACAACAATAGAAAGTTGCTTCTTCTGAAACTATGTCTTACTCTATTAAAAACAGAAATTAAATTAAGGCGTATTTACTTTTTCTCTTGTTCAGAAGAAAAAAATCACAGACATGAAGGTCAACTGCAAATCTAACATTAGCAGGAATGACCCCCATCTAACCACTGAGGTTTCCGTCTTGATATAAATGAGCACCTTAAACCGTAAATTGGTGCTTTTCAGTGAGGTACTGAAAAATAAACTGTTATGGAATTGTCAGCAGCTGCCAAGCAGAGAACTGATTCTGTAATTTAGTGAGAAACTAAAAAGATCAAAATCACATTTCTGCCTTTTAACGGGCCTTTGGCTGTTGCACAGAACCTGCTAATAGCATCGTAGAAGCAAAGGAGGAAGTAGAGGTCACAGGCTCACATTGCTGGGAAAATGGATGTGCTTGTTCTTAGGCAGCTCTGAATCCCAAGAACAAAAGGCCTGAAAATGTACTGGCTTTGCTAGGAGAGAATTGACCAGATAACTTCAAATGAAGCATTTTGCTATGTGAAGAACCATTAATGTGACTACAAATAATTATGATGTGATCAGCTTCCATAATTCTACATCATGAAGCACAATACAACACACATTGGCAAGCTTACTCTTGGAAGCAGATTCAGGAGAGTGAGCTTACTCCAGAAGTTATATATTTGTTTTGTTTTTGTTTTTGTTTTAACTTTAGGCTATGAGAGTAATAATGTGCTTCCATCTATTGCACACCACACAATAATCTCTTCTGTTATCCTGTACTGTCCAATCAGTAGTGTTTGAGGACAAATGTGTGTGTGTGTGTGTGTGTGTGTGTGTGTGTGTGTGTGTGTGTGCATGAATATGTGAACTGAGGGTGAAGAGGGCAGAGTTCAATGTCAGTGGCTATGTCTATTTCTTTCTTGCTCCATTCTTATGTTTTGATACAAGATCTCTCAGGATCGGGAGATTACTGAATCAGATAGACTGGCTGATCATCAAGGCCCTGAGATACTCCTGTATATTCACCCCTTAGTACTGAGATTGTAGCTCACATTGGCATTGTTACCATTTTTTACTGAGCACAGGAGATCCTAACTTATATCCTCAGGTGGTACAGCAAGCATGTTACCCACTGAACTATCTCGCAAACTCCAGGTATTTTAATATTATGCTATTCTAGGCTTTTGATAGATACATGAGCAAGAAATATTTTCCAAGCCTCTGTTGGCTTTGTAAAGGAAACTTTAGACTAACAGAAAGAAACCATCAGTGCTAAAGAATAATGACTTATCAAATGTATACAAGAGCTAAAATATTGTGTATGAAATACACAAAAATGGACATACTCCCCCAAAGAGCTAAGACTTTTGCAATAGTTTCTGGTTTATCAAAAGAAATGAGTGGTCATTTCACTGAGACACAGTCTGATAAATATCTACAGAGACAATGATGAGTCCCTTAAAGCCATAGTCTCAGTGTATCCTAAGGTATGTTTCTTATGGAGCTGCAAGTGCTGTTGATTATTATTTTGCTGAAGCATTTGGGAGATTGGCTCCACACCTCACCTGGGTAACACAGTGGAGCTGGCCCTGCTGGTGTGGCCTATGAGGCCATCCCTGCAGGAGAACTGGCACTGCCCCTTGCTGCTTGCTGAATTGAGTGGGCTAGCCTGGGCAATGATGGAGAGCTAGCCCTCAAAGGGAGGATGAAGGAAATTGGAAGCTGACCAACTCAGCTACCACCCAGGTCCCAGAACCAGGGCTATGATTTAGCCCACCCCAACATCTGCCTCATCTATGATCTGCTGGAACATGTGAAGGAGCTACTGGAGATTCCAAAGTGCAGTATCTCTGTGACACAGGGCAACAACAGGATATCCAAGAGGAATCCCAGTGAAGGCCCAGTACCTATAGTGTAGCAGAAGCCAGAGGCATTGAGCAAGACCACTTGAAAATAAAGATGTATGGACTAAAGGGTAAACTGTGTGACTTACTGGGCCAAATGACAGCTTGCACAGTGAGATTCTTTTCTTTTAAATTTTCTTTTATTACTTTTTGTGAGGGGTTGCAAGGGCAGAGGGTAGATATGAAAGGACAGGGAGATTAATGGGATAGGGATGCATGATATGAAATCCACAAGGAATCAATAAAAAGTTAAAAAATACAGTAATGATATGATTGCTATCATTTTCAACTAATTATACCACCACTTTTTAAGACAAAATATATTTTCTGTTATGACATAGTAAGAGGTTGTCCTTCTTACTCTTAGAGTATTGTATTCTTTATTCTTGTTTGATTTGAACATATTTTCTTTATGTATGTTGACACTTATGTGTATGTATGTATGTATGTATGTCAGTATACATGTAGTGTATATGAGCACACATGAGTAGTGTGCAGGTTTAAGCAATCCTGTTTGTATGAAAATTTGTGTGTATGTAAGAAGACACCAATGTTGTTGTTGTGTGTCTTACTCTTTAGCTAGCCGTCTTCCTTTTGCAAGACAGGGTCTAAGTCAGAAGCTCATCCGTTTGGCAACATTAAATAACCAGTGAACTCTAGGTATCTTACTTTCTCTTTGTCTCCAGGGCTAGGATCATACTTAGGTACCACCAAGCCCAACTCTTAATGTGATTGTTAGGATCTAGACTCTGGATCTCCTGTCTGCCCAGCATGCACTACACACAGTGAGTTGTCTCTCCAGCTCTATCTGAAGTTCTTTACTTTCTCTGATGCTCAGAGTGATAGAAGTTCAAACAAAGCTCCTTCCTAAATCTAAGCCATTTCATTCGTGTAGAAACATTCCTTCTAAGAGGGAGGAGTGAAGCTCATGGCACTTATAAAGCCGAGGGAGCTCAGAAATTTACAAGCATGAAAGCACCCTGAGGTTACTATCAGTAATAATTGCTCGGAGGGCCGGGCGGTGGTGGCGCACGCCTTTAATCCCAGCACTCGGGAGGCAGAGCCAGGCGGATCTCTGTGAGTTCGAGGCCAGCCTGGTCTCCAAAGCGAGTTCCAGGAAAGGCGCAAAGCTACACAGAGAAACCCTGTCTCGAAAAAACCAAAAAAAAAAAAAAAAAAAATTGCTCGGAGGACTATTCTACTAACCGATCTGCCTGCAACAGCCCATTGATCTTCAGGAACACAGCTTCTATGAGTCATCGATCTGCTGGTGTGAGCTTTACAGTGATGCAGATACTTCCGAATTAGCCATGCACACGTAAGTACCAACTCACTTTTATAAGTGAGTATGATAAACTTATTACTTCATTAAGCTAGATTTGAGTGGAGTCATTTAACTGGTTGTCGAAGGTCGAAATCTGGAGTGAATAAACAATGTTTGCTCCTGCCTCCCCAGGACAAGTTAGGCAATACAGTCAAAGGTGTTTTCACATCTTTGGGCTTTTGTTTTGTATTGCTTTTATTTATGTTGTAAATCAGGTCACATGACTGCACTTCCTTAAGTTTCTCTTGTTACTAAAACCAGATAGATTAATTTACATTCATGATAAAGAACTCATTGGAATATTATGCTGCCTTATAAACAGCTTTTTATAATTCGGAAAAATGAGGATGAACATGGACTTCAGAGAAATATGGGTGCACAGGGCAGATTGACCTAGATGAGCTTTAAATAACAGGAAATGGACAGCTTGAAAGAAATAGGGTCAGAATTCCAGGCTTATTTAACAAGCGTGAGTGTGGTCAGGTAGAGTGAACACTATCTATTGCATGTATTGTTCTTGACTTATGTTCAATTCTGTAACAACACTTTTATAGGACAAACTATTAATCAGAATACATATCAGTTAAAATCTGCAGAGAACTTCATGATTGGATGTCTATAAAGATCGATATAAATTTACTAACTATAATAATCATTTACATTTCACAATATTAATATGCAAAATACCACATGTATTTATTTGTTAAATACATACTATCAAAAAGACTTTTAATTTAAATGCTTTGTCACAGTGACAGAAAGCTAACAGGCATACCTGTGCACATGCTCTGATTTCTGGATTGCAGTTCTCCATTGATTTATGCTATAGCCAACCTTGCTCAAAATTTATTCTTTTAAATACTTCAAGAACTGGCTTTTATAGCCACGATAGTCAAAGAAGAGCATCATTAAGTTAGAAAGTGGGTGTCATTGTTTGAAGTTTGTGACGTCTAGACCATATATATTATAGCATTATTTGTATTTTCATCATTGATCTTGTTACCTAGGAATTTTCAAAGGACCTTGGAAAGGATTAAAAACTTCACAGTGCTTTTTTAGTTGGATATATCTTAATATTTCTAATTTTATTATTGTCATTATAACTTATTAATGAAATAGTTCAGACATTCAAATGTATGCCAAAATGTTTTATAACAAAAATTTGTTTAGTTTCTAATGTGTTTTAAATTAATTTAATATAAGCATTTGGGTTTTTTATAAGAATTCAATTGCATGGTTCAAAATGTACATGGCATAATAGCAGTTTGTATTAGAAAGGGACCTGATTTTGTGTTGTAGGCAAAATTACATATGTATCCAGAATTATAACACTGATATCAAAACCATCATTTCCCCATTTCAGCTCTAGCAGCACCTTTGCTTTATGTTTCCAAGTGGTAACAATGTCAGAATAAGTTCAGAAGTGATGGTCTCTATCAAATCCATTCAGAGATGATCATATCAAAATTGCTATTTAAAGTAGTTGGTACATTCCAGTGTATGTGGCATCCTATATAAACTATTTAATATAAAATGGTAGTGATTATCATAATCTCACTGTCTAGGTTTCATTTCATTTACATGGGAACTTCCATATTTTGTATCAGAACCACATATAACAAATAAACAAAAAAAACTGTTTATATACCTGTTTAGCCAAATTGGTATCGTATTTGCATGTAAAGTACACTAGCAGCTGTCAGAAGAGAGGCCCTGAACCCTAGTGAAGGCTGATCTACTATTTAGCTGTAATGTACTTCTCATTCAGTTGTATTGGCCACAGTGGATTCGACATAAGATGGCTAACAATGTCAAAAAAATCTAATAATATACGTCTAATAACTTATAGAGGGAAATTACATAAAAGAGGATTCTAAGTATTCTTTCTAGTAATGCTGATGTTTAAGTGACTTGAATATACAATAACCATGGGAAACAATAACAAAGATTCTCAAATAAATCTTTTCAATGTGAAGACATATTTTGGTATCATTTTTAAATTGTGAAGTTGATATTAAGTAAAAGGCATCATTGTTACAATGTTTACATTTAAGTTAAAGGAATAAATCCACACTGTGAGACAGTGCCACTAACACCAAAGTCTGGTTAACGCTCTAGCTTCTGTATTATAATAACTCAGATGGTCCAGTGTCTATGTGCATAGATTCTCCTGTGCAGAAAAGGTCTCCATACGTCTCTGAGTGTGGCATTTTATTCCTGTCTCATAATTTAAGAACATTGTTAGCAAATCAAGTTATATCTTTAAATGACCATCTTTTAATGCAGAATTAAATATCTATCATTTCTAGGACAAAGAAGAAATTTGAAGAACAAAGACATTTAGACAGATTAATATAAGAAATAGGTAAGAAGGTGTGGAATTTTCCTGCTTAAAGCAAACAACAATGACAAAACTTACTCACAGTTCCAGCTCTCCAAAATAAATACACTTCTAGCCAAGGAGTGGTCAGATGGTATGTGTTATGTACAGCTAGCTGGGAATTGTTGTTGTTGTTGTAAACAGATTGTTCTCTCATACAAAACATCCCAACTGCAATTGCCACTCCCTCTGCTCCCCCCCAGATCTCCCCTATCTCCCTCTTACCCAGAGCCACTCTCCTTCTCACCAGACCCACTCTCCCTCTGTTTCCTGTCAGAAAGGAGCAGGCCTCCCAGAGACAACAACCAAACACTACATATAAAATAAAATAAACTGAGACAAGACAAAAGCCCAAATATCAAGGCTGGACAAGGCAACCCAATATGAGGAAAAGAGTCCCAGCATCAGGCAAAGGGGTCAGAGACCCACTTGTCCTCACAGTCAGGGGTCCCATAAAAGTACCATGTAAGTAGCTGTAATATGTATGCAGAGGACCTGGTATGGACCTCTGCTTGCTGCTTCAGTCTCTGTGAACTCATGTGCTCTTTGCTTAGTTGATTCAGAGGGCCTTGTTCCCCTGGTGTCCTCCGCCCATGCTGGTTCTTACATCGTTCCACCTCTTCAGCAGAGTTCCTTGACCTCTGAGGGGAGGAATTAGATGGCATGGACCTCAAGTTAAACCAAATATGGGTTGGCCACTCCCACAAATTTTGCACCAATGTTGCCCCAGCACATAACGTAGGCAAGACAGATTGTAGGTTGAAGTTTTTGTGGCTGGGTTAGTGTCTAGGTTTTTCTTTCCATAGCCTTCAGATTACCTTCCTAAATTAAAGAAACTAGAATGTAGGGGTGAAGGATCCATGGAGGTACCAGTTCAATTTTTCTATATTCAATGAACTATGTGGATGTTGTTCTCAGCAACGGGGCCCTTAGTGTCAATTTTCAGAGAGCCACCCTCTGTCCTGTCATCAGCCTGGGTTGTTGGGAGATCTGCATGGGACTCCCTTGGCCAACAACTAAACTGGATGCAATCCCAGCCCACCACTGGAAGCCTTATATGACTACAAAATATGGCCAATTCAGATTCTGTATCCTTTATTGCTAGAGGTCCTCACTAGTGTCATCCTCATAAATTCCAGAAAGTTTCCACTAAACTAGGTTTCCACAATCCTCCTAAATGTCCCTCAATTCCAACTGTCTCTCCCCATCTCTCCCTTTGACCCTCCCCCATGACCTTATCCCTTACTCTCCTGTCCCCACCTGCCCTAAGTCTACCCACAAAATCTATTCTATTTTCCCTTCTCATGGAGACCCAAGTGTTCTTTCTAGTCCTTTCCTCTATACTTAACCTCTCTGGGTCTGTGGATTGTAGCTTAGTTATCATTTACATAACAGCTAATAACCCACCTATAAGTGAATACATACCATATTTGTCTTTCTGGGTCTGGGTTACCTCACTCAGGACTTTTTGTTTTTTTCTGGTTGCATCCATTTGCCTGCAATTTTCATGATGTCATGGTTTTTAACAGCTGAATACTATTCCATTTTGTGAATTTTCCATTTTCGTTATCCATTCTTAAGTTCAACTATGTTCATTGTTGTGTTACTCATAATAGCTGTCTGGGGATTTTTGAAGTATACTTATGGTGAACAACTTTGAAACTTGCCAGTGTTTATATCCTAATACTCAATTGTTGGTTCCTATTTTCTTCACAGGTTGAGAATCATGATTAAATAGGCCATCATCAAATTCATGATTCACAAATAGGAATAAGACGTGGGAGCATCTGGCCTAAGCTCTTCATTGTTGGAAATGCTAATACTTTGACACAAATCATAGGTAATATTTTATCATTTATTTCATTCTAGGCCTTACACAAAACTTTTGATGTGTATTTTTAAAGTTATCTCTCACTACATCTAAAAATTTTTCTCTATGTATAGTTGGAGAATGGAAGAGTAGGTGAGATGTGATTATCTTAAGCTGGATTGTATATTTAGTATATAACAATGAGTATATTCAATGTTAATCTATAGCATTAAATTCTCAGCCACACTTCTCCAGTCATGTAAAAGCAGAATACTTTACAAACTTATACCAAATGCTGTCCCTTTATTTATGTGGGATGTCTCCATCTAATTCTTCCCCTCAGAAGTCAAGGAACACTGGTGAAGAGGTGGAACAATATTAAAAATTTGAAATGACCACACCCTACTTCTGTATATGATTATGAGCTGATAGTATGATTTTTAAAACAATATTAGCTCTTTATTCAGTGTATCTCCTTTCTGCTTATTCCCTATTCTACTGATAATATAACTTCTGCATTTTCTTTCCTTATTTTCTTACCCCTATTCAGTTTTTAGGAAGTAAATGTGTCGTAAACTTGAAACTGTGAAAAAATATGTCAAATCAGAATTTACTTGTTAATCATAAAACACAGTTAAACTGATCAACACATTTGTAAAGAATGTCATACTTTAAATAGCATATATGACAAACAGTCTTGTTCTCCCACTAGGGTTATTCTCTAAAGATCATTGAACACTATGTCCAAAAGTGGTCCTAAGCTTCTTTATTACTTGAGGCAATGGGACCTGAAACACTGAAAGTATTATACAGAAAACAAAAGCCAAAACCTTGTCATTCATTCATATCATATTATTTGTCTTGTTTTCTTTTCCATTCAAACCATAATTTAAATTTTGTTTTTAGTGATATTTTTTGAAATTATAATATAATTACATCATTCCTCCTTTGCCTTTCCTCCATCCAAGCCCTACCATATACTTCCCTTTTTCTGTCTCAAAGTCATGATCTCTTTTCTTAAAATGATGTTATATATAAAATATATATTTCTAAGTATATCAGTACATAAAATATGCAAATATGCTAATTGTACATAATGTTACTTGTATGTATGTGATTTCATGATTGACAACATAGTATTAGATAACCAGTTGGGGAAGTCTATGCAGCAATGATATCTAGGAATCACAACAATCACCAATAGGATTCAATAACTTTAAGGATGCAATAGTAGCACTCATTTCTTCTTTCATCTGTTTTCTTTGTACTTGGGAGTTTCATACATGTGTGCAATGAAATGTGATCACATGTACTCTTGGTTACACACTCAAACTCTTCCCACATATCCATTATGTAACTGTCCAAATTTCATGACTCTTTATTATGTAAACTACTAAACACATTTAGTTTTGCATATATGTTGCTCTATTGTGGGACTGTCTACTGGAGCATGGGAATCCTATCAGTTGTCACATTCTCAAAAGGAATGATCCCTTTTCTCTGGAAATGATCAGTTGTCATACACTCCTAAGTGAGGCATGAAGGATAGGCTGGAGATGATAGACGCCATATGTGCTCAAACTTTGATTGACTTGATCTTGTGAAGGACTTGTGCAGATACTACAGCTATTTTGAATTGATGAGTTCAGTGGACATTTCATGTCCGCAAGTTAGCATTTCATAGCTCTCCTCCTCAACCTCTGGTTCATACTTTCCATTTGCTCTTGTATGTTATGGAAATCACAAACCACTTTTTCATTGGATCTAAGATCTACTTCAGAAGATAGAATCCATATTTGACATTGATAAAATGGCCAAGATCCTGAGACTAGATATGATAGGAGTCCTAGGGGAAGGATTAATAATATTAGTTTCTTAAAGGAACATCACAGTAACATAATTCCTAATGACATATTGCTATACTCATAATCAGTGCATTAATAAACTCTCATGAGAGAAGCTTTTTATTTCAGTGGAGGGTAATTTAAAGAGAGATCCACAATTAGACAATATGGAGAGGATGAAAGACTTTGGAACACCAATCCCTAGATATGAAATCTTTATCAAATCCCTCCCCCAAGGCTTAGAGTGCCAGCCTGAAGAGATGGTAGAAAGATTGTAAGAGCTAAAGGACATATATAACCCCAAGGGAACAATGTCTTCCAGATACAAGAGCACTGATAAACATATGAGCTCATAAAAACTGTGAAACCATGGACAAGACCTACATAGGTTCAAAGCACTAAGTCCTAGAACTGAGAAAGGGAGGTGGACACAATGTCCTATCCCTCACTAAGAGGCTATTTACAATTTATGTCTACTAAGAAGAGGAAAATAAGTTTTCTATAATGATTGTCATCAAATATATAAATCCCTTGGCAGTGCCCATGCCATAAATAGTTGGCAACAGAAAACAGGTTGTATTATTATTATTTAAGAAATTTTTAATTTAAATATATTTTGATTATATTCTTCCCTTCCTTCAAGTCCTTTGAGATCCTTTCCCCATTCCTGCCCATCCAACTTTTAAGTTATTTTTCAAAAAACAAAGCAAAAAATCACTACAACATCAATCCCCCCCCCCCAAAGCCAAGGAAACAAAATAAAACCATGCCAAAAAAGAAAAACAAAACAAAAACATAAAAACAAAAAACACTAATCTGTAACCAAATGAAAGCACACACAAAACATTTTGGAGTCCACTATATGTTTGTCAACTACTCCTGAAGATGAAGCCTGTCTTGGACTGGTTGATGTGCACAGTGTCATTCTAGGGGAGAAAACTGATTTTCCCTCTTCCAACAGGTATGCAATGATACTTTAGTCATTGATCTTTACCCTGGTAACTAGGCTTTCATTTATTCATTCATTCATCTTAAAAATATTATAAAATAAAATATAGTAAAATAAAATAAAAACTGTTATTTTGGAGTTGGAAAAGCCAAACTACTGGAAGAAAAGAGCCCCAGAGAAGGCACAAACTCCATTTTTATCAAGGGCTTTTCACTTCATTTTATTTTGTTTTGCTCTTTTTGTCATTGATTCTGTTTGTTTGTTTGTTTGTTTTGAAGTTTTGTTTATTTTTGAGAGAGAGAGAGAGAGAGAGAGAGAGAGAGAGAGAGAGAGAGAGAGAGAGAGAGAGAGGGAGGAGAGGGAGAGAAGTGGGGGAGAGAATGATGTTGAGAGAGAGAAAAAATGTGAAATTGCATGGTCATGGAGGTGAGGAGCACCCAGGAAGTGATCAAAAAATAGTGTATGAAAAAGTTTGAATAAAACTAACTAAATAAATAAACTAAATAAAACAAATAAAGTGTTTGAAACGTGAGCCTCTGGTATTGCATTTCATGTTCAAACCACAATGTTTAAACGTTGAGAACAATTTAGAACAAATTTGATCTTTAAATTCTCAAATGACATATCCTCTCTCCTTCTGGCTATCTTTTCTTTCCTTTGCTCTCACTTTGTGCTTCTATATTTCATACCTATTACCTGAAATATTTATTCAAGTTCATATTATGTGCCTTTTCTCATGTTATATTCTCACTTACAGTTCATTATTTCACGAAACATATAACATATAATGAAGATATGAGGAGATGTCTAATTTGTATGAAATACAACTTCTCTTACATGAGATCCAAGAAGTCAACTCCTGTCAGAGTCAAGTAGGGAGCTCCGAAAATCTGTATTTTGTCTCTTTTTTAAACCTAAAAGAATTTGGGAAACTATGGGATTTCCTTAAACCCTAAAAATTAACCAAAAGTTTTGATAATTTAGTATTAATTAAAGAATATATTTTGAATCTGGAAATGCATCTAACCTAATCCTACCTTGGACCATGGAATCCTTAAAACCAAATGACATCCTAAGTACAAAAGCTACAGAACCGTGAGTGTAAAGGAGGGTGAAAAACAAATTTAGAGGTACCCCAAGCTTCATTCTTAGAAATTATACCACTTAATATGTGCCAAAAGCTCTGACAAGCTCCCAGCTCAGGTCTACTCATTATTTGGCAAGATTACTCCTGTGCACATAGCATTACTCCAGGGGATTTGTAAAAAATGATTAGTGGCATATTTTTTTAAACATTACAGCTGTCTAAGACAGCAATACAACTAGGTCTAAAAATGGGCTAGGGAAAAAAATCACAAAGTATAAAATTAAGTAAGGCAAAATTTGACAAATGAGATACCCATAGGAGAATTTGAAAAACTTTAACACATCCATTAGAATTTTCCAAAGCAAATCTACATTCAGAACTGTGTACAAGTCAGATATCAACAGTGAAAGTCCCTTATACTCTATGATACTTTATACTGGGTTAATTTGAAAAGAAACAGCCAAATCAAAGTGTGATGTCTTAACCAATGATGAAACTTTTAATCAAAGCTGAAGGAAATATTGTAAACAGTATTAGAAAATCACTACTGTCATTAGCTGTCCACTGTGCTGAGTGAAGAGAAAACTGATACCTTTACATGAAAATGAATATTGGCAGTACATAGTTAAATAAATCACTAATCAGGCAAACATTAATTAACACCAAATCCCCATAGATCAGAAAGAGTCTTTTGTAAGATACTATGCTTTCTTACTAGGCCAAAGGTACCTGATAGGGCCATGGGGAATTAAATTATGCCAATTGGAATGATTACAGCAAGACTAAGCCTATGATAATTTGATTGAGAGCACACAGACATTTTATAACCTTATCAGAAGTAGAGTATAGTAGTGATTGCCAAGATCAATACGAAATAGTTGCCAGGATACAACAATGTTTGCATAGTTTACAGGGTACACAAGATTAATATCTAAGACCAATTGTCCTCTCAAGCTTCCATGTTTCCTTGACCTCTAAGAAAACATACAGAGAAATACAAAGTGGCCTGAATGCTTCACTGCCTGAGGGAGTGCATCAGTCTCTCAGGAACTGGAATATACATTGTGCCCCAGGAGCCATGGACTCTAACCTCAAAAACCACTGATGCATGGCCCTCAAACAAAGTAGCTAGAACAGGTCAACTCCATGGTTCCCTGACATTTTCAATGGTAGGGGCATAATTGTAGAATAACATTATAAAATTCAATATTTAAAAAGTTCTAAAAATAAAAGGAAGTGTGGTCATACATAAGAAAACATAGACAAACAAAAATAGATAAAACCCACTTTTTATAAACACTTCCTGGAGGATCTTACTACAGATGTAAGCAAACGTGAACAATCACAGTAATTAAAATACACAAACTGTCAAAGAAAACCCTGAAAGACTTACATTAATTAACTAACTCTCATTTTAAGAGTAAATGAAAACACATAAAGCAAATTAAAATAATCATAAATTAATTAATTAGCAACAGAGGACAGAAAAATAAAAGAAGTAGTATGTAGATGTAACCAACCTTCTCATTAAATAAGAAACACAGAACCAATGCAAAGAAGAAAGCGAAGAGGTCAGAGCTAAGAGCTAAAACCTTACACTTCCTCCTGCTGTGGTCCTACCTCTCTGAACCAGAGCTACCCCTGTGTTAAAGTCTTTATATAGAGTTCCTGTTCTACCTTCTCATTGGTTGTAAACCCAACCACATGACTGCCTCATCACTGCCTGTCTGTATAGGCCTTCAGGTTTTCTATGATTGGTATTGAAATTAAAGGCATGTGTATCCAATACTGGCTGTATCCCTGAACACACAGAGACTTACCTATCTCTGCCTACCAAGTGCTAGGATTACAAGCATACACCACCACTGTCCCTACTTTCCTATGGCTTGCTAATAGCTCTGACCCCCGAGCAACTTTATTTATTAACATACAAATAACATTTTAATACAAATAAAATATCACCATAGTAGAATGTATAAAAATAAAGATAACAAAATCATGCAAAACCTACATGCTTAAATGCTGGGGATGTCTTTCTGTATGCTCTGAATGTGTTGCTCTGATTCAGTTGATAAATCAAACGCTGATTGGCCAGTAGCCAGGCAGGAAATATAGTATAGGCAGGATAAGCAGAGAGGAGAATTCTGGGAAGTGAAGGGCTGAGTCAGGAGACACTGCCAGCTGCCAACGCCATGAGAAGTAATATGTAAAGATACTGGTAAGCCACGAGCCATGTGGCAATGTATAGACAGAAATGGGTTAATTTAAGATATAAGAACTAGATAACAAGAAGCTGGCCATGGCCATATAGTTTATAAGTAATATAAGTCTCTGTGTGTTTACTTGGGTCTAAGCGGCTGCGGGAGCCTGGTAGACACAGGAAAACTCCAGCTACACTTAACTGCATTTAGAAAATTGTAGGTTTGGTTAGTTTAAACAAGAAATAACAAAAAGTTCAAATTAATAAATCTAGAATATATGAGTTAGTGTTAACTAAATATTCCCAATATATTTGGAAAAATCATATGAATAATGCATGGTAAAATTATAAAGTTTTAAGAACTTAGAAATAGATTCCTATAGTATATGAAAAAGTTTTTCAACAGAAATTAAATAAATATGTATTTGTTATATAATAAATACTCCCCAAAACAATTATAACAACAAAACAGAACTTAATAGTAAATGCTATAAAATACTAATAAATTTAACTCCAATGTTTCAAAAGCTATTCAATAAATAGCAATAGAACCTATGTAGTGGTAATATCAACACTCAGGAAGTTGAGACAGGAGGATCTTCACTTCAAACACAGTATGAGTAACAGTGATTTTTGTACCAATGTGGGACACAGAGTAAAACTAAAGAGAGTAATCATAGACTTAAGACTTATTTTGGTTTCTTCTCCTGTTGATGTGGCAAAATGTTCTGACAAAAGTAACTTAGGAAGAAAGGTATAGCCCATCATCAAAGGGAGTCATAGAGGCAGGGGCTTGAAGTACCTGCTGTCATCATATCTACATCCAACAACAGAGGGAGTTGAATGTATTTTATTCAGTAGAAAATTCTAAGCCTAAGATATATTTCTGCCCACCACTAAAATGAATACATCCACATTAATCAATACTGGTCTCCCAGGTGATTCTAGATTCTCTTGTTAAAAATGAACATTATTATATTTCTTTAGATATAATTATTGGATCAGATGTCCTCATTCCACCCACAAAATATCATATATCAAATAAGTTATAGGTGTAAACAACCTCTACCTGATATAGGTAGAATGCATCAAAACACACTAACTCCATACTTAATACGAAGGTTAAATATTTCCTTTGGCACCAAAAAAGAAGAAAGGACTGTGACAAATTCCCAAGTCTACTCAGCATTTTATTGGAGGAAATTAAAAGCATATGAAATAGGAATTGAGAAGGATTTTTTCTCTATTCTCAGAAGTATCTATTTTGAAAAATACATATATAGAAAAGAATAAAATTAAACGTCAATAACATACTCAGCACAGTGGCAAGATGCAGAGGCAACATGCAAAGAAAGGTTTATCATATACATTATTAATAAGAGCAATTCAATTTAAAAAAGCTTCCAAGTACATAACTTGGGAGCAAATTTAGCACAATATCTGTAAGACTATTAAACCCTAAGAATGATAAAAGAGTATCCAAATAAATGGATTAGTTTTCTACAATCTTGGTTACACACCAGCCAACTCTTTTTGTTGTTTCTCTTTTGTTTGCTTATTTCTCTAGACAGGCTTTCTCTCTGTAGCCCTGGATGTCCTAGAACTTACTCTTTAGACCAGGTTGACTCAGAGATCTGCCTGTCTCTGCCTCCCGAGTACTACAATTAAATGTGTGACACCTACGCCAGGCAAATCCAACACTTTTAATACAACTTACAACAACCACGTTAAATTCCTAACTGGAGTTTATATTGGTTGGTTTGTTTTGTTTTTGAAATAATCTACTTGATCCTTTGAAAAGTGCAAATGAGGCAGAACAAATAAACATCATAAGAATAAGGAGGACTTCCTTTGCCAGATTTCAATGATACAGCAAGAGGATTTAGCTCATTAGTCCAAATGAAGTAGTAGTGCCACAAGAATTAAATCATTAATGGATACAGAAAAATAAAATAAGACAGAGATGTGAAGAAGAACATACTTACAGAACTAAGATTAAATAAGAATTTATTTAAAAAGTAAATGCAGTTTATTTATTAATTTATTTTTAAAGAACAATTTATTAAAAAGTAATTTATTAAAAAAAACTATGCTGTTACCATTACAGATGACTGAGTCAAAGATAATACATAATATTACAAGATATGCTCATTTCTGCATCCCATGATTTTTAAGGTGATATATATATACACACATATATACATATATAGTAATTAATTATTAATTAAATATGAAGTAGATATATTTCATGATTTTATATATATATATTTCATTGTAATATATAATATATATATTATTTGAAAAGAAGGCATGTATTTATTATGATGGATACTAAATGGACAGAAACTATCACAGTAATCTGTGGCTTTCTTGCAAACATACATTCTGACTGAAATCTTAGCTACAGCTTCTGGTTAAGAAACCATGAACAACTCTTCATTTACATCTTGCCACAAAGCTTTCTCTCCTGAAAGCCTTCTACATTTGTAAAATGTATGCCCATTCATTCACTTCAGCCTCTAAAACGTATTTGAAATACCTATTGTGTCTCCTGCTCACATATGACTATGAGAAAGAAATAGGAGACTTTGGGGTTCATTAAATTAATGCAATGCAAATCCATCCTATTCAGTATGTATTCGTGTACAAGGGTGTGATAATTTCATAAAATGAATGATCCCCAAATAATTATATGAAGTTAGAATAGTCGCTTCTTGAAGAGCAGAAAACAATATCATGAGAGATAGTCAATTAACTTATCTTTACGGTTAACTGAGTTCAGTTTACACATAGGCAATTATTACTGAAGGTTCAGCTTATTATATTACTCAAAAAATCTTGTTTTTTTCTTCACACAGCTTTATAAGTATGCATACATATAAATTATAGTAAAACATATGCTAAAATCTAAGATACCCATGTTTTTGAGATACTCAGGGGAAGAGTCATAATTATAGTTTCATGAACTTTTGGAAGTTCAAGCAAGAGAATAGACTTAGAAAGATTTTTTTCTTGGTTTGTTTGTTTTGATTTTGTTTTTATCATTATGGATTCACAGGACACTGGAAAGTACAAATACAGAATACAGTTGAGGCCAGAGGCATGAGACAGTACAAGAAGAGAGGAAGAGGAATACTGGAGAAAATGCTGTATCTGCTGGTTGTTGTGATGTGTTAACTAACTAGCTATTGTTCTAACCACTGTCATAAGACTATATTTTCTGAACTGGTTCTCATTATTAGACTAAAAATACAAAGTTAGAAATCAGAGGTACATGTCCTCAGCCTCCCTGTTTTCCTAGAGACAACACAATATTCTTGCACAAAACACTCATAAGAAATGTCAAGGCCAGGCGGTGATGGCACATGTCTTTAATCCCAGAACTCGGAAGGCAGAGCCAGGCAGATCTCTGTGAGTTTGAGGCTTTCCTGGCCTACAGAGCAAGATCTAGGACAGGCACCAAAACTAAAGAGAGAAACTCTTTCTCAAAAATAAAAAGAAAGAAATGTCAAATTCTTATAGAAAAAAAGTACTAAAAATGATCTTCATTCTTGTTTAGCTTGTCAAACTAAGTAGTTTGTCAGAAATTTCAAGATATTCTCATGTCCAAATTCTTGTTACAATAATAAGCTTTTGTCCTCTGAATCTACACAAGACAAGGAGAGTGTGACAAATAAAAAGTATTTAACTTTCATTTTATTCTTCAATACCAAGAAAACTGTTTAATTCGGAATTATTATTTTACATTTACTCACTTCATATTCTTAAAATAGTATTAGTGTAAGAAATTTTTTGATGCCCCTAGAATTAAATTCAACACATTGTTTTAAGTGAGCACCTAATTCAATCTTTACATGAAGTTTATGGCAAAAATTTTAAATTTTTTTCTCCAAAATAAGCTATAAATTATGTTACCTTAAAATACTTAAACATAGTCTTAAATATAGTTTTTATTTGTTAAATACAAATATTCTCATGGATATATTAAGGATATGTTTGCAAAATTGCACAGGGCTTTGGGGAAGGCTACAGAGTTTGCTTACATTGTAAACATGAAATTTACAGAGAAGTGGGTGGAGTGGAAAATGTATATTTAGCGAGATAATCCAGGTATAGAAAGTAAAACACTACATAGCCTATCACATATGTGGATCTTAGAGTTTACTCTTCAGAATTATATGATTAACATGGAGTCTCCATAGATGTCAGGAAATAGAAGGGGGCCAGTGCAAAGCGAGATTCCTTAGGGGAGAGGGTGGCAGGCCATATCTGACTTGAAAACAGGGAAAAGGAAAACTGAAGCTAGAGAGGTTTCAGTAGAGAATAAGATGGGGAGACAGTCAAGGTGAGTGGAATGGAGAGTATTAAACCAAATGGAGGAGATGAATAAAGCCCTATGAAAACCTACCATCTTGGACCTAAGCTAAAAATAAAGGATTTATATTCTCAAGAAGATTTGATAGGAAGCTACTTTGACTGGCTGAAAATAACTCCTATTAGAATGTATTATATAAAATACCAGGGCAAATATAGGATATATCCTTTAAGATGTTGATCAAGAAGGGTCCAGAAACTCCCAAAACAATATAGCCTCTGGTTATTCCTTTAGGTTATTTAACAGAATTAATTGATAGAACCCTGTTGAAGAAGATATCACCCAATCTGGTTAAAAGATATGGTGAGGTCAAGCTGGGGCTGAGCTGAAAAGTTTATCCCTACTGGCTGACTTTCATGGTGGCAGAGTGACATGCAAATTGTGGGGCACAGTGGAGTGTTGCTGTTCTTATTCAACTGTGAATACTATGAATTTCAATATCAGTGTCTCGGGCTGAACTGGCTCCTGGTACAGTAGTGTCACAACTGTTGTGGCAGACACCCAACAACTCTTTGATTGGACTTTAGCCTGCTCCACAAGAGAAGTGGAAAATCTTAAGCCCTGGGGGTTAGGAAGACCTTATTATCTCTACTTTGTCAAATGGACACGACACCAAAGTAGCATTAAATCTTTGTGTTTATAGCCAATGAAAACTGCTAATTTCAGCTTTAAGCAGAGAAGCTCCTCTTTGCACTGTGCTGTGGTGAATGAAGAGACTTGCAGCTGTATAATCTAGGGAAAATCAGTGCCAGTTAAGAGCTTATCACATATAGGGTATTTATACTACCACTTCTAAGGCACAGAATGTGTACTGAAAGAAGGGACTGTAAGAACATAGGAGGTGGAAGATAGCAAAATGTGTTGTGGTACACTATCTTCAGGTCATGACCCAGCCATTGAAATCATGACTTCACAACATCCATGGCTACTTCCTCTAGGCATGCACAAGACAGGGCCTGTGGATAATCAATTGTGGATTTGAGATAGATCAATTATGGATTTGGGATGGATTAATAATGGGATTTGTAAGGAATTCAAAGAGTACAGGCCTCTCTGCTGAACTGTTGGATAGTGGTTGATTCTGAAGGAGAGTGATTTTTGTCCTCAGTCATGTACTCACTTGTGAACCCACCAGTTTCCAGTGAAGAGTAACACACCTATGGTAATATAGATGGGACTGATAAAACTTGGTCTTGCAGGGAAGAAGCAAGGTTGACAAGATGACAGGATAAGAGGAAATTTAGGGTTAGGATAGTAAGAATACATTATAGATGTATAAAATATTTCCTTTTCTTCTAAATTCCTGGTATTTTAGGGTTTGTTATAATAGGTAATCAAACTATTCTGGCAGGCATATATGGCTAAATGCTGTAACTTTGTTAACAAGAAAGTGGGGCATGCTCAAAGTGGAAATGAAGAAAATTTAGGAAAGGAGAATGAAACATGTAAAAATAGATGAGAAGTTACAGTGGCGTAGAAAGTGCCAAAATACTGTTGCATGATTCACAGCCCTGGACATCACAACTCAAGGAACTTCAGTAAATAGTTATGAGAAATAGTCTTACCAAGTGGTTATCCAATACCAGTCAACCCTGAAAACATACACATACATGTAACATTATGTGGACTGAACAGAACGGATACACACACACACACACACACACACACACACACACACACACACACACAGATTTGTTAACAACCATTAAAGGAAAAGAGGTCAAGGTAGGAGGTACATGGGAGAGCTTGGAGGGAGGAAAGAGAAAGGAGAAATGATATAATTTCAAAACATTATAAAAATATCTTTATAAATACCTGTGCTTAACTAATTCCTACATAGAAGATTCAAACATATTTACTTACATGTAAAAGTTCTCCTTTATAAACTGAGCATAATTCTCAGACAACTTTTATAGACTTGTATATGTATATGAACATTCACACATGTCATAGTGAATAAATGCTCGCTGTTGTTATGATTTTTTAAGCAAAGAAGATTTCAATGAGATATTCAATGAGATACCATTGGGAAAAGTGAAAAAGAGACCCAGCAACTCTCTCCAGCCCAATCCATCTTTAGAGTTGGAAGTTTATTTATGCATTTATTTATTTATTTTATTAATTATTCTCTCTCAGATAATACATTCCAACCACAGCCACCTTTCCCTTCCCTCCTCCCAGTATGCCCCCATCACCTCCCCCCCTGCCCCATCCATGGCTATTCCCTTTCTCTTCAGAAAGTACCAGGCCTCCAAGTTTTATCAACCAAACTTGGCATAACAATATGCAATAAGACTAGGCATATACCCTCATATCAAGTCTGGAGAAGGCAACCAGGTGAGAGGGAGAAGGGTCCCACAAGCAGGAAAAAGAGTTAACACATAGGCCCATTGTTAGGAGTCCAACAGAAACCACAAGCTACATAACCACAGCATGGATGCAGGGAGCACAGAGGGGCTGGTGCAACTTTGAGCCTCTATGAGCCCTGTTCAGTTGATTCTGTGGACTGTTTTCTCCTGGTTATCTTGACCCCTCTGGTTCCTCCAGTCACTCCACTTCTGTGCAGTTCCCGGAGCTCTACCTCTCTGATGATGATTGGGTTAGTTACTGATCCTGCAAGTACAGCAAACTCATAGGAATCATTTCTTTGCCTTTTTTTTTTTTTGTTTGTTTTGTTTTAAATTTAAAGCAGTCATGTTTAGTTCTGCCCTAGGTCTCTGAGCCAATCAGCTTCAGGATCCTCACCATCTAGGCAACAATGTTGAGCACGGGCTCCCTCTTGTGGTGTGGACCTCAGGTTATACCAGTCATTGGTTGAAATCTCCCAACTGCTCTGAGCCACAATTGCCCCTGCACCTCTTACTCACATCGCAGGCTGTGGGTTGTATGTAGATTTTGTGGATGAATTGGTGTCCTACTCCCACTAGAAGCCTTGCCTGGTTACAGAAGATGGCTCTTCCAGGCTCCATATCCTCCATTACTAGGAGTCCTCACTAGGGTCAACTTCATAGGTTCAAGGACTATTCAACTTCAATTGCTTCCTAAATGCCCACCTATTTCAGTCTTGTCTCCCAGTTCTCTCTCCCTCTGTACCCTCCCCCCCACACCTGACTTCTCCTGTTCCCATTTTCTGGGCAGCTGGCCCAGTTGCATTGATACACTTGGGACAGATGTACGGAATTGGTGCCAAGAAGAGGCTGTGACCACCAGTTGTCCTTCGAGCAAGTGGCCCTCAAATAGCTTGAGGTGTCTTTGCTTATATCATTTTAAGAGTTTTTTTTTTTGCCTCCCAACTCGACCCTAGGTAGCCATTACCCTGTTGACCTATATCTCTAATGTTATAAGTGTAGGCAGTCTTGCAAGCTACAAAGGACCTTTTCTAACTAGGCACGTGTATAGGTTGAAAAGTGTGCACCCCTAAACGATGTAACCTTGTGACTTTTCCCTTTAAAAACTGAGCTTGCGGACAGGCAGGTGCTTCCTCCAGCTTCCACTGCATTGGAAGTATTGGACGAAGTCCCTGCCTAGGCTTGTACTGCTTTTGGATATCCAGAATTAAACCATGCTTTTGCATTCCGGCATGCTCATCTTTGGTGGTCTCTCTGGGGGTCACGATCTGGGCACAACAATACCCTGCACAAAAGTCAAGTCCAAGTGAATCAAAGACCTCAACATAGCACCAGACACACTAAATATGATAGAATAAAAAGTGGAGAATAGCCTTGAATGGAGAATTTCCTAAACAGAATAATTTCCTAAACAGAACACATTCATGCAGTTGGGTAAATTTGTTTTTAGTCCTTTTTTGTTTCCATTACAGTTCTAAAATAATATAATGAGATTTGTTAAACTATAATTTTTCTATTCTATGGTGTCTAATGACTTGTTATATAACTTTTATTACTGTCCTGAGATTTTTCTCATGTTCTTTAATTTGTTTACTTAATTAGTAATCTTGTGTTGTTTACTAATGTTTCTACTGTGAAGTGTACTTCAGAACATTGCAGTGTTAAAATCATTTCAGACTTTATGTCTGATGACAACTTCTATCATTCAAGCTATTATTGCTCCTAAACATTGGTATGGCAGAAAGTTTTCCTTTTCATCTTACACATGCTTTTCTTTCCTCATTTTCTAGCACACTGGTGATCCTATTTTAAACCTTTTATTTAGCAAGTAAGCAATTCAGTTCTGCTCAGGAGCGTCAGCCTCCTCCCTTGGATTTCTGTTCCAAGTTTTGTGAATTTTAGAATCCCTGAATGCTGTGTTGGTCTGTGTGGTGGTTTGAATGAGGGGGACTTGCATATGCTCCTATGTTTGAGTACTTAGTCCACAGGTGGCAGAACTGTTTGGAAAGGATTCTGCAATGATGCCTGTGGGAGGAGTGTGTCACTGTGTGCTCTCTGCCTGCTGCTTGTGAATATGAGATGTGAACTCCCAGCTGCTGTTTCAGTTGCCTGCTTCCAAGCCCTAACTCTACTACCAATCCATAACCAACTCTAGTACCTGTGAACCATATACTCAAGAAACCATTTTTTTTTATGAGTTACCTTGCTCATGGTGTTTTATCACAGCAATACAAAAATGACTGATAACAGTTTGCTTGTCTTATCTGGTTCCATTAAGGCTCCCATGGGACTCACCTGGTACTACATGACAGAGGATATA
The DNA here is from genome assembly GCF_949786415.1 of Peromyscus eremicus. Classification (NCBI taxonomy): domain Eukaryota; kingdom Metazoa; phylum Chordata; class Mammalia; order Rodentia; family Cricetidae; genus Peromyscus; species Peromyscus eremicus. Next base: position 8,893,236 of record NC_081435.1, read on the forward strand.
TGATTTTCCTCAATGGTTTTCCTATTGTCTCCATGTATAAGTGGCTGTTACATCCTATGGAGAGGAGGATGCTCCTAAGCCTGGAAGAGTCTTTGAAGTTCATTCTCACCTGCTTCTACTCCTGCTCACCTTCTGGAAGAGGAAGATAATATGAGTTTCCCAGTTCTTCCATTAGTACTTTCTTTAGGGATAGAGACATTGTTCCTCTTAGTAGAAACTGGTATGCAAGACTAATACTTAGGCAACAGCTGTGGTTTTCCCTAATAAAGTTTCTTAGAATTTTTAATCCTTTCAGCAGACAGAACTAGGAATGTACATTTTCATATATTATATATATGTCTATTCATTTATACACATTCATATATAATGTGCATACATGTACACATTTTTTTTTTTTTTTTGGTTTTTCGAGACAGGGTTTCTCTGTGTAGCTTTGCGCCTTTCCTGGGACTCACTTGGTAGCCCAGGTTGGCCTCGAACTCACAGAGATCTGCCTGGCTCTGCCTCCCGAGTGCTGGGATGAAAGGCGTGCGCCACCACTGCCCGGTGATGTGCACAAATTTAACAATGGTGATAAATATATAAACCTGTATCTCTCTATGTATCCAAATGTTTATAGACTCTAGGCAGGATTTTATAATTATTTCTCACTGTTTCTGCCTGTGTTTGTCTCCCTGTCATTCTCGTGTAGATAAAACCAGTAACGTTGCACCTATACCTACCTTCAACGGAACAACAGAGGGTTTAGCACAGCTCGCATTCTTCACTTATTTTCTTTTTTTTTTTTTTTTTTTTTTGCTGCAAACTATACCTTCCTTTGCCTCATTTTCTCAATTCATTTGTATGTTTGCTGTAGTTTCAGAACTTCTAAAACCATATTTAACACATATAAATGTGCATAATAACAAAAATACAGCTTGGCTCTTTGCAGGTGTTCTCCAGTGAGAGAGTACAGTCTATAATTATGTTTAAATTTGCCTTGTGTTAGCAATGAAATAAAAAGAGACAGATCTTGTCTTACGTTATAATTTACAAGCTGAATTTTCTGTATGGCCTCATTATAAGTTTATAAAATATCTGAAGTTTCTGTTTCTCTTCTAAATATTTTTGCATTATTTAACGTTTTATATTGAGTATGTTTATATGATTGCATGATTACATATACTCTTGTATGTAATCACACATATATGATTATAAATGTAATAAAAAGTATTCTTAACTTCCATTTCAGCAAAATACTCATGCAGTTGCATCTGTTCACAGAGTGCAGTAGAGTTAATTGATATATTTTACACATAAGTTAGATTACACACTAAAGACTTCTGACTTTCAAACTTTAATGAAAGTCCCTTATATTTTCTCATGCTTCCTTTTCTTTTTCTGTTCTCTTCTGCTCTAAAAGCAGAAGACTTGACTGCATGTTTAATTTGAGAAATCTTTTATTTTTCATTTTGTATTTCACTTAGTGCTTGCATCCTTAGAACAGAAAGAAACTCTTTGGACTCCTGTAGTCACATAATCTAAACATTTGTACTTAGGGCCATTTTAATGCATGTAGAAGTAGGGCCACTGAATCTAGTAAAGACATAGATCTGCTTTATATTTTTTTCCTAACTGCCTCTCTCCATTCTCACCACTACTCATTGATTAGGAAAGAAATGTAGTAAATCAAACCCAAATTAATATTGGTCTTATAGAGAGGAGCTCTGTAGAGATACATTCAGTTTTAAATGTGAGCTGTGAAAACCTTAGTTACTGCCTACTGCATGGGTATTTGAATGATCCATGCAATTTCACAGGTGGCCCTGCCCCAAAGGACCTTCATTTAATTTGATGGTAAGTGGCTATTATTTGTAAATTTGTAATAGTTTCAAAAGGACACCCATATTTTCCTTCTGTTCCAGACCTTTCATTTACATAGAGAGCTGTGCTTGAAGTTTAATAAATTCTGGTAACTATTAGTTGGTTTTTTTCTGTGAATTATTGTAAGTATTACACAGAGTATAATTTAATAAATTAAGCATCTTTAAGCTTTAACCACATCTGTAAAATATGTCTTTCCATTTTATGTAACATATTCCCATGTCTTAGTAGTAAATCTTGACATTATTTTGGTGGCAGAGGATTGGTGAATTAATATGTTACACAAACAGTTAAACTTTTTGTTTACTTTAAATGTTTTAATTTTCAGTATTAAAATTTCAAATGACTTCAAATTTATAGTTTCTTTTTATCCATAGCAATTTGTTATCTAGTTAATCACGGTATTCTTTATAGAATGCTAATCATTGTTATGTGTATTCAATGACCAATTTCTGACTGAGATTTCTTTAGGTCATGTCTATTTTTATAAATAAAAATATGGATTGTATCTTTAATACTATGATAGCTATATGTCAGAAATACTGATGCTGATTTCATTTTTGTAAATATATTGAATCTTTTAAATGATCAAAGATTTCTTTTTTGCGTGTGGGTCTTTCTTCTTCAGTTTATTATTTTTGGGGAAAATGAAAAAAATCTCATAGACATCACTGGAAGTGTGGTGACCTTGTATTCAATCAAGTTGACACTGAAGATTAACAATCACATTATACTACTATTTCAATCACTTCCTATGTGACAAATGCTATACTTATTCTTATACTGTATCTTTTTTATTAAGGAATTTTTATTCATTGTACATACCAATCACAGATCCCCTGCTCTTCCCTCCTCCCACCCCTCCAGCCTTACCACCTCCACACCTCAACCCCATTTCTTCCTCCAACAAGGTAAGGCCTCCCACGGGGAGTCAGCAGAGCCTGGTACATTCAGTTGAGGCAAGTCCAAGCCCCTCCCTTTGCATCAAGGCTGTTCAAGGTGTCTCACCATAGGTCATGGACTCCAAAAAGCTAGCTCATGCACCAGGGTGGATCTTGATCCTACTGCCAGAGGGGCCCCTAGGCAGATCAAGCTACACAACTGTCTAACTGAGGCAGAGGGCCTAGTCCAGTTCTAGGGAGGCTCCGCAGCTGTTGGTCTAAAGTTTGTAAGTTCCTACTAGTTTGGTTTGGTTTTCTCTGTAGGTTTCCCCATCTTGATCTTGACCCTTCTTGCTCATAAGAATCCCTCTTCTCTCTCTTTGATTGAACTCGTGGAGCTGGGTCTGGTGCTTGGCTGTGGCCTCCACTAATTTGGACCTACGCTCATATTCTCATATTTTTGTACATGTTTGTGTTGGGGATAGAGGTACAAAGGAAGGGAGGAAAAGAAAGAGGAAGAGAGAAAAATGTGTCAGTTTACAAATCTATGTTTTTGTGTGTGAAAGTCAGAGGACAATCTTCCCTTTTTCTAGTATCCTTTCCATGTATGTTGTTTGAGTGAGGATGTCTTCTCATCAGGACCTTTGATCCTTTAGTCTCAGTCTCCTATCTCACAGTAGGAGGTCCTTAGAATACAAATAGACGTTACTGTATCTTTTTTTTTTTTTTTTTTTTCATGAGTTCAAGGGAATCTGAGGATCCTAACTCCGGTCTCCAAATTTGTTCTGTAAGAGGTCTTACTCACTGGAACATCTCCCCAGCCCCTTTACAGTTTTTGCAATCTTCATCCACTTTTACTATTTACTTAATAAACATTTATGTTTCCTTACTTCAGAGTATAGATAGCAGTCTTCTATTTGGAGTATTTATGGTGAGCTTTAGTGCTCTTTCTTTGATTCTCCCTGATTGTTACATTACATGAATAACTAAATAATGTAAGAAACTATTATATAAGTTTGTAATATAAAAAGCATTTATTTCTGTATTAATCTGTCTTAGTAATGGCTGTGATAACCACTGAATGCATGTCATGCTTTTTTGAAGGCAAGAAAAATTGAATATTTTCAATCAATGTTTTAGTCAAAAAAAATAACAATGATCGTGATCTTTCCTCTAAATGATAGACAAAGTAGGACCCTCTGTCAGAACGAAGTCTACCTCTTTTAATTATTTTACTCTCTTGTGCATTTGGATAGATGTCATTGTTTACGTTCCTTACACTTTGTAGCATCTTACCACTTTAAATGTGGCCTTTTCAGGAGGTACATACTCTGATACAGTACAAGCAGAACTCCTGTGTCTTTAAGGTCCTACAACAAACTACAGTCACCACACATTAGACTGAATGTCATCAGACAGACCTGTGCATGCTACACCACTGCTGCAGCCAAGACACAGGACATTTTCATCAGCCACAAATGTGTTTACATGCCTCATAGTTTGCGTCCTTATCTTCAGACCAAGCTAAGACTGTAAAAAAAAAATGCCTTTATACTCTTTTAAAGCAGTGCTTCTCAGCCCTGTAAATGCTGTCACCCTTTAATACAGTTCTTCATGTTGTGGTGACCCCCAACCATAAAATTATTTTTGTTGTTACTTCATAACTGTAATTTTGCTACTGTTATGAATCATATTATAAATATCTGAAATGCTTGTAAATGTAAATATTATTGTAAATTGTTCTCTGTGAAGGGCCATTAGACTCCCCAAAGGGGTCGCAACCTACAGGTTGAAAACTGCTGCTTTTAAAAGAATCTCTTTTAAGTGGTTTTGTATAATTAGGTTTTGTTTTTCATTTTTATGATTTGTTCTTTCCTGTATATTATATAAAGTGTCAGTGTATTTTCTAACTTGTAAATATATCCTTTTTGGTGTTTTGTACTGTTATTTAGATAGATTAAAAAGAAAACTTGGCAGTATGTATATTTTAAAGGTTGACTATTTGGCACTAGACAACCAATTGGTATGTTCTTCTCCTACTCCCAGATTTGCCTACAGTCCTTTTTGTAGGAATGAGTTTGTTGAGCTTTTCTCTGTTCAGTTTGATATGTCCATTGGTGTCATCCTTGTTCAGCTCATGATTGGCAGTCATGTTTGTTAGATTTTAATAATGTAGCTTCTGATGCTACAAGGACATACAATATCACAGCAAACTCAACTATCTTGCTTTTGAATATAATCCATAAGAATAGCCAAATATGTTATACTATTTAGTCAAACATATAACAGTTACCATTGCTTTTACATGCTAATATTGTTGCATAATTTCCTTTTATATTCTATGCTGTGATATATTACTAAAGATCTTTTCTCTTATACTGAATTACAACTGGGTAGAATGCTGAAAGGACTGAAAAGATTATGAAGACATATCAGAAAGCTTTTTTCAATAATTTACACATCTATTCATTTAGTTTCATCAATGGGTGCCTATATTCACAGTTACCACATTGCAAACCTTAAGTGTGTGCAGGCTACTAAATAGGAATGTCTTCTTAGTACTGATGGAAGTATGCCAGAAAGTTTTCCATAGAGGGTATGCATATAGATTTATAAATAAGCTTTCTTTTCCATTTTTCCCTTTTATTAACATCTATTTACTTATCTTAATAATATTTTGTTCTTTCTTTGAGAATTTAATACCATTAGTTTGTATTTACCCCTTTGCCTCAACTACTCACAAATCTACTCTATCTATTCACACCTACAATCGACCCAACTTTTAGTTTCCTTTTAAGACCCAAATCCAGTTTGAGCTTCATAGCTACTCTTCGGAGTAGGACCTGACCCAGACTATACTTTGTGGAGCAGGGGTCACAGAATTAAAGAAAATTGACTCTCCCTCCCCCAGCAGCTATCAAATGACCATGGCTCCTTAGTTATGGTATGATTTCATGCCCAGTTGTCTACCTTTGTGCTATAATTTTGTCTGGGTTGAGCTGGCCTAGGTATTGTGCATGCTGTCATAATCACTGTAAGTGTATGTGTGCAACTTCTCTGTTCTGTCTGAAAAATATTGTTTCCTTGAAATTCTCCACTGTCATTTTCTCTTACACTTCTTCTGTCCATCTTCTATGGAGAATACTGAGCAGGATGTATGTAGCAGATCCATCCTATTTATGGTTGAGGACTCCATAGTCTCTTATTCTCTATATGTTGAATAGTTCCGGATCTCTGTGTTAACTACTGTCTCTTGTAAGAAGTTTCTCCAACAGTGACTGATAAATCTATGGCTGTAGCAAACAAGCCTTTCACATGCATAGTTGTGACAGGATATATCAATGATCATAGCACTTGTATGTAGTCTGGAGTATTAGGAGTTCAAGTCCATCATGGGGAAACAGTTCAGTGCACAAAACTCCAAGGCCCTTTCATTTTTTAACATTTCTGAAAACCTTTTTTCTTTAATTTATTTATTCTATGTTTCTTTTACATCATGTATCTTGATCCCATTGACTTTCCTGTCCCTTCACATCTGCCCTCCATCCCTGCGCATTCCCAAATAAAACAAAATTTAAGAGAAAAAAGGAAAAAAATAAAGCAAAATAAAGGGGAAAACTTAAAGCTGCAGTGTGATGCAGTGAGTCACTCCATTAACGCCTTTGTCCTTGTATCTTTACTTGCAAATGTGCATTGCAAAGAGTCATTGGTCTGGTTCGAGGCCTCTGGTTTCTACTACACTATTGATGCTGGGCCATCGCTAGGGCTCCTCCTGAATATCCTATTGTTGCCCTGTTTTGTGGAGATCCTGCAGCTTTGGGTCTGCAGCTCAGGTCCCTTAATGTGCTCAAGCAGATCATAGATGGGGTAGATGATGGAGTAGGCAAGTCATAACCTTGGGTCTGGGCCTGGGCAGCTGTAGGGTTGGTCCACCAGCTGTTAAATGGGGACAACTCTCCCATGCTTACAACTTTGGGTTTGGCTCACTCACACTTGTACTAACAGGGTTGGCTCTCCCACTCCTATGACCATAGGCCACAGGGCCAGCTCTCCCATCTGCCCATGTGCCCTAGACTTTGAATAGCCAGAGGTACAGGGCAACTTTCCTCTGCCCATGCTACCAAAGGACAGATGGGTAATGAGGACAGCTCTCCCATGCTCACAATTTTCGGGCTGGCTAACCCACACCTGCACTAACAGGGTTGGTTCTATTTTCCTTCCATGGGGAGGTGTAGGGAAGTGGCTCTTTCTTAATCAAACAGACAGAAAACAAATAAACTCTTTTGTAATAAGGATAAATCTATAAGTTTGTTTTGAATGATCTCTATTAATTGTATGATCTATATTAATTGAGGTAATATTTGTATTACAAAATTGTTGTTACCCACACAAAGGTCATTTTCATGTTTGACACAGTTGATGTAATCAATATTTATCAAACAGATACTTACATGGGAGGCACTTTTGTAAGGGTTTAGGTAAAAAGAGACAATACAAGCACAAGAGGCATGCTTCTGTGGAACACTCATTCTGAAGTAGGGAAAGTGCAACAGAGACGGCTAAAGAATATGTGTCTGCTTAGTAAATGTTATTTAATCATTGCTAGAAATACACAACTGAATAATGGAATGATGATGGATGTGGTGTGCTCTGTTAGTTGGGTTATTTAGAAACCTTTCTCTGAAGACAGTTCATGTAAACATTTTATCTTCAACAAAATAAGAGGATGTAGACAAGTCATTTTATAGTACAATATTTGGCTGAAGGAAAGCTTTTTGTATTTTTAAAGGAAAAAAAAAAATAGAGCGTGTCGGGCTGGAGAGATGGCTCAGAGGTTAAGAGCACTGGCTGCTCTTCCAGAGGTCCTGAGTTCAATTCCCAGCAACCACATGGTGGCTCACAACCATCTGTAATGAGATCTGGTGCCCTCTTCTGGCCTGCAGGGATGCGTGCAGACAGAACATTGTATACATAATAAATAAATAAATCTTTAAAAAAATAGAGCGTGTCCAAGGCTAGATAAAGTTGAGCAACATTGTATACATAATAAATAAATAAATCTTTAAAAAAAATAGAGCGTGTCCATGGCTAGATAAAGTTGAGCAAGCTACTGAGAAAGATAGGGGACACTGGAGCCCTGACTGCTCTCCATTCGCCTCTCCCTTCTCTTAGGAGTCTGCACTGATTAATGATGTAGCTCAGCACTGGGGAGAAACAAAGAATTAAGTGTCTCTAAAGAAGTTCTGTTCCCATGGTTTTTATCGTCTCTTTGTTTACATTAAACCACCACATTCTAATTGCTGCAATCAAAATATTCAAGAGTTTTTATGTTTGACTCAATTAAATAAGATGCCAAAGACAAAGGTGAGTGAGGAGCAACAGCACCTGTAATTAAATTTGTCAGCAATGTACAACCTTTGATTTGTCTCAGCAGCGTGACACAAACTTTACCAAAGAGATAAAACTCAGCCTGTCTTCAAGAAAAGTCTACCTCCTTAATCATGTAGAGAAAAAAAAAAAAAAAAACAACTTTAAACTACTGCAGATAATATTGGCAACTAGGCCAACATCTTATTTTCTCTTTTTACGTAAGCCCTTACAAAATGCCTCCCATGTAAGTATCCATTTGATAAATATTGATTACATCAAATGTGTCAAACATGAAAATGAGCTTTGTGCAGCTAATGACAATTTTGTAATATAAACTTTACCTTGAGTAATACAGATCGTGAACACTTATATTTTTCCTTATTCCAATGGGGAACATTCATGATAATTATCAGAAGTACTAAGGGTTTTACAATAAAAATGACAAATGCAGTAAAAAAAATCAGGCTTTGTTTGGAAATTAATGTAATTAACACATTGTTTGTGTAATTTGAAATTTAAAGTTTTAGATTTGCATAAGGTGCTCAGCTGAAAAGTAATTGCCTCATATGCATAAGGTACAAGGTTTCAGTTCCAGCAGCAACAAATTGAATAAACAGAATAGAAAATATGCAATGAACATTTCATCCTCACATCAAAAGGATCCTTGCAATTTGACTTACTGTATTGTAAAGCAGAATAACTCTCTTGTAGTCCTTTTCAAGAAAGACATAGGATGAATGTACAAGGCTGAGTGAAAGAATGCAAATGAAAAGCTTATAACAGAAAGACAGGAAGTGAATAGAACATTGTTTTATTGCTCCTGTAAATATTCCCTAGTATCATATGAAGTGCCTTTCTAATGTCTAGAAAGCTATTTATAGCAGTTATCATAGTTATGGGATTGCTAATAGTTACTAAAAATAGAAAGAATTCCTATTCCAATTTGTATATTAGAATGGGTTGGATGCAAATAGCCTTTTCCAATGCAAAGGTCTCTGGTATACAGCATATGTATTTGAAGAATGTTGTCAATGACCAGGCACCAGATATGAAATTTGTTATAACACTCACAACTCTGAAAAATGAGACCTTAAATTCATGAATTTGAGATTAGCCTGTGTTGCTTAAATATATCTTGCAAAAAGGAAAAACAAAATAAAATGCTGAAAATATGTACATTTTAGAAATATTCAATATATTCACAGTTTTGAGATTTAATATAATTACATTTCTCTCTCCCCTTCCCTCCTTTCAAGCCCTCCCAGTGGGAGGAAAGCCCAGTGTCCATGAGTGGGTTCTTTCCTTGTACTGTCGGTGCCAGGTTTATAAAACTCTCACAGCCAGTGTTTTTACAAACTGAGCCCTCTCACTTGCCCTGAAATACAATTTACAAATCATGAACATTGGTTCCTTTTGCACTGCAATAGATTAGATATTAAAGTTTGAATGAATGTACTTGCATGTAATTCTCATCATCACCAGAGATCGTTTACCTTTCCTTTAAATATCAAGAATGTATAATAAAGTCATCAGGACTTGGAATCCTATTTCTTTTTCTCAAGTACAAAAATAACACAAAATTAGACATGAGTTTAGGAAGGAAGTTTATATATGCAATTATATAAATTGTCAATATGCAAAATAAATTGTCAGCACATTTTAGCTCATTATGTAGCCTATAAATTTCCTGCCATGAATTCAATGTTTTAAAACCAGATTGTGATAGAATATTAAGATGTGATCTGTATCTTCAAATTATTAGTAGAGTTTTATCACAGAATTGTAAAATATAAAATTGTCCATTGTGTTACTGAAAGATTAGTATAAATTATTAACTATTGCACATGATTAATTCATATATTATTATTTAATATTTGACCTTTTCTCCACTGTGTCACAAAGAAAATAAGGTAAAAAAAACCCTCCTGATTCTTTACTATAGAACTAAAGTCACGTGTCTGATGTGTAGAATACAAGCTTTTATTTCAGAAGCAACCCTTTGCAAGTTCCTGTCTTTCCTAACACCAAAATTCAGTATCAGAGAAGGACTGTTGTAGTACCAAGTATTCTGCATATGTAGATGAAGATTTAAGGTGCCTTCTTCTTTGCCATAGAAGGTTGTAAAAAATGTAATATGAGCCGGGTGGTGGTGGCGCACGCCTTAATCCCAGCACTCAGGAGGCAGAGGCAGGCGGATCTCTGTGAGTTCGAGGCCAGCCTGAACTACCAAGTGAGTTCCAGGAAAGGCGCAAAGCTACACAGAGAAACCCTGTCTCCAAAAACCAAAAAAAAAAAATGTAATATGAGTAGAAATTAAAAAATTTGTAAATCATCCTTCCAATGAATGTAATGATTCTTTTTTCAATTTAGATATTTAAATATTACAGAACTTCAGTTTCAAATGAAAATATTGAAGTTGAAATAATTACAATTATCAAATGAACAAATGTTATGAATAGGTTGATTTGCTTTTTCAATATGAAAAGTAATTCTTAATTTTATTCCTTTATATATCCATAATTTCCTGTAAATTTGTCGTAGAAACTACCAGGTGGTAACCTATTAGTAAGTTAAGATTTATCATAAATCATTGTCTGTTTTATCAGAAAATAATAAACTTTTGAGAATGATAATATGTTCTTTACAAACAGACAATATTTGTATTTATTTATATATTTTTGAATATATTAAAATTTCAAGAATACTTCTTAAAATTCATAATGCAGCAATTAATTGATTCAATAAGTATTCTATATTTACACCTTGGTTTCTAAATTGAATTATTTTTCTTACAATGTGCGTACTACGGAAATCATGTAGTAAAATGAGTTAAAATATATGACTCACAAACTTCCATGAATATTTAATCTTATATTAAAATTGAAATATAAACATGTTTTTTTTTAAAGTTGCATTATTGCCAGAGAGAAAAGAGTTAAGTAGGCTAGGCTGTCCTTTTGGAAGTTTATTTTAATTAATGTTAACAAAACCGAAAGCCTTTAGGTTCCACATCAAGAAAACAAGAAATGCCCTACAGATGGTAAGAAATATTATGCAGTGGTTGATTTTCTGTTTTAAGTCACATGTTTATAATCAAAGGAATGCTAATGGAAATGAAGGACATAAGAGTAAACAACTGCAAAGGCCAGGCTGCAAATATTGGTCATTTGATGATGGACTAGCAGTAAGGCAGAATCTGTCATTTTTAGTAGTTAATAGAGTACCGAGGCAATTTTAGAATTTGATAACTGGGATTCAGTAAAATCAACTTGCCATTTAGAAAGCGATAGATGCAACAGCATGGAGTTTATGTTTTAATTACTTCAATATCTCACTGACATTAAAATCATTCTACTGGCAAAGAATAGGAATGTAGGGATATATGATTCACTGGTGCTGACTACTCTGCCAGTGGCAGAGCCAGTATTTGGACAGACTTCAGCTAGCAGGAATGGGTGTTCAGCAGCTGTCAGTGAAAGAACAAATTGATTGTTACTGAACTGCTTTCCACATTGACCAATAGCCTATGGAAGGCTTATCAAATGTTAAATCTAAATTCCTTGATTATGAGATTCACCTATTTGAGATTGACTATATTTAAATATCTGGAGTGAGGATGTGGAGAGATCGCTCAGTGGTTAATATTCTTAACCCATGTTCACTTCCATCATGCACATGGTGACTCAGAATCATCTATGAACCTAATCCTAGAGGATCTAACATCTCCTCTGGCACCTAGGGACTCTAGACAATCAGATAGTGCATATAAATACATGTAGGGAAAAGGCACATGCACATGTATTCTTTTAATGCAAAATTGAATAGGTAGCACTTATAGAATTCTGTCCTCAGGGTGTGATAGGGCCACTGACATCTGGAAAGCAGAGCATTTGTGAATATCTGCTAGAGACCATCATGAGATGTTTTTTACCTTGAGTGGAAGAGAAGCGGGGGACCTATAAAGTGCAAAAAAAAAAATTAGTGTATTCACAAGTTCACAAGTGAGACTGTAGAAGAGATGACCCATGAAGTGGTTAGTATATTAAGTATTGGTTACATTATGTGTTACATTTTAGTTTATATGCCTATTACAAATCATTATTAGATCAAAACTATAGGCAAAGGAATTTATTAAAACTATTTATAGGCAAAAGAATAAATCTTCCATAGGACACATGAATAATTTTCCTATTTTTTAAATAAGTTCTTTGAGAGTCTTGTACAAGGTTATTTGATCACATTCTTGTAGAAGAGACAGCATGGAAAAATGCATTAAGAGCCAAAAATGGTGTATGATTACAAGGAAATATAAGATCTTGACTCATCCTGGAATGTACACATATTATCCCACAGTATATGATTCTTTTTTAGCTAGTTTGCTAACTATAAGTAGTCCCTAAATCTGGAAGTAATACCAAGTAGACTCACTAGTCCACCAACCTAGAGTTGGAATGCTGGTCTCTTGCTCTGTGTCAGTTCCCTATGTGGAAAGGACAGATGGTTCTCATCATCTTCCCAGACAAAGTTGACATGGCAGGGAATATATATCTTCTTACTAGTTTGTTGGAGAAAACATTGATGACCAGAGAGGGTTGGTGAACTTTCTGCCATATACCATACTTAACAAATGCTGTCCACTCTCTCTGAGTACAAACCAATATTGCAATCAAATACCTCCTACTAACAACCTCTGAGCACAGATTGACTGGTTTTATTTCAGTATTAGATGGTTGTCTTTGTTTTGTAAGTATTGAGTCATGAATCCTTGTTGAGTGTGACTGTTAGGTGGTGATTTTAGATAGTATCACTCATGTTCTATGAACTGTCCATTTTCAAATAAAGTAATTATGATTTATATATTTCATGTACATTTTTACTTTCATTAGCTTTTCATTATAAGTGTAGCCTGCCAACTGTCTCTCAGTTTCCAGTCTCATGCAGAACAGCTTCTTTGCCAGGAAACTTTCTCAGATGAGTCACATTGAATGAATCTGAACCACATTAATAACCAGAAGCAGTGTTCTCCATTGCTCTCTTCATGATGAATCCATTTCTCATTTGTCCTGAATTCCTTTTGAGTATGTTCATGTTTAATTCATCTCCTTGCTGTTTTATCTGTTCCTTTTTCCTTCTACTCATTTTCCTCTCTTAGTATTCATTTCTTCTTCTGTCCTCCAGTGTTGATGCTCAGGTCTAGCTAGCCTAATTTTATTACGATTATTGGTAACCCAATAGTTATACTTGTTTTAGTATTTAATCAATCTAAATAATTGATCACATCATAAGCATTTAAAAATGTGAGAATTTTATTCTCAAAACCTCCTAACTTTTCTCAAAATGGAAACAAGGGTGTTGACCTTACCCATTTCCACAGTAGATTGCTACTACATTCACAGAACATGTTTTCCTATGTTGTAATTTTTGACTCTCATATTTTACTTAATTTTGAAATATTTTAATATTTTATGAGAAATCTACAAGATAAGATATGCCCATCAGTGAAATAGTGGTGCACATGTCTTGGTGGAGGTAACCAGTAGCCTTTCTGATTTTAATTAAGGCCCAGTCAAAAAGAGGGAAGTTATGTTTAGTATGGTAAACCTTCATGAGGCTCCTTAGGGGACAGTAAGTTGCTATCAGTTTGTAAAACAGATATGCTAGTTAACTGCTTTCTAAAGATTTATCTGTATGCCCTTACATTAGTCCAGTTCTTGGTGCTGATAGTGAAGCTTTGTTTGATGTAGACAGATATAAACAAATAGAACCACCAATATCAAATTGCAGATAATAAGCTACTATAGAATTCTCTCACATTTGGATATCTAGGTCATACCACTTCCCCTCAATGCTCAAGTGTGTTGCTGAGTAAGAAACAGAACAATTGCTAAGAGTCAGAGGTCAGAGAGGACAGCTGTGGAACTATGTCTTCTGGACAGGACAAAATTTGCACTCATAAATTCTTAATAACCATGATTGCTTACACAATATGTGAACAAGATCAATCTAGTCAGTATTACAGCCTGGATAATGAAAGACTCACAAGGCTCCAGTTCTAGATGTGAAGTTATAGATAGTTCACAGCTGTCTGAAGAATGTCATTGTTCTTTAAGGATAGACTCTGTGGTAGCATGCCAATGCTGTAGTGGGCAGCCCCACGCCCATATTCATATGTACATATGAACAACATGGAGTTGGGAAGGTAAAGGGTGGAGAAGCAATAGGGATGAATTAGAGGAGAGGGTGAGGGTGGATTAGATGAAAATAAAATCCATTCATGGAAATAGAGAATACTATACATAGTAATTATAAATATATTACAGAATTTCTTTTTTATTCTGTTTAAATGACAGGAATATAGGAGATTCAAGTTTCATGTCATTCAAAATATGTCACTATATACAGTTTAGAAAAAAATACTTATAAGATAGCCATAATAGAATGAAAATGGACTGAAATATTTTCTTTTCACAAATGCGAATTTACAATGAGTAGACTAAAATAAATAGTGATATAAGATATGATCTCATGCCCAGGCATCATTACCTGTTTGTGCATTTTTGAAATACTAACTTCCTAGGTGAATAGTAATGTCAGAAAATTCTTTTTGCCACTACTGCCTCAAAACAAAATGGGAAAAGAATTGCACATTTTAGATCTTAAATATCATAATAGCAATTTAGAAATTTATAAAATATTCAAGAAGGAGTAAATAAATTTAAATTAAAATGATTGATTGCTAACTCTATGATTTGACTTTAACAAAGTTACATTGCTTGATTTTTGCCAAAAGCACAATTACAACAAAACTGTGAGTATTCATAACTATTATGAATTTCTTTGCTTTTGATACTAAATTCTTTCAAATATATACACATCTATATTTATCTAAATATTTCTCAAAAATATTTTATGCATTTATTTAAATGGAAATAACCATAGGTCTATGAAAATTTTGTTACCAAAGATGTTTACTATATAATTGTTTGTTGTATTAATGCATATAAACCAATGAATGTCAGAAAACTTTACTTGGTTTTTGAATATACAATGAGCATAGGATAGAATACTCCTCAACTCTTATAAATAAAGTTAAAGAAAAGAATAATAGACTATTAAATTCTCAAAAATATGTAATTATAAGATCTTGTTTATTTAAAATAACATTATTAAAATAATGAATATATTATTTGAAACTGTACAGAGATACAATGAGAAATACTAGTAACAAAAAATAGGAAAATAAAATCTTATAATGTTCTATACATGTAATTTTCTGAGTTAAAGATCATTAAAACAGTACAGATACAGTGTATGATGGACTGAATAAGAAACATTCCATATAGCTCATCTATTTGAATATTTGATTCCAGATAGTGGTGTTACTTGGGAAGGTTATAGAACACAGTGTTTATTAAGAATTGATAAAACAAACCAATCAGGCCTGCTACTGGAAATCTAGCTTGTTGTGGTATTTCTTTCTGTATGCTGTGAATATGTGTTGCTTTGATTGGTTAATAAATAAAATTGTATTGGGCTATGGCAAAGCAGCTTAGAGGCAGGTAGGAAATACAAGCAGATAGACAGGAAGAAGAAAGGCAGAAGTAGAAGAGATATGAGCCTGCCACCTAAGGAGCAACATGTAATGGAATGCAGGTAAAGCCACAGAGCATGTGGCAATACATAGATTAATAGTTATGGGTTAATTTAAGATATAAGAGCTATCTAGAAAGAAGCCTGCCTTAGACTATACAGTTTATAGATAATATAAGCCTCTATGTGTTTACTTGGGTCTGAATGGCTGTGGGACTGGGTAGGACACAGGAAACCTTCCAGATACATTAGCTAATTATCAGTAAAGAGGAAGTTACAAATATTAAAGGAGATTCTACAGCCTCTACTTTACTAAACCAACAAAATCCCTAACAAAAGTCCAAGGATTTGTCCTAGTACCTACAGATAAGTGCAGTGTTCACCACTTACCAAGAAAATTTCTCTTAACAGATAGACACCAGTTCATAAAACCATAACAAATTGAGATGTAGAGTTATGGAGCCCAGTACCAATGGATATATTTATAAAACATCCCTGTATCTAAGGTTCAGGTTAAGTTCAGAGAAAGGAAGTAGGGAGAGTGTAATAGCCTGAAGATCAGGGAGGTTGCTGTGAGATTGTGTCTCCTTATAATATCAGGAACTATCCCCATAACATCTTACCAACATGACTGCCAAAATGTGAGCTGAATTAGGATGATACCAATAGACGTATCAAAGTGGATGGGGGAAAGTTAATGAGGTCCCAATACTATATAAAGAACTACAGACAACTAAGGAGTACTGAGAGTGGAAGAAAACATCTTCCCTAATTTGTTATCTAAAACCAAATGCTCAGCCCTGAAAACATACATAGAGGTAACCTTATAAAGACTAAGCATGTTAATTTAAGAATATAAATATATGCACATATAAATAAATGCATGTAATATCAATTATTGAAAAGAGGGGCCAACACTTTGAAAGAGCGGAAGAAAGGGCATATGGAAGGTTTGGAGAGGAAAAAGAAACAGGTAAATGTTATAATTATATTCTTAAAAATAAAAACAAATTTTAAATAAAGAATCACTAAAACAGAGCATATTCTAGTAATAAAGTCTTTAGCTAAGACCAACTGAGATTCTTATTTTTAGCCATTGAATGATTGAATGATTTTTGAAGATAGTCATTATCCAATGTTTAAATATAAATCACTATCTGTCCATTTCCTGTGCCTGTTCAGGGAAGATACCACAAGAAAAGTGTCTCCTTTAGATCCTTCTGCATACTAAATTCTAGAACAATGCTTTTCAATCTTCCTGATTCTGTGATCCTTTGATACAGTTACTCACATTGTGGTGACCTCCAAAATTATTTTCATTGCTACTTCACAACTGCAATTCTTCTACTGATGTGAATTATAATGTAAATATTTTTGGAGACAGAGTTTTGTCAAAGGGATCTTTAACCACAGGTTGATAACCGCTGCTCTAGCAAGATCACTGGCAGCATGTTGGATGATAAATGGGAGTTAGGGATAGAGGGAGGAAAGTGAAAGGGGAATATGATATAATTATATTTTTTAATTTTTCAAAAATTATTGAAAAGGATAAAAAGAGCATACTAAGAATATATATGTACATACAATATAGATAGATTTATGATAGATGATAGGTAGGTAATAGATAGATAGATGATAGATTGTGAGAGAGAGACAGGTAGACACACACACACACACACATACACACACACAGAGATCACAGAAGACACTGTTAAAGTAGGCTAAAAGAATTTCTGTTTGATACTGTGGTTTAATTACATAGCTCTTAGTATCTTCAACCTTGGGTAATGGGTAAAAAAGAATGAGCATTAGAATAAGTTACCTATGCCCTAATATTTCTAGTTTAATTAAATGATTCTTTATATGAAGAAATACAGCTTGCATATTTTATGTAGAAAGTCAGAATTTTCAATATTTAAGGCACTAATATAAGGAAGATAAAGAGAAGACTATAGAAAGGTAGGGTGAATTGTTAGACAGAAAGCAGAGAATGTAGTGATGGGGAGAGTAGAAAAAAACAGCCATGAGTATTATTTTATTTTCTGTTTGTGAGAATACCATAGCATTAAAATTCACATATATATAATCAAATTCCCCAAGTCATTTCTATGGTTACCTGATAATTGGAACCACATTACTAACAGATTCACTGAGCTGGAAATAAAATATAATGAACTTAATTAGAAACAACTCAAGTAATTTGTTTCATTTTGAAATAATTTTAGTCCTATAAAAGCACTGTCTTGCACACAGAATTCACACCAGCTGTGACTGCATTCAGAAGACCAACACAGGGTACATTCACCAAAATTCCACCATGGAAGGAAGAACAGACTCATGAAGTTCCCCTCTAGCTGAGGTAATACTGCAACTTGTTTGCTCTAGTAGATGGTCTGATACCCACAGACATAAAAGCAATACTAAGCAGAATCAGTGGGTTTTAAAGAGAATGTACCTGAAATTGGCAGGGAAAAGCTATCTGGGGGCAAGGAATTGATTGGGTGGGAAAGGGGGTGAATTTGATCAACACATTATGTGCATATATGAAATCTCGAACACTATTTTAAAATGTAGTAATTTTGAAAATATTCCTGCATCTCTTAATTCAGATTCATCTTGTAATATTAAATAGTGAATTAGTAAAGAAGGAAATTAAAAATTATCTCTGAAAAAATATGAGATAACCAAAAGTAAGTATTCACAAGAGTCTCAGTTACTTTTCTATCATTGTGAGAAAATGCTATGAACAAGGCAATTTATAAAAGACAATGTTTAATTGGGTTTATGAGTTTTGGAGTGTTAAGAGTCCAGGAGTGTATAGCAAAGCATAGATAAAGAAACAGCTGAGGACTGACATCTTGAGCAACAAGCAGTAGGAAGAAAAAGGCACACTGAAAATGGTGCTAGACTTTTTTGAAATGTGAAAGTCTATCCCCAGGGACACACCTCCTCCAACAAGGACACACCTCCTAACATTTCCCAATGAATTCAATCACTGGAGTCAAGTATGTCAGAATGTGAGGCTACAGGACAATTATTATTCAAATCTCTACAAGTTCATAGAAAAAACAGAGTGTGTTAGCAAATGAGAAGAACAAATATCTCTTATTGAAAATTCCAGACAAATTAGAAAGAAGGAAAGAGACATCTTAGAAATCCACTATAGAAGATTGCAAATAGATCCATATCTGTCACAGTGCACAAAACTTAAGTCCAAGCGGACCAAAGACCTCAACGTAAATTCAGTTTCTCTGAACCTGATAGAAGAGAAAGTAGGAAGTAGTCTTGAACACATTGGCCCTGGAGATCACTTCCTAAATATAACACCAATATCACAGATCCTGAGAACAACATTTAATAAATGGGACCTCTTGAAGCTGAGAAGCTTTTGTAGGGTAAAAGACACAGTCCATAAAGCAAAATGACAGCCTACAGAATGGGAAAAGATCTTTCACATCTGACAGAGGGCTGATCTTCAGAATATATAAAGAACTCAAGAAACTAGACATCAAAACACCTAACACCTACAGAGCTAAACAGAGAATTCTCAATGCAAGAATCTCTAATGGCTGAAAGACTTTTAAGGAATTGCGCAATTGTGAAAGATTGCAATTTCTTTTTGTGAAAGGAATTTCTCAGAAAATTGGGAATCAATCTTCCTCAAGACCTAGTTATACCACTCTTGGGCATATACCCAAGGAATGCTCAATCTGACCACAAGGATACACGCTCATCTATGTTCATAGCAGCATTACTTGTGATAGCCAGAACCTGGAAACAACCTAGATGCCCCTCAACTGAAGAATGGGTAAAAAAAAATGTGGTACATATACACAATGGGGTATTAGTCAGCAGAGAAAAACAATGACATCATGAGGTTTGCAGGCAAATGGATGGAACTAGAAAATATCATCCTGAGTGAGGTAACCCAGACTCAGAAAGACAAACATGGTATGTACTCACTCATTAGTGGATATTAGATGTAAAGCAAAGGATAACCAGACTGCAACCACAGCTCCAGGGAGACTAGCTAGTAAGGAGAACCCTAGGAAAGACACAGGGATTACCCAGCAATGGAGAAATGGATGAGGTCTACATGAGCAAAACTGGGGGTGAGGGGGGGTAATGGAGGGCAAGGGACAGGGGGATGAGAGCTTAGGGGAACGGGAGGTTTGAGCTGGATCAAGAACAGAGTAGGTGAACAATGAAAAAGATACCATGATAAATGAAGGTACCATGGAAATAGGGAGAAGCAGAGTGCTAGGGAGGCCCCCAGGAATCCACAAAGACGTCTTTATCATAGACTACTGGCAATTGTCAAGAGGGTGCCTGAGCTGACCTACTCTGGTGATCAGATGGCTGAACACCCTAACTATCATCATAGAACCCTCATCCTGTGATTGATGTAAGCAGACACAGAGATCCATGGCTGGGTCCCAGGCAGAGCTCCAGGAGTACAATCGATGAGAGAGAGGAGGAATTCTATGATCAAGAGATATTGAAACCATGATTGAAAAAAGTTCAGAGACAACTAGCCAAACTAGTGAAAACACATGAACTGTGGACCAACAGCTAAGGAGCCCCCATTGTACTGGACTAGGCTCTCTGGATAAGCAATACAATTGTTTAGCTTGAACTGTTCAGGGGCCACCCGGGCAGTGGGACCAGGATCTGTCCCTAGTGCATGAGCTGGCTTTTTGGAACCTATTGCCTATGGTAAGACACTTTGTGCAGCCTTGGTGCAGGGAGGAGGGGCTTGGACCTGCCTCAACTGAATGTACCATGCTCTGCTGACTCCCCATGGGAGACCTTGCCTTGGAGGAGGTGGGAATGGGGGGTGGGTTGTGGGGGAAATCTGGGGGTGGGAGAAGGGAGGACAACAGAATCTGTGGTTAATATGTAAAATGAATAGAAAATCTCTTAATTAAAAAAAAGGGAAAAAATAAAAATCCACTGGGATGATATTCAGTTTTCAAAATGTTACTTTATTAAATTCTTAATTTGTTTTGTCATACTTTCTATGTATTTTTAATAATTTTCTTTCCAGGGAATTTAATTTAACTCTACTTTGAACTTTGATGAATAGGCTTTATGATGAGCCAATGGACAGGAGATGCTATAGTTTAAACTGGAAGACAAAGAAACATGAACTTAACTAGAATCATTTTGAATACCATTAGCCTATCAAAAACCTGTCCTTAGTAACAAGTTGAGACAAGACTCTTCCAATAATTCTAACCCTAATTGTGAGGAAATAATGACAACCCCTCAAACCTGTTAATGCCACTCAGAACTTTTAGGATTACAAAAACAAGGAAAGATTTGAAATAATGTTAAACATGAAAGATATAAAGGATCCATAGATTAGGATGCCCTATATGAATTATTACAAGATGATGACAAAGAAAAAAAGGATGGGTGATAATAATGGGAACAAAATCAAAGAGTGAAGTCAAATAGGTCATTTACCTACCATTTTTGAATTGATCTCATAAGTTTGAACAACATGTCATATTAATATGGATATTGTAAAGAATGCATAAAATTATGTTAGGACAAATGTAGTTGTAAGTTTTCCTGTGTCCTGCCCAGTCCTGCCGCTACTCAGACCCAAATAAACACATAGAAGCTTAAGTTATTTACAAATGATGTGGCCTAATGGCTCAGGCTTCTCTCTAGCTAGTTCTTACATCTTGAATTAACCCATTTCTATTAATCTACACTTTGCCACGTGGCTCGTGGCTTACTGGTTCCTTTACATCTTGCTTCTCCTGGCTGCAGCTGGCAGCATCTCCTCAGCTCTGTCTTTCTCCTTCCTCTCTCTGTAGTTGGAATGTCCCACCTAACCTTATTCTGCCTCACCATTGGCCAAACAGCTTTATTTATCAACCAATCAGAGAAACACATATTCACACCACACAGAAAGAAATCCCACATCAAACAAATTCAAAAATTCATAAGGTAGCATTATAATCTTATTTTATTTTTTGCCTTTGGGAATCCCCCAAAAGTCATTTCTCCCTTTCTTATTTGTTTATACATTCAAAAATTTATATTAATTTGAAGTCATAAACATTGAATTCTAGTCAGTTCAAGTTTTTGTCAGTGGAAAAGTAGTCTCTTCTTGTTACTCACAAGTTAATTATATCCTTGTTTCAGGGGTTGCAGTGAGGCTATTTCAATCCTATCCTGTGTTTCTCTTGAAGTTCTTGATATGCAGATATTTTCCCCATAATCTTTGTGGTTAAAATTTATTTTCCTGTCTTTGTCTGTGTTTTCCTCTAAAATTCCATAATGTCTTGTGTATATTGAAATGGAAACAAAATGCAATGAGTTTTCCATAATTTGATAACGATGTAGTGTAGTTATTTTTTCTTTGTTTGTACATTTATTCTGAGTGTGGGGTTATTAGGTATATTTTACTAGGTGACACATATTTATTGATTTTGTCATTTACTAGTACAAAGTTTAATCTTGTTCAATAATACTGGATTCTATCAGTTGAGATGGCTGCATGATTTTGCTTGGTTTGTGAAAATCGCATGATGTGTTGAATAACTTCAAAATATTTAAGAAGCTTTGTAATTTGTGTTTAAGTAATGAAACCCACATAGTTATAACATGTCCTTCAATTTAAGACTTGCTTGGGCTGATTTCCTAATAATATAAGGACATAGGATTTGTCTGAACTAATGTGTTGAACAATGTCTGAACTAATGTGTTTGAAGAGTCTGTTCAGATTTTTTGTTCTTTTTCTTTTCTTGCATTTCCTTTTCTAGGTAAAATTTTCACCTTATTTAGCTACTTTCTTGTTATAAGGATTGGAGGGGTTTTCTCACACTTACAAAAACAGATGCAGTCATTGAAGGCATGGTTCTCTGTACCATGATTAAAAATGACTTTGACCAGCATATCATTAGAAATTTAATAACTCATGGAAAACTCATCTATTTCCCCTTCCCAGGATGATCCATGCATCTCTCTTAGGGTCCTCCTTGTTAGATAGCTTCTCTGGAGCTATGAGTTGTAGTCTGGTTATCCTTTGCTTTTACATCTAGTATCCACTTATGAGTGAGTACATACCATATTTGTCCTTCTGAGTCTGGGTTACCTCACTCAGGATGATATTTTCTAGTTCCATCCATTTGCTTGCAAATTTCCTGATGTCATTGTTTTTACTGCTGAGTAGTACTCCATTGTGTGTATGGACCACATTTTCTTTATCCATACTTCTGTTCAGGGTTATCTAGGTTGTTTCCAGGTTCTGGCTATCACAAGTAATGCTGCTATGAACATAGATGAGCGTGTGTCCTTGTGGTCAGATTGAGCATTCCTTGGGTATATGCCCACGAGTGGTATAGCTGGGTCTTGAGGAAGATTGATTCCCAATTTTCTGAGAAACCACCATACTGATTTCCAAAGTGGCTGTACAAGTTTACATTCCCACCAACAATGTAAGAGTGTTCCCCTTGCTCCACATTCTCTCCAACATAAGCTGTCTTCAGTGTTTTTGATCTTAGCCATTCTGACAGGTATAAAATGGTATCTCAGAATCATTTTGATTTGCATTTCCCTGATGTCTAAGGATGTTGCGCAATTCCTTAAAAGTCTTTCAGCCATTAGAGATTCTTGCATTGAGAGTTCTCTGTTTAGCTCTGTAGATCATTTTTTTTAATTGGCTTGTTTGTGTTTTGATGTCTAGTTTCTCGACAGCTTGATGAGTATCCTAACTGTCATCATAGAGCCTTCATCCAGTAACTGATAAAGGCAGATGCACAGCCAAGCACCAAGCTGAGCTCCAGGAGTCCAGTCAAAGAGAGGGAAGATGGATTCTATGAGCAAGAGGCATCAAAAACATGATGGGGAAACCTACAGAGACAACTAAACCAAACTAGTGGGAACTCATGAACTTTAGATCAACAGTGTGGAGCCTCCATGGGACTTGACTAGGCCCTCTGCATAAATGAAACAATAGTATAGCTTGATCTGCTTAAGGGGCTCCCTGGCAGTAGAATCAGGATCCATCCCTGGTGCATTAGCTTGCCTTTTGGAGCTCACTACCTATGGTGGGACACCATGCACAGTCTTGATGCAGGGGAAGGGCTTAGACATGCCTCTACTGAATGTAACAGGCTCTGCTGACTCTCCGTGGAAGGCCATACCTTGTTGGAGGAGGGAATGGGCCTGGATTGGAGGGATTGGAGGGGTGGGAGGAGGGAAGAAGGCAGCATCTGTGGTTGGTATATAAAATGAATAAAATTTTCCTTAATTAAAAGAAATGTAATAACATAGTCTGAGTGCATCTTGCCACATCTTGGGTTCATTGTTCTGCTGTGTGAATTTGCTTTCAGTACCCACAAGGAAAAGGCATTAAGGAATTAAATTTCAACAGTTTTGTTTGTTTTGGGAGTTGTCATCACTAATGTTGTATTTTTCATCAATATTCTGAAGAAAGATGAAAAGTGTGTATATATGATTTCAGGGCTGATCCTTTGTATTGTATAATCAATAACAGGGGCTCATCCCTCAGGGAAGCTAAATCTCCCTCTCTTGGCAGTCATTAGCTGCCCATAATTCCTTGTCAAGAATTGAGAAGTGAAGTTAACTTTGAAAAATTATGTATTTTTAATCAAGAAACATAATCCAGATTCATTGTATGCTGAATTTTGACACAGGAAACAGTTACTATTAGACAAATGGTAAACTTATTGCAGCCATAACAATTCAATCTCTCATTTCTAATATCTCAAATGATAGCTAACTGAACATGAAGGTCCATTCTAAGAATACTGAGTGGGCTAGGGAGGAGACGAAAGGCAAGGCAAAAGGATGAGGTATTAATAGTTTGTCATCTTCTGTATTTCTGTAACTGAAGTGGCATATATCACTTATTTTATTTTTATTATAAATTATCAGCAGTAATAGAATTACAAGTCTGTGCCCAGTATTTTCAGAAACTTAGGCACTAACTCAATTATCTCCTGTGGTAACTATTGTCACTAAGTATATAGTTGCTATATCATAATATGTTTTAGTTATAAATCAGTTTATAGTAAAACAACTTTAAACAAACCATCTAAGAATTTCTATGATGAGGAAAATAAAATATTTTTACCCCAAATGTACATTTTGGTTCTTTATTTAAAGTAAATATTTGTAATAAAGACTAAATGTAATTTTTTAAAATATTTTGAATGCTAATTTTAAATTCAGTCCTTCTGACACAACCCTAATTCTCCATGCATTCTATTTTTCCATCTGGCACAGCATAGTACATTTCTTGTATCTAATGCCATAGAATAGTAAAGAGTCAGTGTCATAAATCACTCTTTCCAAACTTAGCCAATATTCATGTGAGTCGTTGGCCCTGGGAAACTAATTGAATTAACAAGCAGTTACATCCAATTGTCTTATTATGACTTCATAGTCCCATGTAAGTGGATCTTTGTATATTTTCTTTTTCACTTTTCTTTGCTAAATTGTTTTTTTTAAAGAATGTTTTATTCATTTTATATACCAACCACAGATTCCCCTCTCATTCCTCCTCCTGTTCTCTCCCAGCCTCCTTCCCTCCTGATCCACTCTCTATCCCCTCCTCCAAAAGGGTAGGGGCTTCCATGGGGAGTCAGCAAAGCCTGGTGCATTCAGTTGAGGCCTGACAAAGCCCTCTCTGCTGCATCACAGTCAAGCAAGGCATCCTACTATAGATAATGGGCTCCAGAAAGGCAGAGCATGCACCAGGGATAGACCCTGATCTTACCACCAGGGGCCCCTCAAACAGATCAAACTACACAACTGTCTCTCTATATGTAGGCAGCCTAGTCTGGTCCCATGCAGGTTCCACAGCTGTCAATCTAAAGTTTGTGAGTTCCCATTAACTTGCTTCAGTTGTCTCTGTAGGTTTCCCCATCATGATCTTGATGCCCCTTGCTCATAGAATCCCTCTTCCCTCTTTTCAACTGGGCTCCTGGAGCTCAGCTTGGTGCTTGTCTGTGGATCCTGCATCTGCTTCCATCAGTTACTAGATGAAGGCTTTATGATGACAGTTAGGGTATTCACCAATCTGATTACCAGGGTAGGCCAGTTCAGGCACCCTTTCCACTATTGGTAGTATTCTAATCTGGGGTCACCTTGTGGATTCCTGGTGGAGCTAGGGGAGGGATGGAGTGGAGAGCAATGCAAGAGATTATCTTGATAGAGTGAAACATTGTGGAGTTAGGGAGAAACATGGTGCTAGGGAAACTCCCAGGATCTTTGCCTACTGTCCTGGCCACTAGCTTACATCTCTGAAGCTACAAATCTGCAACTCTGGTCGCCTGAGAAAACCGATGTTACCTTTCCAGTCAATTTGCTTCCTTTCACAATTCATGCAGACACCTCTCCTGGTTCTTGAAAAAGAAACTTCTTTCTGTTTCTATTTCTAGATTTATAATAAGAAAAAAAATATTTTATTTAGGTTAGTATGTGTCCCTGTCTCTGTGTCTATATGTGTTTCTTGTATTTGTGACTGTCTGTATGTGTTTGATCTTTTTCTTTTGTTTATTGTTTTGTCCTATTTCAGTTTTTTTAATTTTATTTTATTATTTTGATGCCTGTTGGTTTTCTAATGGGAGATAGAAAGGGTATGGATCCATCGGTAGAAGAGATGTGGAAGAACTCAGAGGAGTTGAGGGAGGGGAAATGATAATCAGAATATATAGTATGGAAAAAATCTACTTTCAATAAAATAAAAACAGAAAAAAAATGGTGTTCCTGACAAAAAACAACAACCCAGTTATCTATTGCCTTTGGGTGTTGTTAAGCTTTAAATCAGCAAAAACATAGTCACTAGGAGTCCAATCACTTTGTTGAAGTGATTTGCACAGGGTCAATCACTGGAAAATCACTTCACAAGAATGAAGAAATGTGAAGCTAAGTGCAAAAGGGAAAGCCACGCCACCTAGAGAATCAGCTCAGAAACCTAAAAATTAGTCATGTAAGATACATATCAATGAGGATTTTAACAATAGCAATGATTCCCTCCCCATTACCATCTCTACACCCACAAGCTTAGATCCAGTTGCTTGGCTGGATACACATTTTTGTTGGCCAGGTAAGCTGCTTCTTCCTTTTGCCTAATACCTGTACTTATCTGTTGTTGGTTGTTTTCCTATGGTGGTATTGAGTTCCACAAAATATTGTGCACAGGACAGCCACAATATTAAACATAGAGGATAGGCAGTGGTAGCACACGCCTTTAATCCTAGCATTCCAGAGGCAGAGATCTACCAGGATCTCTGTGTGTTCAAGGATACAGCCAAGCATGGTGACTCATGCCTTTAATCCCAGAAAGTGAGCCTTTAATTCCAGGGAGTGATGGCAGAAAGCAGAAAGGTAGACAAGGCGTGAGGACCAGAAAGCAGAAGCATTTGGCTGGTTAAACTTTTACGCTTTTAGCAGCAGTTCAGCTGAGACCCATTCTGGATGGATGAGGACTCAGAGGCTTCCAGTTTGAGGAAACAGGATCAGCTGAGGAACTGGCAAGGTGAGGTAGCTGTGGCTTGTTCTGCTTCTCTGATCTTCCAGCATTCACCCCAATAACTGGCCCCAGGTTTGTTCTTATTAATAAGACCATTTAAGATTCAGACTACATTTTCGTTCTTTTATGGGGTCTGCCACCAAGTTCCCTAATAAATCACAGATGGAGGCTTATTCTTAATTATACATGCCCGGCCTTATTTTGGCTTGTCTCTTTTCTTAAATTATATCATCTACCTTTTGCCTCTGGGATTTCTCCTTTTCTTACTTTGGTATATCTTATTTTCACTCTTACTCCATGGCTGGCTGTGTGGCTATGTGGCTGTGTGGCTGTGTGGCTGTGTGGCTGTGTGGCTGTGTGGCTGTGTGGCTGTGTGGCTGTGTGGCTGTGTGGCTGTGTGGCTGTGTGGCTGTGTGGCTGGCTTCTACCATCCACCTCTCCTTGTTCTCTTGCTCTTTCTTTCTTGATCTCACTTCCCTTCCTCCCAAATTTCTCCCTCTATTTATTCTCTCTGATTGTCACCCTGCCTATCCTTTCTTCTGCCTCACTATTTAGACCATCAGGTGTTTTAGACATGCAAAGGAACACAGTGTCACAGAGTTAAACAAATGCAGCATAAAGGAATGCAACACATTTTGCATCATTAAACAAATGTTCTATCTCAGAAACAAATGTGACACACCTTAACATAATATTCCACACTTATCCAATATCAACACACCCACAAGCTACCTCAAAACATATCATTTTTTTTTTGTTCAAGAAGTATATTTGCTGTGTAAGTACTTCTACTTCTTCTTTTTCCCCATCTCCCCTCATACAACTGTTTGCATCTCAACACACGGGTCTATCTATAAATGGACTTTTGAAACCACAGAGTTTCTGCCCACCTTTTACGGGTGAAATGTTTCTTACATTTCTCATTCTTTACTTCACTTGGTGTCATCTCTACAGCTGCAGACAAGGTTAATACATGATTTGGAAGCCATCCTTGTCTTTTCCAATTAAACAACTCATCGGCCAGCTTTACCTGGCCTAGCTTTAGTCATGTAGTTTCTGCACTGGCCCAGTGTAAAAGAGGGCAGACTCTCTCACCACACACAGCCTAAGAGAGAAGCCCACATGCCCAGGTTAAATACGAAGATAACAACCACAAATTGCCAAGACAGTATGTCTCCCATCAAACCCACCATTCTTATGGAAGTGACCTCTAATGAGAACTACTGAGATGATCCCCAGAACACAGAATTTAAAAGAACAATCATAAATATTATCAAAGAACTCAAGAAATTGAAGGAAGGTGGGAACAGGAACAGGAAACTCAAAGAAGGTAACAATTAATTTCTGAGTGATGCCCAAGATAATTCAAATAAAACAATAGCCAAGAATAATCCTACAAAATAAAAGAACTGTAGGAGGTATCACTATTCCCAATTGCTAGTTTTACTACACATCCTATTATAATAAAAACAGCATGGTAAAGGAACAAAAACAAATACATCAATCAATGGAGCTGAATTAAAGAACTAGACATCAATGTGCACACACATAGAAAAATGATTTTTGATAAAGAAGCCTGAGTAATAATAAACACACTGGCTAAAAAACACAGCAGCTTCAATGAATGATGCTAGTCAAACTGGATATCTGCACATAGATAAATCCAAATTGATCCATATCATCACTTGGAACAAAACTCAACTCCAAATGATCAATAACAGCAACATCAAAACTGACACACTAAAACTCAAAAAAGAGAAAGAAAGAAAGAAATGGCCTTAAGCTCATTGGCACAGGAAAAGACTTTATGAACAGAACACTGTTAGCACATACACTGAGATCATCAATTAATATATGGGACCTCATGAAACTGAAAACATTCTGCATGGCAAAGGATGCTATCATTCATAAAAAGTGACAACCTTTGATACATTTTTTTTCTTTATCACAATTTTTCCTCCTATGACATTTTTTTAATTAAGAAAATTTTTTCATTCATTTTACACACCAATCATAGATCTCCCTCTTCCCTCCTCCTGCCCCTCTAGCCTCCTCCACAACCCGCCCCCCACTCCCCTCCACAAGAAGTCAAGGCCTCCCATAGGCAAAGTCACAATAATCATAAAAATAATGTTTGGATCAGAGCACAAATTATTTTTATTGTCAAAAACCTCAATATGTCAATGAAAAATTGCCCACTACCTATACCTCAACATGTACACAAAAACAGGCCACATCAAAAAATAATGGCACACAATAAAAATAAGTAAATGAATAAATATCCTTTCTTTAAAATGAAAAAACAATGTGGCAACCTACAGAATGGAAAAAAAGGTGAATATCTAAAATACATAGCGAGCTTAAGAAATTAGATATCAAGCTTCATCCAACCACAAGGACATAAGCTCATCTTTCTTTATTGCTATTCTATTCGCAATGGCCAGAAACTGGAAACAACCTAGATATCCTTCATCAGAAGAATGTATAGTGAAAACGTGGGACATTTACAAAATGAAGGATTAATTAGCTGTTAAAAAAAGTGATATCATGAAAATTTCAGGCAAATGGATAGAACTAGAAAATAATCTTCCTCAATCAGTTAGCCCAGACCTAGAAAGATAAATATGGTATGTATTCACTTATTTCTGGATATTAGCCATGAAATAAATGACAATCAAGCTACAATTTGTGGACCCTGAGTAGATAGGAATAGAGGAAGACACTAGGGAGGACACATGGATCTCCCTGGGAGTGGGAAATAGAATCGAGTTTATGGGTGGAATGGAACTGGCAGGGTTCAGGAGGGACAAAACAGAGAGGGTCTGGTGGGAACGAGGAGATGGTATTGAGGGAGGCAAAGAAGGGGCAGGCAGCTAGAACTGGCAGGCTTTGAGAGCAGAGTGGAAACCTGGTGCAGTAGTAAATAAAAATAAAAATAAAATGACTACTAAAGATATTCTGCTACACTCATTTATTGGTGTGCTATTCGGCCATCATCAGAGAGTCTTCCTTCCACAGCCAATGGGAACAAATATATAGACCCCCTAGACAGACATTATGCAGAGAAAGAGAGAGACCTTGAAACACACAGCTCTAAACAAAATGTCTCAATCAAAACCCTTCTCTCAGAACTCAGGGAACCTGAGGAAAAGGAAGCAGAAGGATCAGGGGAGACAAAGGGTATGGAGGACACCAGGAGAAATGGGCTCTCTAAAATAACTGAACAAAGCTTATACAAAATTACAGAGACTGAAACAACAATCACAGGGCCTACATTGCGTCTGCACTGGGTTCCCTTCATATATACTATAGCTTTTTATGGGGCCCCTAAATACACAAAAAAATTTGCTTCTGATCCTTGTTGCTACATTTTGAAGTCCTTTTAGTTTTCTGTTGGTTAGCTTGTCCAATTTCAATACAATGTTTTTTGTTTTGTCTTATGCTTTATTTTGCTATGTTTCTTGTTATGTCTTAGAAGCCTGTCTTTACCTAGTGAGAGACAAAAAGGAGTGGATTATGATGGGATAGGTGGAGAGGAACTGGGAGGAGAAAGAGAGAAGAGTGTATTCAGATTATATTGAATGAGAAACAAATCTATGTTTAATAAAAGGGGGAAAACAAAAAAGAACTATTTTATCAAATTTCTAAGACTTCCTTTAGAGCTTTTGTTTTAATTAAAATATAAAAATCACAAAAAAAAGAAACCAAAAATCAATTAAAAGTGGGGTACAAATCTAAACAGAATTTTCAAAAAGGAAATGTTTGAAATTCAAATGACTGAATAACAAAGAAACTTCAACGTCCTTAGTCATCAGAGAAATGTAAATCAAAGCTACTTTAAGATTTTATCGTATACCCCTCACAATGGTTAAGATCAATAAAATAAGGGACAGCGCATGCTGGCAAAGATGTACAGAAAGGGGACACTCATCAGTTGATGGTGTGAATACAAACAAGTACAACCACTATGGAAATCAGTGTGGCAGATCCTCAGTAAGATGTTAATCCATCTACTTCAAGATTAGCTATACTACTATTTAGCGTATTTCCAAAGTACACAGCATCCTACCCCAGAGATCTTTCCTCCACTATGTTCATTGAGGCTCTATTCATAATAACAAGAAACTGGAAACCAACTAGATATCTCTCAATAGAAAAATGAATATGCAAAATAGGCTACATTTAAACAGTAGAATATTCCTCAGCCATTAAAGAAAGGAAAATGAAATTTGCAGTTAGTGCTTGAACTAGAAAAACCATCCTGTGAGGTATCTCAGACTCAAAAAGAAAAATATGTTATGTATCCACTTATATGTTTATATTAGTCATTACATAAACGATAACCAAGCTACAATCCACAGATGTTAGGTATAGAGCGACAAGAGGAAGATAGATATTTCTCCGTAGGCAAGGGAAATAAAATAGATATTTATGGATAGATGGGTGTTGATCTGGAGCAGGAGCATCAAATGGTGATGGGAGGGGAGAGTAGAATGAGGCAGGAGATACGATGTGAAAAAGCTAAAATTAAGGGTCATTTGAATGGCAGTATGGAACACTAATATATTAAAAGCTTTCTAAAAATAAATACATTATATGAAGATTATCTAAATGAAATTGCCAAATAATGAGTACTTTTCTTGTCACCAAATGAAGCTTCTAGTATTTGGATTGTGTTACTTAAAATTGACTTGTTGGGCAAAGGTGTCCAATGAGAATCCCCAAACAACCCAGACTGCTGCCAGGATTATACACTGCTCTTCACAAGCCCCATTGCTGAATACATTGTATTAAGTCCAACTTCAAAAAGTCCCCATAGTCTATAACAGTCTCAACCCTGTAAAATTCCACAGTCCAAAGTCTCTTTTGAGATTCATGACAATCTATCACTGTAATCCCCTGCAAATCAAAATCAAAAAGCAGATCACATACTTCTACACATAGTGGTGCACAATATACATTATCATTCCAAAAAGAGGAAATGGAGCACAGTGAGGAAATACTGGACCAAAACAAGACCAAAAACAAGCTGGGAAAGCTCAAAACTCTGCCTTTCAATGTCTGATGTCAAACTGCTCTTCAGATCTCCAATTCTCTTCAGTTTTGTTGACTGCAATACACTGCTTTCTCTTTGGGCTGGTTCCTTTCCTGGTTAGCAGTTTTCCTCAGCTAGTATCCCACAGCTCTGGTATCTACAACATTTTGGGGTCTGCAAGGCAATTCAGACTTTACCTTCACAGCTTATACAATGGCCTCCCTAGGCCTCCATGCAGGGACACCCCTGCCACATGCCTAGCCTCAGAAGAGGCTTTCTTTAGTCATGGAGTGAGATCTCATAACCTCTTTCTTATATCATTGATTCTAAAGCAAGAACTATATGTATGAACCCAACAAGTTCTGTTGCTTGTGAGGGCTGGAGCATGGCCCCATCACTCAATTACATCTTCACTAGTTTTCTGTTTTTAACAGTCTCTTTCATTGCTTAACCTTGGCTGTCCTAGACCATGATCTGCACATGAGGCTGCCCTCAAACTTGGAGATGTGCCTGCCTCTACCTCTGGAGTACTACCTGGTTCTAAGCTTTTCTTTAATTCCTGTCCACAAGTTGGAAGCATAGCTAGGTGAGATCTTGCCCTGAGGTCATCACTTTCTTTATTCCATTCAACATCAATATTTTCTTGAGTCTATTTATCTCCTTGAATACATAACTTAGCTCCATTCTTGATGCTTCCTGGTGCCCCTTTCTCCTCAAACTGTACATTTTGTAACTTTCCTTGCTCAACTTTTTACTTTTCATTATAGATCTTCATAAGCATGGCTACGAGTGACAAAATGACAGTCTACACTAGGCAGTTTAGAAATGTCTGCAAATAAAATTAATCCAAAACTCTTCATTGAATCTCAGAAAGAATTTTGGACAAGGGCAAAAAAAACCAGTCTCATTCTTCACCAAAATATCACAAGAACAGTCTCTAGGCCATATACTAGAATTCTTCTCCTCTGAAAACTCTGGAGCCATGCCCCCATAGTTCAAATCACACTCAACACCACTGTCTTCCATGCTCCTACTAGTACACAGCCCATTAAGCTGCACTTAAATCATTCTACTGATTTCCTAACCCCAAATCCCAAAATCCACATTTCTACAAACAAAAACATGCTCTGGCCCATCACAGCCATACCCCAGTTCATGGTACCAACTTTTGTCTTAGTTAAGATTTCTACTAGCTGTGAAGAGACACCATGATCATAGCAACTCTTTTTTTGTTTTGTTTTGTTTTTTGAGACAGGATTTCTCTGTGTAGTTTTGGTGCCTGTCCTGGTCTTGCTCTGTAGACCAGACTGGCCTTAAAGTCACAAAGATCCACCTGGCTCTGACTCCTGAGTGCTGGGATTAAAGGCATGCACCACCACCTCTCAGTTCATGCCAATTCTTATAAACAAAAACATTTAATCAGGGCTGGTT
Source organism: Peromyscus eremicus (assembly GCF_949786415.1). NCBI lineage: Eukaryota > Metazoa > Chordata > Mammalia > Rodentia > Cricetidae > Peromyscus > Peromyscus eremicus. The sequence continues at coordinate 8,926,924 of NC_081435.1, forward strand.
TATAGTTTCAGAGGTTTAGTGCATTATTGTCATGGCAGGAAGCATGCTAGTTGCAGGCAAACCTGGTGCTGGAGAAGGAGCTGAGAGTTCTATATCCAGATTTCAGGCAGCAGGAAGAGAATGCTACACTTTACCTGGATTAAGCAACTGAGACCTCAAAGCATGCCCCAATGACATACTTTCTCCTACAAGGCCACATCTACTTTCTGTGAGCAGAAGGAGTCAATGTCTTTCAAACCACCACAGAAATGGTGGCACAGAAACTTGTGAAAGTAGTCAACAAATGTCTGACTTGACTTAAGGCCCACTCCACTAGACAGCACACATACCTGACACAGCTTGAGTAGCCAAGAACCTGAGACTAGATAGGCCAAAAAGGAAATAAAAAGTAACAACAAAATGATTCTTAATAATATTCTTCTGTACTCATGGATCAATGCCTCATGCAGTCATCATCAGAGAAACTTTCTCCTGCAGCAGATGGAAACAGATACAGAGATACATAGTCAGACATTATTTAGAGAGAGAGTCAAAAATTGGATGTCTCCATCAAATCCTTCAACCCAGAGCTCAGGAAACATCTTAGAAGAGGAAGCAGAAAATGTGTAAGAGCAAAAGACAGAGGGGATAGAAGACACCAGAAGAACAACACTCTGAATTAACTAAGCAAGGCTCATATGAACTCACAGAGGCTGAAGTAGAAAGCATGGGCCCTACATATATTATAACTTATAGTTTAGTATTTTTACTGGACTCTTGAGTGTGAGAATCAGTGCTTCTCTTATTCTTGTGCCTGCTCTTAAGACTCTACCTTCTTGTGGGTTGCCTTGTCCAACTTCATCATTATATTTTTTATCTTTTGATATTTTATTTTGTTGTGTTTGGTTGTTATCACTTAGAAGTCTGTTCTTTTCTATGAGAGACACAAAGAAAGTAGATCTGGGGTGGAGAGCAAGCAGGAGTAAAGAGGGACATGGAGCATGAGGAAACTATAATTAGGACACATTGTATGAGAAAAGAATATTGTTTCAATAGATGGAAAAAATCATATCTAGAAAAAGTGTTAGACAGAATGCACGAATCAAAACCTTGAAACAAGGGTAAGTAAAAGCACATACAAGTGACTTTACAAAATAAACAAACACAAAAAACTATAATTAATGACTAAAACCACAAAACAGCAAAAGTAAAACACATCAAAACATCAAAATGACTACATTCAACATACTTTTTTATTTGACCTCAACTCCTCTGGAATGCATAGGTTAGCTGGATGGATTAAGAAACAAAATCTATCTTTCTGTGGTCTATGAGAAACCCTTCTTAGCCTTAAAATAGATGCCACCTTAAGGTGAAAGGGTGGAATAAAGTATTCTAAGCAAATGGGATCTAAAAGCAAGCAGGTATGGCTATCCTAGTATATGAAAAAATAGACTACAAACTAAAAAGAATCAACAAAAATCAGGGGTTATATTCTTATAAAGGGATAAATAATCAGTACTAAACATAAACTAAAACACCAAACTCTGGTGCACCTAATTTTATTTTTTAAAAATTATAATAAAAATGGAATGGAATTTAATACACAAAACCAACAATAGTATGTGATTTGATCATCCCACTTTCTCTAATAGATAGCTCATCAGGACAAAATGTAAACAGGGAAACCCCAGAATCAAATGATATATTACACCAGATGGCCCTAACAAATATTTACAAGTATTTCACCAAGCACCAAAGAATAAGCATTCTACTCAGTAGCAAATAAACACTTCTCTGAAATAGACTCCATGCTGGGACACAAAGCAAACTTTAACATGTAAAGAAATACTGAAAGAATTCCATATATCTAATTGAACATTATGTGAAAAAAACTAAAAAATAATGACAAAAAAAACTCTAGAAATAGTATAAACTTTTGGAGATTAAACAACTCACTACTGAATGATAAATAGGTCAATAGAGAAATAAAGAAAGGAATCACATTCTTGGGACCAACTTAAAAGGAAAAAAAAAACAACTAAACTCTCCTGACATATCATTAAAATGACTTCTAAAAGGGAAGATTATAGCCATAAGTGCCTACATTTACAGTGAAATATAGAAGTAATTAATGGCTTAATGATACAACTCATGAATTTGAAAAAAAAAACCAATAACAAGCCAAACCCAAACCTAGTAGACTGCAAAAAATAATAAAAATCAATACCAAAATTAATGAAACCAAGAAAACACAAATATACATATTAAAAAACAGAAAAACAAATACCATTTTAACCAACTGAGAAAGAAAAAAAATGAAGATGCATATTAACAGAAGCAAAAATGAACAGAGAAGCATCAAAACAGACACCAATGAAATTCAGAATATTTGGTTAATAATTTAAAAGCCCATGTTCGGTCTATATTTGGTTAACTTTAAATAAATCTAAAAATAAAAACAAAAACACCAACACACACACACACACACACACACACACACACACACACTGACATCAAAGGTGAGCTTTCATCCCTAATCAAGGCACTATTTTTGACTGACACCTGCTCCAAAGGAAAAATTAGGTTTTTTTGCAATAGTTTTCCACTGGACGTATAAACCATAATTAAGGACAGACTCTACATCCAGTAGTAGATGGCCAACATAAAACTCAACAGTATTTTTATAGATTTTTCTCATATTGCTTTGAACATTTTTTTTTATCTTGCTAGTATTTTGCTTTTATATTATGGTTTTCGAGTCTACGTTTTAAGGGTTTTGTTTGTGTGCATGTTCATGTGCTTTTAATGCTTTTTGTTTGGTTTTGTTTTAATTCTGGTCTGTATGTTTTATTTGCCTGTTTATCAGATCTTTGAGTTCATGTCTAGCCTGGTATACAGAGGGAGTTACAGGGAGTTCTATGTATAGAATCCCAGTCTAGAAAACCCCCAAACCAAGCAAGCAAGCAAGCAAACAAACAAACGAACAAACAAAGACTGAGTAAGATAGTACAAAATGGAAAACATATTGCTTTCATAGATTGGTAGAATTAATATTGTAAAAATGACCATCTTAGAAAAGTAATTTACAGATTCAAGATAATCCCAATCAAAGTATACACAACACTTCACAGAAATAGAAAAATTTCCTAAAACCAGATATAATAAGAAAACAACCCAGATAGCCAAAAGAATAATTTAGAAAAAAGAATAATAGTGAAAAGAATGCCATTCTACTTCACGATATATTATAAAGTCATTGCAATAAAACAGTATGGTACTGGCACAAATACAGTCATGTAGAAAAATAAAATAAATAGAAGATTCACCCATGAATACACATAACTACTACCATCCATTATTTGTCAAACAGCTAAAAATACATATTCACATGAATTTAGAGTAAAAAAATTGTATGATTTTCTGTGAGGATCTGATGGAATCACAGTTATCAATAGCAATGATAAAATATGACTTTGGGGTTTGATCTGAGATGTTTTATGCTGACTTTGGGGGTAAAAGTTGCATGCATATTTTACTAAGGCAAAATACTAGTAATATTTACCATGCAATTGAATACAGTGTTTTAGCTACTCCAAGTTCAGAATAAGAAAGAAGTATAAGTAGAAACACAATTTTAATAATAGTCATTACAAATAAATTCATATCATGCAAATCTTCTTATTCTACATTATTGAAAAATAAATGTCTTCCATTGCATGTTTTCAATACAGTATGTTAGTCCATGAAGGTTTTAGAAGCTGGGTCCATAGGAAGTCATCATTAGCAGCACCATAAGTTCCCAAGCCTAATTCAACAACCGTTGTACATATATTAGTTCAGCAAAAGCAGTGGGTTTTCACAAACACAGTGACTTATAATCATCAAAATGAGAAATGCATAACTAGCAATGGGGCTTGAATAGCTGTAAGTGGAAGCTGGCAGATGGTGTGAGCATATCACACTGGCACTAGAAACAGCAGAACAGACAGCCATGCTTACTATGATGACAGATTGACTGACTAGAAGAAGCCTGGATGAGCTTCTAGTGTTTTCTGTAATACCTTAATTGGAGATATAAAATGCCTATATTATTTAGAAATGGAAAGTCAAATTCATTTTATTCTAGGCTTCATGTATCTGGCAAAAAACTTTGGAAGGTACAGTGATCTACATACTGGATAATTAGTATAGTAAATGAGCTATTGTTCTCTCACTATCAATTCTAATGATTTTAGAATTGATGCCCTTTGAAACAAAATGAAGTGACCTTAAAAGGCATGATTCTTGTACTGCTTTATATGATGTATTGCTTTGTATAATAATTAATATGTTTAATTACTTTTAAGAAAATATAACCACTATAAAGCTGAAGTATTATCCACTCTTACTTTACTTTCAGAAATTGCCTTATATCATCCAAAGATGGCTATCTTTCTATAGGAATGATGTAGTAAACTAGCCACTGAAGTAAGGAATCCACACACCTCAGTTAAGAAAACATCATGATTGCTGTGGGATGTTCTGTATGCTGTGAATTCTGATTGGTTGATAAATAAAATGCAGATTGGCCAGTAGCCAGGCAGAAGTATAGTATAGGTGGGATAAGCAGAGAAGAGAATGCTGGGAAGTGGAAGGCTGAGTGAGGAGATGCAGCCAGCTGCCACCACCGTGAGAAGCAAGATGTGAAGGCAGAACTGGGAAAAGGTACCAAGCCACGTGGCTAAACATAAATAAGAATAATGGGTTAATTTAAATGTAACTAGCAAGAAGCATGAGCTATTAGGCAAAACAATTTTAATTAATATAAGCATTTGTGTGTTTATTTGGATCTGAGTGGCTGCGAGCTGGGTGGGACCAGGAAAACTTCTGGTTACACATGGTAGCTGAATTTAAATGACCAATAACATACTAAATATGCCAACAACACAAGGACCTACTTCTCCCAAATCAGATGAATAGTATTACTTGAGAAATATTATAAAGAAGCAGAAATGTGTGCTCTCTTAAGAATTTAAAGTGCCATTGCAAATTTTTGAAACTGTTGTTGAAATAATTATGCAAGAAATTGATAGCTTCGTACAATGATTGTCGACTCTTTTGACCTATACAGATTAATTTCAAACAAGTGGTAAAAGGATCTCCAACTATATTCACAGTAAATATGCTAAAATTATATATTATTACATAAATTGTAAGTTAGAAAAATACCCTGACATATAGAAGAACCAGTAGCTAACCCCTCTCCTCAGACTCAACCCATTCTCACCTACCGACAAGTATAATTCACTAGCATGTGGGTGTTGAGTAGATACATTTTAAAATATTTTTAAACATAATTTGACAAAGTATATAAAAGTGAGTCAGTTTCAAAAAATCATTACAATGTATTACTAATCCAGTATTTCTCTTGGTTTGATGAATTCATTAAATATTTTGAATTTCAACAATAAAAATATTGGGTTTACTTGTGTACCTGGAATAAATACACTTCTGAAAAATCTATAGATTTTTTTGTTCAGATTTTTCTCTTTCAAGGTGAAAATTCAAAAATCTATTCCATCATCCCACCTGATAGATGTTCAATTGGCCAATTCATTTGATTGGGATCCTGTTTAGTGATTTTTTGGACTCCTTAAATTTAATTACATGACTTGGATAAATCTGCAAAACCAATTCAGAGACACAGCAAGGCTGCTCCATGATCCAGCTTGATTCCTTTTTCTGTTTGTGGATCTCAGTCTGTGGCCTGTACTTTACAATCAACGCATTTGAACCTGGCCCTGTAAGAGGGACCTTTGACAGTATTTACAATGTAACACAGCATTTGAAATAATTATTCTCTATGATGGGAACCAGAACTAAAATAGTGTACAGTGCTTCTCTTTAAATGTTGAGAAGTCCTAGTTCAGTCTGTAATAGCCCTCTGTATGGCAAGACAGTTGTGTAGCTTGATCTTCTTGGGGGGGGCCCCCTGGCAATAGGATCAGAATCCATCCCTGGTGCATGAGCTAGCTTTTTGGAGCCCACTACCTATGATGGGACACCTCCTGCAGCCTGAGGCAGGGGGAAGGGCTTGGGCTTGGACTTGCCTCTACTGGATGTGCCTTCTTGTGTGTGGGGGAAATGGGGGAGTGGGTTGGGAGGGGAGGCTGGAGTGGCAGGAAGAGGGAAGAGGGGAAATCTTTGATTGGTATATAAAATGAATAAAAAATTTTTTCGTAATAAAAAAATTTTTAAATGTCAAGAGGTAAAAGTTGTAATTACATATAGTTACTATTTAATGAATTTGTAGTTCTTTTGAAAAAATTCATTTATTTTTGGGATTGTAATATAATTACATCATTTCACCCTTCCATTTCTTCCCTACAAACTCCCCATATACCTGCCTTTAATTTCTTTCAAATGGCATTTACATTAATTGTTGTTACATATATGTATATATGTATGTATGTATGTATGTATGTATGTATGGATATGTTCCTATATACATAATGACATCCTGCTAAGTCATTTGACATTACTTGTATGTATATTATCAGGGATGATAATTTGGTTTGGATAAATAACTGATACACTCTTCCCTAGGGAAGACTACTTCACTGGCTCTGAACATTTCTTCATTGCGAAGAGTTGAAACCATTTGGGTTTTTTCCCTCGTCCTCCTTCTCATAACTGTTGCTGCCATCCTTGTTCAGCTCGTGTTACGGCACTCCTGCTAGTGAGACTGCATGAATGTAGCTTCTGACCTTTCTAGGAGATAATCTTATAACAAATTCCCTAATCCCTTGTCTCTTATAATCTTTCTTCCCAGCCCCTCTCCTGAAATGTTCCCTGAGCCTTAGGATACATGTGTACATGTATCCATTGGAGCTTGGCTACATAACTCTGCATGTTTATTGGTCTTAGTTTTCTGTATTGTTTTCCATCTGTTACAAAGAGGAATTTGCAAATAGTCCTAGTTTTCTTTGTATCAGTTACCATTTTCAAAAAACATTTATGTCTGTCACTGTCTTTGGCTGCTGTCGTAATTGAGCCAACAGCCACATGTACTTTATTTCATTTCAAAGTCTTATCAGGTGCCACAGAGCTTCAATGTACTTGAGACATTTCTTATTAAAAACAAATCAGTCTAACATAATCTCAAAGCTTTGCATGGATGGAAAGAGTGATCAGACAAATTACTGAGAAAATTTGCTAAAAAGGTCACTAACTACAACATCTCCTCTGATTATCAGAATTATGAAATAGCAGTGAGATCAAGGGGCCATCCCCTAAACTGAAAACAAGTGGCTGCATTTTGAAATTAACACAGTCTTTCAGGAAATAAATTAATGTTAGAATTGGCTATTCAGTCAATTCTCAAGTCACAAGTAGCATCCACCTTCTCTAGTAGGACAAGAACTAATAATTTAAAAAATCAAAGAGAGAAAGAAAAGAAGTGCAAGAGAATGAAGAGGTAGAGTAATTGTAATACAATCAATCTTATGGAACCAATAAATCCTATAATCCCTGAAAGAAAAGATAATAAAATAATGAAGTGTGTATACATGATTCCACACAACTTTCAATGGAAAGCAGAGGTTTCCTTAAAGTGAATACTCATTTACCAAGAAGTAGCAATTTCAAACTGAATATTATACCTTCTTAATGAATATGCATTTCCCAATTAAATACCAAAAGTGTTCCTGAATATATTACAGATCATAAATGCCAACATTCATGACATAGTGAGTTAAACTGGAAAAGCACAAATTCTAATTAAGACCATGATCAAACAGCCACACCATGTTCAATCACTGCACACTGATCACAGTGAATGTGCACCACCTACATCAGAAGGTGGAACCAGTGTCATAGATGTCTAGACACATGTCCATTAAATCAATGAGGACATATCATCGTAGTTAAGATATTATGGAGAGCCAGGTTCTGACTTATCATATGCCACATCACTTAGGAACATGAATAAAATATGAATATGATAAAATTTAACTTATTTGCCTCACTGTGTCAGCACTCTGTGCTACTTTCTAAGTGTAGTTACATATTGCAGTCTGAGGAATGGCCCCTTGATCTAATTGCTATTTTATGATTCTAATAATCAAAAGGACATTGTACTTCATAAACCTCTTAGCCATTTTCATAGTAATTTGTCTTCATATCCAAGAATGGATTGGTCGTGATTATGCTAGATTGATTATTTTTTACTAAGAAATATTTCACATATGCTAAAATTGTGTGAAATATGATTCAGTAGGTATTTAAACTTATTAAAATGATTAAATAGTTCCACATGTTTAGTAAACAACTGTTTTCTGACAAGTACCAAGTACCTCCTCCAAAGCCAAACCAGTGACACAGGATGTCTGATGCACTGTGCCCGGGATCCTTTGAACTCCTATCTCATCAAGGACAGATTAATGTGACATAAATAAAGCTTTGCTTACATTTGGAGACTCATTCACAATAACACACATGGAAACACAAAAAAGAAATAATACCACCAATTTTAAAGTGACAATTTCCTCTGAGAAAAGGGGAAAGTGGATTTCTTTTTCTGAATGAATATGTAAAGATTGTCAAGTGTTCACGTATTATGTGCCTTTAAATAAATTGTTGGCATGTAAAGCATTCAGCATTTCTCTTTAAATTGTACTTGGACAGTGCGACATTTTATATACATGTTTCATAAATATGCATTAATAAATAATGCATTATGTAAATTCTGTATATAATGATAAAATACATATTAACAATTTGTAAGTTAAGGTTATGTAGCTTATGATAAACTGCTAGCCAAGGTATATCAAAAGGTATATTTTGACATTAATATATAAGTTCTAAATGCCTGCTTTAGATGAAGTATCAAAGTTTCAAGTTAATTGTCATCTATGGGTAGGCAAAATATTCTTACATCAGGAGGATTTCTTGCTTCTCTGAATGTAGTCTTCATTTCTGCTCATAGGCAAAACATTTTTAAATTGCCACAGCTTAATTTATTCTTTTACAGTGGGAGCTTTTCCTAATAAAAGGATCACATAGGTTACTTACAGAAAATACCAATCTAGGATAATCCCAAAACTAATGTGCAAGAATCAGTGGGTTGGCCTTGCAGGAATCAATATTTAATAAGATTTCTATGTGATCATGTCAGATGCCTGGGTACTAAATTGTTATTTTGTGAAAGATGCCAGGAAATTATCAAAGTGAGAGCTGAAATCAATAAAATAGAAACAAAGAGAACAATACAAAAAATTAATGAAACAAAGAGTTGGTTCTTTGAGAAAATCAACAAGATAGACAAGCCCTTATCCAAACTAACCAAAAGACAGAGAGAGAGCATCCAAATCAACAAAATCAGAAATGAAAAGGGGGACATAACAACAGACATTGAGGAAATCCAGAGAATCATCAGGTCATACTTCAAAAACCTCTATTCCACAAAACTGGAAAACCTAAAAGAAATGGATAATTTTCTGGATAGGTACCACATACCTAAATTAAATCAAGACCAGATAAACTATTTAAATAGTCCAATAACCCCTAACGAAATAGAAACAGTCATTAAAAGTCTCCCAACCAAAAAAAGCCCAGGACCAGATGGTTTCAGTGCAGAATTCTACCAGATCTTCAAAGAAGAGTTAATACCAATACTCTCTAAATTGTTCCATACAATAGAAACAGAAGGAACATTACCAAACTCCTTCTATGAGGCTACAATTACCCTGATTCCCAAACCAAACAAGGATACAACAAAGAAAGAGAACTACAGACCGATCTCCCTCATGAACATTGATGCAAAAATACTCAATAAAATACTGGCAAACAGACTCCAAGACCACATCAAAACAATTATCCACCATGATCAAGTAGGATTCATTCCAGGGATGCAAGGATGGTTCAACATACGAAAGTCTGTCAATGTGATACACCATATAAACAAACTCAAAGAAAAAAACCACATGATCATCTCACTAGATGCTGAAAAGGCATTTGACAAAATCCAACACCCCTTCATGATAAAGGTCTTGGAGCGATCAGGAATACAGGGAACATACCTAAACATAATAAAGGCAATTTACAGCAAGCCAACAGCCAACATCAAATTAAATGGAGAGAAACTCAAAGCAATTCCACTAAAATCAGGAACGAGGCAAGGCTGTCCGCTCTCCCCATACTTATTCAATATAGTACTTGAAGTTCTAGCCAGAGCAATAAGACAACATAAGGAGATTAAGGGGATACAAATTGGAAAGGAAGAAGTCAAGCTTTCCCTATTTGCAGATGACATGATAGTATACTTGAGCAACCCCAAAGATTCCACCAAGGAACTGATACAGCTTATAAACACCTTCAGCAACATAGCAGGATACAAGATCAACTCCAAAAAATCAGTAGCCCTCCTATATACAATGGACAAAAAAGCGGAGAAGGAAATCAGAGATACATCACCCTTTACTATAGCCACAAATGACATAAAATACCTTGGGGTAATACTAACCAAGCAAGTGAAGGACCTATATGACAAGAACTTTAAGTCCCTGAAAAAAGAAATTGAAGAAGATGTCAGAAAATGGAAAGATCTCCCATGCTCATGGATAGGCAGAACTAACATAGTAAAAATGGCAATCTTACCAAAAGCAATCTACAGATTCAATGCAATCCCCATCAAAATACCAACACAATTCTTCACAGACCTGGAAAGAATAATACTCAACTTCATATGGAAAAACAAAAAACCCAGGATAGCCAAAAGAATCCTGTACAATAAAACAACCTCTGGAGGCATCACGATCCCTGACTTCAAGCTGTACTATAGAGCTACAGTAATAAAAACAGCTTGGTACTGGCATAAAAACCGACATGTGGACCAATGGAATCGAATTGAAGACCCTGATATTAATCCGCACACCTATGAACAAATAATTTTTGACAAAGAAGCCAAAAGTGCACAATGGAAAAAAGAAAGCATCTTCAACAAATGGTGCTGGCAAAACTGGATATCAACATGTAGAAGGCTGCAAATAGATCCATATCTATCACCGTGCACAAAACTTAAGTCCAAGTGGATCAAGGACCTCAACATAAATCCAGCTACTCTGAACCTGCTAGAAGAGAAAGTAGGAAGTAGTCTTGAACACATTGGCATAGGAGACCACTTTCTAAATAGAACACCAGTAGCACAGACACTGAGAGAAACAATCAATCAATGGGACCTCTTGAAACTGAGAAGCTTTTGTAGGGCAAAGGATACGGTCAACAAAGCAAAGCGACAGCCTACAGAATGGGAAAAGATCTTCACCAATCCCACATCTGACAGAGGACTGATATCCAGAATATATAAGGAACTCAAGAAATTAGACATCAAAATGCCCAACAGTCCAATTAAGAAATGGGCTATAGAACTAAACAGAGAATTCTCAACAGAGGAAACTCAAATGGCTGAAAGACATTTAAGGAATTGCTCAACATCCCTAATCATCAGGGAAATGCAAATCAAAACAACTCTGAGATACCACCTTACGCCTGTCAGAATGGCTAAGATCAAAAACACTGAAGACACCTTATGCTGGAGAGGATGTGGAGCTAGGGGAACTTTCCTCCACTGCTGGTGGGAATGCAAGCTTGTACAACCACTTTGGAAATCAATATGGCGATTTCTTAGAAAATTGGGAATCCATCTCCCCCAAGATCCAGCTATACCACTCTTGGGCATATACCCAAGGAATGCTCAACCACACCACAAGAGCACTTGTTCAGCTATGTTCATATCAGCGTTGTTTGTAATAGCCAGAACATGGAAACAACCTAGATGCCCTTCAACTGAAGAATGGATAAACAAAATGTGGTACATATACACAATGGAATACTACTCAGCAGAGAAAAACAATGACATCATGAGGTTTGCAGACAAATGGATGGATCTAGAAAAAATCATCCTGAGTGAGGTATCCCAGACTCAGAAAGACAAACATGGTATGTACTCACTCATAACAGGATACTAGATGTGGAACAAGGATGACTGGACTGCTACTCACATCACCAGGCAGGCTACCTGGAAAACAGGACCCCAAGAAAGACACAGGGATCGCCCAACGACAGAGAAATGGAATGAGATCTACATGAACAGCCTGGACAGGAGTGGGGGTAGTGAAGGGCGAGGGTCGAGGGAAAGAGAGCTTGGGTGAGTGGGAGATCCCAGCTGGATCAAAAACAGAGAGGGAGAACAAGGAATAGGAGACCATGGTAAATGAAGACCACATGAGAATAGGAAGAAACAAAGTGCTAGAGAGGCCCACAGAAATCCACAAAGATACCCCCACAACAGACTGCTGGCAATGGTCGAGAGACAATCCGAACTGACCTACTCTGGTGATGGGATGGCCAAACACCCTAATTGTCGTGCTAGAAACCTCATCCAACTACTGATGGATCTGGAGGCAGAGATCCATGACTAGGCCCCAGGTGGATCTCTGGGAGTCCAATTAGCGAGAATGAGGAGGGTTTATATGAGAGAGAATTGTTGAGACCAAGGTCGGATAAAGCACAGAGACAAATAGCCAAACAAACGGAAACACATGAAATATGAACCAATGGCTGAGGGGTCACCAACTGGATCAGGCCCTCTGAGTGGGTGAGACAGTTGATTGGCCTGATCTGTTTGGGAGGCATCCAGGCAGTGGGACCGGGTCCTGTGCTCATTGCATGAGTTGGCTGTTTGAAACCTGGGGCCTATGCAGGGTCCCTTGGCTCAGCATGGGAGGAGGGGACTGGACCTACCTGGACTGAGTCCACCAGGTTGATCTCAGTCTGTGGGGAAGGCTTTGCCCTGGAGGAGATTGGAATGGGGGGCGGGCTGGGGGGAAGGTGAGGGAGGCGGGAGGGGGGAGAACAAGGGAATCTGTGGCTGATATGTAGAACTGAATTGTATTGCAAAATAAAAATTAAAAAAAAAATTGTACTTGGACAGTGCGACATTTTATATACATGTTTCATAAATATGCATTAATAAATAATGCATTATGTAAATTCTGTATATAATGATAAAATACATATTAACAATTTGTAAGTTAAGGTTATGTAGCTTATGATAAACTGCTAGCCAAGGTATATCAAAAGGTATATTTTGACATTAATATATAAGTTCTAAATGCCTGCTTTAGATGAAGTATCAAAGTTTCAAGTTAATTGTCATCTATGGGTAGGCAAAATATTCTTACATCAGGAGGATTTCTTGCTTCTCTGAATGTAGTCTTCATTTCTGCTCATAGGCAAAACATTTTTAAATTGCCACAGCTTAATTTATTCTTTTACAGTGGGAGCTTTTCCTAATAAAAGGATCACATAGGTTACTTACAGAAAATACCAATCTAGGATAATCCCAAAACTAATGTGCAAGAATCAGTGGGTTGGCCTTGCAGGAATCAATATTTAATAAGATTTCTATGTGATCATGTCAGATGCCTGGGTACTAAATTGTTATTTTGTGAAAGACATTTTTTTTCTTTCTTATTCTATCACTATGATTCTCCCAATTGGGTTGTAAGTCTCTATTTCAATATTAATATAAAATAATAGAAGTCATATTATTCTAACTTTTAAAAATTTAGAATTTATTATGCTGCATATTACTTACAAACAGATAGTGAAATGGGCTATGCACTCATAGAATTCCACAATGTTTCAAACAGTAAATACAATAAAAATATCATGTGCTATAATTGTCTACAAAATTATTATCATTGCTTTTGTTATGTTGCATGCATCACACATTATAACCAATTTCTCTATGTTCGTTACAGGAATACATTCAGCTTATACATTGAGTTTCTCTTCATTATATAGTCAATTTATATAGTGATGAACAGAACTGAAAACCAAAGATATCGAAGAAGCATATAGACTTATTACCTTTTGTTCATTACAAGATACATAAAAGGTTTAGCTCTTTTACCCTGGAGGTTGTCACACATTCTGATTAATAGCCCAGTGATTACAGGTTTATCCTGAGAAGCTTGACTGAAATTTTATATAAGATTTTGCCTTATGCATAAGTGCTGTGGGATGTTCTGTATGGCAAATGTGTTGCTTTAATTGGTCAATAAATAAAACACTGATTGGCCAGTGGCTAGGCAGGAAGTATAGGTGGGACTAATAGAGAGGAGAAAAGAAAGAACAGGAAAGCAGGAGTCACTGCCAGCCGCTGCCAGGACAAGCAGCATGTGAAGACTCTGGTAAGCCACGAGCCGTGTGGCAGGGTATAGATTTGTGGAAATGGATTAATTTAAGCTATAAAAACAGTTAGCAAGAAGCCTGCCACTGCCATACAGTTTGTAAGCAATATAAGTCTCTTGACTTGGTTGGGTCTGACGGCTGTGGGACTGGAGGGTGACAAAGATTTGTCCTGACTGTGGGCCAGGCAGGAAAACTCTAGCTACACATAACTGCAATAGGGTAAGGAAAGCATTCTTATTAATGAAATGCAAATTTCTGTTATGTAACTACACATTCTTCATAAACTATGAAAATAGTTGATTTTGTATAGTTATTACCAAAAATTTTAATTGAATATGAATTATTCTCTCATGCAATACAACTAGGTCGCAGTTCCCCTTATTCCAATCCTAGCTCCTCCGCACACACTTCCTCATTCTCCCAGATCCACTCCCCTTCTATTTCCTTTTAAGAAAAGACCAGGCCTCCATTAGATAACAAGCAAATGAAATAAAACTAGACAGAATAAGACCAGGCAAAAGCCCTTATATCAAGGCTTGACAAGGCAAGCCAAAAGGAGGAAAAGAGTCCCAAGAGCAGGCAAAAGAGCCAGAAATACACATGCTCCTACTGCTAGGAGTCTCAGAAAAACACCAAGCGAACAGCAATAACATATTTACAAAGAACCTGGTGTAGATCCATGAAGGCCTCCTGCTTGTCAAATTTGGTCTCTGTGAGCCCATATGAGTCCTGTTAGTTGATTTAATGGGTCATGTTCAACTGGTGTCCTCCATCCCCTCTGACTACTACAATCTTCCCTGTTTCTATACCCTTTTTCATGAGGTTACCCAATCTTTGGGGAGAGGGACTCAGTTGAGACTTCCAATTTATACACTCTCTCTACATAATGTCTGACTGTGGGTCTTTGCACCTGCTCCCATCTGATGCCAGAGGAAGCCTCTCTGATGAAAATAGGACAAGGCACCCATCTATGACTACAGCAGAATATAATTAAGAATTTTTTTCTATTGTTTTGGCCTGTAGTATTTGGTTCTACACCAGGTCTCTGGGCTATACAGTCTCTGTATAGCAATCCAGGTAGTTGTATTAATGAAATAGTGGGAATAGGCTCTCTCTTCACTTGGGCCTCAAGTTAAACCAGACAGTGTTTGGCCACTCCCACAAGTGCAGTGCCACCATTACTCTAACACATCTAGCAAGCAGGACAGATAGTAGGTCCAGGGTTTGGAGGGTGGGTTGGTGTTCAGATTTCTTTTTCAGTAGACTTCAGATTACCTTCCTACAAGAAAGAGACTACAAGGTAGGGGTGAAGGCTCCATGCAAGCACCAGCTTGACTTTTCTACCTTCAATGAGCTCTGTGGATGTAGTCTGCAATGGTGCCCCATTGTCGGTTTGGAGAGCAACCCTCTGTCCTAGTATCAGCTTGGGCTGTTTAGGGATCTCAATGGGATCCCATTGGTCAACAGCTCTACTGAACAAATCCCAATTGCACCACTGGAAATCTTCCCTGGTTACAAAATATTGCCAGTATAGATTCTGTATCCTCCATTACTAGGAGTCCTCAGTAGGGTCACCCTCATAGATTCCAGGAATTTCCACTGCAATAGGTTACCACACTGCCCCCATGTCCATCATTTTCTATCATCTTTCCCTGCCCTCTTCCTCCATCCCTTCCCACACCTACACCTGATCCTTCTCACTTCAGTTCTCACCTTTCCCAGTCCACCAGCAAAATCTCTTCTGTTTCCCTTTCCCAGGGAAACCCATGTATTCACCCTAGAGCTCTTCCCTTTACCTAACCCCTCCAGGACTGTAGATGGTATCTTGATCATTATTTACTTAACAGCTAATATCCACTTATAAGTGAGTACCTTTGCCTTTCTGGGTTTGGGTTACCTCAGTCAGGATGGTTTCTTCTACTTCCCTCCATTTGCCTACAAATTTTATGATATCATTATTTTACATAGCTGAGTAATACTTCACTGTGTAAATGTACCATATTTTCTTTATCCATTCTTTGGTTGATGGATATCCGGGTTGTTTACAATTTCTGGTTATTATGAATAAAGCCACTATCACCACAGTTGAGCAAGTGTTCTTGTGATGGGATAAATCATCCTTTGGGTATTTGCCCAAGAGTGGTATAAGTGGGTCTTGAGGTAGATTGATTCCCAATTTTCTGAGGAATCACCATAATGATTTCCATAGTGGCTGTGCAAATTTGCACTCCCACCAGCAATGGATGAATCTTTCCCTTGCTACAAATCCTCACCAGAATGAGCTGTCACTTGTATTATTGATCTTAGCTATTCTGACAGGTGTAAGCTGGAATTTCAAGGTAGTTTTGACTTGAAATTCCTGCTGAGTAAACATGGTGAAGATTCACATGTTCCTCTGCCATTTGCGTTTCCGCTTTTGAGAATTCTCTATTTGGATTTGTACCTCACTTTTAACTGAGTTATTTTTTTTTCTTATCTAGCTTTTTGAGTTCTTATATATTTTGGATATTAGACATCTATCAGATGTGGAGTTAGTAAATCATTTTTTCCCATTATGTAGGTTGCTCCTTTGTCCAATTGACTGGGTCCTTTGCCCTACAGAAGCTTTTCAATTTCATGAAGTTCTATTTATTAATTGATGATCTTTGAGCCTGCCCTATCAGTGTTCTGTTCAGATAGTTGTTTGCTATGCCAGTTCATTCGAGGCTGTTCCCCACTTTCTCTACTACGAGGTTCAGTGGGTCTGGTATTATGTTGATTCACTTTAAGCTGAATTTTGTACAGGGTGATAAATATGGATTTATTTGCATTCTTCTACATGCAGATTTCCAATTTGACCAGCACTATTTGTTGTAGATGCTTTCTTTTTTTACAGTGCCTATTTCTGATTTGTTTTTATCAAAAATAAGGTGTATATATGTGTTTAGATTTATATCTAGGTCTTCTATTTGATTCCATTGTTCAATGTGTCTGTTTTTATGCCAATGCCATAATTTTTTTTTACTTGATTATTTGTTTTACTATAACTCTGTAGTTCAACTTGAAAGCAGGCATGATGATAACTCTAGCAGTTCTTTCATTGTTCAGCATTGTTTTAGTTATCCTGTTTTTTTTTGTATGAAGTTGAGAATTGTCCTTTCAAAGTCTCTGAAGAATTGTGTTGGAATATGATGAGGATGGCATTGACTCTGTAAATTGCTTTTGGCAGAATGGCCATCTTTACTTTGTTAATCCTACTGATCCATGAGTATGGGAGCCATCTTTTGATAGCTTAATTTCTTTTTTCAAAAGCTTGAAGTTTTTATCATACTGGTTCTTCACTTGCTTGGTCAGAATTAATTCAAGATATTTTATATTATTTGAGACTATTAAGAATGTTGCTGTTTCCCTGATTTCTTTTCTTAGTCAACTTGTCATTTGTATATAGAAGGGTGACTCATTTTTTTTTTTAGTTAATCTTGTATTCAAGCACTTTGTTAAAAGTGTTTATCAGCTGTGGGGTTACCTGGTGGAATTTTTAGGGTCACTTATAAGTACTATTATATCATCTGCAAATAACTATATTTTGATTTCTTCCTTTGCAAATTGCATCCCCTTGATCTCTTTCTATATTCTTATTGCTCTAACTAAAATTTCAAGTACTGTATTGAATAGCTATGGATACAGTGGACAACCTTGACTTGTTCCTGAGTTTAGTGTAATTGCTTTAAGTTTCTCTACATTTAATTTAATGTTAGATATAAGCTTGTTGTAAATTGTCCTTATTATGTTTAGGTATGCCCCTTGTTTCCCTAATCAGTCCAGGACTTTTATCATGAAGGAGTGTTGGATTTTGCCAAGGACTTTTTTGACATTGAATGAGATGATCTTGTGTGTGTGTGTGTGTGTGTGTGTGTGTGTGTGTGTGTGTGTGTGTGTGTTTTAAATTTGTTTGTATATATGGTGAATTATATTTACTGATTTTTGCTTGTTGAATCATCCCTGCATCTCTGGGATGAAACCTACTCGAGCATGGTGGATAATCTTTTTGATGTACTCTTGGATTCATTTTGTAAGTGTTTTATTGTATATTTTTGCATTATGTTAAAATGCCTACACTACTTTGCTTCTTAGGTCCCTTTGCTTGAAATATCTTTTTCCAACCATTTACCCTGAGGTAATAATTTCCATCCTTGATGTTGAGGTGTTTTTCTTAGATGCAGTACAGGGATGGGTCCTTTCTTTTCCATCAATTCTGTTAATGTGTTTTTTTTTTTTTAAACTGGGGAATTGATATTGAGAGATATAGATGACTGATGATTGTTAATTCCTGTTACTCTGTTGTTGATGGTGGTGGTGATGTGTGTACATACTTGTCTGTGTGTGTGTGTGTGTGTGTGTGTGTGTGTGTGTTTCTCTTCTTTTGGTTTTGCTAGTGTGGTATTATTTATTTCCTGTGTTTTATGGGTATATTTAAACTCCTTGTTTGGTGTCTTTCTTCTAGCACCTTCTTTAAATCTGGATTTGTAGATAGATATTGTTTAAATGTGGCTTTATCATGAAATATCTTATTTTCTCTGTCTATGGTGATTGAAATTTTTGCTGGGTATAGTAATCTAGGTTGTCGTAGGTGCTCTCTTAGAATCTACTGCATATATGTCCAAGCCCTTTTGGTTTTTGGAGTCTCCATTAAGAAGTGGGAAGTAATTCTACCTTTATATTACTTGCTCTTTTTCCCTTGTTGGATTTAATATTCTTTCTTTGTTCTGTATTTTAAGAGTTTTGATTATTATTTGGTGATGGGATTTTCTTTTCTGGTCCAATCTATTGTAGTGTTATGTATTCCTCTTGTACTTTTAAAGTTTCTTCTTCTTTAGGTTAGGAAATTTTTTTCTGTGATTATGTTGCAAATATTTTCTAGTCTTTGAACTGGGGTTTTGTCCCTAACTCCATTTAGGTTTGGTCTTTTCATGGTATCCTAGATTTCCTGGATGTTATGTTCTCTGTTCACATTTCTAAGATTTTCATTTCCAGAATTCTTAGTTTATGTTTCCTTGATTGTTTCTATTTTCATTTTCAGGTCTTGAAAAGTATTCTTCAACTGTTCCTTTGCTTTTTTTTTGGCTTTTGTTGAAGGATTTAATCATTTCCTCCAATTGTTTGTTTGTGTTTTCTTAGATTTCTTTAAGAGATTCATTCACTTACTCTTTAAGGACCTCTTTATCTTCATATAGTGGGTTTTAAGGTTTTATTTGTCTTTTTTTTTCTTGTGCTTCAGCTGCATTGAAATATTCAAGTCCTGCTATGGTAGAATAGCTGGGCTCTGGTGGAGACATATTGCCTTTGCTGTTATTGACTATGTTGTTATGCTGATGTCTAGGCAATCTGGGGTGATTATAGGTCTAGGTACTGATTCGGGGGTTTTTCTCTGTTGGGTTGTTATTCTGCTCCTTGGTTTCTGTTTCCTCTCTTCATTTTCAGAGACTCTGTTGGCTGTGTGTTACTTGTTTTACTGACGTGCCAGACTAGTGTATTTATGTGAAATGCTTGCTGGTGAAGGGGAAGCCAGTGGGAGATGGTCTGTTGCAGTGCTAGGGATGAGCCTGAGGACTGGGTCTGGGAGAACAGTGGAGAAGACCCATGGGAAGCTTACCTGGTTATCTGGCAGCTGTAGTCTGTAACTGAGCAGGGGTTGACAGTGCAAGTTAGGAGCTGGGGTACAGTCAAGAAGTGGGGGAGGGCAGGTGGTGATGATCTGTGGGAGACACAAGAGGCATGGATAGGAGAGGGAAGGCTGCAGCTGGCTGAAGAATCAGAATGGCCCTCTGCACCTAAGGAAGCTGTGAATAGTGAATGCTACAGCTTCTTAGTCAACAAAGCTGGACACCTCAACAGGTACAAGCAGGAAATCAGAATTCTGGTGACAGCAGAAGTACCAACAAGGTCAACATTCACAACAGGAACCGAACTGAGGACAAACAAAAATTATTTATTTGGATCTATTTTATAATTTAAATTATTTGTGAACATTTTTTATATTAGTAATGTTTTATATCAGCCCTACCTTCCTTCTCCTCTCTCCTATGCTCCTTGTGCTCTCACATCTCCCACTCATATTCATTACCTTTTCTTTGATTATTAGCATTTTAATTAATTTAGTAATTATACACACACATCAATACATACACACATATGTATATACCACTTTATGATCTCTCTCTCTCTCTCTCTCTCTCTCTCTGTTTGTGTGTGTGTGCGTGTGTGTGTCTGTGTGTGTGTGTGTGTGTGTGTCTGTGTGTGTGTGCACGTCCGCGACTGAGTCAAGTTAGTATCACTCCCATCCATTTAAGGCTGTCAGCTTGGTAATAGTTAAGCTCTTGGTGGCTCATCCTTGCAGAAGACTAATTGTTCCCCTCTTAGCAGCTAGGGCATGACTGAAAGTTTTGAAGCTGTTCACACCTGAGGCTCCTACAGAATAACGCTGTCCAATCAGAAAAGGTGTCGCCCCTCAGCTGATCCTTTCGGGAATATCCTCATTGATGACTTCATAGTTGATTCCTGGTCTGATCAAGTAACTCTTATTATTAATGATAACAGAAGTTAATTTTAGAAAGGAGAGAAAAATGCATTAAATAACCTTTATTTCCTAAGAAATTGAGATAATGACAGTCATTAAATATATTGTTAATATATTGAATTATAGTCAGATAGTTTAAAATTAAATACACTGTCTTCAAGAGTTCCTTATCAAATGGGATTGTTGTAGAAACCATTTGTACCTGATAGGTTTGCTGGACCCTGATAATAGGTTTCTCGGCTGACACAATAAGACAGATCAAGCTGAATTAAAAAGTAAAAGACCAGGTTTATTTGGGTAAAGCACTCCTTTACCCCCAGCTCCCAGAGACTCTCCAACCTCCAGAGAGCTGTGAATCTTCCAGGCTGCTGAGAGAGGGGATAGAGCAGGAAAGGAGGTATCCACGTGGGTGCAGAGGCTAAAGGAGCCAGAGAAGCACGTATGTGTCCTTGTGAAGAGTAACATAAGAAGAATCAGACTCTAGAATTTGGAATTAGATTCAGTCACAGACAAATGATCCATACATCCTCTATTGGGGGCCAGATCAGCAGATGCTGTAAGGGAGAACAGTCATGTGGAAGGCAAGAAGCAGTTGGCCTCTCAGGCTCTGACTTCCACCTTGTAACAAAGGTAAGGATGGGACATTCACACAGTTTTGGGTGGCAGAGCACACAGAAACACAGAGACTGGATCTGTTGTGGGTGGAGTGGGCAGGTAGAATTCCAGCAGGGTAGTGTTAGAAAGCAGACATAAACAAACAAAGAAATGAGTATGTTGTGGGAAGAATCCCAGCATGACCAGACCAAATTTCAGGTGTAAAAAAGGAAAGTGGGTACCTTTTGTTGGCCATGCCAAGGTATGCCACAAAGAGAACACACCAGGAATAACAAAGTTAGTACAAGAGGTTTATTGGGGATAGGGAGTGTGAAAGAGTGAAAGGCTACCTCAGAGAGAAGGCATGAGAGGCAAGTAGACAGAGGAACCGAGAACACGGAAGAGGAATGGGTGGGAGTTCAGGGCTCAAAAACCCTGGATAAGGGAGGTCAAACCATGTCATATAGTGTGAGACGGCACCAATTTAGACA
The DNA here is from genome assembly GCF_949786415.1 of Peromyscus eremicus. NCBI lineage: Eukaryota > Metazoa > Chordata > Mammalia > Rodentia > Cricetidae > Peromyscus > Peromyscus eremicus. Next base: position 8,948,782 of record NC_081435.1, read on the forward strand.
ACTTTTGTAGTGGACACCCCAGGGGTGACTGAAGATCAGATTTAGATCTTCAGTTGGCCATTTCTAAGCCTGTGCCAGAGAAACAAGCCTATAGCAATGTGTCCACATTCAAAGCCTGGGTTTGAGATGGTGGGTGTAGGAGGTGACTTTGTGTGGGATGTCTCTTCTACAAAGGGCCTCATGGAACAAAGATGGCCTTAGGTCTGGAAATGGATCGGGAGTGCCTAGTGTGGCCACAGCTTGGCAGAAATCCTGAGAGTCTTACTCTGAAGGGATCTTGACTCGGGAGAGGTCTGGGACCTCTATAGGCAGTGGCTTGGAAATAGGTGACTTACCCGAATCAAAAGTCAATCCCATCTGGTGGAGAGGGAGATAAAAAGAGTGGCCTTCAACGTGGCCAAGGGACCAGGTCCACCTAGCAGGTAAGGCTCAACTCTTCCTGGGTTTTAGCACCAATATGATAGGTTTTCTGGATCCCCAAATAGATTTCTTCAGCAATGTAGTAGGCTAGATCAAGCCAAATTAAAAATTAAAGATCAGGTTTATTTGGGCAAAGCACTCCCCCTGAATTTCCAGCCCCCAAAGAATGAAGCAGGAGGAGGCAAGAGAAAACCACAGGGTGATCTAAAGGAGGGGGCTTAAATACCCTGTAGGCACAGGGCAATGGCATGTCCTGCACAAGCTGGATTTGTGCTCAATTATAACAATTTGGGTGGGGATTGGGGAGCTGGCAGCTTCAGAGAAGGAGCCACCCACCATCACCAAGAATTTAGAACTGGGCTTTTGGGTGGTTCTCTGAGAGGACAGGGTTTGGAGAGAGAGAACTGGGGCCAAGTAAGAGATTCCAGCCGAACAGTAACTTCAATAAGAAGTTAATAAAATTTAAGAGAAAAAGTATAAGTATATTTTAACTTTTAATTAATAACAATATCTATATTACTGTAAAATGAATTTGAAAGGAAATAAGATGGTTTTAGTGGCTTTTAGTTAAGTTACCATAACAATATAAATTAAAAGTAATATTATATGTTTGTATTAAAGTATTTTGAAAACACACACACACAATTACTTTTCAAAACTTTATTTTTGTAATAGCATAGAACGGTTCAAGCAACTACTTGTTGTTTTCAGGATATGAACACAGCAGTGTTCTTGGCCTTAGTTCAAGCACATACCCTCTGGAATAAATTAAATGATGTACAAATGCTTGTGATATGAGTAAATCAAGCACAATTTGCTAAGTGCTCTCTGCTTCTAGACAGCATTGTAAGCAATGTCTCAAATATCAATTATATCAACCATTTGCAAGTTTGTCTTCAAGAAATTAATTAAGTTGGAAATGAACTAGGTAATGCATGCTTTTTAAATTACACAGATAACTGCTAATTGAACCAGACATCAAACATGGATTAGCTAACCAATTTGATATAAAAGCTACCAAATTAACATTCATGTTATTACTGACATATTTACATAGATCAGTACCTCACAGAATTCTAACAATTATTGTCCTAATTTTTTTTAAAAAAAAATGAATTCAGACCTACATAAGTATGAGCTGACTTGTGTAAGATTATAGGAACTATTAGAAATGAGTGTGCCCAAGTCTCTTACTCTCCACACATTTCCTAGTTACAGATCTCTGAATTAATTCTCAATTACTACAAGATAAGCTTCTCTGTTGTAGGTTGACTAAGGCACTAATCTATGAGTATATCACTAGGAGTAATTTTATTTCTTTGTTCCTTTAGTAGAATAATAGTATTAGTTTTTCTCCTAGGCCTGTTATCTATATAGTCTCAATTCTTCATCATTATTGCGGTGTCACATATAAATATTCCATCCCATGGACTCGGCCCTAAATCTAATAAGGAAAGTGTGAGAGCTGGTTACTTCCATATATGTGGCTGTTGTATTATTATATATTTCAGAAAGGTCACTGTAATGGGTCACAGGGTTTGTAGCTGTGTAATATAGATGATTGTGTTTCTCTTCCTGGGCAGGTGGCCTACACTGGAGTGTGGTTTCTGTACACATTAACATTCCATTGGAAAAACATGGCATTGTTTGTTTGTTTGTTTGTTTGTTTCCAGTGAGTATCAATTCCAGATAACTTTTTGGTTAGGAGCAGGATAAGATATCTACTTCCCCTTGGTAGTGTTGGGATCCTCTTTTATGTGAACCTGTGTAAATCTTGTGTATGCTGGCCCACATGCTCAGGAGTAGTTGGACAGCAACATATAAACTCAATGCTATACATGTTAAGTTTTGAATTATTCAGACTTTTTTGCCTTATTGGTCTTTACCTTATATTTTGACATTTGTTTTTGTGTATTTTGTGTGTTTTGATTTATTTTTAAAACATAACTGGATGGGAATTGAGGTATAGAGATATTTGAGGAGTTGGGGGAGGTAGAAAACATGACATAAATACATTATAAAAAATACTAGACTCATAACTAGGCATTAAGCCTTAGGATTTCTTTAATTAAGGTACTTATTTATGTATTCAGTCATACACACACACACACACACACACATATATATATATACTGAAAATTTTGAATAATTCTGCTATTCTGATAACTGCTTTATGTATCTGATTTTATACCTGCATTATGTTATTTTGATTATGTTTTGTTAGTTAATCTTGATTGTCACTGATTCCAAGTACATAAAAAAACAATGTAGAGTCAATACACTGAAGAATTATGAATGAAATGTGGTGCATGGCTGCTATAAAGTCAGTACTGGAAGTTTTTATGAAAGTAAGCAGAAGACTATTAAATGACATGACATCTGTTGTCCTAAATTAAAATATTTTTAAAATAAAAGAAGAGCAATGTTATTTGGACAAATTCAAAATGTTGCAGTTTAACTTCATGGTAAAATTCATGTATGTGGCATTTTAAGTCCTCTTGGTTTGAGTCAAAATATCTTTTTTTTTTGAAATTTTTCCTTAATTAAAAAATAAATTCTCTTCTCATATAAAATGTATTCACAATAATTTCTCTCCCCTCTTCTACTCCAAGTCCCCCATTTCTCCTCCCCTCCAGATCCATTCTTTTTCTGTCTCTCATTAGAAAATATCAGATATCAAAGAGAAAAGAATCAAACCTAATAAAATAATATTTACTAAGATGAAACAAGAACCATCACATTGAGTCAGGCAAGGCAATACAACATAAGCAAAAGGGCCCTGAGAGCAGACACAAAGCTCAGAGACCCACTCGTTTTCACACTCAGTAGTCCCATCAAACTACTGAGCTGAAATATATATATATATATATATATATATATATATATATATTGGACTTGATGCTGATCAGTGTAGACTCAGTTCTTGCTGCTTCAGTCTTTGTGAGTTCATATGAGTCTTGCTCAGGTGTCCTCTTGCTCTTAAATCTTTATGCCTCCTCTTCCATGGGGTTCAGTGAGCTCTGATGGGAGGGATTTGATGAAGAAATTCCATTTAGAACTGTGTTTTCCAATCTCTCTCTCTCTCTCTCTCTCTCTCTCTCTCTCTCTCTCTCTCTCTCTCTCTCTCTCCTTCTGCTTAATACCTTGCTGTTTGTCTCTGGTTTTGTTCCTAGCTATTGCAGGAAGAAGTATCTCTGATGATGGTTGATTAAGGCACTAATCTATGAATATATTAGCATATCATTAGGAGGCAAGTTTGTTACTTTTTTTGTTTTTAACAGCACTGTTTGGTTTTACTAAAGATCACTTAGCTATTTGGAATCTTGTTCTTGGTCAATCAGTGTCAGGTATGTGTTTTATCAAGTGGAGTAGGCCTTCAGTCAAATCATACATTAGTTGGCTACTCCCACATCTTCTATGTCATCATTACCCTAGCATGTCTTGCAGGTAGAACACATTGTCAAAGGTTTTGGGGCTGGTTTGGTATTTACATATTTACATTTCTCTCTTGATATTTTGCAGAGATCCTTCCTTCACCAAAGACACTAGAACATAGGGGTGAAGGCTCCATGTAGGCATCAGTTCAACTTCTCCATGCTCACTAAGTTGTGTGGGTATTGTCCTTTGCAATGGGACCATTTAGTCTGTTTGTGAGGAGCAACCGATTATGTTAGTAACAGCCTGGTTGATTGGGGATTTCCAGGTGACCCCCTTGGCCAAAAAATTCAGTTGAATGCAACCCAGTCCCAGGACTAGTAAACTTGTTCAGTGACAAGTGATGTTCTGTGGGGACTCTGTCACCATTTTTATTAAGAGACTTCATTAGGACCACCTTCATATATTTTAGGGAATATCCATTGTGTTAGTATTTCTATACCAACCTTCAAATGCCCTACAATTCTGTCTCTCCTCACATTCTCTCCCTCAATCCTACTTCCTATCCCCTTCCCCACTTGATCGTCTGAATTGTCTCCCTTCCTACCCATAGTCCATCCATAAATTATTCTGTTTCCCCCTGCCAGGAAGATCCATGTGTCCCCATTAGTCCCTTCCTCAATACCTAACCTCACTGGATCTACAGATTGTATGTTAGTTAGCATTTGTTTAATAGCTAATATCCACATATAAGTGAATATATACCGTATTTATCTTTCTGGGCCTGAATTAATTCATTCATGATGATTATTTTCTAGTTCCACTCATTTGCCTGTAAATATCATGATAGTGGCTTTTATTTTTAACAGTTAATTCACCGTCCATCACATCAATGTACCCCAAATTTTCCTTATACAATTTCTTCTTGAGGGACATCTAGATTGTTTCCAATTACTAGCTATTATGAATACAGCGGCAATAAACAAGGTTAAGCAAGTATCCTTGAGGTAAGATGGAGCATTTTATATGTCCAAGAGTGGTATAGCTGGGTATTGAGACAGATGAGTTCCCAACTTCCTGAGGAGCCACCATATTAATTTTCATAGTGGTTGTACAAGTTTGTACTCCCACCAACAATGGAGGAGGGTACCCCTTCCTCCATATTCTCTCCAGCATGAGCTTCATGTGGTGATATTTTATTTGTGCACCCCAATAAAGGTTATCTGGGGATCAAAGGAAAAAGCTAGCCATTATATTAAACATAGAGGTCAGGCAGTGGTAGCACATGCCCTTAATCCTAGCATTCAGGAGACAGATTCATCTGATCTCTGTGAGTTAAAGGCCACACTGGGAACAGAGCCAGGCATGGTGGCACACGCCTTTAATCTCAGTGCTAGGTAATCATACAGGTGTGGAGGATCTGTACAGACAGACAGGAAGTGATAAAGCTTGGCAGAAAGAGGAACATAATGTCGCTGGGCAGAGAGAGGAAGTAAGATGGCAGGACACAGAAAGGATACAGTTGTGAATATACCGGAAATAGCTCTGTCTTTGGCTGAGGATTTCCTAGTGGTAAGAATGTGGCTGGCTTCTGTCTAGTTCTCTGATCTCTCAGTTTTCACACCAATATCTGACTTCAGGTTTTTTAAATTAATAAGACCTTTTAAGATTCATCTTATACTGTCACCTGTGTTATTGAACTTAGCCATTCTGATAAGGGTAAAATGAAATGTCAAAGTAGTTTTTATTTTAATTTACCTGATGGCTAAAGGTGTTGAACATTTCTTTAAGTGTTTCTCAGACATTTGAGAATACATAGAGTTATTGGTTTAGAGTTATACCCCATTTTTAAATTACATATGTTTTTAATATCTAGTTTCTTGAGTTCTTTATATATTTTGGATATTAGTCTTTTATCAGATGTGGAGTCAGTAAAAAATCATTTCCCATTCCATGGGTTCTGGCTTTGTCAGGCTTGTACTGTCCTTTGCCTTACAGAAGCTTTTCAGTTTCATTTGGTCCCATTTGTTAATTAGTGATCTTAGAGCCTGTGCTATAAGTGATCTGTTCAGGAAGTTGTTTCCTGTGGCAATGAGTTCAAGGCTGTTCCCCTTTGTCTTTTCTCACAGATTCAGTGTGTCTGGTTTTAAGCTGATGTCTTTGATCCATATGAAGTTGAGTTTGTACAGGGTGATAAATATAGACTGAATTAGATTCTTCTACATGCAGACATCCAGTTTGACTAGCAGCATCTGTTGAAAATGCTTTCTTTTTTCCATTGTGTATTTCTGGCTTCTTTATCATAAATCAGGTGTCCATAGGTGTGTGAATTTATGTCTGAAATTTTTATTCAATTAAATTGATCGTTTTGCCTGTTTTTATGTCAATACCATCCAGTTTTTATTACTATAGCTCTGTAGTATAACTTATAATCAGGAATGGTGAGACCTCAAGCAGTTCTTTTGTTGTTCAGAATTGTTTTAGCTATCCCAGGGTTTTTTTGTTTTTCCATTTGAAGTTGAAAAATGCCCAAAGTCTGTGAAGAATTGTGGAATGTTGATAGGGATTACGATGAATTTGTAGATTGCTTTTGGAAGGATCCATATCTTTCATTTTCTTGGTTAGAGTTACTCTAAGTTATTTTATGTTATTTGAGGCATTGGAAATGGTATTGTTTCACTAATTTCTTTCACAGTCTATACGTAATTTGTAAACGGGAGGGCTCCTGATGTTTGTGAGTTAATCTTGTTCAGTTACTTTGCTGAAGGTGTTTATCAGCTGTCTGAGTTCCCTGGTGATATTTTTAGGGTCACTTACTTATACTATCATATCCTCTGGAAATAATGACACTTTCACTTGGGCCTTTCTAGTTTTCCCTTTATCTTCAGTTGTCTTGTGTTATTGTTCTAGGTAGAAATTCAAGTACTATATTGAATAGATATGGAGAAAGTGGACAACTTTGTTTTATTCCTGATTTTAGTGGAATTGCTTTGAGTTTCTCCTCATTTAACTTGATGTTGGCTGTAGGATTGCTTTAAATTGCCTTTTTGTGTTTTGGTACGTTCCTTGTATTCACAATCTCTTCAGGACTTTTATCATTAAGGGGTTTTGTATTTTGTCAAAGGCCTTTACTTCATCTAATAAGGTGATCATGTGCTTTTTTTTCTTTGAGTTTGTTTATACAGAAGATTACATTTATTACTTTTTATATATTGAATCATCTTTACATATTTTGGATGCAGCCTACTTGATTATTCTGGAAGATCTTTTTGATGTACTTTTGGATTCTGTTTGTAAGTATTTTATTGAGCATTTTTTTGCATCATGTTCATAAGGGAAATTAGTCTGTAATTCTTTTCTTGTTAGGTCTTTATGTGATTTGGGTACTTTTTTAAAATTACTTAGGTTTTTTTTGAGGAAAGATAAAAATATTTGCAAGCAAGTATTTCAGTTTGTATTTCAAAATACCCTCTACCACTTATGAAAAATAACCCTCTAAAATGTGTCTGAATTTAGAAATAAAAATGCCTATAGACCATGTCATGCTTTGCAAATTTGCAAGCACAGTATTTCTATAACTATATATTACTATTCATGTAGTTCATGGTTCATGGTCAAAAATTGCAGCAGACGTGAATTATCCTAGGTATGACTTTTCTTTCATTTCCTCTTTCTTATAGATGCTGCCGTGCCTTTCTGGTATTCTGGGCATTTTTGCTTTCTCTGAAGCTCTGCTTCCCAAACCCCCTTTTGCCATATGGCTGCTTGTCTTCCATGTTGGTGATGGAGCACCTTGCCTTACTCCAAGTCTAGGGACTTCTCTTTTCTTCTCTGGCATGCTACTCTAATCTGCTGCTAGGGAATACAGCTTGTTTGCTTTAATCTTTTCTTTTTAAACTCTAATAATTCTTTCCATTTGTTTAAGAAAATGTTTCTAAAGTTTGTCATTGTAATAAAAAGTGCCACAATGTCAGTCCTCCTTAGGTTAATGGGACAAACCACAAAAACACTCCCTGAAGTGTTTGGGTCTGGCATTGACCTTGAAGAGAGAATCATGAATCATAATTGCTAGTGCAAATATTCCCTGGTTCCCAGGTTTTGTCTTCCCACCAACTGCAGATACCACATATCATTCTGCTCATTACAGGGCAAAGCATTGTGACTAATTCTTACATGTCTTATTTTTTTTCTCTCTGAAATGTATTTCCTTTTCCTATCCAGTCTCGCACAAGCTCTGTTTTTTAGGGTAAAAACAACTCAGTTCATTTGGTCATTGGCTGTTTTGTTTTCTTAGCAGTTTGTGAAAACATATTAAAATACCTTTTGGAAATGTTGAGGCATTTATCTAATTATTATTTATCAATAAAAATTTGGGAGTCAGATATTGGTGTGAGAACCTGAATGATCAGTGAAGCAGCAGAGAAGGAACCAGTGACTTCCTCTCTGTAGCATGAATCTTATTAATAAAAACAAACCTGAAGTCAGGTATTTTGGTGAATGCTGGAAGATCAGAGAAGCAGAACAAGCCACAGCGACCTCACCTTGCTAATTCCTCAGTTGATCCTGTTTCCTCAGACTGGAAGCCTTTGAGTCCTCATCCAGAATGAATCTCAGTTGAACTGCTGCTAAAAGCCTAAAAGCTTAACCAGATCTAGTTCCTGGTTTTCACACCTTATATACCTTTCTGCTTTCTGCCATCGCTTCCTGGGATTAAAGGCATGTGTCACCAGGCCTGGCTGTTTCCAGTGTGGCTTTGAACTCACAGAGATCCAGATGGATCTCTGCCTCCAGAATGCTAGGATTAAAGGTGTGTGCACCACCATTTTCTGGCCTCTATGTCTATCTAGCTGCTGTTCTGTTCTCTGACTCCAGATACGTTTATTAGGGTGCACAATATTTTGGGGAACACAATGTCACCACACCTCTCTCCTCCATTCCTTGACCTAAAAAGGCTAACACTCTCTCTAAGCCTTGTCCTACTGCTTTCTGTGTCTGTCTGTCCTCTATTCTCCAAAACCACTGTGGCTAATTTTGGTCAGATAGTACCTATCTCCATCTTCTGATCTAAAGCAAATTTTATTGGCAGTCTGCAGAGCATCAGAATGCAATCAAAATATTACACAGCAACTTTGCATTTCACCAGGATTTCTAATTATATTGATGGTTTTCCTTTGTAAGCATGTCCCTTTATAAGTTTGACATTCATAAACTCTGTTGAAATTGATAACATCACTGGGACTTCTGATGATAAGTTGTACATTTTCATATCAACAGAAGAGATTTGAAGTCTATGGTTTCCATTCACAGCTTATTGCAGATAATGCATGAAGATATTAAAAAGGACGGATAATAAGTATAGCTTTGGAAAATTCACTCAATGACAGTAACATTAATTACAATGACAGTAACATATACCTAGGTTTTCTAGGTATATGTAGTTGGAAGTTTTCCTGTGCCTTGGCTGGCTGGCGGTGGAGACAAATCTTTCCCACTTGCATCCCCCAAGTAAACACACAGAGGCCTATATTAATTATAACTGCTTGGCCATTAGCTCAAGCTTATTACTGAGTAGCTCTTAAACTTAATTTAACCAATAATTCTTATCTATGTTTAGCCACATGGCTTGGTACCTTTTCTCAGTTCTGCCTTGTCATCTTGCTTCTTCTGTTTCTGGCTGACAACTCCTGACTCTGACCTTCCTCTTCCCAGGATTCTTCTCATCTGCTTGCCTGCCTATACTTCCTGCCTGGCTACTGGTCAACCAGCATTTTACTTATCAACCAATCAGAGCAACACATATTCACAGCATACAAAATGACATTCCACAGCACTTCCCCTTTTCTCTCTAATCAAAAAGGTTTTAACTTTAACATAGTAATTACATATACTAGAACAGTAATCGAGCAGGAAGTACAGTTATAATATCTAGTCTCTTTGTATTTTGCAAAATTAAAGAAAATACTCTATCATCTATATTATCTGTAAGTCTAAAGTTTCATATATAATTAGTCTTCTATCATAACCAAGGAATATTGTAGCTAGAGTTTTCCTGCCTGGCCCACAGTCAGGACAAATCTCTCTCACCCGCCAGTCCCACAGCCGCTCAAACCTGACCAAGTAAACACAGAGACTTATATTGGTTACAAACTGTATGGCCGTGGCAGGCTTCTTGCTAACTGTTCTTACAGCTTAAATTAATCCATTTCCATAAATCTATACCTTGCCACATGGCTCATGGCTTACCGGCATCTTCACATGCGGCTTGTCATGGCAGTGGCTGGCAGTGTCTCCCTCACCCAGCTTCCTGTTCTCTCTATTCTCCTCTCTGTTAGTCCCGCCTATACTTCCTGCCTGGCCACTGGCCAATCAGTGATTTATTTATTGACCAATCAGCAACACATTTGACATACAGACCATCCCACAGCAGAATATTATAATTATAACTATCTAGTCTTCAACTACATCAAAGACCCCAGAAGGATATATTATCTATGTAAACAGCAAGAGCATTGTAAGCAACTTCCAAAAATCTAGAGTGACAGAGACAGCTGACTTCCTGGACATTCACCCAAAGTTCCTCTGTAATATTGGGACATCCATATTCAGCCAATAGGCCTAGAGTTTCTCAGTTGCTTCTCCCTGTGATCCTTGCCAAGACAAGAATGGTTGCAGCTTTGGCAACAGGCATCCTCTGAGACCATGACAATATGACACTATCGCTGAAATGGCATTGTAATTCAGAAAAAGTACAGTGCCCCTTCCTTCAAAGGCAGCTGAACAGGCAGTGGACTGATGGTTCCTGGTGTTCAGTGGAACAGCTGGAGCAGTTATTCTTGGAGGAGTAACTAGACTGACAGTTACTCTGGCCTCTTAATGGCATTTAATAAAGGAGATGAAGCCACCTACAAGCTGAGAAGTATGGGAAGTCAAATTCCAAAAGTACCAGCAACTTCCGGAATTTAAAATCCTGAATTATGACATGACACTGGCAGAATTCAAGTTTATCTGGTAAATGGAATTCTTGCACCGAATATGAGGTTGAGCTGTAGGCCTTGCATACATCTTGCTTCACAAATGTGTTAGTCAGATGTGCTAAGCCTGTAGGCAAAAGATGATATCCCAACATGCAGAGGAACATCAGGTGACTGTCCAGGCAGCTGGCTCTTTCTGTCACAACTTACATTTTTTGGAAGTCACTTGTTTGCCCTTCCTGTTTTGCTAGGTATTATTTCCTTCTCGGGTCTGTGAAAGAGTTGAAGTTTAGATAATTGTAGTTACAGTTTTCCTTGTTAAAAATTTCAGAAAGGAAACTCACTAAGAGGAGTGAAGTGTATAAATTTAAAAGACACAAAAAAATAGTTTTCTGTTGGTAATACAAGATAGTATAGAAAGTGAATTAGGTGCATTTTGGACTTACCAAAATAAGATAGATATTTTTGTTGAATTTGTCAAATGCAAATAGACTAAATATTGTTGATGTATTTATTATTTGTATATATTGTATATAGCTATTGTACTTACTGTATATAGTTTTTCTTATATTATTTATAACTTTTTTATTTATTTTATTTTTTATTAGACATAAAAAGGGAAAATGTGGTGACATATTGTGTCCCCCCAATATACTGTGTCTCCCAGTAAAATTTACCTGAGAATCAGAGGAAAAAGTCAGCCACTATATTAACACAGAAGTCAGGCAATGGTAGCACATGCCTTTAATTCTATCACTCAGGAGCTAGGGATCTGTCTGGATCTCTGTGAGTTCAAGACTACACTGGGAACAGAGCCAGGCATGGTGATGCATGCTTTAATACCAGCACTAACCACAGAGGTCTGGAGGTCTGTACAGACAGAGAGGAAGTGATAGAGCTGGGCAGGAAGAGGAACTGATGTAGCTGGGCTGGGAGAGCAAATGAGAGAACAGAACAGCAAGGCATATAGGTGTGGGTAGACAGAAGTAGCTTGCTTTGGAAGCTGTGGAGTTGGTAAGGTGAGGTTAGGTGTGGCTTTTCCTATTCCTCTGATCTCTCTCAGGCTTTAACCCCAATTTCTGGCTCTGAGTTTTTTATTAATAAGACCATTTAGAAATTTGTTTACAGGTATATATTTTGGAAAGTAGTATTTACAGTACAGTTTGATGAGTTGTTTTCTGTTATGGTAGAAAAATATTGAATTATCATCTTTCTAACATGTTTGATACATATTTAATTTTCCACTGAGGCAATAAAAATCATATCATCATGTTGAAGACCTTTTTTTAACATCATTTATGAAAATCTGAAATAAAAGCTCTTCCTCCATAACATCTGCATTTTCTAATTATTGAATACGAAAAGAATGCCATTCTACCTTTTATTTTCAAAATAGCAAAATCACCAGAGCCATCAGTTTTCATATTTACATTGACTTAAGAAGACTGACAGCTATAAATAGCATCATTCTGGCTGATAAGGTACACTTTCATTCACACCAATTAATATAATCAAACATTTATTTATTTACATTTATATTATAGAAAAGTATCCAGTATATGCTAAAATTTCATTCTTATAGCATTCCAGAAAAAAAGGATATTTTATATAATGCAACTTACCTGATTGTATTCTTGGGATATATACATATAAAGTATATTTATTATTTAGCAAAAATGTAATACATAAATTTGTTTCCGTAGAAAATGTAAAAAAAATACTTAGTAACAGATCTGATTAAAAAATTCTTATTGTTTTCATTTACTGTACAAAAATAGGTTTTTTGTATTTCTATGATGCCTGTTTTTCTCTTTCTTTTATCAACATTATTTTGTACTTATCTGTCTTTTTAATGTATAATTTAGACACTGAGAATTTAAGGTACAAATATACTTAATCTCTCATGTGCTACAGTACCTAGTTGTCTCTTTATTGAATATCAAATTCTATTCAATAAAATAAATGCTTAAGGGTACACCATGCAGTTGTCAGAATTCAGCAGACTGAATAAAGAGTAATGTTTTATAGTATTTTGTGCTGAAGACGTTTTTCATACAGTACTACAATCATACTAATGAAATGTGATGCATTAATTCTTAAAGTAAATTAATTACTGCAATTACTGTGCAAAATTTATAAATCACTATTATAAGTATAGCAAACATTAAGTTTTATAATTTATACACAAAATTAATTTAAATTATATAAATTATATTGTCCTTTGAGAGTTACTGAGTGAAATATCCAACTTTTAGCTCCATTTTTTTCCATTTAAAGAAACACTTCATGTCTCAAAGGCCAAAGCTGCCATTTAGAGAAATATTCATTTAGCTTGCAGCAAAATTCTGCAGCTCTCCTGGTGAGCAGTGTTTAGATAGAGATTGTGAAAAGAGAAAGAAACAACACTCATCTTCCTTGGCCCATAACAAGAGAATTGAAAAGAAAACAAAAACAAAAACAAAAACAAAAACAAAAACAGGGAGAGTTTCACTGAAAATAAACTTTACAAAACCATGCAGTTTGTTAGAGCCTGTGCCAGAGGTTTGTGGGAAAGAAATCACAGAAGCACATAACTGCTAATTCTGAAGTTCCACCATTTTGGCTGAATTTAAGCAAGCTTTATTAAAAATGTGAATTATGACCAAGATAGATTATGACTAGAACCATTGCCTGGAAAATTTCCAGGTATTTAGCCTCAAGACACATGTTGATTGAGTCTATATGGGTAAAATCCATAGTTCACTGTACTTTCCCGTGAGGTTTGTGGCTATTTTCCAAGAACTCCAACTCCCAAAATTCTAGGAGGTTACCTGGCCCTTGGGCAGGTGTTACCTTTTAAGTACAATTCCCTGAATCCCAGGAAGTTATCTGGTCCTTGGGCAGGTGGGCCTTAAAGCTTAAGTTTGAGTCTAATATTCCCTCCTGAAGTTGTATCCTTGGTCAATTCTTTGACTCTGTGATGGATAATGGTTTACATTTCGATCTAATAATTTTACTCAGATAGGAAATATCATCGAGTTACTGTATTAATGATGTTAAAGTCAACAACATCTAACAGAAGCAGAAAGACCCAAGGCCTGTGATGGATAATATCTCTTTGTTCTTCATACAGCAGTCCAAGTGTTCTGAAATGAAGTAACAAGCATATTTGATGCAAGCCTCTCTCTAGTTTCTGGTAAGACATAGAAAACTTTTTAAAACTCTAGGGTACTTTTATGTATGGATTTTGGATTCTTGTTTTGGGGTACCCTACTGGGGATGAAGGGGATGTGATGAGACCCACAAAATCCTTCATCCAGGGCACAGGGAGATGTCCCACAGCCCTCTGGCTATTTTTGGTTAATTGAGAGTTCAGCTAGAGCTGCCAGTTGTTTTCTGACCTGCCTTGGACCTCTGATGCATGCCCTGGTGATGCTGGGCACTGGGTCAAACTTGGGGAGGACCAGCACCTTAGTATTGTCAGCCGAGTTCCAATGATAGACTTCACAAAGGAGCAAAGGATGCGCCCAGATACTGGGGGCCAGACTTAGAGTTTGAAGGGGCCGAGTGTGGGGAATTCAGGCAGTCCAGAGGATGTGCATGAGGGCAACTAAAGATTGTGTAATTCGTGTCTTTTTTTAATTTTAATTTTAATTTTTTTGTAATTCCTGTCTTAAGAACCAAGTTTATAAAAGATAAGGTTTTCAACAATGCTGGTTTAATGAGATTTTTAAAGCTATATCTCCATGCTTTCATATGTAAGAACACACCTTGCTAGCATCAAACTTTGTAACAAAAATAATCCACTTGTTATTGATTTTAGAGACACTAGATTATTTATAATGTTGGAATTTGGTTTTGCCTTATGAAGATTATGGTTATGCTCTATGTCTTCACTCTTGAAATGAAAGTGGCACTTTATTTTGATATTACCAGAACACAGTTAAAAAATTTTAATCTACTTTAAAAGGAAATTTTAGAGTTTTACAAAATTAAAAGACTGGAAAATTTTAAGAAATAGCTTTTAAAAATGTTTAAATTTGTAAGTCTATGGGACTTTTTAAAATTTATACAGTGTTTTATTAAAATGTCTTTATTAATATATGATCTTTATAAATAAGGCAATAAATAAAAAGTTAAAAATTAGGACCACAGATAAACACCAGAGACTGAGATATTCCTATTTTATGATACAATAAAATAGTGATCTAAACAGTCTGACAAAGAACTAGAAATCACTGGCCTACAGAATGTCTCTACTTAATTAAGGTCTATTCAAGCTAACAGAGACCACTTAAAAGATATATCTCTAACCTCCTTGAGTGTGTAAGCATTGTTATGCTATAGCTATTTTGGTAAAGCAAGTCATATAGGGAACTGTTCTATAATGGTACACTATGTAAGGATCAGAAAAGTTCCCAGTCTCTATATAAAATGTGTTTATGAATTAAAAGTATTATATTGATATTAAAAGAGCTTCAATTCAGAATTTGATATATGTTCACATTAGCTTCTTATATATGTTTTCAAAGTTAAGCCTAAAACAACACTTTTGTCTAGTTTAAATATCCTTAATAGATAATGGTCCTCCAACGCTTCAAAGGTCTGAAAATTTGGTGTTTAAAGTGTTTAATAAAAAGAAAACTTCTTATGATGGAAAGACATACTACATCCTGGAAGCACCCCGTCTACTCTGAAGACGATGATGGGCATAGAGATACCGCCACCTGGAGCTTGTTTAAATCTGGCAAAGCTTCAGCTGCTGCCAAGACCCTGTCCAGACTGTGGACAAACAGGACACTGGGAGCCTATTGCCTTGCTTTGCCTAGACAAGGTAGGCCAGTCACCTCAAGTTCCTACTCCATACAAAAATTCTTCACATCTTCTGGGCCTGACAACCAAAAACTGATGCTGCCCTTGGACCTCTGCCCTAACAACCACACCTGGGGTAGCTCTCTAGGTAGCCAGTAAATCTCTGTCATTTTGGTTTGTTCTTTTCAGATCTCTGATGATGTTTGACAACTAGGCTAGTGATAGCTTTGCCAGTTTAACAGTTTAATAGCTCCTTCCCTCAAGTCGACAGCCACTTTGTTAGTTCACTTGTCAGTACATTAGTTAGTTCAAGCCACTAGGTCTTTGTTAAGAAAAGACAGACAGGTTTGTGTTGGCAGAAGATTCTCTCCTGCCAGCCAGCTCCTAAATAACCGCACAGAAACTTATTATTAATTGCAAATGCTCAGCCAATAGCTTAGGCTTGTTAATAACTAGCTCTTGAAACTTAAATTTACCCATATTTCTTAGCTATGCTCTACCACATGGTGGTACCTTTTCTCAACATGGGACATTCATCTCCTGCTCCCTCCGAGTCTCATTAGCAACTCTGCCCTCCTTCTTCCCTGTGCTTTCTTTTTTTTTTTTTTTTTTTTTTTTTTGGTTTTTCGAGGCAGGGTTTCTCTGTAGTTTTGCGCCTTTCCTGGAACTCACTTTGTAGACCAGGCTGGCTTCAAACTCACAGAGATCCGCCTGCCTCTGCCTCCCGAGTGCTGGGATTAAAGGCGTGCGCCGCCACCGCCCGGCCTGTGCTTTCTTTTTGTCCTCAAGTCTTGCCTAACTTCTACCTACCTAGCTATTGACCATTTAGTCATTTATTAAACCAATCCAAGTGACAAATCTTCACAGTCTACAAAAAGATCATTCCACAGCAGGTTCATCTTGCTCACAGGCTTCATTTTAAAGGATAAACAGGTATCAAATGTAAATTTTGAGTAAAGGAACATGCTTTTCAATGACTATTCTCAGTAATAAATACTTATATCTTTAATAAATTATTGGATAAAAATATTCTAGGATATAAAAGTCTATGTAAGTTCTGAGGGACTATTATGTGTTCTAAGGTATGTAAGGGTCTGAGGATGTAGAAACTTAAGTTCTAAGGATCTCAAAATTATTGAAGATATATAAATATAAACTAAAGACATATTGTTACACATAGATTTCAAGAGTTTAAAGTTTTAACATAAATAATTAGAATTCTGATAAATTGGTAGAAGACTGACTACTTTCTCTTCAGTCACAAGCTCAAGATTTTAAATTCCCTTTGGTAATCTTATAAATATAGACTTAAAGGTGCTTTTCATTGGATTAAAATATATCAGACATTCTAGACATAGGAAAATTGTTCATATTTTCTAACCAAAAGTCATAGCCTTTCCTATGACATCATGGTGTAAATCGGTTCCAAATATTTTACAGATGCCTATTAACTGCTTTTTCTACAATGTGGATTTCAATACAATAGTAATGCTAATATATCTGAAACTTGTATCTCTGTTTGCAACTAAAATTCATGTAAGATTAAAAAAATCATAAGGCTTGGATCCACCAGTCACAGGTCAAACAAAAAAGTTCCAAATCTAAAGTTTCTCTTTAAGTTCCTGAATTTAATCCTCTGTCCTTAGTCTATATCTCAAGAGATTTCTGCTTGGCTGACAGATACACTAACCAGGGAGGAACTGCAAACTACAATCTGCTCAGTTCTGGACCGGTTGAAAGCTGATGTGAACCAGTCCAGTTGATTTGATTGCTCCCTGTCCCTTCACCTAGATCAGTTAACCCTATGTTTCTCATAAATACCCCATTGCTCAGTCTTTGACTAGCCTTTCAGCCTTCCTAGGACCTGACAATCGACACACCTTTTCAGTTGGAAGCAGCTATAGAAGAGAATACATCATCTCTGCCCCCATAAACACATTGAATAAGGCTAAGTCAAAAGGAAACTCCCTGACATGGGAACAAAATGGCTACCTATAATGCCAATTGATATACCAGAAGAAAATGGGCTCAGATTTATCAACAAGTAGATTCAGTAACTAAAATGGAAAATTTTCAGGTAAGTGGCCTCGAGACACATATTGGTGGAATTTTCATGGGCAAAACCCATAGGCCACTGTGCTTTCTCATGAGGCCTTGTTATTATTTTTCAAGAACTCCAACTCCTAGAATCCCAGGAAGTTACCAAGTCCTTGGGTACATGGGGCTTAAACTTTAACTTTGGGTCTAGCAAAAGTTATGAATGGGGACTGTGAAGGTAATCCAAAGTATAGTGACAAAAGGATATTCATATTACAGTAACAAAGCCCAATTACAAAGCAGTCATCCTTTGCTTTCCCGTGAGAAATGACTGATCCTTTAAGAATGAATATATAAAACATGTCATTTTAATTGTTGCTAATTCAGATATAAAAGATGGCTTTTACTTTTTCCCTACTACAATTGTGAGGTTATAATTATAAGAGCACCTCTGGGTGAACGTTCACAAAAGAAAATTAGCATCTGAGGCAAATAAAAATTACCCCTTGTAGAAACTCACAAGTAACTATGATGTATCAATATTTTTCTCAATTGAAGAGGCTGGAGATTGGTCACTTATATTTCAAAATATGTTGCTAATAATGAATGACAAACAATGCACATAAAGCTAGAAATAACTGCAGCAAGGAAATGGAGTCAGCCCAGCTGTTCATCAGTATATGAATACATCATGAAAATCTGATACATAAACAAAATTGAATACTATTCAGCCATAAAGAAAAATGTACAGGAAAATGGATGAATTTAGAGATGTATTAAGTGAGGTCACAAAATTAGAAATAAATGTTTTCCTTTAGATTCAGATGAGAAAGGATAATGCATATCATGGAAACATGAGCCATTAAAAGAGGATATAAAACAAATTGGTATCCAGTTTTAATTATGTATTGGGTTTATCTTTTTTTTGTGTGTGCTGTTAAAGTACATAAAAGTATATTTGGTAGTGAAAATATGAAACCTATTGTTTCATGCAACAGTTTGACAGTTTCATAATGGCCCTCTAACTTCATAGAAGTTCAGTGGGATGCAGAGATTTGAATATAGTTAATCTCAATATGTGAAGATTTTTATTTATAAGTTTTAACAATAAAATTTTATTTATATTAAAAAATAAGGTTAATATATTTAAAATAAATTAGTGTATAACTATTTATAGTTATAATATCATAAAACACTTGATTTCTCCTTTTTTACTTTGAACATGGTTATCCCTATGCAATGTTGGGTATTCCATGTTAAAGTTATTTAACTTTGCTGGGTGGTTGTGGCACACACCTTTAATCCCAGCACTCAGGAGGCAGAGGCAGGCAGATCTTTGTGAGTTCGAGGCCAGCGTTGTTTACAGAATGAGATCCAGGAAAGGCGCAAAGCTACACAGAGAAACCCTATCTCGAAAAACCATTAAAAAAAAGACATTTAACTGTGCAGAAGTTTAGCTTCAACCAATAAAATCATTTGACAGAATGAATCTGAATTAACATATGCAATATTATTCATTAAATAAACAATATACAAAAATCCTGTAAACATCTTCGAGGCCTCGTCAATGAATTGAATCCATTACATTCTAAAACTGAGTAAGAAGTTAAGACGCTCCAAGAAAGGAAGGATATATTTATAGAAACATTCTCATCAATTACCTAGTTTATGCTTCATTCCTGATCTGAGCTTACTACTTCTTTCTTGCTTGCTCAATGACTGAAGTCTTCTATCACATCTTACCATTTGACAAGTGTAGTGTTCGGCTCGAGGAGTTCCTTTTCACACTCTCATGGCTTCTATATTTCTGTATCTCTGTCAGATGTTGCATTTTCCCTCTAAAATATTGTGAACTCCATTGCTTCTCCTTTCAGCAGCTATTTTAAATTTTGAACCTAGAAGTTAATGAATATCGAAGAGCTCCGCTCACTTGAATTTCTGTTAGATGGAGTCATGGATCTCTGAAAGGGCATTTAGCTAGATCTTCCCATAATAAGGAGATGATAAAAATAAGGACTAGTACTGTGGGGGTCTAGTTGCTCCTCAGGAGAATGTGGCCAGTGTTATATCTCAGGCCTGAGGATGAATGAAACATACCACTTCCAACTTATTATCCAAACTTGTCTTAGTATCCCTAATCTTTTTAAGATTACTACCTATCAAGTGGTTTTGTAATAAAAAGAAAAAAGAAACAAGACTTCTATTTGCACCCTTCTATAAGACAATCAAAACAAGCCTATCAACTACCCTCAACTACCTAGACAAAACCAACCCCCACTGGGCAATGGCAGCACATGCCTTTAATCCCAGCACTTGGGAGGCAGAGACAGGGAATCTCAGTGAGTTTGAAACCAGCCTGGTCTACAGAGTTGAGTCCCAGGACAGGCTCCAAAGCCACAGAGAAACCCTGTCTTGAAAAAACAAACAAACAAAAAACCAAAAACAAATTTCCCAGGAAAAGCTGCTTCCTCTAAACAGTTTAGAAATAATATGAAGTTGCCCAACATGTAGATGAAGGGGTTGATGCAATGGCTCAGTGTTATAGGGAAGTGCTGCTTTTGCAGAGAACTCTAATTTAATTACCAGAGTCCACATCAGGCAGCTTACAATTATCCATTACCCCACCTTGAAAGGATCAGATACACTTTTCACTACAACAAGGGCACCTGTATTCAGATGCACATATCTTCCTCACACACACACTCACATACAAGTACACATAATTAAAACAAACACCCAAATTGTAGATCAGGAAAAGAGTCATTGCATAATTATGTTCTCTGGTTCACCCTGCAACAAACACAGGTTGTTTCTGCCTTGTGTGAATTCTTCCAATGGAGATTAGAAGGACAGGGAACTGTGGGGAGTCTGGAGTGAGATTACAGTTTTAGTCAAGTAATTGTGAATAAAAAAAATTACTAACAAAAGACAATAATCTTATCCAGGTGGTGGTGGCGGCGGCGGCGGCGCACGCCTTTAATCCCAGCACCGGGGTGGCAGAGGCAGGCAGATCTCTGTGAATTCAAAGCCAGCCTGGTCTACAGAGCAGGATCCAGGAAAGGTGCAAAGCTACACAGAGAAACCCTGTCTCTAAAAACCAAAAAAAAAGACAATAATCCATAGATTTTTTTAAGTTTTATAATTATGATCATTATGTATAAATAAATATACATATATGAAAATATGCATATAAATTTATTTGATTTCTTAAAGATTTATTGTATTATTATTTTAATTATATGGATGTGTGCCTGTCTGTGTGTGGTTATATGCCTGTAGGTGGATGCTCACAGAAGTCAGAAGTTTGGGGCCTTCCTGGAACTGGAGGTAAAGATAGCTATGAACCATATTACGTGGATGGAAGAATTAAACTCCTCTTCTTCAATAGAGCATCATGTACTCTTAACTATACCATAATAACAGCACAATTTTCTATATTTTTACTTTTCTATATCTTTTTCCTTTCAACTGGCATTCTACACTGGTTCTCTGGAAGATGTCTCTGTGAATATATTTGATGTCAGTGGCTTTGCAGCACAGAAAGACAAAATATAAACAGGTACCTAAATATGTGTCTGAACAGCAAATACTACAAAATGTATATGAATAAAGTAAACACATTCACTCTGCCTGGTGTCTTGATGCCTGTGGTAAGAAAGATCTGGGATGGACTTTACATACCAAAGTAAACAGTCTAGTAAATAAATTAAAAAAAAAAACACAAGAGAACTTCCTAGAAAGTTTCTGATAAAGTTCTAATATTTTTCAAAATAATATTATGTGTACATAACAGCATAATGATAGCACACAAAGGAGGAATAATCATCCTTCATTGTTTAGCAAATGGTTACCCCACACAGAGAAGGAATATGAAGTGAAACTAGTGACTAAGGAAACAGATGTTGTCATGGGAATAGATGGAACTTCTCACCAGCAGTTCATTTCTAATACTAAAATTATACTGAATTGAAATAGTCTAATTTGGGTCTTTGAGACATCTTCTCTTTCTTCGCTGCTTGTATTAATTTTTCTAGATGCATTGTTTTTATTTGGCTATTATGAATGATTGCTTTGTTATAAGATTTTGCCCAAAATTCTGTGGAATATGTACATGGACAATGTTTACATATTTATTGGTCAGTAGAAATGATCCGTGAAAACACTAAATATTCATTCAGTAAAAAAAGTATTAGTATTCTGTAAGAATATATAACATTCAAAAACTTTAAGTAGAATATTAAAAGCATGTATATTGGAGGAACACATTTCAGATACATTTTACTTTTTTTGTAGACCAGCATTAATGCATGTGGATAGCAGGAAACATTTCCTAAGGAAATGGTATACAAACAATTATACTTTTTCATAGTAGTTAAATTTGTCTTTTCAATGTCTACATATAATATTTTCTACATATAATTTATCAATAATTCAAAGTTATGTGGAGTGATATGGAAAAAAATCACACTATTTCCAGTGGGTGAACCTTTTTCTGACTTTAAAATTAAGTTCATTTTCAGAGATAAAGATGAAATTGCAATGCTCAGTTCATTTTAGCTAGTTTTAATTTTGAAGACTAAGTGCTGCATTTTGAATAGCAAGATCTCAGTTCTAAAGTCTCTCGGTTCTGTCTGCCCAGTCCTCTACAGGATATTATCTACCCTGAATTTGTTTCCTGCTTCTTAGCATTTATTTATTTTTTTTGTTTTAAAAAAGTTCCATGGAATGTAAGTTTCAACTTACATGCTTATACAGTCAGAAAGCCATTAACTGCATGAAAGTTTAGTAAAGAGAAATGTGGGTTTGCTCGTTGGTATTATATTGTTGAAGTGAATTTTGATAATTTGGCTTAGCTAAACTTTACTATTTGTTAAAGCTTCTTAAACACACAGACTGTTTTTAGCAATATATGTTTGTTATTTTAAAACTGACACAACTATTTTTCATAACATGGATGTAATCTGACTGCCAGCCCCAAATAATGACACGGAGACTTATTATTAATTATGAAAGTTCAGTCTTAGCTTAGGCCTGTTTCTAACTCAGTCTTATAACTTAAATTAACCCATTTTTATTGACCTATGTTCTGTCATGTGGCTCACGGCCTTTACCTCTCCTCTTGCATGTCCTGTTTCCTCCACATCTAGCTGGTGATTCTCCATTTCTTCTTCCTACAGCTCTCTCTATTCAGAAGTCCTACCTATAACTCTTGCCTAGCTATTGGCAGTTTAGATTTTTATTAAACCAATCACAGTGACATATCTTTACACAGTTTAATCAAACACCTCACAACATTTCCCTTTTTTTGTTGAAATAAAAAGGAAAAGGTTTTAACTCTAACATAGTAAAACTGTATACAATAAAAATTATCAAGTAAGAATTACATTTACAATATCCAGATTATTTGTATTTGGCAAAGTATGAGAAATTATTATATTATCTAACTAATGTTGATGAGTTCAGATTTATAACATACTTTTTATGGTAACTTGTATTATCAACCCCAAACTATTTTTTTAGATCTCAAAACATTTTCTTAGATAAATTGTTTAAAATTTTATGTCTCTCAACTTCATATACTTTATACCTCTTTTTGAGTTCCTTTTCTGAATTTGATAGCAAGAAAAACTATAACTATCACTATTTCATGTTCAGCTCAATCAGAGACCCATGAAGTATATAATATTATCTGAGTAAACAGACGTGTAGAGCAAACAATTTCCAAAACTATAGAAATAACAGAAACATTTGATTGCCTCAACAGTCACACAAGGGCCCTCTGCAATGTTGGGGCATCCATACTTGGCCTACAGACTTAGAATATCTGACACACATTTCTGTTCAGCAGCAATTTTGAAGGACTGTCCTACCTTGCTTTGGCAAAGTTCAGCATTTGCTTTCTTTTGTGTCTTGCTTGTCCATTTTAAACAGCATTCTATCAGCAGTTGAGGCAAGGCAGTTTCTTGCCCAAATATCTAAGAAGCCATATTGAAAGTAAACTTTATTTGGAGGTTCTTCAATGCTCAAAATCTTTTTTATGAGGTAAATTGGTGCTGTCAGGAGCAGACATATCTCACTGCCTTGAAAAGCCTTATGTTATTGAAACAAGTTAAATGCTATATTTTGTAGGTCTTTGAAATGTTTGAAGATCATGTATCTACCTAAAAAACATCTCTATATATCCTTGAAAACATATCTAAAGTGATTATAAGTGTGATTGTTATAGATGACTATTAACCTATATTTCTTTATTATCCTAAGTAGCCTTCAAGATCTAAAACTTTATATTTTAAATGAGCTGCATATATACAATATCTTAAACAAGAATAGAAACATATATACAGCATAACAAAAATAACATTATATTTGTATCAACACACAAAAATCCATACCAATGTGAAATATTTGAACTGGTAGTTGTTCAACAGTAGACTCAACAATACACCATTTTATCTCATCATTTCTATACTATAACCCCCCTTTTATCTTTAAAAAGAGATCCCTGAATCTAATCTCATTTGTTCAGCTTTTTTTCCTGGCCATTACCAACAACAACTTGTAACCAACCCCCATAAACAATGAGAAACATCCATAACCCACAGAATAACCAAAAACCTTCCAACCATCTCTTGGGAATGTCGGTGTCATATTCTCTAGACTGCTTCCTGTTGTCTGGGGATGATGGAATTTTTAGGGGACCCTGAGAAATTTGGGGTAATGATCAAGTCTCAACTTAGAGCATGGTGCTGGCAGTTGTCTCCTTCCCACAGGTAGCAGCTGTTAGTTGCCCCTCTGTATGTCACTGAGCACTTGCCCACCCGAGAGACTATAGGACTAGGAATCTACATCCAGCTCCTTATCCAGAGCTAAGCTTTCTCAGTTCTCATAGTTCATAGGTGTTGCAGTCCAGTAAGAGTGCTTATTTGTTTCATTCGCTTGCCAGATTGCATAATATTTTCAGGATCATGGAAGCTAGACTGCAGGAAATAGGCTTTCAGGTGAGATCAAGCTCAAATCATCCAAGTCCTGTGTCATAAGTGTGCTGTGTGATTAGCAAGAGCGGCCATCCTCAACTCATAACAGTTAACCAAATATTTTATCAGTAATATATTTTGTTTGAGAGTCATTGGGACTGCCCTGACCACCTATTTCAAAAGGGGGATTATTATGCCTGATACTATAGTTTTTGTGAGAAGTATTGTCAGCTCAAGTGTGTATACATATACATGCATATATATGCATGTATAATATAGGCATGTATATGCATATACATGTATAGTATTATTGTATATAATATATTTATCATTTTATATTATTTATTGTATATAATTTTAGATCAACATAAAATAATGTTTCCTTGAGACATTATAAAAAAAAACTGCATCCAAAAAGGAAATTAAATTTTGGATAATCTATTCAAATTTTTTAACGATTTTTTTTTTTGGTTTTTCAAGACAGGGTTTCTCTATAGCTTTGGAGCCTGTCCTGGAACTCATTCTGTAGACCAGGCTGGCCTCAAACTCACAGAGATCCACATGTCTCTGCCTCCAGTGTTCTAGGATTAAAGGTGTGTGCCACCACCACCTGGCCTAATGATTTATTTTCAAATATGACTTTATTATAGATTAAGACAAAACAATAAATCATAAATGACAGACCAGTTGCTAGGTGAAATACATGTAAGTTCATGTACCTATCTGTCATCCTGCATTCAGTGAGGTAAGGCTGTCAGGTAACATTTCTTTAACACTCTTATCCATCTTTATTTGATCTGAGATCAGAGTCAGGATTAAATTATCACTGATTTTAATATTTTTGCAACATATTTACTAGTAATTTTTAGAGAAAGTAAACTGGAAGCAAAAAGCATACGTAAACTAAATGAAATGGAGTAAATTTGAAGTAAATGCTTTTCAAACATTCAAAAAGTCCATTTTAGGCTATAGTTAATTTTATTTCCTGAATTTTATATATTTATATATAAATATATTTGAGACAAGTATGTATAATTCATTTTTTTATGTTTTTATTATGAGAGGGAAGTGATTATACTTTAATTTACCATACACTATTTGACCATATCTGGGTTTTATGGGTGCTAATTATGAATATAAAATTCTAGGACAAAAGTCCATGAAGGATAGATGCTTCATTTCCCTAGAATAAAATTTTTAAAAGAGCCAAACATTAAACTAAGGGGCAAGATAAATTTAAAAAAGGTAAATAAAAATGTCAACATAAGACAAATAATTCCTAATTAGTGAAATAAAGAACATACAAGATGAAGATCTTTGTGGTGCTGGCCTGATGTCACACAATAAAACATAAAGAGCACACACATGAAGACTCTTACAGCAGTTCAGCTCCCTGAGTTGTCAATAAAGTCAGGCATCAGTTTAGTCTCCACACTGAAGAGATGGCTTGTTTGTGTGAAGTGCCGGTGTAGAGGGCCCTGGGCTTCGTTTCAACATTCAGAGAACTACTTGACCCTTTACTAAGGAAAATTTAGAAAAATTGAAAATATACTTAGCTCTGAGGGAGTCAAGAGCAAGGTGAATTTTGCAAATAAAAGTATATAGATTTACTTGTCTTATGGAAGATCAGAGAACATCAAATTGCTTTCAATGGTAGCAAATTATGCAATCTTTGAAAATACTAAATTTATGAAAGTTACACCAGGGGCATATAAAAGAAGATGTATTGAACCTTCTTTAGTACCAAAGAACATCTGACATCTAAGTATAGAAAGGATTTATAGTTCTAAATTTCATCTATGTCCATAATTGGTTTTGCTAATGAAAAGGAATATAACTATGTTAAAACCCTCATTATGTTTCCATGCCTTTGACGTGTATTCTTGTACGTTCAGAAAGCCATCAACTCTGTGCATTACGAAGATAAATATTCTTTTGCTAACTTGCATTCTATTATTGAAGTAAATTTTAATGATTTTGCCTAGTAAATATCTACTCATGTCTTAGTTAGGGTTTCTATTGCTGCAATGAAACACTAAGACCAAAAGTTACGTTGAGGAGGAAAGGGTTAGTTTGACTTACACCTCCACACCACAGTTCATCAAAGAAGGAAGTCAGGGCAGGAATCTCAAGGCAGAAGTTGACACAGAGGCCATATGGTGCTACTTAATATTTTGTTTCTCAAGGCTTTCTCAACCTGGTTTCTTGAAATACCCAGGATAACCATCCATGAGATGGCACCACTCACAATTGGCTAAGCCTTCCCCTATCAATCACTAATTTAAAAATTTCCCTATAAGCTTTCCTGTAGCCCAATCTTTGGAGTTATTTTCTTAATTCACATTCCCTACTCTCATATGACATTAGCTTGTGTCACATTGGGAGAAAACTACCCAGCACAGCTCCCAGTAGTTAAATATCTAAGGTTTTCAAATAATAAAATAAAGTAGAAATCAAAGAATACCAGAAACTGTCATTTTTTTTCTATTTTCTTGTGGAAATATAGAGCCAGGGAATGGGATGGTATCCCTCTTATTAAGGGGTCATTTGATCTTTTCCCCAGTATACTGGGTATAACCTTATACAATACAGATTTATTATTCTGAAAGTGAATGTTCAAGAAAAAAAGGTAAATAGGTCTTTATCTATAGACATTCCATTATAATTTTCTTAGATAGCTTCTGTTAAGTTTTGTCTGTGTGTTTTTTTTAGAATGAATTTTTAAAAGTCTGTGCATAAATTAATAAGAGATTTAAAAGTAAGTACATTTAAGGAATATTCCAACCCAAAATGATTTGTTCAACATACAAAATACATGACTTATACAAAGAGAGCTGTATGAAAAAGTAAGACATCAAAGTCATGGTTTGAAAACTTTTCAAGTGCTAATGAAACTATTTAGTAAAATTTGAAGGAGCTGTCCTTTATGCTGTTTTTCAGTTCCCAAGAACCAAACAACAACAACCAAAACAAACCAAGAAGATGAAAAATGACATAGAGACACATTGTTGAATGTGCTTCCAGACATTAAAAACTAAATACCCAGCACCCAACTGCCCTCATTCACACCCTCACAAACATTCAATTGCTACAATAACATGGCACACTACAGTGTGTGCTCTACTATCTGAAGCTGGGTTAGTTAGAAGGCTTCATGAATAGCAATGATGTTATTTGTTTCATTTAAGTAATAAGCCATTTGTCATGATTCCCAGATAGGATCAAGTTTTGTATGTGCCTGTCTCCCTTCCTGGATTGTTCAGAACTGAAGTCCTTTCCAGGTTTAAGTAACTCTGTAGTCAATATGCCCCTGACATCTTTTCCCAAATGGACACATAGTTACTTGAGACAGATGCCAAAGATAAAGAAAATGTTTAAAGTTCACCATAGGGGAAAATGGAGGACTTAAGAACTATCTATTTTATATAAAACAGAGAAAATATGAAAGTAATTAAAAAGGGCCAATTAAGATGTGACCCATATACCTATCCCTAAACCATGTTTTTTAGGGAAGTATATATGAAGACTTCAAGTATGCATGTGAATATAAACATTTTGAAATATACATTTTATTTTCTGCTCATTAATCTAATCAAATAATTTAATTCACTATAAATAGAGTTGTCTTCTTTCTTCACAGTGAAAAATTTAGGCCACAAAGCAAGGTTTCTTTTGTTACTCAGTTATTCACATACTTATTTTAAGTCAAGGAATGTGTTATTCCTATTACATGAGAGACAAGAATCAGTGGAATGCAGAAGAGATTATAGAACAGTCCAGCCAAGAGGAGGCAATGACAGGGATGAAGCTTCAAATAGAGAAGGCCTTGGTATACAGATGTGTAAGGAGGTAGTTATTACATAAATGAGTCTCACATTTTTTCTGTTCTTGTATTGAAAATAGATTCTTTTCTCATTAAATATATGTTGGTTATAGTTTTCCTTCCTTCTACTCCTCTCAGTTCCTCTCCACCTTCCCTCCCCTCCTGATCCACTCCTTTTCGCTCTCTCTTTAGATAAGAACAGGCTTCCAAGAGACAACAAATAAACATGACAAAATAAAATATAATAAGATGAAAGAAATTATCATGTCAAAGTAGGACAGGGCAACTTAACAGGAGGAAAAAAGTCCCAAGAGCAGGCAAAGGAGTCAGAGACCCTTTGTTCTGATAGTCAGGAGTTCCATAAAAATACTATGCAAATAGCTCTAATATATGTATAGACCTGTTCTTGCTGCTTCAGTCTCTGTGAACTCATGTGCTCCTTTTTAGTTAATTCAGAGGGCCTTGATCTCGTCCAGGTGTCCTCTACCCATTCTGGCTCTTAAATCTTTCTGCATCCTCTTCAGCTGAATACCCTGACCTCTGAGGGTAGGGATTAGATAGAGACCTGTAGCTGGAGTTTTCTTCAGTCCTGCCCAGCACCATGGACCCCACAACCACTTATAAAATAATCACTCAGAAACTTATATTAATACAGGCCTACCATTGACTAGCTCTTATACTTAATCTCAGCCGATTTCTGTTAATCTATATGTCGTCATGTGTTCTGTACCTGTTGCTGGTGCTGGGCAGGACTGGAGATAACTCCAGTTACAAATGGCACCCAACAGGTTGGCAAGAGTTTCCACCTAAAACCTGACAAAAAAAGATTCTAAAACGGAGCTAAAAACAGCTTCCTAGTTGTCTCTCTCAAGTTAGCGGCAGCCTGTGGGTTTGAGCTGCTATGGCGGGTTCCTGGCATGCGATTGACCTACAATATGGCGGGAATGAGGCGTCTACAAGCAGCACATTATGCTGCATGTTGGATTTAGTCTTTGCTAGTACACACACACACACACACACACACACACACACACACACACACACACAAGAGGTTTCCGGGCTACATGCTGCTTTGATAGAAGCATAGAACCACTGTTTCTGAGAGTTGATGGCTCCCAGAGCTGGCAGTAAAATGTACCACTGCCATGTTGGGATGCTGAGGTAGGCGGAGCCACCAGCCACAGCACCTTTCAGTCTTAGAATGCTGCAGTTTAAAGCAAGAGGTTTACAATAAGACAGATTCAGATGGAACAAGACTTTAAATGCTTTACAATGTGTGTAAAAATGCACATAGGCTTGGAAGAGAGAAAAAAAGTAATATATACAGTTATATAAAGAAATAGTTTTTAAAAATAAAGTTTTTAAAGAGACAGTAAAGGTAGTATAAAAAATAAGCCACATAAAGATGGATATTACACAGAGAATCTGGATTGTGTTGTCTTTGGGAATTTTAACTACAAAAAAACCATTTAATTGTAAAGGCTGTTGAGTTAAGCCAATATATATATTAAAGATACCTTTACTTCAAAATTTGCATCTAAGGATATATTGCTTTGGAAAGGAGGCTCTGCTTTTGTTTTCACAGAAAGTCAGAGGCTATGAATTTGTTCCAGATTAATATACATCAGGTTTGACCAGCCAAGACCCCCTGAAAGGTCTCTGATGACACCATGGCCCAGACAATCCGACATCCAAAACGGTTTCAAGGCAACTGGCTTAGACAATACAGCCTCAAGGACTAGCCCATAAGCCTAAAATTTTCTTTGTGTCCCAATGAGATATAGCACCCTATCCAGCAGAAAGTAGTTGAAAAAAAAAAGCCTAAGCCCAAATTTCCAAATATACCAATCTGGCTTTGGAGATGTAATTGGCTCACTCCTTCTCTAAACCCAGGCATATTGCTAAAAAAAGGTTTAGAGATTCTTATGTCCCAAATCAAAAGAGCCCTCTGGTGTGGGACAGAGAAAAACATTATTTTTATTTTAAACAGGTTGATTATAAATACAATCTCTTCTAAAGAAAAAAAATGTTATGATATAGATATGATAGGATGAAAGGGTACTTTAATGAACCTACTTTTAAAGAACAACAACTTGTTTGAAATGTTTTACATTGGTATAGATTTTAGTTTATTGATACAAATTTAAAGTTAATTTTGTTATAGTGTGTGTATATTTCTACTCTTGTTTAAGGTATTATGTTTGTATAGCTCATTTAAAATTGTAATGGATAATTAAGAAATAGATTAATAATTAGTCATCTATGATAATCATACTTGTAGCCATGTTAGTTACATTTTCTAGATATACATAGATATATTTCAGATAGATAGGTAATCTTCAAATACTTCAAAGACCTACAGATTATGGCATTTAAAAGGTTTTAAAAATTTATTCTTTCTGGACAGTGAGACACATCTGCTCCTGGCAGCACCGATTTACTTCAGAAAGGAGGATGGGCATCAAAGACACTCTATATGGAGTTTATTTTCACCTTGGTAAAAATAGCCATTTGGGCAAGAAACTGTTCTTGCCTGGACTGCTTGAAAAAAATGTATCGATTGGATATGCAGGACCCATAGGAAGGTGACCACTGAACTTTGCTTGGCAAAATGTTCCTTCAGGTTCCTGCTTCGCAGAGGAAACTGCCAGACATTCTACAGAACACAGAGAAAAGTGACTGAGAGACTCTAGGCCTGTGGGCTGAAGACAGATGCCCCAACTTCACAAAAAAGCTTTGGATGACTGTCCAGGCTGCCAATTTTCTCTGTCTACTCTCGAAATACTCTCAAAAGTTGGTTGTGTCCTTCTCCCATTTCTCAGATAATATTATATCCTTTTGAGGTCTTTGATGTAGTTGAAGACTAGATAGTTATAATTTCCTTAATTATGACAAGAGATAAATTAGATATGAAACCTTAGACACCCAAATATAAGATAGATAGGATATCTTCTTTAATTTTGCCAAATACAAATAGACTAGATATTGTAACTGTAATTCTTGCAAGATAACTGTTTTGTTATATGTAATTTTTCTATGTTAAAGTTAAAAATCTTCCTCAAAAAAAAAAACATAAAGGAGAAATGCTGTGGGATGTCCCTTATGTTGTGAATATATGTTGCTATGACTGACTGATAAACAAAACACTGATTGGCCAGTAGCCAGGCAGGAAGTATAGAATAGGCAGGACAAACAGAGAAGAGAGGCTGGGAGGTGGAAGCCGAGGAGAGACGTCAGCCTGCGATCCAGGGAACAACATGTAAAGGCAGCAGGTAAAGCCACAGAACATATTGTGACATATAGATTAACAGAAATGGGCTGAGTTTAAGTGTAAGAGCTAGTCAATGGTAGGCCTGAGTTAATGGTCGAGCAGTTTAATTAATATAAGTTTCTGAGTGATTATTTTATAAGGGGCTGCAGGGTCCGTGGTTCTGGGCAGGACTGAAGAAAACTCCAGCTACAGATACCTCCCATTTAGACTCTCTCCCCACATAATGTCTGGATGTGGCCCTCTGCATTCATTCTCATTTGTTGCTAGAGTAAGCTTCTCTGATGATGACTGGATAAGGCACTGATCTATGAGTATGGCAGAATATCATTAGGAAAACTTTTCATTCTCTCTTTTTTGTTTTAGACCCAGAGTGTTTGGTTGGACCTTAGGTCTCTGGGATATCTAGTCTCTGGTTCTTGCTTACCCAAGCAGCATCAGGTATGGGTTAGTTTTTGTGGAGTTGGACTGAAGTCAAATCAGGCATTAGCTGGCTACTTCCACAAATTTTGTGCCACCATTGCCCTAGCATATTTTGCAGGCAGAACACATTGTAGGTCAAAGGTTTTGTGGCTGGATCAAAGTTAAAGTTTCTCTTTTGATAACCTGCAGAATATCTATCTTCCTGGACCAAAGAGATTGGAACTTATGGGTGAAAGCTCCATGTATAAACCAGCTCAGCTTATTTGTTTTCAATGAGTTGTGTAGACATTGTCCTCAGCAATGGGGCCCAGCTGTCAGTTTTTTGTTTGTTTGTTTGTTTGTTTGTTTGTTTGTTTGTTTGTTTTTAACCTCTTGCCTTAGCAATAGTCTGGGTTGTTTGGCAATTTTCATGGATCTCCCTTGGCCAACAACTCAAATGCAACCCAGTTCCACCAGCGGAAGCCTCACATGGTCACATGAGATGGCCTGCTAAGATACCATATTCCCCCATTACTAGGAGTCCTCATTAGGATCACCTTCATAGATTGCAGGTATTTCCCATTGTAACAGCATTCTTCTCCCAGCCCCCCTATTCTAGCTGTCTCTCCCTGCACTCTCTTCCTCTACCCCATCTCACTCCCATCTGATCCCTCTACAACTTTTGCCATATGCCTCCAGTCTGCCCATAAAATCCACCGTATTTCTCCTTTCCATAGTAAGGAGATAAATGTATCCTTCATAGAATCCTCCTCTTCACCTAACTTCTCAGGATCTACAGATTATAGCTTGGTTATCATTAATTGATGGCTAGTATCACCTTGTAAGTGAATGCATATTACGTTTTTCTTGCTGTATTTGGGTTATCTCACTCAGGGTGATTTTTTTCTACTATATCCATGTACTTGCAAATTTTATGATGACATTCTTTAGCAACTGAAAAAATACTTCATTCTATAAATGTAACATATTTTCTTTATTCATCTTTCTTCTCAGAGACATCTAGGTTGTTTCCAGTTTCTGTCTGTTATAAATAAAGCTGCTTTGAACATGGTGGAGTAAATGTCTTTGTAGAAGAATAGAATGTCCTTTGGGTATATGCCCAAGAGTGGTGTAACCTGATCTTGAGGTAGATCAATTCCCAAATTTCTGAGAAACTACCATATTGATTCCCATAGTGGATGTTCAAGTTTTCACTCCTACCAGCAATGGAGAAGTGTTCCCTTTGCTCCACATTTTCACAAACATGAGATGTTGCTTTTGGCTTTTATCTTAGCCTTTCTGATAAGTTTAAGATGGAATCTCAGAGTAATTTTGATTTCCATTTCCCTGTTGACTAATGATATTGTGGTAGTTTTAAAGAAAATGGCCTCCAAAGGGAGTGGCACTATTAGAAAGTGTGGCATTGTTGGAGTAGTGTGTCTTTGTTGGAGAAAGTGTGTCACCATGGGGGATGGGCTTAGAGGTATCCTCTGCTCAGTTTACCTTCAGTGCAGTACACAGTAGCTTCTGCTGCTTGCAGAGCAAGATGTAGAACTCTCAGCATGCTGTCTGCCTGCACACCACCATGAAGATAATGGACTAAACCTCTGAAACTGTAAGTCAGCCCCAGCTAATGTTTTCTTTTATGAGTTGCCATGGTCATGGTTTCTCTTCACAGTAATAGAAACCCTAAATAAGACAGACATTGAACTTTTCTTTGTTTCTCAACTATTTGACTTGTTGAGTTATTGAGAAGTCTTTGTTCAGAGCTATACCATATATTTAATTGGGTTATTTGGGGTTGTTTTGATATCTAGTTTCCTTGGTTCTTTATATATTTTGAATGTTAATCATCTATTGCATGTGTAGTTGGTAAAACAATCTTTTCTCATTATATAGGCTCCCACTTTATTCAGTTGGTAGTGTTCTTTGACTTACAGAAGGTTTTCAGTGTCATGAGTTCCCATTTATTAATTGTTGACCTTAGTGCCTTTGTGATTGGTGTTCTCTTCAAAAGGTTGTCTCCCATGCCAAAAATTCAAGCCTATTCCCCAGTTTCTTCTCTATCAGGTTCAGTATATATGGTTTTATTTTGATCTCTTTCATATACTTGGTTTGGTACAGGGTGATATTTATCTATTTGCATTCTTCTACTTGCAGACATACAGTTTAACCATCTTCATTTGTTGTAGATGCTGTATTTTTTTCAAGTGCATATATCTGGCTTTTTTTAAAAATCAAAACCTTAGATGTCCATAGGTGTGTTGATTTATGTCTGGGTCTTCAACTTCATTGATCAACACGTCTGTTTTTATAACAATACCATGAATTTTTTATGACTATTGCAATGTAGTTCAACTTGAAATTGGGAATGGTAAGACCCCAGCAGTTCTTTCATTGTTCAAGATTGCTTTAGCTATTCTTTTTTGGGGAGAGAGTGGTTGTTGTTTGTTTGTTTGTTTTCCACTTGAAGTTGAGAATTGCCACTCAAGTTCTGTAAAGAATCGTGTTTGGAATTTTGATGGGGATTGTTACATTGAATCCACAGATTTCTTTGGATAAGATAGCCATTTTTATTATGTTAACCCTGTTGATCCATAGCATGGAAGATCTTTTTATCTTCTGATAACTCCTTTAATTTTTTTTAATTCCTTAAAAAATTTATTAACAAGTCATTGACTTGGTTGGTTGGAGTTATGCCAGAATACTTTATATTTTATATTATTTGTTGCTATTGTGAAAGTTGTTGTTCTCTAATTTCTTTCTAGGTCCATTTGTCATTTGTTCAAAGGAGGACTACTGATTTTTTTTAGTTAATTTTATAATCCAGCTACTTTGCTGAAAGTGTTTATCAATTGTGGGAGTTCCCTAGTGGAATTTTTTGGCTCACTTATATATGTTATCATTGCCTCTGCAAATAATGACTTTTATTTCCTCCCTTCCAATTTGTATCCCCTTGCTCTCCTTCAGTTTTCTTATTGCTCTAGCTAAGACAAGTACTATAATTAATAGGTATGCGGAGCATGGGCAACCCTGTCTTGTGTCTGATTTTGTAGATTTGATTTGAGTTTTATTTTTTCCAATTAATTTTAGTGTTGGCTATAGGCTAGCTCTTAACTGCCTTTATTATGTTGTAGTACATCCCTTGTATCCACTATCTTCCATGATTTTTTATCACAAAGTGATCTTGTGTTTAGTCAAGGCCTTTTCTGCATCAAAGGAGATGATTATGTAGTTTTTTTTCTTTCAGTTTATTTATATGATGAATATATTACTGATTTTCTTTTGTTTTGTATTGATCCTTTATGGACTTCACATCATGCATCCCTATCCTATCTGTCTTCCTTTCCCTTTATATCTGCCCTCTGCCTTTGCAACCTGTCCCTGAAACAAAATACAATTCAAAAAACAAATAAGAAAACAAAAACAAATACAACCAAACTAACTAATATGACCAACAACAACAAAAAGTCTCAAAGTGGAAGTTGTAGTGTGACACAGTGAGTCACACAGTATACCCTTTAGTCCACACATCTTTACTTGTTCATTGCAATGAGTCGTTAGTCTAGTTTGAGGTCTCTAGCTCCTGCTACACTATCAGTACTGGGCCCTCACTCGGACTCCTCTTGGATATCTTGTTTTTGCCTTGAGTATTAAAGATCCTGAAGTTTTAGATCTGTAGTCCCACCCCTTCAAATGCCCTCACTGTTCATAAATGATGGATGTTGGGTTCAGCCAATTTATAGCCCTACTTCCGGGCTCTGTTGGTCAGCCATTAGCTTTCCATCACAGACACTGACAGCGTGATCTCTCCAGCATTGCCCAGGTAGCTCACCCACTGCATTAGGTAGTAAGGAGATGGGCAGTTTTCCTGCTCTCACACCCTTAGGGCCAGGTCACGCGTACCCACACAACTACACCGAATCAGTCACTGGCTGCAGCACTAGGAAGAACTGTCCTTCCCCCCTCTACCAAGCTCAGCATTCTGGAAAGTGAGCCCTGTACCTCCCCTGGACAGCACAGTGGAGCTGACCCCATTGGCAGGGGAACAAGTGACCTGTCTCTGAGGGTGTGAGAGTGGGAGAGCTGTCACTTAGTGGCATGGGTGAGAGAGAGATGTCTTCTTCACCCCTCACCACCTACTGCTGTGAGGAAAGTTAGTACTGGGCTCATGAGAATGGGAGAGTTGACCCTACTCATCACTAACTGCTGCATTAGGGAGGACAGCACTAGAAAGGGCAGCCCTGTACCTCACCTGGGCAACCTAATAGAACTGACCCTGTTGATGGGGGTACAGGTGATCTGGATCCTAGAACATGAGTGAGAGATATAGCTCCACTCCTCATCTTGAATATGGTGGAATGGGCTAGGGAGAGATATCTTCACCCATCCCTGACACCTTACTGCCTGTGGTAGGTGGGAGAACTGGTCCTGCCCTACACTAGCTGTAGCACTCAGGAACAGAAGGGGCCCTGCTTCTCACCCAGAAAACACAGTAGAACTGACCTTGCTGGCACTAGTACATTACTGGTTTTCATGTATTGAACTACCCCTGCATCCCTGGGATGAAAACTACATGATCATGTTGGATAATTTTTTGATATGTTCTTAGATTTGGTTTGCAAGCATTTTATTGAGTATTTTTGCATCAGTTTTCATGAATGAAACTGGTCTGTAATGTTCTTTCTTCACTGGACCTTTGTGTGGTTTTGGTACCAGGGTGAGTGGCCTCATAGAATAAATTGGCTAGTGTCCCTCTTTCTGTTCTTAGTTCTTCACAGCACATTAAGATTTGCTAGTGTCAAAGCCTGCTAAGTCTGCACTTAAATTTCTATATATTCAATTGCTCACATATCCCCAAGCCAGCAAGCAGATTGTATTTTGTTCTCTTGAGTTCTCTTGGTGTACATATCTTTCAAAAAGTTGCCTTATATATGTGAACCATTGGTAATATAAAACACAGGTTTGTAAAGATTCCAGCAACTTTTTTGGAATGCTCTGACAAAGAAACCCCTACCACACTGTTGGCCAACAGTGGCTAAAACTCTCCTGCCCTGCTTTCATTTCCTCAGGAGTTCTCATTGGTCGTTTGGTCCAGGTAGGACAGAAGTGCTAAAGAGTGTCATGGGGGAGACTTACCCAGCATGTGAATTTTGCAATAATGCAAAGCAGATTTTGTGTGCAATTATGACTTTATGCTATGTCTCTTTTCTTGTCCTGACTCCAAATTCCTCAAAGGAACTGAGCAAGAATCAGACAGAATATTATACAAACAAGTCCACTTGAAGGATAAAGAAAGTTGAAAAGTTTGTTTTTGAAGAGGGGAATAAAGATTGAGAGTGTGTTAAATATATTAGATGGAATATTTATAGGAAATCTGAAACTGATCTGTATGTCTAAAAAACTGGCAATGAATTTATTGAAAGTATAATCCACATGACTTGCTTTTCTTCGCCAATTTTTAATGCATTGTTCCAAATTTTTGGTGGGAAGTAAACGATTGATGTGTGCATTAATAGCAATGCTTGACCTTCGTATAATAGGAAAATGAACAGCAAGTTATCAAAAGTAAAGATATAAACCTCTTGCTTCTCAACTATAGAAAGATAAATAAGATAGAAAATAGTGTGCATCATAAACTTAAAGACAGAAATTATAAGATAAATCTAATAGATGAAGAAGATTAATTTTTAAAAATCCATCATCCCTTTCTGATAAAAACTGAAAAAGCTAGGAACGGAGTAGAAATATGTTAACCAATAAAGATTATTTACACCAACACATAACCAATATCATCCTATACGAGGAAAATTTCTTTAATTTGGCAACAAAACAAGGATGGCCTATATTTTTACTTCTATTCACTGTAATACTTGAAGTCTAAGTTATAGTAAAAAGATATGAAAACTAATTAAAGAGATATAGAAAGAAAATGAAGTCTAAATATTCTTATTTGTAGGTGATGTGATTCTCTATATAATAGATCATAATGACTTCAATAAATACTTTTTAAGTTTATAAATACAGTAAATTGACAAATTACAAAAATCACTGGTCTTCTTTTATACCAATAATTAACATACTGAGAAAAAATCGGGCAAACAAACACATTTCTAACCCTTCTAACAAACAAACAAAAACAAAACAAGCAAAAGCAAAATCCTGGGCCTAAACTTAAATAAGGAGGTTAAAAAGCACTACAATGAATTATTCAAATATTAAAGAAGCAGAGGAAGAAATTAGAAGATTCAAAGTTTTATCATAATCTTGGATTACAAAAATAATCACTGTAGAATGTCAATCCTACCAAAAGCGATCTACAGATTTAATGGACCCTATACAAACTCTAATGGAAATAATAATAAATAAAATGTTAAAATTAATACAAAACTGCAAAAGTCCACAGGCAGCAAAATCAATAGTTAGTAAAATGAGTAAAACTGGGAATATATCATACCTTATTCAACTTAAAATAAAGAACTACTATACTAAAAGCTGCATAATTCTGGTCAAAAGAAAGACACATAGAACATCAGGGTAAATAAAACAAATAAAAATAATTACACTCCACTCCTCCTTATGTACATAGATACAAAAATCAAATATAATTCTCAGTAAAATACTTGCAAACCAAATTCAAGAACAAATCAAAAGGATTATCTACCATGAACAAGTAGTCTTCATTCTAGAGATGCAAGGATAATTCAACATATGTAAATCAATAAATAGAGTACACCCTGTAAACAGAGTACACCTGAGAGAAAAAACACATAAACATTTCATCACATTTAGACAATGCCTTTGAAAATATCTAATACTTCATCATGATGAAAGTCCTGAAGAGATTAAGTATACAAGAAACATATCTAAGCATAATAAAGGCAGTTTAGAGCAAACCTATAGTCAACATCAAATTAAATGGACAGAACCTTAAAGCAACTCCACTAAAATCCGAAACAAGACAAGGTTGTCCACTCCTTCCATACCTATTCAATATAGTGCTTGAAATCTTAGATAGAACAAGAAGTCAACTGAAGGAGTTCAATGGGATGCAAATAAAAAAGTAAGAAGTCAAAGTTTCTTTATTTTCAGATGATATGTTGGTATACATGAGTGATCCTACAAAGTCCACTGGTAAAGACCTACAAGTGATAAACACTTTCAGCAAAGTAGGTGGATACAAAACTATCTCAAAAAATCAGTAACCCTCCTAAGGCCATTGCAGATGGACCGAGAAAGAAATTAGGGAAACAACAACTTTCACAGTAGACTCCAATAATAAAAAATATCCTGGGGGTAACTCTAACTAACCAAGTGAAAGACTTGTTAATAAAAACTTAAGCCATTCAAGGAAGACATTGAAGACGATATCAGAAGACGGAAAGATCATCTATCTTCACGGATAGGTAGAATTAGCACAGTAAAAATGGTCACCTTACCAAAAGCAATCTACAGATTTTATTCAATCCCTATCAAATCTCAACACAATTCTTCACAGATCTTCATAATTTTCAAATTTATATGAAAAAAAAAAACCTCAGGAAAGCTTAAATAATCCTGAACAATAACAGAACTTCTGGAGATCTTACCACTGCTGATTTTGAGTTGTGCTACAAAGCTATAGTAATAAAATCCTCATGGTATTGGCATTAAAAGAGACACATTGATCAAAGGAATTGAACTGAAGGCCCAGACATTAATTCACACTTCTATGGACACTTGGTTTTTTGATAAAGAAGCCAGAAATACACAAAGGAAAAAAAGGCAGCATAATCAACAAATAAAGCTGTTCAAAGTGTGTGTCCTCATGAAGAAGAATTCAACTAAATCCATACTTATCACTCTGAAAAAAACTCAAGCCCAAGTGGATCAAAGACCTCAACATAAAACCAGATACACTGAGTCTGATAGATGAGAAACTGAGAAATAGCCTATAATTCATTTGCACAGGAAAAGACTTCCTGAACAAAACACCATTAGCATGTGCACTAAGACAACAAGTAAATAAAGGGACCTCATGAAACTGAAAAGCTTCTGTATGGCAAATGACACCATCATTTGAACAAAGTAGCACCTTACAGAATGAGAAAATATATTTACCAACTCCACATCTGATAGAAGAGTAACATAAAAAATTATATAAAGAACTCAAGAAACTAGACATGAACAAAACAAAAAAATCCAGATAGAAAATAGATTACAGATAAAAGCAGAGAATTCTCCAAAGTAGAAGCTCAAATATTTCAGAAACATTTGAAGAACTGTTTAATATCCTTAGTCATCAAGGAATTTCAAATCCAAACTTCTTTGAAATTTCATCTCATATTCCCATTAAGACTAAGGTCAATATAACAAGTGACAGCCTATGTTGGCAAGGATGAGGAACAAGGTAAATTCTCATCTTTGACTGTGGGAGTGCAGACATGTTCAGTCACTATATAAATCAGCGTGTCAATTCCTCAAGAAGATGAGAATTGATCTACCTAAAGACCCTCTTGGGCATATACCCAAAGGAAGGTTCATCCTACCAAAGATACAATTGCTCAACCATGTTCATTGCTGCTGTATTCATAATAGCCAGAAATTGGAAGCAACCTACATGTCTCCCAGCAGAAGAATGGATTTTAAAAAAAGGTGTTCCATTTACACAATGGAGTATTATTCAGTCATTGACAAAAATAAAGCAATGATATTCACAAGTAAATGGATGATATGAGAATAAAAATCACTCAAGTGAGTTAACCAAACCCCAGAAAACCAAATATGG
Organism: Peromyscus eremicus; assembly: GCF_949786415.1. Taxonomy (NCBI): domain Eukaryota; kingdom Metazoa; phylum Chordata; class Mammalia; order Rodentia; family Cricetidae; genus Peromyscus; species Peromyscus eremicus. The sequence goes on from NC_081435.1 coordinate 8,989,610, forward strand.
CATGTATTCACTTTTATCTGTGTATTAGCTGTTAAGTCAAGGATAACCAGACTACAGTGCATTGAATCACAGAGTTTAAGTACATAGTAAGGAAGCAGTGGGTGGGGGTAAGTAGATATCTCTAGGAGAGGGAGATAGGTTAGTTAAGGATAGCTGCAGGAGCTGGAATGAATGGATCAAGGGGAAGAGGGTGGGAAAGGTGGACAAAGGACGGAATTGGGGGCAAGATAGCTACAATTAAAGGCCATGTGAGGTTTCATGCTGATCCCTAGTACAGTAGAAGCTTCCAAAAATAAATAAATATATGAAGGCGATCTAAATAAAATCCCCAAGTAATGGGCAGACAGAGCCCCAGCTGGCCATCTCTTATCACTAAATAAAAATTCCAGTACTAAGATTAATTTATATCTAATTGAGATGTTGGAAAAATGGTCTTATAGGAATCCCCAAACAAACCACATAGTTCAAAAACTACAGGTTGCTCTCCAAAACTGTCAAGGCTCCATTTCTGAAGACAACACCTATACCACTCCTGAACATGGAGAAGTTGAGCTGGTACCTAAAAACTTCAGGCCTGTGTGCTAGAGTCTTTGGTTCAGGAAGCTACTCTGCATACCAACAAAGTGGACATTTAAACATCAACTCACCCTTTGATCTACAATGCTGTTCTGCCTGCAAGACATGCTAGTGCAGTGTTTGCACAAGGCTTGTGGGAAGAACCAACCAATGTCTGATTTAACTTAAGGTCCACTTCATGAGATAAAACCAATACCTGACACTGCTTGGATAACCAATATCCTGCAACTAGATGGCCAAAGGACCTAGGGTAAAACTAAATACTATTATTCTAAAAATGAGCAAATAAATAAATGTAGCATTAAAATGATTCCTAATGACATATTGCTTTACTCACAGATCAGTGCCCTGCTCAGCCATCATCAGAGAGCCTTCCTTCTACAGCAGATGAGAATAAATAGAGTCACACAGCCAGACCTTATGTAGAGAGTGACAGACCTTGAAACTCTCAACTCTTTTTTTTTTTTTTTTTTTTTTGGTTTTTTTCGAGACAGGGTTTCTCTGTGTAGCTTTGTGCCTTTCCTGGAACTCACTTGGTAGCCCAGGCTGGCCTCGAACTCACAGAGATCCGCCTGGCTCTGCCTCCCGAGTGCTGGGATGAAAGGCGTGCGCCACCACCGCCCGGCTGGAACTCTCAACTCTTAATGGGATGCCTCCATCCAATACCTCCATTGAGTGCTCAGGCAATTGCAGCGAAGTAGAGGTAGAAAGAATTTAAGAGCCAGAGGGGAGAAATTACCAAGAAAACAAGGCCATCTAGAGCAACATGATTGATGAATATAGGAAGGCATAGAGACTGAGGCAGCATGCATATGACTTATATGGGTCTGCACCAGATAGGGCTCTAGAGCAGAAATGAGATATTTACATATATATGCCCTATCTCTAACCAAGAAGCAATAGCCAATTGATAACCACATGCAAATGAAAATTTAGTATCCTCCAAGGAATTCTCACTGGAGAAACAAACTAATATTAAAGGGTTTGCTGCATGACCAGTAGTAGATGGCCAACAGAAAAAAAATCAGTGGCATCATTGGAGGTTCATTGCCTCACCATGTCACGGAAGGGCTTTTCCTACCCTTTAAAAAAATTTTGGATTTTCACTTTTTTTCTCTTTTTCCTTTTAATTCCAAATATATATATATATATATATATATATATATATATATATATATATATATATATATATATATATGTATATATTTATTTAGTTAGTTACATGGTTATATTTTACACACACATACACACATAAACAAACACACAAAGGATCCGTAGGTTAAAAAGAGAGTCCTTTGTGTATATGTTGTGGCTTCCAGTTTAGTGTTTTTATGGGAACTTTAAGTGTACAAATCAGTGGGTCTCTTTTTTTTCCCTCTCTTTGGTTCTTTCCTTTCTTATTGTTTTATTCAATTATGATGTGTTAGGTTTTGTTTTATCTTATTATATTTAATTTTATTATATTTAATTTGTATCCCCCAGAAGCCTGTTTGTTTCCTAAGATTAACATAAAAGGGGTGGACTTGAATTGAAAAGGAGGTGGGAAAGAACTGGGAGGAGGAGAAGAAGGGGATTCCATAATCAGGATATACATGTGAGGGAAAAAATACATTTCAATAAAAGAAATAAAAGGTAAAATGGCTGAAAGAATAAAATATAAACCTTAAACAACAACAAAGAATGCAGTTTAACAGTGGTACCATGCATGGGTAGAAGAAACTGCTCCCAGAAATCAGGTGTTATTAAATAAAACCTTTTGTCTCTGCTACTTGTCTATGAGTTGTTGGCCCCGAGGTCCTGAAAACATCATAAGCAATTGACACAGTTGACAACTAGACCTAGATGTTAAAACTTTATTCTTTAAAACAGCAGATGTTCAACTCACAGTACTAGAAATATCAACAGATGGATACTGACTGCTGATGACCAGCTGTCACTGATGAAAGTTATTATGCAGGTTGTATAAAACAACCAGCAGTCCTACTGAGAGTCTGACCCTGTGTGCTACACTACCAACCAGTCAGACATAGAGTGACTATTAGTGTGAACATGGAAAGTCTGTTATATGGGTAATTAACTGCTTTGAGATTGTAATTGAACCCCATTCCTCAGGAAGTAATCCAGGTTTGATACTACAAACCTGGTCCAAAGGCTGTGACTGGTGACATCATAGGAACTAATGATGAAGGTAAAGTTATTGTGTTGGTAAATAAACATGATGTCCTTATCAAATTAAAATAATTCTGTTTATGTTCTACATGAATGCTGTTGTAACCTTGATCAGAGAAATTTCTTTTGAAATTAGAAAATGTAACTGTAGAGGCTCATACCTGTTCAATGTGCTAAGAATAGTGACTTGTGAGTGCTCCTCAATAAATGAAACATTTGTGTTACCTTTTCAAAGTATAGAAAACATTGAGGAAGAGAGAACAGAACAAAGGAATGAGGTGAATGGGACAGAATGATAGGGAAATGCATGGCAGAAACACTCGTTGACTCACATCAGCTGTGACCACCTGTAGACGACCAGAATGAGGTTGGGCAGTCACCTCTTGTCACGGACTCCTGTAACACCATCCCTGCCTGACTGTTTCTAAGCCATTAATGGTTGCTAGGGGAGAGAGACATTTTTCTTCCTTTCAGTGGTGAAGTAGCTACCCACACATCTGTAATTAATCTCTGCCTCTCTTTCTTTAAGCAACACTGATAAAACTTACTGGAACATCAAAAGTAACATAAAGTAGACAGGAAAGTAGAAGGAAAATTGACCGTGAAAAGTGGTGATCCACAGGAGTGGAAGGGCAGCTGAGGAAATAATGGGGATTAGAATATCATCAAAATATATCTATAAAAATACCATAACAAATACCATGTATACATAGTTAATATATGCTAATAAAAATTAAACAAATAAAAGAGAAAGAAAACAGGGTGACCCAACAGATATAAAAGAATGGAATAATTTATAATATGGGTATTTAATATTGACTACATCAGTAGCACCAAATGTATTTGCATTAATATAAATTAATTGATTAATTAATTAATATAATTAATATAAATTAAAATTTTAGTAGTACAGTATAATTGATGGTTACCAAGTTAGCTCACAGTTGTAGGAGTGTGGAGACAAATAAACTTAACATTGTCCTTTGTCATATGTGAAAAAACACTGACTCAGTTTTCCTATGTGCAACAAATACTAGAGTCGATGTTGGTAAACACAATGAAATTACCTAGTTAAACTAATGAGAGAGAGGAGAAACAAGTCTGATTTTTCTCTCCACTACGCCTGTGGTTATTTTGAAATTCATAGGAAGCCATGAAACAAAGGGTCAATAGAGTAGAGAGCAATTACGTGAAAAGCTAACCAATCCCTTCCTGGCTGGAATGGATTGGGTCTCCAGGTTGCTTCCCTTCTGTTAGTTATTTGGTATATAAAGAGTTTTTACTTAAGCCAGAATCAACTCGGGACTCAGAGACTGAGGCAACAATCATGGAGCCTGTATTGGTCTGCACTAGAATGACAATCACTGAGCCTGTATGGGTCTGTGCCAGAATAACAGTCACTGAGCCTGTATGGGTCTGCGCTAGAATGACAATCACTGAGCATGTATGAGTCTGCACTAGAATGACAATCACGGAGCCTGTATGGATCTGTTCTAGAGTGACAATCACTGAGCCTGTATGGATTTGTGCTAGGTCCTCTGCATGTATATAATGGCTGTTTAGCTTGGGGCTTTTGTGGAACTCCCAGCAGTGGGAGTGAGGGTGTCTCTGACTCTATGACTCTTCGTGGGACCCTTTTCTTCCTACTGGTTTGCCTTGTCCTGTCTTGATATGAGTGTTTGTGCCTAGACTTACTGCATTTTGTTAGCTGTGTTCAGGTGATATCGCTGGGGGAACCTGTTCTTTTCTGAAGGGAATTGGAGGAGCAGTGGATCTTGGGGAGAGGCGAGATATGTGGGCACGGGACTTGGAGGAGTTGAGGAAACGGAAACTTTGGTCAGGATGTATTGTATGAGAGAAGAATAAATACCAAGAAAAAAAAAGGAAAGAAGAAAAAAGAAGAGATTTCCCGTTAGGAGAGAAAGGCATATCAAGTCTGTGGGAGGGTGCCTCTCAGAGTTCTCCTTACCTAACTCCATTCCTGTGACCCTGTGGAGAAGCCTTTATGCCCAGAATTTTACCTACCTGATAAATACCAAATTAGCAAATAGAAAAACAAGTAAAAATTTGATAGCCAAAACAAGAGTTTCAAGTGAACTACCTAATTCCCTGCTGTGTCTCATCATAATAAAATAAGAAAATGGCAACTAACTTTCTCCTTGAATACTTCATAAATGATGACCCATCCAAATTCCAGTGGTCTCAAGTCTATAGGCTTAATCTCTGTACAGAAATTAGAACTTATCACCTGACATATAGATTCCAAAACAGTGTTTCTTCCTAGGTCTCACTTTAATTTATACATTCATAGTATAAACCAATATTGTTTTATATATTTTAATGAAGAGAGAAAAAGAAAAGTCCACATAATTGTATCATCCACTGCTCTCTGTCCCATGCAGGTCACGTAAATGCAATGCTTTTATTCCCAGGCTTTCTCTATGATAACTTAATAAAGGTTATTATTTTTGAAATCAGTTAGAAAATAACTTGTTTGAACATATGGTGCTTAATACTTTGCTCTCTGAGGAAGATGAAAAATAGTATGTTTTTCCTTTAACTATTCCTTGGAATGACTTGCAAATTTTCTAAAGTTGCTGATTCCTGACATTATAATTCCCTAAAGTAACTGAGTTCTCTTATTTAGAAGCTTTAGTTTAATATTATCTGTGGGGCTTCACTTATTTTTTACTTAGTCAACTTATCATTTTGCCATTACATTTCCAAGGCAGTGCATTTCATCTGTGTAAAGCACAAATTTTAACTATAGAATGTGCTTTCCTGTAGTATTAATAACTAAATAAGAATCCACATTTTTACTTTGATCTATATGTATATCACTATTTACATCAATCTGTTTGGGGTCCTGGAGAGGTACTATATGTGAAACTGAAGGGACTTCTGCCCTATGTTTATTTCTCTAGTGGTGTCATGATGCCTGAGACACATTCCGTCTTGTTGTCCAAGATTCATACAAAGAATGATACTGAAGAAATAAATATATGGGGCTTAAATATGAATAAACCACATGCTACTGAGTACTAAATTAATTAATTATTTAGTTTAGAATATGAATTACATTTATATATGTTAGAAAAGTTAACAAGCTTAAACTATTTTTCCTGATAACTTTTCTTCTATAAGTAAGTAAATAAATATTACAAATTTAATAGCCACCTCAAGCCACAAATAATATGTAATCTAATATTCAAATTACTAGAACTAGATCACATTTCTAAGTTGAGGAGTGGAATTTGGTGTCATAAAAGAAGCACTATGAGTTTGGACCATATGCTCCATTTGGACCATCACCAGCCTTTGCACATGTGTGTATATGTGAATGTTCACAGCTTGAGGAGTAAGTCATTGGCTAGCTGCTTCCTTCCAAGTTAAGAAAACATAGTATAGGTTGACATTTAGGAAATAATACAGTAATAAGACTTGAAAAGGTCTGATGCCACGATCAGTGACTTACAACAATTCAAAATTGAAACCATAAGCATCATAGATAAGAAGGAGAAGGAAGAAGGAGAAGAAGAAGAAGAGGAAGAGGAAGAGGAAGAAGAAGAAGACTAGCATGCATGACATATGACATAGAGGACATTTCCAAGCTCTGAAAGAGAAATATTCTATGATCTTGAATTTGTTTTCATTTTGAATAAAAGAATAAGCAAGAAATATTTAATGATGTGTAATAATAAATATCATTGAAATATATTTCCCATGCTGGCCACTGTTTCTACTTAGGATATCTGACGGTTCTTTCTACCTATTTTTATCATCTCCTGAAATCTTCATTTGTACATTTACTTACTTCTTCTACTGTATACTTCATGAGTATCTTTTGCATGAGAATATCTAAAACATTCAATTTCCATTTATTCTTTTGCCTCAATAATCACTATTCATCATATCCATTTGTTAACTTTTAACAAGTTTTCATGTTCACATAAAACTACAGTATATAAGTAAGGGTGTTAAAATATTACTAGATTTATCAGTGAATTTGTATGTGGGTCTATGTGTCAGAGACCAAGAGTCACAAACATACATACAGAGAGACAGAGAGGGAAGGAGGGAGAAACATACAATTATACACAGAGAGAGAGAGGGGGGCAGGGGAAGAGAGTGAATGAACAGACACTAATGCAAGGGTATGGAGATTAGAAGATAGCCGTCATAGTCAATTCTTTCTACACACTGAGGAAATTGGGGATCACCAGGATTGGCTCAAGCACTGTTACCTCTGAGCCATCTCATCGGTCTATGAGCAAGGCTTTTACAGAAGAATGCACTGGGCTGTATTAACATAATTAACATATTTTATATATTCTGTTTCTTCTCACATATTACTAAGAACTCAGGAAATTGAAGTCTCTGTGACCAGTTGATAACTACTGGAACTTGAAAACGTGCAGATAAATCTGAAACATAATTCTTTTATGGAAGAGAAATATTAGAGAAGTGTAACAGTATAAATGGCAAATTGGTTGGTAAAAATCTATAGTTAACTCCTGGATTACATGTCTCCCCATCCTAGAATTTAGTATGCATCAGTATCTTTAGTTATATCTGGTTCTTCTGCATTTAACTTGGAAAGTTTGTGAAATTTACTTGTCCTTAACTTCCTCACAGAAAACAAAACAATAACAACAAAATAACCCAACAACAAAAAAAGAAAATGTTTTTTCAAATTTAAAAAAACATTTATTATTGTTTTTAATTGTTTATCTTTGATTGGCAACCTCTGATACGGTGGGCCTTGAAGTGTGGATGATTATTTCCTGTTGAGAGGCTCTGAGCCAGGTGTTCTGGTATTGACAATTAACTGAGAGCACAACCAGTTTTTCTCCCGTGGTCTCAGGAGCTGCCCATTGAATTCTTGCCAATTAGTCAATAGAAGTTCAGTAAAATAGATGCTTTACACAAATGAATGTATTTTAGCTAAAAGGTAATCTCAATTTATCATTTTGTTTATAAACTTCATGACTCATCAAATGGCTTCAGGTAGCTGCATTTTTTTTAATTTTCATTTTTAATTTTTTTTTTTTTTTTTAGTAAATTCCTTCATTTTTTTTCTGTGTTTTTGGTTTTGTATTATTGGCAGAGTGGTTATATATTCGTATTCTGAGTAGATATTCATAAATATGATGTTAAGGTGTGCACTGAAATTTATGTTAACCTTTACAAGGTGATGGTGGAGATGATGGTGAGGAGAATGGCAGTGGCAATGGCGGTGGTGAGGGTAGAGGATGGTAAGGATGGTGGTGGTGGTGATAGAGCTGCTGATGAGGAGGATGAAGGCAGTGGTGATGATGGTGATGATGGCTTCGCAGTGCAGGTGCCTTAATATAGAACTTGAACATAATATGTAAGTACTTTACCACGGAGATAAAACCTGACCTTAAATACTTTATTTTCTCATCTCTCAAATTGTTACTACATTTCCTTTTTTGATTTCCATCTTAGTTATAACTCTTAGTATATTGTCAATAATTCCCACTGAGGTGAAAAATTCAAAAAAGGGGTTTACTTAAACATGCACATACACACACAAACACACTGATACACATATAAGACATATGTTGACTAATCTGTTTTGGCAATTGCCGAATTTTCAAAGCAGTGAGTATGGTTGCAGAAAATATGTTTTTATAATGATAAAGAGGTCTTCTCAGAATTCTTAGTATTGTGGAAACAGGAAGACTCTTTTTCTATTGCTTTTCTTCGATCCATTTCACAGACAATTCATTCTCAAAAGAATGAATTACATTGGTGAACAATATATTCAAAGACCAGATAACCCAGGCAACTTGAAACTGATTGACTTGTAGAACAGCTTTAACTTTTAGTAGATTTATTGATATTAAAATCCTCAGAGAACTGAACAAGCATGTGGTTGTGATTTGAATATAAGTTTGTGGCATCTTTGAGAAAAGTAAGTTATATTGTATTCTGCCAGCGTAATGATCCAGAATGTACAGCTAAACCATTGACTGTCCACATCTACAAACCATAAACTCAATAAAAAAATTTAGGCTGAAATATTGATTTAATTGTTTGCTAAAAATGAAACTAAAGGCTAAACCAAATAACATTTTTATACTACTTTGGATAGTAGAATTCATATGTATGTATGAAATGTATATATGAAATATACATGTAATATATATGAAAGTCAAACAAAAATGTATTTAAGCCAATTGAAACAAAACACCTGAATGACATGTGCAGCAAAATAACGAAGCCTAATACTAATGCAAAATAGTTTAAAATTTCATGATATAAAAACCAGAAATTCCACACTTTTGTTTTATTAACTGATAAATGACTTATGTTTACCTTTGTGTTTTCTGATCTTTTTAAAAATCAGTCTCTTAGGAGACTTTTGACATAAATTTAGTGAGGGGACTTTAAATCATTATTTATTGTATGATATTTTATTTTATTTTAAATTAGTTTTATCACATCCATTTCCCACCACTAGAATTATATACCAACATCACTTGAATCATATACCAACACATTTATATAAAAGTAAAACCTTTTCCTAATTGCTAGAGTAATGCTAGGTCTTATTTTTTAATCATTTTTATTTAAACGTGATAGACAGCAGAGCTGAACACCTTAAATTTTAACATTAATAATCTGTCAGTCTCTATAAGGAACACACTGCTCAATTTTATTATGATTTCAGTTAAGTTATAGGGAGAGAAATCTCATTTATTTAAACTCTATATCTAGTCACTGCTTATACAACTTTAAATATTTGCCTTTCTGAAGCAAAAGCTTACTTACCACTCTCATGGAGGATTAATATTTGGAGAAGATTTTTATGAAGAGAGACATAAAAATTTAGTATTAATTTCCTTGGTTACTACATTCTGAATAGGGTTAAGCTTTCCTAGGCAAATATAAAATCTCTAGTGTTAAGATAATAGATATTTACTTGTACAATTATTGCTGATATTTAGGATGATTTACTACTAACTTATTGTGGTTTTTTTGAGCTGAATTTCAATAGAGTCATCATCATCATCATCATCATCATCATCATCACCATCACCATCACCATCACCACCATCATCTCTACTGAGCGCCCCACTAATTCTATTAACCTTAAGCGAGAATAAAAGCACCATTTCAGTACCTGGAGACTTCATTCCAGGATTTGATTGAACCCGTCATGTGGAAAAAGAGAATCTCAATGTGGGACTTAAGTTTTGTGCAGTTCAAGTAAATGAAAAGGCCCTAGGCCTGACACTAATCTTCTGAAGTTATAGATTTCTTATTTGGCAGCTTAAACTGCTTAGTTTATTCAGCCCTGGTTATAAAATAAACCCTGGCCTGAATTCTAATAAGAGAATCTGACCTAATGTGTTTTACCAATGAAACAATAGGGATTGTTTAGTACAGATTTTGTATTTTAATTAAAATTAGTGAAAACGAAACAATTGTGTGTGACTTACATCATTCCCTCCAAATTTTGTTTCCCGTGTTATACAATTAAAATGTTTTTATATTTCTTGACAGTTTCATATATTTACATAGTGAATTTTATTCATTTTTACCCCCATTTCCCTTTTTTCCTCCCCTTTTCCTCTGAAATTTATTTTTCTCAGCAAGGTTCTTGTAGAGCCTTGATGGGTAAGAGGTAATTTACTGAAGCAAAGTAACTTATCAGTTGCTATACCACTAAGTGAAATGACACTGAGTTCCCCAGCAGCTACTCTAACCATCAGTAATCTCTCAGGAAGGGATGAGGTTTTGGGGAGCTCTTCTCCCTTGCATGAGGAAGTGTCCCAAACAACTAAAATATAATTTGGACTTGCTTGAAACAATCAGCAAATCAGTAACAAGCACAATATGCGGAGATGGTTTGTCATGTATTTATGCTGTTATGTGGTTTAACTTTTTTATTATTCAGGTGTTGTTGTCAAGTGGTGTTGACGGATCCTAATGGCTCCCTCAGGGAAGAGGGTAAAGACATGGTGTCAATGGCACAGACACTGGGAGTCAGTTGAAGGCAAACAACAAATTCCTTTATTTAATAATGGGGGAGGCATTATATACCTTCCTCCCAGCACCCAGTCTGTGTTGCAATCTGGTGGCATTGCATGGTCATCCCTCATTGGCTGGGCATGATCAGGAATGATCATGAACTCTGAGAGAGACCAGGAAATCTGACAGCACCTGTTGCTAGGACCAAAGGCAGACTCCAGGTTGGCTCATAAGGAAGTGCATTATGTCCATGCGTTGGCAACTGGTCTGAGCCAATTTTCTCAACCATATGGGCCTGTACTAATACAAAGTGGGGCCATGGAAATGTCGTAGAATTTGGAAAAATACATTAAGAAAAAAACATTTGGGTCAACAATTTGAGTAAAATGTATAATTTAAACAAAGAAATCTCTAAAAAATGCTAAAATATCTAAATTACACAAACTATGGAATAATTATTTGATATATCTTTAGTGTGATAATTTGAGCTAGGCCAGAATGAGATTGTCACCTTAGTTTGTTGTCACTGAACTACAGAATATCCACTTAGATTATTTAATTTGACTTTCATTTTATATAAAGAAAGAAACAAGTGAGTCCCAAAGAGTCAAGGTCCTATGATTTTAGTATGAGAAGGAAGCATATAGCACTTCAAGGACCTTTCCTATAAACGGATGGTTTTCTCTCACCCATCAGTTCCCAAATAACCACTCAGAAGTTTAATATTAATTGTGAATGCTCGGTCAATAGCTCAGGCTTATTACTGTCTCTTACACTTAAATTAGCCCATAATTCTTATCTATATTTAGCCACATGACTTGGTACCTTTTCTTAGTAAGGCATTCTCTTATTGTTTACTCTACTTCTGGCTGGTGACTCCTGACTTCACCCTTCTCCTTCCCAGCATTCTCAAGTTGTCTTTCACTCCTAAATTTCTGCCCAGCTACCAGTCCATCAGCTTTTTATTAACCAATGAGAGTAATACGCATTCACAGGGTACAGAAGGACATCCCACAGCACTTTCCACATCCTCTTATAGAAAGCCTCTTATCCTCCTTTCCTTACTGTACGATCAGACATAAAAGTAGCCCAAAATGCCACCTCAGGTGGATAAGCCTTGTGACACAAACCTCTTAGCCTCAGCAATTTAACTGCTTGTTCCTTCATTTCCCACTTAGAGCTGTGTGTTTCTGCCCTCTGATAATGTGTAGTTTAGGTCTGAGTCTTTGTCTGGAAAACTGATCTTTTACTTAAATTTCTTTTGCAGCAAGATTAAATTCCAAGATTCAGCAGTCATTTGCATTTCCCGAGAAATTCCTAGTGTGCTATGGATGAGAGATCACCTTAAATAGTTGGAAATTTCAAATTATTTTTCACCTAAAAGGTTTAGACCAATCATTTTCTAAAGAGTAGAAACAATTGTGTACCAAAACCCTGGAGGGGGAAATGTAAGTTAATCTCATAAAGATATATAATGCATATCTGTTTTTCTATGTTTCCTGATATGTAAGAAATAAAATTTCCATTTAGAATTATTCATAAGGAACCACATGTAATAAGTTTCTCTATTCAAACTGAAAGTCAAGCTTTGCTTTAGTGTCTACAAATCAGTTGGCACAGATTTTCTTTGCTCTCCCTCTCAGTCATCCCAGATCATCTCCAACACCTCCACACTGAAGGAGACAAGTGAACTCATTCATTACTTGAGATCACCTTTTTCTACCCAAACCACATCGCTTACTCTGACATTCCTGTGGCTCTGGCCTCTGACTTCATAAATTGAAATAGATTAGTAAAGATGTATCCCCTAAGGCCCAACAGCCAGTTTGCCTGTCGAGGAAACCCAATGTTCTGTTTTCTCCTATTTTGTCAGGGTTATTGGCTCTCCATAAAATAAGGAAGACAAAACAGGGCCTTTGATGGGAGAATTAGGAATTCTTTTTATGCTTACAGGATTAAGATTAATGTTTAATGAGATAAATAAATACCAAAGCAGTATATCAAAGCAACAGCAACTGACAGAGTAATGGTAAGTATCTGCATGGGGATTCTCAGCAAGTTTTACAAAGAGAAATCTGGTTTCAGGAAGAGGCCAACTATAGATTTCTATGCAGCAAGCCAAGTTACAGGGAGATTTAATTTTAATGTTAATTTTCCAAAACTAACATTTTATAATCACCCCAGGATAACTTCCCCCATTCCCTACCCAATAAAGAATAGATTCTCTAAAGTTGAAAATATGCTTTAAACATTAAGTCAAAAATCACAGAACCATCAAAACAGGCTTAAATGATTTTCAAACATCATGAAATAAAATAGTTATAACTAATTAATTCCATTAAAATCAAAAAGTTCTGAAGTATCTAACAATTATAAGATTATTACCTCTAATTATCTTTGATGTTCAAATTAGTTGTGAATTGAAAGAAAATGTGAATTTATATAATTAAGTAGCAGGTTGTATTCTAAACTTTACCTTAGAAAAACATTTTTTCCTTTTAATATAATAATTTGATGATTATCCAATATATATTTTCACCAATTTACTTATATAGCTATATTTATTTCATCATCTGTAGAAAGTGAACATGTTTATACCTACATATCCATTGTGATGGCTTTAGGAGGTGCCAGGTGATTGCAATCATCCAATTATTTGGAAAACAGTATTTATTTGTGCTCCTTCTGAATTTTGACAAAATTTATATTCATTATTCAACATCCTTGAGCCAAATATCTTGTTATTCCTTGTTTTCCCACCTTTTATTTGTTAAAACTCTCAGGTGGTCCTGAGTGTAGGCAGACACCGCCAGAGGCTGAGAGGTTATTGATTTGATAGCTGTTGTTTTTGGAGCAGTGTGAGCTTGGCACTTCCACCGACCCTCTGCAGCCAGCCCTTCTTGGCTCACTGGACAAAGTAAACTCCCAGGCCAATAAGAGAGGCCTGCTGAGTGAAATAAATCACTCAAAATGGCACAAAGGCAAGAGTTCTTTTTCATTTTCTGGTCTCAAAGTGTGTTGATCTTCTTCCACCAAACATGTACTCTACCTTGGGTCTGCAAGTGACAGAAGGCTCTTTAGAGGGTAAAAGAAAGGAATAAATAATCACCCACTCCTATGGACAAGAAGATAATGCCAAAGAAGAAGAATCCTAAAAGACTGAAGACAATATAAAGAAATGCCATAGTATTTCAGGCTTAATTATACACCTTTTAATTTAACTCAAATTCATCTATACTGCAGTTAGTAAAGTTATATGATAACTTCTGGAACATTACTTTCCTTTTAAAAGCTGCAGTCAGTAATGTGCATTAGAATGATGAATATCAAAAAATTCAGTTACTTCTATTTAATTTAAATATTTAATATATTACCTTAAATTATTTTATATTTTATTCTGTCCTGAGTGTGATTGCATCATAAATATCTCTAAGTTTTTGCTTGTGTTTTTATACTTCCACTTATTGCAAAAATCCTGTGTTTCTTAAAGAGCATACAATCCTGAGCATACAATCATGAATTCAATGGTCAGGACAACTATAAATAAGACAAATGAATAACTATATAAATTTTATTTTTTATTGGACTATATAAATGTTTCTTCTAACATCATCAATGGGAGATAACAATCAGTCTATGTCTCAGGTTTTGCAATGGAAGGACTCAACATTTGGAAGACAAAAAGAACTGCATGTCTTGGTGGAAGCCAATAGTCCTGATCTTTATTTCCCAGTGATAGAGCAGCACTGATCAACTCCCCAGTGTCTATTCAAAATTCATTGACTAATATCCTACATGGGATTTCAAGGCACTGCAATAAATACTGACACAAGATAATGTAATTATATTTGACAATTATTACACAATCCCTTTATGATATGTGAAGAATTCATTTTATTCTCAACGGTTCATCTTTACTTTTGTTGTTATCTCCAACTCATTGTTGCCAGTCTGAGGATCTCTCCAGACAATTATCTCCTAAGTATTTGGGGAGATAATGTGCTTTATGTTATCCTGAAATAGAAGAAAAAAACACAGACCCTTATAGAATATGTATTTGCAATACTAATAACTATATTTATGACATAATTTCATAACCAGAACTTAATGATTTTCAACTGTACTTTGGGGACTGGAGAGATGGTTCAATGGTTATTTGTTGCAGAGTGCTCTAGTATAACACAAGCTCATGAAACTTTATAATGTGAGTCATGGAGAGAGAGAAAGTAGAAAATGTACTTGAAAACAGAAAATGAACTTATGAATAGCCTCACTCTATTTTTTATATTTAATAATATACTTATACAATTATTTTATGATACTATTATATATGTGTGTATATGTGCAAAGCTTGATGGACATTTCAACATCTTAGCACAAGACAGTCAGTGGCATGGTTGGCTTAAAATTGGACCCAATAATATCATTAGTCAGTATTTTCTTCTTTCCTTTATGTTAGAAGTTACCATAATGTAAGGACCTCTACAGAAAAAATTATTCACCAATCTTTCTACCCTGATTTGTTTGATGACTCAACTATTGCCACCACATGAGAACTCAACTTCTCATTCCATCACTGAGATAGACAAACTAGTATAATTCATCATAAGAGCCTGATATAATAAATACTGGTGATACTGAAACTGATCTTAGGGTGTATAAACTTTTTTTTTTTTTTGGTTTTTCAAGACAGGGTTTCTCTGTGTAGTTTTGCGTCTTTCCTGGAACTCACTTGGTAGTCCAGGCTGGCCTCGAACTCACAGAGATCCACCTGCCCCTTCCTCCCGAGTGCTGGGATTAAAGGCATGCGCCACCACCGCCTGGCAAAACTTTTAAATCTTTTATTTACTTAGGTGAAATCAAATGATGGAATTTTGCTAAGATGTTGTTAGCTAAATTTTAGATGAGCTTAGCCACTCAAAAGAATAGAAAATTGCGAACACACAGGGCAATGTACCTTTGAGAACTGGCAATATATAGTGATATACAAGTCAGCAAGATTCACACTTTTATATAGAGGCTCAGAGGTTAGCATGTGTGTATGCAAGGGATGGTATATGGCTTATTATAAATCAGATTCAGACATTATATTAAGTCACTTTGTTTTATCATACTGGCTGTAGCAGTCTCATGCCAACCCTGATTTAAGAGGAGGAAATATAGATACCACTACTTAGTTTCTTATGTCCCAAAAATAAGGAACAAAAATTTTCAAAATCACCATAATCTGCGTTTTGTTTACTTTCCACATGAATGTTTATACTTCCCCACATAACATTCATTTAAATTTTAAGCCTTTTATACCGTCATTCTTAAAGACCAGCTTCCTTTATATTTATTCATAAAAAGTAATATATTAAATTAAATGGAGAGTTATATAAATTTACATATAGAATGTGATATTTATTAAAACATACATATGCATATATACATCCCTACACTCTTAGAACAAATGAGCAAACATATATTTTTACAATTGTTACTTGTGGACTAGAAAACTTGATATATTGAATAAAATACACAAAATACTAAACTATTGAGTCTTTTACTGACTATATTTACAAGCTATTTAATCATTCTTAGTTAATCATTCTGTAAAGACACACACTTTTGAAAATTCAATACTCTAGCAGTAATTACAAAATATTTTGAAGGTATGATTTCATTTTAGATATGAGCCCTTTCTTTCATTGATACCTTCTATCTGCTTAAATGATCAGATACTAGAAACCTCTTTGCTTTAAATGGTTTACTTTCTCTTACCCTATTACTTCATTGCTCTCCTTGGGTCCCTCCTAGTCTTATACTTGATTTCTAAAATATATACATTAATGGGTCAAATACTGTTGAAAATTTACATTTGCCTGGAGTCTCATTTGTAAATAGAACAGCAGTTCTCAATTTGTGGGTAGAAGTTGCTTTGGGACCCTCTATCTCCAAAAATATTTAATTTACATTATGATTCACAACATTAGCAAAATTAAAGCCACGAAGTAGCAATAAAAATTGTTATGGTCAAGGATCACCTCAGTATGAGGAACTGTATTAAAGTGCTGTAGCATTAGGAAGGTTGAGGACCAATGAAAGAGGGCTTTAAAATGTAAACAAAGAGGTATTTTCGTTGGAAAATGAAAGGAGTCATAAGATATCAGCACACAGGGAATAAGGCTGCATGAAGAGAACAGACTATGGTACCATGATTTGAAGGCAAGGACTGTAGGAAGACATCTAAAACAGGATGAGGCAAAAGGTTTCTGTTAGGCTTTATAAGGTTCATAACTTTATAATACTATAATTCAAAACATATATTAGAAACATCACAGACTAAGTTTCTGTTGTTTGAAGTCACCCAATTTGCAGCAATATACTATAACACTCAGATAAAAACTCATTTATACTCAGAGAAGTACACTGAATTAAAATAACTTTAAATAAATAACAATATGTATTATATAATTATTTTATAATAGCCAATAAATCCATAATTTTTGATATAACAAAACAAGAAAACTGACATAGAAAGAAAAGAGATAGAAAATGAAATGTATTGACATAAACAATTGCAACCTTTGCTAATCCAAGGATGAATATGTACAGATGCTGTGAAATGAGATGAGGGGAAATGAAGAAGTAAGAAGGACAGAAAATAACAAAGAAGAAAATCTGTCACTTGACTGCTGGTCAAAAAGAAAATCTTTGGGGAATACTGTTTTAGTTTTAAACTCTTATAGAGATGTTAGCTATATACTGGTTTACTCATTGCAGACCATAACTTTGTCTACAATATAAATTAAAATGATTTTCCCTGCCCACATCTTTAAAACAATCATTAATAAAGACACAGATTATTTCAAACCATGCACTATTCATCTCAGTGAAGGATGGAAACATGCCTCAGATTTAAATATTTGAGAATTCAGTAAAATTTCATCCTAATTTTTCTCTGGCAATATAGGATTAATAAATTAATTAATTAAATGAATTGAATGAATTGCATATAGTGTTAGTAATCAACAGCTACATTTTATAACAATATCATTTTGTTCCAAATTTATCTTGGCTTTCATTCATTTCACTATAAGCTTATAAGAAAAGATCAGTGGTGTATTTCAAATCCAAATGATCTCCATTTCTGAAAAAGAGTATGAATTCTTAATAAATACTGAAGCAGTACCATATTACATTTTAATGCAGTAGTAAAACACACTAGAAATGTGCTGAGATGAACACAGTATTCAGATTTTGCTTTCTTCATTCATTTCCAATAAAATCTAACTTTTTTCTCGTGAAATTGTAGTTGCCATCCTGACAGTATTTGCCCATACAGCCATTTCTTTGAAGTCTTTGGATCTGCTCATTATTTGAGGGGCTACCCAGTGTCAACTGTCATTCCTAGCACGAACAAAGGTAGTCCTGGTGGAAGACAGTTAGTTGAGAGTAAAGCATGGACCTGGCTCTTTCTCTGTCATGTCCCTCCTGCTTCATTAATGGCCTCAGAATAATCCATTTTTCTTCTGTGGTCCTACTGGGCAATCCAGAGTGCTATAAATACTGTCCTGAGCATAACTCATGAATGATTTCCCATAGCACAGTTAGAAAGCAATGCACAAACTGTTGGCCATATACACGTACTACTCTGTGGATTTTAACTCTGTCAGCCACAATGTAAGTGGAAAATCTCTGTGTAAAGACCTCATATCCTTAAAAACATCATTTTAAAATGTCATTATTAATGGCCATTGTCACTCTAATTGTCTTGCCTTTATCTATTAAGTTGGTTTCTAAATACAAAATGTCTTTATTGTAATTAAAGTAGATCCTTTGGAGTTAATGTTCATGCTTTAGCATCCCATCCAGCTCCAGATCTAAGTAGAACATCCACAGCAGTGGTGGAATCCTTTCACCTAATCACTCTGTGACCCTTAGAAATCTTGTTCCTTTTCCCTTGCTTTTCCACACTCTTTCTCTTAATCTCTCACATTCTTTTCACATCAGTAAACAAACACTGTTGCCATCTGCCCTGTAAACTCATCAGGGTTTCTCTGACGACAAAACAAGCATCAGTATAGTGTTTTATAAACTGTAAAGAACTTTCACATATTAAAGAATATTAGCACATAATTTTCTATTGCTGTCCTTTATCTGTTCTCCACTCTGACATTTTCTTTCCTATGGTGGTTGTGCAGTTCTGTGTACAGGGGCGTGCGTGTGTGTGTGTGTGTGTGTGTGTGTGTGTGTGTGTGTGTGTGTGCAATGTGTGTGTATGAAGGACTAATGGATACATGTGAGTGCATGCATGTGGAAGCCTGAGGACGAGCTCATGCATAGGATTCATTTATTCATTCATAGGTGTTTATGAAAGGCTGGTTGGCCAATGATTCTGGAGATTTTCTTGTTTGTTCCTGGGAGTATAAGAGTAGGCTTTTACATCAAGAAAGTTACTGATAGAGCTATTATTCTAGGTCATCACATTGACTTGGGAAAAGAAAGGTTCATTTTTAAATGCTTTAAATTTTGTCTTACATACCTCATTACTTAGTTTAATAGATGAATCTCACATCTGGCTCTAATTCCAACATGTATAGTTACTATTATTTCACAATTTTGGTTTGCTCTCTGCACCATCATCTCTGTCCCATGAGACCTAGAAAGAACCTCATTACTTACTGCTCAGAGATGGAATTCTGCTTAATGCACCGTCTTTCCTGGTCTTTACTATCTTTGCCTTTGATTCCAAGGTCTAGAACAGTGGTTTTTCAACCTTCCTAATGCTGCGACCCTTTAATACAGTATCTCATGTTGTGATAATCCACATCCATAAATTACTTTCATTGCTATTTCACAACTGAAATTTTGCTACTGTTATGAATCATAATATAGATATCTGTGTTCTCTAGTAGTCTTAGGCAACCGTCTGACCCCCAAAGTCTCATGACAAACAGATTGAGAACCACTGGTCTAAAAGGTTATCAATTTTTATTTCATTTCTACCATGTGTTTATGCTAATTATAAAATATTCATTATTGTTAATTCTCATTTATAACGTACACTTTAGGTTTTTTGTCTTTTATAGCAGTTAGAGTTTTGTTCCTTGTTATTCGTTTTCCTTTAGATACTCTTTGAAGCAGTTGCTGGATTTGCTCAGTTGTTTAGCACCAGTGTTAGCTGTGACACTATGCAGCCAATATTGATGGTAGTTAGATGCATGTCAGAATTTCAAAAGGGAAAAGAAGTGTTAACAGAGCTCAGAAGAAAAATACTGATATCAGGTAGGTATTAGCAAGAGAAGGAAGCCTCTACCTTCCTGTGGGCTAAAGAAATAACAAGCACAGGATCTACACTGCTATAGTTACTATCATAATCAAAACACTGAAAAATGTGTTAGGTCCCACATTGCAAAATAGTCATTAAAGTTAAACAAGGGGTCCCAAAGATGTTGAAAAGGTGTGAGTTAATAAAGATACTAAATGAATTTTATTATAACTACAGACAGAATTGTAATAAGTATACTTGATGTCAATAGAGAAGACAACATATTTGTATTTAAATGCTTAAAGAACGCTAATTGATATATACAAATATATACAAATATAAATATATATACACAAATACATACACATACATCCTTTCTAGGAAAGTTAAGAAATTACTATTAACTTTTTTCCTCTGCAAGGTATTACTTTCTACTAATTTCTACTAATCAATACTGTCTCTAAATACAAGTTACCTTGAAAATTATGTGTGTGCTGTCCTAAACACAGCATTCACCAAGAGGAAGACTTGAAGCTAAAGATAAATTTGCATAATGGAGTATAAATTATATAACTTCAGAGTTCTTGTCTCCTTTAAGGTTTAATATGAGATGGAGAAGAGTAGCACACAAGCTTGGGAAGATGGACTTTGACTCTCTTCATGCTGTAGAAAATTAAAAAATAAGGTTATCCAGATGCTTTGACAAATGACAGTTTCACCAGCGAATTCATGAGTGCACTTATTTATGCACTTGTGTGTACAAAGCTGCCACGTTGCCAAGGAGAGCTACTGTTGTAAATCACTACAGTAAGAAGAGGCATAAATCAGCATAGGGGAAACTATCGATGTGTAAGGAATTTTTATAAGCTGCAGAAATACAAGTGATGTTTGCAAGCTCTGTATATACAGAAGCACATTAAAGAGAGAAATATATTTACTATGAAAAAGATAACTAGGTAATAAAAATGATTGATGGAAGAGTGTAGATAGAGACCTAAGCTTCTCAGACAGGATAGATTCAACAAGGAAATGGGCGTTGACCCTATAGTGGGATCTCAATTTCACAACCTTATATTTTCTAGAATAATGCAAAACAGCTTCTTCCTCTTAAGTGAAAAGAAATCCACTTCCATTTGGCTATGCCTCAGAGTTTTTCTAGGCTTTTCAATTTTATGATCAATTTCTGTTCTTAATAGCAGAAATAGATACATTTTTCAATATGAAAAAATGGAGTATTTGTAAATAAACAGTATGTGAAGTTCAGTCCAGGGAAGAGAGAATATTAAAGAATATTGAATTCTTCAGGTTTAGCATCACATCTTATCAAATTTGTAAGGTCTACTGTTTTCTTCTTTTAAAATTTTACACATCTGTAGAGGGGGTGAAGAATGCAAGTAGAACAGATATCTATTTTTAAACCAAACATATATTATCAGTAAGGTATCTATAAATAGAATAGAATTTAGGGAAGTAGTCATTAGTTTATATCATGGTTTCCAGTTTAGTGTTTCATGGGATTTCTGAATCTGATAACATTCAGGCTCTGATTCTTGTGCTTTCTCTTGAGCTCTTATTCTTCTATTCATATATTTTGTCCAATTCTGACATGTTCATTTTTGTTTTATGATTTTATATGACATTACATTAATATATTTATTATATTATATTAGTTTCCCTTAAAAGTCTGTCTTTTTTTTCCTAACAAGAGGCAAAAAGCAAATGTATCAGGATAGGAGGGGGTGGTAGGATGAGAGGAGAGTGGGGGAAAGCCATACTCAGAACATACTATGTTTTCAGTAACAGAAAAAAAGAAGGTAAAATAAATAAATAACAAACCTTTGGAACCATCGTACTGTCTATGCTAAGGGAATGGAACCAGTGTGCTATAGATATGCAGTGTGTTAAACAGATAATGGCACACTGATGTTTTGGAAACTTGATTGGTAAAAGTGAATTTATATATCAATGCCCTCCAGTTCATCAACAAATGAAAGAAAAAACACACTCTATAAAGGAATTTTCAGCTATAGGAACAAAATCTATTTTCAGGATAATGAGTGAAACTGGAGATCACTGGGATCAGCAAAATATGTAAAACCAAATTTAACATGTTTTTATTCATTTATTTCTTCTACATTTGACCCATGTCCTAGTTAAGACATATCACAAGATATATCCTTGACAAACTGTCAATCTGTAGATCTCTGCCATGCTCATCACTGGGGAAAACATTCTAATTCAGACCCTTGAATATACCTATGCAAGATGCTCATGTGTAGACACATATGTCAGTTAATTAATAGCAGAATATATCACATAATTTTTCCTCTGGCTTTATTTCATTAAGAGTTACTATCATGTTGAGACCAATAGTCTGGATGTTTCTAGTTGTTTATAGTACCAGAATCACATAATTCCAACTTTCTAACTTTTCCCAAAGTTAAGAATAAAAAGTTTTCCTCCATATAAGTTTGTGTGTATGTCTCTCTTTGTATTTCAATCACTCACTGACTTCTTTCTGTCTCCAACTCATCTTCCTCTTTTTCTCTATCTTCCCTTCTTTTCTCTCTCTTCACTTTTCTTTGGAATACTAAATGCTATACCTTCTCATGTGCTTATTACTCCAGTGAATTTCTTCTTTAGTAAACTATCTGTGTGTCCAATGTTATTATGGATTCAGAATATTTGGGCAACATGTAGCTTTAATTAGAATTTTAAGAAAGGATGATATGTAAGCATGACTATCAAAGATATTATCATTTATTATGAACCTCTTCATTGTGGGGTTGAAAAGAAAAAAATATTATCATTTAAACCTATGCAGAATCTACAATGGTTTGATGTGTAGGATTTAAGACTCACTTTGGCTCTGTTTTAGGTGTCTATGCCTATGGCATTGTGCTAAGGTTTTCATATTTAAAAGTTGGCATCATGTTAGTGCCTGTCTTGTGGAATGATTGGAAGTCTGAAACAAATTTTGTGCATTATTTATATATGTATATGGAGAGGTGAATCAGCAAGTGAAAACAGTGGTCTCCTTTAGAGGACCAGTGTTCAAATGCCATTACTCACATGACAGCTTAAAACTATCTGGAACTCCAGTTTCTGGAGTCTAATGCCTTCTTCTGGACCCTGATGGCACTGCACACATGATGCTCATACATGAAGGCAAACACACACACACACACACACACACACACACACACACACACAAAGTATAAACAAATTTGTTTTGTAAAAATAAATAATACACAAAGAAGACTAATTCTCAGCAAATAGTTAAGAAAAACACATTTTCTCAACTTTTGCATGATTTTTTATTTTCCAATTTAGATTTAGGATTCTCTCATTTTTTGCTGATAGGAGGAGGAAAAATAAGATAGAGTCATATGAGCATTAAAAGAGGATGTGAATGGACATGGGAGTCTGTACGAATTCAGTGACCAAAAGGATGGGAACTGAAGAAGAGGAAAAATGACAAAGTGATGAACAAGAGCAAAGTAAAGTGTCATGAAACTGCAATAATTAAAGTTGATAAACTTTAATGCAAAAAAATAAATAATAAACAGGGGAAAACCATTAGCTTACAAATGTTTTCCAAAAACACTAATAATAAGCCATGTCTGCCCCCCACCTGTTCCTCCTTTCCTGCCTTCAGTAATTTTCAGCCCTTTCTTTTTCTTCTGTAAGCAAAATTTTATCTCAAAGGTTAATGGCTCTCTTGTTCCTAATTAGATACAATTTATACCTTTGAGCTGTGTGTTTTGTTTAAATATGTCATATCTTATGATCCTATAAGTGAAATATATTTTTGGAAAAACAAGACACCATTATTAATCATCTTACCAAAACCTGCTCACATAATTCTATATGCAGGTAATGAAGTTTTTCTAAGAATAATATACCTTTACTGTGGGGTGTTGTTGTTTGAGCAACATTTTAAAATACCATTTAGAAAATGTTGCCAATATTTTATACAGAAGTATACTTTAATCTGCTGTCTTAATATATTTTTTTTCTACTGGGTTATTGTTTAGGTGAGAGTTTGTTAATAATTTATCTTATTGACAACTAATTAAGCATAAAATAAGTTAAACTGAAAAAATGATGTATTACATCCCTTCACACATTTGAAGTCAATTAAAACTAGAAGTTGTGCAATTATCGAAATGAAAATCATGTTTCTGTTTAAAAACCATCATGTGATAGACAGGAGATACCTAATGACCAACTGTACATATTGAATTTCAAAAGATGATCAGCTTAGAATTCATTTGAAAATTTAAATCATTTTCTTTAGTAAAATTATTCCACAATTTACATTGCCCTTTAGTTAAACTGTGTGTTAAGGCACATTTTGAGATAAGATATTAGCTTGATTTGTTTGTTTCTTATTAGTGCTTTGTTTTCTTACTAAGTTGTGATTTCTCTATAAAGCCATTCTATAGTCAACCACATAGTCACATTTCCTATATATTATTTTTATTCATTTTCTGCCCTGTGTCCATGTAGTTTTAGCATGAGATATATATGTATGTGCATGGGTTATAGGCATATGAATAGAGAACTTAACAGAATTCAGTTCAATAAAATGGTAATGTTTGAGTTTGGTAGAAAACAATGAAGTGTCAGTTACAGATAGATAGGAAGCTCAAAAGCTAATTATTAGTGAAGTTTATGGAGGACAGGTTAATATATAACTGTGATTAGGGCACATGCTTCAAGTTAGACTGATGTCACTTAGAATTCTTACTTGCAACATTGCTTTATTTGAAGACATCAATTTACTTTCAATTCTGTGTTCTGACATGTAACATACACTTCGGGCACTTACTGCATAATTGTTCTAAAAATGAAACTGTAAAGTCCCCAAAGGATTAAAACTGCTTCTCCAGTGCAGTAAATGCATTTGTGCCTGATGAACATAATGACTGTGTTGGATGCATTTTGTAAAGAATTTGACTATGTTTTATTCTGAAAAACAAGCTCCTACAATGTATATAATTTCATCAAATTAAATGTCAGTAATATTTAGTGAGACACATTTTCTTTTTGTAAAATATCACTCCCTAATGAGTTCTCACAATTAGAACCAGTGACATTGTGCAGAGGATTTATTATTCATTATGAAACCCCCTTCCTATATCCTGATGGCTATTATATTACAGTTTCATAAGAGACAGTGGAAGTATACTTGGAAGGAATACTTTTATTGAGTAAATTATCTTCCAAATATTTCAATTAATAGATCTATTAAATCCAGAGAGCAATCATTATATATGTTTAACTATAGATTGTATATAGTATTTTGCTCCCCTCTCTGTGTGTATAAATTATCAAATGGCTCTACAATTTTAAAACAAAATATTTCTGATAGTCATTAAAACTGAAACCAGTTTTTGTCATTTAAGTACGAATTACAATGAATAAAGTAAGTCTAATAATATTCACTCAACATTTGCACAAACAACATTTTGTATAAATTGTAAGACCAACATGTACCCACTTCCATGGCTTTCATCATAAAATTAGAATTAACCAGTCAGTATCCCATTCTTCTCATTGCCTTTTTCTCCTTGTGCATGAGAGAAACCATCAAGAAACCTTAAACAACATTTATCTCAGAGTAGTGTGATGTGCTCAGAAATGCAAGTAAAGCCTTTAGACTTCATAGCCTTGTAATTTCTGTGAACCACTGAACTCCACTGAAAGAGGATAATGGGATTTTACCTCATTTCTATTCCCAAGGTCTGTTGTGGTTGCTCAGAAATAACACAAGTGCTTTGTAGGTGCCAAATGTCAAATTGAAGACATTTTAAGTGCCAGAAGAACATAAAATCTTACTGCCATTTAGAGAATGATTAAATTGTCTAGGCTATTCTAAAGAAGTCAAAGGAAATCTACATTCTAGAAAACTCTGGGGCTTAAGAATAATTTTAGAAGTGTGTTCAAAGTGGGGGATACCAATCTCCCTGGGAAAGGTAAATCGAATAGACATCCCAGGTGGAGGGGTGGGGGGATGGGAACAGGAAGGATCAGGTGAGAGTGAGGATGGAGGGAGAAAGTACTAGGTGAGAAAACTGAAATTTGGGGGCATCTCTTCAATCAACTAGAAACCTAGTGCAAAGGAAACTCCCAAGAATCTATCAGGGTAACCCTAACGAAGACACCTAGCAATGAGAGATACAGGGCTGAAGTGGCCATCTCTGGTAACTTGGCAAGACTTCCAGTGGAGAGATTGAGACACCAACCCATCCATATAACCTTTGACCTACTATTTGTTCTGCCAACAAGATGTGCTGGGACTAAGGTAGCACAGAAATAATGGAAGTGGTCAACCAATAACTAGTTCAGCAGGAGACCCATACCACGTGAGAGAGCCCATCCCTGATACTTCCTCAGTTTCCAGGACCCAGAGGATGGATAGCACAGAGAGGAAGGATAAACGCAAACATGACAGGCAAAAAAACAGAAATAGAAGAAAAAAGTCAATGAAATGATTCCTCATGCTAATCTGGTAGATGACTCGTAGATTGGTGCCTAAACCAATTGTCGATAGAGAGGCTTCATCCAGCAACTGATAAAAACAGATGCAGAGATCGACAGCCAAACATTTGGCAGAGTTCAAGATATCCTGTGGAAGAGGGGAGGAAGGATTGTAGGAGCCAGAGGGGTCAAGGACACCATAAAAAAGGCCAGAGAATCACCCCCGGACTTCCTTCTGGACAAGAGCTCCCATCCTGCCCCAGACTTCCTGTCTGGGCGAGAGACCCCCAGCAGACCCTGCAATCTCCACGCCCTGCCCCCACACTCATCCACCTGAGACCCCAGCCACTTCCTGAGACTTAGAGACCAGCCCCCTGCTCCTATCCTGCCCCAGACTTCCCTTCTGGACAAGAGGTAAGTGCCTGGGCTCAGCCTAGATCCCATCCCTGGGCACCAGCCACTTCGAGGTAGACCTGCCCAACTTGGCCTCAGGTTCTGGCCACTGAGTAGGTTCCCTTGTAGCCCTACTGGAAAGGCTCCCCTTCTCCAAGACCCCCGGCAGACCCTGCAATCTCCACGCCCTGCCCCCACGCCCATCTGCCCGAGACCCCAGCCACTTACTGAGACTTAGAGACCAGCCCCCAGCGCCCATCCTGCCCCGGACTTCCCATCTGGACAAGACCTACCATCCTGCCCCGGTCTTCCTGTCTGGACAAGAGCTCCCCTCCTGTCCCGGACTTCCCTTCTGGACAAGAGCTCCCATCCAGCCCTGAACTTCCCATCTGGACAAGAGAGCTCCCATCTGGACAAGAGAGAGAGACTTCCTGAATCTGTCAGCTCTGTCTGGACCAAGTGCACTGAAAAGACCAAGAACGAACCACAAGGAGATGGGCAGACGTCAAGGCAGAAGTACATACAACAAAATGAAGAACAATACAGCATCACCAGAACCTAACCCTCCTCCAACATCTAGACCTGAACATCAAAAATTGGAAGAAGCAGAAGAAAACAGCCTTATGAATAACATCATGAAGAAAATAGAGGCTTATATAGAGGAAAACACAAACAAAAAATGGGAAAAATGCTATTAAAAAACTAGAGGAAAGGACAAATAAAGCAGAAGAAAACAATAAAGCCCTGGAAGAAAACAATAAAGCCCTGAAAGAAAAATCATGAAAAAGCAATGAAATAGATGAAGGAAACAGTCCAAGACCTGAAAAGAGAAATAGAAAAAATGAAGAAGACACAAACAGAGGGAATGCTGGAAATAGAAAATCTGAGTAAACGATCGGGAACTTCAGATGCAAGTATAACCAACAGAATGCAAGAGATGGAAGAGAGGATCTCTGGCATTGAAGATATAGTAGAAGAAATAGATTAATCAGTCAAAGAAAACACTAAAGCCAACAAAGACATGACTCAAAATGTCCAAGAAATTTGGGACACCATGAAAAGACCAAACATATGAATAATAGGGATAGAAGAAGAAGAAGAAGAATACCAACTCAAAGGCACAGAAAATATATTCAACAAGATCATAGAAGAAAACTTTCCCAACTTAAAGAAGGAAATGCCTATGAACACCAAAAAACCTATAGAACACCAAACAGACTAGACCTCCCAAAAAAGTCTCCTCTCCACATAATAATTAAACAACTAAATGTACAGAATAAAAAAGAATATTAAGAGCAGCTAAGGAAAAAGGCCAAGTGACTTAAAAAGGCAAACCCATCAGAATAACACCCGATTTCTCAATGGAGATTTTGAAAGCCAGAAGGACCTGGACAGATGTAATGCAGACACTAAGAGACCATGGATGCCAGCCTAGACTAATATACTAATATACCCAGCAAAACTTTCAATCATAGACAGAGTGAACAAGACATTCCAAGACAAAGCCAGATTTAAACAATACATATCTACAAACCCAGCCCTACAGAAATGACTAGAAAGAAAATTTGAACCTAAGGAAGTCAGATACACCCTCGAAAACACAGGCAATAGATAAAGCCACAGCAGTAAACCCCAAAGAAGAGAAGTACACACACACTACCACCAAAAATAACAGGAATGAACAATCACTGGTCATTAATATCCCTTAATACCAAAGGACTTAATTCACCTATTAAAAGACATAGGCTTACAGAATGGATACAAAAGCAGGACCCATCTTTCTGCTGCATACAAGAAGCACACCTCAAATTCAAAGATAGACACTACCTAAGAATAAAAGGCTGGGAAAAGACTTTCCAATCAAACGGTCTTAAGAAACAAGTGGGTGTAGCCATCCTAATATCCAGCAAAATAGACTTCAAACTAAAGTCAATCAAAAGAGATCAAGAAGGGCATTACATACACATCACAGGAAAGATCCACCAAGATAAAGTTTCAATTCTGAACATTTATGCTCCAAACACAAGGGCACCCATATGTGTAAAAGAAACATTACTAAAGCTTAAACCACATATAAAACCCCACACATTAATAGTGGGAGACTTCAACACCCCACTTTCAACACTGGACAGATCTCCTAAATCAAAACAACAGAGAAATAAAGGACTTAATTGGTGTCATGACTCAAATGGACTTAATCGATATCTACAGAACATTCCATCATAACAAAAAGAATATACCTTCTTCTCAGCAATCCATGGAACCTTCTGTAAAATCGACCACATACTAGGCCATAAAGCAAATCTCAACAGATACAAAACAATTGGAATAACCTCCTGTGTTCTATCAGATCACCATGGTTTAAAGTCAGATTTCAAAACAATAAAAACTACAGAAAACCTACAATCTCATGGAAACTGAATAATGCTCAACTGAATCACCAATGGGTTAAGGAAGAAATAAAGAAAAAAATTAAAAACTTCCTAGAGATCAACGAAAATGAAGACACCACATACACAAACTTATGGGACACTATGAAAGCAGTGCTAAGAGGGAAATTCATAGCACTAAATGCCCACATAAAGAAGTTGGAGAAATCTCACACTAGTGACTTAACAGTACATGTGAAAGCTCTAGAACAAGAAGAAGCAAACTCTCCCAGGAAGAATAGATGCCAGGAAATTAACAAAGTGAGAGCTGAAAACAATAAAATAGAAAAAAAGAGAATAATACAAAAAATTAAAAAAACAAAGATTTGGTTCTTTGAGAAAATCAACAAGATAGACAAGCCCTTATCCAAACCAACCAAAAGACAGAGAAAGAGCATCCAAATTAACAAAATCAGAAATGAAAAGGGGAACATAACAACAGACATTGAGGAAATCCAGAGAATCATCAGGTCATACTTCAAAAACCTCTACTCCATAAAACTGAAAATCTAAAAGAAATGGATAACTTTCTGGATACGTACCACATACCTAAGTTAAATCAAGACCAGATAAACTATTTAAATAGTCCAATAACCCCTAACAAAATAGAAACAGTCATTAAAAGTCTCCCAAGCAAAAAAAAGCCCAGGACCAGATGGTTTCAGCGCAGAATTCTACCAGATCTTCAAAGAAGATTTAATACCAATACTCTGTAAATTGTTCCACACAATAGAAACAGAAGGAACATTACCAAACTCCTTCTATGAGGCTATAATTACCCTGATTCCTAAACCATACCAGGATACAACAAAGAAAGAGAACTACAGACCAATCTCCCTCATGAACATTGATGCAAAAATACTCAATAAAATACTGGCAAACTCCAAGAACACATCAAAACAATTATCCACCATGATCAAGTAGGCTTCATCCCAGGGATGCAAGGGTGGTCCAACATACGAAAGTCCATCAAAGTAATACACCATATAAACAAACTCAAAGAGAAAAACCACATGATTATCTCACTAGAAGCAGAAAAGGCATTTGACAAAATCCTATATCCCTTCATGATAAAGATCTTGGAGCGATCAAGAATATAGGGAACATACGCAAACATAATAACGGCAATTTACAACAAGCCAACAGCCAACATCAAATTAAACGGAGAGAAACTCAAAGCAATTCCACTAAAATCAGGAACGAGGCAAGGCTGCCCGCTCTCCCCATACTTATTCAATATAGTACTTGAAGTTCTAGCCAGAGCAATAAGACAACATAAGGAGATTAAGGGGATACAAATTGGAAAGGAAAAAATCAAGCTTTTCCTATTTGCAGATGACATGACAGTATACTTGAGTGACCCCAAAGATTCAACCAAGGAAAGGATACAGCTTATAAACACCTTCAGCAACATAGCAGGATACAAGATCAACTCAAAAAAATCAGTAGCCATCCTATATACAATTGACAAACAGGCTGAGAAGGAAATTAGAGATACATCACCCTTTACAATAGCCACAAATGACATAAAATACCTTGGGGTAACACTAACCAAGCAAGTGAAGGACCTATATGACAAGAACTTTAAGTCCCTGAAAAAAGAAATTGAAGAAGATGTCAGAAAATGGAAAGATCTCCCATGCTCATGGATAGGTAGGACTAACATAGTAAAAATGGCAATTTTACCAAAAGCAATCTACAGATTTAAAGCAATCCCCATCAAAATACCAACACAATTCTTCACAGACCTGGAAAGAATAATACTCAACTTCAAATGGAAAAACAAAAAACCCAGGATAGCCAAAAGAATCCTGTACAATAAAACAACCTCTGGAGGCATCACGACCCCTTACTTCAAGCTCTACTATAGAGCTACAGTAATAAAAACAACTTGCTACTGGCATAAAAACTGACATGTGGACCAATGGAATCGAATTGAAGACCCTGACATTAATCCGCACACCTATGAACATATAATTTTTGACAAAGAAGCCAAAAGTGTACAATGGAAAAAAGAAAGCATCTTCAACAAATGGTGGTGCCATAACTGGATATCAACGTGTAGAAGGCTGCAAAGAGATCCATATCTGTCACTGTGCACAAAACTTAAGTCCAAGTGGATCAAAGACCTCAACATAAATCCAGCTACTCTGAACCTGCTAGAAGAGAAAATAGGAAGTAGTCTTGAACTCATTGGCATAAGAGATCACTTCCTAAATATAACACCAGTAGCTCAGGCACTGAGAAAACAATCAATCAATGGGACCTCTTGAAACTGAGAAGCTTTTGTAGAGCAAAGGATATGGTCAACAAGGCAAAGTGACAGCCTACAGAGTGGGAAAAGGTCTTCACCAACCCCATACCTGACAGAGGACTGATATCCAGAATATATAAGGAACTCAAAAAATTAGACATTAAAATGCCCAAAAGTCCAATAAAGAAATGGGCTATAGAACTAAACAGAGAATTCTCAACAGAGGAAACTCAAAGGGATGAAAGACATTTAAGGAATTGCTCAACATCCCTAATTATCAGGAAATGCAAATCAAAACAACTCTGAGATACCACCTTATGCCTGTCAGAATGGCTAAGATCAAAAACACTGAAGACACCTTATGCTGGAGAGGATGTGGAGCTAGGGGAACTTTCCTCCACTGCTGGTGGGAATGCAAGCTTGTAAAACCACTTTGGAAATCAATATGGCCCTTTCTTAGAAAATTGGGAATCAATCTCCCCCAAGATGCAGCTATACCACTCTTGGGCATATACCCAAGAATTGCTCAATCATACCACAAGGGCACTTGCTCAGCTATGTTCATATCAGCATTGTTTGTAATTGCCAGAACCTGGAAACAACCTAGATGCCCTTCAACTGAAGAATGGATAAATATAATGTGGTACATATACACATGGAATACTACTTAGCAGAGAAAAAAAATGACATCATGAGGTTTGCAGGCAAATGGATGTATCTAGAAAAAATCATCCTGAGTGAGGTAACCCAGACTCAGAAAGACAAACATGGTATGTA
Organism: Peromyscus eremicus; assembly: GCF_949786415.1. Taxonomy (NCBI): domain Eukaryota; kingdom Metazoa; phylum Chordata; class Mammalia; order Rodentia; family Cricetidae; genus Peromyscus; species Peromyscus eremicus. The sequence continues at coordinate 9,021,948 of NC_081435.1, forward strand.
CTCACTCATAGGAGGATACTACATGTGGAACAAGGATGACTGGACTGCTACTCACATCACCAGGGAGGCTACCTAGAAAACAGGACCCAAAGAAAGACATGGGGATCACCCAATGACGAGAAATGGATGAGATCTACATGAAGAGCCTGGACATGAATGGGGGTAATGAAGGGCGAGGGTCAAGGGAAAGAGAGCTTGGGGGAGCGGGAGATCCCAGCTGGATCAAGAGCAGAGAGGGAGAACAAGGAATAGGAGACCATGGTAAATGAAGACCACATGAGAATAGGAAGAAGCAAAGTGCTAGAGAGGCCCACAGAAATCCACAAAGATATACCCACAATATACTCCTGGTAATGGTTGAGAGACAGCCCAAACTGACCTACTCTGGTGATAGGATGGCCAAACACCCTAATTGTTGTGCTAGAAACCCCATTCAATGACTGAGGGAACTGGATGCAGAGATCCATGGCTAGGCCCTGGATGGAACTCTGGGAGTCCAATTGGCAAGAAAGAGGAGGGTTTATATGAGCGAGAATTGTTGAGACCAAGGTTGGATAAAGCACAGGGACAAATAGCCAAATGAATGGAAACACATGAACTATGAACCAATGGTTGAGGGGCCCCCAACTGGATCAGGCCCTCTGAATAAGTGAGACAATTGATTGGCTTGATCTGTTTGGGAGGCATCCAGGCAATGGGACCGGGTCCTGTGCTCAGTGCATGAGTTGGCTGTTGGAAACATGGTGCTTATGCAGGGACGCTTGACTCAGCCTGTGAGGAGGGGACTGGACCTGCCTGGACTGAGTCTACCAGGTTGATCTCAATCCTAGGGTGAGGCTTTGCCCTGGAGGAAGTGGGAATAGGGGGTGGGCTGGGGGAAAGGGGAGGGGGCAGGAGGGGGGAGAACAAAGGAATCTGTGGCTGACATGTAAAGCTAAATTATATTGTAAAATAAAATAATAATAAAAAAAAGTCTAGAGAATCATCTAATCTGTGCTCATAGGGGCTCACCGAGACAGAACCAACAATCAGGGAGACTGCATGAGACTGACCTAGTCCCTTTGTGTATATGTCACAGTTGTGTAGCTTGGTCTCTGTGTGGGACTCCTAACAGTGAGAAAGGGGCTATCTTTGACTTATCTCTGACTCTTTTGCTTTCTTTTTGGACCTTTTCCCTCATACTGGGTTGTTATGAGATGTCTTTCTGTATGCTGTGAATATGTGTTGCTCTGATGGGTTGATAAATAAAACTGCATTTGTCTATGGCAAGGCAACTTAGAGGCAGGTGGGAAATCCAAGCAAAAAGACAGAGAGAAGAAAAGAGAAGAAGAGAGAATCCAGCTGACGCCTGAAGGAGAAGCAAGATGACAGCCAACCAGTAACACCACAGCCATGTGGCAAAACATAGATTAATAGAAATAGGTTAATTTAAGATGAAAGATCTAGCTAGCAAGAAGCCTGCCAAGGGTCATATAGTTGGTAATTAATATAAGCCTCTGAATGGTTATCTTATAAGCAGCCAAGGGATGATGGGGCTGGGTGGGACCAGAGAAATCTTCCAGCTACATTTGGCACCCAATGTGTTGGCTTGAGTTTCCACCTAAAACCTGAGAGAACTTAATAAGAGATTCTAAAACAGAGCCAAAATCAACTTTTTACTTCATGTCTCATGTGGGCTGTGGTACAGAAGATGCTACAGTACAGAGATGCTGCAGAGTTCAGGCTTGAGTGCAAAACTGTCTCCAAACTGAGCAGAATGCTGCATGGTGGATTACTCTTACAGATAAAAAGGGTTTATGGGCCAGCTGCATGCTAACTGATGGCAGCATGGACCCCAGAGTTGGTGGAGTAAGCATGACTCTCCTGGGTACCTCTGCCATATTGGGAAGCTGAAGTGGGCAGAGTCAACAGCCAGGGCTGCCACTTCAATCTTAGCCATGCTGAAGTTGACAATGATCATAAAAGGATTATAAGTACACAAAAGACAGATTCAGATGGAATAAATAGTTTACATTATATGTAAAAATATTGTAGGCTTGGAAGAGAGAAGAAAAAGAGGATAGACAGTTATATAAAGAAATAGATAGTTTTAAAAAGTCTTTAAAGAGACAATGAAAGTAATATAAAAAATAAGCCATGTAAAGATGGAAATCACACAGAGTCTGGATTATATTGTCTTTGAAATTTTTAACTGCAAAAAGACATTTCATTGTAAAGGCTACTGAATTAAACCTATATATATGTATGTATCTTGACTTCAAAATTTATATCTAAAGATATGTTGCTTTGGAAAAGAGGTTCTGCTTTTGTTTCCACAGGACATGACAACCGTGGATTGCTTCCAGGCTAATATGGTTTGATCATCCAAGACCCCCTGAAAGGTCTCCAATGACACCATGGCCCAGATGATTCAACATCCAAAATCAGCTTCAAAGCAACTAGCTGAGACAATTCATGCTCATAGACTACTAGAGCCAAGATTAACTATAATTCTTAATTTTCTCAGGATCCCCATAAGATTACCAGCACCCCCAATCAGCAGGAAGTAGTAGGAGAAGCTGTGCTCAAATTCCCAAAATATTGTTTTTGATTATTTTTATTTAAAGGGGGGTTGATTATAAATGCAATCTCTTTCTAAAAAGAAAAGGGGATACTACAGATATGATAGGATGAAATGGTAGATTATTGAATCTTCCTTTAAGGAGCAACAACTTGTTTAAAATATTTTACATTGCTATAGATTTTGGTTCGTTACAACTTTAAAGTTAATTTTGTTATATTTTAATGTATATTTCTACTCTTTTTCAGGTATTATATTTATGCAGCTCATTTAAAATTGTAATACATAATTAAGAAATACAGATTAATAGTCATCTAGGATAATCAAACTTATATTCATGTTAGTTAAGTTTTATATATATATATAAGGATATATTTCAATTAGGTAGGTAATCTCCAAATACTTCAAAGACTTACAGAAAATGGCATTTAAAAAGTTTTAAAAACTTCCTTTCTGGACAATGAAACACATCTGCTCCTGGCAGTACCAATTTACTTCAAGTACGATGATGGGCATCAAAGAAACTCCATATGGATTTTCCTTTCCTTATGGCAAAAGTTGGCCATTTGGGCAAGAAACTGTTCTTGCCTGGACTGCTTGATAAAAAGTTGTATCAACTGGACATGTAGGACCCATGGAAAAATGACCACTAAATTTTGCCAAAACAAGGCAATATGATCCTTCAGCTTCCTGTTTCACAGAGGAGACTGTCAGATATTCTACAGGAAACAGGGAGAAGTGACTAAAAAACTCTAGTCCTATAAGCTGAAGATGGATGCCCCAACATTACAGAGAAACCTTGGATGACTATACAGGCAGCCAGATGTCTGTCATTCTAGATTTTTGGCAGTTGCTTATAATGCATTTCCTGTTTACTTAGGTATTATATTATTCCAAGGTCTTTGATGTAGTTGAAGACTACATAGTTATAATTATGATTTTCCTTGGTTATGATAAAAGATAAATTAGATATGAAACCTTAGACTCACAAATATAGGATAGACAGAATATTTTCTTTAATTTTGTCAAATACAAATAGATTAGATATTATAACTGCAATTCCTGCTTGATAACTGTTCTATTATCTGTATTTACTGTTAAAGTTCAAACTTCCTTTTTTGATTAGACAGAAAGGGGAGAGTGCATTGGGATGTCTTTCTGTATGCTGTGAATATGTGTTGTTCTGACTGGTTGATTAATAAAGCTGCATTGGCCTATGGAAATGCAGGTTAGAGGCAGGTGGAAATTCCAATCAGAGAGATGGAGAGAAGAAAGCAGAGGAGAGAGAAATGCCAGCTGCCACCAAAGGAAAAGCAAGTTGACAGTAGACTGGTAACACCACAGCCACATGGCAAAACATAGATTAATAGAAACGGGTTAATTTAAAATGAAAGTGCTAGCTAGCAAGAAGCCTGCCATAGGTCCTATAGTTGAGACTTAATATAAGCCTCTGAATGATTACTTTAAAAGCAGCTGAGGGACTGCAGGGCCAGGCGGGACCAGAGAAACATTCTGGCTACACTAGCTTGCCTCATCCAGCTTTAATATGAGTGAAACTATCTAGTCTTACTGCTACTTAATATGCTATGTTTAGTTGATATCCATGGGTAGATTGCCATTTTCTAAAGAGAAATGAGGAGAATTAGATGGGGGGGGGAGGGGAAGGAGTGTATATGAATTTCTAAAAGGTCTTATTAATAAAAACAAACCCAGAGCCAGGTATTGGGGTGAATGCTGAAAGATCAGAGAAACAGAACAAGACACAGAACCTGACTTCAACAATTCCTCATCGGATCCTGTTTCCTCAGACTGGAAGCCTCTGAGTCCTCATCAGAATGGATCTCAGCTGAACTGCTGCTAAAAGCCTAAAAGCTTAAAAAGACTATAGTTCTTGGTTTTCATGCCTTATATACCTTTCTGCTTCCTACCATCACTTCTTGGGATTAAAGGTGTTTGTCTTTCCCAAGCAAGACATGAGATCTCAAGTGCTGGGATTAAAGGTGTGTGTCACCATGCCTGGTTGTTTCCAGTGTGGCTTTGAACTCACAGAGATCCAGATGGATCTCTGCCTCCAGAAGGCTAGAATTAAACATGTTTGTGCCACCATTTTTCTGGCCTCTATGTCTATCTAGTGGCTGTTCTGTTCTCTAACCCCAGATAAGTTTATTGGGGTGCACAATATATTAGGGGACACAATATCACCACAGACGAAGGACTGGGAAGACAAGAGGGAGGGGAAACTGCAGTGGGGAATGTATTATTATTATTATTATTATTATTATTATTATTATTATTATTACTATTATCATCATCACCGTCATCATCATCATCATTATTTTAGATGTAGCTAGAATAGAAATATAAATAGCAAATGTTTTAATATTATCATTTCATTTTTTATAAGGACTGAGGAAGGGTTGGTAACTATGCTGGTCCTATTTGAAGAAGATTAATATTCAAAGAATTAAACATGAATGAAATTTTATTGAGAAAAGAGGTCAAGGTAATGGATTCTGGAGCCCTGCATCCGGGGTTTGTATCACTGCATCCATTACTTGCTGTGTGAGTTTAGAGACCTTGGTAGCTCTCAATCCTTCTCTATACAAAATGAATATAGATGGGTAACATATAAAATAGAGTCTGGATATTATAAATTGCACATAGGTGTTTGTCAAATGAACATATGTTGAGAACTGTGACATGTTTACATATATTATATTTTTAGTTAGTCAAAATTTTCTTTGGGAATCATGAATCCCCTCTAATTGGTACTGCAGAGCTGCTCACTTTGGGTATATTTAGTAAATTTTATTAACTTCTAGAATTTTTTTATATCAGGAAGTTTTCAGTATGTACCCTTTAAATCTCATCTAGGTAGTGCTGGGTGTCTGATTTTCATTTAAAACTTCTGAGTGGGCAGCCATCTTTTCCACATCAATACAGAATAATTGGGGTGAGTGGTCAAGATAGTCTAGATAATTAGACTCTGAGTGTGACAAGAAAGGAGTCAATGACAGTGAATATAGATGTGAATATTATGGTTATCTCATCTTCACCAGTTAGAGAAGTGTTGGCTAATTCCTGATCCTCTGGTGAGAATGTCTGAAGCATATATTCTAGATTTTCATCCCCATCTATCATGACTGTCTTAGTATTTCTCACACACACACAAAAGTTAAGGAGTCCCCATTTCAAATGACATCAGTAACAATTTCACAACAGCTGTCACGGCAGTTAAAATATTAGGAGATAGCATTTTTTCTGAAATAATTCACTGTGAGAAGAACATTGGAGAAATAACTGTCTTTTATTGCCTCAGGCATGTTCTCACCAATCCAATTTTAAAGTAGAAACACAACACGGAGCAAGGGGGTAATAACAGCTGTGTTTCAGAAGTAAGGTGAAAATGTTATATACTTTAAAAGGGAGTCTACAGATTAGATATTTTTAAAATTTATTTTTAGAGAGAGATTCAAGGTGAGTGGGACATGAAGAGGAAAAGTGAAGGGAATATGAGAATGTATCAATAGGTGTAAGCCAAGCCACAAAACGAAACATACAGCCATAAAAATCACAAAAAGTAAATAAAATGAGTGGCTGCTTAGATAGAGATATGAAAGATAAATGTCATGCATATAGCACTATTTCTGATTTCATGTAAGGGATGTCTTTATGATTAATAATTTCCAGAATGCTAAAGTAAAGAGAAAGACTACCATAAACTCAGCTCAGTTTCTTGTTTTAAACATGAGAAGAATTTAGGGTTAAATTTGCCCTTTGTGTAGATAGATCACTATCTATTTTGAAGAGTTAAGAGCTGTATTAGTTAGCTGGGTGTGGTAAACCACACCTATAATGCCAGTACTCAGGAAGCAAAGTCAGACAGATCTCTGTGACTTCAAGACCATCTTGGTCTACAGAGTGTGTTTCAGGACAGCCAGGGCTACAAAGAGAAACATTGTCTAGAAAAAAAAAAGCAAAAAATGGAAAAAAGAAATATATTAGTTATTTTTCTAGTCCCTGTACCCAGATATTCCCTAAAATATTTTAACAAAAAAATTTTCCTTGGCTCATAATTTTTAGCACACCATTGTAAGAAAGTTATGACTAAAAAGTTCATGATGGCAAGAATACCTGGTTACTCAAATACAGCAGGCAGAAAGCAGGAAATATTACAAGAAAGACCTAGATATTGATTCTATTAAAAACATGCCTCTAGTCACCTACCACCACCACCAATATCCGAAAGACTTTACAACTTCCCAGCATGTGTCTATCACTTGGGGACCATGGTAAACATGTGAGGCTGCAAAAGATATTTCATATTCAAATCTGAACAATCTTAAGATCTGATGATGTGAAGTAGCAAGAGACATTATATTTAGGTAATAAACTTTATAACTTTACCTATATAAACAAAGCAAACCTAGCAAGTATCCCCTTAAAAGGTAATGCTGTTTTAGGGCTAGCCATTTGTGGGATCATCTGTTTCCAGCCTAAACTTTGAAAGTACTGCCTCTAGATGTACTGATCATGGAACCACTTATTTTCTTGTCTTACCACTGTGTCATTATGTAGAGGAACTTGGAAAGGGAGAAAAGTTCCCTTGGTGTCTTTTGGACACTAAACCTCTAATTAAGGTTTCTAGTCACGTTAGATTCTTTATGTACTACACACGCAAACACAACTGCCTTCATCAACATTATGCATAGGAGGCCTAGAATGTAGAAGGATAGAGAAGAGTGAGTAAAGAATGGATGATTAGATATTTTAATTGTGATAATTTGTTTCAGACAAAGACTTGATAGCACATTTAAGGAAGAAAATCTGAAAAAATATTGTCCCTTCCATACTTGGGTAGAACTTTTTCTCTTACCTTGAAAAAACAATACTTAACTTCATATGGAAAAATAAAAACCCAGGATAGCTAAAACAATCCTGTACAATAAAGGAACTTCTGGAGGGATTACTGTGGCATGAATCCTAGTTGGTCTTAATAAAAACCCAGAGCCAGATATTGGGGTAAATGCTGAAAGATCAGAGAGACAAAGAAACAAGTCACAGCCACCTCTCACATGGCCAACTCCTCAGCCAAAAAAAGACCAAGCTTCTGTCTCTATCCTGCCTTATCACTTCCTATCTCCACCCAGCCATATCACTTTCTGTCTCCACCTCTGTAGTGCTGGGATTAAAGGCATGAAATCCCAAGTGCTGGGATCAAAGGCATGTGCCACCAGTGTGTGGCTCTGTTTCTTGTTTAGAGTGGATCAACTTCGTGTAATTCATTTTGGCCCTGAACTCACAGAGATCCTTCTGCCTCTGTCTAATGAGTCCTGGGATTAAAGGTGTGCATCACTGGCTGACCTGTATGGCTAACTAGTGGCTTAACTTCACAGTCTGAACTTCAGCCAAGCTTTTTTTGTTAGATCTCAAACAAAATATCACCACACATCACCATCCCTGACTTCAAGCTCCACTATAGAGCCATAGTCATAAAAACAGGTTGGTATTGGAATAAAATACAGACACATGGATTAATGGAATTGAATTGAAGACCTTGGCATTAAACTGCATACCTATGAACACCTAATTTTTGACAAAGAAGCCAAAACTGTACAGTGGAAAAAATAAAGTATGTTCAACAAATGGTGCTGGCATAACTGGATGTCAACATGTATAAGACTGTAAATATATCCCTATCTATCACCATGCACAAAACTCAAGTCCAAGTGTATCAAAGACCTCGACATAAATCCAGGTACACCGAACCTGATAGAAGAGAAAGTGAGACATAGCCTTGAACACATTGGCACAGGAGTCCACTTCCTAAATATAACACCAGTAGCATAGACACTGAGAGCAACAATCAATAAATGGGACCTCCGGAAATTGAAAAGCTTCTGTAAGGCAAAGAACACCACAAATAAGACAAAATGACAGCCTAAAAAATGGGAAAAGATTGTCAACAACCCCACATATGACAGAGGGCTAATCTCCAAATACATAAAAGGCCTCAAGAATCTTGACATCAAAATACCAAATAATCCAATTAAAAAATAGGGTACATATCTAAACTGAGAATTCTCAACAGAAGAATCTCAAATGGCTGAAAGGCATTTAAGGAATTGCTCAACATCCTTAGTCATCAGGGAAATGCAAAACAAAATGACTCTGAGATACCATCTTACACCTGTCAGAATGGCTAAGATCAAAAGCCCTGATGACAGCCTAGTTGGAAAGGATGTGGAGCAAGGGGAACACTCCTCCACTGGTAGTAGGAGTGCAAACTTGCACAGCCACTTTGGAAATCAGTATAGTGGTTTCTCAGAAAATTGGGAATCAATCTAACTCAAGACCCAGCACTACCACTCTTGGGTATATACCCAAAGGATGCTCAATCACACCACAAGGTCACACTTTTTCATCTATGTTCATAGTAGCATTATTCATAATAGCTAGGACCTGGAAACAACCTAGATCCCCTTCAATGGAAGAATGGATAAAAAAAATGTGATACATTTAACAATGGAGTGTTACTCAGCTGTAAAAACAATGGCATGATAAAATTTGCAGGCAAATGTATGGAATTAGAAAAAATCATTCTGAGTGAGGTAACCCAGACCCAGAGAGACAAGCGTGGTATGTACTCACTGATAAGTGGATACTAGATGCAAAGCAAAGGATAACCAGACCACAATCCACAGCTCCAGAGGAGCTGGGTAACAAGGAAGACCCCAAGAGAGATGCATTGATTGCTCTGGGAAAGGGAAAGAGATGAGATCTTCTGGGTAAACTGGGAGTGGAGAGAGTGGTAAAGGAGAGGGAATGAGGGAATAGAACATGAGGGAATGGGATGGTCATGTTGGGGGAGGGATAGAGTGGGAGAGCAATGAAAGATATTTTGATAGAGCCATTATGGGGATAGGGTGAAAACTGATACCAGTGAAATTCCCAGAATTCCACAAGGATTACCTCAGGTAAGACCCATAGCAATAGTGGAGAGGGTGTTCTGAAATGGCCTTCCCCTGTAATCATATTGGTGACTACCCTAACTGTCATGATAGAACCTTCATTCAGTAACTGATTGAATCAGATGCAGAGACCCACATCCAAACACTAGGCCAAGCTATGGGAGTCCAGTCAGAGAGAAGGAAAAGGGATTATAGGAGCAAGGGGAGTCAAGATTATGAGGGGAAAACCAACAGAAACAAATGAATCAAACTTGTGAAAGCTCGAGGACTAGACATGGACACTAGTCTGACACCTGGGAAGCCTGCATGGGACTGGACTAGGACCTCTGCATGTGGGTAACAGTCTTGTAGCCTGGTCTTTTTTTGGAAGCCCCTGGCAGTGGAACCAGAATCTATCCCTGGTATATGAGCTGGCTTTTAGAACCACATTCCATATGATGGGATGCCTCGCTCAGTTGCAATGGAGTGGGGTGAGGGGTGTGGGGCAGTGATCATGCTAGGCCTTGTTGATTCCATGTTTCTGAGGAGTAGAAGGAGGGGATGGGAGATGTGAGAGAAGTGGGAGGAGGGGAAAGAAGGGGAACTGTGGTTAATATGTAAAATGAATAAAAACTAAATTAATTTAATAAAAAAGGAATTTCCTTGTTATAAATTTGTGTTACATTCTTACACCATATAAAAGGGTGATTATATCTTCCTCCCTCCCCTCCCACTCTGTCCCTGTTCCAGCTTGACCCTCCCATTTTCCTATGTTCTCATCCCCTACTCCTTGCCCTCTACCGCCCCCACACACCCAGTCCACTCATGTAGATCTCATCCACTTCTCCTTCACAGGGTCATCCATGTGTCCCTCCTAGGGTCTTTCCCTGTTAGGGAGCCTCTTTGGAGTTGTAGGTTGCAATTTTAAATGAGTTACATAAACTTAATACCTCAAACAAGAATAGAAATATATATACAGTATAACAAAATTAAGTTTAAATTTGTATCAATAAACTAAAATCTATAGCAATGTAAAACATTTTAAACAAATTGTTACTCTTTAAAAGTAGGTTCATTAATCTACCCTTTCATCCTATCATATCTAAACTATCCCCCTTATTTTTAGAAAGAGATTGTATTTATAATCAACCTGCTTTAAATAAAAATATTGGTTTTTTTCTGTCCCACACCAGAGGGCTCTTCTGATTTGGGACACAAGAATCTCTTAACCATTCTTTTTGAGCAATATGTCTGGATTTAGAGGGGGAGTGACCAATTCCATCTCTAAAGCCAGCTTGGTATATTTGGGGGAATGTGGGGATGCCGGTTGGCTTGGGAAAGACGGCTGGGGTGAGAGGAGGGAGGAGGGAGGATCTGTGGATGGTATTTGAAGTGAGTAGAAAAGTTCTTAATAAAGAAAATGAAAAAAATAAAAATAAAAAATTTTTAAAAAGGGTGACTGTATGTCCCCAAACATAGAAGGAATGACCCTATTTGGAGATGTGGCCTATTGAAGCAAATGTTTCACAAGGGGTATACTATGAGGTTTTGGAAGCTTAAGCTTGTCCCAGTGATACTTTCTCTTCCTCCTGCTTGCAAATCTAGATATAGAATTCTCATGTACTTCTCCAGCACCATGTCTGCCTGCATGAAGCCTTGCTTCTTGCCTTGAACATAATGGTCTAAATCTCTGAACTGTAAAACAGCCCCAATTAAATGTTTTCCTTTACAAGAATTGCCATGGTCATGGTGTCTCTTCACAGCAATAGAAACCCTAATTAAGTTATCAGTTCATTAGTATATTAGCTCATTAAGAATTTTAAATTTAGAGTGCACTGTGTACCTTGTGTATAACCTCTAGTATATTTCCTTACATATATCAGTTATTCATTAAAATTTAATAAATTCGAAAACACAGTTCACTTCTCATCAGAGTTAAATGATATTAAAAAACAAATAAATTATGACATAGATTTTTACCTGTATCTACTGAATATTGAGATATTTTATAATCATATTTTATTTGCATCCATAAAAACTTGTTTTGCAAGGACTAGCAAAGCCTCATTGATCTTCCCAGGGATCTTCAATATGACTGCACTTTCCCTAAACAATTTCACTATTAGCACTTGAACCAGTTAGTTTAAGGTGTTAATCCATGTTAAATTAAAATTAATTTCACTTTGAACTTTTAATACCCCTTGAGACATTGTTAGTAATAAACCCAAGATCATTTCTTAAAGCAAAGTTTGACACAAAATATGAGGAGAAATTATTTGATGTTCAAAGGAAAATAGAAAATAATATAGCATGTTGCACATAAACGGTGATGTTATGAAGGCTGAATTTTTAATGTTTTTAAGCATTATGTGTTCAATGAAAATAGTTATAGCCTGATAATATATTTATATACATCTTAATATTTATTCCTACATCGTCATATAAATCTGAATAATGAAAAATGGCATATAGATAGGAACAGAATTTTAAGTGGGGGAATGCGATGGGACAGTTAGGAGGATAAGGGGTAAAGAAGGAGGGTAATAATGCTAAAGATATTTGAAAAATGTGTATAAGTATTGTGTACTTGGAATTTAATTGATTTTAACTGTAGCTGTCTTATATAGGGGATGGTACTCCCTTGAGAAGGCATGGGTTGCCAAATTAAAAGCCCATTGCCAGGTTTGGAGTATCTCTACTGTCACAGAATTGTTGACGAGGTTGTTCTGAGGCCTTCCAATGTAATACAAGATATGCCCCTTCCTCTTACCCTTGGCTGCTTCCCAGAAACCAGTATAGAAATGCTATTGCACCATAAATTTCATTGACAGGACTGGAAGAAATCAAGCTGCTATTAACAAGGAGTTTTCTGCCTGCAAGCTAGTTTTCATAGTATAGGGATATGTAATGCAGGTTGGTAGGGGAGAAACCTCACCAAAACTCTTTCCCAGTTTTACCTAGCTATTAACTTTATAATCTATGACTGAATTACTGAAGTGGAACCTTAGAACCATATGTGCAATAGTGTGACCATTATCGTGGGGTTAACCAACTACTTCATAGTTGCATTAAAAGTTCCCTCCACTGTAGGGAATAAATGTACCGTACAATTGACTAAGTATCCAATGTTGAAGAGCTTGTGGGCTCCAGAAGTTAAACTAAAACTATTATTTTAAAATTGTGCATAATACCAAACTACTGTCTAAATTCATATAACTTTGTCCATAGATTAATGCAGCTTTCAGGCCACATCAGAGAAAATCCTTTGTACAGTGGACAGGGATCAAAACCAAAACTCTTTGATGCAGTCATAGGCATCATACCTAAGTAAGACTTCTGGTTTCCTCCCTCATTCAGAAGTTTGTACAGTACCTACTGCTACCATGAAACTTAGTATTTCATGCTCTCTTTGGCAATAGAAACTTAACATCCACATCAGAGTAACCAAGAGGAATGGGTGCAACAGTGGTACACATACCTTGGCAGTAACTAACTGCTGTTTAATTGGACTTAAGACCAGCTCAATAGGACAGATACCATGATCTCTACTGGAAATCTGAATGACTAATCAGTGTTAGTGAAACCATGGCTGGAGGAAAGTCTACCACCACTAATTTACTAAACAGCACAATCCCTAACAACCATCTATAAACCTATGCCTTTATACCCACAAATAAGTGCAGACTTCAGCCATCACCATGTAAATACCTCTCAGACAGGGATCACCACAGAAAGTCACAATCAATGAATATTCAGAGATGTGGGTCCCAATCACAATGAGTATGTCTATAATATAGTCCTACACCTAAGGCTCAGAGAACATCATAGAATAGTGGGTGGAAAGACTGCAGGAGCCAGAGGATCAGAACTTTGCTGTGAGATTATCTCTCCTAGAAACAACAAAAGTTATAAATGTAAAATCTCAACAATATGACTGCCCTAATATGATTTGAACAAGGAGGATACAAATGAACATGCCAAAAAGCATGATGAAAAACCCATGAATCTTCAACCTACACAACTATAGGCAACTGATTAAACTGGGAATGGGAGTAGTCCCTTGCCCTCCCCCAGGGGAAGTACACTAATTGGTTTTCCAAATAATCAACCCTAAAACATACATTTAAAAGACATTATATGGAGTTAATAAATTATATTTAAGAACATATATGTATATACAATATAAACATGTATGAAACAATTATTGACGGAAAAAGAGGCCATAAATCTGAAGGAGAGTACAGATGGAAATATGGGAGTGTTTGAATGGAGGAAAGAGAAGGGAAAATGTTGCAATGAAAATGCAATCTCAAAAATACACAAAAAAAGGAAAACTAAACTCACAATTGATCAAAGCAGACAATATTGAGTGTTCAGTCATAAGTGGCAAATCTATTATACAATCTCTCCCTCTATGTCACAGGGATAGTTGTGGAGAAAGGTACAGAAAGTTGTAAGAGTTAGAAATCAGAAGCGACCTTAACAAAATTATGCCATATGTATATGATAGGACATCTGTGTTCATGATTTTGCATAAGTGGGGAATGGCTTCACAAGTTCAGAAGAGGATCAAGCTACCAAAATTCCAGCATGGATAGGTGAAAGTCTCATTAAACCCCACACAGTAGCTAAGGAAATTTTAAAATTTGATGGTGTCTAGGGAAGAGAGACAGTTTTATTTAAGGGTGTAGCCTTTGTTGACTCAACTACAGATAATGGCTTGGCTCCACAACCATGAGTTTATGGTTTAAAAACATAAGGACATTAAATTGGGAAGGGTGAGGCTGTGAGGGGTGGATCTGTGAATAGTTAGAAGAAATAGAATTAGGTAAGAAAGAAGTTGTGCACATGAAGTAATTTGTGGTAAATTATAGATGAGATGTTGAAAGCTAGCAAATTACATTTTTTTTTTACATTCAATCTGTATCTCCTTGACTTATAAGTCAGAATGACTGCCAGGCTATTGGCATGCTGACTGAATTCCTAGACAACATGAGTCTCTCACTATTTTCATCTAATAAGTATATTTAAATTATATTACTATGCATGTAACAAATTATCTTACAATTATTGTAGTTTAGGTGTATAAGGTCCTTCATAAACCCCTGTGTTTGAACAATTCATCCCCAGCTAAGAGTACTGTTTCAAAAGCACCCTGAAATGTAAAATCTGTGGAATTTTAGACTGTTGAGACTCAGTGTAGGGGTGAACTTCAACTTTCATCACGGGGTTTCACTTCCTGTTTACTCTCTGGGTTTGATTGCAGATATATTTGCCAGCCTCATGTTCCCAATCCTGATGCCATAACATCTTCTACCACTCTCTCCACTTGTCACAGCAGAATGATGACCTCCAACTTTAAGCATAAAACCTTCGTTCCTTAAATGCATTTTTCAAGATATTTAGTCATAGCAATGAGAAAAGAAATTAATTCACCCTGATGTATAGACCATATTAACCATTGGTTTTTTTTGTTTTGTTTTTACATTTTTATCATTTGTTGTTTTAGAAGTCCCCTCTCAAATTAGCCTATGAAGACAAAATAAGTTCTCAGTAAACATGTACCATGTCCTGTCTTTGAGATTTGGGCTACGTGGCAATTAGGATACTAACTCAATCACATTTTATAAATTTACTCATATCTATCATTATTCACATATATCTATTGTCTCTTTACATCTGATCTTATTTCTAAAAGGAAAGTGGAAAAAATAAGGATTTAGAGTTTAAAATTGTATTAAGGACAATAGGTTTTGGGGAGTAGAGAAAAATGACAACATTTTTATGTTAGATTTTAAGCTTCTTTGTGGAAGTGATAAAAACATTTTAGATGAAGGTAAAGGAAACTGTTACAAAATAGTCAGATTGTACACAGCGTTCCTGAGCTATTAATTTAAAATAATCAGGCCTTGAACCACACTAGTGAGTCATTACAATGAACATTTGCTAGTAAAATTCATAGGACCAAAGGCTATAATATATGACACGCCGAGACCCCCCCATATCAACTAGGATGACTGAGGAGGTATTGGAGAGACAGGAAAGAAGGATAAGTGAAGAGATTTATTCTTTTCTTTTTTGTGTGTGTGGTTTGCTTTGTTCTTGTTTGGTTTTTGTTTTTCTGCTTGCTTACTTTGTTTTGGTTTCTTTTGTGGGGGGGAGCTACAGAGATGAGGGGAGGAGAGATGGAGGGACCAGGAGGTGAGCAGAATTGGGGTGCATGCTGTGAAACTCCCAAAGAATCTATAAAGAAGTTAAATTAAAAAAAAAACAATTTTATTCTACTGGAGTTGTTCCTCAAAACTTTTCTTGGGAGGCAACTGATGAAATACACAACTGTTTCCAATGCAGGGGACAATTGACGATGACATATCCTATTGATAAGGCTATTAGAACATAATGGAAGACAGAGTGGAAAGATTGTGAGAGCCAGAGGGCAAGGACCTCTGATGCTAAACAGAGACTTCTAGACATGACAGGGAAGCTGAACTCATGGACTCTCAACAACATGGCTGCCTAGATGAGACCCAAATATGACCACACAAGCTGACAGGTTAACATACAAGGGAGAATTTCACAGCACTTTAAACAACATGGCTGCCCAGATGAGGCCTAAATGTAACCCATAAGTTGACAGACCAACATACATGGGGAAATTCACAAGTCCCATATCTGAGCTATAGCTTATCAATAGCTGCTGATCTACTGAGAAAACAAGAATCAGTTTTCTCCAGGGAATAAACTTCTGATAGGTTATCTAATCCCAAATGATCAACTCTAAACACAGTTTCATAGGACTGACAATAAATGGCTTCAACAAGGTACAGATGCATACAAACAGACAGCACACACATACACAAAACAGTACATTCAAAAATGCATAAACACACACATTTACATATGTTTAAAGAACAAGACTTCATGAATTTGAGAGAGAGAGAGAGAGAGAGAGAGAGAGAGAGAGAGAGAGAGAGAGAGAGAGAGAGAGAGAGAGAGAGGTAAAGAAGAAAGGAGAGGCCGGGCGGTGGTGGCGCACGCCTTTAATCCCAGCACTCGGGAGGCAGAGCCAGGCGGATCTCTGTGAGTTCAAGGCCAGCCTGGGCTACCAAGTGAGTTCCAGGAAAGGCGCAAAGCTACACAGAGAAACCCTGTCTCGAAAAACCAAAAAAATAAAAATAAAAAAAAAATAAAAATAAAAAAAAAAAGAAGAAAGGAGAATCCTTTAAAATCCTGTAAAAAATATAAATTCTATAGGAAAAGAACTGCTTAATAATGATGAGAAATTTCCCACCTGGTAATTCTAAGTTATTTCTTTATTATTCCTCCACTGTATTGAAAATAGTACCTTTGTGGACCTCAGCCAAATTTTGAACATATTGCTTAAGAAGTATAAACTAGTCTTTAAAATAGTGATTTGCAGCTTCAACTCTTCCAAATGACATAGACTATCTCAACATGTCATTCAGTAATGTGATTATTACTGACATTAATTATTACATTCTAAATTGCCCTTTTAATCATGTCTTAAAAGAAGTAATTATGATTATTTCTGCTCTTTTTCATTTATCTCTTCTTGTTCTATTTGAAGAAGCTGTGACTATATAAAAATTTCAAAAAGCCATCAATAGTCTAATATTTTTAAATCTCTAAAAATATAAATATTCTAAATGTTGAGTATGCTAATTGCCTTTTAACATGGTTCTAGATAATTATTTCATCCCATTGGAGGCCATTATATAATATTATTATAATTTGAAATTTAAAAATTATTTGTAACTGTCAGCACTCTAGAGATGGTAGCCAATGCATGACATGGATTAAAGTCTCTTGCAATAACAAACTTTATTTAGAGCAGTGGTTCTTAACCTTCCTAATGTTACAACCATTTAATACAGTTCTATATATTTTGATGATCCAATCATAAAATTATTTTTGTTGTTACTTTATAACTGTAATTTTGCTACTGTTATAAATCAAAATGCAAATATCTGTGTTTTCCAATGGTCTGAGGTGACCCTTGTGAAAGGGTCCTGCCCCTCTGGTTGAGAACCACTGATTTAGAGCCTCAGACAATTTGTACTTTGAGGGTTAAGAAAGGTCATATGAGTTCAGGCTGTAAACATTCTGAATAACAATAGCAAGGGAGCAGCATGAGTAATCTGGAGCAAACCCATTCTTGTCTGCTATTCTTGAAAGAAGCAAGAAAACACATTCCAGGAACAATCCTGTTTCGAAGAAATTTAGGCCACAAGACTCTTATCCTGTTTATTTGAAGTGTTCTTAAAAACACACAGAATTCTCCTCACACAGTTCCATCTCAGGATTGTGTTTTGAGAAGTAGCAAATAAAACAATGAAAAAAAATGTAATTATTCACCTAGAAATTATGAGGAAATATAAAGCTTTATGACACATACAGCTATTTAGTTTAGGCATGCTGTTGTCTGCCTGTAATCTCAATACATGGGATGCAGAGGCATGGGGATGATGTGCTGTATGATACTTTGTTTGTGTTCTGACAAATAAAACTTGCCTAGAGATCAGAAGCCAGAGCTAGCCACTAGTTAACCATAGAGGCCAGGCAGTTGTGGCACACACCTTTAATCCCAGCACTTGGGAGCAGAAAGCAGTAAGATCAGGAGTTCAAGGCCACTGAACCAGTCTAAAGGGAAACAGAGCCAGGTGGTAGTGGTCCAGGCCTTTAATCCAAGCACAGTCAAGAGGTGGAGACAGGAATATAAGGAGAGTGAAGACAGGATCTTCACTGCCCATTCAGTCTAAGGATTTGTAGAGACAGGACACCCCCCCCCCATTCAGTCTGAGGAGTTATAGAGACAGGATCATCCCCACTTTTGGTCTCAGGATTCATAGAGGTCAGAAGTCTCTAGTAGCTGGTTGCTCTGCTTCACTGATCTTTCAGCTTCCACCCTCAATATCTAACTCTGATTTTATTTGGTAAGACTAAGTAGGATCCCGCTTCATCTGGTGTCCAACTTTTGGGACACAACTTCACCAAAAAGATTGCCTGTGGCTTTGCAGACACTGGTATACATTGGAGCTGCACACAGGGCTCCCACTGGAGTCACCACCTCACTGGCTAGGTTTTCCTTTCTTTTTTTCCTTGAGCCCTCTGAGAGAGTGTGGGATTTTTCTGCAGCAAACTCTACAGGCACTTGGGCTCCAAACACCACCAGAGTTAGCTGCATTAGAATGTTCCCCCATACAGAAGGCTGGCTCTTTGGCTTCTTCTCTCCTGGTGGGGTTTGGGCTTTCCCTGGACCCCCTCCTTGGGCTGCTGCTATACTAGGTAACTGCCTTGACATCTGCTTGAGCTTCTACTATTCTATGTAGCAGTAGTTAGCCTCACACTTCACTGTCATCATCTTCAGCAGATTTAGTGAGACAATTGGGAATTCTTAAAGGGAGAAATTAGTTAAAAAGAGAGAGAAAGAGAGAGTTTTTTCCCACATTAAAAATGGGAAACTCTATTACAATAGAGGGAGTTAGGTATCTGTATGATTATGTAGTACATGGTTTTAAAATGGAACAATTAAATGAAAGGATATTCAACTCAACCAGGATTGACATAATATTAATTATCATTTTGATAATTCTTATTATTGGTTTGATAATTCTTGATTTATCTCTAAAAAAGTTGGTTGGTATGAATGCCAATATACAGGCTTTAGAAAAACTTATTAACACAGATCATAGAGATATTCAGACCCCATACAGAGGAGTTTAAAGGAGAACCAACCTCATCAATACATTAAAATTAGATAGGAATAGCCCAAGGTTTTCAAACAACTAACCTTAATTTATCCAGTCACTTTATAGGCACAGAAGCCAAATGACAAATATCCTCAAGGCTATGAAAGAGCTAACTGGATTCCTATGGAAATGTTAGATTTGAGGAGATTTAAGGAAGCAACAGTCTCATATGATATGTATTCATCTTTTGAGGAGTAGATGTTAAATTCGTTGTCAACTAGTAAGTGAATTGTCCCACAAGACTAGAGAGACTTGGTTACAGCAGTATTGGAACATGGTCCTCAATTACAGTGAAGGACCCAGTAGAAATATGAAGCTAGGACCATTGAACAGCAAAGTAGGGCTAGAGGTATTGAAATCTCCTGAGACCAACTTCTTCAAGAATATGGTTATGTACAAAGACACTCTCTATATAATGACCACACCCTAGCTCTATGCTGTGCAGCAGCTTTGAATTCTTGGAACAGAATTGAAGAAATCTGAAAGAGAACTGAGTCATTTACTGAAGTTATACAGGGCCCAAAAGAAACCTTCCCTATTTTTGTTTTTTTTTAGAAAGATTGACTTCAGCTGCAAATAGAATGATACCAACTTCGGAAGCTAGACAAATAATAATTGAATCATTGGATTCGAAAATGCTAAATCACAAGTAAAAGAATAATTAGGCCTTTAAAGGAAAGATCAGTACCCATAGAGGAATGGATTCCATATACAGTCAATATTGAAACTCATAATCATGATGATATTTGGATAGGAGAAGTGATTTCCAGAGGCTTGAAGAAAAAAATCAAAATGTCAGGTGTTATAATTGTGGCAAACAAGGTCACCAAAAAAAGGTATTGTAGACAGGTGTTTCTAGAAACAATGTTTTTTTCTAAGAATAATCCAAACAGAAAGCCCTTCCCTTCTGGAGTATGCAGAAGGTGTGGCAAAGGCCAATACTGGACCAATGAATGCAGATAAACAAGGAACAGACAGGGTAACCCTTTGTTGTCAGGAAATGCCTTGTAAGCCCCATGTCAAACTTGGTTCAGTCATTACCTGTTACTGGGGGTTTTCCTCTCCAGAGCAACTAAAACATTAGATTTGAACAAGAGAGAACTCTTGATTGCAAGAGGTGATAGTTCATCAAACAGAATGATCACTCAATCTAAACTAACTTATTAGATTAACAAATGCTTTTCATTTGACCAGATATAACTAGTCAAAAGACAAACTCTCCAAAGTTAGGCTTGGGGTAGGGTTTTGATTGTGTCTTTTCAGGAGAATGAAGATATCCAACTAAGGAATTTGAATACCGCTGGACAAATGAGACATTTAAAGGAAAAGGATAAATCATCCAGAGAGAAATTTCCAAGATAAAGTATAAATTGGCTTATTGGTGTATCACATCTCCAATAGGATAAAATGTAGTGAGTAGCTGTTCCAGCTTTGACCTGGAAGTACTACCACCAGTGAGGCTTCTAGTAACTGTCATGCCTACCTATGACTGGCCCCTGGGGCAGGGCCAAGATGAGAGCCCTTAAGACCTGAGATCCAGATGTGCCAGCTCTCTTGGTTCTTGGTGATCCTGGATTCTGGATGGTCAACAGAGTGAGGTTCTCCAGAGAATCCAGCTTGACTGTACCTCACCTCTCCTGGATCCTGTAATCAACCCCCTCACTAGCTGTAAGTTACTCCCTAAAATAAACCTCCTTTTTGGCTATGTGGAGTTGCCTTAATAAATCCTCCAATAATAAAATTTCATAAATCTTCCCAAATGTTTTTCTCATTATTCTCTATAGAAACACAATGCAAATGGTTTTTTTTGTAGTCCCAGTTCAATTAAAAATGAAAGCTGACTTTCGAGTTGGAGCATGGCTCTCTCCTTCTCTAAACCCAAGCATGTTGTTAAAGTAAAATAAAAAATCTCTGTCTCATTTCAGAAGAGCCACCTGATATTGGACAGAAACAAACCAAAATTAAGTCCCTACTGTATTTCTACTAATCTAATAATCCCTTGGTTTTATTTTGATTCTTTAAAACTTTTCTTAAGGTGTAAATATTATATAAAAATTTATAGGATTAATATACACATATATATTAAATTTTTGTCATTATATTAATGGTCATATAGAGTACTAATTCTAGATAGAGGCTTCATCTAAGCTTCCCGTACATGATTTTGGGTTTGAGTCTATATCAGGTAACTGGGAATTAAAATTTTGTACTCAGGATGAATATAAGAAATTATGGTCATTTAACCACTTTGAGATCTGCTGTATATGACATTTAGATATTTAAGTTTTTTGTAGTGAACTATGACCATGCCTACCAGTGAAATTTTAAGTCTCTAAAAGGAGAATGGGGTCCCATAATGACAGTTCTACCTGGACTAAGTTATCACCACTAAGCTGACAAATACCACCTAAAGATTGGCATTGGACTACAAACTGCTCAGGACAATTTCAAAGTGGCTGGCTGAGATGATTGAGCCTCTCAGATTACTCTAGCCAGGACTTGATACAGGCCTTGCACTTTCCCACTACACAACTAGACAACAAATCATTAAGCTATCTCTCACAGGACTAAACAATTAACCCAGGTTTTTTAGGGTTCCCTAAAGATTCTGTCACCCCCAGAAGCAAAAAGAAATTTTAAGAACAATACCCACATTCCCAAGAGGTGGGGTAGTTGGTATTTTGTCCTTTAGTTTTCAATGTATTGTACTTATACAGCTTATCTAACAATGTAATATAAATTTTTAGTCCTTGAAAGTTATTACAAACTATTTAGGATAATAAAGAAATGCAGGTAAATCAACTATTACAATCAAATTCATAGTCATGTATAGTTAGAAATTTTCCTTTGGCCCAAACACACAGAGGCTTATATTACTTACAAACTGTATGGCCTAATGGCTCAGGCTTCTTGTTAGCTAGCTCTTATATCTTAAATTAACCTATTTCTATTAATCTATGTTTTGCCACATGTTTAGTGGCTTACTGGTCTGCTGACATGTTGTTCCTTGGGCAGCAGGCTGGCGTCTCTCTCACTATGACTTCTTCTTTCTGTATATCTACCTGGATTTCCTGCCTGCCTCTAAAATGCTTTGCCATAGGCCAATGCAGTTTTATTTATCAACCAATCAAAGCAACACATATTCACAGCATATAGAAAAACATCCCACAGCAGTCATGTTAGATATGTTTTCAAGGTCAAACAGAAATATAGTTTAGATAGACAAGTGGTCTTCAGAGATCTATATAATATTCTATTTAAGATGTTTTAATAATGTAAAGTACATTTCTTCATGATAATGAGACATGTCTGCTCCTGCAGCACCAATCCACTTCAAAGAATATGATGGGCATCAAAGAAACTCCATATGGAGTTTGCTTTCTTTGTGGCAAATGTTAGTCACTGGGCAAGAAACTGCTCCTGCCTTGACTACTGACAGTATGCTATCCAAATTGGACAAGCAGGAAAGAAAAGAAAGTGACTGTCAAACTTTGCCAAGACAAGGTGGGAGAGTCCTTCAAAAATCCTGCTTCACAGAAAAGTCTGTCAGATACACTAGATTTGTAGGACAAAGATGGATACCCCAACACAGCAGAGAAACCTTGGGTGACTTTCCAGGCAGTCAGCAGTTTCTGTCATTTATTGTTTTTGGAAGTCTTTTGCTCTATACTTCCTGTTTATTCAAATAATATTATATCCTTTTCAGGTCTCTGATGGAGTTGAAGACTAGAAAGCTATAGTTTTCTTTTTTAACAAATTCAGAAAAGAAACTCACAAAAGAGGTTTAAAGTGTATAAGGTTGGAAGACATAAAAAGATAGCTTTGGGGTGGTAAAACAGGTTCAGATAGAAATGAATTAGTACAACACTTTAGACTCACCAAGATAGGATAGATAATGGAGTATTTTCTCTGAATTTGTCAAGTGCTAATGGACTAGACATTGTAAATGTAATTATTGCCTGCATTTATTTGTACATAGTTATTATACTTATTGTATATAGTTTTTTCTTATGTTAGTTAAAAACCTTTGTTTTTTGTTTAGACAAAAGGGAAAAATGTATGATATTTGTTTGTGTTCTAACAAGTAAAGCTTGCCTAGAGATCAGAGGGTGGAGCTAGCCGCTAGTTAACCATATTGGCCAGGAGTAGTGACACACACCTTTAACTCCAGCACTTGGATGGAGGCAGCAGTAAGATCAGGAGTTCAGGGCCACCCTGGGTTAGAAGAGATTGGACCAGTCTAAAAGAGAAACAGAAATGGGAGGTGGTGGTGCATGACTTTAATCCCAGCACAATCAGAAATGGAGATGGGAATATAAGGTGGGTAGAGGCAAGATCTCAGCCCCCATTTGGTCTGAGGATTCGACGAGGTAAGAAGTTTGTAGTGGCTGCTTCTCTTGCTTCTCACACTTTCAGCTTTCACCCTGGATATCTGACTACAGGTTTTTATTGTTAAGGCTAATTAGGATCATGCTTCAATGATGAGTTTTAAGCTTGGGGCTACACAGTGAAAAATTGTTAAAATTCAGAAAAGAAAAGAAAATCCAAAGAAGAAATAAACCAAGGGAAGGAGGGAGGGAAGGAAGGAAGGAAGGAAGGAAGGAAGGAAGGAAGGAAGGAAGGAAGCGAGGAAGGAAGAAGAAAGAAAGAAAGAAAAGAAAGAAAGAAAGAAAGAAAGAAAGAAAGAAAGAAAGAAAGAAAGAAAAGAAGGAAGAAGGAAAGAAAGGGGCAGGAAAAGAGAGAGAGAGAGAGAGAGAGAGAGAGAGACAGAGAGAGAGAGAGAGAGAGAGAGAGAGAGAGAGAGAGAGAGAAAACATTCAGGTCATCAAAAACTTTTCTTCTAGAGATTTATTTATTATGTATGCATGTATCCCTGCAGGTCAGAAGAGGGCACTAGATTTCATGACAGATGATTGTGAACCCCAGTGTGGTTTCTGGGAATTGAACTCAGGACCACTTGGAAGAACAGCCAGTGCTCTTAAACTCTGAGCCATCTCTCCAGCCCAAACCAATAACTTCTTCATATACAATATTTATAGGTACTTGATTATGGTGGTATTTTATTTGTATTAAAATGTTATTTGTATGTTAATAAATAAAGTTGCCCGGGGTCAGAGCTATTAGCAAGCCACAGGAAAGCCGGGCGGTGGTGGTGTATGCTTGTAATCCCAGCACTTGGTAGGCAGAGCTTGGTGTGTTCAGGGATACAGCCAGTATTGGATACACATGCCTTTAATCACAATACCAATCATAGAAAACCTGGAGGCCTATACAGACAGTCCGTGACGAGGTGGTCATGTGGTTGGGTTTACAACCAATGAGAAGGCAGAACAGAAACTCTATATAAGACTTTAACACAGAAAGTAGCTCTGGTTCGGAGAGGTAGGACCACCGCAGGAGGAAGGGTAAGGTTTTAGCTCTTAGCTTTGACCTCTTGGCTTTCTTTTTTGCATTGGTTCTGTGTTTCTTATTTAAAAAGATGGTTGGTTACATCTACACTTGATATTGCCTACAAGTACATATTTAAAATTAGGTTTATCCATGCATAATTATTTGTTCCAAAGAAGATATTTTATATGGACAATAGTTATTATTACATTAAATTGGACTTTTGTATTCACCCTTGTGTGTTATAGACTTCAAAGTTTCTTATACAAAGCACGTTATGCCATCACACAAAAGAGATTTTGGCATAATTATTACAAATAGCCAATATAAAATATAAATATACTAAAATGAATATGTTATATAAAACATTTGAAGCAAACAATGCTCCAATTGTATTTTCTTTCTAATAATGACTAAGAAAAACATCATCAAATTAAGAATCATAGAGTTTGGTATGAGACTGTATCTGCTAGCACTGTCAGAAGCTATATCCATAAAGTCTCATCAACATGACTGTCCAAATGTGAGCTGAACAAGGGCAACAGCAGATATGCGAGTGGATGGGAAAGTTGAGGACTCAACCATACACAAAGAACTAAAGGCAATAAAGAAATGCTGAGAATGAAGCCGGGCGGTGGTGGCGCACGCCTTTAATCCCAGCACTCGGGAGGCAGAGCCAGGCGGATCTCTGTGAGTTCGAGGCCAGCATGGGCTACCAAGTGAGTTCCAGGAAAGGCACAAAGCTACACAGAGAAACCCTGTCTCGAAAAAAACCAAAAAAAAAAAAAAAAAAAAAAAAAAAAAAAAAAAAGAAATGCTGAGAATGGGAATATAGTCTTCCCCAGGAAAAAACACACAGACTGGCTATACTACAATGGTCATCCCTGAAAATATACACATAAATAACAATACATACACTGAGAGGGCTGTATTTATGCATTTATGAATATATGTATTTACATGTAACAATTCATGAAAAAAAGAGACCATAAAGGAGTATATAGGAAGGTTTGGAAAGAGGAAAGGGAAAAATAATATAATTAAACTATAATCTCTCAAAATAAAAGAAACTTAAAAGGCTCGCACTTTCTCTAACATTTTGAATTCCAAATCTAGATTATACTGTCACAGGTACATTTGCAGAGTAATTTATCTGTGATGTTTGTATTTAATAATTAAAATTAAGCTTGGATCAAAGACAAAAATCTTGTTCTGAAAGGATTACAATATAAGGGAAATCAGTTGTTTAATCAATGTACTTCTCTGACTTGTTTTCAGTGTTTATTACTTCTTTATAAGGTTGGCTAAAAATTTATAGGAATGAGAATGCAATTCAAGTTCCTATAGCTAGATTTAGAATCCTGTAATTTTCTACATAATACAATTCACCCATGAAACTTAATTATGAGTTTCACAGCATTAATTGAAAAACTGTACACATAGAACACTATTAAAAGATCCACATAGGTGGGAGTCTTTCATGTGAGAGGTGATAAAATATTTGTTTGAACTAACCATGTGGAATAGACCAATATTTTAATAATTCATTTACTTGTTGAGTGGCAAAGATATGTATTTTGATCCTACCAACTACTTAGTCTTATGACTTTTGATTCACCACCCAGTATTGTGGTTTCTGCTTTACAGAATTACAAATCCAAGTTAAAACTCATTATCTAACATATAAACCATGAAACAGATCAAGCACAGTTTGCAATAATGGCAAAATATAATAATAAAATAAGTAATTCATTTAACCTAATGTAATATTAAAAATTGTGCATTACGAAAAAATGATGATCCTGTGGATCCCATAGTTCACCAAAACCAGCCTTGATCCCCCCTGGTTGTTGCTGTGTCCCAGTCCCCAACTCAGCCAGAAATACCTTGCTCAACTACAGGCCATGTCTGCCAGAAGATCAAGTAGGTTGCCCAAACACCTCTCCACTCTCTCTGCTTCCCCAGAACTAATCTTCAGTGCTGTCCCTAGTGCTGCAGCAGAATACGAGCTATGGTTTCCATTCTCCAATGTCCCTGCCCTTCACGAATCCCACAGACAAACCCCCTCTTCTTCCACCAGCCTCCAATACAGCAAGTACTCCCTATGAACACACTAGCCAAGCAGGCCAGTAAAACAAGCAACACACAAATAACACACTCTCTGAAAATCCAAAAGAGAAACAGAAAGCAAGGAAACAAATATTCACTCAACAAAGACAAACCCAGAAACCACCATCTAGACCTATAAACATCCCAAAGCCAGATGTCTAGATACCAGCCTAAGACATAATCAACAATAACCAGGGTAAAATGTCTCTAACAGAGTCTAGCTATTCTATCCCAGAAGTTTCTGAATGTATCAACATAGATGAAGCAGAAGTAAAAGGCCTGAAGACCAACTATATAAAGATGATAGAGGTCCTTAGTGAGGAAATCAATAAAGTCCTTAAAAATTCAGTGAGAAACAAACAAATAATTGGAAAAAATTAACAAATCCCTCAAAGAAAGCCAGGAAAGCATGAACAAACAATCGGAGGAAATGAATTAATCCTTTAAGTAAATCCAAGAAAAAAACAGTAGAAGGAAGAAGAAAAAACTGTTCAACATCTACAGATGGAAATAGAAGCAGTAAAGGAAACACAAAAAGGAGTGATGTAATTAACCATATAAATAAACTGAAAGAAGGAAACCACATGATCATCTCATTAGATGCTGAAAGTCCTTTGACCAAATCCAACACCCCTTTTATGATAAAAGTACTGGAGAGATAAAGAATACAAGGAACATAACTAAACATAATATATGCAATATATAGCAAGCTGACAGTCAAATTAAAAGGAGAAAAACTCAAAGAAATTCCACTAAAATCGGGAATAGGACAAGGTTGTCCACCCTCATCATATCTTCTAATATAGTACTTGATGTTTAAGTTAGAGCAATAAGACAATTAAAGGAGATAAAGTAGATACAAATTAGAAAGGAAGAGCTCAAATATATTTATTTGCAGATGATATAATATTATACATAAGTGATCTAAAACTTCCACAGGGAATTCCTACAGCAGATAAAGCCTTTCAGCAAAGTGGCTGAGAATGAGATTAACTCAAAAAAGTCAGGAGCCCTCATATATACAAATGACAAATGGAGTGAGAAAAGAAACCAGGGAAACAACACCCTTTACAGTAGCATTGAATAACATGATCTGTTTTTGATTAACTTTAACCAAACAAGTGAAAAACCTGCATGATAAAAACTTCAAATTTGGGCTGGAGAGATGGCTTAGAGGTTAAGAGCACTGACTGCTCTTCCAGAGGTCCTGAGTTCAATTCCCAGTACTCACATGGTGGCTCACAACCATCTGTAATGAGATCTGGTGCCCTGTTCTGTATATATAATAAATAAATAAATCTTTAAAAAAAACACTTCAAATTTTTGAAGATGTCAGAAAATGGAAAAATTTCTCATGCCCATGGGTAGGTAGGATTAACATAATACAAACGGCCAACCTAACAAAAGCAATCTATAAATTCAGTACAGTCCTCATGAAAATTCTTATACAATTCTTCACAGACCTAGTGTGGACAACTTCATATGCAAATGAAACAGAAAACCTAGGATAACTAGAAGGATTCTGAATAATGAAAGAACTGCTGAAGTTTCACCATCCCCAATTCCACACTGTACTATAGTAGAAATAAACACAGATAAAAGAACAATAAAACATGGTAGTGGCCTATAACAGACATGTTCATTGATTGGTATAATGTAATCAAAGAACCAGATATAAATTTACACACCTATGGCTACCTGGTTTTGGAAAAAAGAAGCCAGAAATAAACACTAGAAAAAATAAAATATCTTCAACAAATGGTGCTAGTCAAACTGGATGTCTTTATCTAGAAGAATGCAAACAGTACCATATTTTTCCCCTTACATAAAACTCAAGATAAAGTAGACTAAGGACCTCAGCATACATCCAGACACAATGAACTTATTAGATGAGAAAAATAAGTTATAGCCTTGAATTAATTGACAAAAGAGATTTTTTTTAAACAAAACACTGATAGAACAGGCACTAAAATAAAAAATTAATAAATAGGACTTCAGTAAACTTAAAAGCTTCTGTAAAGCAAAGGACACCATCATTTAAACAATGAAATAGCCTACAGAATAAGAAAATATTTTCACCAACTCAACATCTGAGAGAGAACTTATATCTAAAATATATCAAGAACATCAACAAACCAAATAATCCAATTAAAAAATGGAGTACAGATCTAAACAGAGAATTCTCAGTAGAGGAGTCTCAAATGGCCAAGAGACAATAAAATATTTAACACTGTTAGCCATCATGGAAATACAAATCAAAACTGCTTTGATATTCCATCTCACACCTGTCATTATGGCTAAGATTAATGATTCAAGTGACTGCTCATGTTGGTGAGGATGTAGAGCAAGCAAAACACTCCTTCACTGCTGATGAGTGTGCAAACTTATATAGCTACTATGGAAAACAGTATTCTACGACTTCAGAAAATTGGGCAACAATCTACCTCAAGACCCAGTTATACCACTCTTGAGCATATACCGAAAGGATGATCCATCCTACTACAAGGACACTTGCTCAACTATGTTCATTGAAACTTTATTCATAATAGCTAGAAACTAGAAACAACTTAGATGTCCATCAACCAAAGAATGGATAAGGAAAATGTAGAACATTTTCACAATGAAGTATTACTCAGGTATTAAGAAAATGAATCATGAAATTTTCAGGCAAATGAATGCAACTAGAAAAAAATTATCGCAATCTACAGATTCAATGCAATCCCCATCAAAATACCAACACAATTCTTCACAGACCTGGAAAGAATAATACTCAACTTCATATGGAAAAACAAAAAACCCAGGATAGCCAAAAGAATCCTGTACAATAAAACAACCTCTGGAGGCATCACGATCCCTGACTTCAAGCTGTACTATAGAGCTACAGTAATAAAAACAGCTTGGTACTGGCATAAAAACCAACATGTGGACCAATGGAATTGAATTGAAGACCCTGACGTTAATTCACACACCTATGAACATATAATTTTTGTCAAAGAAGCCAAAAGTGCACAATGGAAAAAAGAAAGCATCTTCAACAAATGGTGCTGGCAAAACTGGATATCAACATGTAGAAGGCTGCAAATAGATCCATATCTATCACCATGCACAAAACTTAAGTCCAAGTGGATCAAAGACCTCAACATAAATCCAGCTACTCTGAACCTGCTAGAAGAGAAAGTAGGAAGTAGTCTTGAACGCATTGGCATAGGAGACCACTTTCTAAATAGAACACCAGTAGCACAGATACTGAGAGAAACAATCAATCAATGGGACCTCTTGAAACTGAGAAGCTTTTGTAGGGCAAAGGATACGGTCAACAAAGCAAAGCGACAGCCTACAGAATGGGAAAAGATCTTCACCAATCCCACATCTGACAGAGGACTGATATCCAGAATATATAAGGAACTCAAGAAATTAGACATCAAAATGCCCAACAGTCCAATTAAGAAATGGACTATAGAACTAAACAGAGAATTCTCAACAGAGGAAACTCAAAGGGCTGAAAGACATTTAAGGAATTGCTCAACATCCCTAATTATCAGGAAATGCAAATCAAAACAACTCTGAGATACCACCTTATGCCTGTCAGAATGGCTAAGATCAAAAACACTGAAGACACCTTATGCTGGAGAGGATGTGGAGCTAGGGGAACTCTCCTCCACTGCTGGTGGGAATGCAAGCTTGTACAACCACTTTGGAAATCAATATGGCGATTTCTTAGAAAATTGGGAATCCATCTCCCCCAAGATCCAGCTATACCACTCTTGGGCATATACCCAAGGAATGCTCAACCACACCACAAGAGCACTTGTTCAGCTATGTTCATATCAGCGTTGTTTGTAATAGCCAGAACATGGAAACAACCTAGATGCCCTTCAACTGAAGAATGGATAAACAAAATGTGGTACATATACACAACGGAATACTACTCAGCAGAGAAAAACAAGGACATCATGAGGTTTGCAGACAAATGGATGGACCTAGAAAAAATCATCCTGAGTGAGGTATCCCAGACTCAGAAAGACAAACATGGTATGTACTCACTCATAACAGGATACTAGATGTGGAACAAGGATGACTGGACTGCTACTCACATCACCAGGGAGGCTACCTGGAAAACAGGACCCCAAAAAAGACACAGGGATCGCCCAATGACAGAGAAATGGAATGAGATCTACATGAACAGCCTGGACATGAGTGGGGGTAGTGAAGGGCGAGGGTTGAGGGAAAGAGAGCTTGGGTGAGTGGGAGATCCCAGCTGGATCAACAACAGAGAGGGAGAACAAGGAATAGGAGACCATGGTAAATGAAGACCACATGAGAATAGGAAGAAACAAAGTACTAGAGAGGCCCACAGAAATCCACAAAGATACCCCCACAACAGACTGCTGGCAATGGTCGAGAGACAGTCCAAATTGACCTACTCTGGTGATGGGATGGCCAAACACCCTAATTGTTGTGCTAGAAACCTCATCCAACTACTGAGGGATCTGGATGCAGAGATCCATGACTAGGCCCCAGGTGGATCTCTGGGAGTCCAATTAGCGAGAATGAGGAGGGTTTATATGAGAGAGAATTGTTGAGACCAAGGTCGGATAAAGCACAGAGACAAATAGCCAAACAAACGGAAACACATGAAATATGAACCAATGGCTGAGAGGTCACCAACTGGATCAGGCCCTCTGAGTGGGTGAGACAGTTGATTGGCCTGATCTGTTTGGGAGGCATCCAGGCAGTGGCACCGGGTCCTGTGCTCATTGCATGAGTCGGCTGTTTGAAACCTGGGGCCTATGCAGGGTCCCTTGGCTCAGCCTGGGAGGAGGGGACTGGACCTACCTGGACTGAGTCCACCAGGTTGATCTCAGTTTGTGAGGAAGGCTTTACCCTGGAGAAGATTGGAATGGGGGGCGGGCTGGGGGGAAGGTGAGGGGGGCGGGAGGGGGGAGAACAAGGGAATCTGTGCCTGTATGTAGAACTTAATTGCATTGCAAAATAAAAATTTAAAAAAAAAAGAAAAAAATTATCCTGCATGAAGTAACCCATACCCCCAAAACAAATATAGCATGTATTCACTTATAAGTGGACATTAACTGTTAAGTAAATGGTAATAAAACTACAGTCCAAGAACCCAGAAAGATCAAGTAAAGAGAAGGGCTCTAGGGTGGAAGTATGGATCTCCCTGGAAAGGGGAAATAGAAGAGATTTTGTGGGTGGACTGGAACCATGTAAGGGCAGGGGAAGGAAGAATTGGGTGTGGTGGGAATGGGATGGATAAATAGAGTTTGGGAAGAGATCACTTTAATTGGTGGGGAGGGGGTACTTGGGAGTAGTGTGAAAACTTAGTGCAGTGGAAACTTCCTGGAATCATTGAGGGTGATCCCAGTGAAGACTCCTAATAACGGAGGATACAAAGTCTGGACTGACCAGTTCTTGCTTCCAGTGGCAGGACTGGTTAGCATTTGGTTGAGTTGTTGGCTGAGAGGGTTCCAGTGGAGATTCTCAAACAACCCAAGCTGATGCTAGGACAAAATGTTGCTCTCTGAAAACGGACAGCAGGGACCCATTGCTGAGGATAACATCCACAAAGCTCATTGAACACGGAGAAATCTAGCAGGTACCTCTATGGAGCCTTCACCCAGACATTCTACTCTCTTTGTAGAGTCCAAAAGCTACTCTACAGGCTATGGACAAAGAAATCTGGACACCAATCTGATCAGAAAACCCTTGACCTATAATCTTTCCAGTTTGCAAGATGTGCTGCAGCAATGGTGACACAGAACTTTTGGATGCGGTCAAACAATGTCGGATTCAACAGGAGGCCCGTGCCAGGTGAGGGAACCCATATTGGACACTACCTGAATGCCAGGAACCAGAGACTGGATAGCCCAGATACCTAAAGTAGAACCAAATATGACTGACAAAAGAAATTCTGAGATGATTTCTAATGATATTCTACTATACTCATGGATTGGTGCCTTGTCTTCCAGTTGTCAACAGAAAGGCTTCCTCTGGCAGCAGATGGGAACAGGCACAGAGAAGCACAGCCAGACATTATGCAGAGAGAGAGAGTCTAAATTGGAGGTCTCCATCAGGCCCCTCCCCTCAGAGACGGAGGAACCCCATGGAAGAGGAGGAGGAAAGATTGTAGCATTCAGAGGGGATGGAGGACACCAATAGAACACTGTCCACTAAATCAACTAAGCAGAGCTCATATGGACTCACAGAGACTGAAGTGGCAAGCATGAGACCTGTCTGGTCTGCACCAGGTCCTCTGTGTATATGTTATGACGGTTAGCTTGCTGTTTTTGTGGGACTCTTAATAGTGGGAGCAGGTATGCCTCTGACTTTTGCCTGTCTTGGGACTCTTTTCTCCTGTTGGGTTGCCTTGTCCAACATCAATATGAGGGCTTTTGCCTTGTCTTATTGTATCTTGTTTTGTTGTGTTTGTTATTGATCGTTGAGGACCTGCTCCTTTCTGAAGGAAAATGGAGGAGGCATGTATCTGGGGGAGAGGAAATGTTAGGGGGAGCTGGGAGGATGGAGGAAGGGGAAAATGTGGTGGAGATGGATTGTATGAGAGAGCAATCTACTTTCAATAAAGAAAACATTCCTAAATAAATACATGATGATTTTCAGTGAGGAAAACTCTATTATTTCTTTGAGATTTTAAAAAATACTATATTAGCAGTGCTTTCAAAATACATATATTAAAATTTATAACATAAAATGTTAAAATAATTAGAGCAAATTTTATATAATTAGATCCAATTTGATTAAGAATAATAATGCTTTGGTAATGAAGAGGTCATTAAATGATTAAGAGAGGTTGCTAAGAAAATACAAAGATCCAAATTCAGGCTATAGCAACCATATAATAAGCTGCACATTGCTCTACACATGCTTATAACCTTAATACTATAGGGATTTTGAGAGCAAGATCTCTGGGGCTTGTTGGATGCCAATCTAGCATGGAATATAGACTTCATTAATTACTTCTGAAAAGTGGTAGTAGTTGATTATTTTATCAGTGTAGAAGCTATTTTATAATATTATCTTAATTTATAATTAAAATATTTTATAACAAATAAAAGAACAAAACAAATTTAACTATTCATGTGGGATTATATACAAATACAAATCAAACTATTCCTAATACAATGAACAACTTAATTGAGGCATGCTGTTGCTTGCTCATAATTCCAATATTTGGGGTGCTACCATATGTGAATTATGATTTATACACTTGGGACAGGGAGATCCTGCCTCAAACATACAAGGTAGATAATGATTGAAGAGCATAACCTGTGCCATCCCCATGCCACTGAAGAGGACAGGTACCTATAGGCATACATACATATGCATACAGCACACACATATATAATCCCCCTCTTCCACACAAAAGAAATAAAAATAATATTTATTGGAAGTAATGGAGACAACCACATATATTTTTATCCAATAGAAGGGACAGGTAATTATAATGATAAACTCTACTCATTTTTGACATGTTCAGAAAAGGATGCCTTCCTTCTAGACTGGAAGTCATATTAGGGATGAAACCAGAATTATCCTGAAACTGTGAACAGGTCATATAAGATTGCCAGAAACATTTTAAGAATGGAGACTTATTCACAGACACATGGGTAGCATTTGTGGAATCTGAATTGGAGGAAATAATCTTTCCTGTATCAAGTAGAAATATAAGTGATTCAGAGAGTTTTGCAATAATTGTTTATTCCATGATGTCCTTAATAAATGTTAAAAATAAGTATATTACACAATTTGTGTAACTCTGAAATGTTAACAATTGAGCATATCTAGCTTTGGAGATATTCTCATCGTTAGAAACAATCTGATCTGACTGATGGTCAGGGACTCTCCTAACATGTATAATTCTGATTTCAAAGAAAGAGAGTTGTTACTTTTCAAGAAAGTCAATATTACCATTTTTGCCATTTGGAGTCATATGAATTTTATGACGAGGAGCAATCCAAGAAAACAATGAGTATGTAAAATTTCTCTTATTTTCTCCCAACCCAAGGTACCCATAATTGAAGGAAGTTAGTAAATGGACATTGAGGCTTTCAGTGGAGGGTGGAAAGAACAAAGGTATATAAACGGGAAAAGGGAGTATTTCTGATAATATTCTAAAAACATAAGGGTGAACATAACTAAGCATTTATGCTTTTGCTTACCTCTTTCCAAGATTTCAGGGAGAAATGCATAAATGGAATGCTGTGATTCTAGACAAAGATATTTTTATTCATAATATACTACAACCAGAAAAATTTGTATTATATTTACATATTGTAATATTGTAAATTTTATATTCATTTTGTGAGAAAATGAAATGCGTGTGTATAAACTGATAAAATGTACATTATTATTGTTAACAACTTACATATAGCTATTACTTTTGCACTTACCTAAATATTTCTATATATCTAAGAAAGCATTTTTATCCTTAGCACAGGAAGTAAACATTTCACAGATACCAGGAAGAAAAAAAAAAAAAACAAGAAAGAACAATGAATTCTATCAACAGTGTTGAAATAGAAACAATTTGCTGTCTGCACACAACTAAATATACTGGTAAAATAAATAAGCTCTCTACCTCTAACAATACCAGCTATTAACCAACTCAAGCAATTTTTCTTTCCTTTGCTGACCCTTTGTTTGGTGCTGGAGCTGTGAATGTATACCTGGTTTTCTGTCCCAGGCAATCAGCAGGCCAGCACATCTTTCTCCTCTCACTTCATATACCGGCAGCATTTCTTTCTGCAAAGTTGTAGATTTCAGTTTCTATTTTCACAGAAAGATTTTTTTCCTTGATCATTCCATACCTTCCAAACAGAATATCACAGCCCAGTTCTGAAATCCAGGAACACATGGTAAACATTTACAAGAATCCCAAGGGACTGCAGATCAGATATTTTCATTTTTGCTTTTTTTCTTTTTTGTTCAATATTGGTTTTCCTGCTTTTTCTCTTTTTGACAAGAGACAAACTATTTGATCAGGTTGTCTCTGATTACCAAACTACGAAACAGTAAGTCACAGAAAAATAATATTTGCTACCGTCTTAATATATCACTTAAAATATTTATATTAGTTTTTAAAAACTTCATATAATGCATTTTTATTTTATTCATTGCCAACTCCTTTTAGTTCTCTCTCCTGTACCCTACCATTTAACTATATATTCAAATTTAATAAGCAAGTGCTTCAAATTTTTGCTCACAATATATTTCCAAATATGGGGCTATCCATGGAAGTGTGGTCAACCTATCAGGAGCCACATCATTAGAGAAAACTGACTCTTGTTTCCTTAGAAGTCATCAGCTGCTCATAGCTCAGTTAGGTGACACGGTTCGTGAACCCCACACCACTCCATACTCTAATGATTACTTGTTTAATCTTGTTCCAGCAACCATTTTTTTTTAATTTGTAGCCAGAATATATAATTTACCTGTAGAATTATTCTCTTGGAACTCCAGGTATATTAACAAAAGATTAAATTTCAATTCATTTTTTTTCTCAATGATCCTTTGAGAATGTGATCTTTGTACTGATCTCTGCTAGGATAGAGGATTGTTATTTAAACTCTTTAGCTGTAACTTTATCCTCACTAATAAATCAATGGTGGTGCAAGACAAATGCATACATCTTCTCTATGAGGGTTTATGAGAAATGATTGAGTTTTCTGAACACCCTGTTGTAAAGCCATACTTTTTAAGACAGTGATGATGTCTGTTCATTTTGTATATTAGTGATCTGAATGCAGAATCATTCATTAACGAACACTGGATCATGCCAGATTCTTACAAAAGAAGCATAAAGCTGGTCAAACAGTCTCGGAATACACTGCATAAGCATGACGTGAGGAATATATATTGATTTAACACTACAACTCTGGGTCCTAGAAATAGTACATCTCTTCACATAAAGAAGTTAATTCCCACACTCTCTTCCTTCTTTTGTCACCATAGATTTCTAAATGTGGGCTAGCAAAGGTAACAGGAAACCTGAATACAAGATGCCACCTACCAAATTGGGAACACTCAACCAAATTTGGAAGCTATGGATGACTGTGTTCTCATTTTGACCTTTGCACACACATCTGAAGATAAGAAGAACACGAGATTCATGCCTAGGAAAGGGAGAACCTATGCACCCATAATGGATTTTCCATAAAGAAATTCTTTGATATTATTCCATATTCCCAATAGTCCTGGAAAAATGACTAGTCATATGATAAACACATTTAGACTAGTGTAAAAGTTTGTTTAGTTTGAGTCATCACTATAGTAACACAACCTAAGCCATAAATCTTGCAAGTTCTCATTCTTGGAGATTCTCACACAGTGAATATACAAATGTATTGGATTATTTCCAAATACTCACTAAAAAAGTCGCTAAAATGACATTTTACACATAACTTTTATCTATGTTTCATACAAATTATGAATTCCATCTTTCATATCAGGATTCAAAGTCGTATTATTTTTATATTCAGTTATCTATGTCTAGATCAGCTATCTATATTATCTATATCTATGCACAGATAGATTTAAATGCTCTAAAATTTTACATTAAAATTATGACTTAGTCTCAATATAACTATATAAAAATCATTTACAAGAATGTGTTCAGAAAAGGAGAAAACACAAAAAATGTGCTGGATAATTAGTTCTTTTTAGATTTCAGCACTGAATACAATGCTATAATATTACTTCCCAAATGCCTCAAATTTAAGGTGATATTTTTATTAAACAGACCCTGACAAACTCAGATTACAGAATTTGGCTACTCTGCCTCCCTATAAAACACTTGTTTACAAACTATGCTGAAAAATCTAAATGTGCTATCACTGATGCTCTTTTTAATTTTTCCTCATCGGGCTATAATTTAATGTGCCATATGCACATGTTGGTTTAAAATAATTTATTATTTACCAAACATTCAAATATCTATCAACTAATGCAAGGTTTTCATAATCTTATATTTCTTTGTGGCAGTTAAAATATTATACTCCTAGTCTATCAGATCTAACATATTGATAAAATATTAGCATGCATTTGCCTATATTCTCCCACTGTTTTAGAATGGGTTATTTAATGATCTATGAAAATGGGTCCTTCTCACTGCTACTGTCAATATGAGCTTTGAGAGCAAAGCCTCATGTGTTTGGCATATGATCATAGTAAACTCCCTATGCCCTACCTGTCTATCTCTCCTCTTTATGGAGGCTGATTACCATGATTTGAACCATTTTTAGACTCTGACCATATTACAAGCACTATTGCCAATCCTTTTTTATAATTTAAACTTCATAAAAATCTTAATCTTTCTTTCAATTTATCATTCCATTGATGACAATTTTGCATGAATTATTTTCATATGAATAGAATAGATACATTAAAAACCTGAAAAAATGGTGCTGGATATATGGCTCAATCAGTAAAGTGCCTGTGGCATAAGCATAAAGATTATAGTTCAGTTACCCACTACTCATATGATTCCTGATACTGCAGCTCAGGTCTATAACACCAGGACTGGGATGAGAAATACAGAAAGATTCCCGAAGCTCACTAGCCAGCTAGCATAGCAGACTCAGTAAGCAATATAGTCTGCTTCAAAATATAAGGGGGAATTACTGATGGAGTCAGTCACCTAAGACTGACCTCCATAGTCCACATCCAAATATGCATGTGCATGCTCACATGCACGTGTACCTATACCACACACACACACACACACACACACACACACACACACACATATATATAAATATATATATATATATATATATATATATATAGAGAGAGAGAGAGAGAGAGAGAACAACAACAACATAAACAACAGCTGCACACACACACACACACACACACACACACACACACACACACACACACACCATCATCTACTCTTCAGAGAGTCACTACTTACAAGTACACAAATATGCTTATCTCTAGGGAGTGTTCAAATTTGTTCATTATTATAGTATCTGTAGAACCGTCACATAGAACATTGTTGTTCTAGTTACAGGAATTGCATCGAGGTGGTTATTAAAATCTTACTAAATTAATAGTTCAGCATTGGTGACACCTTCAAGTCATTCATTAACCTGACCTGTCCTCTGTTTACATCTTCCTAACTATTTTACATGCACTGTGTTTCCATTTTCTCTAGGTTTTAAGTGAATAATCTTCTTGACTCTTATTTCTTAATTCTTGGACTCTATTACCCTAGGGAGAGAAAGTTTGTGTGTAGTCCCAAATTATTTTTTCTTAAACTATTCATTAGACTATTTATATGTATTGTGAGTGGATTCAATAGATATCACTAATTTTATAATCTCACATTCATTTGGAAATGTGTTTTCATGCCTACATTGCCAATTCTATGTTAGTGATACACCCTTAAATGGCTGTATTATTTCCTTCATCTCCTCTCCTTTCCTTCATCAGTGTTTCTTTTTCCTTTCTGCTTTTCTTAGTCTCATTTTCCTCTACTGTATGGACTTGTTTACATAAATTCTACTTAGATGACATTTTCTTCCCTACACTTTATCAAGGACATTGTCTTAAATGACTCAGTATCAGCCCATGTTATTGAATGATTTCCTTATAACTTAACATGATTCCTTATAATACATCTAAAATTTGTGTAGTTGGTAAATGATTTTATTTACTTATTTTTGATGGGCTTTTATGTGGTTTCTATGAATTTCCTAAGAAACATTTTCTAACAGCAAAATTTCTTATGTACCTTTCTTGAGTATTTAAACCAAAGTCCCTATACACTTGGGAAAAGTTGCTGAGTTCACTATGAGCACAGTAAATGTGTTATTCACATCAGTTCCCCCAATATTAAACTCTGTCAACAGGTGATTGTTTATAGATTTTCTATTTTAATCTAGTGTTTAGTTTCTTCATGAACAAATTAGCAGCTCTATTTACATTTGTCATGCTAAAACATATATATCAGCTAATTATATTTTTTTGGTTTTTTTTGTTTGTTTTTTTGTTTTTTTCAAGACAGGGTTTCTCTGTGTAGCTTTGCGCCTTTCCTGGAACTCACTTGGTAGTCCAGGCTGGCCTCGAACTCACAGAGATCCGCCTGGCTCTGCCTCCCAAGTGCTGGGATTAAAGGCGTGCGCCACCACCGCCCGGCTTGCTAATTATATTTTTGTCATGTGTTTTTTTGTTTATTTTCTCCTATCTTTATGAAGTTTATTGTTTTTCTCACAACTATCCAATTTCCTATATATTACATTATAATTTCATGACCACAATGCAAATATTTTCACATACAATTAATATATTATGCCCACTAATTTTTTTGAATTTTAATATTAAAATTTCAGCTAAGACAATAGTTTTATATTATAACCAACTCTTAGGGCTGTAACAATGGTTATATCACTTGACCATTAAATAATAATTAAAAGTAGAAAACATTTTATCTTTTGTGTACTTTGTTGTTTAGCTTGCAAATCACTAAGTAACATTATTTTGATAAGTTAATTATTTTGCCCAAACTCCATAGACATTAATTAGGTTATTTGGACAATTTACGTAAGACTTTAGAACATGTAGACTCAAACTAGTTCTTCTTTACAAACATAATAACAAACTTAAAACAAAATGTTCCATACCCTTTATATTCTCCCTACTGAATATTATTCAGTTTTTCTCCAAAAAATCAAGAGAAACCATAATATCCCTGCTGTGGATTAGAAAGCCTCTTTCATGCAGCCATACCCCAAATTGTCACATAACTCATGACTTGACCTGCATGAATCCTATGTTGCATTTTCAGGTAACAATACCTGACTTCCAGAGGAGATGATTGTTTAAGCATTTCTCTTACTGAAAATGTATTTATGGAGCTGGAGAGTTGGTTCAGCAGTTAATACTGACTGTTCTTCCAGAGGACCCAAGTTCAATTCCTGGCACCCACATGGCACCTAACAACTGTCTGTAACTCCAAGATCTGACAATCTCCCACAGACATGCAGGAAGAAGACCAATTCAAATAAAAATGAGAATAAATAAATTATTTTTTAAATGTGTTTATTTTTACTTCATGTGTGTGAGTGTTTTTTTCTGCATGTATATATTTTCACATGTGACTACCTGGTACCCTGGGAGGTGTTTAGAGTCCCTGGAACTAGAATTACAGACAGTTGTGGGCCTATATTTGGGTGCTAGGAAGTGAACTTGGCAATCTGTAAGATTAGCAGGTGCTCATAACCTCTAAGCAGTTCTCTAATCACTAGGTGTTTCATTCTTGAGCAATGCCTGCATTCTTCAGGGAAGCACTGATCAATCTAATGGCCTATGGTTATCACTCATCTAAGGTCTGTTATCAGCACTTCCAGAAAGCCTGCTTTGAATCTTCACCTTGAATTACTTCTTTACTCTTTGCCTACATCCCTGTCTGTCTTAACAGCTGCATTTTTTCTTGTGTTTGGCTTTGTTTGTTTGTTGTTGTGATCTTGTCTTCAGAACAGACCATGAGAAACCTGGGGCAGAAATGATACCTACTCTTATCATATGCTAAACTTCATGCAGATGCTGACATACTAAGCACTCTATAATCCAAGCCAGTGAGCTAAGAAACAAATCTGTATGGTAAAGGGATACAACTATTCTTTAAGAAAAATTCCACAATCATACTGTGTACAAACATTTTTTTTTTCAATTTAAGATCATTGTAAACACTTAACTTCTCCTAATGCGAGTTGTGAACCTTAGCAATTAGGAGCAATGTGAACATGGGTAGCTACATAACACATACAAGTTACCATTCCTCTACCACTGCAAACCACAACACATTATATATCAAGAATTGTATCTGCTTTGTTGTAATGGAAGAAGGGTGACCAGATATATACAAACATACTACTTTTTTAAGAAGTTGCCCAATTAAGAGATTCCTGATGTTTTTCGTGAATTTCATTCTCTGTATGATATTGTTTCTATGTGTCTACTAAAGCTGTAATGAGTGTGAGAAATGTGCAAAACCACCCCAGAACTATGCAAAGAATCATGAAAGATTGCCAGAAACTTTTGACTATTTTCATTTGGAGTTATTAGGATTATGCAAGTTATTTTGATAATTTACCATAGAAGAAAATGTATAACTTATACAAATGATCCTATTTGGGGTTCCTTTTCAGAGTTAACATATTAACTTTAATATGAGTTAAACAATAACTCAGAACAACATTTTTTAATTTAACTGATACACAAAGTGACATACATGAGAATAAAGATAAACATTATTAATAGTTGCCCATAACAAATAATTTAATTTTTCTTATAAATGAACCCTGTCACCCAGATACCAGTTCCAAAAACCAACTTCCTATTTTGTTTTAAATTTTTAAACATTTTTAATTAAAAATTTTAATTTATATGTATGAATATTTTTTCTGCATGTATGTCTGTGTATCACTTGTGTGTCTGGTGCCTTTGGAGGCCATAAAGAGGGTGTCAGATTCCCTAGAACTGGAGGTGTAGATGGTAAGCCTCCACACAGTGCTGGGATTCAAACCTAGATCCTATGGAACCATGTTCTTAACCACTAGCCATTACTCTCGCCTCTTGAATAATTTTCTTATAACGCACAGTTGAATCAAATTTAACAAGAACTAGATGAAAATTCTTGCCTTTGGAAAAGACCGGCCTTCTGTGTAATTTTATTAAATTTTTTACTTTGAGAATTTCATATATTTATACAGTACACCCTGATTATTGTCATCCCCAACCTTTTTTATTCCCCACCAACTATTGCTCACCACCCCAAATCCTTTTCTCACACTTACGATAGTTTGTGTACTCCACTGAGTTTAACCAGAACTGTGTGTGTGACATCGGATTTTCTACTATTCATTGGAGCATGGTGAATTCATCAGTCCATCGCAGCTAAAGACAGTGTGTGCCCCATAATCCACCAGTAGTTCAGTAGAGAAAAAAGGGGATACACTGGCTCCTCCCTGATCTATGATTGACTATGTTGATTATATTGACTACATTGACATAGTCCTTTGAAGTTCTATGCTAGCATCTTCCACAGCTATTTTATCATAATTGTATATCCTGTGCTATACCCACTAAATAGAATTTCACAGCTCTTCCCTCTGTCTCCAGGTTCTGACATTCTTCCAATCTTTTATACCTCCCTGTTCTCAGAGTCTCAGAGAAGATGATATGAGTGTCCTATTTGGAAGTGATCACTGGACAGTCATCTATCTTCAGTACCTTGAGCAACCGTGCATCAGTGCATTGACCAATTTTCACTGTGAAAAGAAGCTTTTCTCTGTAAGACTGAAATTGGTATTTCCCTATAGATAGAAGAATTAACTGAGCTAGAGAAATGAATCAGCAGTTAAGAGCACTTACTGTTCCTGAGTTTGGATCCCAGTACTCATGTCTGATAGCTCACAACAACCTGTTCTTCTAGGTCCAGGGGATATTAAGCACTACTCTGGACTTCTTGGACATTGGCCCTCATGGATACATACTACCACTAACCCCAACACATGCACATATACATTGTTTAAAACAAATCTTAAATAAATAGCATAAATATTAAGAAAGTAGCTTGGAACTCTATCAATTTAGCTAAACAATAATATGTTTCTCATTAGAGCCTCGGAACTTCTGAGCCACGGAAGTTCCCAACAAGGCACAAGGCCTTGTCAACCATGGGGTTTTGACTGAGTTTTCAGTACCAGACATGGATTTTCTCTTTTGGATCAGCCATCATAACTAACTGGGGAATACTTGAGCACATCCATAATCTTCATGGCCAATGGTTACATCTATGGTGATATTTTATTTGTGCTGAAATGTGACTTTATATGTTAATAAATAAAGTTCCTGGGAATCAGCACTAAAAGCAAGCCATTTAGCCGAAGTTCAGCAATGGTGGCACATGCCCTTAATCCAATCACATGGCAAGCAGAGTCTCTGTGTGGTCAAGGACACAGTCAAGTGGTAACACAAACTTTTAATCCCAGTACCAACCGTAAAGACCTAGAGGTCTGTGTAGATAGGCAGTGACGA
Organism: Peromyscus eremicus; assembly: GCF_949786415.1. Taxonomy (NCBI): domain Eukaryota; kingdom Metazoa; phylum Chordata; class Mammalia; order Rodentia; family Cricetidae; genus Peromyscus; species Peromyscus eremicus. The sequence goes on from NC_081435.1 coordinate 9,065,801, forward strand.
GGAAGTCATGTGGTTGGGTTTAGAGCCAATAAGAAGGCAGAACAGAAAGGTAATAAAGAGACAGTCACAGAGGAAGAAGGTGTCTCTTTCAGGGGAAGAGACAGCAGTGACTAGAAAGCTAAAGGTAGACTTGGACTTTGCTAGTGCTCTGATCTCTTGGGCTTTTAACTCTGTGTTTGGCTCTGTGTTTCTTATTTAATAAGACCATTTAGAATTTCATCTACACACATCTTACCTGACAGGTAGATATTATAGTTTGTAGTGCCTGGGCTCTATAACACCGCTGATGTGTTTTCTCCCCTAACTTTCTGAAATAGATACTTCATCATTGAATCTGGATAATAAAGAGAAAGGTTTAAGCAAGCTTATTTGTTTGTTTTATTTTTGAGTCAGTCTCTCTCAAAAATACTGTAGCCTTATATTTCCTGAGTTTGGCATTCCTGTGTCTCTGGTTCTCTTGCATTCTGACATGAGTACCCACTAATCTGTCATTTCCAATACAGAGCATCTCCTAATCTGGCTTTATAATTAACTAAGATGACAGAAGCTGATCTATATTACATAACTTCACATTCCTTTAAAAATAAATGTATGTAATACTACTATAAAGTCTGCAAAAACTGACCAAATAAGTTTACTATTTAAATCAAGAACAAAATATCAGTCTTCCAACAAAGTGCAAGCAAACAGTTTCCTTTCTGTTTGTGAAGCTTAACCTTCTGCAAAAAAGTAATTAGAACTGTAATTAAAAAGCTATTTGGAATGATTAAAACTCTGTTATCTTGTGGCATTTAACGATACATGCAAATGTCAGAAAGGATGATTTCATTAAAAATTCTATTTAAAAAAATTTAGATGGATGGTTTCATTTATTAAAATGTTACCATTTCTGGAAAGGTTTGATCTACAAGAGGACACTGAAAATTGAATGTGTATTTGCATAGCCTTTGATACAGCAACCACCTAATTTTCACCTACTTTTACTTGGGGACTATTTTAAGTTTTATTTTTATATTGTATAATTATTTTAATTATTTAGAGTTATTAAGGAAATGATGTTAACCTTTTCAAAGACATTGTCTGTATCAGCCTTTTTCTTTTGGACGACCAACCAGCTCCCAAACCATGTCATGGAGAATTCATATTAGTTATGGATGCTTGGCCTTATCTTAAGCTTGTTTCACTAGCTCTTATAACTTAAATTAACCTATTTATCTTCATTTACATTTTGCCTTGGGGCCTTTAACTTCCTTTCACTCTATATGTCCTACTGTATGTCTGGCTGGCTGGTAGCTGCCTGGCTGACTGGCCCTGGGCATCTCCCTCTCTTTCTCCCTTGTTCTCTCCTCTGGATCCTAGATTCCTTTTCCTAATTATTCTCTCTGCCCACCAACCCTTTCTATTCCTCTACTGCCTAGCTATTGGCTATTCAGCTTCTTATTAGACCAATCAGATGCCTTAGGCAAGCAAAGCAACACATCTTGACATCATTAAACAAATGCAGCATAAATAAATGTACCACATCTTTGCCTAGTTAAAATAATATTCCACAACTATTGTCTTATTTCAGGAGACTAAGAACTGTTGACATAGCTAATTCTGCTTTAACCATGTATGCATGCTTGTTAGCCTCCCTGATAAGTGATAGCATGATTTCAATCTATACTTTCAAGTTATAGATTCAAAGACTAATTACTTTGAATGAAGTGATTCAGTGCTAAATCTCCTGTTGCCCAAATAATCTAATGAAATGAGGATAAGAGAATTTGAAGCACTGTGGATACTGCATACAATATAGTGATCATCCTTAAACATGTCTACTGGTGGTCCGCAGTTAATGTGTGTTGCATATTTAAAAGCAAATACAATTATTATTAAGTAATTAAAATTAATTTCCAGTGTAGAAATGACATTATCAGATATCTTATGTGACCTTAAAATTACACATACCTTCTTTATTTCGTACTTTTAGTGTATTAACAATAACATTCATTTTTTCAGTTACTATTTAAAACAAAACAGACAAAAATCATAATGTAGAATAATAACAATAAAACACATTATGATATGTCATAGAGCACAAATGATATCTAGTTAGCTATTATTAATTGCCCTCAAAATCTGAATCAAATTTGGCAAGAGCTATTGTGTGAAGTACTTCTTTTAAATTTTAGAATGGAAATCTTTTCTGGGATTAGATAGGTGAGCTTATAGCATCAATTTCTTGCCTGTTTTATTGACAGCACTTTTTAATCAATTGAACTAACCAGTTAACTGATCTCTTATCTTTAAAAAAATGGTGCAGTTAAGGTATAAAACCTTTATATCATACATCGTACCATATGTCCCTGTTTGTCAAGATGTGAGTCAAACTGGGGGCATGAATTTGGAAGAGAGTAAGGACTTCTCATATGTGAGGGATTGGGGTAGGGAAGAAAGAAAAGGGAGGGATGATGAAATTATACTATAATCAAAAAATGAAATAAAAAAAGATAGAGAAACTGAAATAAACTAATTATCCCACACTTGTATGAAATTACCCAAGTATATGAAGAATAGCACCATGTTCTTTCAACCATGTGGTATGAATAGACTTCACTAAGGGAAAAATGATAATAATGAGGGCCTTTCTGCAGGAAAATTTCTTAAATATGGTGTTTATCTGTTTATATTTCTCATTGCCCATCAATTTCCTTATTGCAGTATGTGAAGGAAGTCATATGGATGAGAGAAAGCTGACAAAAAATCTGTACTGAGAGTAAAAATCAAGGAAGAGTACTACAGAATCATCTTTCAAAATTGAAATAGTCTCAACAAAGTCATACAAATGGAAAATGAAAGGAAAATTGAAAAATATAAGAAAAATTCTGAATTAGAACATCCACTTTGAAAGAAACAATAGACCTTAGGAACATTGATCCTGGAATTCTCCACCACTGAGACAGGCACTTAGAAGCTGTGTTCTATATTCTATGTTCAACATTCAAGAATGAAAGGAATGCTAGATTTTATTTTATATCAGTTTTACTCAAAATAAAAGCCATCCGGGCAGTGGTGGCGCACGCCTTTAATCCCAGCACTCGGGAGGCAGAGCCAGGCGGATCTCTGTGAGTTCGAGGCCAGCCTGGACTACCAGGTGAGTCCCAGGAAAGGCGCAAAGCTACACAGAGAAACCCTGTCTCGAAAAACCAAAAAAAAAAAAAAAAAAAAAAACCAAAAAAAAAAAAGCAAAAAAAAATTTTATGATTATTGATATAAATACCAGGAGCATAAGAATGCCTTCATCTGTACACATATAATTTATTTATGGTAGTATATATAGCATGGTAGTGGCAAAGCCCAAAATGCAAATAAGAAAAAAAATGAGCTCATATTTTTCACAATATCTAAAAATTTATCCAGCTAAAAATTTTAATGAATTTAAGAAATTTAGATAGATCTCTCTCTTAGTATCCAGGTTTATAGTGGTCAGGAATTCTTACCTAATAATAACAGCATTTGGGAAACGTTTCTCTCTTACTGAATATCCCACAAGAAATGCTGGTAATAAAACTGCTTAATGTGAACACAGTGTTTAATGTGCAGAAAATGTTTCAAGAAATCTGGAATAAATATTCTGCTATAATTTAAGTATTATTTTCCGTGGAAGAATCCATCGCAGTGACAAACTGTATAAATGAGGCTGCAAGGTTTTTGCATCCAGGTTTTAACAATCACTTTGTCAGACAGTTGTACTGCTTAAACACTATGAAAGCCGGTGCTCTGAGAAGGCTACCCTCATGTCAGAGACTCATGGAGCACCATTTTACAATGTATACAGTGTAAACAATGATGATGAGGATGTAATCATGGAACTTCCTCACTCCATGAGAGAACACTTTCCTCATATTTTAACACTTAAAAGGATGTTAGGACAAACCAGTGTTTTTTTTTTAATCCCCTCTTAATTTTGGTTATAGTTATAATGTGCTGAACATTTTCATTTACCTTAGCTTTCATTATACACTATACATTGTAAATATTAGTTGATTACTTTCAACTGGATTCTTATTACAATAACACTTGAACAGTGTGCCTTAGTTTGCTTTTTGTGCTCTGAAAACTTGGGCTAACATCAGCTTGTGGGAGGAAAGTATTTAGTTAACTTGTTGGTTAGCATCACTCAGGGAGGAAAGCCAAGTTATGAACAAAAGAAAAAAACCTGTGCACAGGAACTTAAGCAGAGACTATGCAGAAATGCTATTTACCAGCTTGCTCAGCCTATTTTCTTATACATTTCAAGGCCACAATGCCCAATATAGGCACCACCCACAATGAGCTGCTTACTCACAGTTTTTCATCAAGATAATGCTCCATAGATTTGCCTATGGCAAATCTGATGTAGGCAATTACTCAGTTGAGGTCCCTCCTACCCAGATGACTATAGTTTGAGTCAAATGGCTAAAGTAACCAGTACACAGTCCATTCCTTTCTTCTTCTCCTTCTCCTCCTATATTTCTTTTTCTCCTCTCCTCCTTCTTTTCCTTCTTCTTCCTGTTTCTAGATTTGGTTTCTTCATAATTTTGTTTGTTTCCTTTTCAGTATAACCCATTCTGCACTTTTGATTAAACATCTGTAACTGTGTTTGTGTTACATGGTTAACATGTTTATTTGGTAAGTTAAAAATTTAAACAAATAAATTTACTGCCATAAACTCAGAAGACTAAATATGTTTTCCACCTAACTCTTGATATTTTAATCACTTGATATTTTAAATGTCAGTCTACTGGAGAAAAACATAGGAAACACTTTAAGATCTAAACAAACACAATGATTATCAATAGGACTTCAATAGTTCAGGCTATTAGGGAGAGAATTGACAAATGAGAAAGTATTAATTTTAAAAGCTCTACAGAGCAAAGGAATGATTAACCTATCAAAGAAGCAGCCTAAGGAGTTTGATAACATATTTCCAAAATAGGTAATTAATTTCTACAATATGTAAAAGAAAAATACATATCCAAAGAGCAAATAATACAATCAACAAATAGAAGAAAAAATGAACAAATTTCAATTGAAGAGGTGCAAATGTAAACTAAGGATATTAAATTTTGTCCAACAACACTTATCATCAATTATATTATATATAAAATTACACGACAAAGTGTTATTTATATATTATTACATGACAAAGTGTTATACCTTCAAAATATGCTATTCTATGTTCATTTATTCTTACATGATTGCAATGGCATTGCATTCATGACAATTTGCATTTCCAAGTTAAAAAATTTACAGTGTTGAACATGTGCTACATTTAGAACTTAGTATCCATGAAAGGCTCACAAAGTAATAGCATTTCTTCCAATATAGTATTGTTGGGATATGGTAGAAATTTTGAAGCTGAGGTCTACAGAAAAGATTAAGTTACTTGGCACATTATATAAAAGAAGATGATGGACCTCAGACCTCTGCTTTTTCTTATTTTTTTCCGGGCCTCAAGTTGAGCCATTTCTTTTTGCTATGGGTTTCTGCTATGATATATTTCCTCAACACAAAGCTAAAAGAATCAACAACATTATATCATGAACAAGGATTTTTAAACTTGCCAATCAAAATTAATCTTGTCTTTTGCACATTGATTTTCGAAGATACCCTTCATAATGAACGAATGCAAATATCACCTTTGTCTCATGCTAATCTTCTTTATTTGATTTTATAAAGAAATGTTAATATTTGCCCATTCTTCAAAATCAAGTTTGTTCTTTACCGTTTAGTTGGGTATTCTTTCTTTGACTTTATTATTTGCTTTTTGTTATTTTGAGCCAGGGTTTCTCTGTGCAACAGTCCTGGCTTTCCTGCTCTGTAGACGAGGCTGACCTTGAGTTCACAGAGGTCCACCTACCTTTGTCTCCTGAGATTTCTGGGAGATTAAAGGGAAATTAAAGGTGTGCACCACCACCACCCAGCTTTCTATTTTTATATTTTATTTAGAATAAAATACAGCATTTCTCTATTCCTCCAAATAGTCCCATATACTTCTTGTTTTCTCTCTAATTTGTAGACTCTCTATTTGGTAATATAGTTACTGAAGAACATGTATATATATATATATATATATATATATATATATATATATATATATATATATATATATATTCTACTCAGTCCAGAGTCCAGATAATGTTTCTGTTATGTATGTTTTCAGAGACAATACAGACCATTACAGAAAGCTGCAGCCAATCAGTGCAGAGTTGTAGAGCTCAGTCCCAATGGATACATCTACACAACACTTCTGCACCTCAGAGACAGGGAACACTGTAGAAGAGGAGGCAGAAAGATTCTAAGAACCACAGGATCAGGGATGTGTGTGATAGTATCTCCTAGTAATGTCAGCAGCTACATCCATAAAGTCTCACCTACATGTTGCATAAATATGAGCTGAACAAAGACTACACCAATGCATATGCCAAAGTACATAGTAAAAGGCCACAAATCCTCAACCCTACAAAAAGAAGTATAGGCAACCAAGGACAACTGGGTGGTGGGAAGGCAGTTTTCTCCAGGGGAAGGGTGTACGAACTGGTTATTTAGGGCCAAGGAGCTAGCCCTATTTAGATATTCTTGATAGACCTAAGAATATGTGATTTTAGTTGTCTATTTTCTTTTAACTTTTTAAAAAAATGATTCTAAACTAATGAGCATCAGCAAAACTAGGATATAGATTTCACTATCCTTTTTACTCAGTCTGCTAATTATATTACATTACATAATCATAGCTTAATTCCAAAGAGCAGGAAATTAACGTTGATATAATAGCCTTAGCTAATTTTATTTGCCCTTTGCCAATTTTACAACTAATGAATTTTGAATCAAGATAATTATTCTAGTTTTTTCATACATAGTACTTTTTTTCATAAATAGTATTGTATGATACATCATTTTCAACCTCTTTACTTTTATCCTGTCTTTGTTTGTATATTTAATATAGACTCCTTTGTGAAAGTAGATACCTGACTTAGCCTCTAAATGTTTCCTTTTAATGAGGATAATCATATCATCCAAAGTATAAATGGTTGGCTTAAACTGTTATTATTTTCTATTTATAGAATGACACTTTATAACTTGTTTGTGTTCATTTAAATAAACTGGTTTCTTTTACTATTTTTTCTTATATTATAGGCTTAACCTTATTATGTTTACAGGCTGTTCTGGATATTTCTATTCATATCTTTGAGATGTAATCATCTACTTTCAAATAACATTGAACCACTTCAAATATAGTTTAAAGTTAAGACACAGGATACTCCTTTATCTCCCCTAATTTCTTGTGCTGTTATCATCTACTCTGGAAGTTGTACCGGTCTAATTTTGTTATTTTCTTTAAATACTCTGATACATTGACAAATATTTTTAAAGGATAAAGTATTGAAACTACTGTATTGAGATATGATTAGTCTACAACACACTGTGCATTTCTAAACCACAAAGCTAAATGAGCATGTACATAAGATCAGTAAAGCTGCCACCATCATCAAATCTACGGACCAGGGTTTTGCTTAACTTTGAAATTTTTGTTAAAAATTTAAGATAAGATATCACCACTCATCAAGTATTTAGTACTTACATAGTTGTCATGAGCTCTGTTCACTATACCCACTATGTATTGGATCCAGATTTATTTATTTTACATGAGTGAAACCTTGTGACTCTTACCATCATCTCTGGATTCCCCCTTTCACTTCAGCATCTGGTGTGGCACTAACCCTAACCAGTCTTAATGAAAACCCGGAGTCAGACATCAAGGTGAAAGCTGAAAGATCAGAGAAGCAGAGCAGCCAGCCACTAGTTCTTACTGCTATGAAATCCTCAAGCAAAGAGCTGAGCTTGTGTTTCCACCCAGCCTTATCTCATCCTTTCCCTGTCCAGGCATATTACTTTCTACTTCCTCCTCTCAAATGCTGGGGTTGAAGGTGTGTGCCACCACTGGCAGGCCTCTAGTTGCTAGCTTCACACACTGATCTTCAGGAAAGATTTATTTGTTAAAGAACAAACAAAATATCACCACAGTCTGACAATCACCATTATATTCTGTTTCTTTTATCTGATTATTTTAGAGAAAAACATGTTTATCTCTGCTTATTTACTTCTCATTTACAACGTTAGGGATAAAATCATATAAACCGAATTTCTCTGTGTTCTGTTTCATTTTTCCATATACATTGTATCAATTTTTCTCTTAGTGAATGTCTATCTTTCAATGCACATTTTTACAAACCTAACACTCTTCAATTACAAGAGAAAAGCATATAATGGAATCGAGTAACTTCCCTCATGACTGTCGACTCTGAGTAGCAAACTACAATTAAAGAAGCAAGAAGAGGGGCTGGAGAGATGGCTCAAAGGTTAAGAGCACTGACTGCTCTTCCAGAGGTCCTGAGTTCAATTCCCAGCACCGACATGGTGGCTCACAACTACCTGTAATGAGATCTGGTGCCCTCTTCTGGCCTGCAGGTGTACATGCAGGCAGAACACTGTATACATAATAAATAAATGTTTAAAAAAAAAAAAGAAGCAAGAGGAGGAAGACAGTGATGATTGGGGGAGGGGCAGGGTCGATAAAATGGAATTTATCAAACTAATTATTTTCCTTTGTTAGAATTTTTTTGATTTTTTTAACATCCTTTTTTGACTAATTTCCTTAAGAAATTTGAACTTTTCCAAACAAAGGAAGTGAAATGAACTCTGATTTTGAAATTTAAATCAATTGGAATGAATAACAAAGATATCATTATTGAAACGAACATTCCTGTGAACTCTTACATTATTGTTTTCCAGACTACTGCAAATGCAAATAATTTAAAATCAATCTAGGAAAAGTAGACCTAAAGGTGAAAAATTAAAATATAAAAAATTAATTTAAAACATCCTTAGCAAATTAGTGCTAAAAGCATATAAACTTATTTGGGTAAGTAACTTTTAATACAGAATTTTCCTCACTATTGCAATAAAGTTTTTTTAATCTTATTTTCAGTTTACATGTGTGTTTTTGTTTGTTGTCCTGCTTAATAAATCATATGAGTAACACTTGAGTAATACATCAAGAGTCTCGATGCTGAAATACGGTTTAATAATATCTTTAATTTCCCAACAAAATATATCACTGAAAGTGAGATATATGGATCAGGAAGAATTCTTGGTTCTTCTAAAAATAAATGGAAAGAAAAATTAGAGGAAGGCAAGTTGGCACAGACCTGCATTCCCAGAACCCAAGAAATGGAGACAGGATGATACAATGTTCAAGAACATTCCAAACTACGTAATGAATTTGAGGCCAGTTACATGAGACCCTGTCTCACAAAGAATAATAGATGAACATATAGATAAACTAGGAAACACGACACCATGACACAAGAGGCTGGTTTGCAGAGTAATGTACTTAATGAGGTTGAAAATAGAACAAGCAATTAAATGTGATTGCTGAAAGAAGAATATGCAAGGTGTAGAGTGAATGAGAATGATGGCAACAAAGAGGCAAGGCAGTATCCAGGATTTCCACATGATGTGAACAGCAAATTCAAACTCCGCTAACACTGTGTGCTATGATTCTACCAGCCAGCTACTCAGTGCTTCTCAATCAGCCCAGCAAATACCTTGTTGGGAAGCACTGTTGTGACCTTCATTTGGACAGTGAGGAAGCTGGGACGGACATTAAATAACTTGTATAAACCACCTAGGTAAAGGATGCCAAGCCAATTATAGATTTCTCGTCATCAAACATCACAAACAGCTTGGTGGAAACTCCAAGCCACAAAGCAATTGTTCAGCCCATTCCACGTACTATGGATAAACATGCCCGTAGTTACAGAAGGCATTACTTGGGGTCAGCAGCTCTTTAGGTTGTGTGCTGACGATCTGATTTTTGGTGTTTCACCCTGAATGTCTATTATTAATATAATTACTACACTTGCTAATGTTAATAATATATTAACTATATATATTTATATATTTGATTATATGATGTATATTATGTGATTGCATGATATACAAAAACATATTGTACACTAACAGGTTGGGTTATAAAAAAACAAAATTAATCATAACAAAGCATCTTCCAAACTGAAAAAAAAATAGAAATACATACATGTCAAATGATTATAAATTAAATTAAATATGATTCATTATATATAGTAAAACATGAATAGCTAAAGGTTCAATTTCTATATACTTAAGTTCATTATGCATAATATGTTATTTGTTAGTGAGACTTACAAATGAATAAGTGTATGATTTTGAAATTTTGAAAAATAATAAATTCTAGTACTGGCTAGATATGAAAATTTGATATTTAAAGATGAAAACATTTTATTACATGTATTACATAACTCAACAAAACCACAAATTTTTCCATCACGTTTTAAAAGTTTTGCTGAATATTTGCTGAGTGGCTGGATTACAGAAATGTAGTACATTCCTTCTGAGGATTTCTCAAAACAAACTATAGACATGTGTTAGAGGGCTCAACAGGTAGAAGGGTTTGAGGTCAAATCTGATAACCTAAGTTCAGTCCTCAGTATTCCTTGAAGATGGACGGAAAACACTGATATCTACAAGTTGTTCTTTACCTATGTATGCATTGTATGGCCAGTGCATGTGCATACCACACACACACACACACACACACACACACATACACACACACTTATGTATGCATTGTATGGCCAGTGCGTGTGCATACTCTCTCTCTCTCTCTCTCTCTCTCTCTCTCTCTCTCTCTCTCTCTCTCACACACACACACACACACTCACACACACATGCCTACACACACATACACAGACATGCAAATTAAATTTAAAAAATAGTAAAAAAAATTAAAAACAAATTATAACATAGCATTCTATAATTTAAGACACTTTTGACTAAAAATTTAGTCACTAATAGTAGAAAAAGTAAAATTACCTATAAATAGGCCATATTTTTTGGTATCGTGGACAGTACTTGGCACATACTCTATGTAAGATTGAGTTCCACATATAACATGTAAATATAGCAGTAAATCAAGCCGCATGTTCATGGCTCACCCTTTATTCACGGTGTTCCTTCTGAGCCTTAGTACTCACACACTTTATTTGGCTCATTATTCAGTGATATGCTGCAGCCTCTCTTATGCAGAATGCACCCAGGAGAGCAGATGCTTTATACCCCTCAGCTCTGCTTCCTCACCAAGCTGAACCTCATTCAGCTGGCTCAGCGGAAGCCCAACCTAGTAGTTTTCATAATCATTCAAATTCTTAAATTTTCTGTTCACTGATAGCTTCTATATGCCCTTGACTACCCAATGTTTAAGTGAAAAAATAGACTTGGCTTCTATATATCAGAACTTGTAACAGGAATAAATACACTTCAGACCACACTGATATGATTAGAATATATAAATAAATAGAATATCCATTGTCTAAGTAAATAATAAAGTATATTTGTACAATGAAGTGAATACCAATTGAATCACCTTTTACAGGAAAAGGAAGCATCAACTTTCAATAGACTCAGTGAAGTTACTTTGATTTTTAAATTATTTTCCTCTAATATAGATTTATGTTAGATATATGGAAATCAAACCTTTGAGTAATACCTGATTTTATGTGTGTGTCTGTGTGCCGTTCTGTTGATCTCTTTTCTAAAGCAATATAAACAATACAGTCTTACTTCCTATCCTAATGCATCATGGGGTGTCATTCCTTCATGAAGTTGGCAAACCTCCATATGAAATGGCAACATACATGCTGTACTTCTATGCTCAGACAGAAAGGTATCACACTGTTAGAATTCCTGTGGGCTTCACTCTTGTGCACTGTAGTAATTGAAAACCTTTCGGGCCTGGCATGAATTCACTTAGAAGTACAGCACAACTATAAGCTAACACACTGCAACTCATCTCACTTAGGCAAAATCAAAGTTAATCTGTTCATCAAGAGAGGAAGGAAAATGTACTGTATTTTAAGGACTAGTTTCAATGGTCAGAATGTATTCCTCAGATGTTTTGTTTTGACACAGGTTGAATCTTATAGTTCATAAATAAATTTAAAGAGAAGTTAGTAACTTAAAAGGAAAGGTTTTAGTTTTCTTATTAAAATCTGAAATATCACTCGTAGAAATGTGATGTTTAATTTTCTGGCTGGGAAACACTCACTTTCCCAGATAGCATGACTACATCAATTAACTACATATTGGTTTTTGACCAAATGAAATTCATTGTAATTTTTGTCACTGTAATGCTCAGATTATTTCTTATAATAGGTGCCCCAAATAAAAAAGTATAAAATTCTACAATTTCTTCCAGGTCACTGATGAGTATTTAAACATATTCATCAATTGTTCCCAGCAATCCCAGAGTCTAAGATCTTCAGTTGAAAGACCCCCAGCCTCCCCGCCTAACATAGCTTAGCTCAGCTGTTTTTGAATAAAGCCTGAGAGGTACTGAGGAGTTCAGTTAACGGACATGGAATAAACAGAACATTTGTGGTTAGCCACCTGGCCCCAGAGCGAGGAACTAAAAGGTCAGGAAAACACCCTGTACCCTAGACAAAAGCTAGGCGTGGCGAGCTCGGGGAGAAACCACGAGCTGACCTGGGTTTGAACCTGGCCTCATTTGAATCATCCAATCAAAACCCTGTAACCAGGCTTCTTGCTTCTGCACCCGAGCTTCGGCTGCCGGACCCTATAAAAACCCTCTGCTCCAGCCCGTGGGCGCGCCAGTCCCTTGAGCTTCTTGAGAGACTGTGTCGCCCCGGGTACCCGTGTTCCCGAATAAAGCCTCTTGCTGTTTGCATCTGATTCGTGGTCTCGGTGTGATCCTTGGGCGAGGGTCTCTCCTGAGGGAAGACTGCCTTCGTGGGGTCTTTCATTTGGGGGCTCGTCCAGGATATAGAGACCCCCTGCCTCGGGACCACCAACCCACTGTCAGGAGGTAAGTTGGCCGGCCACTGTCTGTCTTGTCCCAGTCTGTCTACTTGTCTTCCGTTTTCGTCGGGCGCCCTAATTCAGGTCTGAGTCGGTGGGGGCAGAAGGAGCTGACGAGCTCGGACTTCGCCCACCGAAACCCTGGAAGACGTTCCACGGGTCACTGAAGTCCCCTCTGGGGCACGGTTTTTCGGGGCCTCTCCCGTGTCAGAAGGATACGTGGTATTGGCAGGGGACGGAGATCGAGGTTCCTCCACATCCCCGTCTGAGTTTCTGCTTTCAGTTTTACGCCGAAGCCGCGCAGCGCGAATTTCTGTCGTCTGTCTTGTCTTTTTGTTTATCGTTACTTGTCTAACACTTCTTTATCTAGAGACCACCATGGGACAGACCGTCACCACCCCACTGAGCCTAACCATGGACCACTGGTCCGATGTTAAGGCCCGAGGAAACAATGAAGGTGTCATTGTCAAAAAGAAAAAATGGATCACCCTCTGCAAGGCCGAATGGGTCATGATGAATGTTGGCTGGCCGCGAGAAGGATCCTTTAACCTCTCTCTTATTTTACAGGTGGAGGGCAAGGTTTTTGCCCCTAATCCTTATGGACACCCCGACCAGGTCCCATACATCGCCATCTGGAGATCTCTGGTCGAAAATCCATTTCCATGGGTCAAGCCTTTCCTCCCACAGCCCCCTCCAGTCTCTGGGCCCTCTGCACCCCTCAACCCAGACTCTTCCCTTTACCCTGTGCTCCCTCACAAGGAGACTCCCAAGCCCCCTGTCCTCCCCCCAGACCCTAACTCCCCTCTCATAGATCTCCTGGCAGAGGAGCCCCCTCCCTATCAGGCTGGACCCGCTCCGCGACCCGCCGCCGCGGAGGCGGCTCCCGCCGCCGCCTCCGCGGCGGCGGCCGCATTAGCGGCCACGATCCGGCCGTTGGCAGATGCTAAGGTTTCCTCAACCAGCAGGACCTCAGATGAAGACAAGGAAGATGAGATGTCGTCCCCCATTGCCGGCCGCCTCCGCGGCCGCCGGGAGGGACCCCCTACTGAGTCCCAAGCTTTCCCACTCAGAGAAGGGCCGAACCAACAACTCCAATATTGGCCTTTCTCTGCTTCAGACCTTTACAACTGGAAACAACATAACCCCCCTTTTTCCAGGGATCCTGTGGCATTGACTAACCTGATTGAATCCATCCTGGTGACTCACAGGCCGACTTGGGACGATTGTCAGCAGCTCCTGCAGACCCTCTTAACAGTAGAGGAAAAGCAGAGAGTTTTCCTGGAGGCCCGGAAGCAGGTTCCAGGCGATGACGGGAGGCCATCCCAACTCCCGAATGTCATCGATGCGGCTTTTCCCTTGACTCGCCCTAACTGGGATTTCAATACGCCTGAAGGTAGGGAGCATCTACGTCTCTATCGCCAGTTGCTCTTAGCGGGTCTCCGAGCGGCCGCTAGAAGGCCTACCAATTTGGCTCAGGTAAGGAATGTGATACAGGGAAAGGAAGAGACACCCGCTGCATTTCTAGAAAGATTGAAGGAAGCTTATAGGATGTATACTCCGTATGATCCAGAAGATCCAGGTCAGGCTCCAGGTATTATCCTATCATTTATCTATCAGTCTAGTTCAGACATCAGAGCCAAATTGCAGCGGTTGGAGGGTTTACAGGCATTAGGGTTGCCAGACCTAGTGAAGGAAGCAGAGAAAGTATTCAATAAGAGAGAAACTCCTGAAGAGCGTGAGGAAAAGAGATGGCAGAAACAAGAAGAAAGGGATAGGAAACAGCATAGGGAGATAAAGAAAGTTCTGGCTGCCGTTGTATCTCAGGGACAGCGGAGAGAGGGAGACAGGTCAGGAGAACGAAGGAGGCCACCCCTAGATAAAGATCAATGTGCTTACTGCAAGGAGAAGGGACACTGGGCCCGAGAATGCCCCAAGAAGCCACAAGGACCCCGCCGGCCCAAGCCCAAGACTGTGGACCTCCTTAGTTTGGAGGACTAGGGGGGTCGAGGCCAGGAGCCCCCCCCCTGAGCCTAGGATAACCCTCAAGATCGGGGGGCAGCCCGTGACCTTCCTGGTTGATACTGGTGCCGAACATTCAGTCCTAACTCATGCCGGAGTGCCTCTTAGCCGGCATTCTGCACTGGTGCAGGGGGCAACTGGAAACAAGAGATATTATTGGACTATCGAGAGAAAAGTCCAACTGGCTTCAGGGCAAGTAACTCACTCCTTTCTGCACATACCTGAATGCCCCCATCCGCTGTTAGGACGGTACCTACTAACCAAATTAAAAGCGCAAATCTATTTTGATGAGAAGGGACCGAGGGTCACGGGTCCTAAAGGGAACCCTCTACAAATCCTTGTCCTCAATTTAGAGGAAGAATACCGTTTGTTTGAGTCAGAACCCCCGGCGAAATCACCTGAGGAGCTACAGAACTGGTTGAGAGAGTTTCCTCACGCCTGGGCAGAGACTGGGGGCCTGGGGTTGGCACGCGATCAGCCACCGCTGATGATCTCATTAAAGGCCTCCGCGACCCCCGTTTCAATCAGACAATACCCAATGTCACGGGAAGCTCATGAGGGAATCAAACCCCATATCCGGAGGCTCCTGGACCAAGGGGTGCTGAAGCCCTGTCAGTCCCCATGGAACACCCCTCTCTTGCCTGTTAGGAAACCGGGGACAGGGGACTACAGGCCAGTCCAGGATTTGAGAGAGGTCAATAAGCGGGTGGAGGACATACACCCCACGGTGCCTAACCCCTATAACCTTCTGAGCACCCTTCCGCCGACTCACGTCTGGTACACTGTACTAGACCTGAAGGATGCTTTTTTCTGTATAAGGCTACACCCTCAGAGTCAATTACTGTTCGCTTTCGAATGGAGGGACCCTGAACAAGGGCTCTCGGGACAACTCACCTGGACTCGGCTCCCTCAGGGCTTCAAGAACAGCCCAACCCTCTTTGATGAGGCCCTGCATGCAGATTTGGCCGGGTTCCGGGTCGAGCACCCGACCCTGACTCTGCTCCAGTACGTGGATGACCTACTTCTGGCAGCCAGAAGTTGGACCGAGTGCCTGGAGGGCACTCGGGCCTTACTGGCCAGACTTGGACAGAAGGGTTATAGAGCCTCGGCCAAGAAAGCTCAAATATGCCGAGATAAGGTTACCTACCTGGGCTACACCCTGAGCGGGGGGCAAAGGTGGCTAACAGAAGCAAGGAAGGAGACGATAATCTCCATTCCCCCTCCTCAGAACCCCCGCCAAGTTCGAGAGTTCCTGGGTACGGCTGGGTACTGCCGCCTTTGGATTCCTGGCTTTGCCGAACTGGCAGCCCCATTATACCCCCTCACTAAACCAGGGGCCATGTTCCAATGGGAAGAGGAGCATCAGAAAGCATTCCAACAGATCAAGAAGGCCTTACTTGAGGCCCCGGCTCTGGGTCTGCCAGATCTTACCAAACCCTTTGAACTGTTTATAGATGAGAACTCGGGCTTTGCTAAAGGGGTGCTGGTGCAAAGACTGGGACCTTGGAGGAGACCTGTGGCGTACTTGTCCAAGAAGTTGGACTCGGTGGCTACAGGATGGCCTCCATGCCTCCGCATGGTAGCAGCCATCGCCGTCCTACTTAAGGACGCCGGGAAATTGACCCTGGGCCAGCCCCTGACCGTGCTGGCCTCTCATGCTGTGGAGGCCCTGGTCCGACAACCACCGGACAGATGGCTTTCCAACGCCAGAATGACTTATTACCAGGCCTTACTCTTGGACTCGGATTGAGTCACCTTCGGACCAGTAGGCTCCCTTAACCCCGCCACCTTGCTGCCACTACCTAGTCCCTCTGTAGAACATGACTGCCTCCAGATTCTAGCTGAGGCACATGGCACCCGCCCTGACCTGACGGATCAGCCGCTCAAGAATCCAGACGTCGTCTGGTATACAGATGGGAGCAGTTTCCTGGAAGGAGGAGAGCGCAAGGCCGGAGCAGCCGTCACCACCGAGTCCGAAGTAATATGGGCCTCGGCACTCCCGCCTGGGACCTCGGCCCAGCGAGCGGAATTGATCGCTCTCACCCAAGCTCTCCGGATGGCAGAAGGTAAGAAGCTTACTGTGTATACAGACAGCAGATACGCCTTCGCCACTGCACATGTCCATGGTGAAATTTACAGACGAAGAGGACTGCTGACATCGGCGGGGAAGGAGATCAAAAACAAAAAGGAAATCCTGGACCTCCTAAAGGCCCTATTCCTTCCGCTTCAGCTCAGTATTGTCCATTGTCCAGGACACCAGAAGGGGGACTCTCAGGTAGCTAGAGGGAATCGCCTGGCGGATTTGACCGCCCAGACAGCGGCCTCCCAGCCGGCAGGAGATAGCCAGTTGATGGCTATACAGGAAACCCTGGAGCCTCCTCAATCCAAGAGAGAGCCCATGCCATACAGCCCCGAGGATCATGAGCAGGCAAAGAAAATGGGGGCGGATTGGGACTCTCAGAGGCAAGCCTATATGCTAGGGAACCGGATGGTCATGCCAACCTCCCATACCCGATATATGCTGAGGTTCCTTCATGCGCTGACCCATTTGAGCAAGAATAAAATGAAGACCCTACTGGACAATGAAAATACTGGGACTGTGCTATTAAACCAGGACCGGGTGCTTCAGCAGGTATCTTCCACCTGCCCAGCCTGTACTCAGGTCAATGCAGGAAAGATTCATCTAAACAAAGGGGCTCGTCAACGAGGGCATCGCCCAGGTGTACATTGGGAAATAGACTTCACAGAAATTAAACCCAGACTCTATGGGTACCGGTACCTCCTGGTCTTCGTGGACACCTTTTCAGGATGGATTGAGGCATTTCCAACCAAGAATGAAACGGCTAACGTGGTAACAAAGAAACTGTTGGAAGAGATCTTCCCCAGGTATGGGATGCCTCATATATTGGGGTCGGACAACGGGCCTGCCTTCGTTTCTCTGGTAAGTCAGAAAGTGGCCAAATTATTGGGGGTTAATTGGAAACTCCATTGCGCATACCGCCCCCAGAGTTCAGGACAGGTAGAGCGAGCTAATAGGACAATTAAGGAGACTTTAACCAAATTAACGCTTGCAACTGGCACTAGAGATTGGGTGCTCCTATTCCCTTGGCTCTTTACCGAGCCCGGAATACTCCTGGGCCGCACGGCCTAACCCCTTTTGAAATTCTATATGGGGCCCCACCTCCAGTCATGAAATTTCTCCATCCTGATATCTCCTCTTTTGCCACCAGCACCACTTTAGAGGCACATCTACAGGCCCTCCAGCTGGTGCAGAAGGAGATCTGGAAACCCTTGGCTAAAGCCTACCGAGAGCAGCTGGACAAGCCGGTGGTCCCCCACCCTTTCCAGATTGGGGACTCCGTTTGGGTCCGGCGCCACCAGACTAAGAATCTAGAGTCACGGTGGAAGGGGCCCTACACTGTCTTGCTGACCACCCCCACTGCACTCAAGGTCGACGGGATTGCTGCATGGATCCACGCCTCTCATGTGAAGGCTGCTGGGGAGACCGACCCAGCAGGATCCAAAGAATCAGCATGGACAGTGTACCGCACACAGAACCCCCTAAAAATAAGGTTGGCCCGCGGCTCCTCTTCCTCCCCCTCTTCTTGCTCTCTGTCTACCCCCAGGGGACTAGGGCGGCAGAGAGCCCGCACCTAGTCAAGAAACTCACTTGGCAGGTCATCTCACAAACTGGGGAAACGGTCTGGCAGACGACAGCCCTTCATACCCCCTTTACATGGTGGCCCCCCCTAACCCCTGACTTCTGCCAGTTGGCATTGAATTCGGGACTCTGGGGGGTTGAGGGCATTAAGCTTGATGCCTTAAACTCCTCCACCCACCCGGGGGGGGGGGTGCATTGGCCAGATCCGGGATGCCGTCACCCTCAAGCAAGATGTAGATTCGCCCAGTCGGACTTTTATGTCTGTCCGGGGGATGGGAGGGGCTGGGCCCTCGCCAAGAAATGCGGGGGGGAAGGAGATTTCTTCTGCGCCCAATGGGGCTGCGAGACCACTGGCGCAGCATATTGGAGTCCTAGCTCCAGCTGGGACCTGATCCAGACCAATAGAGGTTTCAGGAAGGCTACAGGCGGGGGGTCTTGCTCAGCTGGGTCCACCGAGGTCAGCCGATTCGAGCCCGGGCTCTCACTCCCCCTAAATATAACTTTCACTGGCCCGGGGAAGGCTGATAGAAACTGGCAACGGGGGCGCACTTGGGGGCTCAGGTTATATGAAACCGGATATGATCGGGGCGTAAGATTCACTATCAAACTTAAGATTGAGGAGGCCTCCACCCCTATAGGCCCCAATCAGGTTCTCTCTGACCAGAAGCGCCCCTCCTTACCTGTTCCAGCACCCCCGAAGATTACCCCTCGACCCGGTTCGATTACCAGCCCAGGTATAACTCCGGCCACTACCAAACCGCCCCGGCCAGGAACCGGAGACCGGCTCTTGGGTCTGCTAGCAGGGGCTTACCAGGCCTTAAATGTAACCTACCCAAATAGAACGCAAGAATGTTGGCTATGTCTGGTTTCCCAACCTCCCTACTACGAGGGGATAGCAACCCAGGGTAATTATACTAACACTCACAGTCCCCCTCCGAGCCAATGTCTAGGGACAGCCCAACATAAGCTCACAATCTCAGAGGTGTCAGGACAAGGACTATGTCTAGGGAGCGTCCCCCGCACCCACCAACACCTGTGTAACCGCACCCTATCCATAAGCGCTGTCTCTGGTTATGTCACCGGCCCTAATGGTACCTATTGGGCATGTAATACTGGGCTCACCCCCTGCGTTTCAGCCTCAGCCCTCAATGCTACCTCTGATTTTTGTGTGCTCATCGAGTTATATCCAAAGATTGTTTACCATACACCAGAGGAGATTTACCCACACTTTGAGTTGAGACCCTATCGATATAAGAGAGAGCCGGCGTCTCTCACTCTGGCCCTATTATTGGGGGGGCTGACTATGGGAGGAATTGCAGCCGGGGTAGGGACAGGCACCACCGCCCTAATGGAAACCCAACAATTTAGACAGCTCCAAGCGGCCATGAATCAGGACATTCGGGACCTAGAGGAATCAGTAAGCGCCTTAGAAAAATCGCTGACCTCCCTCTCTGAAGTAGTGCTCCAGAACAGAAGGGGACTCGACATTCTATTCTTACAGGAGGGAGGGTTGTGTGCCGCCCTTAAAGAGGAATGTTGCTTCTATGCGGATCATACTGGGGTGGTAAGAGATAGCATGGCTAAGTTGAGAAAACGATTAGAACAGAGACAAAAATTCTTTGAAGAGCAACAGGGATGGTTTGAAGGATGGTTCAGAAGGTCCCCCTGGCTCACCACCCTCATTTCCACCCTTCTGGGACCCCTTCTGATTCTATTACTCCTCTTGACGTTTGGGCCCTGTATCCTAAGTAGACTTGTCCAATTTATCAGGGAACACGTCTCTATTGTTCAGACTTTGGTATTAACCCAGCAATACCAAAGGCTCAACCAGATGGAACTCGAGTCACGTCACCAATCTTCCCCATGAATGGAGGATTCCATTCCTGAGATAAGAAAATGGGGGAATGAAAGACCCCCAGCCTCCCCGCCTAACATAGCTTAGCTCAGCTGTTTTTGAATAAAGCCTGAGAGGTACTGAGGAGTTCAGTTAACGGACATGGAATAAACAGAACATTTGTGGTTAGCCACCTGGCCCCAGAGCGAGGAACTAAAAGGTCAGGAAAACACCCTGTACCCTAGACAAAAGCTAGGCGTGGTGAGCTCGGGGAGAAACCACGAGCTGACCTGGGTTTGAACCTGGCCTCATTTGAATCATCCAATCAAAACCCTGTAACCAGGCTTCTTGCTTCTGCACCCGAGCTTCGGCTGCCGGACCCTATAAAAACCCTCTGCTCCAGCCCGTGGGCGCACCAGTCCCTTGAGCTTCTTGAGAGACTGTGTCGCCCCGGGTACCCGTGTTCCCGAATAAAGCCTCTTGCTGTTTGCATCTGATTCGTGGTCTCGGTGTGATCCTTGGGCGAGGGTCTCTCCTGAGGGAAGACTGCCTTCGTGGGGTCTTTCACAGTTAGTCACACAGACAGAAAATTCTACAGCAGAAAACGCTGAGTCTTTTGAGAATTATGTGAAACTTATTTAAGATGATAAAACTGAAGTGACAAATACTGTATACATTTTGGGGACACGTGTTTGTTATCCAGGTGTTACAGAGGTGGAAGGAGGGGATTCTGAGTTCCTGGACAACAGGGTTCCTGCAGGTACCAGGCAGGGATGTGAACCTGTGAAGAGAAAAGATTGAAAAGCTGGTACAGATTGACATCATCAACTTGGATCACACTTCAGGGAACCTAATGTCAGGTGGTTCATTGTCAGATATTCAAAACACAGTGCAATTTTGGAAAGGATTTCTAGGCAACAATTAGTCCAATTCCGGGTCCACAATGAATTTTCAGGTGTGATTACATAGAAACATGTAGAGTGTGTTCTATAGCTAAAAGGTCTAGAATCCAGTGTGGTCTCTGAGCAATAACATATAGGTCAGCAGACCATAACATATATGTGACATCTCCCCTAAGGGTCGGTAACAGGCTAGCGAGGGAAGAGTCTGGGGTAATCATTAGGAGAATCTGGGTGAAGTCAGCCTCTATAGTAAAGGCAGATGAGGTCTGCCTCCACAGATAGCAAAAAGATCACCAGATTGTTCACAAAATCCACTCCCATTCTTCTGGGCGGTTGAAAAAAAAAAGGTGTTTTATCTCCTCCATTGAGAAGAGGCCCCTGTGTGTTTAACACCTCTGGTGTTTCTTTTCTTTTCGGTTTTTCTTTTTCTTTTTCTTTTTCTTTTTAGTTTTAGTTTTTTTGAGACAGGGCTTCTCTGTGTAGCTTTGCGCCTTTCCTGGAACTCACTCTGTAGTCCAGGCTGGCCTGGAAATCACAGAGATCCTCCTCCCTCTGCCTCCAGAGTGCTGGGATTAAAGGCATGTGCCACCACTGCCTGGCTTCCCCTGGTGTTTCTTAATGCTTCTTTGTGAATACAAGGACCTCTAGGCCCCCAACACCTGGCCACCCTAGGCTATATGTTGAGATCTCATCTCAGAAGAGAAGGGGAAGGAGAAAGAAAAAGATGGTGGAGAAGGAGGAGAATGGGAAGGAAGAACAGGAGGAGGAAAAGAAAGGAAAAGAGAGAGAAGGAAGAGGAAGGAGGAAAAAGAGGGGGAAAAAAGCAGGAGTGGAGGAAGAAGAAGGGGAGGGGGAGGGTAGTAGTCGCTGACACACACTGCAGTGGTCAAAGAAAGAAACAAAATTACTGCATCATTACAAAGCACATTTTAAAGGTACAGAGATAGGATTCCATGTAATTCACTTCTTGGCCAAAGTGGTCAATGTGAATCCTCAAAGTCCCCAGGCTGTTGCAAAGACTATAGGTTGCTCACTACACTCTGAGAGCAGGCCCCCAATGCTGAAGACAATATCTACACAACGCACTCACTGACCATAGAGAAGGTGTGCTGGTGACTACATAGAACCTTCACCCCATTCCAGTGTCTTTGGTACAGGAGGTATTCTGCACCATACCAGAAAAGAAACATAAACACTAAGCCAGTCACAAACCTGTTGATGTAACCGTCTTACTAAATAAGAAACACAGAGCCAATGCAAAGATGAAAGCCCAAGAGGTCAGAGCGATAGGTAAGAGCTAAAAACCTTACCCTTCACTGCCGCTGCTATTTTCCTCAGCAAGAGACCTACTTCCTGTCTGTTTGTCTTTTTTATAGACTTTCTATTCTGCCTTCTCATTGGTTGTAAACCCATCCACATTACCTCCTCGTCACTGCCTGTCTGTAGAGACCTCCAGGTCTTCTATGGTTGGTATTGAGATTAAAGGCATGTGTCTCCATGCTGGCTGTATCCTTGAACACACAGAGATCCCCTTAGCTCTGCCTCCCAAGAGCTGGGATTAAAGGTGTGCACCACCACAGCCCAGTTTCTGCTATGGCTTGCTATTAGCTCTGACCCCCAGGCAACTTTATTTATTAACATATGAATAAAATCACATTTCAGTACAATTAAAATATCACCATACAAACCCTTTTATCTAAGATGCTGTTCTGCTTGCAATATGTGCTACTGTTCTAAAAAATAAATTAAAATAAAAAAGTAGGAATAAAATGATTTCTAGCGACATTCTCCTATACTCATAGGTTATAGATCAGTGCCTTGCTCAATTATCATTAGAAAAGCTTCCTTTTGCAGCAGACAGAAACAAATACAGAGAACCCACAGCCAAACATAATGTAGACAATTGAAAGACTTTGGAACACTCAGTCCTAAATGTCTCCATCAAATCCCTTCTTTTGGGTCTCAGGGGACCCTGGAGAAAAGGAAACAGAAATAGTATAAGAGCAAGGGGAGATGGAGGATACTAAGAAGGCCCTTTAATCAACATGAGTAAAGCTCATATGAACTCCCAAAGACTGAGCCAGCATGCACAGGGCCTGCATGGCATGGTCTATATCAAGCCCTTTGTGCATATATTATGGCTTCCAGTTTAATGTTTTTATGGGATTCTTGAGAGGGCAGATGGGATTCTTGAGTGGATCTCTGATTCTTATGTCTTCTCTTGGGTTCTTTTCCTTTAGTTGTTTGTTTATTATGTCCAATTCTGATATTTTTGTTTTATATTTTCATATAATATTATGTTGCACATTATATTATATTATGTTGTATTATGTTATTATCCCTTAGAAGCCTGTTTGTTTACTAATGAGAGACAGAAGAGAGTGTATCTGGATGGCAGGGGAGGTGGGGAGGACATAGAAGGAGTAGAGACAGGGGCAACCATTATCAGGATAAATTATATGAGAAAAAATATATTTTCAATAAAATAAAAAAGTAAAACACACATGAAGAACTTGAATCAAATATTTCTGGTAGGAAAACATTCTAGAACAGAAGAATGCTTTTTTTGACATTTCTATGAACCAAAATAACACAGGTTAAATAGAAAAGTCAAAATTCAAAGGATGTCTATTATCTTTTAAATTAAATGAATTCCTAATAAAATATATCATCTCATGAATACCATTTCTTGTTTATATTTTATTTATGTATTGTTGTTTCATATTCCATCCTGTATATAAGTGTTTGTATGTGGAGCAGATGGGTAGGGTGGGTCTGTGCAGGTTTCTATATTCATAGGTATGTGAGTGTACTTGTAAAGAGTGGATATTATAGAGTGTTCTGCTCTATGGTGCTCTGGATTAGTCTCTTCAGACAGTGTCTCTCCTTGGACTTGAAGGTTGCCGATTTTCATATTGACTGGGGGCCAGCATGCACTGTATATCCTTCTTCCTCTTCTTGTGTCTCTGGTTGTAGACATGCACTGTCACACCTAACATTTTTTAAACTGGTGCTGGTAATCCTAGCTTCTCCTGTTTGTTGGTAAGTGCTATAAACCTACTGGGCTATTGCTGGAAGTCTGTTTTTAATATTTCAAGCATGTTTTCACAAACAATGATTTATTGAGTCAAAAAAATCACATATTTCAACAAAAAAAAATACATGAAAAATATAGGAGACAAAATAGCTGAATGAAAGGCAATTAGGAAAAATAAGATAGTCTTGTTTGGAGATTAAAAACTGAGGAAACAAACATGGTGTTCCTGGGCTTATTTTCTCTTTGTATACAAGGATAATTTCTTTAGAACATTTGTGACACACAGTAACATACCCCTCACCAATGTTGACACTGTTTTAACCACAATGAAATTTTATCTGTGAATACTGAGAGAGTAAACCCATTTTAAAGCAGTAATTTTGAGCAACCACTAGTGATTATACTTGAAGTGTTCCGCACATACAGTCAAAATGATATACGCTGAAAAACGTGGAAAATCTTTCACATCTATTTTCTCCATTCTTTCAAATCCACTCAGATTTGCAGCAAGGATCAACATATTAAAATTTATATTTATTTCAAATTTACCATTTACTAAATTTCTTTATGAAAATCTTAATTTAAAGTAATTTTCCTCCAACTTATAATTTATCCCAAATCATAATGATTCTCTATAGAAACCCTTCCTATATATCAGATACCAAAAAAGCACCTAGCAGTTGAAGAGTATATTCTCCACCTTTGTCCTCAAGTCCCCAGCTGCAGATCTACTGAAGGATTTTAAGAGTGGCATGACATAATGATACTAACTCAATGGGTGGTAATCCGGGGAACTCTGTAGGGAAGAAGTCCCAGTTATGGTTGTTATTGCATGAAACTCACACAAAGCCAGAACAATAAAACAGGATGCATGAGTTTTGTCAAGGGCTTGTCCACAGGAATATTTAGCACAAATTCTGAGATTTTGGTTATCCAGCCTTCACATTCCCAGTCCAGAATGTCTTTGTCTAAACAATTCTCACGCTTGTCCAGACCCAGGCAAGAGAATCCTTCAGTTTGTAGAAGAGGAAGATAAAGAAAAATAGTGTGTATGTGTGTGTATGTGTGTGTGTGTGTGTGTATGTTGTATGTGTGCGTGTGTATGTGTGTGTGTATGAGTGTGTGTGTGTGTGTGTTAGTTCTTTATATTTAATCCTTTTACATTCATGGCTAACCCAGAGTTTTATAATGCCTCCAAGAAGAGTAAATGGACATGAGGACATTTGCCACTAATGATGTGGAGAACACTCTTCTTTATGAATATATAAAGGAAAATTCCTATCAGATTGAAATATTACCATGGTAGGAGTGATCTTGGTCTTGTCTCATGCACATTCTGTAAACATAATTCTGCATGTGTATCAGTGTATAGCCAATTTCCAGAACTTGTGTCTTGATGCCTCTTTCCTAATCTTATATGTATTATATGACTTTATATCTTTGCCTTTTTTCCATTCAAATGGATCTGAGCACAAAATCAGAAGATGGAATTCAATTTACTTTGTTCTGTCAAATTCTCATGTTGTAACATCTAGGGACTTAGTTGACACATTAAATGAGAAGAGAGAGAAAAAATGGAACAGGAAAAATATAATATGAATGTGTTATGGATGCAAAAGCACACTTAATATCTATAAAAATCTGTGGGGCATACATGAGCTACACAAATGGAGCTGAGAGGAAGTTAGCTCAAGATGTTTATGCTGAGATAAGATACAAAGATCAGGAGATGATGTCAGTGCATAAACAGCTTCTAAACAAGGAAATGAGTATAGGGTGACCTTTAAAATGACTGGTTGGTTCCTTCCACCCCCTCCTAGGGTTCTGAGGGTTTTTTGCTGTAAAAGAGGCTTACTGCCTGACAATAAAGGAGTTCTTGCTTGACTTGACTCCCCACTGTGTCTGGTTGTCTCCAGGTAAGAGGGAGGCTGGGAAAAGGGTTTGAGGTGCACTTACCTTTCCTCTGTTCCAGGCCACCTCTTCAGAGGTGACCTAAGTTCCCCGCGGGGTGGGGCAAGACCCCACAAAAATCATATGGCATTTATGTAATACAAATGTATGTACTCAATAATTATATTTTATCATATTTTTTAACATTGTTCTTTATTATGCAGTTATCTCACAGAGTTTTAGGTGGAGCAAACATCAGAAAGATCATCTGATCCTGCAGACTTTAATTATTAAATAAATAATATTTAATTTTAATTTAGGGAAATATACATTTTGAGTAACAAAAGGAATAAATGGGCTCTCCCTTCATGTAAAAAAATATATAACCTCAGTGAAATATCAGTATATGGCTAATATATTGCAGTTTTGTAATCTCACATAAATATATTTAACAACTTGCTAAGTTCTTTAGAACCTTGATCCTCTCCAGTTGTTTCAAATTGTATTTCAAAAATATAAGATAAAACATATATATGCATAATCTATCAACTTTCTTTGTATCTCGTTTTTTACATAGCAGAAATACGATGTGTTTGCAAGTAGTGCCATCTGTCTCATACTCTCCTTCATTTGTACAATAATAGTAAAAAATAACAGATAAACTATAAAGCTCTTCCTTGCATCCTATTGGATTTGGCTAGGTCAGACATCTAATGCTTGTAAGATACCTTATGTTTTTTTTTCCAGTGAAAACTTCTTCAATTTGAGCCATTTGTTATGTACAAATCAAAATAAATTCTACAACTGAAAAGAAAGAAAATCAATTTTATGAGAAACAGTGCTTGTACTCAATAAGTTTTGATCTATCTCTTAAATAAGATTTTTCTCTTCTTACAACCTTAGGTTAAAATATTTTAAAGCAAAGGTAATATTTTTATTTTTATGGCCCACTGAATTTAATTAGGATTTCCAGTACATAAAAGTTCAGTACATATGTACTCCCAGAGATTAAAACAATTGTTTTAGATATCTATTCTTAACTTCCTGTAAGTCACTTTTATTTTCATTTCACAATTCAAAATCTATCAGGATATTACTGCTGGAATAGGTGTATATCGCAGCAAGACAATGCTTGCCTTACCCCTGTCAGGCTCTGCATTTAGCCCATAAAATCATGAAATTAGTTATCTCTTTAATTAATTAAATTATTCATTTTAAGTTGGGAAAACACAGGTAGAAGCCCTAAACATTAACTTTCATGTTGTTGGTTTTTTTTCTTATAATTCATGGAAAACCATTATTAAATATGTTCTCATCAAGTAAGTAAATTTTACTTCTTTTTTTGTTTGTTTGTTTTTCGAGACAGGATTTCTTCATGCAGTTTTGGTTCCTGTCCTGAATCTCGCTCTGTAGACCAGGCTGACCTTGAACTCACAGAGATCTGCCTGCCTCTGCCTCCCGAGTGCTGGGATTAAAGACCTGTGCCACCGTGCCCAGCGATTTTACTTCTTAGGGAGAAAAACAACAAAAAAGAATGAGAATGGAAGGAATGAAATGTCTAGAAATAAGTTTATGACATATGCACGAGCACTCAAGTACACCAAACTGTAAATGCATGGAGACATTGACAGTCGGGATGGAGGATGGACAGCAGAGGCTACAAGTCAGTTAGAAGGGATAAACCGGGTGAGATGCTACAGAGTACAGTAGGCAACAATCAAATGGAATTTAAATCCTGAGAAAAGCTAGGTGAAATTTTCCTGACTAAACTTATTGCAATTCTCTAGCATTGCACAAAATGTTCAATTGCCTAAATTTGTTCTAATCTAGAAAAATATCAAAGCTGTTAACTAATCAGAACCTAATGTTTCCATAATGACACTTTATAAGAGCTATTTTCTACCTTATTGCTCCAAAAAAAATTGAATTACATATATTTAGCAGCTTCCTGAGTTCTTCAGAAATATCTTGATCATCTCATCTTGCTGTTTAAAACTGTACTACAAAAAATAAAATAAAATAAAAAATGAATAAAAATAAAAGCAAGGAATAAACAGCAAGTAAGACAAAGGAAACTTTAAAATATGATTCATTTTCTCATGAGATTAATGGCATTAACTGAAAATCATTCTGAGTTTATTTTAATCTTATTTCACTTAATAATTGTTTTGGGCAATTGTATGATAAAATACATTCCAAAGGATCTAGAAAAGAATGCAAGAAGTTTGTAATATTGAAGTTACAACATCTCTTACTTTCTCTGCCTCCAAATTTACAGAGACTTAAATACTTTAGGCCCTTGAAGTACCTAGAATTATTATCTGGAATGTTTCCTATATAATGTTTTACTATGAACAAGTTCTATTTCAAAGGCTTTTTCTCAATAAATAGCCATATATCTGAGAATTGACTGAGATAATGCAATGCAAACTTTCTAAAGATTTGGATGAAATGGTGTTCTCTTGAACTATCAAATACAAATTACACAGTAGTATAAAGACCATATTTCTTCATGAACTAGCAAGAAACATTTTAAGGACAAATGTCCAGTCCAAAAAGTACAGGATGATTAGCACTATCAAATCAACACACTGAAATGCTAGAACCATCTACTTGGATGACTTCTGACAATATATACAGTGATGCCTAAAGGTTTTATTTTCCTTATAGGAAACAACATTTTTTTTTTTTTTTTTTTGGTTTTTCGAGACAGGGTTTCTCTGTGTAGCTTTGCACCTTTCCTGGGACTCACTTGGTAGCCCAGGCTGGCCTCGAACTCACAGAGATCCGCCTGCCTCTGCCTCCCGAGTGCTGGGATTAAAGGCGTGTGCCACCACCACCTGGCCAACATTTTTTTTTTTTTAAAAGGCTATTCGAACAGTTATGAAAGCTTCTTTAAATAACATGTGAAAGTTTTATTAAAGAGGACAATTTGGTTATCTGATATTCTTGATAAATCAGAATCAAATGCAGGAAGAGAACAACATTAAATGAAAGCTGACTATAATTTTGGAAGTGGAGAGAAACAGGTGGAACTGAGCATAATGAAGAGGATGTTTGCTATGGGATCAGAGAGCTCCAACAGTTAATGAAGCTACAGAAATAAGTAATTTTTAGAGAAGGCAAACCATGCTAAAGATCATGGACTGTTGACTCTGAAAATATTCTGTAGAATTCACTCTGAAAAATTAAAATTGCTAGTCATTACCTAATAATTTAGTTATAATTATATTATGCTATTATTCTATATTTAGAAACAGGAATTTTTAGGAACAAGAAAATCACACGCACATAAGCATATGCAAAAGCATATACACACAAGGATATGTCTATATATATGTATGTATACACACACAAAATATGCAAATAAATGTTTATTCAAAAGCATATACATACAAAAATGGGCACACACACACACACACACACACACACACACACACACAAACACAACTATCTACATTTAGTAACAGGGCCCAATATGACTTTTCTAGTTGAAACAACTCAATGACTAAAGACTTGTAGACTCAGCTCTAATATTCACAATAAAAATTATGAACAAGTAGAAAATCTGTAAATTTCCAAGAAATTCTCATAAAATTAACATAGCAGAAAAAAAACTGTGGGATAGTGAGTCCCTAGAATCAAAAAACGAAGCTGCCAAAGTGGATCAGAAATTTCTGGAACCATGAATTCACACGGACACTATGTGCTTCTTGATGAGACAGTGTAGCTTCCAAAGAGGACATATGTATGTATCCTAATTTGCTTTCTATTGATTTGATAAACATCATTAACCAAAGCAATGCAGGAAG
The DNA here is from genome assembly GCF_949786415.1 of Peromyscus eremicus. Taxonomy (NCBI): domain Eukaryota; kingdom Metazoa; phylum Chordata; class Mammalia; order Rodentia; family Cricetidae; genus Peromyscus; species Peromyscus eremicus. Next base: position 9,095,895 of record NC_081435.1, read on the forward strand.
AAAAGAGGTTTTTTTTTTGACTTAATGTTTTGACCACAGATCAATATTGAGGGAAGTCAGGGCAGGAGATCAAGGAAGGAATCTAGAAGCAGGAACTGAAGCAGAGACTATGGAGAAGTGCAGCTCCCTGGCTTTCTTCCCATGGCTTGCTCAACTTGTGTTTTCATATATTTCAAGATCACATGACACCTCCCAGAGTGGGCAAGGTAGTCCCTCATCAACCATAAATCAGCACAATAACCTACAGTCATGACTATAGGTCAATAAGAAGAAGGCAATTCCTCAACTAAAATTTCTTCTCAGATATGTCTAAGTGTGTGTCAAGTTAACAAAAACCATTTCAACAAACATTTCAAATATGTACTCCAGAAATGCTGCCATCCCTCGTGGGTAAGATGCAAGAAAGCTTCTACTACAGTACTAGTCAAAGGCAGAGGGGAAGGATCATTGGATATCCTAATGGAAGAGTCTCCAGGGCCAGAGACTGATCTCTAGGGAAAAAAAAATTAACTTCAACTTATTATACCTGACAACTAGCACTTGATAAGTATCAATACCTTCATCTTTCTCATATGGAGGAAAATAAAATTTAAGAGACATTATTGAAAGTCATAAACCAGAATCATGCTAATAACAGTCATGTATAAAACGAAAAATTTCTCAGAAATCAACCACTAGCCACTTGGCACTCCCTAGGCCCTGTGGGAACTTGAAGGGCAAACATCGCTGGGGCACTGTTATGGTGAGCAAGCACAGGATGGGAAAGAGAGAAAGAAAGGCAGAACAATTCATTTGCTGGGAAAAGGAGCTTGTCTGAAGAGGTCAGGGTGGTGAGGAACCAGCTGACATGGATGGCCTGCTTGCCACCAGGGGTGATGGTGATGTCTGTTTCAGCTGCTTGCCAGGGGCAATGCCTTGGTCAGTGGTCCCAATGAAGCTGGGGAGTCTGAGTTAATGTCTGTGGCTCCTGTTACCACCAAGGACCCTATGGAGACCCAGAGTCTGGGCTACCACCTGTGACCGTGTTTGTGTCTGAAAGATATGCCCACACAAGGTCCATGCTTAATCTAAGCGTCCTGCACTTTGGACAATGGTGATATCTGTCCCAAATTGCTGCTAGGGGGCCAGGTCTGGGTCCATGGCCCTCCTGAGGCTGGGTTCTGAGTTGACTTCAGTGGCTCCTGTTGTCACCTAGGGCCATGCAGAGTCCCACAGTCTGGGCCAACACTGAAGGCCGTCTCAGTCTTTGAGGGTCAAGCTGCTTGTGATGCCTTACAGACCTGGGTGGCCTGTGCTGCCTCCAGAGATCATGGTGTCATGACCTGAACTGTGGCTGAGGGCCATTATAGGTCCATGGCCCTACTGCATGTTGTTGATGTCCATGGCTTCTGTTACCATGAGCACCTGGATGCTCAGGGTCTGAGCTACCATCTAGAGATATGTCTGGGTCCATGATCCTATGAACATCTGAGTCTGTTTTGACATCTGTGGATTGTGTTACCACCAAAGGTCACACAAATGCCCAGGATCTGGGCCACCACCTGTGGCCACATTGGTGTACGTGGGCTATGTTGCTGCTGGGCCCATGCAGACCTGAGTGACGAGCTGCTATCTAGGGCTATGGTATTGTACAGGCCTAAGTTGTGGCCATGGCCATGTCTGGGTCCGTAGCCCTGCCATATCCAGGGTCTGTGTTGATGTCAGAGGCTCCTTTTGCCACCAAAGGCTGCGTGGATACTTGGAATCAGAGCTGTTACCTGGGCCATGTGGGTGTTCAAAGGCCACATAGCTGCTGGGTCCATGCCGCCCATCTGAGTGATTGCCAACGAGGGCCATGGTGAATCTGGGCCAGAGAGGCTGCCAAAGACCATGTCTGGGTCCACGGTCCAACTGCAGCTGGGGCATGTTGATATCCATGGCCCATATTGCCACCCGGGCCACATGGATGTCAGGGGTCTGGGCCACCACCTAGGACCATGTTAGTGTTCGAGGGCTGAGCCTCTGTTGGAACCATACAGCTATGCGTGGCCTGCACTGCCATTGGGGGCCACGGTGCTGTCTGGATCTGGGGCCCTAACACAGCTGTGGTCTGTGTTGATGTTCATGGCTCCTGTTACCACTGAAAACGGTAAGGATAGGGCTGCACAGAGTTGTCTCTGCCCTTCGCCAACTGCAGCCCTCAGGAGAGTGGGCCTTGTATCTTGCCTGGGCTGAAGAGTAGGCTGTCCCTGTTGGCAGGGGTGTGGCTGAGCAGCCTCTGAAAGCGTGAGGGTGGGAGAGATAGATCCACTGTCCTTCACACAGTGGCCTGGGCAAGGGAGAGATACCCCCTCGTCCCTTGCCTCTCGCCCCTCACTCTTTGCCCCTCACCACTTACTGCAGACAGGAAAAGCTGGTCCCAGCATCACAAGAATGGGAGTACTGATCCTGTCCCTCACCAACTGCAGCACTCGGGATAGCATGCTCTGCACCTTGCTGGGGCAGCACAGAAGAGCTGATCCCGTTGACGGGGGTTCAGATGATCCAGCACCATGATTATGTGGTAGATCTGGCTCCACTCCTCATCTGTCCTATGGTACAATAGATGAGGGGGAGTTGACCTTCCCCCTCCCCTGCCTCTTTCTGGTCCTGAAATCATGAAAGTGGGAGAATTGGCAGTGCTCCTCACTGGCAGCACTTAGGAAAGCAGACCCTGCACCACACCCAGGCAGCAGAATAGAGCTGAGCCAGTAGGTATGGGCACAGTTGGGTAGGCCTAGAAGGCATGAGAGCAGGAGAGTTGACCCTCCTGCTGTGTTGGCATGAGTGAGAGAAATATACCCATTTGTCATCCCTTGCCACCTTCCCCCAGACAGGAAAGTGGACCTCAGGGACTTGAGAATGGAAGAGCTGGTCCTGCCCCTGCCCAATTGCAGCAATGGCAAGAGAGGCCCAACACCTCACCTGGACAAAACAGCAGAGCTGCCCCTGGTGGTGTGAGCGCAGGTGAGTAGGACTAAGGGTGTAATCGGAGGTTTCTCTGTCCCTTGCCAAGACAGGGTAGGATGGGGAAGACTCCGCACCAGGTCGCCAAGCCATGATATCAGGAAACGTTCCACAACCAAGAAAGCTTGCATCCCTTGTCCTCAGTTCTTATTCGGTCACATACCCAGAGAAGACCATGCCCATAGGGCTAGTTACCCCAATACCATTGGCTCAATGGATTAAATTCCCATAACACAAGGGTGTGAAAGCAGGAGAACTTGCTACCTGCTTCATTGGGTGAGTCAGCTGGGACAGTGCTGGAGAGTTTGCCTTGTGGTGATGATGAGGGAAAGCAAGCAGGCTGACCACCCCAGCTACCACCCAGGTCCTGAACCAGAGGTATGAGTTGGTCCACCTCAACATCCACCTCATCTATAAACTGTTGGGGTATGTGAAGGGGCTGGACCTGCAGATCTAAAGCTGCAGAATCTCCATGACACAAGGCAACAACAGGATATCCAAGAGGAGCCTCAGAGACAGCCCAGTATTGACAGTGTAGCAGAAGCCAGGGGCTTCCAATCAGAACAATGACTCGTTGCAATAAACACAAGTAAAGATGTGTGGACTAAAGGGTATACTGTGTGACTCACTGTGACATATTACAGCTTCAATGATGATATTTGTTTTTCTTTTTTTTTTCTATTTTTTATTTTACTTTTATTTATTTATTTGTTTGTTTGTTTGTTTGTTTGTTTATTTATTAAGGGGGTTGCAAAGTTAGAGGACAGAAGGGAAGAGACAGGGAGATGCGTGGGATCAGGATGCATGAAAAATCTCTGAACACCTACCTCTTTCCTATTTTCCACAGAACCAACAGAGCCTCAATTTAACAGCTGCCAAGAAGTAGATTGGATCTGAGAAGTATTTCCTAGAAATCCCACGAAAACACCAAGAAAACCACAGAAGAAAGTAGAGAAACATGAAATTTGAGCCTTTCATAACTGACAGACACAGAACACAGGAAGCACAGTCATACTCCTAGACAACCAATATAGAGCCTTACAAGAAATGTCTACTCACATCAGCTTGTGGTGCCCAAAGGCAGAGTTCATAAAAAATGTTTTTTAGCAGATTTAACTAACAGCAGTCTGAAAAACCAAACAAACAAAAAGCAACAACAAAAATATCACAGACTTAAAAAAATAAGGTCACAAGAATCAGGCTACGATATGGTGAGTCCTTATAAATCATCAGACCAAAAGGTTAAAGCAATTGTAATTACGATTTTCAAAGTTGTAATGTATGTCTATATTTTATGAAATACTTATGCTGTGGGATGGTCTGTATGTCAAGTGTGTTGCTGATTGGTCAGTAAATAAATCACTGATTGGCCATTGGCTAGGCAGGAAGTATAGGCGGGACAAAGAGAAGAATTCTGGGAAGTGGAAGGCTGAGAGAGAGACACTGCCAGCCGCCATGATGACAAACAGCATAAGAAGATGCCGGTAAGCCACGAGCCATGTGGCAAGGTATAGATGAATGGAAATGGATTAATTTAAGCTGTAAGAACAGTTAGCAAGAAGCTTGCCATGGCCATACAGTTTATAACCAATAGAAGTCTCTGTGTTTACTTGGTTGGGTCTGAATGGTTGTGGGACTGGCGGGTGACAGAGATTTGTCCTGAGGTGGGCCAGGCAGGAAAACTCTAGCTACAACTTACATTTCTCATAATTGGATCCTATAAAATAATATGTGTAATAATTGTGATAAAAATCAAAATGAAATACGAAAAGTCAGACTGTTACAATATAATGTAGCATAAGTACTTCCTTTAATGTGACAATGAGTAACATTTAAAATTAATAATTTTATGAATATTTTTGGGATACCACCTCTCAAAAAATTAAGAATAAACTGAGCATGGTGACACACACCTTTATTCTCAGCACTCACAATGCAGAGGAAGGCAGATTTCTTAGAGGTTGAGGCCAGCCTCATCTACAAAGTGAGTTCTAGAACATCAAGGTTGTTATACAGAGAAACCCTGTCTCAAAACTTATATATATAAAGAAATAAATATAAGATAAAATAAAAATGTTTAAACAAACAATGGAAAATTTCAAAACTATTAACAAATACTAAAGGGTAACACACAAAATATTAAGGTACAGCAATACATATAGAAAGCAGTGTAATGTGGAAAGTTTTGTACACAAATTTAATTCAAGTGAAATGTGGCAATTTCTTGAAAATGGTAAGATATCAAAATTTACATACAGAAATAGATTATTAAAATACACCTCAGTCTTCTAAACAAAATAAATATCCTCCTAGGTTTTCATTGGTTAAATTTATGAAATACTTAAAAATAAGATAATACTATTTATTCCAAAAGCAAAAGTTGTGGTAACACCAACTTGAGCAATAAGTTAAGCAGGTTAAACTATTAGAAGGAACAAAAATTACTTGGCTGTTTCTTTCATGAAAGTAAATGGAAATGTGAAAAATAAAATTTTAAAAATATCAATAATGCCTAAAAAAGAAATAAATAAACCTCAAATAGTGATCACAGATGTAAAACTTGGGGTTCAACCTTCAACAAAAAAAATGAGGAAAATGAACATGCAAACTGACCAAGGGGAATCTATGCTTTCGGTAATTTGAAAAAAAAAAAAGCAGTTGAAAGGGGAAAAAGCAAGCATGAATTCTTGCCATTAAATATCCCAACAGGAATACACAGTAGAAATGGATAGCAAGTGTGCCCCACCTCCAAAAAAATTAGCATGGAAAACCTACAGATTATACTGTACACAATTGTGTCAAAATTTCCACCTTACCTCAAGAATATAGCCAAGACAGCCACTCCTGCTAAACTGGTAAAATTGAAGGGCAAGACTCACCTAATGGAATAAAGCAGGAAGTAAACAGGAATTTGGCTGTCAGTTTGGGGTCAGAATATTCTGTATGAACTACACAGAAAAAATATTTCAGGACTGTGAAGTTGTTTGTAGTATACTTCAAGTGGGAAAACAGTTTTACATTTGACAAAACTTCACTGTCAACACAAAAGCAAAACTGAGAGTGTGCATATTTTAACAAAAACTGTTTTGACAAGAAGTCTCAGGATGGAATGCAATATGTGAAAATAGAATCTAATTGCAACCTAAATGAGCAGCATAGTTCTGTAAAGGGGTGGGAGGAAATGTGCTGACCTCAGTCGTTTCTGATGAGTCTGACAAAAATCAAAGTGAAGTCTCTACGTGATCATATACTGTACTTGCTGAACTTGGAGGTTAAGGGTTCACATTTTTTATTCTGTTGTCTATTGAGAATGAAGCACAAAAAAAATCAACAAACAAACAGCATATAGGCTGTTTCCTGATTGAAGGAGAGAATTTACAGAGCCTGCAGCTATTCATAGGTAATGAGAAAGAATTAGCAACTTCTCTATGAACTCAGATCTAGGTTAACACTAATGCAGAAAATTGCATATATAAATTTTTCAGTTGCAGGCATATATAGGACCTAGACACAACTGCAACAAAATAACAAGAAGTAGGCCTGATGCTCAGTTACTGGCTTTTAATAGCATTCTACAGTAAAAGAAGCCAGGGCTCCCTGGAGAAATGCTTGATTTGAAGACTATGGGAGAAAATATACAAGCTGCAACATCTCCTAACAGCAGAAAAATAAGACTGTTTCTGAAAATTTCACAAAGTCTATAAAGTCAAAGGAAAACAAGTGAAAAAAGTCTCAGTAACAAGAGCTGAAAGAAAAGGAGGAAACCCAGCAAAATATAGCACTGGACAAAAGTTTAAATAATAAATGTCCATGAATGCTCTCCACTGAATAATTGAATGATGGAACACTTCAGAAGAAGTACAAATGTTATGAAGATAATTTGTCCTTAGGAGATGGAATGTTCGCCAGCATTCCCTCAGTGTGGAGAACTCATAGTGATTTCCTTCCTAATAACACAGTGTAGGAGGAGGGCAGAAAAGTAATTTGTCAATAAACTAATTTGGGAATTTGCCTCAGTCAGACAATCAAAGTTCACATAACCACTTATCAGTCATGTGGAATGGGAAATATGTAACTTTAATATTACATAGAAAACGATAGCTTTCTTTGTGATACCTCACTAATTCATGGTATATAGCAGCAGACATATTCTTCTAGGTATCTAAAACCACAAATATTTGTCCAGTAGTTTTAAAGATTACCAAGCTTATCATAAAGTAATAAATTAAAAGGAATGATCAGAGTAAAGAGAAGCCTTAAAAGCATGACAAGTAATTGCATACTCATGTCTCAGATAAAAAAGAAGTGAGAAAAAGCTAAATGAATCTGAATAAAATATTCACTGTTTTTAATTATACTCAAAGATTTGATTAAATTACTTATAAATATTGAAACACTACACATAAGGTGTTGGTAAGCCTAGGTAGTTCATGGCAGTTTCTCTGAAGATAGGGAGGTTCAGAACGTAAGTAAATATAATACACAATAACTGCAGTAGATCCCAACTATAACTGCAACACTATGGAAGCTGAGACAAGAAGGTCATGATTTTGAGGCCAAGCTGGGTTGCATAGCAAGAAGACACTGCCAGGGGAAAGTAAACATACAAACAAATTAGGTGGAACAATAAGTTTCAAGATAGGTTTCACCTCATCTTGAACTGATTAACTTAAGCCCCTACTCTAGACAAAATCCATGTATTGCTACGGGAGGAACTCATGATGTCAGTACTCAGGGGATTCTCACTAGATTTTAAAAAGGAAAAAGTGCACATAAAGTTAGGAGGCAAAAGTTGTAGAAGTGTTGGGAAAAAATTTAAGGGGAGAAAAAGACTTGATTTGATAAGAACATACTATATGCATGAATGATAATTCCAAAAGAATGAAAAAAGAGAGTAAATAAGAGCAACTTAGGAATTTTTGTTTCCAATGTCAAACTGTAGAGTTCAACACTGTTGTGGATTACTGAAACAAAGAGTAATTAAAAATACATTCATTGATGTGTCTCTACATGGGAGGCCTTGATTTCTTGTGGAAGGGAATGGGGAATAGGTTGGGAGAGGAGGCTGGGGGCGGGCAGGAGGAGAGAAGAGGGGGATCTTTGATTGGTGTGTGAAATGAATGAAAAGGTTTTCTTAATAAAAAAAATACATTCATTGGAATACCCAAAATCCATTCTCTGCTTAAGGGAAGCATTAAGCATTAGAAAAGATGCATAGTAACAATAGACATTCTAAAGTAGTCAGGAAAAGCCCAGTATAACTCAAAGCAAACAAACTAACTAACAAACAGAAAAACCAAAATGCACAAAACAAAACAACAACAACAACAAAAAAAAACAGGCAACTAGGGATTATTAGGAACAGGAAAAAAAAAAGTCTTCTCTAGGGAAGAGAATACAAGTATGTTAATCAATACCAAATCATCAGCATGAAAACTTACAAACAAGTGACAACATATAGTCAAAGTATGTTGTAGTCATCCATTTTGGAATATATGTGTATATACATGTGCATGTTTGTGTGTGTGTGTGTGTGTGTGTGTGTGTGTGTGTGTGTGTAATAATTAATGAAAAAATGGTCCATAAGTTTAAAGAGAGGAGGAGGGGTTTATAGATTGGTTTGGTAGGAAGAAAGGGAAGGGAGAAGGGATGATCATGCAATTATATTTCAATCTCAAAAATTCAAAGAAAGAATTAGGCAGAAATTATGAGTCTACTCATTTTCTTCCACAGATAATTGTACTAAAATACAAAATTTTAAAATAATCAGTGATTCCAAATTTGTATATATTAAACCACAGCCTACCCTGTGAAAAGATTTTTAGTACCTGCCATGTGTAGATATTGTATGAAATCAGTTAGCATCTTATTACCAATATTTATCTTGAACACATTGCATCCAGTAGTTAATTTTCTATGGAAAATAGACTGTACATTCAATTAGGAAAATATACAATAAAATGAGTTGCAAATTAAATGTAAGAAAAATCCTTAATATCAATCACACATGTCCCTTCTGTAAGTTTTTTATCATTTTTTTCTAATAATTTATATGTGCCTTTGATAATTTACTACTTGTCTAGTTAATAGATTGTATTACTAGCCTATTTTTATATAAAGATTTATGCATTTTGAAATTTATGTATTTGAAAAATGTGTCATTGTAATTGTTTTATATATATATATATATATATATATATATGCTACATATGTATTGTATTATTCTGTATGTATATGCCCAGAATTTCATGTACAATGTGGAGGTTTTATTCCTTATGTTGTTTAAAACAATTCTAGAACACATTCCTTTACATACAATATAGGAGTCATATTGAAAACCACAGTGATCCATTCATTTTCCACGCTGTTCCAGTTTCAGTGAAATCATTATGTGCAGCTGCCAAGCTGTGTATAGAAGATAATGTTTCCCTGCAGTTTCCCATTATCTCTGGGTCCTACGCCTCTTCTCCCTCTTCCACAAGTATTTCTAAGTCTTGTAGGGAAGGGAAAGAGTGCAATAGATATATTAGGGCTGAGCATTTTGCAATATATTATACCTTTGCCTTTGGCCAGTTGTGTGTTACTGTGTTGATCACCATCTATTGCAAGATTATCAGAATAGACAAGGGATCAATATGGGTATAATAATAGATCACTAGGAATTGTTTCAACACTATGTCCATCCAACAACAAAATAGTAGTAGTTGTAGTAGCAGCAGTAGTAGTAGAATTAGCTTCTCCACCAGGGTTCATATGCTATTTAGCCATAGGTTCTTACCTTAATAAGTGTGTCAAGTATGTGTTTCACCTTGTGAAAAGGAACTTAAGTCCAATCATAACGTAGTAACTCTATGATATTCATGTCACTAATTTCACTGGTGGGCATTTCTTTCTAAGTTGGTCATTATTGTAATTTGCAGAGTTCAAAGTTGGATATTGATTCCTGTACTAGTCCTGCAACTTGCATTATATCTTCCAGAACTATAAAGCAATAGGCATAATCTCCTGATTACTTTCTATGTCCTATGTTATTTAAGATAAAACACATAAAAAAATATCTGGAGTGATTTTATATAAGAGCAAGATTCATAGAAATACCATTAAAAATAAGGAAAGCAAATGTTCATTCACATACATACTTAAAGACATACAGGTACATTTTGTGAGTCAGCTTACCATTACTATAACTCCATATCATAGACAGCTATAAAAGAAAAATTTTATTTAGGATTCTTGTTTTATATATTTTAGTCCACAATATGATAGATTGGTCCACTGTTTTGTTTTTTTTTTTTTTTTTTTTTTTTTTTTTTTTTTTTAGCAGAAGCAGTATGTCACAGTGGAAGCTCATGAATACTCACCTCACAGAATATTGAAAGACATAAATAAATAAATAGGAAAAGACAAGTGCCCCCAAAACCTCTCTTAGGGCTTACCCTCCAGTGAACAAAGTCAGACATTAGTATGTCTCAACAATTCCCAATAGCCAGAAACCATGTCTAACTACAGAGGACTTTGACAGGCTTACAGATCTAAACTAAAGCTCATTAAAAAATAAATAAAAGTAAGAATTGTTTTAATTATTTATATACTTCTTTTAATTTAATTTAATGCACAGATGTAAATAGCCTATGCAATTTTATACAAGGAGTTATTAAAACTCTTGGTACTGTTTAATAATAAGTTAGCAGTATGACTCAAAAAATTTTAAATATGTCATTAAGTACAAGGTGTTTTTGATCTCTACTAAATTTAACTTCTTTCTTAAATTCAGAATTCAAAATGTTAAGATATTATTGCTCTCCACCATCAAGCTGAAGGACTGTTTTCCACAGGAAAGATCACAGTGATAATTTTGGAGTTCTTTCCTGCCCTATCTCAGTATCCTGCTTTGCAAAGATTATTTTCCTAGTCAACTGTGCTTTTACTGTGAAGAGACACTATGACCAAGGTGACTCAAAACAAGCAAACAAACAAACAAACAATTGGGAGATTGCTGACAGTTTCAGAGTGTTGATCCCTTACCATCACATTGGGAAGCCCTCCTGCGTGACATGGAATCAGTGGCTAAGAGCTTTACATCCTGATCCACAGGCAGCACAGAGACACTTGGCCTGGCTTGGGCTTTTTTTTAAATTTATATTGTATTTTATTTTATTTTACAATATAATTTAGTTCTACATATCAGCCACGGATTCCCTTGTTCTCCCCCCTCCCACCCCCTCACCTTCTCCCCAGCCCAACCCCTATTCCCACCTCCTCCAGGGCAAAGCCTCCCCCGAGGATTGAGATCAACCTGGTAGACTCAGTCCAGGCAGGTCCAGTCGCCTCCTCCCAGGCTGAGCCAAGCATCCCTGCATAAGCCCCAGGTTTCAAACAACCAACTCATGCACTGAGCACAGGACCCGGTCCCACTGCCTGGATGCCTCCCAAACAGATCAAGCCAATCAACTGTCTCACCTATTCAGAGGGCCTGGTCTAGTTGGGGATCCCTCAACCATTGGTTCATAGTTCATGTGTTTCCATTTGTTTGGCTATTTGTCCCTGTGCTTTATCCAACCTTGGTCTCAACAATTCTCACTCATATAAACCCTCCTCTTTCTCGCCAGTTGGACTCCTGGAGCTCCACCCGGGGCCTAGCTGTGGATCTCTGCATCCAGTTCCCTCAGTCATTGGATGGGGTTTCTAGCACAACAATTAGGGTGTTTGGCCATCCTATCACCAGAGTAGGCCAGTTTGGGCTGTCTCTCAACCATTGCCAGTAGTCTATTGTGGGGGTATCTTTGTGGATTTCTGTGGGCCTCTCTAGCACTTTGATTCTTCCTATTCTCATGTGGTCTTCATTTACCATGGTCTCCTATTCCTTGTTCTCCCTCTATGTTCTTGATCCAGCTGGGATCTCCCGCTCCCCCAAGCTCTCTTTCCTTCGACCCTCGCCCTTCATTACCCCCACTCATGTCCAGGCTGTTCATGTAGATTTCATCCATTTCTCTGTCATTGGGCAATCCCCGTGTCTTTCTTGGGGTTCTGTTTTCCAGGTAGCCTTCCTGGTGATGTGAGTAGCAGTCCAGTCATCCTTGTTCCACTTCTAGTATCCTCCTATGAGTGAGTACATACCATGTTTGTCTTTCTGACTCTGGGTTACCTCACTCAGGATAATTTTTTTCTAGATCCATCCATTTGTCTGCAAACCTCATGATGTCATTGTTTTTCTCTGCTGAGTAGTATTCCATTGTGTATATGTACCACATTTTATTTATCCATTCTTCAGTTGAAGGGCATCTAGGTTGTTTCCAGGTTCTGGCAATTACAAACAATGCTGATATGAACATAGCTGAGCAAATGCCCTTGTGGTATGATTGAGCAATCCTTGGGTATGTGCCTAAAAGTGGTATAGCTGGATCTTGGGGGAGTTTGATTCCCAATTTTCTAAGAAAGCACCATATTGATTTCCAAAGTGGTTGTACAAGCTTGCATTCCTACCAGCAGTGGAGGAGAGGTCCCCTAGCTCCACATCCTCTCCAGCATAAGGTGTCTTCAGTGTTTTTGATCTTAGGCATTCTGACAGGTGTAAGGTGGTATCTCAGAGACGTTTTGATTTGCATTTCCCTGATAATTAGGGATGTTGAGCAATTCCTTAAATGTCTTTCAGCCATTTGAGTTTCCTCTGTTGAGAATTCTCTGTTTAGTTCTATAGAACACTTCCTTATTGGACTGTTGGGCATTTTGATGTCTAATTTCTTGAGTTCCTTATATATTCTGGATATCAGTCCTCTGTCAGATGTGGGGTTGGTGAAGAATTTTTCCCATTCTGTAGGCTGTTGCTTTGCCTTGTTGACCTTATCCTTTGCTCTACAAAAGCTTCTCAGTTTCAAGAGGTCCCATTGATTGATTGTTTCTCTCAGTGTCTGAGTTACTGGTGTTACATTTAGGAAGTGATCTCCTATGCCAATGCGTTCAAGATTACTTCCTACTTTCTCTTCTAGTATGTTCAGAGTATCTGGATTTACGATGAGAACTTTGATCCACTTGGACTTAAGTTTTGTGAATGGTGAAAGAAATGGATCTATTTGCAGCCTTCTACACGTTGACATCCAGTTATGCCAGCATCATTTGTTGAAGATGCTTTCTTTTTTCCATTGTACACTTTTGGCTTCTTTGTCAAAAATTATATGTTCATAGGTGTGTGAATTAATGTCAGGGTCTTCAATTCAATTCCATTGGTCCACATGTTGGTTTTTATGCCAGTACCAAACTGTTTTTATTACTGTAGCTCTATAGTAGAGCTTGAAGTCAGAGATCGTGATGCCTCCAGAGGTTGTTTTATTGTACAGGATTCTTTTGGCTATCCTGGGTTTTGCGTTTTTCCATATGAAGTTGAGTAATTTTCTTTCCAGGTCTGTGAAGAATTGTGTTGGTATTTTGATAGGGATTACATTCAATCTGTAGATTGCTTTTGGTAAAATTGCCATTTTTACTATGTTAGTCCTGCCTACCCATGAGCATGGGAGATCTTTCCATTTTCTGACATCTTCTTCAATTTCTTTTTTTTCAGGGACTTAAAGTTCTTGTGATATAGGTCCTTCACTTGCTTGGTTAGTGTTACCCCAAGGTATTTTATGTCATTTGTGGCTATTGTAAAGGGTGATGTATCTCTGATTTCCTTCTCAGACGCTTTGTCAACTGTATATAGGAGGGCTACTGACTTTTTGAGTTGATCTTGTATCCTGCTATGTTGCTGAAGGTGTTTATAAGCATAAGCTGTATCCATTCCTTGCTTGAATCTTTGGGGTCACTCAAGTATACTGTCATGTCATCTGCAAATAGGGAAAGCTTGACTTCTTCCTTTCCAATTTGTATACCCTTAATCTACTTATCTTGTCTTATTGCTCTGGCTAGAACTTCAAGTACTATATTGAATAAGTATGGGGAGAGTGGGCAGCCTTGCCTCATTCCTGATTTTAGTGGAATTGCTTTGAGTTTCTCTCCATTTAATTTGGTGTTGGCTGTTGGCTTGCTGTAAATTACCTTTATTATGTTTAGGTATGTTCCCTGTATTCCTGATCGCTCCAAGACCTTTATCATGAAGGGATGTTGGACTTTGTCAAATGCCTTTTCTGCGTCTAGTGAGATGATCATGTGGCTTTTTTCTTTGAGTTTGTTTATATGGTGTATTACATTGACAGACTTTCATATGTTGAACCACTCTTACATCCCTGGGATGAAGCCTACCAGATCATGGTGGATAATTGTTTTGATATGTTCTTGGAGTCTGTTTGCCAGTATTTTATTGAGTATTTTTGCATCAATGTTCATGAGGGAGATCGGTCTGTAGTTCTCTTTCTTTGTTGTATCCTTGTTTGGTTTAGGAATCAGGGTAATTGTAGCCTCACAGAAGGAGTTTGGTAATGTTCCTTCTGTTTCTATTGTGTGGAATGATTTAGAGAGCATTGGTATTAACTCTCATTTGAAGATCTGGTGGAATTCTGTGCTGAAACCATCTGGTCCTGGGCTTTTTTTGCTTGGGAGACTTTTAATGACTGTTTCTATTTCCTTAGGGGTTATTGGACTATTTAAATAGTTTATCTGGTCTTGATTTAACTTAGGTATGTGGTACCTATCCAGAAAATTATCCATTTCTTTTAGATTTTCCAGTTTTGTGGAGTAGAGGTTTTTGAAGTATGACCTGATGATTCTCTGGATTTCCTCAATGTCTGTTGTTATGTCCCCCATTTCGTTTCTGACTTTGTTAATTTGGATGCTCTCTCTCTGTCTTTTGGTTAGTTTGGATAAGGGCTTGTCTATCTTGTTGATTTTCTCAAAGAACCAAATCTTTGTTCTTTTAATTTTTTGTATTGTTCTCTTTGTTTCTATTTTATTGATCTCAGCTCTCACTTTGATAATTTCCTGGCTTCTATTCTTCCTGGGAGAGTTTGCTTTTTCTTGTTCAGAGCTTTCAGGTGTGCTGTTAAGTCACTAGTGTGAGATTTCTCCATCTTCTTTATGTGCGCATTTAGTACTATATATTTCCCTCTTAGCACTGCTTTCCTAGTGTCCCATAAGTTTGGGTATGTGGTGTCTTCATTTTCATTGATCTCTAGAAAGTCTTTAATTTCTTTCTTTATTTTTTCTTTAACTCATTGGTGATTCAGTTGAGCATTATTCAGTTTCCATGAGATTGTAGGTTTTCTGTAGTTTTTGTTGTTGTTGAAATCTAACTTTAAACCATGGTGATCTGATAGAACACAGGAGGTTATTCCAATTGTTTTGTATATATTGAGATTTGCTTTGTGGGCAAGTAAGTGGTCGATTTTAGAGAAGGTTCCATGGGGTGCTGAGAAGAAGGTATATTCTTTTTTGTTAGGATGGAATGTTCTGTAGATATTGATTAAGTCCATTTGAGTCATGACATCAGTTAAGTCCTTTATTTCTCTGTTAAGTTTCAATTTGGGAGATCTGTCCAGTGGTGAAAGTGGGGTGTTGAAGTCTCCCACTGTTAATATGTGGGGTTTTATATGTGGTTTAAGCTTTAGTAATGTTTCTTTTACGTATGTGGGTGCCCTTGTGTTTGGGGCATAAATGTTCAGAATTGAGACTTCATCTTGGTGGATCTTTCCTGTGATGAGTATGTAATGCCCTTCTTGATCTCTTTTGATTAATTTTAGTTTGAAGTCTATTTTGCTGGATATCAGAATGGCTACACCCGCTTGCTTCTTAAGACCGTTTGATTGGAAAGTCTTTTCCCCGCCTTTTATTCTTAGGTAGTGTCTATCTTTGAATTTGGGGTGTGTTTCTTGTATGCAGCAGAAAGATGGGTCCTGCTTTTGTATCCATTCTGTAAGCCTATGTCTTTTTATAAGTGAATTAAATCCATTGATATTAAGGGATATTGATAACATGTGATTGTTCATTCCTGTTATTTTTGGTGGTAGTGTGCGTGTACTTCTCTTCTTTGGGGTTTACTGCTGTGGCTTTATCTATTGCCTGTGTTTTCGAGGGTGTATCTGACTTCCATAGGTTCAAATTTTCCTTCTAGTCCTTTCTATAGGGTGGGTTTGTGGATAAGTATTATTTAAATCTGGCTTTGTCTTGGAATGTCTTGTTCACTCCGTCTATGATGATTGAAAGTTTTGCTGGGTATATTAGTCTAGGCTGGCATCCATGGTCTCTTTGTGTCTTCATTACATCTGTCCAGGTCCTTCTGGCTTTCAAAGTCTCCATTGAGAAATGGGGTGTTATTCTGATGGGTTTGCCTTTATAAGTCACTTGGCCTTTTTCCTTAGCTGCTCTCAATATTCTTTCTTTATTCTGTATGTTTAGTTGTTTAATTATTATGTGGCAAGGGGACTTTTTTGGGGGGTCTAGTCTGTTTGGTGTTCTATAGGCTTCTTGTATCTTCATAGGCATTTCCTTCTTTAAGTTGGGAAAGTTTTCTTCTTTGATCTTGTTGAATATATTTTCTGTGCCTTTGAGTTGGTATTCTTCTCCTTCTTCTCTCCCTATTATTCGTAGGTTTGGTCTTTTCATAGTGTCCCAAATTTCTTAGACACTTTCGGTCATGACTTTGTTGGCTTTAGTGTTTTCTTTGACTGATGAATCTATTTCTTCTACTATATCTTCAACGCCAGAGATCCTCTCTTCCATCTCTTGCATTCTGTTGGTTATACTTACATCTGAAGTTCCCAATTGTTTACTCAGATTTTCTATTTCCAGCATTCCCTCTGTTTCTGTCTTCTTCACTTTTTTTATTTCCCTTTTCAGGTCTTGGACTGTTTCCTTCATCTGTTTCATTGTTATTTCATGATTTTTTTTTAGGGCTTTATTGTTTTCTTCCAGGGCTTTATTATTTTCTTCTGCTTTATTTGTCCTTTCCTCTAATTTTTTATAGCATTCTTCCCATTTTTTGTTTGTCTTTTCCTCTATATAAGCCTCTACCTTCTTCATGATGTTATTCATAAGGCTGTTTTCTTCTGCTTCTTCCAATTCTTGGTGTTCAGGTCTAGATATTGGAGGAGGGCTAGGTTCTGGTGATGCTGTATTTCTCTTCATTTTGTTGTATGCACTTCTGCCTTGACGTCTGCCCATCTCCTTGTGGTTCATTCTTGGTATTATAAGCACACTTGGTCGAGACAGAGCTGACAGATTCAAGAAGTCTGTCTTTCTTGTCCAGATGGGAGCTCTCTTGTCCAGACAAGAAGTCTGGGCCAGGATGGGAGCTCTTGTCCAGAAGGGAAGTCCGGGGCAGGATGGGAGCTGGGGTCTGTTCTCTATGTCTCAGGAAGTGGCTGGGGTCTCGGGTGATGATTGGCGTGAGGGCAGGGCGTGGAGATTGCAGGGTCTGCCGGGGGTCTTGGAGAAGGGGAGCCTTCCCAGTAGGGCTAGAAGGGAACCTGCCTGGTGGCCAGAACCTGGGGCCAAGTTGGGCAGGTCTTCCCCACAGTGGCTGGTGCCCAGGGATGAGGTCTAGTCTGAGCCCAGGCACTCACCTCTTGTCCAGAAGGGAAGTCTGGGGCAGGATGGGAGCTGAGGGCTGGTCTCTAAGTCTGAGGAAATGGCTGGGGTCTTGGGCCATGATGGACGTGGGGGCAGGGCATGGAGATTGCAGGGTCTGCCAGGGGTCTTGGAGAAGGGGAGCCTTCCCAGTAGGACTAGAAGAGAACCTACCCAGTGGCCAGAACCTCAGGCCAAGTTGGGCAGGTCTTCCCTGGAGTGGCTGGAGCCCAGGGATGGGATCTAGGCTGAGCCCAGTCACTCACCTCTTGTCTAGAAGGGAAGTCCAGGGTAGGATCCTGGCTTGGACTTTTTAAATCTCAAAATCCACGCCCAGTGACACACCTCCTCAAAAAGACCACCCCTCCTAATCCTTGCCAAACAGTTTATCAAAGAGATTAAGAAAGTAAATGTATAAGCCTACAGGGAGATTCTCATTCATATGACCATATACTGTGATTTGACAAGTCAGAAATTAACCAAGAATTAATGGCACATGGTATATATTAAAGAATGAAAATGTCCATTTTTATAGTATTTCATTGGGGTTAGTTTTAGTTCTTTAATTCTATTGAATGTCTATATTGATGAGTCCTGAAATAAAAATGTTATGAAACCTGGATCTAATTTTAAACTCTCTACATCTGCTTTTATTTTTTTCTTTTATTTTTGAGTTTATAACATAATTACATCACTTCCCCCTTCCCTTTTCTGCCTCCAAACTCTCTCATGTGTCCCTCTTTGCTATCTGTCATATTCATGCCCTCTTTTTTCATTGATATTACAAGCATATGTGTACACACACACACACACACACACACACACACACACACACACATATAGTATGTATTCATAATTACATAAATACAGCCTGTTCAATCTGTATAATGCTATTTGTACATATGTTTTCAGAGTTAACAACTGGGTGTTAGGAAATCAGGGTATGAGATTATTTAAATAATTTTTAATGATATGTACATTTCATTTATTTTATTTCAAAAATAATTTGACATACATATCATTTTTCTCTTTTTAAAGATGAAATCAGCTTTGCCTATTTATTATAAGGTATCTTTATTTTTACTTATTTTGAGAATTTCAGGTATATATACAATGGAATATAATTATATCTAGATAGTCTTCCCTCCTAACTCCCTCTTATGCTCTTATGCCCCTCATTTTTACAACATGGAACAAAAAGTAAAATGAAAAAATAGTATAGTTTCCAATGCAATACCTATAAGTCTGTAAGTCTAATGTTTGGGGAGGGGTTCAAAGCAGTATACGACCCCTGGTGAGGGGTTCAATAGTTATAAAAAAGACAAGAAATAGCAATAATAATATAACAGCTATAATACTAGTAAATAGGAATAGGTAAATAATAAATACAGTAAATAGCAAAGTGATAAATAGTAAAATAGGAAATTAGTGAAATCAAAATTAATGATGACAATAATAAAAGGAAAGCAATCTGATTTTTAAAAGTCAATGATACCTCAAATACATATTTCTCAAATGAAGGAAATGAATACCTAATTCATATGTATATATTGCCAATATTCTGAAACAACCATGAAATGGAAACCAATGTCTGGTCACATAAATTAGGGTAGCCATTAAACAGATATTTTACAGTCTTTATAAATATTCAAATTCAAAAGGAGGAAGCCAAACTAACAATATTGAATAAAGTATGGAAGATACATGTATAAACAATGGAATATCATTTTGCTTTAATAGTAAATGGACTTTTGACAGTTTCAACATACATTAACCTTAAATGATTTTATACTAAGTGAAAATACCATGATTTTAAGCATGGTGTGAATGCAATCCTATGGTATTCCTAGAATACATGTGTTCATAAAAATGGAAATGAGAGTAAATATCACCCAGATATTGACTGGATTAGGAGGACTGAATGATAACTGAAATGGATAGATATGATTAGTGTAATAATACAGAATTTTAAGTTTAATGTACTCTGGAGAATGGTTGTAAAACAATTTGCTTTTAATGCCACTGAACTACAAACTTAAAATTATTTAACTAGAAAATTGTATGTGATTACCACAGTAACATATTTATATAACACATATACATACACCCACAGTAACATATATATCCAATATAAAAGTAGACATAATAATGTTATAGAAAAAATATAATTCCCACATTTACTAAACAGTGAAATAATATGCTATTTCATTTAGTTGGTCAGTTAACAGTAAATAGTATTATTCATGTAGTGTCTTTAAATTATTAGAGTATTACCATGACATTGTGTCCACCTCCTTCAGGAATTTACATAAGGCAATAGTAACTCTGGCATGATTTTTAGAGTTGTTTCTAAATCTATTAACTGGGTAAGGGCCAAAACTAGGGGTAAAGAACAGCAAATATCTTCTATTATCATTTTTATTGTGTAAGTTTCAATAAATATTTGTTGACTATGATGCTTTTCAATAGTGAGTAACATGGTGCTAGGGACACTAGTGATTTATTGATTACTCCATTTGGCCGTCTTTTCTCTCCCATTCTATTCTTTTTCCTCTATTCCTCTTGCTATTTCTTGTCTCTTCCTCACTGTAATTTCTGTCAATCTAGAGTCAAACACTTGCAATGCCAACCTATTATCAAAAGTCAATTGAGCCTCATATTTACCTCATATAAATAAAACATGAATGTGAACAGAGGCACAGTCATAAACTGAGGTAATTTTGGAGTTCTGTGCAGTAACAATAATCACAAGGTGATCTTAACCTCATAGATGATCTTAAATGTAAATGGAAGCTTGATTTGATATAGCAGCCCCCACATCATTTTTTTTTGTTAGTACAGAGATATACCAGCTTTTTTCTTCAATATGTAGCTACTAAGATGATTTCCAAAGAATATTGTGTATTGTCACTTTCATCATGAAGTTAATAGCACATAGCTTGCTCTCTCACTGTGAATTCTCAATGAGAAACGCTTGAAGAATGCTGAACCTAGATAAGCATTTCAGGATTCACATAAACCTTGTTTTTTTTTTTTTTTTCTAATACAGCAAGTAGAAATGTCTTCCCTCCCTCCTCTATCCATTAGTTCTTTCTTGTTTAGTTTTATCCTTTAGTCTTGCTGGTATATGCTTCTGCTTCTGAACTTAAGTTCACAGACAAAAGAAATATTATTTTTTTCACCTTACTGTGTGTGCATCACACTTCTAACATGACTTACAACTCAAGCAGCATAAAGAAAAATGACATTTTTAGTGAGGAAGCAAAATAGATTTCACAGTAATTCTAAGATAGCAATGCAAATTAAATGAAAATTGGAAGAACAAGATTTTTTGCAGATGAATAGGTATTTTCTTACAGAGTAAATATGGGGTTGCTTGAGCGGAAAAAACCACTGATTGGCAAAAGACAGGAGAAAGGCTTCTCTATTTTACATATAAATGAAACCAAGATTTTAAAATATGTTTATTGAAGTTACAGAACCAATTTGAACTCCTAGCAAGAATCTCATAAACCTTCAGCTACCCCCTAAAAGAATTATAAATCTAATTAGTGAGTACATATTTTCTGCTTATTTGTGGAAGGACAAGAAATATATTTAGCCTTATCCTTAAAATTAGTAAGATATAAAGTACCAATTAAAATTTAAAAATAGAATAATCCAAATATGATTATATAATGCTGCTTCTGAATAAACTATATAAAACTTAGTATGAGAGAAATATATCCATTATAGCTTTTGTAGTAAAGAACAATTATTTAGCACATATAACTCTTTTTCCTTATATTTTTATTGTGTGTGAGCATGAGTTTATGTGGGACATGTGGACAAGCATTGTGTGTGTTGTGGAGGGAATACCCAGTCATATCACATGATATGTAAATTTCTCCTTTCAAGTGTACTAGCAAGTTCCTTTATCTGCTAAGCCATTTCTCTGGTCCCTAATGCATAATTCTTAATGTAAAATAACATTAACACCCTGATAATGAATTATACATGTAGGCAAACATTAGCACAAATTCTCACGTCTCAAGCCCTACTGATGAATATCCAATATGTATTTTGTTTACATACTGCAAGAAAAAATGAGGCAGGAGAAGCAGACAGACCTATCTCAACAAGCTGAAACTGTGTTATGGGAATAGTGAGGTGTCTCAGCCTTTCTGGGGGTGAAAGTTGAGTGTTCTTACAGAGGCTGATAGAGAGGCATATATACTCCCCCTGCCCAATGCGCGTGTGCACATACACATAGCTATCAGGAAGTTGCTGCTATATTTGCTTTTGTATTAGAAGCAGGGTGGGTTGTATTACATAAAGCTCACATGAGAAGATGAATTACACTCTCAATTATAATTTAATTCTAATGCTACCTTTCAAGCTACAAAGTATGAGCTCATTTTGAATACGTCAGTATTTTATTTTATTTTTAATTATGGAACTGTGTGTGTGTGTGTGTGTGTGTGTGAAGATGAGGTCAGTTGCTTATAAGTTCAAGCACATTTATGATGTGACTATACTAAGATTTTATTTTTTTCTTGTCATAGAATGCCTACATAATTTTTATCAGCAATCACATACCTCTACACAAAAACAAGACAAAAGCAACAACAAAACACCACACCTATACCACATAGAAAAAGAGGACTGCTGAAGGTCAAGGCTGAGTGAGTAGGATCTAAAATATTTTGGTTATATTGTACAGTCTTCCTCATTCTGAAACCATCTGATCAGGTGTGGTCGCCTTTTTTTAAATATCCATTTTCTCTTAGAGCTTATAGGCATAAGGAACCCATAGTTCTAAGAGAAAAGTGAATCAAATGCACAAACCAAGTGTTTACGTGGTTCTGGAGCCTTGATCCTCCACTGAGGAGGTGTCCTAGGGGTCAAATGACCATGATGAGAACCTCCGTTTGTAATGGTCTTCTTTGACTGATGTTGATGACATGTTCAGCATACCTAAAAGGGTGCTAAGAATGCTCAATATTTTCATGCTCCTACTCAAGGGTTTCATATTTGACAAGTACTCCAAAAGGAGCACACGTTTCCCTGTTGTGACATTCAGCATGTAAGAAATAAGCTTAGGCTCCAGTTTCAACAGACACCTCATTGAAACTGAGAGTATGACGGCTGAACTAGGTGCAGAAGGAATGTGGACAAGCATCTTTGGAGGTAATAAAGGAATCATCCTTTGAATTAAAAAAGGGGTATTCCAAGTGGGGAGTTTTCTTGACGCACTTCATGGAGTGGTTTTCTTTCAGAACATGGCTAACGATTCAAAAAAACAAAGACCTCAGAGCTTAGAACAGAGACAAATGAATGGGAAGGAGAAATAAGACAAAACACACTGAAGGGAGCCATAAATTCTTCAGTATTCAGAATTTTCATAACACATTTATCTCAAGCAAAGAATACACTTTAAATTAGGTTTGGCATCTCCTGTATTATCTCCCATACGTTTTTCAATACTAATGTCAAAAAGAAATGACATGTTTACCAATATATCTTTGAAAGGGAAAGTTTGTGTGTTTATTTTAATTTTCCATGGCTTCATTAGATGAAGTAATTTCAAAAAATGGCTAAATGACTTGTGGGTACAAGTTATAGACTAACATGTTTGAAAAACGAAGGTGTCGTGTATCAGGGCAAGTACATTAGAAACCAGTTACTCACTTGTTAAGGTTTACGATATTGACAAAGCCCGTGATTATCCCCCTGCTTAGCTATCAAGCTAACATGCTCATATTTGAGATTCCAGATCGGGCCAGAGAGAAAAGGTGCGAGATTATTTTGGTCTTTGCAGAAACCGAGGCTTCACACATCAGACAGCACTTGAATCGGGACACTGAAACAAATGTAGAATCATTTCCATTTTTAGTTTCACAACCCGCTTGTTAGTGCTGCAAAAGAACAGGGTGTTATGATAACCACTTGATGTTTATTTTAGGTGTGCATTATTCTTATGAGCACGTTCCCAGATGCAAAGCTTGATTACTGTTTTAGCACCATCTGGTTAGGGTTGACTCAGTGGAAGCTTACCCAAACCTGGCTGGAAGTAGGATATATTATTTCTAAAAGTTTAACATAAAAAGATAATGAGCCCAACATTTATCTAATTATTATAATATCTAATGATTTCAGGAACATAATCAAAACCTAGAATATGTAGGCTTAGAGTTCCTACTGTAAGCAAAAATCAAAGAAATACTAGCGAAGTGTAGGAAAACAACCCCACCCAATGTAGTTCCTAAGTCAAGCCATCAGTGTGGGTCTTTTTAAGATAAACTGTGATGATCAAAATTCATTTGCTATAATTGCCCATTTTAAATTCTTGCCCCAGAAAAATAAAGAGGTTTGGGTTTTCTTATCCTCATGCTACTTTACCTCAGATACTGTGGAGTGTTTCAGGAGACATTTCTTTTGCTAGAAACACATAAGAATTAATAAAACTTACCTCATAGTTGTTGGTCACAGATAAGTAAAAAATATTAGGGAAGTCATATCATCTGGCAAGATTATTACAAATTAATAAGTTAATATTAAAATGAAGTCTGCTAAGAGTTTTTGAGTAGTAGATTTCTTAAGTAGGAGTACCTAAATATGTTGACATTTTTGTGATATATTTTAAACTCTAATATGAAGCAGCATAATAAAAAAGGGTTATATACTCACCTAACCTTTGCACCACTAATCATGAAGTTTGAAGTGTAGCAGGGTTTAAGTAATATGCTTAAACAATAAATTGTTATTTATTGTTAAATTTCTAAGCTTACAGTTCACATCCCTCCTTTCTCAATCAAATTCACAGTGGTATGTAAAAACTTTCACTCTTTGAAAAAGATTAAGTCAAATTTTGCAATTTCATTTCAGAATATTGGATCCAATCCTTGTCATGTTTTGAATAGGTACAAAAACAGTTCCACTTCAGAAGAATTGAAAATATGTAGTACATGTTGAGCTCAATCCCTCAATATTTGTTACTGTATATTTTTCAGGCTCATGGGGAACTTAACCTTTTGATTTTCTTTAAGTCAGCTACTTGGTTGGTTAATCATGAGAATAACAATTTACTCCTCTGCCAATAACATGGTAAATAATTTCCCAGTTTAGAACCTAAATTTTGTTTTTATTCATTCATAAAAGTTGCAATATAAACCTCACAGATAACAGTTAATTTGGAGAAAATGAAGGATTTTCTTTCAATTTTGAGAATTCCCATAAAATCATGTAAGGAGACAGCAAAATTCAAGAGGAAGAAAAGAAAAGTGTTTTGAACAATATTCTCAACTACGAACCCACCAAATACTTGGGTCTCTATATTGTACCATTATTTGCAAGGCTGGGTTATGTGGGAAATAAGGCATTGACCCTTGTGCAGTGATGTATCAAATGAATTTTTCCGTTGATGGCGTTAGCACAATTTGACAGATGCTGGCTGGATGCTGCAGATAAGATATTTTGCTTGAAGACATGACTATTGATCACTATTAACAAGTTCCAATTGAACTTGAAACTCACTCTGAAAACTAAACTAGTATATTATTTAACTCAAATCTGTCTCATTCTCCTGCTGTATATTCAGGTTTTCTGTCATTTTTTGAGATTCTTTTCTGTGATTCTGTGCAATTTTGGATCCCTCACAGAGTTCTTGTAGTGTTTCTTTTTCCTTATTTTCAAAGCCACATTGAACTTCATCAAATTTTTACTTTGAAAATTTATAAAGCTTGGAAAATCATTCTGGTCGGAATTTTTAATTAAGTCAGAAAAAAAATGCCTCCAGTTTTGATTCCTTATGTCACTCGGAAACATTCAATCTCATTAAAATGCAGTTTAGGAAAAGTTAATGATGATGAGTGTTAGGCTTCTGCCATCTTTTTTCTCAGACATAACTCTGTGTTTTTTCTTTTTTAAGTCCAAAGATATTTAAATAAGTGAAATTTAATATGTATTGGTTGATTCTTGGTCACATTGTCAATAGGCAATAAATTGTAAATAATCATTTTAATTGATGTTTATCCATTTCCTGTTTCTTGTGTTACAACTAAGTATAAAAAGCCAGAATGCCTATACATAAAAAGTAAAATCCCCAATAACTTCTGCATGTGTAAGGGTAATAGGCTTACAAAGCTATTATGGGAAAAATAAAGTGGCTGATTTATCCTGACACTCAAAGTACTTTTGCTTCACAACAATCATCACATTCTCTGCATTTCAGACATTTGATTATTTTCTTGATATTCTTGTTTCTAAATGCAATTAAATTATATAGTATATTATTAATTATATATATGTTGTTTCTTTAGCATTTAATGTTTAATATAGATATTTTTATGATAGAATTTTATGGGAAATATTTTTTTTTAATTTTTTTAATTTTTATTTTGCAATACAATTCAGTTCTACATATCAGCCACAGATTCCTTGTTCTCCCCCCTCCCGCCCCCCTCACCTTCCCCCCAGCCCACCCCCCATTCCTACTTCCTCCAGGGCAAAGCCTCCCCCGAGGACTGAGATCAACCTGGTAGACTCAGTCCAGGTAGGTCCAGTCCCCTCCTCCCAGGCCGAGCCAAGTGATCCTGCATAGGCCCCAGGTTTCAAACAGCCAACTCATGCAATAAGCACAGGACCCGGTCCCACTGCCTGGATAAACAGAATTTTATGGGCAATATTTTTGTTAAACAATTCAATGATGATTTAAAATTTATGTACTTGAGGCTTTCCAGATGAATAATGTAAAATTGACTTTTTTCATTTTACATACCGTCCCCAATTCTCCCTCCCTCCCCTTCTCTTACCCCCCCCCAACTCATCCCATCCCACCCTCCATCCACTCCGCAGAGGGAGTAGGGCCTCCCTTGGGTAGTCAACAAAAACTGGCATACCAAGTTGAGGCAGGACCTAGCCCTTCCTCCCTCAATTAAGGCTGAGCAAGGTATCTGACCATAGGGAATGGGCTCCAAAAAAAACAGTTCATGTACTTGGGATAAGTCCTGGTCCTTTTGCCAGGGGCCCACAAACAGTTCAAGTCTCACAGTTGTCACCCACATACAGGGGGCCTAGTTGGGTCCCATGCAGATTCCCCAACTGTCAGTCCCGTGTCTGCGAGCTTCCACAAGCTTAGGTCAATTATCTCTTTCCTATCATGATCTTGAACCCCCTTGCTCATCTGATCCTTCCTCCTTCTCTTCAACTGCTCTCCAGGAGCTCAGCCAAGTGCTTCGCTGTGGATCACTATATCTGCTTCCATCAGTTACTGGATGTAGGTTCTATGATGACAATTAAAGTAGTCACTAATCTCATTACAGTTGAAGGCCAGTTGAGGCACTCTCCCCACTGTTGCTAGGAGGCTTAGCTGGGGCCATCTTTGCGAAATCCTGGGAATTTCCTTAGTACCAGCTTTCTCCCTTGCTCATTATGTCTCCCTCTATCAAGATATCTCTTTCATTGCTTTCTCTCTCTGTCCCTCCCACAACCCGGCCATCTGGATCCTTCATGTTCCCTGCCCCCATTTCCTCCCTTCGAACCCCCACTTGCAGTTTACCCAGGAGGTATTAACTATTTCCTTTTTCTGGAGCCCTCCATGTGTATCACTCTTAGGGTCCTCCTTTTTACCTAGCTTCTCTGGCAAACTGTATTGTAACATCTCTGGTGGATTGTATCCTGGTTATCATTTACTTTTCATCAAAGACCCACATATGAGTGAGTACATACTGTATTTGTCTTTCTGGTTCTGGCTTACCTCACTCAGGATGATTTTTTTTTCTGATCCCATCTATTTGTCTACAAATTTTATGATGTCATCGTTTTTTACCATCAAATAATACTCTACTGTGTAAATGTCCCACATTTTCTTTATCCATTCTTCCATTGAGGGGCATCCTTCTCACAGACCTCAAAAGAACAATACTTAACTTTGGAAAAAAAAAAACAGAATAGCTAAAACATTCCTGTACAATAAAGGAACTTCCAGAGGCATCACCATCCCTGATCTCAAGCTTTACAATAGATCTATAGTAATAAAAACAGCTTGGTATTGGCATAAAAACAGACATGTGGATCAATGAAATTGAATTGAAGATATTGACATTAATTCACATACATATGAACACTTGAATTTTGACAAAAAAGCCAAAATTGTACAATGGAAAAAAAGAATCTTCAACAAACGGTTCTGGCATACTGGATGTCAACATGTACATTCACATCTATCACCATGCATGAAACTCAAGTCCAAATGGATCAAAGACCTCAACATAAGTCCAGTTATACTGAACCTGATAGAAGAGAAAGTGGGAAGTAACCTTGAACGCATAGGCACAGGAGACAAATACCTGAATATAACACCAGTAGCACAGACACTGAGAGCACCAATTAATAAATGGGACCTCTTGAAACTGAGAAGATTCTATCAGGCAAAAAACATAGTCAATAAGACAAAATGGCATCCTACAGAAAGAGAAAAGATTTTTACCAACTCCACAGCTGACAGAGGACTGATCTCCAAAATATATAAAGAACTCAAGAAACTAGACCTCAAAATATCAAATAATCCAATTAAACAATAGGGTACAGATCTAAACAGAGAATTCTCAGCAGAAGAATCTCAAATGGCCAAAAGACGTTTAAGGGATTGCTCAACATCCTTAGTCATCAGGGAAATGCAAATCAAAACAACACCATCTTACACTTCCCAGAATGGCTAATATCAAAAACACTGTTGACAGCTTATATTAGAGAGGATGTAGAGTAAGGGGAACACTCCTCCACTGCTGGTGGAAGTGCAACTTGTATAGCCACTCTGGAAATTAGTATAGTGGTATCAGAAAATTGGGAATCAACCTACCTCAAGACCCAGAAATACCACTTTGGGGCATATACCCAAAATATGCTGGATCATATCATAAGGACACTTGCTTAACTATGTTCATAGCAGCATTATTCATAATTGGGAGAACCTGGAAAAACTGATTTTTTTTAATTCCTTTTTTTTGCAGTGGGAAGATTGTTCACTGGTTACAATATTTTCTTTAATAGTAAGAACCTGAGTTCAGATCGACATAGTCACACAAGGTCACATGGTATGCACACCAAATATCTTAGCACTCATATAGCAAGATGAGAAGCTGAAGCAACAGATTCTTCAGAAGATTATGGGCCAGAGAACCTGATATATACAACAGTGAACAGCAACACCCTGTGGGATGCAAGCCAAACAATACCTGCAGTGACCTTCTGACCTCATCACATGGACCATGGCACACTTTCCCTACACTCAGAGGTGCAGAGAATTTATACACACACACACACACACACACACACACACACACACACGCACACGCACACGCACACACACATACACATCACCAACACACATGCACATATAACACACATACACAAAAATGAATAAACACAAAATTAAACAATGAATAGACTGCTCTTTTATAACCTCCCACTATTGGAAAATATTTGATACAAATTGTATAATATAGAATTGTGGTTGATTCCTGAAAAATAGCTAAAAACCAAATTAACTCTGGAAAGAAGTTAAGGAAGTACTTGCCTTGAATACGCAGCTATGTTTATCTATATTTCAGTGCACAAATTTAATTTTATTTTAGAGGGGGTGTACCAAGAAACCTATTCAAGAGGAATATAGGAACAACACTAAATCTTTTTATTTAATTTTATTTTTATTTCTAATGTATTAAGGTATTCATCTGTCAGTTAAGTATTCAAGATGTAATTTCATGCCCTGTCCAATGAATGATTTATAACTCATTTTCTTCTTGTTTATGCAAGAAAAGTACATACTACTTTTATGATTTGAGGAAACATCCTCTTTAAAACTCACCACAGTGACAATATTGAGGTGAAGCCATTAGAAGATAATCAGCATGTATAGGATTGGTGTCAGTGTGAAAAAATAAAATAAAACAAGCAAACAAAAAAGGTATAATATAGTTAAACTTAAAGACACCTGTTAGACAGATGTCCCAGACTGTTTTCAAACATGTTTATTTTAATCATACATGTGAGTGCCTGGATGTATGTATGTGCACCACGTGCATGGCTCATGCCCACTGAAACCAGAAGAAGGTATCAAATAGTGTGAAAGTTGAGTTACATTTGTTATTATGATCTGTCATTTGGGTGCTGAGAAACACACCCAGGTTCTCTGCAAGAGTGGCATATTTTTTAATCACTGATACCTCTGCAGGACAAAATACAAGGCTCTTGATTTGTCAATGGAGGAAGAAGAAACCAAAAGAAGTGGGAATTGAATGCCTTGGTAATCAAGTTATATTGTTCTGTTTCTCTGTGCTATATTTAAAAGTGTTAATGTTAATGTGTGCATATGTGAATGTGTACACAGAGGTTTCTTCATGCATACCTCTTCCAAAATGCTATTCAAATATTAGCTATACATGCATCTGAGTAACAGTACACGAGGCCTCCCTTCTCTATTATTCCAATGTTATTCATAATTATCCATTAACTAGACCAATAACTATATAGTTGAGGTAGGTGAGCACCACATTCACAATTAATTTTCTTGCCAATGCTAATAAATGCAGACATGCAGATGTAGGAATAGCCATTCAGTTAAAAGAAAATTTTCCTATTAATTATTGGGGGTTCAGTAATTTGCTAACTGCTCTAT
This sequence comes from Peromyscus eremicus, assembly GCF_949786415.1. NCBI lineage: Eukaryota > Metazoa > Chordata > Mammalia > Rodentia > Cricetidae > Peromyscus > Peromyscus eremicus. Next base: position 9,126,028 of record NC_081435.1, read on the forward strand.
AACACATTACTAATGCTATTCATTACCTTTCAACAAAGACATTTTTTAAGGTAGAAATTTTAGTTCAAACAAAGCCACACTGATTGTGAATAGAAGTAGTCTCCCCCTCGCAGAAAACTCTTTCAAGTTATAAAAGGCGAAGTGAAATGTGCCTTATAAAATTGAATGAATTGTCAATTGACCAGTAATTCTTGTGCTACTTTCCACGCGGCAAAATGAAAAATTCTATAAGAGTGAAGAGCAGAAAAAAAAAAAAAAACATAAAATTGGTGTGGATTCTTTCACTGGGTAAGGGAAAAAAAGTGCCACAGACAAAGGAAAGAAACTTTGGACTTGAAATATAATGAAAGTGATTTTTCTGAACAGATGAAGCAGATGGCATTTACAAAAGCAACTGTACTTTGTGAATAGTCTAGAGTTTTCTTTGGTTCTCTTCTTTTCAGAGAACATAACAGTTGAAAATGCACTGGGTCTCAAAGTTGATTACCAGCTTCTCACTCTTATGGAAGCAGCTCAAATTTAACCCTTGCAACTTTAAAATAGATGAGTTTTGTCAACAGCCAGTATTTCTGGCGGGAATAACTTGATGGAGGAAATCGGGCGTACTTCTCAATACTCTATTTGTAAAAAGAATACAAAGTTTAAGATTAAAAAAAAAACTTGTAAGAGAAATTCAAAACTCCCTAAAATAATAATTCTCTAAAATATATTAATCCTTTTGGCAAACCCAAAAGTCTTGCAAAATTCTTCTACCAGTATCCAAAATAATGCAGGTGACTGATTAATGCATACTTTCTCCACCACTGAAAAAAAATCAGACATATTGGAGTAGATATTATAAGGAATGGTAAATGTTAGTTATATTTAGACACAAATGAACTATTAAATGAATACACGGACATTAGGAATATGAAGTTTTTTTTTTTTTATCCAAAGAAGCCAAGCCACTATAGATAGTTGCAGTTTTGTGTCCATATCAGAGACAATTGGTTAGCACCAAAAGGAACAGTTTGGGATTTGCTGAACTGTACTGCTGTATACCCTACACCGTCACCAGGCTGTATTTTTCAGAGGACAAGTTTCAAGTTCACGATTAACTCTCAGAATTATGGAAAATCACTACAATGGTTTAGAGTAGTGGTTCTCAACTTGTGGGTCTCAACCCCTCTGTGGGTGGAACTAACCTTTCACAAGGGTCATATATCACATATCTTGAATATCAGACATTTACATTGTGATTCATAACAATAGTAAAATTATAGTTTTGAAGAAGCAATAAAAAATTTTATGTTAGTGCTCACCACAACATGAGGAACTATATGAAAGGCTTGCAGCATTAGGGAGGTTGAGAACCACTGTCTTAGAGTAACAACCAAATTAAATACCCTAATCCGTAGACATTCATGTTTTTCTTCTTTCTGAATTAACTTCCAGTGAACTTGATTATTTTGCAGATACATTTTTTAGTTAGGAATGTTTGAGCCCACATTTTATTTCAGGATGAGATTTCTCCTCCTCTACTCAGATAATAAATCCAGCTACCTGCCATTAACACGTTATATACTCCTAGTAATCATGTCACTCTATTCATGACACTGGTCCTCTCCAAATCTTCATCTAAGCAAAAGGTCTTTAGTTCATTTAGCATTTTGGGGAGATGTGAGTGACCCTCAAAGATGTATTTCCCTCTATTGAAACAATTCACTATCAGCATTCGTCAAATAATAAATATATTTTCTTAAAATCCCTATTAATGCTATCCTACTATACATTTTTAATTTCCCCAAGAAAATCCTATAAAGACATGTGAGTCTATGCTGCACGGCAAGAATGCCTTCCTTTTGTGGTTTATTTACTCAAATGATTAAATCATCTAGACATTTCCATGTTCATTTACATACCATCTTATTATATATGAAAACCAGCAATAAACTAATGAAAGAAAAAAGATAATTTGAGAGAGCAGGAGGGAAGCAGAGAGTTGGGGAGGAGAGAAAGAAAGAGAAACAGACAGACAGACATAAAGAGACAAATACAGAGACTATTTATCTCTTGCTGGCCTGGATCTCATAAAGAAAAGGCTATGTGTCATGGATCCACATGGTTCTACCTCTGAATTGCAGGGATTAAAGTCATGTGTCAACATCTGGCCTAAAATACAATTTTAAATAAACTTAATATGTTTTAAAATGCATACTCCAGATTAAATACATATTTCATCTTTTTATGAAATCTTTGGCCCCTGTTTTGATCTGCCAAAGAAGACGGGAATTATACATTATATTTTACTATGGTGTCTCAAAACTCAATTCCAGCATCAAAGTGGTAACAATTATTTAGTAAATAAAATTGAGATAATATGTAAGCAACAGAAAATATATGAAAATCAATACTAAAAACTAAAAAGATGTACTTCCAGATAGTCTATATTTTCTATGATCCAATAAATTAAAAGATGCATGCAACTGGATGATTAGACTCAGAAGAATAAACAGCATGTTTTCTCTGTTTAGGAACACTATGATTTATGCATCTAGTTTTTACTTCCATATATGTATTGAAGTAAACTAGGTTGTCTCGGGGATTGAAGAGGAAAGAGGAGAGTGAAAAATAATATCTATGGAATCATCACTGTATGTAATAAATATTCTGCAATAAAAGTTTACATTAATGCCAAGTATTGGTAGTGCATGCTTTTAATCCTAGCACTTGGGTGGCAGAGCCAGGATGATCTCTGTGAGTTTGAGGCCAGCCTGGTCTACAGAGTGAGAACTAGGACAGGCACCAAAACTACACAGAGCAACCCTGTATCAAAACAACAACAACAACAAAAAGTTTACATTAAAAATTAAATAAAGCTTGCTATTATTGTTCAGATCTTACTAAAGTAAATTTATGATAATTTAAAGATTATTCTAAATGTGATAAATCCACAGGAGTCTGTTTAAGAAGTATTAGGGAAATTTATTAAGGTAAATTGAAGAAATAAACTGGTGAATATAGAACAAAGTAGACAACGGAAGTCGTCCTCTGATATGAATGGGAGCAAATCGACCTCATAAGCAGAAGCAGGGAGAAGGGGCATGTGACCCTTCTCCCTCTCCTTTTAAGAGGTCATGTACAACAGCAGGAAGTACCACCTCCTTCGGGCTCTATAGCCCAAGGTGATGGGCGGAGCAAATACCAAGACACTTCCCCATTTTGTCTAAATAAGAAGGTTCTAAACTTAATGCAAACTATACATAATAAGAATAATTATCATGTATTGTCCGGAAAGAACAAAGGGTAATAACATAAACAAATATAGAACTACAACCAACAAGAATAACATCAAACAAGAAAGACATGCTAAATGTCCAGAACATAGGTAAGTGGCAATAGCTATCCTATTTTAAATATTCTAACTCTAGGACTAGTATGTTCTAGCTAAGATATGAGAAGACTGTAACTGTAACAATCTAGTCTTCAATTCCATCAAAGACCTGAGAAGGAACATAATACCTGAGTAAATGAAAAATGAAAGCAAGCAATTTCCAAAATTCTAATGAGAATATACAGAGACATATAATTGCCTCTCCAGTCACCCAAAGTTTCTCAGCATTATTAGGGCATCCAATTTGTATACAGACCTAGAATACCTGACAGATCATTTTCAGAAGCAGAAATTTTGAAAAACCATCTTACCTATCTTGGCAGAAATCAGTAGTCGCTTTTACTTGTTGGAAAGAACAGAGTTCATACTATCATCAGTGGAGACAAGGGCAGTTCTTTGCCCAGCAGGTCATTTTGTGCCAAAAAAAAAGACAAACTTCCAAATGGAAATTTCTAGAAGCCCAAAGTTCTCCTGGGATCAGATCGGTGCTTCCAGGAGCAATCATTTCTTATATCAACAGAATTCTAAGTTATCAAAACATTTAAATGCCATATTCTCTATGTCTATGAAATGTTTGAAGATTATCTATCCATCTGACATATGTTTCTCTAAATCTGGAGAACCTAGCTAACATAACTATAGAAATGACTAGCATGGATGAATATTGTTCTATAAGTCTTATCTACCTAAATAACCTGAGGATTAAGGCTTCACATTAACAAGATAAGCAATCTGTAAGCAGTTGAGCTGTATAAGGACAATACACAAAATATCTTAAACAGAGGTAGAAATGTATAGTGTAATATTCAATATGGCAACAATATCATTAATATGTATAATATACAAAATATCCTAAATAAAGGTAAAACATACATAAAGTGTAATAAATATAATTTTACATTTGTGTCAATATACAAAATATTTCAAACAGGAGTAGAAATATGTGTACAATACAACAAATATAGTTTCATATTTGTATCAATATAAAAATTATCTTAGCCGGGCGGTGGTGGCGCACGCCTTTAATCCCAGCACTTGGGAGGCAGAGCCAGGCGGATCTCTGTGAGTTCGAGGCCAGCCTGGGCTACCAAGTGAGTTCCAGGAGAGGCGCAAAGCTACACAGAGAAACCCTGTCTCGAAAAACCCAAAAAAAAAAAAAAATCTTAAACAGGAATATAAGAATAGTTTACATTTGTATCAATATACAAGAATTCATATCAGTACAAATTATCCAAGACTGATAGTTTGCTAAATCAGTTTATTAGTAGATATAATAATCTACCTTATTATACTATACCTATCCATTCACCTATTTCTTTTCTAAAGGAGAATAGTGAACCTAAATTTCACTGTTCCATCCCTAACCCTATAGCCACAATCCTGAGAAAAATGAAACCTTTGGGAGAAGGGTGTCATTTTCTTAGAATCGCTTCCTGCTATTTATGGGGCAATGGTATCTCTGTGGAGTCCTGTAAGAAGCCTTAGATAGTTAGGTCTCAATGGGGCTAGCCATAGAGTCTGTAGCCAGTCTCAGAGTAATGGGTAAAATTGTCTGAGATTCTGGCTAGAAGTGTAGTATGATGGACCATTTTATCTTAGAACTGCCCCAAAGAGTTTTCAGTCCAAAGCTGATCACTGAGTAATGTTCTTAGATACAATGGCATCTTCCTGGACTGAGTAGAGTCATTGTTCTGGGTCCCATCTTCCTTCTGGAGACTTCAGAGATTGCTATTGGGAAGACTTATTTTCACTGTGGAAACTTGAACATTATTAATATCAAAATGGAAACTTTGAATCTTAAGATGACATGACATGTGAGGAGGGATTCTGGGAAATCAAGAATAAGCATGGAAAGAAATAAAATCTTGATAACAATGGTCCTTAGATTATTGGCTTTCTTCTGGCTCAGACCAGTCAGCTCTTCTGATATGAGACAGAATCTCCTAATATTTCTTTTAGCAACACACTTGGGTTTAGAGAAGGAGAGACCCACATTCCAACTCCAAAGCCAGTTTGATTTATAATTGAATTGGCACCACAACTCTTCATAGTTAAAGACATATTGATGTTAGACAGTGAGAAATTGCCTTGTAGAGTATATTGGTACCAATAGGTTCTTCCCTTCTGCTATAGATGTCTGGGTGTCTAAGGCCTTATAATTTCTGGAATATGGGTATTCCTATTATCCTGTAAAGACAAAAAAACAGGACCCTGACCTGACCCTTGTTTGTTGAGTTTTTTTTTTTACAACTTGTAGAGTTGTCACATTGGTGGATGAGCTTTTACTTCTCCTCATCAAGAGATTTCTCCTGCATGAAGCAAATAATTACTAATTTTGTTATCCATAGCTTTTCTTCTCCTGCAGAAACAAAAGCAAAATCCCTTCCCCAATGTAGGATGTATCCTGGTTTCCATTCTGAGGTCAACACATCTTTGAAGTAAACTGGTTGGTTTAGCTCACAAGTTTTTTTTTTTTTCTCAAGAAAGATCAATTACAGACTATTAATGATTTTCAAAAATTGTTAGGAAGCATTTCCAACTTACAGACCGTCATTGGAATACCTAAAGATGAACCAGTAAATTCAGCCAATACCCTAAAAGGGGACAAGGTCTTAAATATTCCAAGAGAATTATCAGCTGAAGCTGAGAAGGAATTGGCTCTAGTAGAAAAGGCAATTCAAGAAGCACATGTGGATCACGTGAATCCAGAACTTAAATGCATTCTGGTCATACTCCCCTCCAGACACTCCCCCACAAGGATTTTGATGCAAAGGGAAGATGTTATATTGGAATGGATATTTCTACCATGTAAACCAAGTAAGAAGTTAGAGACATGTCTGCAATTGATATCTATTGAGTTGTACCTTCTAAGGACTAATTTTTTTGTAGATCTATCTTATATACTAAAGTAATTAATAGATTTCCCTCTTTGTAATTTTTCAGGAGCAATTTGTAATCCCTAGCAAGGCAAACATTCTTTACTTCTTCAAATGTGGTTTTTTAAGGTGTCTAACTTTGGGTAAGCTAATAAAATGTCATACATATGAAGGTAGATTATAGATTGTGTAAATTTTGCACAAATTATTTGCAATAGTTTTTGCATAAAACATTGGCACAGGGTAGGGCTATTTAACATTCCCTGTGGGAGGTACTTGCATTTATATTTCTTGACTGGCTGGGCATTATTATAAGTAGGTGCTGTGAAGGCAAATTTTTCTCTATCCTTTTATTACAGAGGTATGGTAAAGAAACAATCATTTAAGTCAATAACTATAATAGGCCATTCTTGAGAAGAGGCAAGGGCATCATCCCATTCTGTAAGAGGCCATTAGGTTGAATTACTTTATTTGTGGCTCTCAGATCTGTCAGCATTCTCCATTTACAAGAAGTCCTTTTAACAACAAATTCAGGAGAATATCAAGGGCTGGTAGATTCTTCAATGTGCTGAGCATTTAACTGCGCCTGAACCAATTGTTGTAAAGCTTATAGTTTCTCTTGTGTCATAGGCCATTGTCCAACCCAGATGGTTTTATCCATTAGACATTTTAAAGGTAGGGCCATTGGTACTTCTGAGAGTTCAAAAGAAGTTGTGCTCTGTTTATGTTCAGCCTGAATGGTTGGTGGCTGCTTTTTATAGTATCTTATAATATTATTCCTAGAAAAATGAATTGGTCTATATTCTACTCCTGAGATTGGAGGAATTTTAATCTGAGTATTCTATTGCTGTAACAGATCTTGGCCCCAAAGATTCACTGCTACATTTGCCACATATGGTTTCAGCCTTCCTCTTTGTCCATCTGGCCCTATGCATTCAACCCATCTAGAACTTTGTTTTACCTGAGATAGGGTTATAGTCCCTAGAAGTTGGACAGCTACCTCTTTAAGAGGCCAATTCGGATGTTATGATTTTGGTATAATCATAGTCACATCTGCATCTATGTCCACTAATCCTTCAATGACAATGTTATCAATTTGCACTTCTGAGATAAACCAACCAGTTTACTTCAAATCTGCCAAAATATTTGTTTTATGGTGTTTTTTGGAATTTTTGATCCATCTGTCAAAGTTGTCCTATCATCTAGTACTGTATCATTCTTTACATTAGGCACTGGATTATTTAACTGTTCTGGGGAAGAATTTTCTCTTCAGTGATTGAAAATGTTTGTACCACTCCATATTACAGAAAGCTGAGGCCTTCTGTTTGGAATGTCCTTGAAAAAAACACTGTTTCTAGGAATGCCTTGCTTACACTTCCTTTTCAGATGACCTCATTTATCATAATTAAAATAGCTGACCTTATGATTTTTAAAAATTTTAGAAATCACTTCTTCTATGCAAGTTTCATCACAAGTGTGGGATCTAATATCAGCTGTATTTCTAACCCATTTATCTATGGGTGCTGATCTTGACTTTAAAGGCCTAATCACCCCTTTGCATTCTGAATTAGCACTTTCAAAAACAAAATGCTAAAGATTCAATTAATATTTTTCTAACTTCTGGATCTGATATCATTCTATTTACACCTGAAGTCAATCTTTGTAAAAAAAAAAAAATCAGTGAAGGCTTTTTTGGAGACTTGTATAATTTTAGTCAATGACTTATTCCTCTTTTCTGATTCTTCAAACCTGTCCCAGGCATTCAAATCTGCGATATAGTATAGGGACAAGATGTGATTATCAAATCCAAATCTTTACAAATCAGCATACTAGCCTTCACCAAGGAGCTGGTCTTTGGAAATTCCCATACCTCTACCTTACCTCATTCTATGATCCTAGCTTCCTCTCTCTTCCATGTTTTCTATTGTACCTAAGGACCAGCTTCTAATATTGCTGTAGCTAAATCTTTCCTGATTTGTGGAATAATTCTGTTCTGAGTTACAAATGAATTTAACATACGTTTCAGAAAAGGCAAATACATACCATATGAAACTACTACTACTTTAAACTTCTTCAAATGTAACACTTCTACAGGATCTCAGTTAACTTCTGTATACCTGTGGGGTGCATATCACCTGGTGGTCATTCTTGAATGGTAATTGGATAAATTAAGGTTGGTTTTCTAATAAAGGGTAAAGTAGGTTCTGCTCTACATTCCTCTGTCTGTGAGTGAATACTATTTTTTTAGTTTCATTATTAGATCTTTCTTAGCTTGTACCTTATCAGTCAAATTTTCATATTTAGCAGAGATATCAAACCACTTTTTAAAGGATAAAACATGAATTACCAAACCAATAATGATTACAATTAACAGTATGTCAATCCCAACTAAATTGATTATTCTTTCATTTAATTTTTCCATTTTTAAACCATCTGTTATGAAACCATGCAGAGACCTAACTCCCTGCATCAAAATATTGTTCCTCACTTTTAATGTAGGAAATAACTTTTTTTTTAAATTAAATACTCCCCCCTTAAGAATTTCCAGGTGTCTCACCAAATATGCTGATGGTGGCAGAGAAGTTTGAGACTGACTATTGCTCCATCACACAGCTGGGCAGAGAACAGGGGCAGTGCACACACAGCCTGGCCAAGGGCAGCGGCAGTTTCTTACATGTAGCTGGGGGCTGAGAGTGTGTGGTGGTGACAGCAGCAGTAAAAGACCATGTGAGTGTCGAGGCGGCTGACCTGATGTGGCAGGGACCTGAACAGAAGTTCCAGAAGGCAGTCTCAACCCATGGGGAGAGTGAACGAGCTTCCTGAAAAGTGTCCACAAGAGGATGTGTGGAAGAAACACGTGTACAGAAAGCAAGGGCATGAGGCCCAGATGCCTGAATGACAGGGCCAGGCCATGTTGGGCAGCTAACTCCAGCAGTGTTTAGAGCCCAGCAACCTGTGCTATTTGGGTCCAGGCCTGGGTGGCAGTGAGAGGATGCTGTAGAGAGGGTGCAGTGGGGAAATCCCAGAGATGCACAGAGAGCCTGGGGGGACAGAGGGAAAGCCACATGCCGCAGGGATCCTGACAGCTCCAAAGCTGGTGGCAAGCGGCTGCTTCGTAATCTTGTGCCCCCTGTTGGGAGCCAGATGCAGCATTTATCTAGTTATTCTTTTGTCCACAACAACTTGGCAGTCAGAGAAGTGGTGGAGAAGCAACCAGTGACCTCTCTCTCTCCTTCCTTGATCCAAAGGAGGCAAATCTCTTTCTAAGGCCCTCCCTACTACTTCCTGCATTTCCCTATATATCTTCGGACCTCTAAAAGCTCTATAGTTAATTTTAGTCTTCTAGTAGCTAGCTCTGTCCTCTGATTCAAGGTAAACTTTATTAACACAGCAGAGTGACAGTGAGAACAACTCTCCTGCAACAGTACACTCTCCCTTTGCTGGTAAGAGTGCAAACTTATACAGTCACTTTGGAAATCAATATGGTGGTTTCTCAGAAAATTGAGAATCGATTTACCTCATGACCCAGCTATACCACTCTTGGATATATACCCAAAGGACAGTCCATCATATCACAATGTTCATAGCAGCTTTATTAATAATAGCCAGAAACCAGAAACAACCCAGATGTCACCCAACTGAAGAACAGATTTTAAAAGAATGATACATTTACACAATAAAGTATTACTCAGCTGTTAAAAAAAATTAATAAATTTTTAGGCAAAAGGATGAAACTGTGAAAAAAATCATCCTGAGTGAGGAAACCCAGACCCAGAAAGACAAGCATGGTTTGTACTCATTTATAAGTGGATACTAGCTATAAAGTAAAGGCTAACCATGCTACAGTCCACAGACCAGAAAAGCTAAGTAACAAGGAGGGCTCAAAGGGAGTAGGATGCATGAATCTCTCTGGGAAGGGGAAATAGAATAGATATGTGGGGAAAATTGAGGTCAGGTGAAGATGGGAACAGAAGGGATCAAATAGGGGGAGGGTGGAGGGAGATAGTATTTGGAGTACCAAGCCAAAAACCTAGTGCCATGGAAACTCCCAGGAATCTGAGGATGGTCCTATGTATGATTCCTAGTAATGGGGGATAGGGACCCTGAACCTGGACATCTTGTATAACCAGTCAAGACTATCAGTGGAGGGATTGGGACACCAACTCAGTCACAAAACTTTGACCTACAATTTGTCCTGCCTACAAGTTGTGCTGTGGTAAAATAGCTCAGAAATTATGGAAGTGGCCAACCAATGACTGGTCCAGCTTGAGAGTCATGCCATGAGAGGGAATCCTCCCCTGACACTGCCTAGAGGGCCAGGACCCAGAGGCTGAATAGGCCAGAGACCCAAGATAGAACCAAACAGGATGCCCCTCTAAAACGTCAACGAAATGATTCATAATGATATTCTGCTGTACTTAAATCAGTGCAGAGCCCAATTGTCATCTTCATCCAGTCTGAGGGAAACAGATGCAGAAACCCACAGCCAAACGTTAGGCACAGCTCTGGGAATCCTGAAGAATACAGGGAGTGAGGATTGTAGGAACCAGAGGGGTCAAGGACACCAAATAAAATCTACAGAATCAACTAACCTGGGCTCATAGTGGCTCACAGAGACTGAACCAACAACAAGGGAGCCTGCATGGGACTCACCTAGGCCCTCTGCATATATATGACAGTTGTGTACCTTGGTCCTCTTGTGGGACTCCTAACAGTGGGAGCAGGGGCTGTCTCCGACTCTTTTGCCTGCTTTTAAGACTCTTCTCCTCCTACTGGGTTACTGTGTCCAGCCTTATTAGAGGGGATTGTGCCTAGTTTTACTGTAACTTGATATATTATGCTTGGTTGGTGTCCATGGTTGGCCTGCCTTTTCTGAAGATAAATGCAGGACAAGGGGATGGAGGTTGACAAGGAAGGGAAGGGTGAGGGAAGCTGCATTTGGGATGCAATATATGAAAGAAAAAAGAAAAAGAATAATTTGAAAAAATTTCAAAGCTAAAAAAACAACCACAAAATCACTCTACATTCACTAACATAGCTATATGAACAGAGAAGGTACAGTGGAACTCCTTCCCTTGAAGGTGTACATATTGCTAGTTCCCTTAGAAAGTGCTTTGACATTTATTCAAATTTAAACATTCCCCCCTCATATGATCTATTGATTCTCCTTATAGATCTAGATCCTTCACTGTGGTGAAGCAGAAGTTGTGCCTACAATAAACCAGATTGGCTGTGAAGATATCTTTGAATACCTTAAACACTGTCTTGCAAAATGAAGTCAGAGACAAACATTGAGGTTGCTTGAAGCCATTTATATGAAATTATAAAAGTGGGATTGGAAACATATAGTAGCAGAAAGTGATCACCTAGGGCTCTTGTGTGGTCAGAAGAGACAGAAGACAAAACACAAGAAAATTATGTAAGAAAATGACATTTTTGTTTTTTGTGCACCAGTGTTTACATAATATACCAATACCAAATATCAACCTCCACTTAAAGTACATGTATTTATTATACACGATGTATAATTGTTCAAAATGTGTAGTGTATGCACATATAATGCACATGTTAGAAATCCCATAGAAAAGTTTCTAAAATTTCTACTTATTAATTATTTTATATATAAAGTTGTTTGATCAGTAGCAAAATTTCTCAGTTAGTCCCTAGAATATCTTCTTAATACTTTCTTATTTTTATTGTGAACCAACTTAAAATAAGTCATTTATAGCATCACCCATTTCTTCTAAATACATTGATATTTAGGTTTTTAAACAGCTAGAATATCTTTAAAATTATATCTTCAGTTATATGTTATGTAAATGAGTGTTTGCCTTTAGGTAGGTGTGCCATATGAGTGCAGTGTGCTAAGAGGCCAGGAGAGGGAGATGAATTCCCTAAAACTGGAGTTACAGATGGCTAGAAGCCACTATGTGGTTGCTGGTAACCAAAACCAGCTCTTCTGCAATAGCAGATTGTCCTAAAGGCTGGACCATCTCTCTAATCATGAGCACACTTTCTTAATTTAAGTGCATCATCAAGTTCAGTATTTTTATTTCAGCTAAGTTTTCAAATGTCTGTTGCAGTAGAGCTTTCTACATTGCTTTTTTCTTAGCAATAGTTAAATCTACCTTTTTTAGGACTATTTTATGTTTTTAGCTGCTTTATTTACTTTTGCTTTTGTCTTAACCATCTCTTTTCATATCCTTTCAGCTTTTCTTGGGTTTATTTCTTTATGCACAGAGAGTAGCAATACTTATAAGTACAACAATGATGATAAACCAAAAGCTGATACAGTCATATGGAGAACGTAAGTCTGGGATACCGGCTATAGCTTAATCTGTTCATATTTTATTGATGTTATTTTCCTGGTCAAATCTAGATGCTCATGCATGTGTATATATACACACACATATGTGTGTGTGTGTGTGTGTGTACATATATGTGTATGTGTGTCTATAAATATACACACGCCATATTTACTGACACATATCAAATTGTATGCAAAAGATATTGAAAAGCTCATAATTCTTAATGGACCCAAATTGCAAACAACTCACATAATTCAATAGATAAGAGTAATTTTATAATTTATATATATACATATATTTATATATAAAATTTACACACACATATATCATTCCACAAATCAAAGTGAATGGACTGTATTATATTTCTTAAATGCCATCATTAATTAAACAAGTCTGTCTAGATTGCATGCATGTCTGAGGTACATATTGTGTTAATTGGAAGCATATAGTTAAAAAAAATAACTGAAGACTGCATGATACTAATTCAGGAATTTGAGATCAAAACTGTGGGGCTGGACAGATGGCTCCATGGGTAACTGCATGTTGTATTCTTGCTGAGGATCCAAGTTTAATACACAGAACTCACATTTCAGGTGGTTCAAAACTTCCTGTAACTACAATCACAGCCAGTCCAGTGACTCTTCTTCACACACACACACACACACACACACACACACACACACACACACACATTTTTAAAGTTTTAGTTTGAAAGAGATAAAATAGTGATAGACTTACCCCAAAGGAGTCAATACTGAATGGGGAGCAGGGACTTCCAATTTGTCCATAATGTTTGATTTCTCTTCAGATCCCATTACAATACAGTATTATTGAGTTTTCTCACTAAAAAGAAATATTAATCTATCCTTAAACCTTGTAGTGACTGTAGGTACTGTGTAATTTTGTTATTGATTAAATTTATTCATTTATTTATATCCTGACCACAGTTTCACCTCCCTCCTCTCCTTCTGTTCCCTTTCCCACCTCCCCTGTGCTCCCCACAATCCACTCCTCCTCTGTTTCTGTTCAGAAATTGTCAGGCCTCCCATGGGTATCAACAAAGCAGGAATATCAAGTTGCAATAAGACTAAGTTCCTTCCCTTGTATGAAGGCTAGGCAAAGCAACCCAGTATGAAGAATACGTTCTCAAAAAACAAAACAAACAAACAAACAAAGAAACCAGCCAATGCATTAGGGACAGCCTCTGCTCTCACTGCTAGGAGTCGTACAAGTAGACAAGGCTATACAGCTGTTACAATGTATAGTGGGTAATGTGAAGATTTATCAAGGCAATTTCGCATAGTTAAAAAGGAGGTTTATTTTGGGGTAACTTACAGCCAGTAAAGAGGTTGGTGACAGGATCCAGAAGAGCTGAGGTGCAGTCCAGCAGGGTTCTCTGAACTGTGATGCAGTCTGTCTTTCAGTATCCAGGATCACTAGGAACCAAGAGAGTCAGCACATTCAGATCTCATGTCTTAAGGGCTCTCGTCTTGGGACCACCCCAGGGGTGCACCATAGGTAGGGGTGGCAGTTACCAAAAGCCTCACTAGGGGTAGTACTTCTAGGTCAAAGCTGGGACAGCTACCCTCTACAAGTGGGCCTAGGTTATTCCTATCATGTCTGGCTATCAGTCCAGACTGTGAGCTCTTGTGAGTCCAGGTTAGTTGTTTCTGTGAGTGTCCTTGTGATGTCCTTGACCCCCTTCACTTGTACAATCCTTCTTTCCTCTCCTCAGCATGAAAAATTATGTATATTTTTTGAAAATATTTCTTTTTAAATTTTAAATATGGGTATGCATGTCTGTTGAGGGGGCATGCACTTTTAAATGCACATGCTCATGGGGTCTAAAAGAGGGGCAGGTCCCCTGGAGCTGGAGTAATAGCTTTTTGTGATTCCTTTGATACACAGATGGTCTTAATTATTGAATCATCTCTCCAGTACTGGTAGTTGTTCTTCTGTCATTCTAAATGGCTCCTGATGGCTTGATAATTGAGTTGAAATAATTGGAGTGACCAGTGTAAACACATTTCCAGAATTTACCGCTGATAAGTACTGTTTCCTAAAAGGAGTGTTAAATTGGAGTGACATAAAGAACTGTTATTCTAAACTTCATCAATGATCATCTCTTGCTTCCATCAGGATTTGGCAAATATCTAAGAAGATTTGCTTTGCCCAATTCTTTTGTTTTTTAAAGAACTTTCACACTCTGCCCATACTGCACACACACTGGTCTCAGTGAACCTGTAGAAAGGAGGTAACATTGTGGATTGTAAAATTAGTATTTAATTTTTCAGACTGAAATTGAATATGCCTGACTCCAACATTATGATTTTTTTCTGAAAAAATTAATGTTTGTCACTTTTTCAGACTATTCTTGAGCACATTTTTGTTCATAACCAGCAGAGGATTGCTCTTGACTCTTCATAGTGTAAAGCATACATTAACCCTGTCAGATTCTAGTGACAAATTTGATATAAGACTCCAAGTACAACATCTGACATAGGTTATGTTACTCACATCTCAATTCATTCTATACTCACGACAGACAAAAAAAAAATCCTGCTTTAATTATCAGATGTTTGAGGATTTCAGTTGCCATGGAGATTGTTTCTTAACACTTAAATTGGATTTGGAAAGTTACATTTAATATAAGAAACTCCTGTCACATCTCCCTTTACAATATAAATGTTAGGTTGGCGATGTGAGGAAGCACTTTGATATTCAGGAAAGTGTTGCTGTTTAGACGTGAATTACTATTCTCAGTTTAAAAAGTACTGCCTTAAAGTGACAATATTATGCTCTAAAACTGATACACTAGAAAGATTGACATTCAAGGGATATACAAAATACCTTCACGTGTAAAGCATGAAATGCATATAGGAGTCATGATATAATATAAAATTTATATTTGAGGATATTAATTTTTCTAAAATTGAAGAATCTCTTAAAATGAAACTGTAGACTATTTCTTCAATAGACTGCTATCAATTCATATAAACTCTTTTCTATGCCTTGTCAGCATAGGAGATGAAGAGTGACTTTCCGTGCTAAAAAATGTTGTTCATGGTGGGAAGACGAATTCTCCATTTATATTTTGCATTTCAGGGTTTCTCATAAACATCCGTCTTTAACTGACACTCCTGCTTGCAACAATTTGCCAAGCGGCTGTTTAAAAAGTGGTGCAAACCTTAAGGTTATTTTCTCCTAATTATACCCCATCCCTCGGAAACTTTATTAAAATGTAGTCCTCCAACCAAGACATGATGAGTAGGGTAAAAAAAGAAAGCACCACTTCTTTCAGGTCAAGCTTTGTGCTCTGTGACATATTTACTGACGCTTTGTTTCCCAGCTGCCTTCTTTTTTTTATCCATGAAGTGAGATAGGACTTAGATAATAAGGCTGACATAT
Organism: Peromyscus eremicus; assembly: GCF_949786415.1. Taxonomy (NCBI): domain Eukaryota; kingdom Metazoa; phylum Chordata; class Mammalia; order Rodentia; family Cricetidae; genus Peromyscus; species Peromyscus eremicus. The sequence goes on from NC_081435.1 coordinate 9,141,993, forward strand.
CTGACTGTCCAAAAGTCCACATTTATCTGGGGAATACACAAAAGGAGTTTGCCCTACCCTTCTTCATTATTGATTCTTTCTTTCTTTTTTTTTTTTTCTTTTCTTTTACCTGACACCAAATGTCACCAGTTTTCTCACTGTGTTGGACATGGCTAGAATTTTAAGGAAGGTACTGTGATGCTTGATGAGTTGTATGAAAGATTTTTCCCCCATCCTGAAGGCCAGTTGCCAACTAAGGGTGTGAAAGTACTCAAGTGTCAAGAGACAGCATTTATAAAATATAACATTTCCTAAAAATGAACAACTTGTGTCAACAAGAATCATACCCCTCAGTGCATACAGTAAAGAGATTATAACAGGATTTTTAAGGTTTAGGATCAAGTCAAAATGCATGCCATTGTGGATCTTCTTTCTAAAAACAAAAGCTTATTCAGCACTACTAAATTTGCTCATAAATTGTCATCTCTGGTTTAGTAGCTTTTTTTTTTTTTTTTTTTTTTTTTTTTTTTTTTTTTTTTTTTTTTAGAGGAATAAGCCGAGCTTGTCAAAAACATTGAAATAAGTGTGGGGAGCCAGTTTAATATGGGGACAAAAGTGGTCACTTCAGTTTGACTGAAAATGTTTCCTAATCTCTATGTCCCCAGTTTCTCTGAGGAAGTATAGACGTCGACTCCAAAACATAGGAAAGCATCAAAAGCAGCAAGGGCTCAAGGTCATCCTCATCCACACAGAGTTTGAAGCCACTAATGGCCATGTGAGACTAGGACTCAAAAACAAGCAAATAAACAAGCTGGCTCAGACATTTTGCATTTTAGGGCTTGCACCATAGTGGAGACAACTCAAAGTTTAGTGTTCTCTGTGGAGAAGATTGACCCAAACCGACAGGAATAAGGAACCTGAACAGTGCAGTATGGAGAGAGGGAGGGCAGATGACGAGAAAATAGATAGGAAAGCTTCTACCAGGAAATCTTGCATGAGTTGAGGGCTTATGCCGAGCAAGTTTATTTTGAATTTCTATTTGAGGGGGAAAAATGGGACAGAGTCAGCAGAAAGATAATTAAGCAATGTTGGGAAAAAGCACAGGATACCTCAGACACCACTGCCTTAGGACTCATAACAACCACCCATGGGGCCTGAGCCAAGTTTCTAGGAACCACAACCCTAACTCCTTTGAGACCCCTGTCCCCAGACTCAAACTAGACCTTACCAAGTTTACCCCTTGGCAAGGACATAGAACTAATGTTCCCCTGTGCTTGCACTGGGACATCTTAGAAAGCCTTGGATAGGCCAGGTTGAAACAGGAGGTTAGCCTGACTGAAGCAGGTCTAACTGAGCAATAGGTAGTGTTATAGCGATGATTATATTTCATGAAGACAATGCTCTCTTAAGTTCTCTCTCTCTTTCTCTCTCCCTCCCTCCCTTATTTCTTTATGCCCCAGATGACAAAACTAAGATTTCAGGTGTGTTATTTATTTACTCAAACTGCATATTTAATAAATATTCTAGATGGAACAGTGTGTGTAGGTTAAGAGATAATATTCTTTCTACTGTGCAAAATATAACCCCTCCAAAAAAAAGAACAGAAATATCCACTGCCTAAAATAATCATACAGAATTCTACATAAATGTGGGTCATTATACATCATCCACAGCTATAAGGAAATTCAGATTACCCTTTCTCCAAGTATATGATCAGTTCAAGCTAATGATTGTAGTTTTCCTATATTTCAGTTAGATTCATTTTAAGAGTTTAAGAAAAATGAAAATAAAGGAGAAAGTGTGAAAATTACTTAAACAAATTACAGTACTATCAATAGAAATGTCAATTTTGAAAACTAGAAATATGAAATCTAGTGGGTTTTTGCTGAGCTATGGGTGAGATAAAGCCAACTCAGAATTCTTTGTTTATCAATGTTGTATTCATTAACATATTTAATGTGAAATTAAAACTAAAAGACATATTCATTTTACTATAAGTGCCATCATTATATATGCTAAGAATTTTGAGTCATCAATTTATAATAAATCCCTTTCTTCCTATACTTGTAAAACCAAAATTATTTTCTTTTTTTTTTGTTTGTTTTTTTTTTTTTGGTTTTTCGAGACAGGGTTTCTCTGTGTAGCTTTGTGCCTTTCCTGGAACTCACTTGGTAGCCCAGGCTGGCCTTGAACTCACAGAGATCCGCCTGGCTCTACCTCCCGAGTGCTGGGATTAAAGGCGTGCGCCACCACCGCCCGGCCAAAATTATTTTCTTAGTTAAAATTTTTACAAAATGCTATACGTCATTTTCTCTTTAAAGAAGGTATTTCTTGTCACAGATAATATGTAATAATACAATAACGGACTAATTATTTTACACAAAAAATAAATAAGCTTGTTTCCTTAGTGTCTGACCAAACTGCTATGAATTGTCAACTTAAATACTATATTTTGAAATATAATATTAACATGTTTGTGGGAGAATGAGTTATTTATGAGGGAAATAGGGAAATACAAATAAAGAAACAAAATCTAAATGAGGCTTTACAGAGGAGATTCTGACACTTAAATTTTGTTTATTTCATTTTGAACATATAATATAATTACAACATTCCTCCCTCCCCTTTCCTCCATCCAAGTACTACCAAAGCCCCTCCTTTCTCTCTTCCAAAATCATGAACTCCTTTTTCATTATTGCATGTGTTTATCTATATCTATCTTCTACATCTACATACATTGATATTCCTAAATAGAACCTGCTCAGTTTGTACAATGTTACTTGTATATAGGTTTTCAGGGCTAATTATTTGGTATTGGATAACACATTGGTGTGCTCTTCCCTGGAAAAAAACTATTTCTCCCACACTCCACATTCCTTAGTTGTCTGTAGTTCTTTGTATACAGGTTTGAAGCCTCATAGACTTTCCCCATGCACTTTGAAATGTCTACTGATGATAGTCTTTTTTTATTAATTTTTAAAAATGTATTCTTCTCTCATATATTACACCCTAACCACAGTTTCCCCTCCCTCCTCTCTTTCCAGTCCTTTCCCTGCCCTCAGTCCCACCACCATCAACTCCTCCATTTCTCTTCAGAAAGGGGCAGGCCTCCCAAGGCTACCAACCCAGCATGGCATAGCAAGTTGCAGTGAAAGTGAGCACCTCCCCTGGTATCAAGGCTTAGCTAGACAACCCAGTATGAGGAAAAAGGTCCCCAAAGCAGGCAAAATAGTCAGAGGCAGCTAATGATCCAACTGTTAGGAGTCCCACAAGAAAACCAACCTACAGGACTATAACATATGCAGAGGGTCTAGGTCAGATTTATGAAAGCTCTCTAGTTGTTGATTTAGTCTCTTTGAGCACCTATGATCTCAGGTTAGTTGTTTCTGTGAGTTTTCTTGTGGTGTCCTTGACTCTCTGGCTCCTACAGTCCTTCGTGTCCCTCTTGCACAGGATTCCCTGAGCTCTGCCTTATGTTTTGCTGTAGATATCTGGATCTGTTTCCATCCATTGCTGGAAAAAGCCTCTATGATAATAATTGGGCTAGGCACTAACCTATGAGTATAGCAGAACATCATTAGGAGTTTCATTGACTTTTTTTTTCCAGTCCTGTTTGTCCCTATCCTAGGTCTCTTAGCTGTCCAGTCTCTGGGTTCTAGCATTCCAGGCAGTGTCAGGAATTGACTCCCTGTAGTGGCTCATGTCTCAAGCTGGACAAGTCACTGGTAGGCTATAACCATAATTTCTGAACCACCTTTATCCCAGCATATCTTTCAGGCAGGACAAATTGTAGGATGAAGGTTTTGTGCCTTGGTTGGTGCCCCAATTCCTCCAATAGAAGTTTTACGTGGTTGTAGGAGGTGGCCAGTTCAGGATGCTTATCTGTCATTGCTAGGAGTCTTAGCTAGGATCACCCTCATAGGAACCTCAGAGATTTCAGTGCCCTAGGTTCCTAGTTCATCCCCCAAAATGCAACCCCCACCTGCGATATCTATTCTATTTCCCCTTCCCATGTAGATTCATGCATCTCCCTTGAATGTTCCTTGTTACTTTGCTTCTCTGGGTCTGTAGGATGTCCCTTGTATCACTGATATCTCCAAGACTTTTATCATGAAGAGGTGTTGGATATTGTCAAAGGCCTTTTTAGCATCTAAGGAAGTGATCATGTCTGTTTTTTTTTTTTTTCAGTTTGTTCGTATGGTGCATTACATTGACAGATTTTCATATATTGAACCATCCCCGCATCTATGGGATGAAGCCTACTTGATCAGGGTAGATGATCATTTTGATGTTTTCTTGGATTTGGTTTGCAAGTATTTTATTGAGTGTTTTTTTGCATCCATTATTTCTTTGTTTGGTTTCTCTCTAAATGATCAGTCCATTGGTGAGAGTGGGATGTTGAAGCTTCTCTCTATTAATGTGTGGATTTGAAATGTGATTTAAATTTTAGGATTTTTTTTTTTTTTTTACAAATGTGTGTGCCCTTGAATTGAGACACAGACGTTCAGAACTGAGACATCATTGTGGTGGACTTGCCTTTAATGAATATGAAATGTCCTTCTCCATCCCTTTTGATTAATTTTGGTTGGACATCTATTTTGTTAGATATTAAACTGGCTTTATCAGCTTGCTTCATGGGTCTATTTGCTTGAAAAATCTTTTCTAACCCTTTATTCTGAGGTAATGTCTATCTTTGATGTTGAAGTATGTTGTATGTAAGAATACTTCCTGTTTTCACATCCATTCTGTTAACCTGTGCATTGGGAAATTGAATCCACTGATTTTGAGAGATATTAATTACCAATTATTGTTAATTCCTGTTGTTTTGATGTTGTTGGTGGTGGTAATGATAGAGTGTGTATGGGGCATGTGTGAGTGTGTTTCCTTTTTTTTTTTTTTGTTTTGCTGGTATAAAATTATTTATTTCCTACGCTTTCATGGGTGCAGTTAACCTCCTTGGCTTGTAAGGATTTTTTGATTGTTTGTTTTCTAGTGCCTTCTGTAGGGCTGGGTTTTTGTGGACAGATATAGTTGAAATTTTACTTTTTCATGGAATATCTTCTTTTCTCCACATAGAAATTGAAAGGTTTTCTGGGTAGAGTAGTCTGAGTCTATGCAAGACACCTATCCAGGACCTTCTAACTGTTAGTCTCTGCTGAGAAGTAGGGTGTAATTCTAATATGTCTGCCTTTATATGTTACTTGGCCTTTTTCCCTTGCAGCTTTTAATATTCTTTCTTCTTTTTGTACATTTTGTGTTTTGATTATTATGTGGTTAGGGGACTTCCTTTTTTCTAGTTCACTCTACTTGGTGTTCTGTAAGCTTCTTGTGCCTTTATAGGCATCTCCTTCTTTAAGTTAGGAAATTTTTCTTCTATTATTTTGTTGAAAATATTTTCTGGGACTTTTAGCTAGGAATCTTCTCCTTCTTCTATTCCTACTGTTCTTAAATTTGATGTTTTCATAGTGTCCCAGATTTCCTGGGTGTTTGTGTGGGCACTTCTTAGATTTAACATTTTCTTTGACCTATTCATCAATTTCTTCTATCGTATCATCTGTGCCTGAGAGTCTCTCTTTCTTCTCTTTTATTCTATTGCTGGTGCTGGAGTTAAAATTACTGTTTGCTTATCTGAATTTTCTATATGTGTTTTCTTTATTTTTTCTATTTCCATTTCCAGGTCTGGAATAATTTTATTTTTTTCACCTTTTGTTTGTGTTTTCCTGGATTTGTTTAAAAAATTATTCATTTCCTCTCTAGGGGCCACTATCATCTTCATAAAATTGGTTTTAAGTTCATTTTCTTGTGCTTTATCTCTGTTGGATTATCCAGGGCTTCCTGGAGTAGGATAGCTGGGCTCTGGTGGTACCATGTTTCTGTGTTTCCATGTCTGTTGTTGAGTACGTTCTTAAACTGTCCTTTATTCATCTGGATTTGGTTTTATTATAAGTTTAGGTGATGTCTAAGTTAGAGTTTCTATTGTCCTGAATAGACATCATGACCACAGCAACTATCTTAAGGAAAATATTTAATTGGGGTGGCTTACATTTTCAGAGGTTTAGTGCATTATCATCATGGTGGGACATAGTGGCATGCAGGCAGACATGGTGCTGGAGAAGGAGCTGAGAGTTTTACATCTTCTTCCAAAGACAAGAAGAGTAAACTGTATCACTGGGCATAGCTTGAGCTCAAAACTCATACCCACAATGACATACTTCCTCCAACAAGACCATACCTACTCCAACAAAGCCACACATTCTAATAGTGCCACTCCTTATGTGGGCATTTTCTTTCAAACCACCACAGATGCAGATTTCTGAGTTTCTCTTTGTTGGATGGATGTTTTTGGATGTTTTTCCCCTTGGTTTCTGTTTTTTCTCTGATCTTCTGGCCTGAGTGGCCTGTGATTCTTTCTGGTCCAGTTTTGGCAGCTTAAGTGATCTACGGGGTTTAGAGTACCTGCACTGCCTCTGAGGTTCTAGGGTTCTGGGAACTAGCTTTGCCTCTAGGATTCTGGATTCCAGTGTCTCCTCTGGGGTTCAAGGTATCTGTATGGCTTCTGAGGTTCAGGGTAAGGGCTTGGCCTCTGGGGTTCCTAGTACTGGCTTGTCCTCTTGACATTCCTAGTACAAATGCAGCCTCAGTTTAGCAGGCATCTTCTGCTGGCGTTTTGGGCTGGGATATAATGCTGAGGGGAGATGGTGCTGCTGGGAACAGCTGGGCAGGCTCTAAGGAGTGTTACATGTGGTAGGTTTTCTCTTGCCTGGAATTCCTTGTACTAGCATGGCCTCTGGTAGAGCATGGCTATTGATGACATTCTTGTTCAGCTTATCTTTAGGCAGTCATGATGGTAAGACTTTATAGGTATAGTTTCTAATATTAATAGTGCAACACAATTTCACAGCAAACTCCGTTTTTCTGGCTCTTATAATCTTTTGCCCCCTCTTCTCCAATGTTAATTGAGTCTTAGGTACAGGAGTATTTTGTAGATGTATGCACTGGGATGGTGCTCCCCAACTTAGAATTTTAATTGGCTATAGTGGTTTCCATATGCTGCAAAGATAAGTGTGAGTTTTAGGTTCCCCTCCAAAATCCATGACTTCTCTTACAGTGTGTAGTTGCCTGTGTTTCCAGTACCAGGCATGGTCTACCTCGTGTTGAATGGCTCCTGAGAGCTGTTGGTTCACCAAAGTGTGCACACCACTACTGAATCGTTAGAGCTGTTTTGCACTTCTGGTAGTTGTAGTTCATTTTTGTCCTTTTAAAAAAAATGTTGCTTCCTTTTAAGCCATGGCTGTCTGAATCAGCAACTGCAACTCCACTGCTACCAGCAGTAGTTAGGCTGTTCCGCAGAGAGGCTGAATAGCAAGTAGCTCACCTCCTTTCTTTGCTTGCATTCTCAAAAAAATCCTCATGCTGCTCCTTGTCCCTTCCTGTCAGCTAGTTGCTGACTCAGCCACTTGACTCCAGGTGAATTTTATTTAATCAAACACATTTTTGCAGCATTAAACAAATGTTCCAGAGCATAAACAAAATAATATACTACAACAGTTCATAGTTATTGTAGCTGAGTAGGACTGTTAGTTGCTTCCCTCCTTTGGAAGCTTGCACGGTGCATTTTAGTACCATGAAATCTAGTCCTCAGGGAGGAGGCATTCAAGTCATTTCCAGAACAGGGGTCTCTGGGCCCTGTGTCTGAAGTGCATGATGTTGTCTTGAAAAATATGGACGTTGGACGTACCATCCACTTCTGAGGGGAATCAAGTTCAATACCAGTAGGTCCTACATCTTGGGAGTCTGTTGGACAACCCTAACCAATAACTCAAAAGACAACTTTTCAGGCCTGTTATTGGGTATTGGGTTTTTTGTTAAGTGATCATTAGCTTTTAGAGGGATTGTTGTCAGCCCAAGTGAGAAATTTGTGTGTGTGTGTGTGTGTGTGTGTGTGTGTGTGTGCATGTGTGTGTAGTTTGTGGTGTGTGGTGTGCGTGTGGTGTGTGAGTATGTAATTATATGAAATATATGAATAAGAAAAAGAAATATATACAGGTAGAGAAAGAATTATGTGTATTATAAGATATATTTAGACAAAATGTTATTAGTGTGATACCTTATGTCATCTTAAGAATTCTTACTGCTGCCGGGCGGTGGTGGCGCACGCCTTTAATCCCAGCACTTGGGAGGCAGAGCCAGGTGGATCTCTGTGAGTTTGAGGCCAGCCTGGGCTACCAAGTGAGTTCCAGGAAAAGGTACAAAGCTACACAGAGAAACCCTGTCTCGAAAAACCAAAAAAAAAAAAAAAAAAAAAAAAGAATTCTTACTGCTATTTCACCATCTTACCCCATTTTTCAGTATTTGCTGTCCTCATTCCTCCCTAAAGGGCCCCACTTATTTCCTGTTATTCCCCTCTCTATTCCTGCCATTATCTACTATACTACCATGGCAATGATACAATTTTACTTTCCTGCTATCTGAAATTATTCCAGGATATGTACTCATATGTGAAGATTTGGATCTAGGAGACTGCAATGGGAGAGAATACATAACATTTGTCTTTCTGGGTCTGGATTATCTCACTCAATATTTTCTTTCCTGTTACATCCCTTTACCTGAAAAATTTATGATTTACTTCCTCCTTAAAACTTAATAGTGTATATGCATTACATTTCCACTATCCATTCATCATTTGTAGGACATTTAGGTTGTTTCCATTTCCTAGCTATTATGAATAAAGCATATATGGATATGATTTAGCAACTATCTATGGTATAGGATGCCAAGTCCTTTGGGCATATGCCAAGAAGAGATATGATTCAGTCAAATGTTTGTGGAAGTTTCTGTCCTGCTAACAGCTCCCAAATAAACATACTGAGGCTTATATTAATTACAAATACTCAGCCAATAGCTTGGGCTTGTTAATAGCTAGCTCTGACACTTATGTTAACCCATATTTCTTATCTACCCTTTGCCATGTGGCTCATGGCTTGCTACCTCATTTTCTACATGTCCCGTTTCCTCTCCATATGCTTGCATCCTCTCTGACTCTGCCTGTCTTCATTCCAGCACTCTCTTAATGTGGCTGTCCTGCCTATACTTCCTGTTTAGCTATCAGCCAATCAGCTTACAGTATACAAAGATTGTTCCACAGCAGTCATATGGTGATTTATTTTTAGTTTTTGAGGACCTTCCATACCGATTTCCAAAGTGGCCATACTAGTTGGCATTCTGACCAAGAGTGAATGAAAGTTCTATTTTCTTAGACCCCCTCCAATTTTTGTTGTCAGTTGTTTTGTTGATTTTTGCCAATCTGATTAAATCTCAAAGTTGTTTTGATTTGTATTTTGGTAATAGTTAAGGACAATGAACATGTTTTGAGCTATTTCTTATACATGTTTAGATTCTTCGGAGAACTTTTTTTTTTCCTGTTCCAAGCCTATTTATTAATGTGTCATTTATTTATTTATTTATTTTGTCTCTTTGCTTTTGAGTTCTTTGCACATTTTTGAAGTTAAATATTTCAGGTTGTAGAGCTGTCAAAGATTCTCTCCCATTCAATAGTCTTCCTTTAAGTGGCTGGCTGTTTCTGTAGCTGTGCAGAAAATTCTTAGTTTTATGAACTATCCCTGACAAATTATACCCTTAATTCTTGAGCATATGGAATCATATTCAGAAAGTCCTTTCATGCCCTTACAGCATGTAGGTTACTGCCTATGTTTTAGTTTTTGAGGTTTATGTTTTCAGGTTTAGTATTTTCAGTTTTAGTGTTTCAGGTTTTAAGTGTAGGTCCCTGATCCATTTGGAATTTGTTTTTGTGCAAGATGATAGTGACAGTCCTGACATCATTCTACTGCATGTGGACAGATAGTTTTCCAAGCTCCATTTATTGATGATGCTTTCTTTTCTCCATATCTTGTTTTTGGCATTTTTGTGAATATTAACGGACAAAAGTTACATGTATTCACATTTAGGTCTTCGGGTTTTTTTTTTCCCATTGGTCTACCTGTCTGTTTTAGTTTTCTTTTAGTACCAAGTTGTTTTTATATTACTATTTGGTAATTTCTGGAATAGTAATACTCTCAACATTCTTATTGTTCAGGGTTGTTTTGCTATCCAGGTTTTTGTCTTATTCTTTTCTTTTTCTTCTTTTTTTGTGTGGTTCCAAATGAATTTCAGGATGTTTTTTTTTCTATTTTTTGTGAATAATAAGATGGAGAAATTGATTGAAATTGTATTGAATCTACAAATAGCTTTGGGTAGAATGGTCATTTTACAATATTAGTTTTCCCAATCATGATCATGATATGTACTTTTATTTTCTAGTGTTTTTATTTCCTATCTTTCTTCAGAGGTTTAAAGTTTTAATTGTAGAGGTCCGCCATTGCCTTGATTAGGTTTATTTCTCAATTTGATATTTTCCTTTAGGCTATTGTAAACAGGAATGTGTCAGGGATCCCTTTCTCTGTAAGTTTGATACTGATCTGTAGAAAAGCTATTGATCTGTGCAAGTTGATTATAAATCCTGCCACATTGGTATGTTTGATTAACATTTCTGGAAGTTTCTGGTTTTTTTTAATAATCTATAATGTATAATATGATTTCATTTGCAAATGGAAACAGTTTGATTTCTTCTTTCCTGATTTATATCCTTAAATTTCCTTCACCTCCCTTATTGCTCAAGCTAGTATTTTGAGCACAATATTAAAAAGGAGTGAGGAGAGTGAACATCCTTATCTCAACCCTGACTTCAGTGAAATTATTTAAGCTTTTATCCATTTAGGATAATGTTGCCTATGTGTACTGATATACAAATAAAGCCTTTGTGTTTGGCTTTCAGTGAAATGTATAGTAAAGCCTCTATGTCTAGTTTTGAGATAAGTGTTTCAGCAAAGCCTTTGCTATGTTTGAGTTAATCAATAGAGGCTGGAAATTGTTTTGAGACTGTTTAAACCTTGAAAAGTTTTTTTCTTTGGAGCGTCTGCTCCTGGTGCTATGTGAGAGCTTGCAGCTGCAATAACCTTAGTCCTAAGACACTCCTGGCAGAAGCATAAGTCAGACACAGAGAGGAGACAGGAGGTGCAAGATCGAAGAGAGGTAATGCCATGTGGCAGAACATAGATCAAAAATATGGGTTCATTTAAGTTATAAGAGCTAATTGAGACAAGCCTAAGCTAAAGCTCAAGCTTTTAAATTTAATAATAATTCTCCGGATCATTAATTGTGGGATGGAGGCCCAAAGACAGTCTGATAAGACAAATCTGACCACATGGACAGAATGGAGAGAAGGACAAGGAATGCCAGAGCCATGCCCACCATGTTCCAGTGAGCCAGAGTCCCTTCAAATTATACAATATCCTTTATGTTTCTATTTTGTGGAATAATTTGAAGGTAACGGTATTAGCTCTTCTTTGGAAATCTGGTAGAAATCTGTGCTAAACCCACCTCACACTGGGCTTTTTTGGCAGGGGGGATTTTTTTGACTGCTTCTATTTCAATGGGGGTTATAGGTCTATTTATATTGTTGACCTTATCCTGGTCTAACTTTGGTAAGTGATACCTATCAAGGAAATTATCCATTTTTTTAGATTTTTCCAATTTTGTGGATTACAAATTTTTAAAGTATGCTATTATGATTTCCTGGATTTTCTAGTTATCTGTTGTTATATTCCCATTTTCATATCTAATTTTATTAATTCAGATCTTTTCTTCTATATTTTGGGTAATTTAGCTAAAGGTTTATTAGTGTTGTTGATTTTCTCAAATAACTGAATTTTCCTTTTTGATTTTGCTAATTTGGATATTCTCTCTACACCTTTTAGTTAGTTTGGATAAGAATTTGTCTATGTTGATTTTCTCAAAGAACCAACTTTGTGTTTCATTGATTTTTTGTATTATTCCCTTTGTTTCTATTATATTGATTTCAGCCCTGACTTTGATTATTTCTTGCTGTATCTTCCTCTTGTGTGTAATTATTTCTTTTTGTTCTAGAGCTTTTAATACAGGCAAGGTGTTACCCCTCAGTCAATCCTATTTGAACACATCTTCATACAAACACACACACACACACACGCACACACACACACACACACACACACACACACACACATGCGTGCGCCTCAGCAGTGCCTGTATTTCTTAGTCCAATAAAACTCACAACTGAAATTGACCATCATACCTTTTTTTTTTCTTTTTCAAACTGTCAGAAGATAACAAATACTCATAACTTTCTCTAAGGAACTCAAATCCAGAAAAATAGCAAGCTTACAACTTACACCACATAGAGCAACAAAAACAATGGCTTTAACATGTTTGATAAGCTGACCTTGAATTCAAAGTAGCAATGACAGGACACAAGTCCTGTTGAGGGAAGCATTATCATACTTTTTTTCTTTTGGTCAATGATGATTTGTTAGCAATGGAACAATTCTTTAAACACTGTTAGTTGAATCTTGATCTTGTATTTGTATGTTTGATAAATTTCATTTTAATACATTATCTGATGCAAATTAAATCTACCTTGTTCTCTGCCCATGGTATACAATATTCTCCCCAAGATCCATGTACAAGTTGAATGTGCTGATTGTTGTCATACCTTGAGGTTTTCCATCGCAATACATGCAGAAGGAGGAAAAATAAACACCTTGAAACAAAGAACAGCCTAGCACAAAACCAAACTATTGAGAGAATTCCAATGAGACCCTTCTGATAATAAGCTCAACTGTAGAGTATACAATTATAAAAAATATTATCAGTCAAATTGACCTATATTAATATTCAAGGAAGCAAATTGCAAGTTTTTTGTGAGAGTTTTGGTTAAAGACTAGCAACTGACTCAGATATTATCCAATGTAGACTTGTTGCATCTATATGTCTGAAACCACAGAACCAAATCCCAATGTCATCATTTAATGGGACATTTACTGGCTGATCCATTCCTAAAGTTTTAATTAACTTTACCCTACTGAATTATGGATTTCAGCATCATGAACATTTATCTCTAAGACCAACCAAAGTGGAATAGGACAGATGTAACCCAAGCTCCTATTCTGTATCAGGTGCCTCATTTTCACTCAGCAACACATTACATGAATTAGTGTAGATCCAGTGATCAGTATGCTTTATGAAATGTGTTTGGGCAATTTCAGGCAGTGTAATTATAGAAAATTGGACCTGGAATATCTCCTTCAAAAATCAAACAAAGTTAGAGAAGCTATTCTTGTTTTAGATGAAAGCTTGGATAGTTCAATATATCATAGAGACAGAGGTGATTTAAGATTACTCTGGTTATTAATATGTTCAGATAGTTTATACTAAAGTTTACTTTTCATATTTATAAAAGCTTTTGATCTAAAATGTTTCATTTTCCTTCTTTGATCTATCCAGCATGCATTTATGGACCACAAAGTTATTGTAAAAACTAGAATTGCCAAACAGGATATCTCTGGAGTCATTTGTAGAGTTTTCCCAAGTGCACTGTACTTAACTTTTGGAAATTTTCATAAAATGAAACATTGAATGAAAATACATTTGCTGCTAAAATGGAAGTCACTGTCTGAGGCTTACAAATCAAAAGCAAAACAGGAACAAAATCTTATCTGACTCAGTAGTATGGATCAAAACACACGACATAAAACAAGTAATGAGGTAATGAGCAGAAAATATTTGTCATCTGTTCTCTGGAAGAACTACAGACTTTTGAGAAATCAGTAGGATGTGGTACGTCTAAAGGATACTGCTGTGAAATGTTTTGTATGGCAAATGTGTTGCTCTGATTGGTTAGTAAATAAAACACTGATTGGCCAGTAGTCAGGCTGGAGGAAGTATAGGTGGGACAAGGAAAAAAATAATTCTGGGAAGTGGAAGGCTGAGTCAGAGACACTGCCAGCCGCCATGATGACAAACAGCATGTGAAGATGCCGGTAAGCCACGAGCCATGTGGCAAGGTATAGATTTATAGAAATGGATTAATTTAAGCTATAAGAACAGTTAGCAAGAAGCCTGCCACGGCCATACAGTTTGTAAGCAATATAAGTCTCTGTGTTTACTTGGTTGGGTCTCAGCGCCTGTGGGACTGGCAGGTGAGAGAGATTTGTCCTGACTGTGGGCCAGGCAGGAAAACTCTAGCTACAGGATACTATAAACAATTTCAGCTGAAGTGCATAAAGTCTCATATAAACAAAAACTTGATAAATACCTCTTTTTTTCCATTGTAGATCAACAACACACTGAGATAGATTTCTGTCATAAAAGCAGATCTTAACAATACACATACATACACACACACACTACCATGTAAAATGTGCCTTTCGTCTATAAAATATAGACACAATTAACACAAAATTATCTAGAAATTTCCAAATTACTTGGAAACGGAGCTACATGCATCTAACATATTTGAGACAGAATTAAACAAATTGAGTTCTTGAGCTTTGGAATATACATTAAATCAAAAATTATACTTTTTCTGAAGACCCTCCTATCTGAAGTAACAGAACATAACACACCACAGACCAAGGGATATTTGGAAATTACAAACATAATAAAAGTTTTGCACCAAGAAAATGCGAACTTCTGTATCTTGAAAAAAAAAAACTAGACAAACATGGTTTAAGAATCTTCATCAAAAACAACTATGCTATCTAGTTGAAGCAAATGGACAGGAACTAGAGTCACCAGAGAAGAGTCTCTCTAGATCCTAGATCAACGTGGTCTGTGAACATGTCACTAGGGTGTTGTCTTGATTATGTCAACTGAGGAGCAAAGACCCAACCCTTCATGGGCGGCATCATTCCTTAGGTGGGATATCACATTATGTTGAATAGAGAATGTGAGCTGAGCACTAGCACGTTTGAATCAACTCACTGCAACACACTACCCTTCAGTGAGTGTGCAAAGTGATTATAAGCTTCAATTTCCATACTTCTGTCTCTAGTTCATTTCCTACTTCCTCCCAGGTTACAATTCCTTGTTTATTATTATGATGAGATATGATATTTTTTATTCAAAACAAATAATAGTTACTATTAAGATATAAGCAAAAGAACATAAAACTCCTTCCTTAAGAGGTTTTTAAAAATTTGTTGTATTGACTACTTTCTAGGAAACCATGTGAGAAAAAAATGACTGCACACACATCATCACTGTATGTTATGTCTAAATTTGTGTTTCTGACTTTGAGAAAATAAATAAAAAAGCACAAGTCATCGAATAATTTGTTCAAATTCGCACCATTAGTGATGTTCAAAAAGTCGTGTCACATGGGATGGTATCTGAGAAAACAGTTACAGATAAGAGGACAAAAAGAAGTATCAAATCAAAAGACTTCAAGCACATTAAACTATAGACCAATAGGATTGCTTGGCAGGTCAATGTGATTGACAGGATCCATAGGATAAACATATACAGGGTATCTTCTGACCTCCATAGATGTCTTTGCCATGCTCACACAAACACATGCACAAATACAAGCACATTTAATAAATAAATGAATAAATATATAATAAACTGAACTGTACATGAAAGCATATCATACACAAACATATATAATTATGATTTATGCATGTCTATATGCCAGAACATGCATGTAGAGGGCAGGGGACAACTTTCAGGAACCAGTTTTCTACTTACATCTTTGGGTTCCTGGATTTCAGATCATATATCATCAGGCTTGGCAGCAAGCTAGTTTACTTAGTGATCTATTGAAGATTCTAGAACTTCATAATGAATTATCTATATAAATGTATGCATATGTATTAAATATATGCTTAACAAGATCCACATATACAAATTTATATATAATATTGTATTCTACTACACTTATTTTTTAAATTGTATATATAAGATTTTTTTCTCTATGTTTCTGAGTGTGATTTGTGTATCTGTGAGTGTGTACCGATGAGTACATATGTATGGAAGCCAGAGGACAACCTCAAATGCTTTTGTTTTGTAACAAGATCACTCACTAGCCTGAAATTTTCCAAGTTGGCTAGATTTGCTGCCTAGCAGACTCCAGTGATCATCTGCCTCTACCTACTATGTTGTGGGATTACAAGCGTAGGCTACCATGCTGGGCTGACATTTTGTTTTGTTGTTTTTAATGGACCTAATCTTATTCTATCTATTTTCAAGTCTGTAGATGTAACCATCATATTAAATAAGAAACACAGAGCCAATACAGAGATGAAAGCCAAGAGGTCAGAGCAATAGCTAAGAGCTAAAAACCTTACCCTTCAATGTTGCTGTTGTCCTACCTCTCCGAAAAAGACCTACTTCCTGTGTGTTTGTGCTTTTTATTGACTTTCTATTCTGCCTTCTCATTGGTCGTAAACCCAACCACATGACCGCCTCGTCACTGCCCACCTGTACAGACTTCCAGGTCTTCTATGGTTGGTATTGAGATTAAAGGCGTGTGTCTCCATGCTGGCTGTATCCATGAACAAGCAGAGATCTGCCTAGCTCTGTCTCCCAAGAGCTGGAATTAAAGGCATGTGCCACCAACGCCCGGCTCTGCTATTGCTTGCTATTAGCTCTGACCGCCAGGTAACTTTATTTATTAATATACAAATAAAATCACATTTCAATACAAATAAAATATTATCATACACGTCCAGGAAATTACTAAATCACCAATATTCTGAGTCGCTTATTCTTGAGGTTGTAACTTATAATTAATGAATTTCTTAGATATTAAAGAAGATGATATATGTGTGTATATGTATATATATATAATATATTCCAAAATAATCATATGCATATTTGGATTTTATGCAATATTTGCCTGTAAAATATTTTTTCTTTGGTTAAATTATTACCATGTTAAATCCATGCTTTATTTATTATAAGCATATTTATTAATTTATTGTTTTTAATTTTAAACACTCATTGCAATTTAAATCTCAGATGCAGCTGTAATGGTTGTTGGTATCCAAAAGAATTCTAATAATTCAACTTTTATTGAGGCACAATATCCAATGGGAGGTCCAATTACTCTCTGAACACAGTGTCTTCTCATGTGAACAGTTCTGTTGTGTTATCAGCCAACAGTTTTATAGATATATGAACCACAATGTAGAATCTTGAAATATGTAACTGCTTTTCTAAAGATAAATAATGTACAATAGAGACTCAGACCCATTGTTCTTCCTTATTGGGCCACTCCCAATGTCAGTCAGCACTCTATTGCTGCCTCTATCAGTAGCCCCCAGCTCTCTTCATTCAGTGCTCCATATTTTTTTGCATAATCTAGTGTTAGTATCCTGATTTCTATGAATCACCAGTTTCATCCTTGTACTGATTATGTTCAAGGAGAGAAAATAGCATTCATAACTATGATTCTTAGACTCTACGTTGCAACTTTGCCACTGTTACTATTTATTTAACCTGGAGCAAATGGATTGGTGTGGCTGATCTTACATACTTAAGTGTCATTCTAAAATATAGTCGACAAGTATCACACAGGCAGACACTGAATCTAAGGAAGAGAAAAAAACGATACTAAAAATAAGAATGAATAGAAAGATTGATGGAAGGACAGAATAAAGAGATCTGCAACAAATCAAATAGAGAAAATGTTGGTGGTAGAATCCAAATGGTGGATTTACTTTAATGCCTGCCTATCAACTTTTTTTTAAATATTTAAAATATTCCTATACTTAAATGGAGTTAAAATAAGAAAATTGTAAGCTTTAGCATAACAGTTGCATCATGAACCTACAAGTTACTGGAAAATGGGCATTCATATTACTATGTTACCTCTTAACTAAAATATGTTAAATTAATTGTTATATAATATCTCATAAAATTAAAACTGTGAGAGGAATACCTCAGAGAAAACAAAAAATAACAAAATTTAAACTTTACAGTAATGATTTCTGATACAGTTTCTATGACTTGAAGAAAATTTAGAAAAGATAAATGATAAAAATGAAGTGTAAATGAACTAGTAATTTTAATGAAAAGATAAAAACTGCTAGCATGGATTGAAATAAAGTCCTGTATGTTTCATACAAGAAACATGGCTAGATATAAGGATATGGGAAGGCTGAAAATAAAATGTGCTAAAAGAGAAATAGTGAATATATAATTACCAACACATTGGTAGCATAATTATACTAACATTTTTCTAAATAGACTTTAAAGTATAAAGCTATAGTGATCATAAAACTATCAGAGTGTAACAATAAAAAAACGTCCACTAAGAACATAAAAACAACTTTGAATATGCATAATTCCAATAAAATAATGTCCAATACACAAGTATAAGAAGATTTTAATCTTCAACAAAAGTAAGGCATACATATAAATGAAATAAAAATCACAAAAATTAAAATTAAAATTTATGTCTCTTTTAGATACACACAAAAGCATTTTCTAGAGAAGGCCCACATTTAGGTCATAATAGTATTTAACCAATTGTGATAAAGTCATAATCATTGAGGATTATGTTGTTTACTAATTAAGATAAAATAAAAGAAAAACATCATTATAAACTGTACATATGCTTAGAAGTTAAATAGTCTATTTTTAATTAATGTATAAAACCTTAATATTGATTATAAAATACTAGGAAATAATAATAAAATATCATATAACAAAATTCAAAGAAGTTTTATGAAATTTGTGTTTTTATGAAGTACATTTATTGTGAAAGAAGAAACAAAATATAATCATGGGCAGATTTTCATATTAGGAAAAAGATAGAATAGAAAAACAAATCCAAAGATACACAATAAACCTGGAAAAATACTGCAGAGTTTGAGTGTTGTATTAGGTACCCCACTGACCAGAATGTTGGGAATTATCTTACTGTAGTTTTATTTTTCCAGGCAATCTTCACCATGATCTGTGTTTTTCACAAAGAGAATTCTGGTGCCTAAATTATGAATATACTTCCTGAATTATTTGCTTTATGTCAATTTCAGAACTGATTATTAAGAATGCAAAGTTTTCCTTGTGTTAAGAAATACTTGTGTTACACATGCATCAAATTTAATGTCTTAGAGATCTTCCTGTGTTGTCTTGATTTTCAGTCAGAATATAAATTGCACAGATTGAAATAAAACTATGTTTTTAGCAGGCTACTATTTAGGTTTTCTTTAGCTGCTCAAACTTTTCTTTGATACATAATTAAAGCACAGTAATGCTAACTTAGAATTATAAAGCTAGGCTGCAAGTACTATCAATCCATAGCTTAACATTGGAAATGAAGTTTTAATTCTACACTGAATTTATCATCCAAGAAGACATCCCTATTCCTGCCTTGACCTCCTGTTAATGTGCCTATGACATCTTTCACGTAACTGTGATTGTTTATAATTTATTATCCATGTCAATTATTTGGCTATCACTCCCTTGGATTTCAAGTATTCCAGGTGCTTAAGAACACACACATTTAATGTGTTATTTCAGTGGCAGCAACAGTAGACTGTAAAAATGACAAAGAACAGCCCAAATTACCTGAGCTTTAGGTAATGTGCTCTGTATTAATAAACCTGCCCCAGCAGTAATATTTTATTCTGAATAGTGCAATAAATGTAGCTGGTGTCATCAACTAGTGAAGTATTGCTAATTCAGAGTTTTGAAACCTCAAGCTAGAGAGCAAATGAAATCCCATTACCATAAAGCATAGAATCAAACATGTTTCCATTGCTGCAGCATTGAAACAGTAAAACGAAGCATTGCTCTGCTCACATCAGTTAACTCTATAACAGATGGAGAAGCTGGTAGAGATTTCTAGAGATTAGAAGAAAACATCACCTATGATTTGCAATTCTTTCTGCATTCTTTTTGCTCAAGATTGCTTTGGCTATCTAGTGTCTTTTCTAGTTGTGTATGGATTTTAGGAATTTTTTTCTATTTCTTTAAAGAATGAAATGGGTATGTTGATTGGGACTTTATATTGAATTAGTAAATGGCTTCTTATACAATGGTCACTTGCATAATATTAATTCTATCCATCTATGAACACAAAATGTTCTTACTCTTTTTTTTAAATATTTTTTTCCAGAGATTTGAAGTTCCAAATATAGAGGATTTACATCCCATGGTTAGGTATATTCAAATATATTTTATTGTCTTTAATACTATTCTAAATGGGAATGTGTCCATAATCTCATTTAGAGTGTATTTATTGTTGGTATATTAAAAAGCTGTTGTTTTTTAAGTTGTTTTTTTTTACCTGGACAATTTACTGAAGATGCTGATAAAAGAAAAGACTTGTGGAAGAGGACTCTCTTTGCCAAATATAAAGGCCAATAATCAACATTGTGACAACATAAAACTAAATTGGTTCTGCAGCTAAGGAAATAATCAATTCAGTGAATAAGAAACCCACAGAATAGGAAAGAATCTTTGCCAACTATATATCTCACAGAGGATTAATAACCAGAATATACAAAGATCTCTAAAAACAAAGAGTCCAGGAAATAGATCCCTGTAGTTGGATGTTTTCTCTGGTCCTGCCTAGCCCTGTGGTCAGATGAATCTCTCCCTCCTGCATTCTACAGCCACTTGATCCCAAGTAAACACACAGAGGCTTATATTATTTGCAAACTGTATGGACTATGGGTCAGGCTTCTTGCTAGCTAGCTCTTACATCTTAAATTAATGCATATCTATTAATCTATAAGTCACTACATGGCCTTGGATTACTGGTATTATCACATCTAGCTTCTCCTGTCAGTGGCTCACAGCAACTCCTTCCTCTCCTTTCTTCTCCTACTATCTCTTTTGGATTTTCCCAACTGGCTCCATCCTGCCCTGCCATAGGCCAATGCAGCTTTATTTATCAACCAATCAGAGCAACACATATTCACAGCATACAGAAAGACATCCCTCAGCAGATCCCCCAATTAATAAATGGGCTAGGGATCTAAACAGAATATACTAAATAGAAGAAATAAAAATAGCTAAAAAATAGTTTAAAAAGTATGCATTATACTTAACAATTATGGGGATGCAGCTATAAATGAGGCTGAGATTTCATCTCACCCCAGTCAAAATGGCCAAGATCAGAAACAACTGACAGCACATGCTGGGAAGGCTGTGCAGAAAGAGGTACCCACACTGATGATAGGCAGGGATGCAAAGTGGTATAGAGACCCTGGCAATCACTACGAAGAAGCCTGAACCAACTAAAATATTCTACCATACAAGCCATATATATCACTCCTGGACGTATTCCTAAAGAACTCCACATCATAGATCACACATCCTTGCTCACTAAGGCTCATAGCTGTCCCATTTATATGGAAACAACCTAAATGTCTTTTAACAGATGAACAGATACTGAAAATGTGGTACAAATATACAATGCAATATTATTCAAGTATAAAGAAAAAAATGAAATTTGCAGGTAAATGTGTGAACCCAGAAAAGATTATATTGAGTAAAGTAACCCAGATCCAGAAAGACAAATGTATTTCACCATCTGCAGTTCTTAAATCTTCAGATATAAGTGCAGCTACCACCCCTCATCAAAGGAAAATCTCTGTACATCAAATGGAGGTCATCACAGAAAACCACACATGAAAAAGTTCTAAGAACAACAGATTGTGAGGAGCTCAGCAAATAGATCCATCTATATCACAACTTCTGCATCTATAGTTCAGAGAACATCACATAAGAGAAGGTAGAAAGAATATAGGAGCTGGATACCAGGTAATATGATGTGAAGCACTCACTTCTAGAAATGGCACATAATAAGAACCAGAACAATAGCAATATCAATGGATGTATTAACCTGGAAGGGGGGACACTTTGTGAGGCCTCATCATCAGCCTAAGAACTATAGGGAACTATTCACTGCTGGGACAAGGAACGTAAGCCTTTCCCAGGGATAAACTCCCTATTGTTCATCCAATTCAGAGTTGTGAGCCTTGAAACAATGTACATATCAAAAACAAAAAAACAACTCAGCAGGTCATATGTATTTTTTGCATATACAGAGACATTCACACATATTATCACACATCTTACATATTATGCATACATCACATAATATATGCATTAAACACACACACGCTTTGTGACAAATATAAAAGAGGCTATCCACTTGAAAGTGGGGGTCACAGGCAAGGGGTTTGAGGGAGGGTAACTGGAAGCATCTTCACCAATATTCTCTACGAACCTCTCACACAACCAAGCCTCAGCTTCTTTTCATTACCTCTTTAATCTTGCAGCAGAAACAAAACCAGTACCAGATGGAAGATTCTTCCATCTTACCAAGCTCTGCTGCTATTTGAATTGTAGCCTGGTTCCCATGAACCACAGCCTCTGTGAGCTTACCCTGAGGAAGTACTTCACCAACCAATATGACTCAATGATGTTAGTGTCTTATCAATCACACCTGAACTCTCAATCCCAGTTAACTAGCAAATTCTCCCAGTGAAGCAAGGGATTTCCTCCTATATCCTCTCTATTCAAAATATCACGCAACTGGTTGTGACAGAATTTTTGCTTCCCTCTGTAACTACGTGAGCCAGGATTCCGTTGCCTGTTGCCATTCACAATATCCCAGAACATCTCATTAAACTCTGTGCACCGAATTTGGGCTTTTTAAGCCCAAAGTCAACAGTCCTTCCACATATTCTTCCTCCAAAA
Organism: Peromyscus eremicus; assembly: GCF_949786415.1. Lineage (NCBI taxonomy): Eukaryota > Metazoa > Chordata > Mammalia > Rodentia > Cricetidae > Peromyscus > Peromyscus eremicus. The sequence continues at coordinate 9,164,565 of NC_081435.1, forward strand.
AATAACCTTGTCAGGTTCATTTCAGCAAAACCCCTTTGTGTGGTTCCAATCTCTGAGTTAGTTAGGTTTCTGTTATAATGATAAAATACTGACTAAAAACCACTTTTGGAAGCAAAAGGCTTATTACATCTTACATGTTAGAGTCTGTTGCTGAGGAAGGCCAAGGTAGGAACCTTTAGGCAGGAACTAAAGCAAACACCATTGAGGAATGATGTTAACTAACTTGCTTCTAATGGCTTTTCAGCATGATTTCTTACACCAGCCAAAGTTGTCAGCTCAATGGAGGCACTGCCTACAGTGGGATGGACTGTAGCATGCAACCAAATTGGTCTTAATAATAAAAACCCAGAGTCAGATATCAAAGTATAAGCAGAAATATCAGAGAAGCAGAACACCAGCTTCTAGAGAGACTTCTTATCTCTATGGAATCCTTAGCCTGAAAGGGTCCTGTCTCCTCTCACCTTATATTCCTTTCTCTGCCCAGGCATAACACTTCCTATCTTCACCTCCCTAGTACTGGGATTAAAGGCATGAGGCTCTACAGCCTGAATCTGTTTCTCTTTTAGACTAGATCCAGCTCATGTAGCCCAGGATGACCTTGAACTCCTGATCTTCTTGCTTCCTCCTCCCAAGTGCTGGGATTAAAGGTGTGTGCCACCACTGCCTGGCCTCTATGGTTAACTAGGGGCTGGCTCTGCCCTCTGATCTTCAGGGAAGCTTTATTTGTTAGAATACAAACAAAATATCACCACAATGGACCCACCAACACTGATCATCAATCAATAAAATGTCCCACGGATATGTCCATAGGTCAATCTGTTAAAGGCAATTCTTTAATGGAGTTCCCACTTCCCATGAATTTCTAGATTTGTGTCAACTTGACCAAATCTGACCAACATAATTTCAATGTCTTCTCAACTGTCTGCTGTCATTCCTTTCCTGTCATGATGGTCTTTATTCCCTAGGTCTATAAAACAAAGTAAACTCTTTCATCCTTAAGTTTCTTTTGTCAAGTTTCTGGGAGCAGGGGTGTGTCAAGCAATAAGAAATCATCAAAGAAAGGAGGTGGGTATCAAGCATTAACCAGTTTATATAAGCCATTTGCTTTGGCTTTAACAAAGCTAAATATTACTAATAACAAATTATTTCATTTTAACACCATCTTATTCACATCTAGTTGTGTAAAGATAATAAATTCTAGAAGACAATGTACTTGTTTTTACTTTACTACAGAATAATGAGAAGAATTTGCAAGACTGTGTCATCATTTATAGCTATATAACTGCAAACCAGGTATTTTGTTCTTAAAATGTGTGGCTGACTTCCCTTGTGTCCTGTTGAACAATCATGTTTCCTTTTCATTTGATGAACTGCAAGTTTAGAGCTTAACTGTGACTAAAAGAATTAAAACCTTACCATACATAATGGTGAGTACTAAAGGGAACTGATTTAAAGCATAATAATATTAATATGATGTTCAAGAGTTTTTTTTTAATATTTGATAATTTACTCTATGTACAACAAGCAATTTATCTACTGAGCCATGTTCCAAGGCTCTCCCAAGAGAGTTTTAAAATAACAATCTTTGCGCCTCTGGGGGGAAAAAAATTCAAGTGTGTAGATATTATGACACACATTGTAACATACACTGCTAGTGTTCTGACAAAATTATACAAAATCATCCACATTTGAACATAAGATTCTAGGATATTTGAAGTAATGTTAGGAAGTTTGGGACTCATTGACATTTTTACAATTGGTTTTATTTGATAGATTTTCATAAAACAAAAAAATACCTCATTTTAGGCTGTAAAAACTAAAAGCCTAGAATATTATACACAGAAAATTTTTGTAACACACAATAGTACTGAAGATATTAGAGGTCAAACGAAACATAAGAGAAACATAAAAACAATACTGGGTAAAATGTTTTGGCCAGCTGTGATTGCTCCTATGGAAATTCAAAGCTGCACTGGGTTAATTGGTTGTTGTTGCTGTTTTATGGAGCACACCCAAGTGAAAGGGATACTGATCACAACTCAGGAGCAACAGACTGCAGGTGTTTGAGGACTGTGTTGTTTGGGGAGTACTCTTATCTTATTGCTAGGCAGGTTTGAGGATATGATGTCCATGAAGATATTATTGACTTTATTTTATTAAATGAATATGCAAAGCATATTTATGTATAAGTGTGTATATAAGAAGTCATTTGTTTACAAATATGAAAAGATTAAGGAGATGAACAGATAGACAATAGATATAAGAACGATATTTTCAGATTTTTTTTATCACTATAACCTTGTTAATCCCAGTAAAATTATAATATTCTCTGTTAAAAGAGAAAGCACCATAACTGATCTGTTTGTAATATTTTATGTAAATTACACTGTTGTTCACTCCTTTATAAAACAGAGAAAAAAGAAAACAAATCATATCATCTAAATACATTAGATTGAAACAACAATGCACCAGTGGGACAAATTTAGATCCAAAATATTCAAATTAAAAAGACCTGACTGTTCAGTGTTACAACTTTAGAGCATTAGACTCAACTATGGAGTAACGGTTCTCTATTAAGCTTGTGGCCAACAAGTGAAATTTACTTCCTTAGTATTTTGGTCAGTTAACAAATTACTATGACATGCAGATAGATGTTGTCACTGCTGCATATTTCTAAAGCATGATAATTGTTGATCAACAGACAAATTAAATAGTATTTGTTTCAATTAATAGGGTATTTGGAGTCTTCTTTCTTTCCTTCCTTCTTTTCTTCCTTCCTTCCTTCCTTCCTTCCTTCCTTCCTTCCTTCCTTCCTTTCTTTCTTCCTTGCCCAGGGTGGTATCCAACTCATACAGATTCATCTTCCTTTGCCTTTCAAATGTCAGAATGAAAGATGAGTGCAACCATTCCCGGGTTAAGCATGTTTCTTATCATCTTGTGATTACAAGTTTACTCTTATGAACAGAAATATTTAAAGGCCACTATAAAACATTAAAGCAAATGTAAAAGGCAGTAGACTGATTTGTGATTCTTTAAAATTTACAATGCTGAATTTTCTTATTGAAATATTGTAGTTTTTTTGTAGCAGGAATTTTTTTTTGTTTTTTTTTTTGTTTGTTTGTTTGTTTTTCGAGACAGGGTTTCTCTGTGTAGCTTTGCGCCTTTCCTGGAACTCACTTGGTAGTCCAGGGTGGCCTCGAACTCACAGAGATCCACCTGGCTCTGCCTCCCCAGTGCTGGGATTAAAGGCGTGAGGCACCACCGCCCGGCTTGTAGCAGGAATCTTAAAAATTTCTTATTAATAAGATCAAACCTGGAGCCAGGTATTGGGGTGAATGCTGGAAGATCAGAAAAGCAGAACAAGCCACAGCCACCTCACCTTGCCAATTCCTCAGCTGATCCTGTTTCCTCAGACTGGATGCCTCTCAGATGAACTGTGCTGCTCAAAGCCTAAAAGCTTAACCAGCTCTCGTTCCTGGTTCTCATGCCTTATATACCTTTCTGCTTTCTGCCATCATTTCCTGGGATTAAAGGTGTGAGTCACCATGCCTGGCTGTTTCCAGTGTGGCTTTAAACTCACAGAGATCCATGGATCTCTGCCTCCCAAGTAATAGGATTAAAGGTGTGTGTGCCACCATTTTCTGGCCTCTGTATCTACTGGCTGTTTTGTTATCTGATTCCAGATAAGTTTATTAGGGTATACCATATTTTGGGGAACACAATATCACCAAAGTTTTTATTTTCAAGAAACTTGGCATTGTGGTTAAATAACTGTAAAAATTGTTGGTTGTGAATTTCCCCACACTCTAGCAACATTTGATCTTTTATAACTCTCAAAGAGTACCAAACATCAAATTGAAATTGTTCACAGAATAACCTTAAATGGGTTTATTATTAATACCAAATAAAAAAAGCATTGGAGGCCATTTCAAGTAACCAACTACAAATTACATGACAAGTCTCGAAAGGCACTCATTTCAACCTTGGGAAAATGGTTTGATGTTACTTAAAGGTAAGCCTGCCAACTCTCAGCTAGGTAAAGCTTTTCCTGGGGTGTATGCAAGTGATGCTACACTAGATTGTCAGACAATTTAACTTGATATTTTGTTAGAAATGGAATATCTAGGAATAAAAGATGAACACCATGTCATCCTTACTCATAAATAAATTTTATTCTGTGCACAAAATATAGAAAATCCTACAGCTGTAGGTGTTAAAATGCAACCCTTAATAGAATAGCTACATTCATTTCTTTCCTTGTACAACCTAAAGAGTTCATGAAAACTGAGTACAAATGGTGTACCCCAAATGATCCCATAAGCACACATTTTTTCAGCAGTTATTGTTATGACATATCTATCTTATTTTATAAAATTTAAGAATATACTTGTCTAATAAAAAAGCTAGTTATTCATGTAGACAATCTAACATTCTATGCATCTAATTTAACATGAAGCTTTATCCTAACAAGTCTAATAGATGATAGTATTTTTATTATCTTCATGATGATTTTTCCTGTTCAGGAGATGGGGAGTATGTAATAGTTATATAAAAGCTGTGTGCTTTGACCTTTATATTTCAAGTTTGACCCATCCAAGAGATCATGCTGAGAAATACTCCTTACTATAAGATATGATTGAGATTGACCATTGACCTTAAAATGCTTTAAGTCCATAGATTAAACTCCTCAATTGAGCTTAATAGCTTGCTGCTGTGGTAAGACTATAATACATCTATGTATTCTCTATTTTTCCTGTTCAAAATGTGAGACCTGATTCCAGTCCTTTAATCACAGGTTGTGTTGAGGTGCTGACTTCTATTCACTGAAATTTATCGAAGTGACTGTGTGACACAAGAGATGATAACCTTAAGGGCATTGTTTTGTTGAATTCCATTCTCAGTTTGAGGACTTTTATGCAGATCACTCTGAAGCCTATAGACATGGCCAGACGAGCTAGTAACCCATCCTAAGAAACTCAAAGACACAGCACTAGTGAAGTATTGCTAGTTCAGAGTTTTGAAACCTCAAGCTAGAGAGCAAATGAAATACCATTACCATAAAGCATAGAATCAAACATGTTTCCATTGCTGCAGCATTGAAACGAAGGTACTGGTTTCTACTCACTGTACCATATAGAAGTGACAATGTGGCACCTGAGAAGAGGAATTGGGATAGTGGAAGAAAGGGGACACGGGAATGTGGTAACTGAATGGTTTAACCAATATTAAAGATATATGAAGAGGGCTTAGGAAATCTCACTTGTTTGTAAGTTAATTCAAGCACAATTTAAAGAGAAGAAAGAGTGTGAACAGGAGTATTATACATTGCCAACAATATGGCTCCAAGAAAACATGAGTTATTAAGTGAAAATCACAATGCTCATCCCAGATTCCCCCCCTAAGAAAACTATTGTAATTATTCTGATTGGCCATTACTACATGATGGTAACATCCTATGGCTAAAGACACCACACACTTTGGCTAGAAGTAAGATGAGCTCACTAGTGAAATATTCATGAGGTCAGCCAACCATTTTCCTTATTGGATTTTAGGCCTTCTCCACAAAATGGACTCCATTCTTAGCACTGCAAACAAAAAGGAATTCTAATTTCTTTCTAAATATTTTAAAACGATAAGGTGTTTTAACAGTATGAAATTTCTTGCTATTTTTGTTGTGTGTTTTGAATATGTATAAATTGTTGAATGTAACAAGATATTGTACTTGATTTTACTGATGCGTTGTTGTTTATTTCATGAGTGAAGTTGAGTGAAACTCAATCGCAAATCAGTAAACGCTTTGTTTCACTTTATCATTGTTTAGTTATGGTTGATTTTAATGTAAGAAGATGCACTTTTCTTGTCGTTTACTTCCCCCTTTATGGTGTTATAACCTATGGTAATATAATCTAAAACACTTCATTAAAATATTTTTGTATTATTTATTGATTGATTGTGCTTATGGGCACCTATAAAGGCCAAAGGAGGGTGTTGGATCTCCAGGAGTTTACAGGTAGGTGTTTGTGAGCCATATGGCATGGGTGCTGGAACCAAACACTACCTCTAGAAGAGCAAGAAGCAGTCTTAACAATTGAACTGTATCTTCAGGCCTCACAATCTGCTTTTTAATTTCCTTGAAAATATGATGCACTATTCTATATGTCCTTTCTCTCTCTCTCTCTCTCTCTCTCTCTCTCTCTCTCTCTCTCTCTCATAAGTTTGGATATTGGATTTGTCAATTGTTCTTCACATTCTTGACTATACCAGTGGTAGAAGGTATTTATAAAGATAATTTAAATTATTGCACACTTTGAAGGCTCAGAGCACATTTCTGAATTGCCTCAGTGCTGATGAGGGATCTGTGGCTGAGGGAAGATGGCATACATATATCAGTATGTGCATTATGGCAAGGAATCAGATTATGGCATAAGGGAGTTTTGGAAGGGAGATGCTGGTTCATTCTGTAACTTTCCTCTAATATGTGGAAAAAAATTAAAGGATACCTAGAGATCACTTTAGTAGTGACAAAAGGGTTTCCCACTAGGTCCTACTCAGCAATATTCAAGTAGCCCACCACCCCCACCATAGGCACCATTCCTTTCATCACATACAAGGGGGAAAGAAAAGAACCATGAAACTATAAGCACACACTATAAAGACTATAATCGTCTTTATAAGGTATTTCATCTATTTAAAAATTCTTCCAATTCATTATTATCATTTTACCCACATTTCTTTTATCTTTGAGACTGTAATAGAGCATTTATGCTTGTCTTTTCCACCTACAAATTCTTCCATATACCTTCCCTTGCTCTTTTTCATATTCATGGCCACTATTTTCATTAATTGGTGTTACATACACACATATGTATGTATGTATACATATGTGTGTGTGCATGTATGTGTGTGTTTCTAAATATAACCTGCTTAGTTTGTATAATGGTACTTATAAGCATGTTTCATGACTAATTATTTGGATTTAGATAAGTAATTAGTGTGTTATTCTCTTGGGAAGACTACTTTATCATTCTTTGGTTGCCTGAAATTCTTTGTATAGGGTTGAGGCCTCTTGTGCTTTTCCTCTCCACTTTCGCATTTCATTATGATTCCTGTTTACCGTATATTTAGGCAGTCATGTAGGCAAAATCTTATGATTGTAGCTTCTGATAGTACTAAGAGACACATTCAACAAGCAAAGTCCCTGATCCTCTGGCACTTATATGCTTCCTACCTCTTCTTCCTAAACATTCTCTGAGCCTTTGATACAGAAGTGTTTTGTATAAATATCCATTGGGACTGGGATCCACCACATCACTAAAGCAACATAATCCCTAACTACATTCTAAGCATCTGTCCTCATAGCTTCAGGTAAGTGTCACCCTTACTTCTCTTCAAGAATACTTCTCTTGGTAACAGATAGAGCCTGTTATGGAAAATCATCCAATTCATTTTTCATTTCAATTATATTTCTCTCTCCAGTCAATAACTTTGTTTTATTTAAAGTAGCTAATTTTTAGTAACTTTTATGTTATATATTCTATGTAATAAAGATCTCATTTGTACTTTTAGAGAGACATTCATCAATATTTTTTACTCAAAGTTTTAACTTTGGGTATTATTTTACCTACTCTGTATTTGATGCTTTCTTATGATGTGAATGAAATTATCCCACTTTTTAATGATAATTATATCCAATATTTTTTAAAAGTTTCTTTTCTTTTTTTTTCATTTAGTGTTCTGATCCAAATGCATTTTAACATTATATCCCCCATGAAGATATCTCTAGACAGAATGCTTTGTTTCATTGGTGACTTACCCTACATCACTCTGGATTCATATGTAAGACTTTATTTAGTTCTGTCTCAAGGGCTTTTTCTTTCCTGATCTTCCATTTTCATATAGATTTTGAAATTGGTTTAAGAGGAGACCTCAAACTTGAGATAACGTGAACTGATGAATATTCTTTAATCCATGCACAACTTAACTATCCTCATTTACTGAGGGAGGTTTTTTCCAATATATTTGAAATTATTCCTTTGTATTTTACATCTCAATGTAAATTTTATTTCTCATCATAAATAGATGCTTCCACATTTTTTATTTCTTTACTTTATAAATAATAATAATAGTAAATGTGCTTTTTAATATTATAATTATGGTTTTAACCTGGAAATTCATACTATCTGTACTTAAATGGAACTCTGGCAATGCGATAGAATGGTTACACAATTTCACAGGATAGAAATATTTTTACTGTACATGGAGAATGCTCAGTAATGTGTGTTTGATTATCTGCTTGTTTTTATTTTCTGAAATGATTCCTTAGTATGAAGTCTTGAGCCCCTAGAACAGTATAGCCTTGTAGACAAGCAGTTTTGGCTGGAGACTTCCCTTAGACTGCTCTCTGCCAACCTGTATTCTGATCAGAGGTGGTCACAGCTAATGGTTCACTTACATGTGGGACATACATGGTCACTCTCTAATTCCAACGCCATAAAGACAGAAGCAAGAGAATAGTCTGTGGGTCCTGTGGTGACCCTGCTTCTCATCCTGCTTTCCCTCCCAAGGAGAAACATTAGAAATTTAGAAATAAATCAAGAACATGTTAGTTTTTGTCTTGTCTCTTTCTGGTGACTCTTCACCAACACAGGGTCTACTATGCTATTAGTGCTATGAACACCTGAAACAAAAAATGTTCACAGAGAAGGTTTTCATCAAAGAACAGACCAAAATATAAAAATAAATTTCATGCACTGCTGTTGACCAACAATTTCTTTTTGTGTATGAGATATTATTTTAGGTTCCTGATGGTTCCAAAAGATCAGAGAAAGGCATATTATTTTGCCATAAGACTGCAGATAAGCGCTGTATGGTAGTTGTGGAAGTTTCCCATAGGCCTTGGGCATTTGCATACCTAGCCCACAGTTGGTGCCTGTTTGAGGAATATCATGTGGTGAGGTATTTCGAGAGAAAGTATGTCACAAGGGACCAACTTTGAGAAAATTTCAAAAGAAATTGAGACAATTGTCTGATCCTGTCCTCTTCTCGAGTTCTGTAGCTATTGTTGAACTGTTTCATAAGCAATGTTTCTCTAACGTTCAAAGTAATACATACATATATACATATATATTGCTAATCACTATAACACTTTCCTTTCTTTTGCTCATATAAGATGAATATATTCTTGCCCACATTTTTCTTATGCCACTTTGTCATGAAAAGCATATACCCACATGGAAATACCACTTTTCTTGGAAATTTGCACAGGATGGTACTGACCTTTTCAGTGTTCTCTATCTTGACTGGCTGTTCCAATCACAGGTTCAGGCATGGTAAATTTGGAGAGGTGTCATGGAAAGGAATCAAATTACAGAATACTGAAAAGGTCACAGTAGATTGGCTTTCTCTTCTGAGAACATGAAAGATAGAGAAATACAGTGTTCTAAACATGGGTAAATATGACACTATACACATATTTTTCAAGTCACTAATAAAAAGTTATGAGCACCATAGTGTTGTTATTACAACATTAAATCATTTTAATGTACATGTAGAAATATATATTCATATGACAAATGTATATAATAATTCCAATTTTAACTCTTGAAATTTGTAATTTGTTAGGTCTCCTTGAAATGAAAACTTTAAATGAATGGGTTCAGATATTAACAAAATCACAACTGTTTACTGGCAAATATATTCTCTCCCATTCCTTCAGGAGAAGGATTAAAATACTGACCTGCAGGCAGAAGATGAATTTTCTTAGTTTATTCAGCACCATTGGATATTACCACATTGGGGTTTGTTCTCCATATTGCTCTACCAGCTTTAGCAGACTGATCATTTCAGAGTGCTGTTTCATTCCTAGAGAGACCATTTTTTTTAAAGTAAAATACACTTAAATAAAAATTAGCTGTATGGGTTAATTATCTTCAAAATATAAATAGTTATATGGGTTAGAGTTTCAGATCCAATTTTCAATGTCAATCATGTGTCTTAAGTGGTAATTGAATCAGAGCTATGACAGGACATCTGTAAAAAGAAACTGTGTTTACAAATTGAAGAACACATATTTTGGGATGTGGTGAATTACTTAAAGATGCTCACTAGATGTTCATAGTCAAATAAAAGATTCATTTACATAATGCCACTGTTTTATCCAGAAACTCAGATCATTCGGTTCTCTCAGGAGCACATACTGAGGGGACATCTTTTCTCCAAAGTCTCTTATTGTCCATGGTGGAGTTGGGAATTATGAATTATGCACACTGACATATCATAACAGGCTCTCTTGATATGCCCCCAGGTATGTGGGCCCAGGAAATAATATATCACCTTGTGGGTAGATACAAGGAATTATTTATTTTACTTCTCTAGCTACTTTAACAATCATTTCATAATGTAGCCAGAAGATTTCCTATGTTCTAGCCTTCCCACGGTCGGGACAAATCTCTTCCACTCAAGTCCTCCAAGTGTTTGTAGCTGAAGTTTTTCTGTGTCCCACCCAGTCCACAGCTGCTCAGACTCAAGTAAACACACAGAGGCTTATATTAATTAAAACTGCTCAGCCATTAGCTCAGGCCTACCACTGACTAGCTCTTACATTTAAACTCAGCCCATTTCTGTTATCTATATGCTGCCACATGTTCCATGGCTTTACCTGTGTGCCATTACATGCTGCTCCCTAGACGGTGGGCTGTCTGCCTGACTCAGCCTTTCTCTTCCCAGAATTCTCATTGTCTGTTTATCCTGCCTATACTTCCTGCCTGGCTACTGGCCAATCAGCTTTTTATTTACCAACCAATCAGAACAACACATTCATAGCATACAGAACATCTCACAGAGCCTTAAAGTGACAGGAACTTAGGAAAAACGCTTCCTTTTTAAATATAGGTTCACATTTTATCCCACATATAAGAACCATATGCATTTAGAAATTCTTTTTTTTTTCCCCTTTGGACTTATTAAGGGTATCTGGTACACAGAGATGAAGTGTTCATAGTCATTTTCCCAAGCATGATCTTTTGAATTCAACCATAACTGAAATCTCCTGGAATAGGAATACCTGTTAGGTATAGGAAGACACAGACTCCCCCCATGACCTGTGCTCTATAAAAGGTCATTCCACTATCACAACATCTGTATGAATGCCCTGTCACATGTGTGACTGTAACTGTGTGCTGTTTGGAAAGCAATCCATAGTAAGTTACAGGAACAGAACCTAAGATAGCTGAAGGAAAGGGTTTAATTAGTGAAATGTCACTATGGCTTCTGGTTAATAAGCATAACTCTTTTTTTTTTTTTTTTTTTTGGTTTTTCGAGACAGGGTTTCTCTGTGTAGCTTTGCGCCTTTCCTGGAACTCACTTGGTAGCCCAGGCTGGTCTCGAACTCACAGAGATCCACCTGGCTCTGCCTCCCGAGTGCTGGGATTAAAGGTGTGCGCCACCACCGCCCAGCTAACTCTTGAGCATGGAGAATGTAAGCTAAGTAAACTAACACCAATCTTAGCTGAGCGAATGTGGCTTTTGCTCTTCTAATTTTCTACTAGCATACAAGCTTTATTGTTGCTGTTGCAATCCTGATCAACCAGATGGTTGAATACCTAAAAACAAAACAAAAAAAACCCTACTTCAAACATAAGGAGAGTCTTTCATCCATTCTTTCTTGGCAGTGTTCTCAATCCAGCTTCTTTAGTCTACCTCAGGCCATGCTACTAGAAGATAGATTAAGGTGATGACTTTTATGAAATTGAGTATTCAATGAATGTTCTATAATCAGGATCAAGTGAAAAATGGTGAAGACAAACATGCAGACTGAAGTCTTTGCAATGAGTTTACCCAAACAAAACAAAACAACTTGAATCAAAGGTGTCAATCTGTATGTAACTGTGTGGTTCACATTTTTGGCCCCCTTACTTGACTGTGTGTGTTGAAGGCTATACCGTTCTAGTAATCTTCATATTGTCAGTCTCTATGCATCCTCTCATATGTATTGAATGAGCAACAAAGGTAATTACTAACAGAGTATAACTCCTTGAAAGTTCCATAAAATCTGTTTATTTTCACCTGCACCATTTTAAGGAGGTTTTGTTTGATGTAAAGAAATAAGATTAATTCTGAAATCACTTGTATGATACTTGTTATTTCCTTTTAAAAGAACATAGATTTCATAGGGTTCTGATTAGTCTGAGTAAATATACTTGTCTGTAATTGATGTACAGGGTGTTATAGGTTGAATCAGGACCTAACAGAGGATATCCCCAAGATTAATGTCACTACTTATGGGTAAGCATGTACCATATATGGCTTGTCATACATGAATAATGAGCATCTTTCTTAAGGCTAGAAAAGAAACCTTTGTTTCATAGTAGATGTGAAAAGAGTGGTAAGGGTCATACTTCGTCTAATAGCCATCTTACAAACCTGAAAATAATAAAACAGAGGCAAGACAGCCATTACAAACAGGTGGGGCCAATAGAATCTGATAAACAAATGGCAAATTTACCATGGCTGACATATGTCTTACTTTGAACATACTGCCATATGAGGTAATACTTGCATTGGTAATCAAGCTTAACACATTTTGTTAGTCATAGTTAAAATCACAGGAATGAATACATCTTTCCTTAATATGTCTTTGCTTATAGTCCCCAAGTCACTTAAAATGAAAATGTCCCCTTACAGAGCTTAGTGTCCTAAATCACATACATTGGGCTTCATGGTTATCCATTCTGACTAGCTAGATTCACAGACTGTCTTGCTATTAGCTACTAAGCAAGGCAGGCACATGTAGGGGCAGACTTCTATATAGTACACCTTCAAAGTGCCTTCTCCCTAGTTTTGAGCTAAATTTCTATGATACAATCTGAACATACCCAGAGGCATTCCTGTCCAAAACTGTAGCCTTGTAAACATGTGCTCTGCCATATAAAGCAAGTAAGAAAAAAATGTGTGTACTGCTTTTTCTTCTCAAATTATTACTCTAAAATGATCATGTTCAGGAAATCACTGTTCAAAACTGTACATGCTTGGGAATAGAGTCCTAATATCAATATTGGTTCCACATATAAGATTCTACTGCATCGTCTCTTAAAGGAGGTCACCGCACGGGAAATAATATCTGTACTTCCTCTGCCTTCTTTGCTTACACTTCCATCTGTCTTTGTTTTTACTTTAATTTAACAAGACAGGAACCATTGTGTTTGGGTACATTCCCAGAACCAGCTTTCAAATGTGTTGTACATAGCATAAAAGAAAACTACAAAATCAAAGACAGTATTTATCAACGTTTTCATGAAACTTTTTCCACATTATAAACATTTCTGATGTCTCAGTAAAGCCAATGTAGATATACTTAATTAGTGTTTGACTACAACTACTATATATAACTCAAAGTAATTGAACAGGGTTTTGTAGTTTTATACTTCAGACATTTATTGTATTAGACATGAGTTTTTCCTAATTGTTTCACCTTATTTGTCAAAACAGTCCACTCTTCTCTGGGAAAACACACATCTTTTGGACACTTTCATTGTGTTAGATTTGTTATGAAAGGTTTATTTTATGGTTTTGTTTTTTAAAGTCTTTGGTGAGAAAATGACTGCTAAGAAATGATGTCCTTAATAATGTGTAAAATATATTGCCTGAGGAACAGGCAATATTAAGCAGTAGGTTTAATGTGTGAAACAGCATTTGGGATTGTTACAGCATGGGCTTTGGTAGCTCACCCTCCAAATACTAGCAGGCTAATACTGGGAACCAAATGTTGTCTAGTGCAGATCTTTTTCCATGTCCATGTCATTTGAAAACATACAACAGCTAAAATCTTTATCCCACAACATCTTTTCCATTGGTGACTTCTGTGTAGGTTCACTGTAGAGCAGTCCTGGAGGCTCTGGGACATATAAGGACAGAAAGAACAGGCTTTGCTTACTGTGCATACTTTTGTTTGTTTGTTTTTAATTTTTTTTATTTTGCAATACAATTCAGTTCTACAAATCAACCACGGATTCCCTTGTTCTCCCCACTCCTGCCTTCCTCACCTTCCCCCCCCCCAGCCCACCCCCCATTCCCACCTCCTCCAGGGTAAAGCCTCCACCGCGGACTGAGATCAACCTGGTGGACTCAGTCCAGGCAGGTCCAGTCCCCTCCTCCCAGGCCAAGCCAAGCGACCCTGCATAGGCCCCAGGTTCCAAACAGCCAACTATAGAGCTACAGTAATAAAAACAGCTTGGTATTGTTTTTAATTTTTAAAATAAGATTTTACTGGGTAGTTTAGGATAGCTGGAACTCAATATATGTATCAACTGGCTCCAAACTCATGATAATCCTCCTGGATGATACTTTCCAAGTGTTAGGCTGGCAGGTGGGAGAAAGCTCACTCATCCAGAGTGGGAAGTTTTGAAGAGAGTTTTAACTCCAAAACAGGAATAATGCAGTAGTTATCATAGAGATGGAACAAGACTGAGGTTTATTTGCTGAGTGGGCAGGCTTTGAGTATTCCAAATGATTCTGGCAGTAGTCTTACCTCCTTGAAGAGAAAGACTTCCTATCACTAAAGATGATTATACACTAAAAACGTTGTTTTCATACAAATATAATGATTGATTGTAATATTTCTTTTATAAGAAAAATAATTTGGTTAAGGCTTATAAGTAAAAGGCTTTTTTTTTTTTTGTGCCTGTCCTGGATCTCACTATGTAGACCAGGCTAGCCTCGATCTCATAGAGATCTACCTGGTTCTGCCTCCCAAGTGCTATGATTAAAGTCATGCTCCACCACCACCCTGCTTAAAAACGGTAACTTTTTAAATTAATGTCTCTGAGTATAGATAGCATTACAAAAAAGTAAATGATTATTATAGGTAATGCCAAAGGAGTTTTATATCTATGCTCCCCACACTGATAAAACCATGCCATTATGCCGGGCGGTGGTGGCCCACACCTTTAATCCCAGCACTCGGGAGGCAGAGGCAGGCAGATCTCTGTGAGTTCAAGGCCAGCCTGGTCTACAGAACAAGATCCAGGAAAGGCACAAAGCTACACAGAGAAACTCTGTCTTGAAAAACCAAAACCAAACAAAAAAACAAAAAACAAAAAACAAAAAACAAAACCCAAAACATGCCATTATGTTTTAAGTTTCAACATTCATTTCAATTCTTTCCCACTTAGTTATATAAAGTATACCCTAGAGTTTAAGTTGCATTTTAAAAGGAAGTGGATTCATTCATACATTATATAATAGACTATTAGTTAACTTTCTTTATTGCTGAGGGGAATTCTCTAGGTAAAACATTTGTATTTTCACAGTGACTATGATTTGATCATTTAAACATATTTATTCAATAATTAAGTGAAAAATGAAAGCATCAGTGTAAGTATTGGCACTTCTTTGGAACAACAAAATTTAGATTTACTTCATATAAAAAATTGACCGCAAGTGTCAAACAAGGATGAATTTTGTTTATGTATTGTTTCCTATCCTAATCATACTCAACAACTCCAAATGCACCAGGTTATCAGGAGACCTATACTGACTTGCTCTTTTAGAAAAGGACATGGGAATGTGAAAAGAAAAAAAGCCCTCCATAATAGTGTGTGTACACACTAAATGTAGGTTAG
This sequence comes from Peromyscus eremicus, assembly GCF_949786415.1. NCBI lineage: Eukaryota > Metazoa > Chordata > Mammalia > Rodentia > Cricetidae > Peromyscus > Peromyscus eremicus. Next base: position 9,180,182 of record NC_081435.1, read on the forward strand.
CCATAAGTGTTACTACAAAGTCTGATTCATTGTCAGAAAGCTCACAATCTGAATGATTGCAATTTTCTCATATATCTTGATTTAACCAAATGCTGAAATCTTGCAATTAGATCTACATATGTGAAAATAATATTTTATGTGAAATTTTGTGAACCATTATGTGAAAAAAAATATTTATGATGGACAAATACTCTTAGAATGAGGATACACGCTTGTCCACCAGAGCTAACACACATTTTGGTTCTGACACACATGTGGTCCATCATCTGTCAAAGGCTTCCTTCATCATCGGAAGCTTCAAGTTCCACTTTGGGGAGAATCTCTTGTTAAGTTTTCCTTATGGGACTGCATGTTGTCTAATTCTAATGTTGTTGTCCTTCCATATCATATTTAAAATCCTTGAATATTTATCTCCTCTTCCAAATTTTAGTCTTCTATTGTATTCACTTCTTTCCTCAGTTATTTCTATGTTTAATTTGTAATGTTTTTTTCACCCTATCATGATATCACTCTTTATTGTAAAAGAAAAAAACAAGCTATATTTTCCATACTTTGAATAAAACTCTTCTACAATCTCCCAATTTGCAGTGGGATTAAGTCCAAATTATTAAATAATATTTAAGGTACTTTCCCACACAGTTCCTGTCAATTGAGGTTTACCGTGTGTATTACCTCAAATACTCTAGGCAAACTGGATCAACTGATTTTCCTCCCATGTGTATTAAATATCAGTTAGGTTTATTCTATAGTGAACTGTCTATAATTAGTTCCTCCTGATAAGAAAAATCTTTTCTTCTGAAGCTCCCTCCCCTGCTCCGGAAAATAGGTTTTAGTCTTAGAGCATATGTTATTTTTTTTTTTTTTTTTTTTTGGTTTTTCGAGACAGGGTTTCTCTGTGTAGCTTTGCGCCTTTCCTGGAACTTACTTGGTAGCCCAGGCTGGCCTTGAACTCACAGAGATCCGCCTGGCTCTGCCTCCCGAGTGCTGGGATTAAAGGCGTGCGCCACCACCGCCCGGCTAGCATATGTTATTTTTTCCCCTCAACTATTTTTATGATTTCACTTTACTTCTGGATAGGGTGTGTCTTAGACTGCTCTAGAAAAATTGTTGTCATAGAAGAGAAGTAACACTGTGATCATCGAGAATAAAGATGGCACGGGGGGGCTAGACAGAGCTTTAGTTGGTTTGCGTTACAGATGATCTATGTACATAGGTCATATCTCTCTGGAGCTTAAGATAGTAGGGCAGTATGTCTTTCAGGTCAGCCTGGCCAACAACACAAGGAGTTTTAGTTTAGCTCAGGCTACAGAGAAAAACACTTCCTCAAAAAAAAAAAGAACTATATATGAAATAAATACTTGTGTTCTGCATCAGAACAGTATAAGCAAATACCATTAGCAACCATTTTAGTGTAAGTATCAACATGTCTAGAAGAAAATGTTAAGAACAAAAAGAATTGAGACCTTACCTTACGAGAGAGAGAGAGAGAGAGAGAGAGAGAGAGAGAGAGAGAGAGAGAGTCTCATCACATTTTTAGTTCAAAAATGTACAGCCGTTGTATGCTGGTTGAAACTCCAAAATTCACCTTCAAAATTGTAGTGTTTTCCACATGAAAATATGAGTTCCAATTTAAAACATCTTGGATCATCCTGTGTACTTATATCTCATCATATTAATATTTCATGTTTAGTATTTGTATACACTCCAAGATGCTGGACAGGAATTTATATAATGAAGTCTTTGTGAACAGCAAAAAGCAGGGTTTCCAAACTGACTTAAGGAGATACTTTCCATTGGAGATTTTCATGTTTATGGTGATGAATGCAAGAGATAATGATGCTGGCTATAACTCACTATAAAAGAAAACAGCCAGGTTCTAATGACCAATCACCTAATACATTCCCCATAAGCAGGAAAGAAAATTAAAGCTGTTGCTTTTGCATTCTGATAAACTTTGGGAGAATTTCACACTTTTTGTTTCTACTTTCTTTCATTCTGTTATTAAGTGAACAGATATAAAACATTAGTTGTTTATTTTGATTTGTTTTCTTTTTTATTTTGGCCTGGACTTGCCCAAAATTCTCAGATGAAATGACTGCCTGGAATGCCAGAGAGTTAATGAGATGCTAAAGGTTGTGCTCATTGGCTTTATGACAATTGCAGAGAAGACACTTCCTCACTGAGTCTAAGTGCTTTATCTGTGATGCTTTCCAATGGTTGCACTAAACAGTGGAAGTAGAACTCATTGAAACAAAAGGATGAGCAACCAGCTGCATGGAAAATGACACACAAATCCCATCCAAGAGTGTGGAGGTTCCTGAGGACTGGTCAGTGACTGCACACCCACACAAGTTCCTCTGCCACCGACGAGTTTGTGGGAATTTTAATGTACTGTCATCACTGCAACTTCAAGCAAAGGTTATGTTGAACTTATTTTCAATGACATTTACTTCACAAAAATATAAGAAAAGGGATTTCATTATCGGTGTAATCTCCCCAGATTAAATTCTTTTCATGAATCTTAAAATTATGTCACCGTGACATTTAGTACATAAAACTAGAATTATAAAGAGATTTATTTTCTACTTTTAAGAATAAGAATATTTTTTCTTAGACTATCTCACATATAATACTCCTGTATTCAAATTCTGTCTTAATACTTGCATGTGTGTATGTGGTGTGTGGATTATGGTATGTTTAGTATTGTTTCCACTGCATTGCATACATTTCTTGGTCTATAATGAAGAGTTTATATATCCATTTAAATGTAATTTTAAAGAATGTTGGTGATTCCATCCCACCCATGACATGACCACAAAACTATGCATGTTGCTACTTTACCACCCTTTTCTGGTGACATCCAAGTAAATATTGCTGTGACTAAAGATAACCAATCTGTAGGATGATGATCTCTCCAGGCACAAGAGCCCCACCTAACATACATCCCATATGTGTGAATAGGAAATTGGTATAAAGATTCCTTAACAGTGTAGTATATAACATTAATATATGGTTAATCATATCAAAATTACTTTTGTGTAACAATAAAGTGTTTCTTGCCCATGGTGCATTATCTCTGTGGTTGACCACAGAATTTTCAAAGATCAAAGGATACAAATGCCTCTATGTGGGCACTGCCCAACCTTTTGATAGAAAGGGGCAAAACACAAGCTGAACAGCATTTAGACTTAGAATATATTCACACAGATACCACACAGTACTTTTTGATCAAGTAAGTGGCAGGTACAGTTTTAAGTACCGAAGATCTCATTTGTTCCCAGGCAACACTTACAGGAAAACTATATACATGTTTTAACTGAAGTTTTGCTCTTCGAATTCTTCCACACTATCTTCTGACTAAAACCTGAAGACCTATTCTATTTATAGTTTTAATTTTTCTGTTTGAATATTCATACATTTGAATAATGTAGTTTCATTTTATCAATCACCATTCTGTTCCCTCCAATTTTTCCTGTACCCCACCACTTTTCCTCCCAACTTCATGTCTCTGTCTCTCTGTTTCTCTTTGTGGGTCCCTGTGTCTCTGTTCCCCGTTCTCTCCTCTTTCTCCCCCTGTCTCTGTCTCTCTGTCTCTCTGTCTTTCTGTCTGTCTCTGTATCTCTGTCTCTGTCTCTGTCTCTGTCTCTCTCTGTCTCTGTCTCTCTCTCTCTCTTTCTCTCTCTCTCCCCTCTTTCTCCGTGTCCAGAGTGTCCACTTAGTGTTTGTTTGAACATGAGTTTAGGACCATGAACTGCAGCATGGGTAGCATCTCAATGGCACATCCCTGATGAAAACTGGCTCTCCTTCCTTCCGAAGCTGTTATATAGTCAATAACTGCTCAGTTAGGAGTGTGATTTCATAATACTTCCATTCATGCTGGGATTTTATTTAGCTGATCTTCTATATTTTGTAAGTCTTTTAATCATTAAGATGAAGTGATCTTCCTTAATTTTGAAATTTTTCTCAAAAATAAGCCTAACAAGAAAAAAAGTTATATTTTGTTGTTTAGTTTTCTTCTTTTGATTAAGAATATTATTTAAAAAAGTTCAAATGAAGTTGATAATTTATATGAGTATATTTTTTAATAGCTAGGGTGTAAGTATAAGCTGTTAATCTTAACTAAGATAATTCTGACAAGGGGCTTTAGAGATGGCTCCTTGGCTAAGAACACTTACTGTTACTGCATTTGGCCTGGATTTGGTTTCTATAATCCATGTGATGTCTCTCAACTATTCCTAAGTTAATTCTACAGGATGTACGTCCTATTCTGAATTCTGAAAGTCCTAGTTACAACCTGGTGCACATACATACATACAAGCGAAACATTTATGATAAGTAAATCTAAAAGATAGATTTAAAAAATTATTCAAACAAAGCAAGTGTTTCTTTTTCGATTTCTAAAAAACAAAAATGTAATTGAAAATTAAAATTGTATGCTCTTTTATGTCATAATTATTTATTCATTTGGGCACTACATATTGAAGTACTGCCTCCTAAGTGAATTAACCAAAGATTCAGAAAAAAATTAATTGCAATGAGATTTTTTTAACCAAATATTTCTGTAGTGCACCCCCTCCCCTCTGTGTGTGTGTGTGTGTGTGTGTGTATGTGTGTGTGTGTGTGTGTGTGTGTGTGTGTGTGTGCATGATGTGGTTATGGGCATGTAGACCATGGAAGACATATTGAATCCAGTTGACATCTTTCTTGAATATTCTTTCTCTGCCCTCTTTATATTATTTATGGGGATCAGGTTAACAGACTTGCAGATCACTCATACACTTTCTTTAAAATGTTAATTTTATTTTTCTTAAGGTTTTAATAAAAGTTTATTGTATATTTTATCACGAATTCTTGATTAATTCATTTGCTAATCGACATCTAGGGCTGGTTACATTTCTTAGATATTGCAAATAGTGCCTCAATAAAGGTGAAAGTGCAACTATCTGTAAGATACATTGGCTTAGAGCAATTCAGTTGTACACCCAGGAGGGCTGTGGTTTGGTCATATTTGGCAGTTCTGTTGTATTATTTTGAAAAATCTCCACACTGAAATTCATAGTTGCCAAACTAGTTTTCACTCAAACCAGCAGCAAAATATGTTGCCATTTTCCCACATTCTCATCAACCCTTGTTATCATCTATTTCTGTGATGATAGGCATTTTAAATGGAGTGTCTTTGGAATACTTTTAAAATAAACTTATTGATTATTCCAGAAATTATGAATAATTATTTAAGCCAGGAAGGAAGTCTGATGCCACAGATAATTCAGGTTTTGAAATAAAATAGTGATATGAATGTCACTATTATATTCATAAAATACCTAGTAGGACCCTAAATGCATCAACAATCAAGATTAGTGATTGATTACATGTAGATACATGCACGTGGTTCTTTAGTGCAATAAATTCAAAATAGATCTTTCCTGCTGGCATAGGCTACTGGCTTATAAAATTAAAATTGAGTTCATTTAATACATGTTGATGCAATCCATAACAGTTAACAATGCAATTTTATGTTTTGCATATGTTTTGAAAATAAAGGTAGTACCTTATTTTAATTATTCAACTCCAGCAATATTGAAAAATATTTCTAGTGTATTCTATTAGAATTTAGTCTTACACACTTCTTACTTTTAAAATCAATGAGTGTTTTGCCTATTTGCATGATTTCTCCGTGAGAGATTGAATAGTCCTGTTGCTTGTCATGTTGCCTTGATCAAAAAATTCCAGAAGCCATAAGCTAATGTTTAAATATTTCCAAATCAACTATTACCAATTTTACATGCAAAATTGTATCTGTTTATCAGTACATGTTTGCTTGTGTGTATGTGTGAGGTAAAATAAATCACGACAACATTGTTCAGTCATGCCCAATTCAGTATATCTCTGTAATATTCCAAGATAAATGACTGAATATGTATATGAATGCATCTGTGTACCTATATTCTTCGATGAGAACTACTGTTGCTAATAAATATTTGTAAATTTAAACATGCAATGGAAACCAAATAACTCTACAAATGACAATACAACTCTAGATCCCTCACTTTGCCACTGACATTGAAATTGTTTGTTACCAAAGCTTTATCATGTATAAAGACACTTTAGTTGACTGGTGCCAGGATCAGAAACCACTGGACAATTTCTGTGACAGAAAAAAATGGTAAAACATGAAACAATATCTCACTCCTGCTGTGGGAATGGAAAACAAATGAGCAGAGGGGCAAAATTGTGAAACGCCATACACCCCTAGTGTGTATGAACAGAGGAATGAATGTGTATGAACATATGAACCTAAAGCAGAGCCCTGCAGCTTCTGTTGACTCGGATATGCTTTGTGTATCTGACTTCAGTCTTCCTTTCTTTTCTTTTCTGTTTTTTTGTAATTTAAGTCATGAATTATTTTATCTCAGTTGGAAGTAATTTTCATACAAAAATATAAAATCCCCCAAGAATAGTTTGATAATCTGTTTCAACTAAACACAATAAAAAAGAATTTCCAGGACAATGACTCAAACTGACACATATTTGCTACATTGTCACATATAATCACCTAGTTCCACACACTGACTTTTATTTTCCTGGGGACTGTGCCAACAGATGTTAATGTGGTATGAATGAACACGTCAACTGTCTCTTAACTATGTTGACAAGTGTTAAAGAATTCAGCTCAATAAGAACATGCTATCTGACCACTGCCTTCTTCTTTATATCAGCTTACTGTGGTCCCTGCACTCAGTTTAGAGCCTAATCCTAGAATACCATATAGCAATTCATCTAAAACCCAGCAATGTTGTTTCCTCTATACTCATTCTAAAGCAATGCTCTGCATGCTCTTTGTGTGAAGATGACTTGCCTCCTATGCCTCTTTTGGCCAGAAGCACTGGTTAAGGAAGCAGGAGCATTCTGTTCCAGGTTTCTGATTTAAGTGAACAGATTATTTTTATTCTGTATATTGGGATTTTATTATTTATTAATTTATTTATTATTTTATTATTATTTGGTAAAATATATTTAGAAGTGAATTAAAGTAAGGACTATTAAACTATTAAAACATCACAGTATGGACTGTAGATAATTTTAACTAATTGCATGTACAATATACCAAAATTTCCATCACCAAGCGGCTTCACAAAGTGGCTATACTATTGAATGTGTCTCTGTGATGTCTGTGTGTGTGTGTGTGTGTGTGTGTGTGTGTGTGTGTGTGTGTGTGCATGCATTTGCACATGTACCATAGCTTATTTAGGAACTGAAGTACATATTTAAAACATGTATTAGGAAATTAAGGAGTATTTGTGTTAAAGTTTCCATCTCATAGTACCACTATGAAGCCTAAATATGTTAGCTACAGACCTTTTAAAAATTACCTGGCTACCAGAAAACATGGAGATTTTTTCTGGGTCATCATTATTCTATTGAAACTGAGTAAATAATACAACTGCCTTTTCAACACTACAGGATTGATTCAAGGATATTCTAATCAGTGATAGTTTTGGAGTGTTGAGTTCATCATTCTTGTTATAAAATATTTTCAGGGTTGTTTCTAATGCATATATAAAATTAACCTGGAATAAATGTCAGTAATTTCAGCTTCTCTTGCATAGTATTTGACTGCTCTCTGGAAAGAAGGGTAAATCATTCCAAAACTGGATTTTATCACTTTAAAGATTTCAGCTCCTTGAGTAAAACCTTATATGGTTCTAGAGAATTCTTTTAGTAGAATTTCTATGCTGCAAGCCTGTATGTTTATTTAATTTTAAAATCTCTAACTTATTACATAATGTCTAGCTCTTTCTTCTTCCTCTTCAGAAAAAATATGTGCAAAACCCTGTATCGGATGAACTCTCTCTTTAAGCAAACATACATTAATCCTTTGATACTCATATGTGAGCATGGATGGAAATGCATGGAATCCATTATCATACAGTCTTCTCTTGGAAAGCATTGAAATGTATAACTAGTAACACCATTGACACTTGGGCCCCTAGAAATATGTTCCCATAGATGTGCCCCCTACAGTCTCCAGAGGGTCCTTACAAAAGCCTCCCCTTCCTTCTCTGTTCATCTTGGCTCTAATGCACACTTGTCACTGAACACAATGTCCACTGTTGTGGATTCTAGAAATGTAAAGAGGAGACCTTATGTAACTCAACTCTGACTCATTAAAGCATTGTGTGAACTGTGATACTTTGGAGCTCAAATTACACCTGTGCATTGACTGTTGACTCTTCTATCTGGCACACTCTTTTAGCTGGTGATGTCTGGAGAATTCCATGTCTGAAGTAATTTACTGTAAGTGTGAAAAGACATTGTCTTGCGTGTTTGAGGATTTTAGTTACAATTAAGAAAAGCTCCAGGGCATAGTCAGTTCCCAAGCGACTATCAGAGAAGCCAGTGAGTACAGCTTTGGGAAAGGAAGCCATGAGAAACCTAACCTTATACGACTAAGTGCTGGAGGCTGATTGCCTCTGAAACATCAAAAATAATTGACAAATTTGGTCACAGTAGGTGCTTGTTTATGAAAATATCACTGTATGTTCTGTATTCCTTTGCATAACTGTCACCTTTCAGATATGTTCACTGCACAAGCTAATTCAACAGACAAGTTGTTATTAAATCTCAAAGGTTGGAGGCAGACAAGATTTGCCAGCTTTTAGTGGTTCAAAAACTTGGTCAAATATAATTTAAAGAACTATACTGTTTATATTTATAAGAGCCCTGTCAGTACAATTATTTTCAGACTTTAAATTAATCCTTGAATCTCAGCTATATTAAGGAAGGTCTGTAACCACATTGTGGTTGTGGTTTTTATAGCAGTGATATGCATCAAACTGCACATGTTTCTGGCCGTAGGTGATCAGTATTGAGCCAAGATATGGAAGTTTTAATATTTATGCAAGAATTTTGAGTCAAGGTTGACCAAACAATGTAGAATAAAGATTATGACACTGGGTATGTATGTCGTTCAGTAATAGAGCACCTGCCTTGAATGTTCTTTGTAACACACACCTGCATGTGCATGCACATACACTATATACAACATGTATGAATATGTATATGTATATCCTATTTTTTAATGTTGAATTTTATTTTTATGACTGTTTTGCCTATATGCTTGTATGTATGCATACCATGTGAAAAACTGATGTCTATGCCAAAGGAATGTACCATCTTAAGTGGAGTGTTGTAAGCTACTTTGTGGATGTAGGGACTTGAACTCAGGTACTCTGGAAGAGCAGACAGTGCTTCATTCACTTAGATATCTTCAATTACCTATATATTCTATTTTTTAACTAAGAAACATACTTTAGCAAAATGAGACTCTAAAGGAATATGGGGAACAATTAAGCACATTCTGAGTGTACTTAATTACCTGTTGTTGACCTTGCACGGTGATGTTCTAAGAACACCTGGATGTTTCAGAAAGGGAACTTAGAACTCTGAGATTTAGGATGCTTAATCTCATGCAGTTTCATGCGTTTCTTCATGAGAGTAACTTGAGCCACTGAGTAGCGCAAGTGAAATGGAGAGGTTCCAGTAGACCAGAACAATTTGAAACCCTAATATTAGGTGTAGTAACTGGCAATCACTCCACAGCTGGAGCCAAAGAGGTTTAGCAGGTGTCCTTTGCACTGTTATTTAAGAGCGGTAGCAATTTCCTGAGGTCCACATGAAAACCAATTCCTTAGGTATTGTTCTTACTTGAGACCTGAACTACATGCCTGTGCTTTGAATAAAGCAACTAGATAAGAATGCCTCCCCATTTGTGATGGAGTAATAAAGGCAAATATCAGTGAACTTATTTTACTTTATTTAAAATAATTCCTATCCCATATACTATATCTTATTTATAGTTTCCATTCCCTCTATTCCTACCTCTCCACCTACTATTCCCTCCATAGCCACTCGCTTTCTGTTTCTGCTTAGAAAAGAACAGGATTAAAACAGATAAAAACCAAACATGACAAAGTAAAATATAATTAAAAAAAAAAGCAAAAACTATTATCTCAAAGTTGGTCATGGCAATCTAACAGGAGGAAGAGATACAAGGGTAGGCACATGGGTCAGAGACAAACTCATTCTCACATTTAGGACTCCCATAAAAATATTAAGCTAGTAGCTATAATATACATGCAGAGGACCTGATACAGACACGTGTAGAAACTGTGCTTGCTTTTTCAGTCTCTATGAGCTCATATGCACTTTGCTTACTTGATTCAGAGAACCTTATTCTTCTGGTATCCTTCATCCCCTTGGCTCTTAATCTTTCTGCCTTCTCTTCCTCGGGATCCTTGAGCTCTAACTGGAGGAATTTGATGGAAAACTCTAATTTAGACTTTCTCAGGATAAGGTCTGGCTATGAGTCTTTACTTCTGTTCACATCTGCTGCCAGAGGAAGCTTCCCTGATGATGACTGGATAAGGCATTGATCTATGAGTATAGCAGAATATCTTTAGGAGTCATTTTATTGATTTTTCTTCACCATTGGTGTTTGGTTTTACCCTATGTCTCTGGTTCTTTTTTACCCAAGCAATGTCCACAATAAGTTTCCTCTCATGGAATGGGCTTTATGTCAAATCAGACAATGGTTGGCTAATCCAAGTTCTGTGCTGCCATTGCCCTAGCATCTTTTGTAGGCAGGAAACGTTGTAGGTTAAAGGCATTGTAACAGGGTTGGTGTCTTAGTTTCTCTTTCAGTAGCCTGCAGCACAAACTAGAATATAGGAGTGAGGGCTCCATGTCATCACCATCTCCACTTTTCCATATTCAATGAGTAAACATAAGTACTGTCCTCAGCATGTGGCACTACTGTCAGATTATGGAGAGCAATCTTTTGTTTTAATAACAGCCTGGGTTGTTTGAGGATTCCCATGGTATCTGCTTAGCCAAGAGCTAAATTAAATGTAACCTAGACCTACCTGAAGTCTTGCCTGGCTATAGGAGATGGCCAGTTGAGACACTGTATCCACCATTACTAGCAGACCTCATCAGGATCACCTTCATATATTTCAGGAAGTTTCTATTACACTAGGTTTCCTCAGTACTCCCCAAATACCCACCAATTCCATCTGCTTTTTGTAGCTGGAGAGTTTCTCTCTGGGTCCTGCCAAGCCCCCGCAGTCCTGCAGCCCACTTATAAAATAATCACACAGAAGCTTATATTACTTATAAACTGTATGGCTGTGGCAGGCTATCTAGATCTTACATCTGAAATTAACCCATTTCTATTAATCTATAAGTTGCCACGTCACTCGTAGCTTACTGTTATCTTAACATCCGCTTCTCATGTCAGGGGCTGGCAGGGTCTCCTGACCCAGCCTTCCTGTTCCCAGCATTCTTCTTTCACTTTGTCCCGCCTATACTTCCTGCCCGGCTACTGGCCAATCAGCACTTTATTTATTAACCAATCAGAGCAACACATTCACAGCATGGAGAACGTCCCACAGCATTTCGCATTTTCTTTTTTCAAAAAGGAAGGTTTTAACTTTAACATACTAAAATTACATATAACAAAACAATTATCAAGCAAGAATTACAGTTATAATATCTAGTCTATAATATCTAGTCTATTTGTATTTGGCAAAATTAAAGAAGATATCCTATCTATCCTATATTTGTGAGTCTAAAATGTTCTATCTAACTTATCTTTTATCATAACTAAGGAAATTATAACTCTCTAGTCTTCAACTACATCAAAGACTCAGAAGGATATAATACTACCTGAGAAACGGGAGAAGGACGCAAGCAACTTTCAGGAGTCTTGCGACAGTAGACAGAGACAGCTGGCAGCCTGGATAGTCATCCAAAGTTCCTTTGTAAAGTTGAGGCATCTGTCTTCAGCCCACAGGCTTAGAGTCTCTCAGTCACTTCTCTCTGTGTCCTGTAGAATGTCTGGCAGTTTACTCTGCAAAGCAGGAACCTGAAGGACCATTTTGCCAAGCAAAGTTTAGTGGTCACATTCCTATGGGTCCTGCATGTCCAGTCCATACATTTTTTCAAGCAGTCCAGGCAAGAACAGTTTCTTGCCCAAATGGCAATTTTTTCCAAGGTGAAGATAAACTCCATATGGAGTGTCTTTGATTCCCTTTCCTCCTCTCCAGAGAAAATCAGTGCTGCCAGGAGCAGATGTGTCTCACTATCCAGAAAGTCTAAATTTTTAAAACATTTTAAATGCTATATTCTGTAGGTCTTTGAAGTATTTTTAAGATTACCTACCTAATTGAATTATATCTATATATACCTATAAAACATAACTAACATGACTACAAGTATGATTGTCATAGATGACTAATTATTAATCTATTTCTTAATTATTCATTACAATTTCAAATGAGCTGCACAAACATAATACCTTAAACAAGAGTAGAAATATGCACACAGTATAACAAAATTAAGTTTGAATTTGTATCAATAAACTAAAATCCATAGCAATGTAAAACATTTAAAACAAGTTGTTGCTCTTTAAAAGTAGGTTCATTAATCTACCCCTTCATCCTATCATTGTCTATACTATCCCCTTTTCTTCTTTAGAAAGAGATTGTATTTATAATCAACCTGCTTTAAATATTGGTTTTTCTCTGTCCCAAACCAGAGGGCTCTTCTGATATGGGACAGAAAAATCGCTCAACCTTTTTTTCCCCAATATTCTTGGGTTTAGAGAAGGAGTGAGCCAATTCTATCTCCAAAGCCAGTTTGGTATATTTAAGAATTTTGGCATAGCTTCTCATACTACTTCCTGCTAGATGAGGGCACTGTATTCTTATGGAGAAATAAAGAAAATTTTAGGATTATGGGATAGTTCATGAGGCTGTGTTGTCTGAGCCAGTTGCCTTGAAATCACTCTGGATGTTGTATCACTTGGGCCATGGTGTCATCAGAGAACTTTCAGGGGGTCTTGGCTGGTCAAACATACATGATGTATCTTAATCTGGAACAAATCCATAGGCCCTTGCTTTCTGTGGAAACAAAAGCAGAGCCTTCTTTCCAAAGCAAAATATCCTTAGATCCAAATTTTGAAATCAAGATACCTTTAAAATATACATATTGGTTTAACTGAGCAGTCTTTATAATCAAATGTCTTTCTGCAGTTAAAAATCCCAGAGACAACACAATCCAGATTCTCTGTGTGATATCCATCTTTATGTGGCTTATTTTTTATATTATTTTTACTTTTTCTTTAACGACTTTATTTTTTAAAACTATTTCTTTATATAACTGTATATATACCATTTTTCTTCCAAGTCTATGCCTATTTTTAAACACATTGTAAACCATTTAAAGTCTTGCTCCATCTGAATCTGTCTTATTGTGTAACTATTGCTTTAAGTTGCAGCATTACTAGGACTAAAATAGCAGCGTTGGTTAGTGGTTCTGCCCACCTCAGTTTCCCAACATGTTTACCCCTAGCTTAGGAGGAACCAAGTTCACAACTGGAGGCAGTGGGTCTATGCCTCTAGCAAAGTCAAAAACCTTTTTTTTTCTGTACTAGCAAAGGCTAAATCCACCACACTTAATGTGCCCATTGCAGGTGCCTCATTCCCACCATACTGCCAGTCAAGTATACAAGCCAGAAACCTGCCATATAGTAGCTCAAGCCTGCAAGCTATGGCTAACTTCAGAGAGACATCTAGGAAGCTGTTTTTTGTTCCTTTTAGAATCTTCTTTCTCAGGTTTTAGGTAGAAATTCTTGCTCCATGTTCTGGAGCCATTTGTAGCTAAAGTTTTCCTGATTCTGTTCAGCTCTTGAGGCACTGTGGCCAGCAGAGTCTCCTGACTCAGCCTTCCTGTTCCCAGCATTCTCCTCTCTCTTTGTCCTGCCTATACTTCCTTCCTGGCTACTGGCCAATCAGCACTTTATTTATTAACCAATCAGAGCAACACATTCACAGCATAGAGAACATCCCACAGCAGCTTTTCCTAGCACTCTCTACGTCTATCCCATCTCCCTGCCCACCTGATCCTTCATCTACCCCAACGCACTCCCAATCTGTTCATAAAATTTATTATATTTCCTTTTCACAGTGAGATCCCTGTGTACCCCCTGCCTGGAGATGCCTCATTGTTACCTAACCTCTCTAGGTCTATAGATTGTAGCTTAGTTATCATTTATTTAATGGCTAATCTCCCCTTGTAAGTGAATTCATAACATATTTGTATTTCTGGGTCTGAGTTATTTTAGCCATAACGATTTTTTTCTAATTCTATCTATTTGCCTGAAAATTTCATGATTTTTTTTTTAACAGTTGAGTACTACTACCACTGTGTAAATGTGCTACCTTTTCTTTATCCATTATTCTGTTGTTGATTTCTAGGTTGTTTCCAGTTTCTGGCTATTAGGAATAAAGGCACAATAAATATGGTTGAGAAAGTGTGCTTATGGTAGAGTGGAATGTCCTTTGGACATATACTAAAGAATGGTATGGCTGAGTATTGAGGTAGATCAATTCCCAACTTTCTAAGGAAACTGGCATATTGATTTCCATAGTGGCTGTACAAGTTTGCATTCCCATCAGCAATGGAAGAGTGTTTCCCTTGCTCCACATTCTCACCAGCATGAGTTCTCACTTGTGATATGGGGCTTAACCATTATGACAAGTGTAAAATGGAATCTCCAAATCGTTTTGAGTCACACTTCTTTCATGGAAAAGTGTAGCTGTAGTTTTCTTGTGCCTCAGCCTGCTGGCAGTAGGGACAAATCTCTCCCACTCACATCCCCAAAGTAAACACACAGAGACTTATATTACTTATAAACTGCATGGCCATGGCAGGCTTCTTGCTATCTGTTCTTATATCTTAAATTAACCCATTTCTATAAATCTATACCTTGCCACATAGCTCATGGCTTACTGGTATCTTACATCATGCTTCTCCACATGGCAGCTGGCAGCATCTTTCTCCCTCAGCCTTTCACTTCCCAGAATTCTCTTCTCTCCTTGTCCCACCTATGCTTCCTGCCTGGCTACTGGCCAATTAACACTTTATTTATCAATCAATCATTTACAGCAGAAAAGGATGTTGAATATTTCTTTAAGTGATTCTCTGCCATTTGAGATTGCTTTATTGAGAATTCTCTGTTTAGATCTGTTCCCCCTTTTTTATTGGATTATTTGAATTTTTGGTATCTCATTTCTTGAGTTCTTTGTATATTTTGGATATTAATCCTCTATAGGATGTGGAGTTAGTGAAAATTGTTTTCCTATTCAGTAGGCTGCTACTTTGTCCAATTGCCAGTGGCCTTTGCCTTACAGAAGCTTTTCAGTTTTATGAGGTTGTATTAATTGTTGAACTTAATGCCTGTGCTATTGGTGCTCTATTCAGAAAGTTGTCTCTTGTGCTAATGCATTCAAGGCTATTCCCTACTTTGTCTTTTATCAGGTTCAGTATATCTGGATTTATGTTCCACTTGTACTTGAGTTTTGTGAAGGGTGATAAATATGGATCTATTTGCATTCTTCTACATGTAAACATCCAGTTCAATCAGCACCATTCATTAAAGATGCTGTCTTTTTGCCAGTATGTATTTCCAAGTTCTTTATCAAAATTCAGGTGTCCATAGTTGTGTGGATTAATGTCTGGTCTTCAGTTTGATTCCATTGATCAATGTGTCTATTTGTATGCCAATACCATGAGGCTTTTATTACTACACCATTGTAGTACAACTTGAAATCTGGAATGGTGGGGCCTCTAGAGGATTTTTTATTTTTTTATTGTTCAGCATTGTTTTAGCTATCCTGGATTTTTGTTTTTCCATATGAAGTTGATAATTATCCTTTCAAGGTCTGTAAAGACTTGTTTTGGGATTTGATGGGGATTGCATTGAATCTGTAGATTGCGTTTAGGAAAATGGTCATTTTTACGGGTTATCCTCCTGATGCATGAGCTTGGGAGATCTTTTCATCTTCTTACATGTTTTTAATTTTCAAAGACTTGACATTTTTATCACACAAGCTTTCTCTTGTTTTGTTAATGTTACCCCAAGTATTTTATATTATTTGAAGCTATTGTGAAAGTGTTGTTTCCTTGATTTCTTTCTTATTCCATTTGTCATTTGTATATAAGAGGGCTACTGATTTTTTTCAGTTAATCTTGTATCCAGAAACTTTGCTGAAAGTGTTTATAAGTTTCAAGAGTTCCATGATGGAAATTTTAGGGTCAGTTATGTATACTACCATATCATCACATCAGCTACTTTTTAATGAGGGAAAGGAAAACCTTACAACACATCTACAGCAATGTGTCTTGAGCAGACAGGAAACATACTTCCACCTCATTTTGTACATTATAACTTTTAATGAAGGTTAAGACTGAGTCAGGGTGACATGAATTCTGTGTAGAAAAATCCAGCAGTTACATAAATATCAGGTTCTCTTTTGAGGGATCTTGGACATGAATATTTAGTTTTGTTTTGAAAAACCATAGCAAATAGAAAGATAAATTCCTGGCTGTGTGATACAGGTTTAGCATACATGTTCAGAAGCTGTCTTTTACATACATGTGTCTACAATTGCTTTTTGTTGAAGGTCCTTCAGTAATAATTTACTCTCAAAGAATATCAGAGCATATTTTGGGCTTTAAATTTAGGATATTTGCTTTAGATAGAGGGAAAGAATTACTTACATACTGTTGCTAATTCACCTGTTTTGCCTTGCTGTGAAGAGATTTTTTATGTTATTTAATAAAATTCAATACTAGTTTATATTTTTAATTCTGTAGGTAGAAGGTGTTCAAGTATTTTCACTAGTTAAAAATGGCTTTTTTGAAAGTTTGCATTATCCTGAAATATCCACACTTACCCATATGAAAGACTGTATGCATTTGTTACATTTGTAAGCCAAGAAATATGTGATTGATAATTTTTCCTTTAAAATATTTCAAAGTTAAAAACACACATGATGCCTCAAAACAAAATAGATTATCAATGTATCTACTAATGTATTATATATATATATTCAATAAATAAATAAATAATGTGCTATATTTTCCAGGAATTTCCTGGCTGAAAATTTATCTAAAAATGTTAACAGTGTATAAGGAATTCCCATTTTGAATATCAAAGAAGTACAAGTAACTCAGTGGATAAAAATGGGCATATAATTTAATAGTTATTTCTCCAAAAGACATTCAAAAGGCCAAATGAGTATGAAAGAGTGTTTAACATCATTGGTCATCAAGGAAAAGAAAGTTCAAAAGTCAATGGTACATTTTATAACCCATACATAGTTAGGAAGATAATGAGTTAAAAAAAAAAGGAGATGGGCTATAGAATTGGCTCAGCTAACAATACTCCTCACCACACAAGCCTGACTGCCTGAATTTAATCACTGGAGAGCAGATAAAGGTGAAAGGAGAGGACTGACTCCACAAATTTGTCCTCTGACCTACATAGTTGACATGCACACACAGGCACTATATTTGTTTTAAGGCACTTCATCCTTTGAAAACTTGAGGAGATGATACTGAAGAAAAAAAACATTCACATATTGTAGTGGTGTAGAATATCTTAACATCATAGAAAACAGTATCAAAAAGAGACTTTAAAAGCCCACAAAAATAATTAGGTTGGCATAATGTTTCATACCTCTTATTCTACGTAGGAAGCAAATAAGTGCTAGTGCTCAGGGATAAGCATTAGGAAAAGCATGCATGTTAAACACACTGGGTTGTCTCTTCAAAGAAAGAGATGGATAATGTGTTTTCCACGCAGAAGGCTGCGAGTGGATGTGATTAATAGCCTGGTGACCTCTGTGGTATCTGCATAGCCAGGTCACACTGGCTCCCCAAGACTTAATTTTATTGCAGTCAATCTATGCTGCTGTCCTCCCACAAACCTTTATTACCTACTTTGATTACCTTGAGTCTACTTTTCCAGTTAATCTATAGAGAACATCTTTATGGAAGCTGTTACTTATACTTTATAGGATTTTCAGTGTAGTTATCTCTTAAGCTTTGTTGTACACATACGATTGAGTCAATTGTCATCACTATTTTTTTTTAAATTGGGCTGTGTTTAAATATGCTTGAAATAAACTACTCAGTGTCAGATTCTTGAAGTTTGAACCAACACCAGCTACCGAGTCGTGTTGAATCAGACTTCACTCTTGTCTCTCCCGAATCAACACTGTTGGCTGTGGTGATCACAAAGACCACACAATCCTATCACTTATGCGGTGGGAAAAATCAGATTTCATGGTAATTCATGGATCTGGGCTACTGAGCTCTACATCAATAAACAAAACAACAGCAAAAAAAAAAATCAGTAATCTCCTTTCTGAGAGTTTAGTTGTATTGGTTTTCTATGGTCTATTAGGCTCACACTTCAGCATTGCTGTTCATGACTGATGGAAGTTAGGACAGGAACTCAAACAGGGCAAGATCCCAGAGGCAGGAGCTTATGCAGAGGCCATGGAGGAGTGCTTCTCACTGGTGTTCTTCCCATGACTTGTTCAAACTACATTCTTATAGAACCAAGGACCAGCAGCCCTGGGATGGCACCACTCACCATGAGCTGTACCCTCTCCCATTGATCACCAAGTGAGAAAATGCCTTAGAGCTCAATCTCAAGGAGGCATTTCCTCATTTGAGGCTTCTTCTTCTGATGACTCTAGCTTGTGTCAAGTTGACACACAAAACCACCCAGTACATTAGTTAAAATGAATTTTAATTAGTATATTAAAGTAATGCCTGGCCCCCTATAATCTCTGAAGAAATGTTCACAATTAAGATACAAAAATTACATTACCATCCATGAAAAGATGACTAGTTAATAAAAAATTGGTATAATAAAAACAATTGGGTGTTATTTTCTTCTAAAGGAGAAGAAATGCTCCATTCTGTGACAACTTGAATGAATCTGGAGAACATCTAGAGCTAAGTAAAAGAAGTCAGAAGAAATGATTAATAACTTCTGAAATCACTTAAATATAGACACTCAACATAGTCAAATCCATAGGAAAAAAATCAGATAATGAAGTGCGAATGTCAATAAACTACAGAATTTAGTAGAGGTAAATGAGTAGATGATGGTCAATATATGATTATTCAAGATACTTCTTAATATTCTAATGTGCAAGATCAGCTTAAGTCCAACAATTTTGTTTCATAATTTTAAAATTTGCTAGAAACATAGTGTTAATATAAACATTAATTTTGATAATGAGAATGATGATGATGATGAAGATAGTATGACGTAATTCATATTTGTGTGTCCTTGATGGTAAAGATTGTTTCCTAGGTCTATGATTACTCAGAAACTCACCAAATATATTAAATACAAATAGTTCTTTGTATGTCAGATATCTGTGAAGCTGCTAATTAACTAGTATTCTACATTATGTATTTGAATTATTTGTTTGAACACTGTTGGGAAATAATTGCCTTTAACCTGCTGTAGTCATATCTTGACGATTCAGTGCTGTCTCATAATTCAAAGGCCCATAAATTTGCTATCCTTTAGCAAGGTGGGTAGTAGTTTGTACTCTAGCTCAACCACCCTAAGTTTAGGATTTATGTAGATCAAACTAGATTAGTCTCCTAAACTCTAGTCCTACATAATTTATGTCTTGTTGTTGAATCCTATTGGCTTCCTCAGGGGAGGGGGTGAGAAGCGTCAATGGTACAGATATTGAGGGTCAACTGAAGGCAAATAACGAACTCCTTTATTTTATAACAGGGAAGGCCTTATATACCCTCCTCCCAGCACCCAGTCTGCATGGTCATACCTCATTGGCTGGACATGATCAGGAACTCTGACAGCAACTATGAACTCTGACAGTGCCTGTTGCTAGGCCCTTAGGCAGACTCCACATGATCAGGACTTCTGGCAGTGACCAGGAACTCTGACAGCACCTGTTGACAGGCCTTCAAGCAGACTCTAGGTTGGCTCATAAGAAAGTACATTATGTGCATGCCTTGGCAACTGGTCTGAGCCAATTTCCATGACCCTATGTGCCTGTCCTACTACTATGTCTGATTGCCTCACACTGCGGTCAAGAGTGCATGTGTTGGGTTAACACAGAAAGCATTGAGTAAGCTCAGACTCTCCTAGGCTTGCTGGCCATACTATACACCTGAAACATTCTGGGTTAAGGTCAGAATATGCTTACCACCTGATGTAATCCTTTCTGTCTTGCTTGTTATGCTATCAGAATAAATGTTTACATAAGAAATATTTATCTGATTTACTTTCTTTTCATCAAGCTAAAATTATCCTTTATATTTATGACTATATTTTGAAGGTATATTACAGAATACCACACTACTATATTTCTAATGGCTTCAGATCCTTAATCCATTCTAAGTCTGTTTGGCTACAATTTTTCCTCCAAACTTTATCAACTTGGGTGTAGACTAGCCTCACAAATTCAAGCAGAAATGCATGCTGGAACTTGCTGCATCTCTCATCAGCCAGTTGTCAGTGCAAGTATGTCTAAGAGAGATGGGTCATCCTGAAATGCAAGTCTCAGAAGAAGAATACATCCTTCCATTTATTTTTCACTCCATTGTCAGGGTGGATTGAATATCAGGTCAGGTTTCTTTATTTGATTTTAGCTGAGTCTGACCTTGAACTTGTGATCCTCCTGCCTCCACCTCCTTCAGCAAACCCTACCAGCATGTGCCACCATAACCGGCTCTTTATCTGATTTTAAAAAGTCATCAGCTTTGGGATTTTGAGGACATTGAGGACTACTAAGTTTCCACCTTTTAAGTGTTTTGTCGTCTATGTATTCTTTCATAGTTTATCCAATGCTTCCCCCAAAGCTATTACCATAATCTAAAGGCCATTGTGAATTTCTCAGATCCCTAAGAAAGGAACAGGCAGGTGATGTGAGCCTCAGACTTCTGCCAGCTGCATCACAGCAGCTGCAAGTTCATGTGACTGATGTGGAGACAATTCTCAGCACTAATGGCTGTGTGGGAGGTGGGACTTCCCAGATGATAGATGCTTTGATAATGGCAGGCTTGGCATGATGGTGGCACATGATTACTGTTCTTACCGGGGTTTCCTGTCCAGAACCAGAGACAAGGTACGTCTTGAAGGTAGAAGCTTGTGCACGGAACCCACTTTTCTCCACTGACAAAGGTTGACAAGTTTGCAGTCCCCAGCAGAGATGAGCACCTGACAACACCAGATGCTTTGGGTGCCTTTTTATGCTCCTGCTGAAGTGGAAGTCTAGAATTCCACTGCTGACAGGAGGAAGACAGGGCTATGATTTTCTTTGGTGTTTGGCTGTTAAATATTTATTGTCTAAAATTTTATATTTTATGGGATTGCTCTTTACTAGTCCTTTGGCTGGAGTGAGCAGGCCTTTCCTATGAGTTTCTAAACACCATTAGCATCCAGGTAACTAGCTTTCTCCAGCAAACAGTTAAGTAGTAATAAATAATAATAATATTATTAATAATAATAATGATAATAAACAATATGGTTTAGATAACTCATTGGTTTACTTTTCATAAATCTTGAGGTACTAATCATCTGCCTTCTTTAATCCATTGTGTCAGTTTTATTACATATTGATGTGTTTTATTTACTTAATGGAAAACAGAGGACAACATGAATTCCTCAGTTTTCCAGTCATAGAATTTTGTATTTCTTCCTGATTTGTCTTCAAAATCCCAATAATCATGCCACCAATGATCATTCAGAGTATCAACATTCTTCCTAAACAAATCACAATAAATTAAATTACAGTAAATTTGACCGCTTATCTGCTAGTTTTGCCTATAAGTCTCTGATCTGTTTTTGCATACAGACATAAAATGACCCTCATATGTTTGAAACATAATTCATGGGCTTAATGGAGGAAATGAGTCTCTGGGAGTGGGTCTCGAAGGCTGATTCTAGTTCCCTCTCCTAGTCCTCTTTCTGCTTCCTGACTGAGTGTGTGAAGGAATCACCTTCTTCACGCTGCAGTAGATTGCATCCCTTCCTTAATGGAAGTAAATGATGTCATGCAAGTAAAGTAAGTGATGTGAATACACCTTCAATCTCTAATTTACTTTTGTCAAGCATTTGGTAGTAGAAAAAAGAAAGGAGGTAAGCAGGATGATCAACAACAGGAGTTACTACTTCAATTTCCCTCTAGCCCCTCCTTGCTACCCTTTCTTGAACCGCACCCCTGTACCTCTCCACATACTGTCAAGTTGTTCGTCACTTTCCTCTTGATTGTATGTATGTGTTTGTATGTGCATAAATGTAAATACAACCTGCTGAGTCCGTTTTTGTGCATGCTTGATTTCAGAGCTGACTATTTTGCACGGGACAGCCAATAAGAAGTGTTTATTGTGCCTATTTTTTCTTCTTCAGCTTTCTATAAGGCTTTGTCTAGGGGAGGGATCCTGTGAAATTTTTCCCCTTCCACTTTAGCAGGCCCATGAATATTGCCATCATTCTGCTCTTGTTTACCCAGTCATTGCTAGGAAAGACTGTTTCACAGCCGATTTCCTAGCATTCTGGCTCTTAAAATCCTTCCATCCTCTTGTCCATCATGCTCCCTGAGTCACAGAAGCAAAATCTGGGGGGCAGGTTCTCTCCTGTTTCTACCAGAATAAGCACACTTTAGCCTTTCCTCTTGCCTCTGCCTCCCATCTCACTCTAGGAATGCTGACACTGAAGATGGGAACCATCACTTCCAGCATTTTTGTAACTTTTGGAGATTGAATTCATATTGGCAGACTTGAAGGGTAAGGATTTTACCAGCTGAGACATCTCTCTAGCCCCCATCTGATTTTTAATTAACTATAAAATATGCAAATACATGAAGTACTTTGCAGAACTGATGTAAACCGTCCAGCAGACTCGAAACACTAACAAACGTACAATTGTTTGCACCTATGCTTCTGCTCTTTGTGTTAGTGAGGACATTACTCTGTACACGAGTTCCTTTGACATGCCAGACTTGAACTGTGATATCCTCTAGATTTACATACAAGACAGATTGATGAAATTGCTCAGTACACTGTGTCACTTTGAAGTGACTACCTTTTAGAAAGGCCAATTATTTATGTGTGTGTATTTAGAGATTAAAATATGTTAGCTCAACACGAAAATAAATTATCAGACTTCATTTCTCATCAAAAATTTTCTTCACTATTGCATGATAAAATATAATTTTAGATTAAAATCAGGCAATCATGTTCTCATTGTTTTTAGTTGTCTACATTTATGTCAAAGGACTGAAAAATTTTTGAAACTCTTCATAGACACTGAAACCAACTTTTCTTGCTAAAAATGATTCTGAAATGGGGATCGACCTACTTCATTAAAAATTCTCCACATCCCAGTTTCCAGGGAAAGGCAAACTATCATTTAAGCAATTTTCTATTAAGCAGTAGAGGCTTTAGTGTCTAACACATTTGACTGCTTTGAGGATGTGTATGACAGAATTAAAGAATAGTTTACTAAAATAGCATATTCAAAAGGACTGATGTGATTTTAAAATGAGCTTAGATTTCTCACTCAGTAAAATATCTTAAGCCACTTAGATGAGCGTTGCTGGTCAGAAGCAGGAAAATATCATCTATATTTAAAATACTAGGGACAAATTGCATTAAAACTGGCTACTAATGAGGAATTGCTGATGAGTTCAATTGTTAGAAGTGACCCCCATGCTTCAGTACTGCGAATTAGCTCCAAGCTAGTAACAGAGAAGCAAAATTAATAATGAGTCTACCCTTGATGGGACTTGCAGTTCAATACTCCTTGAAACTGCCAAACCTACAAAAATTAAATAGCAATTGAGATCTATTTTGGGATTCTAACACATATATCTCACTGAAATCTTTTGGATATATTTCTGAACTGTTTTAGCTGCTAACTTATTAACATTCCTGTGCAGGAAAAAGCAACTCAATTATTTATAAAATAAATGTGGCTTTTTCTCATACTTCAAATCTAAAGTAAAATATTCATCCTCTAGGAATTTTCCCCTGAAATTGTTAATGTAGATGCAATTTATATTTTAAAAATTCTTTCTCATGGCTTTATTGCTCTTTTTGCAGCACCTGACATCATTAAGAACTTTTTCTCTTTTCTTTTGGTATTCATCATTTTATTATTATCCGTCTTCCTAGTTCACGAGACCATTGAGTGAAGATACCGTATTTAGTTTTTCACAGTTGTACCTCCAAAGTCCAGAAGATTGCATTTACATTTAGAAAGGGGAGCATGGACGATGACTCATAATGTATCTCAGCTCTTGAAAGACTGAAATAGGAGGTTGCCCATGAGTTCAGCCAGCCTGGGTACAGAGTGAGTAAAAAGGCTGGGCTACAGAGAAAGAATTTCTCTTAAAAACTCAAACAAAACAAAAAAACCAACCGTCCCCCCAAAATAACTAAAAAATAAAAAATATATATTAATTTAATTTCATGTGTATTGTTCTTATGGCTTTTTCAAATTTACCTATGGATAAGACTCTCATACATTGGTGGCTAGCCCCACTGTCATCAGAGAGGTTTCACCCAGCAAGTGATGGAAAAAATGTAGAGACCCACAGCCAAACATTAGGTGGAACTCAAAAAATCATGGGAAGGATTATGGGAGACAGAGGGACCAAGGGCACCATGGGAAAACACACAGGATCTACTGACACAGTCTCCTGGGGTCTCATGAAGACTGAAATCCCAACCAGATAAAATGCATGAGACTGACCTGGGCCTTCTACACATGTGTTGCAGTTGTTTGGTGCTGTGGGGTAATGCTGTTGTACACTGGTTTAATAAAACACTGATTGGCCACTAGCCAGGCAGGAAGTAAAGGATGGGCGAGCAGACTAAAGGAATGCTGGGAAGAGGAAGAGCAGAGTCAGGAGTTGCCAGCCAGACAGAGAGGAAGCAAGATGTGAAGGCAGAACTGAAAAAAAGTACCAAGCCACATGGCTAAACATGGATAAGAATTATGAGTTAATTTAAGTGTAAGAGCTAGTCAATAGTTAGCCTGAGCTGCCGGGCGGTGGTGGCGCACGCCTTTAATCCCAGCACTCGGGAGGCAGAGCCAGGCGGATCTCTGTGAGTTCGAGGCCAGCCTGGGCTACCAAGTGAGTCCCAGGAAAGGCGCAAAGCTACACAGAGAAACCCTGTCTCGAAAAACCAAAAAAAAAAAAAAAAAAAAAATAGTTAGCCTGAGCTAATGGTCAAGCAGTTATAATTAATACTGAGCCTCTGTGTGATTTTTTTTTAATAAAAGGCTGCTGGACTGTTGGTGAGAGATTTGTACTGACCTCAAGCCAGGTGGGACACCGAAAAAATTCTGACTACAGTTTGGCTTGGTCTTCTTGTGGGATTTCTTGCAGAAGGAGCAGGGGCTGTCTCTGACTATGTTGCCTGCTTTTGGGACCCTTTCCTCCTGCTGGGTTGCCTTGTCCAGCCTTACAAGGAGAGGATTTATCTAGTCTTGCTGTAACTTGATATCCCATGGCTGACTGATATACATGGAAAGTGTGAACTTTTCTGAAGGGAAGAGAAAGGGAATGGATAAAGGGGAGGTTATAAGTGAAAGACATGAAGGAGAGGAGGGAGGGAGGGGAACTGTGATAGGATTGAGAAAATTAATTAATTGATTAATTATTAAATAAAATATTGGGCCCATCTTGCCCAGGACTTCCCTTCTGAAGCACAGGTGAGTGCCCTAGCTTGCCCCCGACCCCATCCCTGGGCACCAGCCACTCCGGGGAAGACCTGCCCAACTTGGGCCCAGGTTCTGGACCCCGGGCAGGTGCCCTTCTACCCCAACCGGGAAGGATCCCCTTCTCCAAGACCCCTGGCAGACCCTGCAGTCTCCACGCCCTGCCCCCACGCCCATCTGCCTGAGCCCCAAGCCTCTTCCTGAGACTTAGAGGCCGGCCCCCAGCTCCCATCTTGCCCAGGACTTCCCTTCTGAAGCACAGGTGAGTGCCCTAGCTTGCCCCCGACCCCATCCCTGGGCACCAGCCACTCCGGGGAAGACCTGCCCAACTTGGGCCCAGGTTCTGGACCCCGGGCAGGTGCCCTTCTACCCCAACCGGGAAGGATCCCCTTCTCCAAGACCCCTGGCAGACCCTGCAGTCTCCACGCCCTGCCCCCACGCCCATCTGCCTGAGCCCCAAGCCTCTTCCTGAGACTTAGAGGCCAGCCCCCAGCTCCCATCTTCCCCCGGACTTCCCTTCTGAAGCACAGGTGAGTGCCCTAGCTTGCCCCCGACCCCATCCCTGGGCACCAGCCACTCCGGGGAAGACCTGCCCAACTTGGGCCCAGGTTCTGGACCCCGGGCAGGTGCCCTTCTACCCCAACCGGGAAGGATCCCCTTCTCCAAGACCCCTGGCAGACCCTGCAGTCTCCACGCCCTGCCCCCACGCCCATCTGCCTGAGCCCCAAGCCTCTTCCTGAGACTTAGAGGCCGGCCCCCAGCTCCCATCTTGCCCAGGACTTCCCTTCTGAAGCACAGGTGAGTGCCCTAGCTTGCCCCCGACCCCATCCCTGGGCACCAGCCACTCCGGGGAAGACCTGCCCAACTTGGGCCCAGGTTCTGGACCCCGGGCAGGTGCCCTTCTACCCCAACCGGGAAGGATCCCCTTCTCCAAGACCCCTGGCAGACCCTGCAGTCTCCACGCCCTGCCCCCACGCCCATCTGCCTGAGCCCCAAGCCTCTTCCTGAGACTTAGAGGCCAGCCCCCAGCTCCCATCTTCCCCCGGACTTCCCTTCTGAAGCACAGGTGAGTGCCCTAGCTTGCCCCCGACCCCATCCCTGGGCACCAGCCACTCCGGGGAAGACCTGCCCAACTTGGGCCCAGGTTCTGCTCCCCGGGCAGGTGCCCTTCTAGCCCCACTGGGAAGGATCCCCCTCTCCAAGACCCCTGGCAGACCCTGCAGTCTCCACGCCCTGCCCCCACGCCCATCCGCCTGAGCCCCAAGCCTCTGCCTGAGACTTAGAGGCCAGGCCCCCCAGCTCCCATCTTGGCCAGGACTTCCCTTCTGAAGCACAGGTGAGTGCCCTAGCTTGCCCCCGACCCCATCCCTGGGCACCAGCCACTCCGGGGAAGACCTGCCCAACTTGGGCCCAGGTTCTGGACCCCGGGCAGGTGCCCTTCTACCCCAACCGGGAAGGATCCCCTTCTCCAAGACCCCTGGCAGACCCTGCAGTCTCCACGCCCTGCCCCCACGCCCATCTGCCTGAGCCCCAAGCCTCTTCCTGAGACTTAGAGGCCAGCCCCCAGCTCCCATCTTCCCCCGGACTTCCCTTCTGAAGCACAGGTGAGTGCCCTAGCTTGCCCCCGACCCCATCCCTGGACACCAGCCACTCCGGGGAAGACCTGCCCAACTTGGGCCCAGGTTCTGCTCCCCGGGCAGGTGCCCTTCTAGCCCCACTGGGAAGGATCCCCCTCTCCAAGACCCCTGGCAGACCCTGCAGTCTCCACGCCCTGCCCCCACGCCCATCCGCCTGAGCCCCAAGCCTCTGCCTGAGACTTAGAGGCCAGGCCCCCCAGCTCCCATCTTGCCCAGGACTTCCCTTCTGAAGCACAGGTGAGTGCCCTAGCTTGCCCCCGACCCCATCCCTGGGCACCAGCCACTCCGGGGAAGACCTGCCCAACTTGGGCCCAGGTTCTGGACCCCGGGCAGGTGCCCTTCTACCCCAACCGGGAAGGATCCCCTTCTCCAAGACCCCTGGCAGACCCTGCAGTCTCCACGCCCTGCCCCCACGCCCATCTGCCTGAGCCCCAAGCCTCTTCCTGAGACTTAGAGGCCGGCCCCCAGCTCCCATCTTGCCCAGGACTTCCCTTCTGAAGCACAGGTGAGTGCCCTAGCTTGCCCCCGACCCCATCCCTGGGCACCAGCCACTCCGGGGAAGACCTGCCCAACTTGGGCCCAGGTTCTGGACCCCGGGCAGGTGCCCTTCTACCCCAACCGGGAAGGATCCCCTTCTCCAAGACCCCTGGCAGACCCTGCAGTCTCCACGCCCTGCCCCCACGCCCATCTGCCTGAGCCCCAAGCCTCTTCCTGAGACTTAGAGGCCAGCCCCCAGCTCCCATCTTCCCCCGGACTTCCCTTCTGAAGCACAGGTGAGTGCCCTAGCTTGCCCCCGACCCCATCCCTGGGCACCAGCCACTCCGGGGAAGACCTGCCCAACTTGGGCCCAGGTTCTGCTCCCCGGGCAGGTGCCCTTCTAGCCCCACTGGGAAGGATCCCCCTCTCCAAGACCCCTGGCAGACCCTGCAGTCTCCACGCCCTGCCCCCACGCCCATCCGCCTGAGCCCCAAGCCTCTGCCTGAGACTTAGAGGCCAGGCCCCCCAGCTCCCATCTTGGCCAGGACTTCCCTTCTGAAGCACAGGTGAGTGCCCTAGCTTGCCCCCGACCCCATCCCTGGGCACCAGCCACTCCGGGGAAGACCTGCCCAACTTGGGCCCAGGTTCTGGACCCCGGGCAGGTGCCCTTCTACCCCAACCGGGAAGGATCCCCTTCTCCAAGACCCCTGGCAGACCCTGCAGTCTCCACGCCCTGCCCCCACGCCCATCTGCCTGAGCCCCAAGCCTCTTCCTGAGACTTAGAGGCCAGCCCCCAGCTCCCATCTTCCCCCGGACTTCCCTTCTGAAGCACAGGTGAGTGCCCTAGCTTGCCCCCGACCCCATCCCTGGGCACCAGCCACTCCGGGGAAGACCTGCCCAACTTGGGCCCAGGTTCTGCTCCCCGGGCAGGTGCCCTTCTAGCCCCACTGGGAAGGATCCCCCTCTCCAAGACCCCTGGCAGACCCTGCAGTCTCCACGCCCTGCCCCCACGCCCATCCGCCTGAGCCCCAAGCCTCTGCCTGAGACTTAGAGGCCAGGCCCCCCAGCTCCCATCTTGCCCAGGACTTCCCTTCTGAAGCACAGGTGAGTGCCCTAGCTTGCCCCCGACCCCATCCCTGGGCACTAGCCACTCCGGGGAAGACCTGCCCAACTTGGGCCCAGGTTCTGGACCCCAGGCAGGTGCCCTTCTACCCCAACCGGGAAGGATCCCCTTCTCCAAGACCCCTGGCAGACCCTGCAGTCTCCACGCCCTGCCCCCACGCCCATCTGCCTGAGCCCCAAGCCTCTTCCTGAGACTTAGAGGCCAGCCCCCAGCTCCCATCTTGCCCAGGACTTCCCTTCTGAAGCACAGGTGAGTGCCCTAGCTTGCCCCCGACCCCATCCCTGGGCACCAGCCACTCCGGGGAAGACCTGCCCAACTTGGGCCCAGGTTCTGGACCCCGGGCAGGTGCCCTTCTACCCCAACCGGGAAGGATCCCCTTCTCCAAGACCCCTGGCAGACCCTGCAGTCTCCACGCCCTGCCCCCACGCCCATCTGCCTGAGCCCCAAGCCTCTTCCTGAGACTTAGAGGCCGGCCCCCAGCTCCCATCTTGCCGTGGATTTCCCATCTGGAGGAGAGAGAGAGAGAGAGAGAGAGAGAGAGAGAGAGAGAGAGAGAGAGGAGAGCACCCATCCTCCCCCGGACTTCCCTTCTGAACAAGAGCTTCCATCCTGCCCCGGACTTCCAATTTGGACAAGAGAGCTCCCATCTGGACAAGAGAGAGAGACTTCCTGAATCTGTCAGCTCTGAACCAAGTGTGCGGATAAGGCCAGGAACGAACCACAAGGAGATGGGCAGACGTCAAGGCAGAAACACATACAACAAAATGAATAGTAATACACCATCACCAGGCCCTAGCCCTCCTCCAACACCTAGACCTGAACATCAGAAATTGGAAGAAGCAGAAGAAAATAGCCTTATGAATGTCATCATGAAGAAGCTAGAGGCTCGTGTAGAGGAAAAGACAAAAAAATGTGAAGAACGCTGTAAACAACTAGAGGAAAGGGCAAACAAATTAGAAGAAATCAATAAAGTCCTGGAAGAGAACAATAAAATACTGAAAGAAAATCAAGAAAAATCAATGAAACAAATGAAGGAAACAGTCCAAGACCTGAAAAAGGAAATAGAAAAAATGAAGAAGACACAAACAGAGGGAATGCTGGAAATAGAAAATCTGAGAAAACGATTGGGAACTTCAGATGCAAGTATAATCAACAGAATGCAAGAGATGGAAGAGAGGATCTCTAGCGTTGAAGATACAATAGAAGAAATAGATTCATCAGTCAAAGAAAACACTAAAGTCAACAAAGTCATGAACCAAAATGTCCAAGAAATTTGGGACACCATGAAAAGACCAAACCTACGAATAATAGGGGTAGAAGAAGGAGAAGAATACCAACTCAAGGGCACAGAAAATATATTCAACAAGATCATAGAAGAAAACTTTCCCAACTTAAAGAAGGAAATGCCTATGAAGATACAGGAAGCCTATAGAACACCAAACAGACTAGACCCCCAGAAAAAGTCCCCTCGCCACATAATAATTAAACAATTAAACGTACAGAATAAAGAAAGAATATTAAGAGCAGCAAAGGAAAAAGGCCAAGTGACATATAAAGGCAAACCTATCAGAATAACACCCGATTTCTCAATGGAGACTTTGAAAGCCAGAAGGTCCTGGACAGATGTAATGCAGACATTAAGAGACCATGGATGTCAGCCTAGACTAATATACCCAGCAAAACTTTCAATCGTCATAGATGGAGTGAACAAGACATTCCATGACAAAGCCAGATTTAAACAATATTTATCCACAAACCCAGCCCTACAGAAAGCACTAGAAGGAAAATTCCAACCTAAGGAAGTCAGATACAACCTCGAAAACACAGGCAATAGATAAAGCCACAGCAGTAGACCCCAACGAAGAAAAGTACACACACATCACCACCAAAAAATAACAGGAATGAACAATCACTGGACATTAATATCCCTCAATATCAATGGACTTAATTCACCTATAAAAAGACATAGGCTTACAGAATGGATACGAAAGCAGGACCCATCTTTCTGCTGCATACAAGAAACACATCTCAAATTCAAAGATAGACACTACCTAAAAATAAAAGGCTGGGAAAAGACTTTCCAATCAAACGGTCTTAAGAAACAAGCGGGTGTAGCCATCCTGATATCCAGCAAAATAGACTTCAAACTAAAATCAATCAAAAGAGATCAAGAAGGGCATTACATACTCATCACAGGAAAGATCCACCAAGATGAAGTCTCAATTCTGAACATTTATGCCCCAAACACAAGGGCACCCACATATGTAAAAGAAACATTATTAAAGCTTAAATCACATATAAAACCCCACACATTAATAGTGGGAGACCTCAACACCCCACTTTCACCACTGGACAGATCCCCCAAATCGAAACTTAACAGAGAAATAAAGGACTTAATTGATGTCATGACTCAAATGGACTTAATCGACATCTACAGAACATTCCATCCTAACAAAAAAGAATATACCTTCTTCTCAGCACCCCATGGAACCTTCTCTAAAATTGACCACATACTTGGTCACAAAGCAAATCTAAACAGATACAAAACAATTAGAATAACCTCCTGTGTTCTATCAGACCACCATGGTCTAAAGTTGGATTTCAACAACAACAAAAACTACAGAAAACCTACAATCTCATGGAAACTGAACAATACCCACCTGAATCACCAATGGGTTAAGGAAGAAATAAAGAAAGAAATTAAAGACTTCCTAGAGATCAACGAAAATGAAGACACCACATATCCAAACCTATGGGACACTATGAAAGCAGTACTAAGAGGGAAATTCATAGCACTAAACGCCCACATAAATAAGCTGGAGAAATCTCACACTAGTGACTTAACAGCACACCTGAAAGTTCTAGAACAGGAAGAAGCAAAGTCTCCCAGGAAAAATAGATGCCAGGAAATTATCAAAGTGAGAGCTGAAATCAATAAAATAGAAACAAAGAGAACAATACAAAAAATTAATGAAACAAAGAGTTGGTTCTTTGAGAAAATCAACAAGATAGACAAGCCCTTATCCAAACTAACCAAAAGACAGAGAGAGAGCATCCAAATCAACAAAATCAGAAATGAAAAGGGGGACATAACAACAGACATTGAGGAAATCCAGAGAATCATCAGGTCATACTTCAAAAACCTCTATTCCACAAAACTGGAAAACCTAAAAGAAATGGATAATTTTCTGGATAGGTACCACATACCTAAATTAAATCAAGACCAGATAAACTATTTAAATAGTCCAATAACCCCTAACGAAATAGAAACAGTCATTAAAAGTCTCCCAACCAAAAAAAGCCCAGGACCAGATGGTTTCAGTGCAGAATTCTACCAGATCTTCAAAGAAGAGTTAATACCAATACTCTCTAAATTGTTCCATACAATAGAAACAGAAGGAACATTACCAAACTCCTTCTATGAGGCTACAATTACCCTGATTCCCAAACCAAACAAGGATACAACAAAGAAAGAGAACTACAGACCGATCTCCCTCATGAACATTGATGCAAAAATACTCAATAAAATACTGGCAAACAGACTCCAAGACCACATCAAAACAATTATCCACCATGATCAAGTAGGATTCATTCCAGGGATGCAAGGATGGTTCAACATACGAAAGTCTGTCAATGTGATACACCATATAAACAAACTCAAAGAAAAAAACCACATGATCATCTCACTAGATGCTGAAAAGGCATTTGACAAAATCCAACACCCCTTCATGATAAAGGTCTTGGAGCGATCAGGAATACAGGGAACATACCTAAACATAATAAAGGCAATTTACAGCAAGCCAACAGCCAACATCAAATTAAATGGAGAGAAACTCAAAGCAATTCCACTAAAATCAGGAACGAGGCAAGGCTGTCCGCTCTCCCCATACTTATTCAATATAGTACTTGAAGTTCTAGCCAGAGCAATAAGACAACATAAGGAGATTAAGGGTATACAAATTGGAAAGGAAGAAGTCAAGCTTTCCCTATTTGCAGATGACATGATAGTATACTTGAGCAACCCCAAAGATTCCACCAAGGAACTGATACAGCTTATAAACACCTTCAGCAACATAGCAGGATACAAGATCAACTCCAAAAAATCAGTAGCCCTCCTATATACAATGGACAAAAAAGCGGAGAAGGAAATCAGAGATACATCACCCTTTACTATAGCCACAAATGACATAAAATACCTTGGGGTAATACTAACCAAGCAAGTGAAGGACCTATATGACAAGAACTTTAAGTCCCTGAAAAAAGAAATTGAAGAAGATGTCAGAAAATGGAAAGATCTCCCATGCTCATGGATAGGCAGAACTAATATAGTAAAAATGGCAATCTTACCAAAAGCAATCTACAGATTCAATGCAATCCCCATCAAAATACCAACACAATTCTTCACAGACCTGGAAAGAATAATACTCAACTTCATATGGAAAAACAAAAAACCCAGGATAGCCAAAAGAATCCTGTACAATAAAACAACCTCTGGAGGCATCACGATCCCTGACTTCAAGCTGTACTATAGAGCTACAGTAATAAAAACAGCTTGGTACTGGCATAAAAACCGACATGTGGACCAATGGAATCGAATTGAAGACCCTGATATTAATCCGCACACCTATGAACAAATAATTTTTGACAAAGAAGCCAAAAGTGCACAATGGAAAAAAGAAAGCATCTTCAACAAATGGTGCTGGCAAAACTGGATATCAACATGTAGAAGGCTGCAAATAGATCCATATCTATCACCGTGCACAAAACTTAAGTCCAAGTGGATCAAGGACCTCAACATAAATCCAGCTACTCTGAACCTGCTAGAAGAGAAAGTAGGAAGTAGTCTTGAACACATTGGCATAGGAGACCACTTTCTAAATAGAACACCAGTAGCACAGACACTGAGAGAAACAATCAATCAGTGGGACCTCTTGAAACTGAGAAGCTTTTGTAGGGCAAAGGAAACGGTCAACAAAGCAAAGCGACAGCCTACAGAATGGGAAAAGATCTTCACCAATCCCACATCTGACAGAGGACTGATATCCAGAATATATAAGGAACTCAAGAAATTAGACATCAAAATGCCCAACAGTCCAATTAAGAAATGGGCTATAGAACTAAACAGAGAATTCTCAACAGAGGAAACTCAAATGGCTGAAAGACATTTAAGGAATTGCTCAACATCCCTAATCATCAGGGAAATGCAAATCAAAACAACTCTGAGATACCACCTTACGCCTGTCAGAATGGCTAAGATCAAAACACTGAAGACACCTTATGCTGGAGAGGATGTGGAGCTAGGGGAACTCTCCTCCACTGCTGGTGGGAATGCAAGCTTGTACAACCACTTTGGAAATCAATATGGCGATTTCTTAGAAAATTGGGAATCCATCTCCCCCAAGATCCAGCTATACCACTCTTGGGCATATACCCAAGGAATGCTCAACCACACCACAAGAGCACTTGTTCAGCTATGTTCATATCAGCGTTGTTTGTAATAGCCAGAACATGGAAACAACCTAGATGCCCTTCAACTGAAGAATGGATAAACAAAATGTGGTACATATACACAATGGAATACTACTCAGCAGAGAAAAACAATGACATCATGAGGTTTGCAGACAAATGGATGGATCTAGAAAAAATCATCCTGAGTGAGGTATCCCAGACTCAGAAAGACAAACATGGTATGTATTCACTCATAGGAGGACACTAGATGTGGAACAAGGATGACCGGACTGCTACTCACATCACCAGGGAGGCTACCTGGAAAACAGGACCCCAAGAAAGACACAGGGATCGCCCAACGACAGAGAAATGGAATGAGATCTACATGAACAGCCTGGACAGGAGTGGGGGTAGTGAAGGGCGAGGGTCGAGGGAAAGAGAGCTTGGGTGAGTGGGAGATCCCAGCTGGATCAAAAACAGAGAGGGAGAACAAGGAATAGGAGACCATGGTAAATGAAGACCACATGAGAATAGGAAGAAACAAAGTGCTAGAGAGGCCCACAGAAATCCACAAAGATACCCCCACAACAGACTGCTGGCAATGGTCGAGCGACAATCCGAACTGACCTACTCTGGTGATGGGATGGCCAAACACCCTAATTGTCGTGCTAGAAACCTCATCCAACTACTGATGGACCTGGAGGCAGAGATCCATGACTAGGCCCCAGGTGGATCTCTGGGAGTCCAATTAGCGAGAATGAGGAGGGTTTATATGAGAGAGAATTGTTGAGACCAAGGTCGGATAAAGCACAGAGACAAATAGCCAAACAAACGGAAACACATGAAATATGAACCAATGGCTGAGGGGTCACCAACTGGATCAGGCCCTCTGAGTGGGTGAGACAGTTGATTGGCCTGATCTGTTTGGGAGGCATCCAGGCAGTGGGACCGGGTCCTGTGCTCATTGCATGAGTTGGCTGTTTGAAACCTGGGGCCTATGCAGGGTCCCTTGGCTCAGCATGGGAGGAGGGGACTGGACCTACCTGGACTGAGTCCACCAGGTTGATCTCAGTCTGTGGGGAAGGCTTTGCCCTGGAGGAGATTGGAGTGGGGGGCGGGCTGGGGGGAAGGTGAGGGGGGCGGGAGGGGGGAGAACAGGGGAATCTGTGGCTGATATGTAGAACTGAATTGTATTGCAAAATAAAAATTAAAAAAAAAAAAAAAAAAGAAGCAGAAAAAAAAATAAAAATAAAAATAAAAAAAAATAAAATATTGGTTTTTAAAAATATTTTCTTATTTTTCTTCTTCTATCGCACAATATATCCCTACTTCTCCTCTCTCAGTCCTCTCTTTCACAGTTACTCTTTTACAGATCCACTGTTCTATTTCCCTTCAGAAAAGGGCAGTCCTCCCAGTGATATTATCTGAACAAGGCGGGAGAAGATATTATAAGACTAGGTACAAACCCTCATATCAAGGCTAGACAAGGCAACCCAGTAGAATGAAAATGGTCCCACCAATAGGCAAAAGAGTCAGAGACAACCCTACTCCCACTATTAGGAGTCAAACAAAAACCAAATCTAAATAATCACAGCATGTATGCAGACCCAATGTAGGCTTTGTGATTGCCATTTCAGTCTCTGTGAGACCCTAGGAGCCATGCTTAGTTGGAGTCAAACAAAAACCAAATCTAAATAATCACAGCATGTATGCAAACCAATGTAGGCTCTGTGATTGCCATTTCAGTCTCTGTGAGACCCTAGGAGCCATGCTTAGTTGATTTTGTGGTATATGTTCTTCTGGTGTCCTTGACCACTCAAGATCCTACAATCTTCCTCCTCTCTTCTGTGGAATTCCCCAAACATCTCCTAATGTTTGGGTGTGGGTATTGGCATCCATTTTCACCAGCTTCTGGTGGAAGCCTCTCAGAGGAAGATTGGGTTAGGCACAGATCTCTGAGAATAACAGACTATTATTAGGAATAATTTCATTGACTTTTCTTTTTGTCAATTGTGTTTGGTTCTATCCTTGGTCTCTGAGTCATCCATAAAATTCTATGTAAAAACTTATACTTTCTTTTCGTTTTTGATACAGTCTCTCTATAGAACTTACCTTGACTCATTCTATAGCTTAAGCTAGCCTTATATGAAATTCTCCTGCCTCTACTCCCAAACACTGGGATTATGGGCATGTGTTCTACTACACTGCTTTAAAATGGCTTCTTTTAGACTATAATTAAGGTTTTTCAGAAAGCAACTAAGTATCACAAGATGATGACAAAAAAAATTAAATAAAATCTTAGTTGAGTTACTTCGTTTAAAAATTATCTCAAATCAAGTTAATATTATAAATGAAAACATCAACAATTATTTTTAAGAATTTTAGAAATAGAGGACATATCTCTCATTCTGGAGTCTGGGTGCACAATTTGTTTTCTTAGCATGCCTGCAGTGGCATTTGCTAACAATTCTTAAGAAAATTGGCATGTTGTATAATAGAGAAAGCTTAGGTTACAAGGCAGTGTGCTGGGTAGATTTTTAACTAGGCTAGTGACTATTACTCATAGGATATTGGCTAACCACTTATTTCTTAATCAGAATCAGGAGAATCATGGATTTTAATCAGTTCTAAGTTTACAGTGATTTAATACATGTAAATGATCCTTGGGTCCAGAAATACATCATCTACACAACTTTGAGGGTCACTACCAAAGTTCTCAGGAATGCTCTATCCCTCCCACATCACACGTATCTTGGGGTTGGAACTTAGAGGTTTCCTTCTCTATGAGAAATTATCTGAGGTATTGCTAGCTGGACAGAGCAATTACATTGTGGATAGTTCTATTACAGAACCGGATATTGATACAGACTCCCTTAAGTGGCCTCCATTATCCTGCCAGCCTTGCCTCATAAACTTATAAAGACCATGTTTCGTTTACAAAAAAAACCCACATTATCCAGTCATATCTAGTATTACCTGTTAAAAGCATTTTATAGATAGAATTACTGAAATACACCCACTTCTCCACTAATAAAGTTAACTCAGGATCTGATGGTGAAAATCACAGAGGAAAATGTTTATTAGTATAAATAGACTTACTCAAATTCTTTCACTTGTTTTGGTCCTTCAGTAAAAAAAAATAAAGAAAAGAAAATGTGTAAGTTTTTTTTATTACTGCAGTTAATTCT
This sequence comes from Peromyscus eremicus, assembly GCF_949786415.1. Lineage (NCBI taxonomy): Eukaryota > Metazoa > Chordata > Mammalia > Rodentia > Cricetidae > Peromyscus > Peromyscus eremicus. Next base: position 9,217,682 of record NC_081435.1, read on the forward strand.
TTCTTTTATAACAGAAAAAAAGTCCTTATCAATGCTGAACAGTTCAGAGGTAAACACCCTAAGTTCTTAAAACAACTGAATTATAATGTGTGGCTTGAATTGCCTCGTTTTTCTTGTATACTTCATTAAGCTCTTTTAGAAACAGTATCTTTCTGTCTATCCTTGGCTGGTCTGGAACTCACTATGTAGAGCAGTCTAGTCATGAACTTGTGGCAGTGTTTCAGCCTCTGTCTCTTCAGTGCTAGTGTTATATGTGTGAACCACCATACTTGGCCTGATTTTTCTACTCTCAAAAACATATAATCCACATTAAAATTCATCATCTCTCAAACAGAAGGTTAAGATTTCACACATAATAAATATGTATATTGAATATTTTTTCTCTTGTACACAAAATTATTTATCTGCATAATGCAAATAGTAAATTGTTTTGATTTAATTGACACAATAGGTATTTAATTGTGTATAATTTCATGTGTGTGGATGTATGTATACATGACTTAAAAACTTTGGTTTCTGTAGTGTGTACAGATGTTCCTCTTATGAAATATATAAATAACGAGCATTTTATACAGTGTCAAACTGTTGAAACAATGAATTTCTTCATAGTACTTCACATGGGCAAATATTTGCTTACATTTTCCCTCTATTAAAACTAACCAAGAGGGATATAAGTATTGAAGTAGTCACCAGCTCTCACAGCAGAGCTCTGAGGAGTCTGGGAGACACATAGAGGATCATAAGGCTGATGTAGTGCCCGAAAAAGAGTCTACAGAGCCTACAGCAGCTACAGAAAAAACCTTAAAAACGAAAACAAAATAAAAGGCAAGTCTTAAGAGAAGATGTATTTAAAAAGCAGACTGACAAAATTGGAAAGAAAGATAGAGGAACAGAACTGTCTGCTGTGGAGAATGACATCTGAACGCTTTGCTGCTGCCCCACAGCCAGCAGGCTGCAAGTACAGGTGGTGACTAATGAGCCATGGGTCTCTTGCCACAAAAGACAGGGAGATGTGCTAAAGCTGGAGGCCAGGACTTGTGTAGTGTTTCCCACTGCAGGAGACCATATCAGTATCTGTGCTCTGGGTTGCCTGACACAGGAGGCCATGTTGATATGAGTGGCCTGATCTGCTGCTGATGGTCATGTTGCGGTAGGTAGTCCTGCTGCAGCCTGGGCCATGTTGGTGTCAGTGGCACATGTTACCAGTTGAGGCCATGAGCATGTCTTTGCTCTAATCTGCCGTCTGAGGCCATGTTGATATTCTTGGGCCTTGCTGCCACCTGAGGCCTTATTGATGTTCATTGACCAGGATGCCACCAGGGGTCATAACGATGTCCACAGTCTGTGCTGTGGTAGAGAGTCCTGTTGATATACTGTCACCAGAGACCATGCTGAGGTCCAGGGCACATGCTGAAGACTATGTAGATATTCATGATATGTGCTGTTGAAAGAAACGATGTAGAAGTCCATGATCCATGCTCCCACTTACTGTAAAGGGCAAGGAAGCTACTTTTGCGGTGATATCCATGACTACAGACTCACAGTTGAGAAAGAGGGACATAGAAAGCTTTTGTGACAATTCCTAACCCACCCACCCACCCACCCCCAAAAAAGTAAGAGCCTATTCAGGAAATAATCAATGAGAACACCTAAAAATCGCTGAAGTGTAGCTCTTAACAATTCAGTGCTTCTGGCAGGGTTGAATTGTGGGTGGGGAAGGATTCAGTTTTCTATAAGGGCCTGGCTATTGGGAGTTTGGTCATGTTCCAATGACTATATGGACAACACAAACTGGACTTGTGGGTGTTTTTCTTCTTTTATTGTGGGAGGGGTCACAAGGGCAGGGCACAAGGACCTGGGTGGATTGACAAGTGAATGTGATTTGGGTGTATAATGTGAAATTCTCAAATAATTAATAAAATATTATGTTGGGAAAAATTTAAGCAAAAGTCTTACTTATGAAAATAAGCTCAAGATTCCAATTATACCATGTCTACATGGTAACATTTTTATGAATAGAGAGTGATGTTTCACGGAGAACCTCTGTTGCTTCTTCCTTTAGCTTGGAGGAGTTTCCTTCATGCAATCTCTTCCTTCATTGTGCATATACAGGTTCAACCTTAGCAGTTAATACAATATTGTCACCTTGATTTAATATAAAATTACGTTTGTGCCATTTGGTTATTTATTTCTTTTTTAAAAGAAAATTTCATCCCTTCCACATTTAAATGTGTTATTTTTAGTGTACCAGTAAGTCCAATAATTCATTTTAAAAAGTCCCTGAGGCTTCAGACATCAAATATAATTATTTCTTTCCTGACACGGCATCTATGTTATAATGTGTTAATCTAAGCAGCATGCATCTTTTTGGTGTGTGATTCCTAGGTTGTCCTTGAAGGAAGCATATATATGCATGTGTGTGTATCACTGCATGATTACTAGGAAGGGATTTAAAAACTAGTTATTATAAGAACTTAGTTTGACCAGAAATTTTCTACACATTAATTTTATTCATTTTATACATATTATTCAAATGAAAAATGAAATTTAGTCTCTTCGACACAGGATATTACATGATAATTTTAGTAGGCACTAAGACATTATTTTAAATTCAGCATTAATTTTATATTCATAATGGATTTATTATAATCAAGAATTGATAAAATGTTCAGTTGTGCAGAATGATATAATAATGATTTCTGGTGTATATACACTCATAATTATTGATTCACCTAAAGTATATAGTCAAGACATGAAAACTAAATGTAACATGAGAACAAAGTTAAGGCCATTGTAACATATAACAATAGCTTGGTACTTTTATCTTTTGTTTTCAGTTGCCATTTGATTCTTATGATATTTACAGTTTTTATATTTTAAATTTCTGCTCAATACTGAACTGGAATATAAAAGTATTTCATTGCATATTTAAGTTTATAACTACAAATAGTTACAGTGTTTATTGTGTATTAAGCATTTCATGGGTTTTATACATTCTGTTTATAACAGACAGTGTTTTTCTTATTTTCACCATACATTTATAAATGCTCACAAAGTTTTATGAGTTACACAGCATTAACCTGGTACCTTCTTGTTTTTCTGTTCATTACCCAACCATGGCATTGGGGTAGGTCCATTCTTCTCCATATTTATCCAAGTTCATAATGCTTTGCTCTAGTTCATTGGCACAAACAACCATGGAAAGCATCCTTCTGAAATCATGCTGAAAAAAAACTATCATCCATTACATTATTTCTCTCAAGTGTTTGCTCAGGGCATAGAAGTCTGTATAATTGGCTACTAGGTTCCAGCACATCCAGAAGAAGTGATTATTAAATATATAAGAGGTGGCCACCATTCAAATGTAACAATGGCAGGACTCTTAGGATAAATGCTGCCCTGCATGTGTCTATCCAGAAAACATCATGTACTTTTCTTGGTTTTAAATTTAAAAAAGCACATTCAATCAATTCTGAAGAAAATAATCACATGTACAATATTACAAGCACAATGCTTGAGTCTTAGAATATTCCTCCTCTCATTCAGGAAATTTACCACTTGCCACTTTTTTTTTTTTTACATCTCTCTCTCTTTCTCTCCAACTCATTAAACTTTCTGAACAGTAAATGACAGTTAGAATAGGTCTGAGTGCATTAGCTTCAATTTCAGTAGATTAGATGCTTAAGATCAGAAAGAGGAATGCTCTAAGTGAGCAGACACACTTACCAAGATCTTTCAGAAAATGGAGCATAAAACTTTAAAACTGAAGACTAAAATGTGTGTTTATTTTTATATCAGGTAGTGTCAAGAAGAGGATCATGATTTGAAAGTTAAGTTGGCTATATTATGCCCTAAGTGGAAGAAATAAACTTTTTTGTTACTTCTACTTCCACGTATAACTTGAGTAATTCAATGATGTTTACTAGAGTTCAACTGAGCAGGTTTTGCCTTTTAGACCTTAGCCTGGGGGAAGATATACTTACAATGCCTACACTGGAATGATTCCAACAACTAAGAACAACTAGCAAGTCCAGAGAAATGACTCATAAAGCAGGGCAAACATATATGCACACACTGACAAGCTCTCCATGCTTTACATTGTACTGTAATCACAGACTAATCCTTTTAGAAAATGGGATTAAACAATCTCAGATATAGGAATGATTTTCTGTTCTATGGCTTAATCTCTTTTATATCTTTGAGAAATGGCTACCAGATTTTCAACACTTGCCCTACATATGTTCAATAGGCTTCATGATTTCCTGATTATGGTCTCATATTGTCATGCTGACCCCAGGTTAAAGTTCCTTATCAAAAATCAATTTTTGAGCTGGGCAGTGGTGGTGCAAGCCTTTAATCCCAGCACTCGGGAGGCAGAAGCAGGAGGATCTCTGTGAGTTCGAGGCTGGCCGAGGCTACAGAGTGAGTTCTAGGAAAGGCACAAAGCTACACAGAGAAACCCTGTCTCAAAAAAACAAAAAAAAATCATTTTTCCAGCCTAGCTGGACTATGTGACCATATGCTTTGGTGCTCATGGGACTTTGTCCTCTTGTGTGTTTTAGAGAAAGAACCTGGTGGAAAAAAATAATAAAATCAACCCAGTCATTTCTTACTTTTCTGATGATGCACCCTGAAGGAACATGCAGAATTCAAATAGTGCCCAAATGAATGCTGAGATCTTCCTAATCAATAGAAGAGCACTATTGAGTAAATAAGCAGAAATGTGGTGCTCTACCAATGAGCAATTACCCCACAGTTCCTTATTAACATCCTGGACTACCTGAGATCTTTTTGATAGGATCTTGGTAAGCATCCACCATCCAACCCTCATTGATACTAAAATAATGAATTTTGCCTTATACAGCCTTTCCAAATCAGTCTCGGCTCAAAGTCCTTTTCTCAGAATTGACACTTTCCTTACTCTTGCCTGCCTGCCTACTTCCCTCTTCCCTTTCCCTTGCATGCCTTCTGTAGATATCGCTCTGTATAAATAAAACACTGATTGGCCAGTAGCCAGACAGGAAGTATAGGTGGGACTAACAGAGAGGAGAATTGAGGGAACAGGAAGGCAGGGAGGGAGACGCTGCCTGCAGCCACTGCCAGGACAAGGAAGATGCCATGAGCCATGTGGCAAAGTATAGATTAATAGAAATGGGTTGAATATAAGAGTAAGAGCTAGACAATGATAGGCCTGAGCTAATGGCCAAGCAGTTTAAATAATATAAGTGTCTATATGTTTATTTTATAAGTGGGCTAAGGAACTGCGGGGACTTGGCGGGACTGGGAGAGAAAACTCTCCAACTACACATGCCCTTTAATGTGTTTGCATGGCCTCATGTGTCCAACACTGATCAAATACTACATAGAGATGGACTCAAACTCAGAACCAGACAGTGGCCTTAGAATCCTGAACCTTTGGCCTTCATCTCCCTTGTAGGTACTGGGATTTCAGGTATGTGCTACTATGGTAGACTTGCAGAGGTATTTTCTCCCATAACTGTCATGTGTGATTATATCATTTGTGTGTGTGTTATGTGTTTATGTGTGTATTATATGTATATGTGTTATGTGTGTTGTGTGTGTGATATATGTGTTGTGTGTGTTATGTGTGTGTTATATGTGTGTGTGTTATGTGTGTGTTATATGCGTATGTGTGTGTGTGTTATATGTGTATGTGTGTGTTATATGTGTATGTGTATATGTGTGTGTGTTAAATGTGTATGTGTGTGTATGTGTGATGTGTGTGGTATACATCTATGTGTGAAGCCAGTGGAATTTGTCTTGTATTCCACTTCTCGCTCTTTCATTTCCCTTGAAATAGGTCCCATCATTGCACATGGCACTCATTTGTATTTCCTTCTTCCTTTAAATAGTGCCCTGCAAATTCCTACAATTCTCTTGCACATCCTCTCCCCAGAGTCTGTAAAGGGAACATGCGTGGCTTCTAGAGGAGCTAGAGTCCATTCTCAGATCCTCATGCATGTTCTCAGAGTTTCAAAAACAGATATTTCACATTTTAGCATGCTGGCTAAACTGACAAATGTGTGACAACTCACTCTGGTTTTGTTGAGAAATCAAAAAATAATGTGACAGGGACAGGCAGAGAGGTGACTTAGAGCATAAGGGAAATACACCCCTCTTGAAGAGGACCCATGTCAAACAACATACAGCCATACATAATTCCAGCCTCAGTAGGCCTGGCACTTCTGGCTGTCTCATACCTGCATCCACTTGCACACACACACACACACACACACACACACACACACACGAAAATAAAACAATTCATGTAAACAAACAGATAAATAAGTTGAGAGCCCCATGTTTGTACACACATTCATAGCCACCTACTCATAAAAGTGGGCCATGCATATGCAAGCATTTCTACATATACTCACACAGTACACATGTAAGTGTAGCTAGAGTTTTCCTGCCTGGCCCACAGTCAAGACAAATCTCTGTCACCCACCAGTCCCACAGCCACTCAGACCCAACCAAGTAAACACAGAGACTTACATTGCTTACAAACTGTATGGCTGTACCAGGCTTCTTGCTAACTGTTCTTATATCTTAAATTAACCCATTTCTATTAATCTATATCTTGCCACGTGGCTCATGGCTTACCGGCATCTTTACATGTTGCTTGTCGTGGTGGCAGCTGGCAGTGTCTCTGACTCAGCCTTCCACTTCCCAGAATTCTTCTCCTCCTTGCCCCATCTATACTTCCTCCTGCCTGACTACTGGCCAATCAGTGTTTTATTTATTAACCAATCAGAGCAACACATTTGCCATACAGAACATCCCACAGCGCATAAGTGTTTTGAAAGAATCACCAAAAACTAAAAATGGATGTTTGGGTTGTAGTTCTGGGGAATACAGGTAATAAATATCTTGATGTTTACAAAGTACCATGAAAATATATAGTAATATCTTAAATGATAATTTGTTGACAGCAATAAATGCACATGCAAAAAAACTATAATTCCCCTAATGAAACGGAGTTAAAGACAACACCAGTTTATAAGATACAGAAATGTTGCAGGTTAATTTAAAAAGTAAAGAGTTGTTACAAGGTCATCCTGAGATGCTTTTATATTCTCTTAATCCCAGAAATGAACAGGCCTTAAAGAAATAATTCATAATTGTAAATTCTACAATATTCCAGGGGCATAAGACTGAATTTGCATACATCAATTCAAATAGGTAGATGAAGCTAAGTCAAAGGTAGATTTAAATACAAAAAGAAATTGGTAATCCATAAGTAATTCTGAAAAGTTTAAAATTTATATTTTGGTAATTAATAGATAAGCAAAACAAATTGTTTAGTACTCAAAAATATTAGTATAATTAACCTAAAGTAATAAGAAACACCACACCATCATATATATATATATATATATATATATATATATATATATATATGTTCATTTATATATTTAAGCCCTAATTTATTTGACAGAGGCATATCCTTTGAAGGCCCACAAGCAAAATGGAAATGGATAATATATTAAGTTTCAAGCACATTATAACAGATTTAAAACTATTAGCATTATATAGCCCCCTTTTCTGTTTCCAGTGAGATTAAATTCAAGTAATAAAAAAAAATTAATAAATTCACTCTTTAATAACTGAGAAGTAAAGGAAAATATATGCAAGTGAATCACATTAGCAATATCACTATTTTTATTGAAAACAGATTATTTTCTCATACAATATATCCTGATTATAGTTTCTACTCACTCTATTCCAGCCAGTTCCTCTCTACTTTGCCTGGCCTCTGGATCCACCCCCTTTCTGTCACTAGAAAATAACAGGCTTCTAAGAGACAACAAATCATGACAAAATAAAATATAATAAGATAAATCAAAAACTATCATATTGAAGCTGGACATTGAAACCCAACCGAAAGAGATACAAGAGCAGACACAAGAGTCAGAGATCCATTCATTTGCACAGTCAAGAGTACCATAAAAATACTAATAGCTATAATATATATGCAGAGGAACTGGTGTAGACCCATCTAGGCACTGCCTCCTCTTCAGTCTCTGAGCTCATATGTGCCTTGCTTACAATATTCAGAGGGCTTTGCTTTCTTAGTGTCCTCTATACTTCTGGCTTTTGCAATCTTTCTGTCTCCTCTTCCTCAGGATTCTTGAGCTCTGAGGGCAGGGCTTTGATGGAGACCTACAATAGACTCATTTTCTTCGTAATGCCTGGCTGTGGGTCTCTTCATCTATTCTCATCAGCTGCCAGAGGAAGTCTCTCTAATGATAAATGGATAAGGCACTGAAACATGAGTAGCCAGAATATCACTGGGTTCATTTTATTCATACATTTTTTAGATCAGTAATGTTTGGTTTTACCCTGTCTCTGGGATATCTAGTCTCTCATTCTTGGTTACCCTAGCAGTGTGGAATATGGGTTGCTCCTCATGCAGTGGGCCTTAAGTCAAATCAGACACTCGTTGGCTACTCCCACCAATTCTGCACCACCACTGCCCTAGTACATTTTGTAGGCAGAACATATTACATGTCTATGGTTTTGTGGCTGTGTTGGAACTCATGGTTCTCTTTCAGTAGCCTACAGAGTATTTTACTGCACCAAAATGACTAGCATATAGGGGTGAGGGCCTATGTGAGGCATTAGCTCAACTTCTCCATGTTCAAAGTTGTGTGGGCATTATCCTCAGCAATGTAGCCTCTCTGTCAGTTTGCAGAGAACAACCCTTTGTCTTGTGGATAGTTTATGTTATTTGAAGATTTCTATGGTACCAGTCTGGCAAATAACTCAATTGCATGCAACCAAGTCCTGATAGTGGAGCCTTGCCTGGCTACAAGAAATGGCCACTTGAATTTCTTTGCTTCTCATCAGTAGGGGTCCTCACAAGGATCACCTTCACATATTACTGGTAGTTTCCACTGTACTAGTTTTCAATACCAACCTTCAAATCCCCACCAATTCCAGTCGTCTCTCCCTACAGTCTCTCCCTCCACTCCATTCTTCCCCAATCCCTACTCCCATTGTCACCTGCACCCCCGTCCACCTGTAAAATCTGTTCAATTTCTCCCTTTTAGAGAGATTCATACTTCCTCACTAATCCTCCCTCTCTTTTACCTAACTTCTATGGGTACATGGACTATAGCTTGGTTATCATTTACTTAACAGCTAATATCCATTTGTGAATGAATACATAAAATATTTGTCTTCTGGATCTGGGTTACCTCACTCAGGATGATTTTTTTCTAGTTGCCTGCAAATTCCATAATGTTATTTTTTAACAAAATAGATTTTGTTAAAATATACCACATTAAATTTCTTCATTCTTCTCTTGAGGGACCTCTAGGTTGTTTCTAGTCACTGGCTATTATGAATAAAGCCTCAGTAAATATGATTAGCAAGTTTCCTTTTAGTAAGCTAGAATGTCCTTTGAGTATGTGCCCAAGAATGGTTTATCTGGGTCTTGAGATAGATCAATTCCCAAATTCTTGAGGAACAGCCATATTGATTTCCATAATGGTTGCACAAGTTTACACTCTGACCAGGAATTCAGGAGTGTTCCCCTTGCTCCTCATACTCGCCAGTGTTGTGGGATGTCTTTCTGTATGCTATGAAGGTGTTGCTCTGATTGACTGATAAATAAAATGCAGATTGGCCAGTAGCCAGGCAAGACATATAGTGTAGGTGGTATAAGGAGAGAGGAGAATTCTGGGAAGTGAAAGGCTGAGTCAAGAGACACAGCCAGCCACTGCTGCTATGAGAAGATGTAAAGTACTGGTAAGCCACAACCCACGTGACAACTTATAGATTAATAGAAATGGGTTAATTTCAGATGTAAAATCTAGATAGCAAGAAGCCTGAACCATTAGGTCAAACAGTTTAAATAATATAATAAATATACATTGGTTTAACTCTGCTGCCTTTACAATGAAATATCTCTCTTAAGTTAAAAATCCCAAAGACAACACAATCCAGATTTTTTTTTGTAATATCCATCTTTACGTAGCTTGCATCCTTCTCCCGTTTCTCAGGTAGTATTATATCTTTCTGAGGTCTTTGATGTAGTTGAAACTAGATAGTTACAATTTTCCTTAGTTATGATAAAATATAAGTTAGATATAAAACCTTAGACTCACAAATATAAGATAGATAGGATATCTTCTTTAATTTTGCCAAATAAACAAGTTATTATAAATAGACTAGATATTATAACTGTAATTCTTGCTTGATAATTGTTTTGTTATCTGTAATTTTACTATGTAAAACATATTAAGTATTAGACTCAGGTTCTTTAGGATATGATACCTTTTGGAATGATCTTTGTAACATACCATTTACCCATGCTCTAGACTTCTATGGATTTTAGTATGTGTTATTTGCTTGATTGTTCGCATTAATTGAAGTTCCATTTTATCTAGGTCATTATCCCTCATTACTCCTGGACAATATTTGATAATCATTCCTTTCTATATAGTCTTGTATTAAGTTAGAACCTTCTTATTTAGACAAAACGGGGGATATGTAGTGGGTAGCCATTCCAACTTTGGTCTGGAATTTCCAACCCCCTTTGAGGCTTCGGCAACTATCACGCCTACAAGGCGGGGCCAAGAGAGGGCCCTCTCTTGTTTCCAGGACCCAAGACACTAGAGATAGACCGAGGAGAGTTCTCCAGAGAACACCACCGGACTGCGCTGCATCTTTCCTAGAACCCGCAACCTACCTATCCTTTCATTTGTAAGTTACGCCACTAAATCAATCTCCCCTTTAACTACGTGGAATGGCCTTAATAATTTCACCAATAAAGCATTTTTTTTTTTTAGTAGAAAACCAGAATAAAGGGCTGGAGAGATAATTCAGTGTGTAAGACAATAGATGAGCTTGAGTAAGAATGTGAATTGAAATCCTAAGCACCAATGTAGAATGTGGTGGTATTTTACTTGTACTGAAATGTGATTTTAATTGTATGTTAATAAATAAAGTTGCCTGGGGGTCAGAGCTATTAGAGCCATAGCAAGTGCATGGCGGCTGTGGCACACGCCTTTAAGGACCTGGAGGGTGGTACATACAGGCAGTGATGAGGCAGTCACGTGTTTGGGTTTACAACCAATGAGAAGGCAGAACAGCTAGACTATATAAAGACATACATACAAGAAGTAGGTCCTTTTTTGGGAGAGCTCTCTTGGCTGAAGCAGGATCGCTGAAGCAGGAAGGGTAAGGCTCTTAGTTCTGACCTCTTGGCTTTTTTCTCTGAATCGGCTCTGTGTTTCTTATTTAATAAGACGGTTGGTTACATCTACAGTAGAAAGCCTGTGTTGTTGTTCACACTGTAACCTAAAACTGTGGAGACAGAGACAAGAAGATCTCAAGGCCTTTCAAGCTACATAATTAGCTTTAATGAGAAATGTTTTAAAAAATAGAGTACTTAATGATAGAGCAGTACATTGAAAAATCTTCCTTTGATCTCCATGAACTTGTGCACACAGGTGTCATCACAAGCACAAAGACATGTACAAAAATCACACACACACACAAAAGCATTAATACACACAAACATACACAAACTCACACACAAAGACACCATGTGAAATTTTCCAGCTACCATGCCAGTCCTAACTATGAGGAAATTTATTAAGTTGTATACACCTTACATCTGGTAATTTTGCTGTGTGATGTTTTCATTAATTTGCAGTTTCTTTTATAATAAAGCTATAAAGTTTAGAAAAAAGGGAATTATATACATATATATGTATATGATATATATTTATGTGTGTATATTAAATTGAAATCCATTGTAGCACAATTAACAAGCAGATATAGAAAGGAAGAAGGAAGAATTTTAAAATTTAAATAGTGTATTTCATTTGTTTCTATATAAAAGTTATCTAGGCTAAGAATGAAGAAAATGATATGTATTGCCTTATTATGTTTTTTGAGTACTATAGAGTACTTAAAAATGTGGTAATGTATTTATTCCAAAAAAATGAAACTATTTTTGGACCGTATCAAAAATACATCTTCTCAAGGTGTTTCAATTTTAGTTGCAACAAAATAAAAATTTAAACAAATGAATCTACACAATGGCAAGTAAAGGGTATTTGTGCTTCTTAAACACTTTGCAAGACAGAAGTCTCCACGACTGCCTGTAGAACAGTATGTCATGCATTAAATGAACTTCCTCAGCTATGTTTTACCAATCACTTTTATTTCCAGTCAGGAAAAAAGAAACTCTAACTGTGAATATGCCTTTTTAATTTGGTCTGACTGCCAATTTCATGAAAATCAGTTATTGTGAACAAGCCATTCTCTAATATTTTACTACATGTAAATGAAATTCTTCAAGTATATATAGATATAGATATATAGATATAGATATAGACCCATACATATATACATATTCATATCATTTAGTTCTGGTTCTATAACATCAAAATAAATCCTGCAGCAAAGGATCTGACATTTTATTAGACATATTTTTAAACTTTTCTTAATTTTTTTCTTGAACTTGCATGTATGGATTATAACACATCAAAAGTTAAGGAGTTTTGGTCAATTCGTGAGGGAAAAGTAGCAATTCTGACTTGAAGTTAGATCAGTCATCAGATGGGGGGGGGTCTTAAGTTGCTTAGAACTGACTAAACTGTATAGACAGTAGCTGTGTGAGGTAGTATTTTACATGTTTAAAGTTGTTATGTAAGAAATGCATTTAATCCACTTTTATAACAGACATAGGATGAAAGATATTTACATAACAAATATCAACTGATCTCAGAAACCTTATGATAAACATAATAAGCACATGAAAAAAGTAGTAACAACAATGGAGAGAATATTAAAACAAAATACAAGATTCCTTGATAAGATCACACCTAAATAAATGATTAATTTATGACATAAATCACATTTTTGGTTCAAAGAGTTCATTGTCCAATTGATGTTTTCTATATTTACAAAGAAGAGAAAAATTAATTTAACCTTTGAAAACATCATACTTTTATCAATTAGTGTAATAATAATAAAACAAAATGTACACATGGCCGTATGGGTAAAGGTAGGATATTCATTGCTTTTAAGAGAAACAACAGGCAATGGTGAAGTCCTTTGTACTCAAAGGAGTAGAATTATAACCATGAGAAACTGTTCTCTGGGGTGAAGGGGCAGTGAGAAAACCCATCAGTTTGCAGGGAACTAAAGCCACAGGACATTTTGCCAATGGCAGTTGTTTAATAGGGGATGAAAGAGAGAAACTACCAAACCAGAAGGTCAGAGGAAAGGAAGCAAAGTCCTCAGTCTCCACTCTTCACTCTACTCACTGCATCTGAATCTCCCGAAGACCCTCCCCTTGAACAGCTCACCTGGATTGCAGAGGGAGAAGAAAATCATCCAGAATTATAATAAAAAAGAAATGGGTAACAAAGGATGAAAGCAAGTAAACAGCTTTTTGTTGACGGTCTGACAACTCTAAGAAGCGATCCTCAGTGTAGCAATGAGACTGTGATATGCAGACCAGGAAAGGAGTGGAAAATGGGTGAGTCATGCAGCCAGTGACAATGGTTCATAAAGAGTACATGTACACTACTTACCATGAGTCACAGAAAATATAAACTGTAAGGAAGATATTAGCTTAAAACACTAAACACACTCCATCACTGTGAACTGGAAATCAGATCATCTCTGCTCCAGTCCCATCCTTTTGCTGTTATTGTTGAGACCAGATGTAACTACATTTCCAGCAGGCATCCATCTCCCAATCTCCCCACCAAAGCTTTACAAACACAAACAAGAGCCACAGTGTTTGCCTCAGCTTTTTTTCACTCTTCAGCTTATGCTGTCCAAGACTTTTGACTCCCTGTCCAGCTTTTCAAATTCTCTTTCCGTTTCTTTAAGCCTACTTTAAATAGTGCATTTAGGCAAAAATCTTTTCTAAGACACGTTTAGGTCTCTGGCCCATGGAGATTATTCTGCAATTCAATTGCACTTATAGTAAGAACTGCACAATGTAGTACTGATTGATTTCTTAATGTGCATAAGTGTTCATCTTGCTTCACTTCCTGATGCAAAATAGAGACATAATTTCCCTCTTATCTTTTTATGTGCCCTTTAATACACAGCATAAATCAAAATTCAAGCAGCATGGCACAGTTAAATATATATTCTCACCAAATTATATATATTTAAATTAATTTTGTTCTTAATTTCATTTAACTAAGTTATAACCTCATGCCAAACTAGATTTTGGAGTTGTAGCAATTGAACTTCAGACAGGGAACACAATTCAACTCAACTGAAAAGGGTGGTTAGTTGAGCTGAGACTACAGACTTACAAAGCTCATTTCTTCTGCTATGTATAAAGCCACAGGGGGAGTAGCCATGCTCCTTAAGGTTGCTGGGGGCCAGAGGCTGAAGGTTGCAGCTCTTAATGTGTATTATATTGTTAACCTGTTAGATGCTCATTAAGCTCAATGGGAAACTGACTCTGGAACTGGGTTGCCCCATTCTACTTCAGACCTTTAAGCCAAACATCTTCCAGAAGCACTGGTCCTGAGTCAGGCTGGCCTCTGGTTCTGTAAGTGGTGGAGGCAGCAATGAGCTATAGTTACTATAAAAAAAAAAAAAAAAAAAAACTTTGTAACAAGAAGTTGGGAAGGAGACAGTTTTGTGGTTTGTGGATTCTGGAAGAGTCGGAGGAAGATAATAGGCATGGATAGGATAAAAATACATTGTGTATGTATATAAAATTTTCAAAGAGTACATTTTAAAGTATTATTATGATATAAAACATTTTGTCCTTGAGAAATATTAAAATATAAACTATACCCAGCCAAGGTTACTGTTGTTTATCCCATTATATAGACATTCCTATAGTGGAAAAGGGAAGCCAGAAATTCATCAGTAGGAAATCATCCATGGAAAGGCAGATAGGAGCCCACTTTTGCAGACTTTCTGAATCAGAAATTCTACTTGCCTGCCCCAACAAAGAGTATATTTCTATTGCATATTTGTAATCCCCAAACTTGATGAGGTTCCTTGTTGCTTCTTCTTGCACTGGGGCTACTTGATGAGGATACCTGTTGCTTCTTCTTTCACTGGGACTGCTGTAATGTTGGCTGTTGTGAGCATTAGATAAGAGGTTTGCTATCTACCTGCTGACTCTATCTTTTACTTGCTATTTGTCCCTTTACTTTCATTTGCATTAGACTTAATACATTCACTCATTCAAAATCAAAAGCACAGAACAGATACATGCCTAGGTGGGGTACTGGGTGGAGAATACTCTAAGAAACTAAAGTGTCTAAGGAGAAAGAAATAGCCTGGTCTTTCTTGTTTTCATGTTTTCTGCAATGATTGTGTTTTATTAGCTTTTTATAACATTAAAGGGAATGTCACACACACACACACACACACACACACACACACACACACACATATATATATATATATATATATATATATATTAGGAATTTTATGTGTGGAGCACAGAGCAGAGCAAAGAGCAAGGAGGTCCAGTGTAGCAAAAACAGTACAATGGAGATTGACAGCTAGTTTATTTCTTCTTTTAATTCTATCCTGAGATTAATTCAAATGAGCAAATTAAATGCAATTACTTTCTTTAGCTCATCCAAAGTCGAATCTGATTTTAGAGATTCTGTGTTTTTATTTTCACAGTAGCATGCCCATAGAGAAGTACTGTCATTTCAATGAATAGAATGTCTAAAGAAGTTATCTAAGGCTGAAAGTTCTTAGACAAGAATTAATGTTTAGTTTGTGATTTGGTCTTATTTGATGATATTATTCACCTGGGAAGATGACAAGCTACCTATCTTTTCCATAGACAAGGTATAGTTCACATCTGGCTAGGTCTATAATACTCTTTGTTGGCTAGTCTTATGTCAACTTGACATGAGGTAGAGTTATCTGAAAGGACGAACCCTTAATTGAAAAAATGCCTCCAAATGCTGTAAGGCATTTTGTTAGTTATTGATGGATGCTTCAATAGCAACCCACTATGGATGCTTCCGACCCTGGGCTGGTGGTCCTGAGTTCTATAAGAACTCAGGTTGAAATTTTTAGAACAGCATTTATATTTGTGACATTAACATAACCTGATAAAAAACTGGAGTGAGAAAAATAAAAAAGAGATAATGTACTTTATACATACATCTGTACCCCCATTCTTCAGAGCAATGATTAGGAAAGAATTATCAAAAAGAGCCTGCCAGATAACATAAGCTTCTGGAATATTTTCCAGGCCACTTCCTTCTTTAGAATATAATTATCACAGATATTATTTATAACTTCTATTATAAAAAAGAAAAAGAAATCAAGCTGAGCAAGCCATGAGAAGTAAGCCAGTAAACAGCACTCCTCCATGGCCTCTTCATCAACTCCTTCCTCCAGGATCCAATCTCCATTGAGTTTCTGTCCTGACTTCCCCCAATGATGGACTATAATCTCAAAGTGTAATCCAAATAAACCCTTTCATTCCCAGCTTGATTTTTTTGTCGTGATCTCTCATCAATAGAAACCCTAAGACCCAACCCTATGTGTTCCATTCAATATTAATATTTTTTTCTTCCATATTCTGGGTGGCTCTTTCTATGGACCACACAAATATGTGTTGTAATCATAAGCCATCAATTATGGGTCATAACAGAGAAGGTGGCTCTTGTAAACAAAATTGTCAAGTAAGTCAAATTCCTCATTGTACATAAAGCAGTGTGGTTGGCTGACTAGTGGAGGCACAGCCTGCCCTGAAACCATCTCAAGCTGCTTTGCCCAAAGCAAACACAACTACGAACAAAGCAATCCACACAGTAGATTGCCCTCATCTTATCTCATCTCTTCTAGAAAGTAATTTTTTCACATTTCTGTGCTGGACTGATACCACAAGAACCACACCCATCAGTCAGCATGGAGCCAGAGCACCAGGATCAGTCAGCAAGGCACAGGAAGAAACACAGGTGAAATCTGCAAAGCATGGGAGGAAACGGTCAAGTGAACATCAGTCTTTGTGTAGGATTCCTGACTATGAAACTTAGGAGAAGTGGAATCAAAGTTCGGTAAATTACAGCTTTATTTATGGTATTGTCTCTCTTTCTTCTTCATGATACACCGACTAAAATGACCATTTCAATCTCCACTTTTGATCAGTATTCCCCCAAGTGAATCTAGCAGAACTTACTTACCCCAGTGCAGATACTGCCAACTAAAATAAGTAGGCTTTCAGGAAACTGGAAATGCTGGGCCCTCAAAATTTCAGAAGTGGACTGTGCAGGCCCAAACAGGGCAAATTCCAACATAGTGTGGCCAAGAGAGTGTTTTTTCTCCTCTGTATTTTTTTTCTAAATTTTTATTATTATATTTGATAGAAATACAGGAAAATACAAATGAATAATATTATACAAAATGGGAAAATATAATCAACAAGGTTATTAAGTACAATACTATGTAGTTCTATAACTTTTTAATATCTAGTCTAAGAAGTAACGTGTTTCTGAAGTTGTTTTATTACCTGGGCATTTGAACTACTTCCCCTTCCCCAAATTGTTTCTGAATTTGATACCCACTATTCTCATATAGGCCTTATGGTCATGTAGATAGAACTCTATACAATATGGAAAATTTGTCTCTGTATTACTTTAACCTTTATAAAAGTGTCTCCTAGTTCATCTCCACTCTATTCATATATATGTTAGGTCTTTTGTCTATGACTCTAAAGAAAAGAATATAAAATGTCAAAAAACAAAAGAAAAGAAAAAAAGATAAATTCTTCATACACTCTCATTTGCCTTGTTATGTGTGTACATTTATGCCTGCCTGTAAAAAAAAATCAGGGTATATTGAAAGTGTTTGAGATATTTAAAAAAGACTGCTTAGATGGATTGATTTTGCCATGTTTAGTATTATTTCATAGTCCATGCTGTTTTACTTACTAAATTTTGGCCAATATAATATAAGATATTTGTTATGGAACTGTCTAGGGATGCCTTGTGTCACAGAGTGTGAACACACTTTGTTTTCTCCATTTACATTTTCATTATTGTATTCTACACTGTAAAAATGCCATCTTCTTGAATCATGATGATAAATCAGTGTTCTAGAGATATTCTTTTCTGAGTCATGAAGAAGTTACTGTGACAGTGCTGACACATATACCCTGACTGAAGAAATGGATTTCTATATTACTTGAGCCACTAAGATATTTGTTGAACATATGACTAATAAACAGCACACTGCCTGAAATCATAAACCCTGTAACTATAATTCTATAATTGTAGGGTTAGCAAATTTATTATAAAAACTTGTAGGAAATAAAACACTTCTGTTTAGGTCAAGTATGTCAGCCTGTAGAAATCTGTAACTTTGCATCTGGAAAGTTTGAAAGATCCAAATACATTTATATCAAAAATTGAGTCATAGAAAGGAGCTTGAAAGTTAGCAAAAGGGCAACTGATAACTTCCCCCTGAAACTGCAAGCTCACTGAAAAGAGTTAGTTAAAAGGTCCTGGCTTTTCCATGCCTTAGTCCATCTTGTGCCATTTAAATAAAATCTTGGAGAGTACTTGGTTTATAAAGAACAGAAGTAGATTTGGCCCATGGTTCTAGAAATTGATAGATTTGAAGGAAGGGCAATGGATTCTGGGAAGATGCTTTCTGCTTTGTCATCCTATGGCAGAAAAGCTCAACATCAGTATTTTGTGCAGAGATCAAAGCAGAGAGAGAACCACTTTCATAATGAATCTGCTCTTCCAATATCACCATAATCCACTTCATTAATCTGTTTATCAGAAAGAGCTCTCATGTCCTCATCACCTCATAAAAACTGTGCCTACCAATACTGTTACTATGACAATTAAATTTCAACACATGTCTTGGAGAGGCTATCCAAAGCTCAGCACTTACTGTCTTAAGAAGCTACTTGATATATTGTCAAGGTAACCAGTGTGGATTAGCAAAATTGGAATGGATAAAGTTTTTCACATAAAAGACCAGAACACTCATGCTTAAAATCTGGGTTTAAAGAGATTTTCTGCTAAGAGAATATAACTACAAAATTGACTAGGAAAAACAAATAATTTTATAGTGTTATTAAATATATCTTCTTGTTCCCAAAAAGATGAGATAGAATAGTCCACAAAAGACATAAATTATAACCCAAAGAAAGCTCAAGAATTCAAAAATACATATCCAACAGAACAAATAATAAACCATAAAGAATAATAAAATCCTATCCAAGTGTAGAGAATATACTGAGAACAGAGAAAACTGAACCTTCAAATGGGGTAAAATCAGGGTTCTGGTGGACAAAGGAACTTATCTATTGACCTGCGTCTAGAGTCTCCATCATCCTTGAGGAATGAAGTTTATTGGTACTATGACATAATCCATTGCCTCATGATTTTACTATGCATTCCATCTGTGTACTACCTGAGAAGATATTTAACCACATGGTGAGGGATACTGAACTTAAAGCTTATTCTGAAAGCTGGTGGACATTTTACCTCTTTCATGTGTCTTTTTAGTAATAACATCTACAGCAGAGTGAATTTCTCATTTTTCTCATAGTTTTAACTAAGTCATACAAGTTAGAGAGTACAAAGACAGTTTTCAGTATATTTATGAGTCAGTTTTGTTTTTAGAGCTTTATTGAATTATGTTGTGGACAATATTTTGACTTTTGATTTACTCGTGACACTGTGACTATATTTAAGGTAAGAGTCATTGGACATTTCCTAAAATGTTCTATGTCTTTATTGTTGCTTTGGGTATATGAATGTGTGTTCATGTATATATTAAGAAACTAACCATGATATTAGCACTCAGTGAGATTTGAGGACAACAATAATGAATTATCAACAATAGGTATTATGGACATGATGTTTTGCAATAGATCTTTATGGTTTGTTCACTTAACATGGCTAATATTTTATACCTCTTGAATAATATCTTTTATTCATCCTTGCCCCTTGGCAATCTCCATTGTTTTATGATTCCATGAGTCTGACTATCTAAGAAACACAATATAATGAGAACACACAATATAAGCCATTTTATCACTAGATTATTTTACTTAGCATACTGCCATCAAAGTTGAGCCATGCTGTCTCAAATGGCAGGGTTGTGTTCTCCACCCCTCCTCCTCATCCTTCCCCTCCTTGTAATTAAAGCTGAACTTGAGACATCTTTACTTTCTTGCTCATTGTAGCTTTGTTCAGAAGAGTCAAGATGCAAAATCAAACCTGTGTCCTTCACTAAATGAGTAAATAAAGTAAACATGATAAAAGCAAACAATGAAATAATATAACTAGCTTAATTTCTCACTCTCTTTTTCTACCTTTTGGTTGGTAGGCTGATATATACGGGGCCACAGCATAGCTCAAACTTAATTTTTTTAGGGCATACATCCCAAACTTGTCAATACAAAGTACATTGATGTGGTACACAACATCAATCATATTTTATATGAAGGGAAGTAAATTTTAACATTCTCAGTTGAATTGTATCTGGTGTTTCTTGTTGCTCACAGGATAAAGTAACTATATTTAACCACTCAGTTTCAACATTAAAATAAGTGAATTATGTCTTAGTTAGTGTCTTAGTTAGGGATTCTATTGCTGTGAGGAGATACCATAAGGACGGCAACTCTTATAAAGGAAAAGAATTAATTAGGTTGCCTACAGTTCAGAGGTTCAGTCCATTATTATCATTGTGGAAAATGGCAGCATGCAGGCAGACATGATGTTAGAGAAGGAGCTGAGAGTTTTACACCATGATATGCAGGCAAAAGGAAGTGGTCTGTCTAAATGGGCATGGTTTGAGCATTAGGAGACCTCAAAGCCTTCCTCTACAGTGACACCCTTAATCCAAAAAAGCCACACTTATTCCAACAAGGTTACACCACCTAATAGTGCCAATCCCTTTGGAGGTCATTTTTTTTCAAACAAACACAGATAGGTATAGTCATAATCTCACAATAATTTCAACTAATAGCACAATAATTATCAAAGAAAGTTTACACATGACAAAATGCAGTAAGAACTTATATTAAAGCTCTACAATGAGACACAGAGGCAATAAGGTATATATGTACATAACAGGGATTTATTAGGTTAACTTAAATATTCAAAGAGGAATTATAATCCTACCAGCCATACAGAGGATGGAGATCCAGGGAAGCTGATTTATCTTCATTCCAAGAAGTAGGATTTCTCATATTAATACAGAAACCAATGATGTATACTGACACATAGACTGATTCAGAAGCCCCAAACCTGAAAAATCCTGGGTAGCTGCTCCTACAATCTTACTCAAAAGCTGAAGAATTGAAATCTCATGTCCAGTTTCAGCTGCAGCAGAAACATCTACCAGCATGAGAAAGCTTTTTTCTTGTATGCATGATTATAGTAAGGGTGACTCAATTCTAAATATGAAAGTGTTTTGGAAGTAAAAGGTGGCTTAACATGCTAAATTGATCATGAAGTCAGCATCCAGAAAAAATGATGCATCCTTGTAAAGTGCTTTTCACAACAGCTCTAGAACACATGAAAGCTAAGAAAAGTCCAGGACTCTAGTTTCCACTGTAGGGAGTACTGAAAGAAAAGGGATTTATACATATGTACTTGCTCACAATGCCTTTTATTTCCAATACTATCATCCAGCTGAGAAAGAATTTAGATGCGTGTTCTATGGATTTTTCTCAGATATATTTATGAGGTATATTCATTTAGGTGATGGTTCAATATATTCAGAAAAATATCATATATATATATATATATATATATATATATATATATATTGAAGTTTTTGCCTTGCAAAGTCAAATGGACCCCTGTAGAGATATAACATCAATCCTATGGATGGGGAGAGGGATAAAAAATTTGTTGCTAGCAGTTCTACTATCATTAATACACACACACACACACACACACACACACACCTAGTTAATTGCACAAAAGTAAAATATTAAAAACATGGAAATACCTAGTTTTATTATTTAAAAATAAATTATGATAGACTATATTAAAGAACTCAGAAGCAAAGTGATAGTTACTTGAATTTCCAGCAAGTGGGTGGGGTTAAGGTAGAGACAAAAGGATTACAAGTTGAAGATCATGTTAAACTAAATAGCAATTTTAAGGTTAAAATAGTCTACAATGAGTCCCCCTCCTAAAAATAAAAATAAAATAATATTAATAATAAATAATAAACTTAAAATTAGGTGACCTCATAACAATAAGCAAAAAATAGGAATTATATAGAAACACAGAACAGGCACATGAATTATAGAAAAATGTATCAATATTTCTGGATGAGTTGGAGTTGCTAATTATGGAGACTATGAACTTTAACACATTATAGTTTACTTTTTTGTGCAGGAAGATGTCATTGGTTTCAGCTTTACATACTAGTGAGATTTGTCTTACATTTATAAAGGTTCGGGGTGATTGTTTTCAGTTGGTAAATCTCATTCAATGTTAAGATGTTCTCTCTTTCTAACATGACCTTTAAAAGATCAAAGCCAGGCAGTTTTTTTTTCTTTATTCTTCTCTCATCAATATACTCTGAATGCAGCCCCCGCTTCTTTGTAGATGAATTTCTAAATGGTCTTATTAAATAAGAAACACAGAGCCAAATACATAGTTAAAGCCAGGACTCCCTTTAGCTTACCACTCACTGTCATCCTTCCCCTGAGAGAGAGAGAGAGACCTTCTTCCTGTGTGTCTTGTGTTTTATTGCTTTCCTGTTCTGCCTTCTCATTGGCTCTAAGCCTAGCCACATGACTTCCTCATCACTGCTTGTCTACATGGACCTCCTGGTCTCTATGGTTGATACTGGGATTAAAGACTCCAGGGTCACCATGCTTGACTGTGTCCTTGACCACACAGAGAGCCTGCCTGCCATGTGATCGGATTAAGGGCATGGGCTACCACCACCTGACTTCTATTCCTGGCTCTCCGCTAATGACCTCTGATGTCCAGGCAAACTTTATTTATTAACACACAAATAAAATCACATTTCAGCACAATTAAAATATCACCACACTCCTTCCCTTCATCCCAGTCCCCAACCCCCACACATCCAATGACCCAGATCCACTTTCTTCTGTTTCTCATTGGAAAAGGTTAGGCCTCCCAGAGATATCAACTGAACACAGCATATGAAGATGCAATAAAACTAGGCACAAGCCTCACATAAAACCTGGATAAGGCAACCCACTAGGAGAAAAAGAGTCCTACAAGCAGGAAAAAGAACCAGAGACACCCCCACTCCCTCAATTAGAAGTCTCACAAAAATGCAAATTAAACAACCACAGCATGTACGCAGAAGACCTAACACAAAACCATGCAGGCTCTGTGAATTCCACTTGAGTATCTGTGAGTGCCTATGAGCCGTGCTTAGTTGATTTTGTGGGATGTGTTCTTCTGGTGTCCTCGACCACTTGGGATCTTACAATCCTTCCTCCCCCTCTCCTGTGGGATTCCTCAAACTTTAATGTTTGGATGTGGGTCTCTTCACCTGCTTCCATCAGCTGCTGGAGGAAGCCTCTCTGATGACTACTGAACTAGGCACTGTTATATGAGTATAACAAAATATTATTAAGAATACTTTCATTGATTTTTTTTTGTCAGTTGTGTTTGATCTATCCTAGTTCTCTGAGCCATCCATAAGATTCTGTGTCAAAATTTACACTTTATTTTTTTTTTTTGATCTAGTCTTTCCGTAGAACTTACATGTACGGATTCTGTAGCCTAAGCTAGCCTTTGATTTGAAATTCTTCTGCCTCTGCTCCCAAGCACTGGATTATAGGCATATGTTAGGGTTTGCTTTGTTCAAATATGACTCTAGCCAGGCGGTGGTGGCGCACGCCTTTAATCTCAGCACTCGGGAGGGAGGCAGAGCCAGGTGGATCTCCGTCAGTCGGAGGCCAGCCTGGGCTACAGAGAGTTCCAGGAAAGGTGCAAAGCTACACAGAGAATCCCTGTCTCAAAAAAAGAACAAAACAAAACAAACAAACAAACAAAACAAATCAAATGACTATTTTTTTTGATACGTTCATGTATGAGGAATGTATGTACATGATTTCCTACCTCCCAGTCCTTTCATTTCTTCCCAAGCTCCCACTCTCTCTCAAAATTCATGGCCTCTTCCACTTTCCTTATTATTATTGCACATATACTTATGTAAATAAATAAACTCAGTCCAGTTAGTGTTGCTAGTCTATAAGTGTGTTTACTGCTGACTACTTGGGATTAGATATACTACCAGGGCTCATTCCCAGAGAAGGCTGACAGTGAACCTACAAGGTGTTGTGTCAGGGAGGCTGAACCTATTGTTTCTCATGCTGAATTATGTCTCTTAACCTCTTTAAAATAGCTTCTTTAAACTATAATTCAGGTTTTCAGAAAGCAACTAAATATCACAAGATGATGGCAAAAATAAAGAAAATCTTAGTTGAGAGACTTAGATTTTTAAAAATTATCCCAAATCAAGTTAATATTCATTATAAGTGAAAACATCAACAAATAAATTTAAGAATTTCTGGAGTCTGGGTGCACAGTTTGTTTTCTTAGCAAGTCTGCAGTTGCATTTGCCAACAATTCTTAAGAAAATTGGCATGTTGTATAAGAGAGGAATCTTAGGTTACAAGGCGGTGTGCTGGGTAGATTTTTAACTAGGCTAGTGACTATTTATTTCTCATAGGATATTGGCTAACCACTTATTTATTAATCAGAATTGGGAGAATCATGGATCTTAATCAGTTCTAAGTTTACAGTGATTTAATACATGTAAATGATCCTTGGGTGCAGAAATACATCATCTACAGAACTTTGAGGGTCACCACCAAAGTTCTCAGGAAAGCTCTATCCCTCCCACATCACACATATCTTGGGGTTGGAACTTAGAGGTTTCCTTCTCTGTGAGAAATTATCTGAGGTATTACTCGCTGGACAGAGCAATTACATTGTGGATAGTTCTATTACAGAACCGGATATTGATACAGACTCCCTTAAGTGGCCTCCATTATCCTGCCAGCCTTGCCTCATAAACTTATAAAGACCATGTTTCATTTACAAAAAAACCCACATTATCCAGTCATATCTAGTATTACCTACTAAAAGCATTTTATAGATAGAATTATTGAAATACACCCACTTCTCCACTAATAATGTTAACTCCACTTAGGATCTGATGGTGAAAATCAGAGAGGAAAATGTTTATTAGTATAAATAGACTTACTCAAATTCTTTCACTTGTTTTGGTCCTTCAGTAAAAAAAAATTAAGAAAAGAAAATGTGTAAGTTTTTTATTACTGCAGTTAATTCTTTCTTTCATAACAGAGAAGAGCCCTTATCAATGCTGAACAGTTCAGAGGTAAACACCCTAAGTTCTTAAAACAACTGAATTATAATGTGTGGCTTGAATTGCCTCGTTTTTCTTGTATACTTCATTAAGCTCTTTTAGAAACAGTATCTTTCTGTCTATCCTTGGCTGGTCTGGAACTCACTATGTACAGCAGTCTAGTCATGATCTTGTGGCGGTGTTTCAGCCTCTGACTCTTCAGTGCTAGTGTTATTTGTGTGAGCCACCATACTTGGCTTGATTTTTCTACTCTCAAAAATACATAATCCACATTAAAATTCATCATCTCTCAAACATAAGGTTAAGATTTTATGCATAATAAAGATGTATATTGAATACTTCTCTTGTACACAAAATTATTCATCTGTATAATGCAAATAGTAAAATTTTTGATTTATTTGACACAGTAGACATCTAATTGTATATAATATTATGCATGTGAATATGTATACACACATTAGAACTTTCTGTAGTGTGTACAGATGTACCTCTTATGAAATGTATAAATAACAAGCATTTTATACAATCAGTGTCAAACTATTGGAACTGAGTTTCTTCATCGTTTTTCACATGGGCACATCTTTGCTTACATTGTACATTAAAACTCATCAAGGAAGACAATAAAGAGGGTGACTACCACCAGCACCTACCACAGAGGACCTAGCACATACCCATGCAGGCTCTATGACTGCCAATTCAGTCTCTGTGAACTCCTATGAGCCCTTGCTTAGTTGAGAACAACCCCTATGAGGACCTTGTTCTTCTAGTGTCCTTGACCCCTCTGCCTCCTGCCTCTTACAATCCTCCCTCCCCTTCTTCTGTGTGGTTCCCCTGTGGGTCTCTGTATCTGCTCCCATCTTTTCCCGGAGAAAGTCTCTCAGCTGATGACTGGGCTAGGCACTGATCTATGAACATAGCAGAATAACATTAGGAATCATTTCATTGAATTTTTTTGTCAATTTTGTTTGGTTCTATTCTAGGTCTCTGAGCCCTCCAGCTTCTGGTTCCTGGACATCTAGGCACTGTCAGGCATGGGCTCCCTCTTGTGGCTTGGGCCTCAAGTTAGATCAGTCATTAGTTAAAGTCAGGCAGTTTTATTCTGAGTTTTATTCCAATATATTTTCCTTGAAAATCATGAAAACTCAAAAAATTTTAAAATTCATATTTATCTAGACTTAATATCCCTTTGTTTAGAAATCTGTGAATAAAGATGGTTATGGATATGCCCTATTAAAGTCACAAATCACTCAAACAAATATACATATGTACATATGACAACAATTAATTTTTAAAAAGAGGCCATGAATTTGAAAGAGAGCAAGGAGTGTTATACAGAAGGTTTTGGAGGAAAGGATGGAAAGGGAGACATAATGTAATTATACTATAATCTCAAAAATAAAACAAAAAAGAATAAAAACATGGTTTATGGGTGTATGAATATTATTAGTTATGATAATTCATATTACCTATCACTATCCTTTCTTTATATTTATCTACACGAGTTTTTAATGAATATCTTCTCATGAGAACATAAGTAAGTTTTAGTTTTCATAAAAAGTGATTGATTTCTGGTTTTCACAGATCATTTAGAGAAGCCAAGTACTAGCTGGAGAAAATGTGGAGTATTTTTATTATGAAGCAAAGTACCTATACACTCAGGTTAACTACCTCTGGGCCATAGGTTTCTCTACATTAGAGTACAAGTAGCTTGGAGGCTATCAGTTCTTCACAAAAGCTAGCCAAATGTAGATAGATCTAAAATGGTTGCCAGAGTGGCCACCAGACAACCTCAAATTCATTACAATCTGATATGCATATTAAGGAACATCCAAGCCACCAGGACAAGAAGCACTAAACCTTAAAAATCAATGGGAGCATTTAACTCTGGAGATCAAAGCAGAACATTATGATTCAGAATAGACAAACATCTTTTCTCTTTTCCTCCCATAATAAAGTCACCTTTATACTGGTGACTTCCCAGCTTTGATGGGTTCAAGCATAAATCTGCACGTGAGGCTACCACCCTTCCATTCTTTGTCCAGAGAATACATAGTACTATTGGAGCTCAAATGCAGTTTTGGGTTTTTGCTTCACGAAACCAAATGGACCCCTGTAAGAGCTCACTATCGTGGATGAGCAAAGCGGCAAGAAATTTGTTTACAGCATTTTTACTTATTTCTTTTATTTATTATCAAAATTCTTTAGTGATTCTTTGATATTTGACATCATGCACCCCGATCCCACTTACCTCCAATCTTTCCACATCCACCCTTCACCCCTGAAACATCTATCACCAAAAGAACCTCCTCCCAAAAATTAATTAAAAACAAAATAGAAGAAATAAACCCCAAACCTCCACCTTATTCTGTCTTTCCAACACCTCTTCATTCATCCTAGTGGCATTGGGAGCTGCAATACTTTTGTCTAATCAGCCATTGATCTAGTTCAAGGCATACTGTCATACCTGGATCCTCACTGAAACTCCTCTTAAATATTCTTCTGTTGCTCAAGTCTCCTAGTATCTCAAGTGATAATCTACATATTTTTTTTCTGAAATATGTGAAATAAAGCAGTTATAAATTGATATGTTATTACCCAAACTGATTAACTTTTAAATAATAATTTATAAATATATATGTTTACAATGGCTAAAAAGAATTAGGGGGAGATTTGTTTTGTTATTTTTACTCTTTTGCTTTTGCATTTTCATCTGAAAAAAGTATTCAACACATACCAAATTAACAAATGTTAATTATTTTCCTCATGCACTATCAACCCAATAGAATGAACAAAGAACCAAGGTCTAGCTGGAGTAACTGGATACTTTCTACAGAATTACTCAACACGGAAGTAGCTGAATAAAGATTTGACCTTAGCATGATGTTCCTCAGAGGAGAGATAATTATGAATGAAGTCATGTGGGAGGGGAGACAAAAGTTGCTCAAGAAGGTAATTCTTTCACTTGTATTTCTCCTTTGTCCCCATGAATCTAAAACTCTAAAATAACCGACTGACCTATTTGCTCAAACAAAAAATATTGAACGTTATATTAAATATAAAAACATGAATTAACAATATGACTGAAATTCTGCATCTGCAGATCATTTTACTTCAATTTGTAAGAAAAGAAATGTTTTTGTTTGAAAAATTAACTAAAAGTGCTAAAAAACTATTCAGTATCCTATATTATATACCTGAAATCCCCAGCTCAGTGCTACCTTTAAGTGATAGCTTATAAATCTAGTTAACTTATATGTAAATATTATTCCTAACCTGTCCAATAGATATCTTTAAAAAATCCTTCCCAATATGGAAATATAGTTCAGTTTTGGGTGCCTAGCTCACACAGGCGATGATCCAATACCTGCAAGACTAAGAGGAAAAAACAAAACAAATCAAAAACAAATGAAGAAGCCTGTCAAGTAATTTTAAGTTTGGGAAAAAATGCTAACAGTGTTTTGCTGTTTTATTCAATGACTAATGGCATATGCTTAGCAACATATGGGTTTACCACATACATCAGCCTTGAACTTGTGTGTCAGAATTGGTATTGACAGTATCCAGAGACTAGGAACCATAACAGTATTAGTATGTGAGGTAGACCAGGAGATATCATGTTTAAAAAATATATACAAGCATATATATGTATACATGTATATGTAATGTTTGGTATAAAATATGTACACAAATATGTATGTATATATATTTATAGACACATGCATATACACACTCAATTTATCATATATATGTATACATACATTTTATCAGCTTGAGATACATCACTGAAGTTCTGTCATTTTAAAGTTTTTCTTGTTTTTTTTTTAATCTTGTAAACATTGGTAAAGAAGCTAAGAAAGAGGTATGTTTGCTGAAGCTGAGAAATGACTCAATTTATTATAAATAAAATTTCTGTTCCATGAATTTTGTTCCTAACACTATATCCACAAATATAAATCATCTATAGCCATGAAACTGTCCTAATTAGTCAATGCATCTTTCTTTGTCTCATATTTCTGGACTATCTCTTAAATCTTTGCAAACTATAAAAACATGTTATGCCTTAATGTTGTGTAAATTCTACTCCTTTCATAATTATTATCTATATATTCTGTGGTTCTCTGGAGTAACTAGCAGATAAATAAGGGTTTAAAATATATGGCAGATTAATTTCTTTAAATCATCCATTTAATGACAATTTATAATTAATTAGATTTGTCTACAATGCTTTATATTCTACTATCCCAAATTTAAGGGTTCAATTTCACACAAACGTATCAGTGAAGTGGAAGTAGAAAAGAACAGATCTACTGATTGGTCCTTCTGGGAATACATAGAATTTAATACAGGTGTCTGCTTGCTGTATTTATTCATGACAAAGGAATGAACTAATGCCAGTAGTTCACATGAAATAACATGATTCAGGAAAAGAGAGTTTTTCATTGGAATAAATAGCCAACCTCTTCTGAATAGAAAATCCCACAACAGAAACCGGGCAAAATTTGCTGATAATAGGTTTGCTCAATTGAAAGTGAGATTTAGCATTGTTTCTCTTCCAGAAGAGGAATGATTGAAATGACTGCCCACACCAGGTGCTCTGTGGTGCTTCTGACCTTCATTCCCATCTATGTTTGCAGGTGTTCCTTTAGTTTTACAGGGATAAACATTGCCTTTCTATGCCTCCATGAGGTGTAATTTTAGTGGCACGCATTGTGGATGAGTACAGTCACTTCTCTTGCCATTACAGCTAAATTTTCTGCAGGAGATTCCAAAACCTCATCCATAAAAGCTGGATGAGCATCAAGGGAATTAGAAGAGATGCCAGCATTTGTATATATTGCAGATTATGAGTATGAATCTGCAGCCTGGTGCTTGCATTCACATGCATTTAAGAAGAAACTATAAATTTGATGGAATATATTAATATTGTACCCAATGTCTTATGATATTTTTAAAAAAATAAGTATAAGGGTGCTGCATAACTTTGAGTGTCACTAATGCTTTTGGTTGATAGGATAGTGGGATTTGAATCACAGTTTTAAATTCGCATACTGATACATTAAAGTGTTGTAATATAGTATGTTCCCTATTGTGGTCATGGAATGAAAGAAAGAAAATTAGGAAGAAATATCAAAATATATATAACCTGTTCATATTATACATCTGCTACAAGAAACAAGAATAAGACTATTTTTAATGTTGAGAAACATAGTAATGGAAAAATACATTACAGAGAGAATACACATCCATTCCTGTTTTTTTTTTTGCGTGTGTGTATATGTGTATGTGTGTGCAGTGCTATTTTTCTTTCAATCTTAATGGATCCATCTATCCATCTATCTACCTGACTACTCATACATGTATAGCAATGGATCTGCAATGTCTAGTATAAATTACTTTTACAAAGTATACTTTTTATATATTTTGTATGCATCTGATTTTAGCAATCCTAGAAAACAATGGATAACTATAATTTTGTATGTTATAAATCTACCAATTTGGAAAAAAATTATTGCAATTCCATAAATAAGAATATACTACACTATTACTGCTGACTTAAAGCATTGGTTCTCAACATTCCTAATGCTGTGACCCTTTAATACAGTTCGTTATGTTGTGGTGACTACCAAACATAAAATTATTTCATTCTCATTTCATAACTAATTTTGCTACTATGTGAATCATAATGTAAAAAAATGATGATATGCAGCCCCCAAAGAAATCACAAGCCACAACTTAAAGTGAAATAATGGGACATGCTTATAAAAAATGAGAAAGACTAAGAGTACAGTATGATAGAACACTTTCCTAGCATATGTTAAGTCTTGTTTTATTCCCATTACCCAAAACATGAACTATCAATAGCAAATAGTAGTTTCAAAAAATGAAATGGCACTTTTGGAGTTATCAAAGGTAAAAACAAAATCAATCAGTGACAAGAGATGGTTAGTAGGGGTTCGGTCTCTGTCATTATTTGGAGACTTCATAAGGATAGCTTCGTGTATTATAAGACAGGTTTATTACACTAGGCTTCCATATTGGGTTTCATCTGTTCAGCCAACGAGGTCCCATGTAAATCTTCAAACAACCTAAGCTGTTGCCAAGACAATCAGTTGCTCTCCACAAATTGACTACATTGCTGGAGGTAGCACCCACACAACCCATTGAACATGGAAACATCAAGTTATTGCCTACATAGAACCTTCACCCCATGTTATAGTGTCCATGAAACAGAAAGATACTCTGCAGGCTACCAAAAGAGTGTAGTAGTCACCAACACAGCCATCAAACCTTTAACCTACAATCTATCTTGACTGCAAATTATGCTGCTGCAATGGCAGCACAAACCTTGTGGAAGAAACCACCTGATGTCCCATTTGACTGAAGGCCAACTCTGTGAGATGGAACCCATACGGGACACTACTTGTGTGACCAAGAGCCAGAGTCTAGATAGTCCAGAGACCTGGAGAAAAACAAAACAACAACAACAAAAAAAATCAGTCAGTGGGGACAATTTTTTGGTTAATTTGAACTGAAAAATATAATTTTCCTTACAATTACTTTTTATTAGGTGAACACTTAAATAATTATTAGTGATCATTTTATTTTCAGGGATTTTTGGTTTGTTTGTTTTTTTTATTTTGCCAGTAATGTTTGGTTCTATCCTGGGTTTCTGGGCTATCTGGCCTCTGGTTCCTGGCCATCCAGGAAGTGTCAGGGATGAGCTCCCTCTAGTGGTGTGGTCCACAAGTTGGACCAGTCATTGGTTTTCCACTCTCTCAAGCTCTGCATCACCATTGCTGGCAACCCAAATTACAGGTCAAATGCATTGTGGCTGGGTTGATGCACCAATCCCTCCACTGGAAGCCTTGTCTGGTTACATAAGTTGCCCGTTTGGGCTCCATATCCTCAATTACTTGCAGATGCCTTTAGTGATATTCCGAGAATGAACAGCGCAGAATTCACAGAGAACTTGGATTACAGTACCCAAGATTTAAAAAGAAATAACTCAAAATTTAAGCAGAGTAAAATATGCAGGGGCAACGGAAGGAGTATGTATATTTACTAATATCGATTCCTGATTTACTTTGTAAGATAAAACTATCATTAAGAGGAGCACACCCGCTTTTCTATCTTTCCTCTTATCTCTTCTAATATTATATAATAACAAAGCAGTTGATTCTGCTTTCTGGATCTACCAAAGCCAATAATAAATAATACAGATGCTAAAACGTCCATCTTAAATTCAGAACGTTAGAGTGCTCTCAGTAATCACTTAAAAATTGTTAAAGAGAACAAATGAACTAAAGAGAGGTCATTAGTATCAGTGAGCAACAATGGACAATTTGTTCATTAGAAATTAAGTAACATTTATAATCTGTGAAACAAGAACCTTTGGCAAAAAGTAATGAAAATATAAAATTAAAACTGTACTCTATTACAAATTTTAATAAAAGATAACTGAAGCAACTTTAAATTATTTATGGGGTGAATAAATTTCATGATATGAATCCTAAGATCAAATTTTGCAAACACAGCTCAAGACATAAAAGTGGGCTCTAA
Organism: Peromyscus eremicus; assembly: GCF_949786415.1. NCBI lineage: Eukaryota > Metazoa > Chordata > Mammalia > Rodentia > Cricetidae > Peromyscus > Peromyscus eremicus. The sequence continues at coordinate 9,250,598 of NC_081435.1, forward strand.
TTTCAAAGGACATATAGCTCATTAAAATAGGTTTGGTTTTTTTTTTTTTTTGACACATCTCTGTTTTCTTGTTAGTACTTTTCGTGAAATCTCCTTTGGCTTCTCAACCTACCAAGCCCCAACAATCTACCCCTTGTGTGATTCGTGACAGGAACTGGACATTCGCTTGAGCTTCAGCTGCTGCATCTGAGCCTCACACTGGGGTGGGAAATCTTGGAAGTTGTGCAAGATATGAATCTTGAGCCCAGTTATCAGATTATGTGCTTATGTGGGTGCCTGTGTATCATGTAAAGTCAGTGGGTGTAGAAACACAACACTGACTACTCCGGTTTCTCTAAACCCTGGGAACCATGCCCATGTGCTATCGACAATTTCTACAGTAGAAAGTAAAGCAGAACGGCACAGTGTAAAAGATGTGTTGGAGTTATGGTATGATCAGAAACCATGTGCTATTGTGGAGTTTCTCATGAGGAGCAGTTAAAAAAAATATGTGAATCAGTGTGTGGCTATCGCATGATTTGGAAAATTTGGGAATGCTTGCACTAAAAATGATGTAACAATTAGTCAAAATTGGCTAAGCAGTTGAAAATGGTATTGTGTTTATGTACAGAAATAGATGAAAAAGTAAGCATACTATCTTTAGAAGATAAAGTTTTGAAAACATTTGTTTACATTAGCTTAATAAGCAGATTTATTATAAAGTATTGCCGTGAAACCTTGGGCAGTCTTGGTGCATGGGGGAGGGTCTTGGACCTCCCTTAGCTGAGTGTGCCAGGCTCTGCTGGCTCCCTATGGGAGACCTTGATTTGGGGGAGGTGGGAATTGGGGGTAGTTTGGGGAGGAAGACTGGGAGGCAGGAAGAGGGGGGATCTGTGGTTGGTATATAAAGTGAATAGAAAATTTCTTAATAATAAAAAAAATATTGGCAAAGCTTAGAAAATGATAGTGCTTTTCTCATTTTTCTACCTAAGAGTGGGTGGGGGGCAGCATCCAGCATCTATGGGTGGGAGGTTTCTCTTGCACCTCTATGTAACCCAGAAGATGGCAAGCATATTATAAGGTAGAGGTGGTCAAAACAGCCAAATCTAACCCCACAAGTGAGTAACTTCCAGGATGCCTAACTTCACTTATCATCCATGGCCTAGGAAGCTTCATTCCCAGTAAATGCTATTGGAATTGATGTGAACCTTGTCTTCATACATGAAGGAGATCTTACTATATTCATTACTTACATATTCAGTACATATTGGGGATATTGTGAAAATTCCAGGGTAAGAACTACAGCAAAAGTTCAGCACATGTGATTCATGATCATGGGAAGCACAGATACCCTAAGGTAATACAGTTAAGAAAAAATTTTAAAAATCAACTAGAGACAAAGATATAAGAAAAGAAGTGTTTTGGTTAAGTCAAAGTGTTAAATGTGGGAATATAGGATGGCAAAGGGGATACCGGTGCTTTGCCATGCAAACCTGGTGACCTAAGATGAATCCTCAGAACCCACATAGAGGTGGAATATTGAAATTATGTCACAGAGTTGATCTTTTACAACCACATGTGAACAATGAAATACTCACCCAGGTATGATCTCTCTCTCTCTCTCTCTCTCTCTCTCTCTCTCTCTCTCTCTCTCTCTCTCTCTCGAACACAGACACACACATACACAAATGCACTACAACATTTTAAATTATGATTGTTATATGTGAAAATAACAAATAACAAATTTAATTAAAATAGCAATAAATAGGAGAATAAAGGTATCAAAAGATAACTCTCTAGTTCACTCCAGAAATATGTCTGGTTGAAAGGTTTAAAGGTCCTAATGGAACTGAAAAGTGGGTGAGCTCCAGTGCCTGATGTCACAGACACAGGGCCCATGTTAAAAACATTATCCTGAAAACAACTTTATGCCTCTGAGAACAACAGCAATTAGATTAGAAATTTTGGTTCAATGCTAGAGAAAGTAGGTAAGAAAGAATAGATGAAATATGGTGAATACCATATTGGAAGCCATTCTGGGAATGGTAGTTGTCAATGCTTGATCTGACCTAGTGGACAGTTTCTGCACGACTGTACAGCGGATACTAGTCACACAACATATGTAGATTATATTGTTGATGATTTCTATACACTCCGAAGTGGAGAAAACAATAGGCTCACCCTCATTTATTCCCAAATCATCACAATAATTACAAGCTGGATTTACTTACTGTCTCCCAGCCCTGAGGCTGTATGGCACAGGGACTGAAGTTAGCATCAAAATGGAACAATTTGCTACTTTGAAATGTCCTCGAGTCCTCTTGTTCCTCGCTTGTGTTTTTGCTTGGTTTAATTTCTGATCATGTTTTTGTATCCTCATTATTAAAAGCAAGTGAATAAAAAAACACTAAAATAATTGAATGTGTGAAAATTGAAATTTTAAACTCTTCTATTAACAGAACGTAGTGTAGTATTATGATGTTACTGAACACAGAAGAGGGTGTCTTATCAAGTGTTTGTAATTGTTCTAGTTTTTCCCCCACAACACACAAAATAATCATATATATTTAAAAACAGTTCTGATAAAAAAGTCAAGTCATACAAATCCATTCTAAAATACTAATAATAGAAATTAAAGCGAATATCCATCAGATTTTGATAAGAATCCTAGCCCATCATGGCAGAGTGAAGACTCAGAAATGTACAAGATATGTCACTAAATCAGCTCCCAACTGAGAAGTGTTCATTTCATCGTTAAGAAAATAAAGTACTAGAATACAAATGGTCCACCTTGAAAACATACATGTTAGCAACAATATGGACTGAGTGAGCTCTATGTACATATTCTGGAATATGTGTATAATGGTAACTAAATAAAATGTAGCCATGAATTTGAAAGGGAGAAAGTGGGGGGAATGTATATGAGAGGGCTTGAGGGAATAAGGAGAAGGGGAATTTAGTATTTATATTATGATCTCTAAAAATGTAAAAGTACTACAAAGTAAAGAAAATAAAATCAGAGATGTAAAGAAAATATTGATATGACCCTGATTTGTTTTAACAGAAATATTTGTACTAAAGCAGTTCTTCTACCCATCAAGTTCACATGAACCACACATATTGGGTTTTTTAAAATATACACTTTTAATTAAAATAGACTTATATCACTCCCACCACTTCCTAGTCTTCCCTGCATCCTCTTCCAGATAATCTCCTGCCAACTCCTCATAAAATCCCCTCTCAAAGTGATAGCTTCTTTTTTTTCAATATGGAAACATACATACACATATTATATATGTATTATTTAGAGTGTGTTTGTGTGTGCGTGTGTGTGCATGTGTGTGTATGTGTGTGTGTGTGTGTGTGTGTGTGTGTGTGTGTGTGAGAGAGAGAGAGAGAGAGAGAGAGAGAGAGAGAGAGAGAGAGAGAGAGAGAGAGAGAGAGAGTACATTTTTCTTGTTTTTGTGTTTATGGTATTTAGGCTGACTACTTCATGTTGAATAGTCAATAAGGGTTTCATCCTTGGGAAAGGTTAATTCTGTAAGCAATCATAAGTTGTCTGTAGTTCTTTCTCTAGGCATGGAATGCTATGAAGTGCCCCCCACCCCTTCCATGTTAGCATGTCTGCTGATATTATCATTGTTCGAACTCACAGAGATCCGCCTGCCTCTGCCTCCTGAGTGCTGGGATTAAAGGCGTGCGCCACCACTGCCCGGCTGTTCTGGTTCTCTTTATGCAGCTGTTTTGGAAGAGAGGTTTGTTTACAGAATACTTCACGGTATTCTTGCTTTTATAATCTTTCTGTGCCCTCCTCTGCAGGGTTTCCTGAGTCACGGGTTTAGGTGCTATGGTATAGACCAGATAGTTGTATCTATTGATGCTTGCCTTCCCACTGCCTCGTGATAGCTGCACTATCCCCAGTTATGGCCTTCTGTGATGGTCCCTGCTTGCTGTAAAGAGAAACTTCTTTGATGAGGGGTGATGCTACATTCATCTTTGGCTTATAAGATAGGATTTATAATGAATTAAGGAGTTATGTAGATCATGTATTTTATTCTTAAGATTCATTACAAAAATAATATGCTAGTATTACTATATGTTTTAACATTATACTAGTGAAATAAAAATGCAACTATGGGATTTCTTTCACAAGGTTCTCTTAAGATTGAGTACTGTAAAACTGTAAGTGGAAAATGTTACTCTCTTGAATAGAGTATTTTAACTATACCAATTTATGTCTTAACAAAACCCTCAGACCCAATATTTCATTCTTGAATTCTCTTGCAGTCTCCATTTTTACTTCCCTCTTACAGTTCAACCCAGTCCCAATATGTTTTCACTATTCACACCAATCATACTTTAATTGTGGTATATTCATTTATTGCTCATGATTTATTTAATTCTTACTTTGCTTCACATCTCAGCAAGCTTTTATTCTCACTCAGATTCTACTTTTCCTGATCAATTAATTTTCTCTAGCTTCCAAAGTCCTATGACATCCTAATTGTCTTCCATTCCACAACATGTAAATAAGAAATTGTGATAGATTAAGTATAAATTGTCTTAAATTATTGCATTAGGAAGGAGGGGCCAGAACTCAGCCTGAATTTCCTGCCTTCAGAAGAAATATCAATAGAGTACTGGAGCTGAGGTGGTGGGAAATCAGTCCATCTGAGGTTAGTAGGTGTCTATATTCAAAGGAAAAGTAAGCTTTTTCCACTTTGAGGAATGATGCTATGAGGTTTGATGTTAACTGGGAGCAAGATATACTGTAAAGTAAGGCTGCTACCCACTTACAAAAACTGAGAAATGCAAGTCTGCCTTTCTTGATAATTATGTTTCAAAAGATGACTTCCTGTGATTTGAAAAATGGGAATTGCAGATCATAAAGCTAGCAGAAAGCTTTTAACAAAATTTACATCTCAAAGGCAAAGAAAATAATTTACACATATGTTTTCTTAAGCAAGTACACTCAGAGAAGGTTGGGAGGCTACATAGAGTGTGGAAGGAGCTGTCTGTAGCTTACTTAGCCTGAGAGGAATGGTAAGGCCAACACTGTGCACCAGATATTTGAATTTGTAATTTGAGTATTCCATGATTCTCTCTCCTGTCTTGTCTATGTCTATGGCTTCATCAACTGTATATATATTATGAAATAGCTGCCCTAAGTCCTAAAGCAACTCTCTCCTGTTTACTTCAAACCATCTAGTCAACTGTCCAAATCTTTTTTTCACTTTCACTTTCTAGGCACCTTCACTTTAATGAACTCTGCAGCCAACATATATTTCAGGATAGCTTTGAACTTCTTCAGCCTCCCACATGCTAGAATCGCTGCTTGTGCCACCATGCATTTATTATGAAGTACTAGAGTGAAACCTGGGTTTTCTGCATGCTGGAAATCATTCTACCAACTGAGCGCCATCTAAGTTCTGTCCCTATCCCCACATTATTAAGTATATCTAGTGGTATTAACAACAAATAAAAACATTCTGAATGTAATTAGTCATTAAATTCTGAATGTATTATGTCCTGATTATCTCATTAAAAAAATCTTCCCTTAAATTTGTTACTGTTTTCTATAACACTTAATCTAATATACAGATGGTCCTGCTTATCATTGCTACCTCTACCAGATTCTAAATTGTCTCCCCTCAGGTACTTTTTCTTTACTTGAGAAAATTTAACAACACAAAACTGTTATACACCTTTACTTTTTAGCATACCTCAAGTACATTCATTTATGATAAATGTTCAGAAAGTTATACAACACTCTCATGGCCTTCAAAGTCAGAATTTCGGGGTACATTTTAGGCCAAATGTCAGCTGACTCCACTTCAGCTATAGGTTGTTGCTTGCTGGGGATATTTTTTTTTTTTTTGTCTTCGCTATATCATGATGTCTCACTTCATTTACCTCATTATAATTCTCACCTCCCACGTATATTTGGGCTGACTCCCATGTTGTTTCACAATCCCGGGTAAAATACTACTTTTCAAGAAGAAATATTTTAGGCCATAAAAAATAGATGTAATTTTCTTTTGATTTGCTTCCATCCCTTCTTTACTTTCTCCTTTATGCAATCATCATGTATAGATGAATTTCAAAATGGTCTTATTAAATAGAAAACATGGAGTCAAATATAGGGGTGAAAGCCTTAGAGAGATCAAGAAATTAGGGAAAGCCACCAGCCAACCTTACCTCACCAACTCTGCAGCTTCCAAATATGAGTTACTTCATGTCTGCCCACATCTATATGCCTTGCTATTCTGGCATTTGATTTACTCTCTCTGTTCAGCTATATCACTTCCTCTTCCTACACAGCTCTGTCACTTCCTATCTGTCTGTACAGACCTCCAGACCTCCATAGTTAACTAGTTTTGGAATTTAAGGCATGTGCCACCACACCTGGCTCTGTTTCCTGTGTGGCCTTCAACACACAGAGATCCTGACTGCCAAGTGATAGGATTAAAGGAGTGTGCTAACATTGCATGACTTCTGTGTTGTGGCTGGCTTTTTCCTCTGATATTCAGGCAAGCTTTATTTAAGAAAGCAGAAATAAAATATCATCACATTTCAGCATAAATAAAATGTTACCACAATCATGAATCTTCAAGTGCTGTGCCTGATTAGCCAGAAATGATGTTGCACACTAACCTTTTAATTCAAAAGACAAAGAATGTAGTGAAGGCAGTGTTTGGCAACTATGGACTATACTAAAATGTGTCACATATTATTAAGGGAATGACTCATAACACAAATGTTAAAAAAAACACATACATATATACATATGAAGATATATACATATACGCACTCAACTCTAATATATTGAATAATCTTCAATAATTAAATCCTGCAAGCTGATTTTAAATAGCTGAATCATATTTTTTTTTTTTTTTTTGGTTTTTCGAGACAGGGTTTCTCTGTGTAGCTTTGCGCCTTTCCTGGGACTCACTTGGTAGCCCAAGCTGGCCTCGAACTCACAGAGATCCGCCTGGCTCTGCCTCCCGAGTGCTGGGATTAAAGGCGTGCGCCACCACCGCCCGGCTAGCTGAATCATATTTTGAGCATGAGTATGCATATTTTGTCAAAACAATATCTCTCATTTGAAAGCAATATATAAAATATTATAATAGATTGGGCTTAAGGCATGTCAAAACAAACAAAACTGATATTAGTTGTCATGGTCACCTGTATCATAATTGTGTGTACATATTTCATCTCATTCAGAAGGTTAAGGATAAAAAGCCTAAAGATGTTGTCAAATTTGTAATAATATTAATAAATATTTGTGAGTATATAGTAATTCCTCAAGTTATTTTTTGATAAATTCCAGAAGAATTGAGACTTTGTCAAAACTTCAAATGTCATGTGAATGATGGTTCTGAAAATTGGTATAAATATGCTCTGTGACATTTGGAAGAAGTTATTCAATGCTAGATGTTACTGAAGGTTCATGAGACAGTATTTTCTTAGTGACAATGGTTGCTTGCTGACAGTAGTCACTCAGGATCTCATGAGAACAGTTTAGCCTGTAAAGTGGCCATCAGAGTACATATAATATGATTTAGGATACAAAATTAAAATTCAAATTAAATCCAAGATATACATTCTAAATAAATAAATAATAAGCACTGTATTCTGAAAACAATAAACATCTCATTAATTATTTCACTAGAACTTAACTCAAAGTCTACAGAATAAAATGAGATTGTGGTTGCACTGACATGAAAAACATATCAGAAAAGTCCTAATCCTCTGCATTTCATCAAACTCTTATTTATGAAAAAGAGAAAGTAAGGAAGCTATTTTTAAAATTAAAATGGTAGAATAGCTGTAGAATGGTGTTTTATTAATCATTCAAAATTTTGAATAATGAAGTCCAGAGCAGAAGATATAATATGAAAAACACCCTAATCTCCTCTTAGTAACAATTGATTAAAGATTCTGGAAAAGTATTTCATATCATTCAAGAAAGTAATAGCTTACTTTGTAATGTAATTAATTACACATTTAGACTTACATAAAATGCCAGTATATTACTATGATATTTAGTAATTAGAATATTTTAAATAACAAATGATAGAATTATACAAATTATTAGGATATTAATATTTATAAATATTTATGTCATTGATTAAGTACAAACATTAATTAATCAAAAGAATTTGAAAAAATAAATGATGTGAGTTTGGGAATGGAAAATAAAAAACAACATGTAAATTACATGTAAAATCCAAGCACTTTAAATGCTGAAATAGGAGGATAAGAAATCTGAGGCTAGCCTAAATTATATAGATAATTCTAGAAAAGCTCGACAAATAAACACAATGTGTATGTGTGTGTGTGTGTGTGTGTGTGTGTGTGTGTGTGTGTACAGAAAAGTTGGAATACAAATCATGCTTATTAATTATTTTAGACTGCATGCATGTTTTAATTTAGATTTCTATTGCTCTGATGAAATGCCATGACCAGAAGCAACTTAGGTAGGAAAATATGTATTTCAGGTTACACTTTCACATCATAGTCTATGAGGGTGGAGCAGAGACTTGAGTCAGGAGCTTGGAAGCAGGCTGATGCAGAGGCCATGGGAGAGTTTACTGGCTTACTACTCATGGCTTTCTCAGCTTTCTTTTTCTCCCTTTTCTTTCTTTCTTTCTTTCTTTCTTTCTTTCTTTCTTTCTTTCTTTCTTTCTTCCTTCCTTCCTTCCTTCCTTCCTTCTTCCTTCCTTCCTTTCTCTTTCTTTCTTTGTTTTGTTTTAGGTTTGTTTTTGGTTCTATTCATTTTTCATTTAAATAACATTTTTTCATTTATTTCACATACCAACTGCAGTTTCCTCCCTTTCTCTCCTCCCATTCCCTCCCTCCCCTGCTTCCCATCTACCCTCCCTCCACATCCAATCCTCCTCTGTCTCTATTCAAAAAGGAGCAGGCCTCCTGTGGGCTTGCACAAAGTACAGCACATCAAGTTGAGGGAGGAACAAGCTCCTCCCCTTGTGTCAAGGCTATATGAGGTAATTTAGCATGGGGAATAGGTTCCCAAAAGCCAACTAAGCACCAGGGACATGTCCTGATCTTACTGCTAGGAGCCTTAAAAACAGAAAAAGCTACACAAATGTCATATACATGCAGAGGCCCTGGTCTGTCCCATGCAGGCTCCCTAACTGTTGGTCCTGAGTCTATTAGTTTCCAGGAGCTCAGGTCAGCTGCCTGTATGGGTTCCCCCAACATGACCTCCCTGGCTTGTACAATCCTTCTTCCCTTTCTTCAGCAAGACTCCCAGAGCTCAGCCTAGTGCTTGGCTATATATCTCTGCATCTGCTTCTCAGTTACTGGATAGAGTACCACTGATGATAATCAGGGTAAATAACCTAGATGCCTCTCAACTGAAGAATACTGAAGAGTAGATAAGAAAAATGTGGTACATTTACACAATGGAGTAGTACTCAGCTATAAAATACAATGACCTCATGAAATTTGCAGGCAAATGGATGGAACTAGAAAAAATAATTCTGAGTGTGGTAAACCAGAACCAGAAAGACAAACATGGTATGTACTCACTCATAAGTGGATATTAGGAGTAAAGTGTAAGATAACCAATCTATAATCCACAGCCTCAGAGAGCTAGATAAGAAAGGAGAGCCCAAAGAGGAATGCATGGATTTCCCTGGGAAGGGGAAATAGATGAGATCTGCTGGGTAAACTGGAGACAGGGGTGGTGAAGATAGAGGGATGGGAACTTCAGGGAGTGGATTGAGTGGGCTGGGTCCAGGAGGCAGTTTGGGGATGGGATGGAGGAAGAGAGCAATGAAAGATGTGGGGGCATTTCAGGGTTAGGGAGAATTCTGACACCAGGGAACCCCCATGAATCCACAAGGACAATCCCAGCTAAGACTCTAGCAATAGTGGAGAGGGTGCCTGAACCGGCCACCTACTGTAGCCATCAGATTGGTGAATACCCTAATTGTCATCAACCATCTTTCTTATAGCACCCAGGACTATTAGTTCATGATTGACACTTTTCACAGTGAGATACACCCTCCCACACCAATCATCAATCAAGAAAATGTATCACAGGCCAATCTGGTGGCCATTTTCTCATTTGTAGTTTTCAAAATTACTCTAGCTTTTGTCAAATAGCCAGCACACTATCATTTATATCATTTCAGAGAAAATAAAATTACAGTGTTTTTTAAATTAATATTTTGGGGGCCGTTTGAATCACAACAAAACACAACTAGACATAAAGGGGAATCATCTAACATGTACTTACTGATCCTATACATGGACTGTCACCACATTTTTATTACTTTTGATCTTATTACATTTGTTCTAATCAGTGTGCCTATATTGGCACATCATCTCCTGAAGTTCATAGTTTACATCTGGCTAAATTGCAGTATCATATATTCTGTGGGTTTTATCAAATATGCAGTTATGGGTATCTACCATTATAGTCTCATGTAGAATAACTTCATTGCCTTTAGTAAGAATCTTATGCCCCACATATTCATCCCCTTTATAGTAACCACTTTCTTTTTGTGTCTGTAGTCTAGTCTTTCTCAGAATAACATATATTTGGAAACATAATAGACTAATATCTCTGTCTGGAGGGCCAGCCTCCAGCAGCACAGGGCTCAAAAGGAATCCACAGCATCAACGTGTACTAGATTTTTTTTTATCTGAGAGGTTAGGGAAAAAGACACTCACATTCTCTCTTGATGATTCCTTTCTTTATTCTCTGTTCTGTGTTCTTCCATTGTTGGTTGAAGAAAAAAAGGCACGCCAAGTTGAAATGTTAAGGCCCATGTGACAAGAGTAAGATCCAGCCTCTTCTGATGGACTGAAGTGGACTGGGCCCCAAAGAGTCAAACAAAGGTATATTTATTGATTGTTACACAAAGTTTTTCTCATACCAACATCCCTAATCTTAATTTACATGTCTTACTAAGGGAGAGCATCACATGCATCCATGATTCTAGTCTTTTATTATGTATTATGTGCAATACACAATAATGCAAGAGCCTAAGTTGTGCCTGAGGAGTCTTGTGACCAAAGTCATAGGATGGCTGCAAAGCCCATTTTAGCAAAACAATTACTATTTTCCATAAGGGTTCTTCAAGGTTAAGGTATTTCTAAAAAAAATTCATCTTAAGGCTATTATCAAAACATCTGACTTAACCTGAAGTTATCATAAGGCTTTGTTTCAGCTAATGATGCACACCAAAACCTGTGACTGTGCCTTTTAGCATTAGATGAAAGGAATTTGAGCCAGCCTGGCTCCTAACACTCAATTGTTTCTCTTAATCATTAAGACAAGCTACAATCTATGCAGCTCCTTAGGTGAAATTCACAGGTTCTAGTTATATAGCATTTCCTTGTATTTACTTTTATTCATCAAGACTCTGTATAAACTAACATTATTATTATCAATTACACAGTACAGCATTGGTGTGAATTCATCTTCATAATAATCCACAGGTTAAAGTGTCCATGAGAATGGGATGTTTCCATGAGATGATAAACACACTACATTACAGGCAGAGGGGAATCTTCTCACACCCATTCAACCATGCGATATACCAGAGGAAGACAGCAGCAGTAAACAGGCAAAGGCACCACAGAAGCAAAACACATTCTCAGGTCTGTGGTTTCAGGGCCTTGCCTACCTGAGATTTTGGGGTGGGGGTTGCCTTCTGGTGGACGGATACCTTGGATTTCAATTATGACCTACTGCTCCTCTGACATGGCCAAAGGCAGACTAAGTTGTTTTTTTTTGTATTTTTTCGCCAATGGTACACATTCACACTTTCTTTAGAATTCATAGAATTCACTTGGGGAGCCTTTAAGACAGTGCTGCAATGCATATGTGTTTGTGTGGGACATCTCACAATGCTAGGTGTTAAGGAAGTCAAGAGGAAATTCAAGATAGTTTGGGATAGCCATAAACGTTCTGAATTATTATTTGCATCTTCTTTTAGGATGCTTTCTTTAAGCCTCATTAGCACAAATTTCACTAAGCTGACCTTTAAAAATTCCACAATACTCATTTGGAATTGTTCATCCAAACCTTCAATGTCTCTTCTTCAGTATAAATGTTTAATAAGAAAACATAAGTATTTTTCATAACTTCTACTCAGATCATTGACCAAAATCATCAAATCTTCTATGGAGATAAAGCCAAATACAGTCAAGATGACAAAGGAAAGATTTTGTGTCTCTTGTTGAAATTAATGCAATTTACCTTTAGAAACTTCATTGATTTATCCACCTATGTATGTATGTTTGCACGTATGTATGTATGATTATCCAATTGCCTATTTAATCTATATCATCCATTTATCTATATGTATTACCTATCATCTATCTATTCCTCATCTTTATATCTATGTATTTATCTGCCTGTATGAAAGCTAAAGCAGCCATGGGTAGTGAATATTTTTCAAATGGACACTTGTGGAAATGTCAAAGACCTGAACTTCTGTACTGGGATATTGATAAAGCTTTGTGATAATTTAACAGGGTTTGCTTCTTTATAGCAAGATACCAATGTGCCCACTATCAGTCTATGTCATCACAAAAGATCTCAAATGGCTTGTCAAATCATCTGATAGAGAATATAATTCAATCACGAAAAAGATAGTTTAAGAGGGCATACATTTTAATCATATGTCTTGTTAATCTAATATTACAAACTCTCACTTGTCTGTGATTTTTAAAGATTTATTCAACAAATCTGCTAAATGGTTACAAAATGAAGTAACAGAGAGAAGGGGTCAAAACTACTTAAGCTTTGGTTACACAAAAAATTTCTCAAGCCTAATTTCAGTGGGTCATGTCTTTCAATGTGTGTGTGTGTGTGTGTGTGTGTGTGTGTGTTTGTGTGTGGTGTATAATCTGTGTGTGTATTTGAGCAAATATAGGAGAAATTTACAGATATCACAGAAAGTCTGGTTAAAACAAGAGGCTAGATAGATAATGACTGAAATTCTCTTCTGGGACTTTCCCTTTCACCATCACTCTAAACTATAGATACTATAACATAAGAATAGCAAATATTATACATCATAAAACCCTTCATGTTCCAGGCCTACATGTCTGAGAGCTGAAGGAAACAGTCCAACAATGGTTGACTACTCTGAGTCACCTAGAGTCTAATGGGCATCCTGTAATAAAGGACAAGCCACGTCCTGCATGTGTGGCCAGGATAGGAGGTTTAGTAGGTGTTGGGCTGACTGAATCGAGATACATGACAGAATTAAACAGATCTCTGTTTGTTTAGCCACTTTACATGCTAATTCTATTTCCAAATCCATCTTTCATATACATATTGTCTATTTTCATAAAAGAAGTGGCTTTTTATTTTTAAATTTTTGAATATTGTTTCTGAATATATTTGAATATTGCTGTTATAATTTGAATCTTAAATGATCTTATACCCAGTTCATAGGTAAAGTGTTTCTTTGCTGCTTGGAGTACTGTTCTGAGAGATTCTGGAATCTTCAGGCATTGGGGCTTAGTTTTCAGAAAAAGATGACAAGAAACAGGCCTTTGAAAGTTAAACTGAGACCCTAGTACCTATCTCAGTCCCAGTGTCTTGGTCTAGTAATGTCAGGAGTGTTGCGTGATGGCTCCATGATCATGATAGGGAGTTGCCTGCTTTCCCTACCCTGATAGACTCTAAGTCTGTGAAATTGTGGACCAATTCTTAAGTTGTTTCAGTCAGGGAATTTTATTTCAGCAAGCAAAAGCACCAGTTCCATTGCTTTCACTTGTCAGTATAAGGCAACATAAACCATCCTCTCTCATCTTAAAAGTCAGATGTTACAACTTAGAAACTACAATCTTCTACAGAACAAATAGTATAGAGAGTATAGAGAGTAAGATGTGGGATGTTAAAGGGTAAGCTATCATCAATACCTACTTCAAGAACACATTTAGCTAAGTGTTATAAACAATAAAATATAGAACACCTTATGGAATATTAGATAATGGTGAGGAAATTGGCTCAGCAGCACATGAAGTAATTAAAAACAATTAAGTATGTAACAATTTTGTACTAACTAAATAATGCGTACACTGGGAGTAGAGGCAGAGAAAATAATCTGTATAATTTATGGGCTGTAGGCAGTCTTACAAGTAAGTGAAACAGAAAAGAAACAATTGTACACAACCTGTCAGAAATTAAAAGGGGAAAGACCACAAATTAAAACATCAATAGGCACCATTGAAATAAATAAACATGGATTAATGAAAGATATGGGTATAATTGAGTGATTCTGTGTTCCTTTATTCCTTCATTCATTCTTTCTTTGGCTCATACTAAGTCACTCTTAAACCCATGTCACTCAGACTTTTATTCCTTTCTCTATATACTCTGTATTCAAGTTTTGCCTAAATCCTTGTTATATTGTTTTGGGCACATTCTGAAGATGTCAGAACTTAGTCAAAAGATGTGCAGTGTGTGGGAAATACTACCAGCCACAACTATCACACCATACAGTAGCTATGGCTCGGTCTCTAAAGGGATGCCCTTGACCTCCAACTTTGTGCTTTAGAAATTATATTGTCTTGTGAAAATTCAAAACATTTTGAGAGAATGACATAAATTTCATAGAATGCTCTCTTATTTTTATTAACTATCAAGTGAAATTATTTACATTCAAATAATTGAAAAATGAAAATCCTTAAATTTTTGAAATTAAAATAGTAAAACAATAGTTTAGTTTGTAAATACATATGCATCTATTATATACAAATATATACATACATACATACTGTTTTGAAAGCAAAATCATGTATATGATTTTGGTTGGTTATCCTTAAGCAACTGTAGATGTAACCAACCATCTTATTAAATAAGAAACATGGAACCAGTGCAAAGAAGAAAGCCAAGAGGTCAGAGCTAAGAGCTAAAACCTTACCCTTCCTCCTGCGGTGGTCCTACCTCTCCGAAAGAGAGCTACTTCCTGTGTTAAAGTCTTTATATATACTTTCTCTTCTGCCTTCTCATTGGTTGTAAACCCAACCACATGACTGCCTCGTCACTGCCTGTCTGTAGACCTCCAGGTCTTCTGTGGTTGGTATTGAGATTAAAGGCATGTATATCCAATGGTGGCTGTATTCCTGAACACACAGAGACTTACCTAGCTCTGCCTACCAAGTGCTGGGATTACAAGCGAACGCCACCACTGCCTGGCTTTCCTATGGCTTGCTAATAGCTCTGAACCCCAGGCAACTTTATTTATTAACATACAAATAACATTTTAGTACAAAATAAAATATCACCATAAGCAATAAAATTTTATATATTATATTCACACAGCCATGGGAATTTTAATTTTCCTACATGGGATATCATACAGGGAATATCATATAGGATATCATAAAACATGACTATTATGATATTCTCAATAATAAATTTTAAAATTCTGAACTAGTCATTTGGAGCTGATTTTATCGTGCTTTTTTTTTTTTACAAAATTCATTTATCATTCTTAAATCTCTTGTGATAGCATGCTATGTCTTGTCTTGTGTGCTTAAAAGAAATTCCTACAATTTCCTCTACAGCTGTCTCAAGCACACTATATTTTTTATATCATTGAATGGGTTTTGTTTGCCACTAGCATTCTTGATTATTTCTTTGACTGTTATTTTTTAAATAATGGAAACTATTCTTTTAGGCATTCATAAATGGAGATAAAGCAGAAGAAACACTAAGATCAAGGTTGTTGGAGAGAGTAATGTAAGTAGAATGCAGTCTTTGAAACTTGGTATTTGGGTAACTATTCATTTAATACAATTTTCAGATGTAATGAATATAAAACATTTATAATATTAATGAAAGTCTAATATAATGAGAAGTTTCTTTGGATGACATCTATAGATATTTTTCAGTAAAATAAAGGAACTTGAGTACACTATTTCACTTTTATAAAATCCTCCAAAATTTACTAAGCTTGAAGCATTCAATTAACATGAAAATGCATCTATAAAACCATTTAAAATAAGCCATGCTATGACACAGATAATTTTTCTAAATAGCAAGGAAAGCTATTGTATTTATCAGTTATGCTTTGGTGCCTTAAAGACACAGAACCACTGACTGTAGATTTGTTAAATTTGGTAAGAAAAATCTGTCATTTAGCAGTAGTTCAAGATCAATTTTCGGACCTTCCTAATGTAGAACATTGCCTATTAAGTTTAAAAATTCATTAAAGTTTCTACGTGCCAGATGGTGCCATTTAAGAAAAGTTTGAAGTACACAGCAATTAAAACTATTGAACATATACCAGCCTCACAGGCAATTTGTTATATATAAGGAATAAGAGTGTCCAAAATGTGGCAACATAGTGTCCATCTGTGGAAGCTGAGCATGGAAAAGCATAAATAAATAGACCAAGCTTGACAAAAATTCACATTCTAATTCCCGAAATGAAAAAAGCTTTCAGCTAATTGTCAACTATAACAAGAGAAAACTGCATTTAGGATTGGAAAAGCACAGAAAGACAAAGACAGAATGTGTTTAGGAATTTATTTTCAGAGACCAGTCAGTTGATTTACCTAGGAATGGATATCCCTTTTAAAAGTAATACCTTCACATATCCTGTTAAAAGGTAAGTGTATTTTACAGTCAGAACAAATCAAAAATAAGAAATTTCAAATGTAACATATATCCTATAGTTGAGGATTTTAATCTGAAGAATAATTTATTTGGGTCTACAGTGACTATATTCAGTAAAACCCATGTCTTGGGAAACATGACAATCACAAATGATCTCAATTAGCCAGTTATGAAATGTTCTTCATCTGAAAGCCTTCAAAGGCCGAAAATCCAATTATTCACCCTATACATTTTCATCCTCAATTATATCATTAACTGAATGAAAACATTAGTTTAAATTCAGAATATATTCAATTGTCTTGAATCTTCTTTCTTACTTTAAATAGTATTTGAGAGGAAAATTCTGCTTTACTTTAGATAGAGCTGAATTAATGACAAAGGTGAAAATTTTTGGTAATAAATAATTTAACAAAAAGATAAAAAATAACTGTCTAATTATACTTATTACACACTAGTCATCATATTCTACATGAACTAATTTTTACCATAAAATATATGTTTTAAATTTCAGTGTTCAAAAAATAAGGAAGAAGAAATAAGTTTCAAGTGATTAATTTATTGACATAAAGTAAGAGATTTTATAGGTTAAAAGCACAAATTAGATCCTGTGTTAAGATTCAAAGAAAACGTTTAGATTTTTGATGGGTCTGATTTTCTTTTTTAAATATATTTCTAGACTAATAAACTGGTATTGAAACTTAGTTGACAGCTCAGATTTGGTCTATTCCATCATTGATAAAACTATGATATGTGCTTGCAATACACAATATCTCTGTTTGGGGCTTAAACTTACTAAACATCAAGGATATAATTTTTCTAGAAAACAAGAATTCACACAGAAGTGACTTTAATATGTTAAATAATATGCATGTACTGATGTACAAATGTGTCAAATTGAGAGTTAGGCACTTAAGAAAGTGTGACAGTCTTGTGATATATTATATATGAAATACCTACCATTCCTCTGAATTTTGAAGATAAAGTACAGTATACACATGCTGAACCCTGCCTTTGTAAAATTACATGTAACAATTACTAGCAATATAATTTTTAGAGATATTTAAAGGGTGTTTTCAATTGTTGCAGTGATTAAAAGTTCATCAAATGTAGTTACCAATCAAATGTATAGTAGTTTCATAATAAATGATTTAATTCTTAGAGGAAACTTGGAAGAGAAATTTTTTTTAAAAATCTGTGGCTTTTACAATAAGACCATTTTTAGGGCAAAATCTTGTTTGTGAATCTTTTTGGATGGTTGTACTTTTTGTAGTTTATTTTGTTATATTTAAAAATAATTAGTTCTGCTATTAATTACTACAACATTTTTGTGCAATACTTGCTATCTAGCCAGGCAAATATTCATCAAATAATTACTTGTAACTAGAAAATTTTCATGAGAATTATACACTAATATTAGTTGTTAAAATTAGAAGGTTTCTATTGAATCAAAGTTTTAAGATAATTTTCTTTTTTCTCTACAACCTATTTTATTTTCCCTTTAAAATATTATCATTCTATGTACATGAGTATTTTCCTTAATGTGTATCTGTGCACTACATGCACACCTGGTGACAACAGATAGAAGCAGGCATTTGAGTCCCTGAGACTGAAGTCAAGGAGACATGGAGACGTGGGAAAAAGGTTTGTTTACGCTTGCATTCCCTTGCTCTGGCTGGCAAGTACATTCCTTCCCAGGCATTAGAGCCTTTCTCTTCAGGACTATGGAGTATACTGAAGATCAGCTGAGTCACCCAGCCTTGCAGACAGAACAGATCATCTACTGTATTCTTTGACTTTCTGTTGGTAGACACCCATTGTTAGACCAGATGAACCACAGCCTGTAAATCATTCTTATAAATCTTAAATATATATATATATATATATGTGTGTGTGTGTGTGTGTGTGTGTGTGTGTGTATACATATGTATGTGTGTATGAGTGCATGTGTATACATTTATATATATGCATGTACATATATATGTACAAGTTTATATGTGTATCCTGTATGTACACACACACATAGATAGATAGACAAATAGATACATAGATACATACATAGATACATACATACATAGATACAAAGATACACATATACATACATAATCCCATTTATAAGCCAGCTACCATATTAGTCAGGGTTTTCTGGAGGAACAAAACTGAGAGAATGATAAATATGTATACATAATGATAAATATGTTTATCATTTTGTATATGTCAAATATAATAATTATAAATATTTCACTATATAACCTATAATCTACAATATATAATATATGATAAATATATTTATCATTCTATATATGTATAACATTTATTTATTTATCATTCTATCCATTCTCTTCCTCTAGAGAACCCTGACTAGTCTAGTAGCTGATTACTCTGTGCTAGTGAAGTCATGGTTATTGAAAAATAATCTTCAACCACTAACTTACTAAAACAGCATAATCCCTAACAACTTTTTAAAAATGTTTTTCTTATACAAAACAGGTAAGTATTGTCTTCACCTCTCATCAAGGAAATTTCTCTTCACAATAGTGAAATTCACTACAGAAAACAAGTGAATAAAATGTACAGTTCTGGAGGCCAGTCCCAACTGATACACTCGTGTGTGTATGTGTGTGTGTGTGTGTATTAAGTTACTTGCGAGTGTACACACACACACACACAC
Organism: Peromyscus eremicus; assembly: GCF_949786415.1. Lineage (NCBI taxonomy): Eukaryota > Metazoa > Chordata > Mammalia > Rodentia > Cricetidae > Peromyscus > Peromyscus eremicus. The sequence goes on from NC_081435.1 coordinate 9,269,866, forward strand.
ACACACACACACACACACACACACACATATATATACACTCTTACACCTAAACTTCAGGAAGTATTGGAGAAAATGGACCAGAAAGATCCTAAGAGCCAGAGGATCAAGGAGTTTACTCCAAAATGGTTTCTACTAGTAACATCAGGAGCTATACCCATAAAGTCTCACCAAAATGATCAAATAACTGTGAGTTAAACAAGGATGACACCAATCAATATGCCAACCTGGACAGGGAGAAGTTCATGGCTGAACAATCCATATATAACTACGGGCAACTGAGGAAATGTGGGAGAGGGGGAGGTGCTCTTCCCAGGGAAACAACACAATTGGTTGCTCAGTGTCAAATGATCAGCCCTGAAAACATACTTGCAAGTAACTATATGTACTGAACAAATTTTTAATATATCTCCCTTTTAATGTATTAAGTAGTATAATTGATAATTACAATATTTGATATATAGATACATATCCAAATATTTATTTATTTATTTATTTATATAAATTTTATTTATTAATATTAGTATTAGTATTGTGAGTACAAGAAAGTGCATAGAAAGGTCAGAGGACATTTTTCAGAAGTTGGTTTTCTCCTTCTACTATGTGTTATAGGGATCAAACTCGGGTTGCCATGATTATGTAGCAAGCACCATCACATACTGAGCCCTCTTTTTTACCTTAAATATATCTTAACCTTTTGAGATATTATTTAATTATTTTATATGTGTGTCAAAAAATACTATACATTATATTTTATGTATGTATGTAATGGCAGGTTTCATTTTTCAAAACTGTCCATGGTATAACTTTTTTCAAGTCCTTTCCACACACAAACATTGCCCTTCTTTCTCTGTCCTTTGCGAGTCTCACAGAGACCTTTTTCTTTTGTTTTCATTTTCAGACTGAACCTGCAACTTCAAAGTTTTCTCTCCAGCTGCTCCTTCACATTTGCTGTAAAGTTCATAGTTTTCCTTCTGCTCTCCAGCCTGCCACTTCACTTTCTCTCTAAAGCTGGATGGCACTGACCCAGAAGGTTTAGCACTGCTTCCTAGCTCTGCCCCCCAACACAGGACATTGCTGCACAATCAACCATGAAAAGCATGTGCTGACCCCCCCCCCCCATTGTCCTCTCAAACTTTGCTTTGTATTAAATAAGTGAATACTCAGTTTCATGGCCCTCATTGTGTGATTTGCTGTGGTGTTTATTTCACAAATCATGAGTGAATCACTTTAGTTTATTTCAAATTCACAAGGCTGTAATCAAGCCAAAATTTATCAGCAAAATGTTTAATTACATTTTGCTTAGTATAATGGGAAGGAGTTTTTGATTTTTAGTGCAGTTATAATACAAAGGTTAAAATTTGTGTCTCCTGAACAAATTTATATATAAAGGCAGACTCTGTAGCCACTGAATTGTGATGTCTAAAGCCATGTTCTAGACATTCATCTGGTGTACTAGTACATCTCATAATGATGGTGGTGATTATTTTGGTTGTCTATATTATCTATATTATTGTATATTTTGAAAATCCATAAACCTCATCAAACATAGATATCATGAAATTCATATCATTAGAGAAGTTAATAATTATTAACTGTAAAAGTTTTAATATTTTAAAATAATCTATTGAGGGGAAATCTAAATAATAAATATATTAAAGCCAGCCATTCAGTGACTGGCACAACATTTTGCAACTCCCACACAATTTAGTCCTGATCATTTATTCAGTGATTGTTGTTTATTTTTATTTCATTCAGAAGAATCCTGGATCCTTGATACATTTGTTCTTTCATCTTTCTATTCAGTAGCAGATCACCCTGTCTAGTTCAGCTGTATTTTGCTGTGGGTACAGTCCTTATACTTGGTCCTGTACAAAATGCATGAAAACTGTCGGGGGCAAAGTTAAATACTCGAAGGGACTTCTTTACAAAGTGTACTTAGGAACACAACTGGGTCTTTTTACAGAAGAAAAAAAAATGGAAATTCCAGTATTCTTTCAGGCAGGATCTCAATAGAGAAGACACAGGTCTTTCTACCTGGTCTTTGCTGTAGGAAAAACAGCAACATATCCAAGAATTCAGCTAAGAGTACTCCTGGAGACATTCTCATAAGAGTTCTTATCAAGGACGGTATTATTATTATTTGATACCCTGCATTCCAACAATTCTTATGAAATCTGATTTGCTAACATCAGGCAGGAGAACTTACCAGCTACAGCAGAAGATGTGGAAAGGAAGAATTGTCCCCTACATACTTGATCAGCACCTGAAGCATCAGCAGGAGCATCTTGCTATAGAAACTGCTGGGCCAAGATGGAAGATACCTTGTACTCTAGGGCAATCTCTACCTGTACCAATTGTATATCTTGAATGATTTTATTCTTCCTTAATTTATGTCTTCTTATCAACAAAAGAGGTACAAAATATGTGATGTGATAGCTACAGTGATTACATATTCATATATGATTTTTTTCAAAGGATATCACATGCTGTCTCCTTGATTGAGGTTGGTTTATGTATAAAATAAAAAAAATAATTTGTATCAAAGATTCACCCAATCACAAAATAGACACAGACTATTCTTGTGAAATCCCAAGATTTTTCTAAGTAGCCCTTATTGGATGATTGTTTTAAACACCTTTATTATCTGAGAAATGTGGAGCAGATAGATGGGAGAGTTTCTATATGCCTCTCACTCACAGGCAGACAATGCTCACTGGTTGGAAGGGCTCAACAGACCCTACCCCTCCTGGTTTTCATTGGCAGTTAACAAGTCTTTGGAAAGGGATAGGCATTTTCTTCAGTAGTATCGTCATGGATTAGAAGCCCATACTCATCTAAATAATCTGTCACCCAGGATCCTGCATCCAACCATACTGAAACTAATTGGATCATCAAATTAATTAGTTAGTGAGTTAGTTAATTAATTAGTTAATTAAGCCATGATAGTAAAAGGAGGACTAAGTAGGAAGAGGAAGAGAATTAATGAGAGTGGTAGTGGAATAGGGGAGGGAAAGCGGGCTTCTGTGAATATGATAAAAATACATTTATGAGATCTGTTATTGTGTAAAGTTAACAATTACTAATAAATAATAACTAAATGAAGAATAAAATAAACTGTTTATTTCAGACATTTACAATATCCTAGTATGATAAAACGAGAAATTATAGGAAGCATCTGTGGTTTGGCTACTAACAAGTCTCTATGCTCCTTAAGCAGAACATTTCTTCCATTTTTCCTTACTGTTAATTTTTCCTGTGCATAATATCAAAAAGAGAACGTGGCACATATTGGAAAAATACTCTGTTGTTTAACTAAGTGTACCTGTCTGTTTTCTATGTTTTCAATTTATCTCCCAATGAATTGTCAGTCAATGGTTTTACCAACACGATTCACTGATCTATTATTAATTCCCTTTTATGAGACAGAATCTCAGGTTGTGCCTCAAGCTGATACATGGGTATTAACCAGCTCCAGCCCTCAAACTAGCAGGATTATAAACATGTACCACAGTGCTCAGTCTAAGCAATTTTTATACATTCTGTTGATTGTTGCCTTAAAACAATCTAATTTATATAGAGTTTACATTTCTCTCTGAATATGTCTTGCTTATAAGATGAAACAGGTCCAAGGAAAAGATTGTACATGAAAAGAAAAGTCAGCAGAGTGAATTGAGGAAGAACAACTATTCCAAAGAAATAGAATTAAGAATCTTGGAAAATCAGAGAATTTATTCACTTTATAAAATAATGGCAATATTAATTGGTTGTTTGAAAAAAATAGTTTTAAAAACTACAAATATCGGGCTCTGGAGGGGTGGCTCCGAGGTTAAGAGCACTAGTTGGTCTTTCAGATGACCCAGGTTCAATTCCTAGCACTCATTGGAAGCTCACAACTGTATATACTTCCAGTTTCAGGGAATCTGATACCCTCTTCTGAGAGCATTGCATGCATGTGGTGCACATATGTACATGCAGGCAAAATAACCAAAAACACTAAAATAAATAAATACATAAAAACTTTTAGCCGGGCGGTGGTGGCACATACCTTTAATCCCAGCACTCGGGAGGCAGAGCCAGGTGGATCTCTGTGAGTTCGAGGCCAGCCTGGTCTACAGAGCGAGATCCAGGACAGGAACCAAAGCTACAGAGAGAAACCCTGTCTCCGTGCCTCAAAAAACAAACAAACAAACAAACAAAAAACTAAAATATCAAAAGAATCATTTTAATAAATAGAAATTTCAATATGAGCAAAGGAAATCTAGAAGTGACAGCTATGTGATTAAAGTTAATAAAATGAAAGGGACACTTAATATATGAAACTATGATAAAAAATAAGCAAATAGACATAAAATAAATATATCTAAACAGTAGTAGTCTACCAAGTAAATAATATAACAGACAGGCATATCACTGAAACATGAGTTTCAGAATGAAAATTTATTCCATGTGCCACGCTGTTCTCTGCTAAAATGATCCAAACTAATAATATCACCAGGAATTTTCAGTGTATCAAATATAAAGAAACACTATTTGTACCATCCTGAGCTGCAGACTCTGTCTTTAAATGAATTAAGTAAAAAAAAAATAAAGGGAAAAATGAGAAAATTTAATGCTTAGTCCAAAAAATTATGTAATAATCAGAAATTAATTATGAAATACAGCATGATAAAAATAAACTTTTCAAGATCACCAGTAAAAATAAAACATAGACTTCTATACTAAAGACTACCATGGACTTTTTAAATGTTCTGAAAAAAAAAAGATGCCAATAACATTATCTTTAAAGCATTTTTTTAGAGTTTTCATATGAGCAAGTAACAAATAAAAGTGGTGTTTTAATATGAGGATGATGGTGAAGAAATCCCTGGGCTGCAAAGAACACAAGGGAAGGCAGGGGAAGAGCCAAGCAGTATACCCGTTGGAGGATGATGGATTACAGCTTTGGTCCATTTCCCTCTGAAGGAAGAGCTGCAGAGACAAAACCCCACAGCTCTAGAAACCAACTGAATTTGACCAAATGTGAAATTGAAAAATGCATCTTATCTGTAAAGTTTCTTGTGTTGTATGCAACCCAAAAGTAGAGAATGTAAAATAGATGTTAGGTTTCACTAAGAGTCAGGTAGACACTATCCTTTTCAAAACTATGCACATGCATCATTTTATTAGACAAAGCATTAGAGACTAGATAGTTTGATTGTAGAAGTTTATGAACTAGTTTGAGACTATGAATATTTAGAAGTTGGCTTCACTAATATGTAACAAACTCCTAAATTGAATGTTTTGTTAAATAATTTATTCACTGACCATCAACAGCATATAAGTTTACTTTGCAAATGCCATGGATCAAGGGGGCAGGGGCGGGGAGAAGTTCATTATGTAACCATAGAAAAAACAGAAAAATATATGTAATAAAAATGATCCATTGAAGTATAGGGAGATGTCTCAGCAGTTAAGAGCTCATACTGCTCTTTCAGAAAGCTCCTGAGTTTCATTTCCAGTGCCAAAGACAGACATCAAAGTCTTGCTTATAATTCCAATTCTGAAGGATCCTATGCTTCAGATGGCACCTGTATACAAACACATGTGTACACCCAAACCCATACACTAATATATTGTTTTCTTTAAAATAAGTATATATATATATATATATATATATATATATATATATATATATATATACACACACACACACATACACACATACACATATATATGTGTGTGTGTATATATATATGAGGATCTTGGAATAGCTTTGGGAGGGAAAACCAGAATCAGAATCAGAATATACTGTATGAAGAAAATCAATTTTCAAGAAATAAAAAAAGGGCATGAGAAACTAGAAGATTGATGTTATACATTTGCACTTCCAATCTATGGATTTTTCAGTATTTTCTAGTTAAGTCTGCTAAAATTAGCAAAATGGCATCTTTCTGACTAATTTTGTCTAGCTTTAGCATACTAAAACTTTGTAAATACACTATATCAATTACAAAGAACATGATTTAAAATGATCTAGTTCTATAATCAGAATTTGCATGGCACATATAGTATGCGTCTTTCCTTTAAATTTAAATTAATTATACACAATATAGATATATAGTATATAATATAGTATTAGATAAAAGGTCAGATCATACAGCCATAGATGGAACTTGCTATCTAACCAGCCTGGCCTGGAACTCATAGAGACCTGGAGTTCTCTCTCCATGCCATTAGTCTTAAAAGTGTGTACTAGAACCAAAGGTCTCAAACTGAAAAGACATGCACATGCTAAATATCATTTAACAAACAGGATATCACAAAGGATAACAAAATCCTTCTTGAAGCAAACAAAGAAGATACACAACGAAGTAACCAGAGTTTCAAGACCCTGAACCTAGAATAAGAAAGGTATCATGTTCTGAGAGAAAAAGATGACATGAGTTGTATGACTGTGCCACCTTTCTCTGTCAGGAGAATCTTCATGAGGGAGTAACCGATAGACACACAAAGCCAGAGACAGAATTCAAATAAAATAAAATAAACCTAAGTATTTTTTTTAAAACCCAAGGCAGCTGGGATATGCTGGGTTAGGTATAAAAATAGAAAATGCTGCAAAGAAAGGGAACACACAGTCATTAAAAGACTTGACCATAAATATTCAGATTATTGCATGGATGACTGGTAGCTATCCCAAGCCAAAGAAAGAAAACTCAGAAACATCAAAGGCCTGAGTTTGATAGTGTGCTTGTAAGAAATTACCTCCAACCAAAACGACTCAATGAGTAATGGGTTCTTTCTATTTGCAAATAACTTAGCAAGAAGTCCAGTTTCCAACTTACTGATGGAAAACATCTACCAGTGAAAATATGAAATCGTGAGTCATGGAATTTTCTGTACAGCAACAGAGAAGAATTGTAAATCAGTCGTAAGAAATAGCTTTGGAAAACATATCATCAACAGAAGCAATGTCGTTGCCAAGTGTAGAAAATAGGTTCTTTGGGGTGGAGATCTTAACTACTACAGTGCTTTATGTAACTTTAAAGGCATATACTATGTAAATACATATGAAGGGCGGGGCAGGCTAGCACAGCATAGCATGGCTCCAAAGATCCCCTACTAACTCTTGCCATGGACATCAACACAGACCCCAGCTGCAGCAGGACCACGGACCCAGACATGGCCCTTTTCCACAGCCTGGGCTCAGACTCCACCATGGCCCCGGTGGCAGCACAGGCCGCTCACCTCTTGCTGGATATTGCAGGAGACAAGCTGGCCCTACCCACCAGGGAAGAGCTCCTGAAATATGGCCCTAACCCTCACACCATAAGTGTGTACCTCACCTGGGCAGCACACTAGAGATGACCCTGTGGTCAGGGACACAGGTTAGTGGACCCTGAGGGAATGAGAACAGGAGAGCTGACACCGTGTCCCCTGGTCTTCCATGTGACAGCTCTGGTAACAGGAAAATGCCCTCCTCACTCAACTATTACCACCAGCCGCCAGTGAGAGCTAGTCATGGGAAGGAGTGAGAGAGCCAGCCCTGCCCCTCACTGGCTGCTGCAGCTCACAAGAAAACAGCCTCTGCTTCCGGTCTGGGCAGCACACTAGAGCTGACCCTGTTGTTGCGTCGCAAGGGAGCCATCCCAGAGGGCATGAGAGCAGGATAGCTGACCCTGCTTCCCCCTTCCTGCCTTATATGTCTCCTATAGGAATCGGGAGAGAGGGCGCTGCACCTCACCTGGGCAAAACACTAGATCTGGCCCTGGTGATACCAGTCAAGGGGACCTGAATCTGAGGGCCCAAGAAGAGGAGTACTTTCCTTGCTTCTTGCTGCAGATTGCATTGGGTAAGCTGGATGAGGCAGTGCTGGAGAGCTCAATCTGATAGTGACCATGGGGAAAGCTAGGGAGCTGACCAACCCAGCTAACACCCAGGCCCAGAACAAGGGCTATGAGTTGGCACACCCCAACACCCACCGAGTCTATCAACTGTTGGAGCATGTAAAGGTGACTAACCTACAGATCCAAAACAGCAGGATCTCCATGACATAGGACAACAGGATATCCACGAGGAGCCCCAGTGAGAGCTCATTCTCATTGGTAGAAACCAGAGGTCTTGAGCCAGGCCAAAGACTCGTGATTATGAACACTTCCAAGAAAAGATGAACAGACTAAAGGATAAACTGTGTGTCTCAACAGGTCACACTACAGTTACCATTCTTGTTCTGCTTCTTGGTTTTCTTTTCTTTTGATATTTTTATTTTTGTTTTGATTTTTTATTTTGTTTGGTTTTTAGTTTTTCTTTTAAATTTGGTTTTGGTGGGGAAGTTTCAAGAGTAGAGAGCAGATGAGAGGGCACAGGGAGATAAGTGGGATCTGAACGCATGATGTGAAAATCCACAAAGAATCAATAAAACTAAACACACACACACACACACACACACACACACACACACACCATATAAAATAATCACCACAAAATATATACTTGCTTTCAAACTATGTATAGACTTCAGAGTTTGAACATGAATGAGTGAAAACACCTCTATCTAAAATAGTTTCAAATATCAGGGCAAAATAATCTTCAATCATGAACAATTATTGATTGGGTTTGTTGACACATGCCTGTAATCTCAGCACTAGGAGTCAAAGGCAGAAAAATTGCCACAAATTCAGAGCTGGCTTGGCATATGTCACAAGATCCAGATTATCCAGGGGCTACATGGTGAAAACAATTGTGTCCCAATAAAGCAGAAGCAAACAACCAGCCCCATTCTTCATCACAATGGCACACCCTAACCATTGGTAATCATGCAATGTAAATAATCACAAACTACACACATTTTCCCTTGATTTCAGCATATTGTTCTTATGATAAATCTTGTCTTTCTAAGCCTCTTATGAGCAAAATCTCTTTCCAGGTAATACTTCAAAACAAGAGCACCTTTTCGTAGAGAGTAATTTTAAATTAAACTTTAAAATAATTCTGAGTATGGTCAAGATAGTCATAAACACAATTTAACTATTTGTGTGTGATAGCATATCATTATTCAAAAACAGCTCAAATATGGATTATTCTTCTGAAGTTTTTATATATACTGTGATATGTAGTGGAAAGGTCACTCCAAAAGTACTTGGCATTCTTTTCATTGAGATTGAAGAGTTTTTCACAAAACACTGATTTTGTGAATTTGAATTCAGAAATAATCATAATTGATAAGACCCAGTTGTCATTTTTTTATTCATGAGTTATTTTACAATCAATAAACATTCACTCTTTAGTAAGTTGAGTTCATCAGTTTATTTTATGTACTGAATATACATTTTAACAACAAAGGTATTACAAACTCCCTAGCTTATCATCAAATTAACACATTGAACAATTCACATCAATTTCATTTGCACAATTCTTAATGTTTCTTTATGAATTTGATGGTATAAATTGAAAACAAATGAACCTGGGCAGAGAAACATTATATTGTTTAAAATAATTTGTTGAATGATATAATAAAAATATTAAGAGAAAATGATCACTTTTGCTTTTAAAGCTGTACAAAAATATTTTTTTAAAAACTACCAACAAGAAAAGAAATTCCATTTTTCATGAGTTATTACCATGACCTTTGCCATGCATGGTTTTGAAATGGATTTCAAGTCTTGAGGAATCCCACTTTTATGATTTGACTAAATCATATATAAACTTGAATACAATGGAATCATTACATGATATGTTGAAGACAGAAATAAGCATTGATGATAACTATATTTTCATTTTCAATAGATAATATATTATGAATATTTTGATGAATGAATATTATGAATTATTGATCAAGAAACATTTCTGGCAATGTAAAGAAAAACATTCTTCACAAATAATATGGTTAAATAAATCAAATCCAAAAAGCTGCTCTATGTGTTAAATTTATACAGTAATTCAACTTGGTAATTTATAATGCTAATATTAAGACACTTTTCTTTAATTTATGTTCAGTGGACAACAGAAAAAAAGATGGATGCAGCTACTCACAGTGGGAATGGAATGGAGATTATGACAGCAAAGATTTTATATGGAAGTTATTCAGAAAGAACACACAATGAGACCTGCTTGGGAATAAAATTACAGAAGTAAGCTCATGATTGAAACAATTACAATTTGTCTCATACAAACAAGAATAATTTTAGTATAGCATTACTCCTTTATACACATTACTCCTTTACACACTCTTCAATGAACACAGGCTTATGCAATTAGAAATAATTCAAATAAGTGAGTGTGCTGTAAAACCTATTTGTACATGGAAATACTTCAATCCAATCATTCTTTTTAGTATCAAAATCCAAAATAATTTGAAAGTCCATTTAGGTAGTCTATTCTTGCTACCATAACAAACATACTACAGATGATATGATTTTTACCAACAATTATTTATTTTATACATATATGTATAGATTAAAACATATATATTCTTAAAATAAAACCTGCTCAGCCTATAAAATAGTATTCGTATGTACGTTTTCATAACTAATCATTTGGTACTGGTTAATCAATTTGTGTTCGCTTCCTGAGTAGAATCCACAACCATACCTTTACTAAAGAAACATAATCTATAACTATATTCTAAGTATGTGTCCTTATACCCACACATAAATGCAGTCTTCACCTCTCATCAAGGAAACATCACTTTGTAACTGATGGAGACTTGCACATAAAACCTAAATCTAAATGTAGAGTTGTGGAACCTGATCTCATTGGAAATATCTACAAAACAACACCCTCAATTAAGGCTCAGCAATCCTTCTGGAAAGGATGTTGGGGAGATTTTGAAAGCTAAGGGATGAGGGATTTGCTTTTAGATTGTGTCTCAGTAATGTCAGAAGCAACACAAACATGTTTGCAACACAAACAGTCACCAACATGACTGTCTAAACATAAACTGACAAAAACAGATATGCCCACACCTTCCTTGTCTGCTCTACCACTCCCTCTTGAGTTCATGATATTTTCTTCTATAATTGTTTAATATCTAATACTATTTTATAATGTATAGCTAGAGAATATATGCACATATGTTTACATAATACGTTGTGAAACCAACAAGTATTGCCCATGTGTCCAGGTGCTCAGAGTTGTCTATCTAGGCATCAGATTTTATCCCTTAAGAAAACTGGTCCTTATTCCCTCAGCAGTCTTAAAGTTTTTGAAAAATAATTCAGCACTTTACTCTCACAAGTAAAAAAGTAACAATAAGCAGCTTCATCATGAATCATCACTCTGCCTCTCCTTGACAAATCAATATGTCTACCTTCTTTCAATTATAAAGGAATTATCAAAAAAAAATCCTTAAACTTTCATTGTTCTCTAAAACCAAAAACTCAGTTATTATTTTGATCAAATGTAATTTGATTTGTTAATATATTTTGTTTGCTACTTTGACTATTTAAAAATTAAAACTTTTTGACACTGATGGGAGATTTTTCTTAAACCTAAGCATTTTACTGCACAGAAATTTTGGCTGTTAGCGTCTCAGGTATTTTTGCTCTTCCAAATTTGTCTCCATTTCCTTTTTCAGATCCATAGTGATCTCTGAAGGGCTTGCTCAGGTCATCTCTTGCTGTCTAATCTTGAGGCAACTCAAGTACTAAAGATCTATGTGCATCCCTTTGTCTGAATTTCTTTCAATCACAGGAAGTCAATGCTTTTTAATCTCCCTTACTCTGAGTTCCCACTCCTGACCCTTTCCAGTGATTCAATACACAGTGAGCATCCTATCCTCTATTTTCTATTATTGTAAAATCAGTATCTCACTCCTTCTATCCTTTTTTTATTTGAAACACATTTCTCATACTTATATCTTAATTGGTCCACTTATTTTTTCAGATCCTTTTGGACAAAGATCATCTTACATTTAGGGCTTTCATGCACTTCCATAGAATTTTGTATTTGTGGTTTGCCTTTTATAAATACAAGAGAGTTTGTTATTTTATAACTTCCAAGTGTCTGTGTGTGTTAATAATGAGGACTGCCAATTTATCATCTATATTTAATAAAATTAAAATTAAAATCAACTAAAACTTTAGTAGAAAGAGAGTGCTAAGTACATCTATAAATGTCCAACTTGTCAAAAATTAAACGCTATCTGCTAAGAGTATTGAATCTTCAATAGTTGAGCAAGGCTTAGAAGGCATTCAAATGAGCTTTAAAACAATCATTTCTAAGGTGATATAACATATACCAAGGAGCATATTAAACCAATACTTTAAGTTAACATTTCATTTTATGTATTATACATTCAGAAACATTTAGAGTCAACTTTTTAAGATATTAGTTTACATTTATTGTATTTGTATGAGTATTTTGTCTACGTGTAAGCATTATACTACATGCGTGCCTGGTGCCCTCAGAGACCAAAAGAGGATGTCAGGTTCCCTGGAACTGGAGTTGTAGAAAATTTTGAGTTGCTAACTAGATTATTAAAACTGAATCTAGATTACCTGTAGTAACAGAAAGAACTCTTATCCACTGAGACCCATGACGTAAAGTCCAGATTGATCAGTAAACCCAGTCTTGATCTTGTCTCATCATACTTAAATTTGTACAGAGCTTGAAATGTTCAGAATGTCACCATTGTGCTTAAGTTCAAGTACCATTATTTGACATAAATTTATTTTACAAGAGAAACAGAAAACTATTGGCATGTGGTATAGAAAGAAAACATCATTACTTAAATAAAGTAGATGTATATATTAGAAAATTTTAAAGATTTAGATTAGCAGTTTAACAACAGTTCCAGGATGGAGTTCCAGTTAAGTCATAGATTTCTGTTTAATATGCAGAGGACCCTGAGCCCACTGAAAAACTACGGCCTTGCAAATTTATGTATTCAAAGTTGTACCAGGTTCCTGATTGATTTACCTCATCAAAATGTTGGATTTCATTTGGCAATATTTTGTAGTAGTTAGCAAATGGGGAAAGAGAGGGAGGAAGAAGGCAGATAATCCAAAGGGAAAGAAGGAAACATGGAATGTAGAGTACCTACCATAAATCTCTATTCCCAGGCTGTGGTTATTCAAACGGCTCCAGAATAAACTCTCTTAGTCCCTTATGGATGAGTGCTCTGGTGGTTTTTGTTGTTGTTGTTGTTGTTGTTGTTGTTTTTGCATCAACAATTATGTCGCTGTGACATGAGGCTGAAAGAATGATCCCCATTTCACTGGAGGAATCATCTGAATGGAAACCAGTTACTTCCTCCATGGACCAATGAGTCCAGACCATCTGGAGTTATTTCTTCCTGAACTTCCATTTAAAATTGTTTTCTAAATTTTGTAATAGTAATAATAAAGTTAGGATTAAAGTGTGTTATAAAAGGTTGTTTTAAAAATTAATATTATTATAACTAAAAATAATTTAAAGGTCACAAAATACAAGATTGATTAAATACCCTTCGATAAACTTAATGCTTGATTATCTACAATATTTTCTTAAGTGCTGATTTGTTCTTTGTATTCTTTTGCCAAATGACCATTTAAAAACTATTGTTAAATTTTAGAGGTTTTTTAATGCTTTCTCGTTGAAAAACATCTTTGCTTTTTAGACAATCAATCATTTCTTTAATCATAAAATATTCTGTTAGGAGAATGATACCTGCTTAGAATATTCCTACTAAATTACATAGTGATTTTAAACTTACTTTGAACAACAAATATTAAAACTTGTTTTTGAAATTATCTCTATTAGATTAAAAATAGTACATAATATTGGAAAAGACTTTTAATTTTTTCTATCTAAAATTCAAAATTATTCACAGAATTACCTCGAAAAAAAACCAGGGGATTTCATGAACTAAATGAAAAAAAAAATAGACATTCTATCAAAGAATCCATTTGATCGTACTTTAACCAGGAATTTCTGCCTAATTCCTAAGGAGCAGAGACTTTCTCATTCACCTGAAAGCACATTTATGTGGACTTCAAAAGAGAGCGAAGAGGTCTATATGGAAGGTTTGGGAGGAGGAAAACAAAGTGGGAAATTACGTTATTATATTTAATGATACAAATAAAACAAATTATATAAGAACAATATTTGTGAATTTGGCAAGATTGTTTAGTGGATAAATGTGCATGGTATTCTGACTGATGGCCTGAGTTCAGGTGGCAACCACATGGAAGAGGGAGAGAACTGATACCCACAAATTGAGCTGTGATCCCCATAAGGGAGCTCAAACTACCACATGCACACAAATGTGCAAAGCATAGCACACACATATACACAAAATAAATAATACAAGCAATAACTTTTAAAATGAAATAAAAGCATGTTATGAATTGAATATTACCCACTCTGAACCTTCTAGTCACCTGTCTTTCCTTGTGGACATTGTCATCATATTACTGCAAATCTCAACCTTGGTGTATGTTCTGTTTAAGACCAGTGTTGAACTGTACATTTCATAACATGGCATTTAGTTAGTTTTACAGACCATTTGCCTACATCATTCCTGACTCAACATGGATGAAAAAATCAAACTGTCTTCAAACAAATTTTAGAATGCTTCATCAAATAGCATCTTTACTTCTTAAAAATAAAAATAGTGATGAAGACTGGGTCACTATCTTAATAAATTCATTTTAAGTATAATCAATATAGTAAAAGAAAATTAGAAAAGGCTGAAATCTGAGGCACAGAACATTTTGTCAAATCATGTTAAAATAAAAGTGAATTATTTTGGCAGTTAATTAAAAGTTTAGTAAATGTGTGTACCATAGCCAATGACATATGAACTTCAAAAGAGTCACAGTTGAATAATCATTCAATTGATTGTGTCCTGGGAATAAATAAAGCTAGTGAGAAAAAGTTCTAGAGTATAGGAAAGCACATTATAATAATTACTGTTTACATATAAAAATATACAAGTATATACTTTCAGAAAGTTTAACCTTTGTGTAATTTAAAAAAAAAAGATACAATGGACACAGTTTATCCAAATACAGGTTTGTTTATTCATTGTGTTCATGGAATTCCCGCCACCTAAGTGATTCCAGCCTCATCATCTGAGATCACTTGAACTTGAACTTGCTATTTAATTAGCATTCCAGGCATCTGTGATGAGTGAGGCAAATAACATAATAAATTTTTTAGCATAGTGTTAGAGGCCAGCTCTGACCTGTCAAAGGGTTCTTGAGGGGAAGAGTGTAGAGTGAGAAAATATTAGATAGACATATAGGCCTAGATGAAGAGAAAGACAAGAGACAAAGGATAGCTTCAGAGGGCCCTGGGTCAATACCCAGTTGCCTCAAGTTTTATTCTAATGGGCTTTTTATACACTACCAAGTGAAGAGGCAAAAGACCTCCCCCTTTCAAAATCAAAGCTCACTGCACAGCCAAGTGTAGACCCTTCAAAACACCTGGTAATCACACCTTTGGCCAAATCATCCTATTATGCAGCCCTGCTGGGCAAAGCAAGCTCAGACTTTCTGACCTTGAGTAAGGCCTTACTAGGGAGCATCTGTGGACCCCCACAGCGTACTTTCTGATATATAGTGTACTTTATGTTCCATTTTTATGCTTATTCCATACACTTTGCTATCCACTACATGATGTCAGGACCTGTCTCAAAGAAATGAGAGCATGATAGGGTTAAAGAAAAACAAGTAAAAATGGTCATGTAATATAAAATAAATTATAAAAATATACAAATATTCTGAAAAAAATGTATCAGAATATTTGGGGTATAAAATAATTTTTGCTAAGCCTGTCTAGTTTATCCACTTAAACTATTTTTCTATTGTTCTACTTAGAAACAGTTAAACATAACTATAATCTTTTCATATCTCATAGGGTTCTTTGTATTTTATCTGTTAAGAGAAATATAACCTCTCCAATTGTCTCATTCATCTTGATGAGACCAACACACAGAAACTCTCCAAGCATGTCTAATATGTCCATATGGGTGCCTCATGGTAATTAATAGGCAACTTAAGCATTGGTTGACTTGAATAGCACCCTTTACTAGTAGAAAATCGCAAGCTTTTTGGTAACATTTAGATACCAAAAATGAAATTAACATTATTACTACTGTTTTCAATTAAATATCTGTGTTAACCAGTGTATAATTGACCATAACCTCAAATTAAAATAAATTACTCTAACAAAGTCCTGGATTAAAAGAGATTTTCTATTCAATAAAGAAAAGTTTAATCAGTTTAATTTTTATAACTTTTTCTCTTATTTTTTCCTAGTATTGTGTTAGAATAAGTATGCAACTACCTTCGTGTGAATTTCTGTACATTCCTCTCCTGGACTGAGGTGGTTATTTTACCTTCATATCTCACTGTGGTTACTCTATCCTGTCAGAAAACATAGACAAGCAATTCTTCTCCATGTGGTACATGTTGAACTAATGCAATTCAATATAAACTTCATTCCATAAGCATCCCATGACCTGTTTCCCAGCTTTAGAACCTATAAAAATTTCTTGCAAATTCATTTTCTTATCCCACACCTGTGAGGCTAAATTTCAAAGGCACTTGACATAACAAAATTTGATACATGGGAACTATTAATTTATAAAAACATAAAAAGAAGTGACTACTGAGTAAAATTAAAGAACATATTACTAACACTTATAATCAAGACATGATGAAAGTGTACTGTATTTTGTGACTTGGATCTGCGGCGGGAACAGATACATGGAAACTTTCCTTTCTTGACTGTCAAAAAGATTTTAACTTCACTTGAGTATATTCTACAGAAAAATGTCAGTCTTCTACTTTTACTAGAAGATGAGTCATCATCATATTATTCAGATCACATATTCTAGGGCATCTAATTTTTACACTCTTCTGTCATTTTTTCATATGTATTAGTGAATAAAAGGCTATAGAATAATGGGAGAACCACAGTAAAATGTCATTTAAATTTTCCTCTCCTGGTAAAATAAATCAATATATAGGGAGAAGTTTGTTTTGTTTCTTTCAAATAAATTTTCTCCAATTATAGTAGGTCACTCTAATTAACAAATAAAATCCTAGTTCAGCTTAAAAGTAGACCTTTAAAACATTTGGTACATTGATAATGTGCAGCAATCACATGTCTAATCCTAGAAAAAGCATGGTGTTTTTGGTATATAGTGTTACACAATCTGTGCTATTATATCCATAATGATGACATGGAGGACATATTAGCAGCCTGACTGTATCTGCTCCTCTGCAGGATTTCACACATGGCAGATTGCAAAGTGTCATCGCAGAGTACTGTCTTATACGCCACTGCCATTATCACACAGTAACCACTGTGCTTAGGAGAGTTTCCATAGGGCTATATTTCAAATGGGATTCACAAGACAGAACAAAACAAACATTAATAGTATTTTATATATTTTAATCACTAATTTTAGTAAATATTGGACTTCAGGAATTTGTATTTTAAATGTTTTAGTTCAGGCTCAAATTAATATTAAAATTAGTGAAGGGAACATTATGAGTTTACCACCCATAGAAAATATTAAACTATTCTTTTCAAAGTAAGTTGCTCACTTAAATCCAGATATGTTATTCTTCAGGAAGCAATAAAAGATTTATTTGTATATTTTAAATTTATCCTATTGAAATCAAGCACACTCTAAAAGGTCCTCTGGGGAAATTGAGATAATTGTTTTTGTGTCAGTTCATCTCCAAACAAGGTGTACAAGAGCACTGTCAGAGAAATAATGAGAAATTTATTAGCAACAATTTTGTTCCAAAGGCTTTATGAAGAAATCATCATAAAAAATAATTTTTTATTTCTTCCAATCATTTTAACAATAATTCCTACTGCCCCCTGCTGCTTCCCCACAGAACTACACCATTATTTTCTTTCCAAAATTAACATAAATTATTGCCTTTGAGTAATTAAGAATATTGATGGAAAATATACTCATTAATATTTAAAATTCTGTACATGCCAAATTCTAGTCCTTCAGTGTCTTTGTTTACTGCCTTTTGTGTGTTACCAAGCAATTTAATCTCTCCCCTTTGTCCTAGAAGACATGGTTATTAAATAAATCCCAAACTGGTAAAAACTTAGACAGGACAATTCAAAGGATGAATGGCTTTGATATTCTAGGGCAACTGAGTAAGATTCATAGGATACAGCTGAAGTATGGGCTCAGTGCTGGTCAGCACTTTATAGACAACAACGCCAGTGTTTGCATGTGTACATGTGGAATATTTTCACATAAATAATGAAGGCAGTTTCATTTATAAATAATAAAATTAATATAAAATATTACACAAAAACAATGTGATTATATCTATTCATTTTTATTATTTTCTAGCTATTTGAGCAGATTGTGCAAACACAAGATGTTTGTAATTTTTGAAAGATTTATGTACATTTTTTTCTCAGCACTTAGAAAACAAAGATTGTTTAAACTAGACCATTTTTTAAAAGAAAATGTTATTCAAATTCAATCCACCAGAGTACATTTCAAAAGATGGAGTGGTCTAGCAAATTCCTGCTGATGCTTTCAACAATTAAGATGCAAGTGGGATCGTTATTAAAAATGACTTTCTAGTAGGACCTCAAGGAGTCAGTGGCCAATTTTAAATTGAGAATATAGTCATGTATTCTCTTTTCATTCCAAATTAATAATCACAGTAACGGTGCTGTGCTTGCTAACTGAATGAATACAACGCTCGTTATCGATGATCTTCTCGATTCTGTGCTTAAAATACCTCCAGCTATTTCACTCAGGAAACATTTTGGAACACATTAAAAATACCTACTATGGGATTTCAGACATCGGTCGGTGGTTATGGGCTCCCCTTGCTGTTCCAGCGGACCCAGTTATGTTCCTAGCACCCATGTTCCGTGGCTTACAACTATCTCAAACTTCAACTGATCCAGCACCCTATTTTGGCCTCTCCCTGGGCTAGAGATGCTGCACTAATTTGGTTTATATTTACATATATAAAGTGAATAGTTAACAAAAAAAAATAAGAATTGAAAAAGACCCCTCCCCTAAAATCAAAGCCTCCCAAAGGATAATAATGTATCAGTAGATACCACTTGTAAAAGAAACACACTTACTTCCCTTTTATCTTTTAAAGTTATTTTATAAAAATGTGTGTCACAACTTTTAAATTGTATACTATATAAAAGCAAATGGGGTTGGGGATTTAGCTCAGTTTTAGAGTGCCTGCCTAGCAAGCGCAAGGCCCTGGGTTTGATCCTCAGCTCATGGGTATTCTACAACTGTACCTTTGTTCTATTGTTTATAGATGGGCTGAGATCCCTCACATTAGTGTGTGAGATAGTATTTACCGAGTCTATCCACTCACCCTCTTGTTTCCTCCAGAAGTACCCTACCAGATACACCACTAATAATGTTTTCCAGCTACCTGGGCATCTCTAGTTAAGCTGAGACCTAAAATTCACCAATAGAAAGATGAAAATGGTAAATAAGCTTGGGATATTATTTGACTTAATAAAACTCAGAAAGTAAGCTTTTATGAACAAATATGCCACAGTTAGAAATCAGCCAGTGAATTACATTGTTAAGGTAATATAAATAGATTTAAAATGATAATTTAACAAAATACTAACAATAACTCTGGATTCCAATACAATGTTGCTGTGTTATTCAACCTGTTACATTAGTGGGATTGATTAAAGCGGACTGTGGTGAGATAGATTCACTGTGGTTTTCAGAGATGGCAGTCAGGTTGCAGCATCTATTCTGGATGTATGGGTCTCGCTGTCTCATCTCATAGATTTTCTCATTATTTAAATTATTTCTGTCATTGAATGGATTTTCACTTAACAGTAGAATCTCATTACACCTAATTGCAAGCAACCTGAGTTTTTACCTTTCGAAATAGGCTTGTCTCTTTACCCCTGACTAATCTTCTCTAAATTTCCACTTCATTTGCAATTCTCTTTTTGGTCACTGAGGATCTCCAAAATGAAGTCCAGTTCATTATATGCCTCATTATCGATATTACTGTGGAGCCATTATTGTCATTTACTCCAATGACCTTTGGTGTCTCGAATTCAGTCTTATTCAGAAGAACCTGGGAAACGGTACAGCTAGATGAATTGGACCACATTCAAGGCACAGAATGGTTTTCCTCTGGTAGACATCTTAGGGCTCTCGAAGAAGGACAGCTGTGTTGCTAGTCAAATGTTTCCCTTTTATTTTTCCTTAGGGCCATAAGGACTTAAATAACATTTCTTTAATTATGTGTATTTGGTTATCATAGGCTTGCTTGATATGCTTTTATTCTTTGTATGAAGCAAAACCCAAGGGAGTGAAAAATATTAAAACTCAGATTATATCTCAAAAACTTGAGTAGTAAGGTCTTATTCTAGGTTTACAATCATCATTGTTCCTTTCTTCATTTAAAAAAATCTATTTCTGGTTTAAGAATTTCAGAATACACAAACAAAATGTTTGATGATCCTAAATACAGCAGTTCAAATTAATAGGAAATGATTGTGTGACCGCAACAAAAATTAAAATTCTAAACATAGATGCCAAGGATTTTTTAGAATTATATCAGCTTGTCGATATTTGATATAAATGCAGAAAAAAATCAGATATTTAAAATTATGTACTTGGTGTTACCAAATGCTTCATCGTTTGCCATTACTAAAGGCGGTGCTTGAGAGGGAATCTAGATCTGGCTTCTGCAGAAACCAGGACCCATGTACACATATTCACACACACATACACTAATATAACAAAAGCAAATCTGAAAGTATTAAATATGTACTTCTTACCATTATTAAACACTTTTCACAGCTGTCAGTTTTAAGCCTTGGTGTGCTATAAACTCTTATAAGAATGTTCTAATTTCAAAATTTAATCTTAGCAACAATAAAAGTAAATTATATTCATTATATTTTTCAACTTGAATATAATAAACCAACATCTTTCTAACAAAATTATGTCATCTAGAGTCTTATAATAAATGGAGTTCCAAAATATGAAGTCTTTAAAGTAACTTTTGAAATAGAAAAGAAACACTAAAATTTCTTTAATATTTCAGTTTTAAAAGTAAGTTTATATAGCCCAGTATACATAAAACTTTCAGGTCATTGAATTTAGGCAAATTGTTTTCAAACTACAAACTTTTGAGCTCCTTCTTCTAGCACATTCGTTCTAGAAAACTCTGCTTCTTGGAGATGTTAATACACTATACTTAGGAACATATTTCTTTCATGCCTGGAGCAATCTCCTTCAAAAATATTTATGAAAAAACTTTCTGTCTCCCATTATTTCCAGGAGGAAGAAAATTAACCTTAGTGAGCACTAATTAGAAAACACAGCTGAAGGAATCACATGGAGATACTTCCTCCTGCTGTCTTATGGAACACTGAAAATTATTTTTAGTGTATATAAGTGTGCATGTATGTGTTTGTGTACACATATGTGTTTGTGTGTGTGTGTGTGTGTGTGTGTGTGTGTGTGTGTGTGTGTGTGTGTGTGTATGTAAAACATGCATGGGAGTGTAGAGGTCAGAGGACAAATTCCAGGGGGTTCTTTTCTCCTTCCATGAGTCCTGGGGACCAAACCCAGGTTGTTGGCTTCAGTGGAAGCTTAACCTGTTGAGCTGTCTCACTTTTAAGCTGGCTCTTACTGTACAGTTCAGTTGAGAACACTTGGATTTGTTCAGGTGATTGACAGTGAGCTCAGTTTCTTCCTTCTCATGCTGTTTTAAAGGCTTCTTTTCTGGTCTTAACAAGTACCTAATTCAATTTCTCTTTAATTGTTCAAGAATCAAACAACTTGAAAGTTTCATTCACTTCATGTTATACAGAAAGAAATCAAGTTTGATGAGATGGCTCAGTATGTAAAGATACCTGTCTCCAAACCTGAGGATCTGAGTCCAGTCCCTGGAACCCTCATGGTGTAAGGAGAAGATCAGCTCCTTCAAGGTGTCCTCTGACCTCCATATTTGCACTATGGTGCACAAACCTACAGAGAGAGAGAGAAAGAGAGAGAGAGAGAGAGAGAGAGAGAGAGAGAGAGAGAGAGAGAGAGAGAGAGAGAGAGAGAGAGAGAGATGCTAAATACAGAAAGGGAATTTCAAAGCCAGGTTACCATAGATACATTTCTCCTTACAATCATTTTCATTTCAAAGACTGATGTTTTGACTAAAACTCTGAGGAGTCCAGCTCAAGCTATCTGTGATTAAATCCAAGTCTCCTAAATAAGCACAGAGCTCTCTTCACAGTTGCCCTCTGTTTCCTCTTACATATTGGGTAAATAACAGGATGTTTCACCGGAAAATGTTTGGCATTAAAATCATATACAAAATGCTCTCTACAACTCTTACAATGTTCCTCACATTTTTTTCTTAAATGTTTGTTTATTTCAACATTTTCACTATAACAGAACATGTTTCTGATGTGTTTTACACTTTACAGTTTGACTTCAGAGCAGGGAACAGCTTATTAGTTGGTAGAATGATAAGCAGTCATGATTGAACCAATCTGCAGAGACTCACGTTAACTCTAACTCTTTTTCCTACTATGATTTGTAGGGTGTGGTGACTTGGAAGACTGTGAATTGAGCGAGTAAAGACTGACAGCATATTGACCCATTTTCAACTCTGCAGATGACTTTTTGGTGTAGAAGATGCTTCTGTAACTGTTTGTCTGCATGACTAATAACATTTTCCACTCTCCCAGCAGTATAGATAGTGGTATCCAGTACCTCACCAAACTCTGTGCATTGGTGTTACTTACAAATACTATGTTGGATTCAAATATGAAAATAAATAAAATAACACTTATGATAGTTTTGATATGGATTAGTGAGTACTGCTGCTGCTTGCCATTAAGCATGACAACCTGAATTGATCCAGGCATGCACTCGGTAGTAGAGGAAAACTGACTCCCATAAGTTATCCTCTGACATGAATGTACATACATGCACACACAGGCACCCATACATATACCCACATACACACATGTTCATGAACATGCTCACATGCACATGATGCACATGTACACACATATACATAAATAATAAGCACAAAAATAATAAAATATATATCTTTTAGTATAAATCAAACACATACAACAGCAAATCATTAAAGAAATCCAGTACAATGATAAATATGGTTTTCAACACCTCACTATTTTTTTAAAAATTGCTTCTAAAACTTCTAATTCAACAACAGTGATTGCAAGCATATTAGTTGTGTTTTCAATTGCTGTGACAAAATACTGAGAAAAGTTACAATTTAGCAATGTTTAACTTTGTCTCTTGGTTTGAGCCAAATATAAAACATGATGGCCAAGAAGACATGGATGGGGGCAGGAGTGGAGATACTGAGTGACACTGGATCTACAACAGAAATCAGAGAGAAATGAAAGACGGTGCTCCTATTTTTTTTCTCCTTTTTGACTTAGTTCTCTACCCCAGTGCATGGAACAATACTGTCCACATGCTGAGTAGGTCTTCCCATTGCTGTTAATCCTATGTAGAATCACCCTCAAAGACACACTCGGAGGTGTTTCCTGGAGGTAATGCTAACTTACCAACTTGAAAAATCAAAACAGACCATTGCAATAAGCTATTCCCCAAATACAAAGATAAGACACGATACTGACATGTATGCACTCTAATAAGAACATAAGCAAAAGAATCCAACTTTCTAATAATGTATATAGGAATTGAGGGAAGGGAAGATAATTATCAAAATATATTTAAATTTAAAATTGTTATAAATAATAAAAATATACAATAATAGGAAATTCATTTTATGACCCAGATTTTAATTTTATATTTTTAACAGATAGGACAGGCAATACTTTCTATCAAAAAGGAAAATAAAAGTCTTAATAAAATTGTGTGGTTATACAAAATAGAAAAATACCAACTAAAGTGGAATGTGGAAAATCATCACTAGACAACCCCTTAGAGGAGTGGTATGTATCCAGGTGAAGAATGGAGGGTACCTATTTCACATCAAGTCACCACCAGCTCTGAAGATGCAAATGTGAAAACCAATCACTGTAAAACACAGTGGTGCTCTAAGTCAAGGTCTTTCTACATGGGTAAACAGTTTGAGCATCACAAGGGAATTTAATACAATTATGATAATTTTGGTCACCACCTAAAAACTACTGAATCCAAAATTCTTGAGGTGAGGCAGCCCAGAAGCCTACATTTTAATAAACAGCCTCCATAAAAATTCATGAACCTCTAAATATCTTGGCATGTGATTGAATACCCATCATTATTGTGAGATATTCTCAAGTTTCTCAGATTATTAGTTGTCTTTGAATCTTCTTTGTTCTTTGTACTCTTCCTTTTTACCTCCAAAGAGTTCCTTAGAAATGTTATATTTATGCTGTTCATGACAATTTGATACTACACTATTGAGAAAACCTTTTAAATTATGAAAGCAAGGAAACATATTTAATACAGATGGAACATGACATCTTTAGATGCATAAAATATCATCAATACAGAAAAGGTGGAAGAAACCAAAGGCATCCCTAACAACTGTTCAAACATGCACAAGCATTTTTATTTTAGTAAAAGGGGTGGTTTGTTATGCATGATTTGCAATGGGAAGATCTTTGTGTACATCATCTGTGCTGCACTTCCTCTTCACAAGAAACCCTTAGAGAAAGAAGTGTGCACACGAAAAGATAGAGTATACATTTTATGACTATTATTGCCAGGAAATACTGCCCAAGTGTACTTCCTATGATAGAAGAATGCCCTTAAGTAGAACATTTGTCTGGTGGATGAGAAGTCTGCTTAGAGTAGACTGCTTTCTTTCATTCTATCCCTCAATCCTCATCTCCTAGTGAGTGTCTAAGTACCCAGGCCTCAACCACAGCCACATCTCTTTCTCTCAATTCTTTCATTTAAAATTCCCTACTCTTCCCTTTTTTTAATGTTTTCAGTTCTAGCACCTGCTATTTTATTTTAAATATTTCTGTTATTTTTTTACCTGCATGCACACAGAAGCCACACTAATTGTGTAAAAGCCTCATCTAGAGTTAAATTAGCATCCACTCAGCAGGGCAGCAGAGGAGCATGTGATTGAAGAAGTGAAATAGATGTTTTATAAACTAGCTCCAAAAAAGAATCTTTACTACTTCAATAAACTTCAAAGGGTTGTTCAGAGAACACCCGCGGTAGCCAGAGGAAGACACAGAGGAAAGCAGGTATCAGGAAAAGGATTCGAACAACAATGCCAAATGCCAAGTGCAGCATCACCAACACCAGCCAGAATTTGCTCCTAGAACAAAAGCTGTGAGGGAGTAGGGAAGTCCAGAAGCACTGAGGGAGGAAGGTGTTGCAGGACAATGTAGGAAACACCATGAAGCTTGTATGGTTATTGTGGAAGAAAACTATGGTGGAAACACTGCATAATCAGAAACCAGAGAGAAGTTGGTCACAGAGGAGACTTCTGGTGATGGCAGTAGGACACAGAGTAAAAGCAATCTTACAAAGGAAGTGTTTGTAGGATTCAGTAGCATGTTTAACTGGAGTTATGAAATTGGCAGAAAGGCATTAGGAAGATGGTCAGGTTCCTATCTTGGAATTTACCCAGGGCTAGAGAGAAAGCAGACTTTTAGGGTGAGGTAAATTAGTTTCTATTTAAAACAGGATAAAAATGACGTATTTTAAAAAATTTCAGATTAAAGCTTTGAATCCCTCATGCTGCAATAATTAACATTTCATTAAAATAATTTATGTGGAGCCAGCATATAGCTCAGCAGGTAAGTGTGCTTGCTGCCAAGCCTGATAAATTGAGTTCAATCTCCCAGATGTACATGGGTGAACACAATAATTGACTTCTGAAAGTTCCCTTCTGACTTTTACACATATGTATGTATCCATGCACATGAGAGTACACGCGTGCGCATGCGCGCACACACACACGTGTATGTTGGAGTATGTTCATTGTTCTCTGGGTCAGGGGCATGGAAGGATACATAACTTAAAATTACTGCTATTCATTATCTCAGATTATAAAAACTGATTATGTGGGAATTCTAAAGCAGGCAAGGTTAATTGCTGCTTGGTTCTTTTAAAGGCTAATAAAACAAATAGGTTGAGTATAGAGCATGTGGAAGTCTTAGGTTTTATGCAATTTCAAGTTTTATTATGAACTCTGTTCTGAGGTCCAGCAAAGATTCCAGTCTCATTGAATGCAAGATATATTTTGATTAAAAAAAAACAAAACACCTTTGTGTTTTCTCTTATTTTTCTTCTTAAGGATAATTTCATCTATACATTGCCCCTCAATATTTATTTTATTTATTCTGAAAAGATTTTCAGAAATGTGACTTGTAAGTAAAGGTAATCAAGCTCAGGAAAACTTGTCTTATTGGCTATTTTTACTAGTGGGCCACTTGTCTTTCTGGTTCCTGCAATGCATGTCTTCCCTGAGGCTGCATCTCTGCAAGCATCCTTCTCTGTATCCTGATGGTCTTCTCATCACTTCATAATAGTTAGACAAGTTCTCTGTATTCTCAACCTTGCCACCGCTTTCACTGGATCTGTGCTCTTGTTTTCAATGTATGTTTTCAGAATTCCATGCAGCAAAATTTGACAATTTTTAGCCTCTTCCCCAACTTCTCCCAGATCCTATCCCCACTCCCATTCACTCAACATTCTATCTTTTTTAACCCATCAAACCCAATTTGTGCTACACAAATATTCTCAGGTGTATATTCTTCCACTTGAGCATGTTTGACTTACCGGGTGCTACAGTTTTAGAGAAAACTGACTCTCCCGATCCCAGCACCTACCAGTTGCCAGAAGCTCCTTGTCTAGGGGTTCTTGAGATGTCATGCCCAACTCCCTTCTCTATGTTAGCATTTCATCTGGCTTGAACTTGCAAAAGTCCTCTGCACCCTGTCACAACTGCTGTGATTTCATATGATGTGCAGCCACCCTGCTGAGTCATCAAGATACTGTTTCTTGTATTTATCAACTACTTCTGTCTTTTATACTCTTTGCACCCTCTTCCAAATCATCCCTGAGCCTTGGAAGGAATGATACAGTATTGATGTTCAAATTAGGTGTGAGCATTTGGCAGTCTCATGTTCTTTGCACCTTGGGCAGTTGTGTTGCTCTGTATTAATCATCATCTATTGCAGATAGAAGCTCCTCTTATGAGGGTTGGGATATGCATTATTGTGTGGGGATAAACATGACCTGTTAAGAGTCAGTTAATAACATGACCATTTAGTAGAATAATAAATAGTAGTAAGTTCTTTCCTAAGGCTTATCACATGTATAGCCATAGGTTTAATTTTTTTTGTCTAATAATATTATCAGATGTGATTTTCACCTTCTGGAGTATGACCTGTACTCCTCAAAATGTGGTTGGTCACTCTTTTGATGTCTGTGACAGCATGATGTCCGTGCTGTGCTACTATTACACCACTGGACATGCTGTCTCACTTAAGGTTTCTAAAGCTGAGATACAGACCACAACGAAAAGCATCTTGGGGAGTAAGGAATTTATTTGGCTTATACTTCCTCATTACAGCTTCTGAAGGAAGGAAGAGCAGAAAATCAAGGCAGGAACCTAGAAGCAAGAACTGAAACAACAATCATGATGAAAAATGCATACTGATTTTTTCCCCTCTGGCTTATTCAGTTTGTTTTCTTATGTCCATCAGGACTACCCACCTATACATGTATACCTATACATGAGTGGCAGTTCCCCAAGCTGGCTGGGTCCTCTTACATTAATCATTAATAGCAAAAATGTCCCACAGACTTGCCTATAGGCCAAATTTTTGGAGGTATTTTCTCAACTAGGATTTTCTCTTTCCAGATATTTCTAGGTTTGTGTCAAGTAAGTAAACATCTAACCAAGTCTTCCCAAGCCAGTTCTTATTGTATTGTATTGTATTGTATTGTATTGTATTGTATTGTATTGTATTGTATTGTATTGTATTGTATTGTATTGTATTGTAGCTGCTGTGTGAGTCTGGTGATTATTTTTCTCCTTCAACAGTATACATAGTACTCTCAGGTACTATGGAAACGAGCCAGTAGGTGTGAAGATTCCAGGTCAGTACCAGTTTGGTTTCTACATGGGAAATCATGTCTGGTACTGGAAACCTACCCAACACCCAGAGCTAGTGAAGTCATAGATCTTAGAGGAGAACCTACAACCACCATTTTACCAAAACAGTATAATCCCTAACTACATTCTAAAATGTAGTCCTCACTCTTTATTGATGAAACTGCTCTTTGCAACAGATGAAGACCATTACATAAACCACAACCAATCAACATTCAGAGTTGTGAAGGTGAGTCCCAGTGGATACATCTATAAAACAACTCCTTTGAGAACATTGCAGAAGGGGAGTCAGAAAGATTGTGAGAGCCAGACAATCAGGAAGTTTGCTGTGAGATTTTGTCTCCTAGAAATATCAGATGATGCATCACAAAGTCTCAACAACATGACTGTCTAAACAAAGGTCAAACAAGGACAGCCACAACAGACACACTTATGTGAGTGGGAAGAAAGTACAGGAGGCCTCAACTCTACACAAAGAACTATAGGCAACTAAGGAATGCTGAGAGTGAGAAAGTCTTCTTCACCAGGGAAGAGGACATCAATTGATTATCCAACCAAATACCCCTAAAACATAGGTACAAGTAACATTATGTGGACTGAGCGTGTTGCACTTGGGTATTTAGGAATATATATGTGTGTGTATATGTATATATATATATATATATATATGTGTGTGTGTGTGTGTGTATTTAAACATATATATATATATATATATATATGCATGTAACAACAATGAAAAAGAGGTCATTAATTCAAAAGCTAACAACAAGGTAAATATGTTATAGTGGAGAAGTAGGGAAGAAAAGAGACAATAATATAATTATATTATCATATCAAAAAATAAAAGAAGTGTTTTTTAAAAAAATGTGTGACCATAATCTAGGAATGAGGATTCACATTGCGCATTCCAATGTAGACATTGTTATATGAACTTTAAAGTAAATGCACCAAAAGTATTCACAAATCAATGCCTTCACTAAATCCATTGCTTGGGCATCAAGAAGGTAGATTAAAATGAAGTAGGATAATCTCTGCTACAGATTTCATATGCTGTCTAGTGATATTCTTAGCTTTTGGATTGATTACAGCTAACAGTCGGTTAAGTTAATATGTTGCAAAGTAGGCACACAGATGTTTACTACATGGCTACCAAAGGGTTAAAGATAACTCTAAACAATCTGGCTCTCAATAGTCAACATTATAACTCAGATAGTAAATTTTATTCAGTTCATCAAGCCACATAATTTTCCAGTTAAACATGGCATTTTAGGGGAAATTCAGGTCACACTTGATTTTCATTTCTGTCCTTTTTATTTTTTCATTACTTTTTTTCCACTAATCATAACATAAAATGGGTGTTACATCTCTGTGGCATGTGTTTGTGGTTAATATTACACCATGGGATGTATAGTTTCTGAGTAGCTGGTTTAATAAAAGATCTGTTTTTAATATTCTCAGATCATCTTGTAGTTTCACAGTTTATACTTCTCACTTATAGTGTGTGTGTGTGTCTGTGTGTGTCTCTGTGTGTGTGTATGTATGTGTGTGTATGTATGTTTGAAGCATAAGTACATACATGTGTATGGTTGTTTGCAGTCATGCACACACATGCGTAAGCTATAGGAAGATATCAGTGTCTGTCTCTATTTCCCTCTACCTTACTGATTTGAGATGAGGTCTCTCACCGAACATGAATCTCATAATTGGGGGAAGGCTGAGAGGCCAGCAAGTTTCCACAGTCCACCAGGTTCTGCTCCCATACACAGAGGTAGAGACACATTTGGCCATCTGACTTTTATATCAGTGTTAAGAGCTCAGTTCCTGCTTTCATTGCAGGTGCCTTAACTCACATAGACATCCCCCAACTCATAAAGTTACACACATGCATTGCCTACCCAGACATCAAACTCCATGAAGACTAACAGAGACTGTACAATTAACCACTGTGTTCTATTTTCCTTCAGGGCTCTTTAAGACAGTAGACACTCAACGGACCCTTTTTAAATGTTAAGAAAATCAAATGCTTGTAGCTAAGTATATCATTAAACTAGTGAAACAATTTCCCTGATGAGCTCGGGTGTTTACTTTTATTCTGGATGAGCTGGTATCTATGATCAGACATTACAGAATGTGAATAGTGAAGTTCTAAATCCCTCGACTCTTAGAAAGTATGTTAACTCACTTCAAAATATAGACCATGCTGTGTATGTGCCCAAGCTTTGTAATGTTGCAAACAAGGAGCATGCCTAATGTTTGTACATATATAACTGTGATGATGTGGTCTGAAACTTTTGTTTCCTTTACTTAAGGGTCTCCATAGGCTTCTGGGGTGAGGGGTAGTCTTTAAAAACATAGAGCCCATGAGCAAACTGATAAGGAAAATCCCAATGCAGAGATGTTTGCGTGAAGTAGCTATTTAATGGGAAGACTACCCTGGCAATTCTTATAAACATTTCTCTTTCTTCTACTCTACTTTATCCCCCCGAGCCTTTAAATGAAATAAATTATATGCATTTCAGCCAGGTGTAGAAGAAGAAAAAAGATGAATTTTCTCATTCTTTGCAATGATATCTAAAGATAAAAGATACAATAGCTTACTTATATGCGAAATATTTGGCACAGTTTTTCAGATATGGCAATCAATCAGCAGCTCAGAATTACATGTGAATTTCAGGTTCCTCCTTCATACCATTGCACTAGTTTACCTCCACTCTGATTGTAGCACTCTTCAGACCAACTGCACCCTGCTGACACATTGCTTAACTTCCAATTTAATTTTGATTTCACTAAATCAATGCATGCAGACTTTACATTTTATTTCTACACAATGGAGCACAGTCATAACATTTGTTTATCAATTATCACTAAATAAAATTCCTTGAGTTTTTTACTTGTTATTTTTCGTAGACACTGATATGTGATTTCTTTGTGTGCCATGCACATTTAAAGATGATTCAAAAAAACTAAAATCTACTTCAAATCGGTCCCAAAACTTTATTAATATATTTTAAATAATTCCAAAACATATAAGTTCCATTTATTCACATCATTTTGAACCCTAGCAATTTACTTGTTTATTTATTTTGTTGGGTTGTGTTTAGAGGCTATGGCCATGTAACATAGCACACCGTGGACACCAGAAGACAACTTGCTGCTGTTAGTTCTCTAGATTCCAGATCCTAGGAGTTCTGGCTGGTTTTGTGTGTTAACTTGACACAAGCTAGAGCAGTTAGAAAAGAAGGAACCTCAGTTAAGGTCTCCGTGAGATCCAGCTGTAAGGTGTTTTCTCAATTAGTGATCAATGAGGGAGGGCCCATGGTAGGTGGTGCCATTGCTGGGCTAGTGGTCCTGGGTTCTATAAGAAGGTGGGCTGAGCAAGCCAGGGGAAGCAAACCAGTAAGCAAACCCTTCCATGGCCTCTACATTAGTTCCTGCCTCCAGGATCCTGCCCTGTTTGAGCTCCAGCCCTAACTTTCTTCAGTGGTGAACAGCAATGTGGAAGTGTAACCTGAATAAACCCTTTCCTCTCCAACTTGCTTTACGGTTATGATGTTTTGTGGCAGCAATAGAAACCCTAACTAAGAAGCTGGGGATCCAATTTAGGCCATGAGACTTTTCAGCAACCCTGTGCTCCTGCAGAGCCATCTCACCCACTCCCAAAGCTTGATGATGTATGTAAATATCTTTTCTATAGCTATAGTATATATGACTCAAAGACTGCAAGATCCTCAGAGCAGCCCCTCCCCCTAAACACTGTTCTTGTTAATAAGCATATCTGCATGTGTTTCATTTTACTGTTTACAGGGGTGCTACCATTTCCTGTTGAATTACTGGCTTTTTCTTTCCATTCCTAAGATTATTGCAGCAAATCCCTTTTACTTATTTCTGAACTTGCTTTGTTTTATAGTTGGAAGGAGGTATTGTAATACGTTGTAAGGTTTTTATTCAACAAACTTAAATCACTATTTATTCTCTACTACCATAATTGCCAGTGATAATGTGTTCCATAAACCTGGTAATTTTCACTGAATTGCTTCCATGTTCATTGAAGACATAACGGATGATTAATGCCTGGTTTATTATGGAACAGGCTTTGGAAATCACTTAAATAACTTTCTGTTAATACCTTTGGTCATAATTGCTAATGGCTCATACAGCTTGTAAATGCTCCAGAACATTTTTCAACAAATATTTAGCAAAATAATAACTAAAATGTATCTTGGCTGAAAAGTATAATTTATTTTTAAGGACGATGTATAACTAAAGCTAATTATGATAGTTTCTAAAAACATATTAATACACTTTGCTTTGGCTCTTAAAATGAGCTTCCCAAAATCAACTTTCTGTAAGAAACTTTAGACCCCATATTTAAAAGCATCAAAATATAAGACATATATTCTTTAGTTTTATTTTTAAAACCGTGATTTATTTTACAGATAGCAGTACAATATACATATTATATCATATTAACATGTAATGACAATGCAGTTTCAAAAAAAGTCAAAGGGGAAAATTTCAGGTTGTAAAACCTCTTTCCTTACAACAAATAAAAATTCAATTAAATTTTTCTAAGTGGGCTAGTGTGAGACATGTATTCAGTGACAATCCATGTCTGCTTCCTATTGCAGGAATGGTCAGTGGGATTAAAAAGCACCCTTTGCCGGGCGGTGGTGGCGCACGCCTTTAATCCCAGCACTAGGAAGGCAGAGGCAGGCGGATCTCTGTGAGTTCGAGGCCAGCCTGGGCTACCAAGCGAGTTCCAGGAAAGGCACAAAGCTACACAGAGAAACCCTGTCTTGAAAAACCAAAAAAAAAAAAAAAAAAAAAAAAAAAAAAGCACACTTTATTTTATTTTTTATATTTTATTTGAGTTGTTTTAGATTACTGTTTGTTTTGTAATGAGAGATATAAAGGGTGTGGATTTGGGTGGGTGGGGAGGATCTGAGAGTTGGGGGAAGGGAACTGTAATCAGAATACATTATATGAAAAAAATTTGTTTTCAATAAGAAAATATTTAAAAAAGCAAATCCAGCTTTCATAATGACAGCCTCAGAGAAATACCACATGCTGGGGGGTGCAAAGATGATTCTGCTACCTCAATATCAAAAGTTGAATTTGCTTATCCAATGGAGGTAGGTTAGTGGAGTTTAAACTCGGGGGGCTGGCGGGGGGGAGAATAGCTTTATATTATCATTAATGGCTCAAGAAAAAGCCTCACAGAAAAATACCATTTCCTGAAGTCCTTTTGTGTCTCCTTCTTAAACTCATTGGAAAATGTTAGATGTATTTTTATTCAGATCTCCTCCATTGTCTCTGTCTCACATCATCTGTCATTTATACTCACCCATCATCCCTTTCTGTGGGCTCTTTATCATGAAATTTAAGTATTCTAACGTTTTTTTTTTCTACTTAAAATTTTGCTCTATTGGAATATTTTTGTTGATATACCACTTAATTATCTGTGAGAAGAAGTATCACTGTCATTACATCCTTATGTTCAATTAAAGTATCCACCAAGTGTATAGTAGTTTTCTTTGTGCTGATCATACTTATCACTTCATAATTGGTTTATTGACTTCTCAGTACTTAGGGGGTACTTCTTGGTTTTCAGTGGCTCTGTCAGTGCTAATGACTAAAAAACATTAACTTTGGGAATTCCCTCATACTGCATTTGTCACATTTCTGTATCTCAGTAGATACTTAAGAATATAATTCATGTGGATGAATAACTCAAAAATTATGAAGAATATTTGATTATTGTTACAGCTTGAAAAATTGCATGTAACGTACAGAGCAATTGTAATGTACAGAGCAATATTTCAGTAATTATATTTAAAATGAAACTAATTAAATATCTGACATTTCTATTATCTAAAAATACCAATAGTATATATTAACTGCATAAATTCATTTAAAATTTCAATTGTAGCCGGGCGGTGGTGGTGCACGCCTTTAATCTCAGCACTGGGGAGGCAGAGCCAGGTGGATCTCTGTGAGTACGAGGCCAGCCTGGGCTACCAAGTGAGTCCCAGGAAAGGCGCAAAGCTGCACAGAGAAACCCTGTCAAAAAAAACAAAAAACAAAAAAAAAATTTCAATTGTATACCAAGTACCTATAATCCCAAAACATAAGAATCAAGGGTCTAAAACTACATTTTTTCCCAGAGGGTTTATTCATTCATCTTGCCTTTAACCAAAACAATTTTATATGCATCATTTATTGATGTACTTACCTATCACTATATGTACAAAAATTCTAAAAAGAACTACTTAAAAAAATAACTTGATGTTCAGATCAGCTCATATCTATAATGATTTAAAATTTAATTTTTGAATAATACAGTAATACAATGTAAATTTTAATAATTAAATAGTGTTTTGCTTGGTAAATAGAGTGCCCTTAAACATGACAACCAATATATTCATAATTTTATTATCCATCACAGACAATTAATGTGTTTGTTACTACCTAACAGTCTCTGGCTTTATTTTGCTAAAGCAAAAATTCAGTCCTTTATATTACTTTATTAAATAGAAAACTTTGGAGAAAATGACTTCCACACACAGTGACAAACTGCATCCAACAGTCAACTACCAAATCTGTTAGACTTAGTCATTGATACTGTGGATCGGGTTGGACATTCTTAAACAACCTCCCAGTGAGTACTTAAATCACTTAGAGCAACAAGAGAACTCAATTTGCAGAGAAGAGGTGAGAGTGACTTAGAATGATACCTTCTACTTCATTAAATATAATATTAGTTCCACCTAAAAAGAACATAATGAATAAGGTAATTGAGAAGATATGCATCACACATAGGCTCTTTGTCATGAATATCAGGATTGTGGATGAGTACCCAGGTGAATATAAACTATTGAGTTATCCTGTAAACTTTACGTAAGTAAGCTTTTGGATAAATCCATCATGTATTATTTGACTGCAGTATGTGATTGCATGCAAATATTGCAGTAAGAAAATAAATGTTGAATGTTGTGGGCCTTTGAATATCATGGATAAGCAAGCCCACATACTTATAGACACATAATAAATTCAGCAGAAATTTGGTACTGATCTTCTGAGAGCATTGGCCATGTCTTGCTCTGGGTTTCTGAGATTGTAAACATTGAAGGGAAGACATATGCTGTTACTGTATTAAAGAATACAGTCTCAGAGAAAGGAAGAGAAGAGGAGTCAGAAAGTCGCTGCTACTGAGAATAAAGAGGCAAAGAACTGCTTGTGATATGATCCTGCAGAATTGAACAACAAAAACAACACTTGAGACAATCCATCCATTGATGTAAAAAAATGATTTGTTCACAGGGTCCTGGCCAATGAGGTTCTTCCCAGGTGTTATTAAAACCTGTGTTCTTTCAAGTTCTATGCTGTGAGTGTCAGGCTGGGTCCTGCAGAACTCTAATTTCTTTATTGACGTGGGAGCCTGAGCACATGGTCTGAACATGGATAAAATATGACTTGCTCACAAAGCCTGGTGTGGATGTGAGCTCCCACACTGTAAATTTGCACTTACAGAAAGTTTTGCAGACTCTCTTCACTCTCTCCAGATGGCTTCCTAATGATCAATGGACCAGAGACAGCTGAAATCACAGAACCAGAGCTTATAAAATCTCTGGGTATATCAGAGATATCTACTACAGCCTATATTAAGTCCAATACTTTAATACATACCATTCAAAAATTACACTTAACCACATCAATTTCACAGGGTTTGTTTAGTTATTAGACAGCTTAAGTAATAGAGATTACTAAATAATGTAGCTTTCTACTGAAAAATACAAATTTAAAAACTCTTGATTACCTTAGTATTTACATGAATAGTACTTGTTCTCAAGATATGAAAACAAAATTAGAAAGAGAATACATGCTGCTTTCTAAATACTGATGTTTAATATTTATGCTACTTTTCCATAGGAAGAATTTCAAATTATTATATATCTTTAGTCACCACAGAGATACCAAAGGTTTTGTTAACGGTTTATATCTAGTATTAACCATGATAAAGTTTCCTTTAAAAAACTCTAGAACTGGACATGAATACTTCACTCCTGATTCCAACAGTCAGATGTAACCACTAAAAAAAAAAAAAAAAAAAAAACAGTAAAGAAAGCAATTAATTTAAAAATATTTGGGGACCCAAGGTGGGAAATTATACCACAAATTCTATTGAAAATAGGACAGCCATCTTCAACAAATGATCTCAGCACAGTCCCAGGGAAACTCTTGCTGTCAATCCAAATAGTTGCTCAATCCTCTTCATCTTTGAGAATACTCAAGTGAAGGATTGTGGTGATGGATTGTTTTAAGTCTTCACTAGGGATTCTCTTCATGATTTTACAATTGCTATGTAAAGCCATATCCTAGGAATGGGAAATCTTTAACTTTTTGTGGCTATCATCCACAGCGTCCTAGATATGTTTTCTCTGCTTTGCAGAAGAGTCTTTCTTGTATTGATGATGAACCAGAGGCTATAAATATGAGGGAGATGGAGCCATAAATATGGACACCTACACAGAAAGCCTTTACATTTCTTACTGATGGTGGACAGACCCACTTGCATGCCATCACTCTTTACTTCACCTATTTTTTTCTGTGAAAAACAAACAAAAACAACAAAAAGGAAAAAAATGGTTTCTGTCTCTTGTGAAAAATCATAGTTTTGATTTCTTTCACTCACTTTCTCTCTTCCTCCTCACCTTTCTTAATAGTTATGATTTGAAAATATGTCTTCACTTTGAAGCCTAGGAAAAAGGAACCAAGGAAGGAAAGTGTACAGTACATAATAAAGAGGTGGAAAGAAGTAAGAGTGAGAAAAACCTAAAAGCAAAACACTGGAAGAATACACTTTGGATGTTCTGATCAAGTATATTAATCTGTAGCCTCCTTACTTTTTCCATTTCATAGTGTACTTAATCAGTCCAAGTCCATCGCTCATGTACATTCTGATGAAGAGGCACATGAACTTGAATAAAAGGTAATTTTTACCTCTTGATTATCAATTCCTCTATCTTCTTTGATAGGGGGTGTATGACATGTTTTTTCCCAGTACTTTCTTGAGTAGAAGATGCATCCAGTCTTTCAAAATATTGATAGAATCCTATATATGAAATAGATTTAGATCAAATTTGAAAATATCCCTGCATTGGAAACATGTTATTTAATCTATCCATTGAACGTTCTCTGCATTAGATTGGATGATTGGTCCAGATGCATACCAAGTGAGAACACATGCATTTCCTTTCACATGACAATAATTTTTTTCTAAAGCCAACAAGTATGAATTAAAGGTAATTTTATACAGTGACTTTTCCTGCAGATTTAGCCCAAGATTTCTTTCAATAGACCATTAGAACAAAAATGATGAAAGATTAATCCTCTCTCATACAAACATAAAATTCAAATATGTTGAAAACTTGAAATTAAAAATATTAAAGTGAAATGGTTATATTGTACTATTGATGATATCTATATAAAATTAGTTTTTTTATAGGTTATGGTTTTTAATTTTTAATACTAAATTATTTTTAAGGGTAGACATTCTTTCTTTTTAAATGTAGAACAAAAATCAGAATAAAACATATATTATCCAAAGAGTGTAAATATGATGATACACACACTGTAAACTACCATGAATGCAGAATGCCTGTTAGACAAAGAATAAATGCAGGTAGACACTGAAGACCAAAGAGCCTCTACTGAGAAAGACTCCAAGCAAGCCACATATTAAAGAGAGAGGTATTTAAATCCATTCACTTCCAGGGAAATATGGAATACAAGAAAATAAAATCCAGATACTAACACGGGTCATAAAGCGAAGTGTGGTGCCAGAACAATAGTGAGAAGCCTGTGGAAGACACCATAACCAACACACAGCCTTCTACCAGACTAGAGTCTTTTCACTGAAAATTCCATAAAATACCAAAAGACATAGTGTTTTAACAAAGTCAAAGTTAAGAACTATGTGTGGATTTATCTTATTTAAGAAATGGTAGGGTGACTTTTACACATCTTTAAGATCTTAAAAGAAGCAATAGTATTTGATCCAAAGAATGTAATTGCAAATTTTTTTGATTTATTTGAAACAAGTGGTATCTAAGCAAGAGAAAAAAGCAAAGAAAAGATACAAAAGTAGCTTTAGTGTAGTACTAAAGCTATCTTGAAATGTGTGTGTGAACAGCATTTTACCTTTCAAAGTATAAATGTCATTCAGGAAGATTGCTCTGTTCCATAAGAATGAGTTTTAATTTCTAAATGAAACCTATGGACTAGCAGGAAAAGTATCAGTATTGTACCTTTTGCCACAGATAAGAGAGTGAACATGTGTCTTTAAATAATTAAGTGACTCCTTCAAAAGAAGACACTGGTTTGAATATAATTTTTATTCCTTTAATAATAATGCTCACCTTTTCCTCCAGCTCTACCTCCTCCACTTTTATGTCTCTGATGAATGTTTGTAAGTGTAGTGTACCTATCTGTGAATATTTGTGTACACCTTTGCTCATGAACGTGGAAGAAAGGAACTCAAGAGTCTTTTTCAACCACTCTGTACCTTATTTCCATGAGATAAGCTCTCCCAGTGAGACTTGAACTAGCTGGTATCAGCAATCGACAGCAATCATTTTGTTTTGTTGCCTCATATCTCTAGGTTTGCAACCTATTTAGCTTTTAAATATTAATGGTACTGAAGATCCAGTCCCAGGTCCTCAAACTTCCACAGCAAGCCCTCTTAGCTCTAAGATATCCCCAGTCCTCATCTGCATTCTTTACACACACACACACACACACACGCACACGCACACGCACACGCACACGCACACGCACATTGATAATGTCACTCGTTTTGTTAAATCCTAAGTTAGTGCTGAAAAGAAGCAAAAATTCTGAACCAAAGATGAACTGCAAGACAGGAAGAGATTTGTAGGGGAAGATAATTTGTTCAACTTGAAATGTATTACTAAAAGGAAAATTTGAGTACAAAGTCTGCCCATTAGGAACTTCATTATTTTTACATTGGCATCCACACAAACACAATGACATATGATGCCATTTAAATTAGTAAGTGCATTTAAAACTGTGTTCTCAGCAGCCACTCAGCTATGACAGTGACTGTGACTAAAGAGAGTTCAAACAGGAAGAGCTCATACTGTACTGCACACTTGTGCATTGTCAGAGAACACCAAGAATGCATTTTTTAAAGTAAAAGAAAGAATCTGTTTCCATTGTTTATCAGAAACTATGAATGTGTTTGTTAAGTTCCTAGAATGTACTCTAAAATATAGAGCTCAGATATAAGAATTCCGAGCTCTAATCTGCCTTTGAATCTAACACACTCTAGTCCTATTTCCTGGGCCTTGTAACTGTGGCCTTTCTACCACTATGGTCTCTCATTCCAGGTATCACTTTGTCACTTAAATTACTTGATTTTTTAAAGAAACTAAAGCTACTTGTTTGCTTGCATACAAAATATATCCTCTGAGCACACATTTTATACTGAATGTCACTATCAATGCACTTTGCTAAATGTAGCCATCATATCATATATCCTCAGAAGATGCTATTTTAAACCTCTTTAGGCTAAAAACAAAAAATATATTTCAACCTTTCTTTAGATTAAAACCACTGTGTCTTGGCCAGGCAGTGGTGGTGCATGCCTTTAATCCCAGCACTCAGGAGGCAGAGGCAGGCAGATCTCTGTGAGTTCGAGGCCAGCCTGGGCTACCGAGTGAGTTCCAAGAAAGGCTCCAAAGCTACACAGAGAAACCCTGTCTCGAAAAACAAAAAACAAAAAACAAAACAACAACAACAAAAAACACAGTGTCTTAATCAGAGATTGAAAATCTAGAGTATTAAATCAACAGAATTTTGTTGCTTAAAGGTTTGAATTTAGTGTTTGTCATATCAAGAGCTCCTACAGGGAGACTTTGCATGTGTATTCTGGCATAGAGATGAGAGGCAGCAGAGCAGAGAAAATGATGGGTTAGCATCTTCCAGGAGAAATTAATATAGCAGCTAGAAGGGAAAACACTGTAGATGTCAGGGCTTCAAATGGTGCTTAAAGACAGAATGGAGACGATATTCAAAACAGTCATAATCTTTTAGGCCTGATGTTAGAGGGGACAGTACAGCAGTAAGTGCAGTTAAATCATTTTGAACACAGAGGACGATTGTGGGGTTCTAAATTTAGAAAAAGAGAATATTAGTTCTAAATTGTACTTCTCTCTTTAAAATATACATTCAGATAAGGGTCTTTATTTTATCATTCTAAATTGTATCTGAAATAGTGAAAATTCTCATTTTCTCAGGTAAAAAATATCAGTCTTTTTTATTACTATCTTTAGAAATCATGATTCTATTTAGTTAGAATGATGATTTGTAAGGCTATTTGAAATTCCGAGTATGTTAAATACAGTTGTAAAAGCTGAAATCTTACATCAAGAATTCCAAAGCCAGGAGGTGGTGGCACACGCCTTTAAACCCAGCACTCAAGAAGGCAGCCTGGTCTACATAGCAAGTTCTAGGATAGCCCAGGGCTGTTAAACAGAGAAACCCTGTCTCCAAAAACAAACAAAAAAACAAAAAGAATCCCAAAACTATTATCATGCATTTTAAATCTTGGAGCAACCCAACAGACATTGTTTCTAACTGAAAAGACTGGGAGGGATTTGGTCATGATTTCACACACACAATCTTAAAGCACTGTGACTGTATTTGTTGTTGTCCTCAATATTTTCTCCAATATTATTTACAAGTCCCATGTCTTTGTTATATAAAAAATGATAATAGTGGCCATGGGAGCTTCATGATTTCTACTGAAACATACTTTCTTGTACTGCAAAGTGGAATGTTGGCAAGTTTTGTCTCTACTTTTAAGAGTTAATGTGTCATCTATGTTAATACTATTGGTCTCACTCATTGGCATAGGGTCAAAATAAAAGATGAAAATTTTAAAGTAATTTCTTAACTCTCTATAGTTCACACTATATTTTATAGCCAGTGTATTTGTGATTAAATAACAAGGTGACATTAAATATCAGAATAGTTTTATTTATTTTTATTTTATTTATCTCAATCATTTTCCCATCTCTTAGTATTTATCTTCTGCCCCTGCATGCCTCCCAAAATAAAGCAAAATTTAAGGAAAAACATAAGACAAAATAAAAGGTTAAACAGGAAAGAAAAAAACTGAAAAATCTTGTCATAGAAGATGTAGTGTCACATCATGACTCAGGCCATGAACCCCTTTGTCAATTTATCTTTACTTGCCAGTTTTCATTGCAAAGAACCATTGGTCTGGTTTGCTGTCTCTGATTTCTTTTATATTTGACTACACTTAAAATATAAATTTTAAGATCCTAAATTTACTAATAAATGGAATATATTTTTTGCATAATTTTCACAGTCCTTTTGTCTTCTTGATAGGTGACGAAAAGTAAAGTATACATATATACGTTATATATATATATATATATATATATATATATATATATATATATATATATATATATATATATGTTATTCCACAAAGACACTTACACGAGTAGGACAAAAATACTTGAACATAAAGGATTGCTTAACCAGATGTAATGACCACTACATTCGTTGTGAACTTTGAATTTGGACAAGTTTCAGCTTGTAAAGGGGACTGAGCTGGTACCAATAGTTGTCCTGCAAACCTTAACAACTGAGTGCAGGTCTCAGAACCCAAAGGAGCTTTATGTGGTACCTCACATTTGTGATCCAAGCACTCCTTCAGTGCGATGGCAACAGAGGTAGCAGATTAGCCTAGAAGTCATGGGCCAGCTACCTGGAGTAGAGGGGGACACAGAGGCAGAAACAAATGTGCCTCACCAAAACGGAAAGAGAAAATTCACTTCTAAAAGCTGTCTCTGACATCTGCATATATACCGAAACATACATACACACATTCACACTTACATCACACGCGCGCGCGCGCACACACACACACACACACACACACACACACACACACACTAGTAAGAAGAAATGGATTTATAGACTACTAATTTTCAGTTATCATATTTTTCTTTAGTGTGGATTTACGTGTGTGGAGACAGTGAAGTCAGAGGGTAACGCAGGAGAATTGCTTCGCTCCTTCTACTATGTGGATCGCAAGAATCAAACTCAGGTCATCAGGCTTTGGAGACAGTGCCTCAACCTGTTGAGCCATAGAGTGGTCCATAGGAAGTCTTTTAAATAAATTGGAAATAGATAACTTACATACATTAAGGACTTTGTATGTAATTATTTAAGAAGTGGATTTGGCCGGGCAGTTGTGTCCAACGCCTTTAATCCCAGCACTCGGGAGGCAGAGGCAGGATGATCTCTGTGAGTTCGAGGCCAGCCTGAACTACAGAGCGAG
Organism: Peromyscus eremicus; assembly: GCF_949786415.1. Classification (NCBI taxonomy): domain Eukaryota; kingdom Metazoa; phylum Chordata; class Mammalia; order Rodentia; family Cricetidae; genus Peromyscus; species Peromyscus eremicus. Next base: position 9,312,295 of record NC_081435.1, read on the forward strand.
CTCCAGGAAAGGCGCAAAGCTACACAGAGAAACCCTGTCTCGAAAAACCAAAACAAAATAAAACAAAGAAGAAGAAGAAGAAGAAGAAGAAGAAGAAGAAGAAGAAGAAGAAGAAGAAGAAGAAGAAGATTTGTTTTCAAATTCATTTTTCAAACTCAAAAATTTTGAGAATAATCTTTCAAGAAGAGATGAAATTATATACTGGGTGAGCATTTAAGTGAGTCTGGCATGCAGACAGATAACCCTGCATCAGCTGTATTATATTGAGATTTTTTAATAAGTGAGATGGGTTTTAACTCTTAAAACTTTTCAATTGATACGAACCTGTGTCTTTTTCAGGGATTCAACATGAGCTCTAAGGAAGGAAAATAATTACTGGACTCTTTGAATGATATTTCTTTGCAATTCTGTCTTTAGACAACGTCTTAATAAAAATGGGCAAGGGGAGTCTATAAGACACACTGGTAGCTAGAGTTAAATATCCATTTACATTTTTCCTTGTACAGCTCTTACATGAATTCATGTGCCTCCAGTACTTCTTCTTCCATAGAAGCTGTTTTCCCAGCAGGAAATGGGTGTTGTTGGCTCCTGAGTTCAAAACAGCACACTTAATGACAAGTTCATTTTTGTTACAAATGAATACTCAAAAATGAAATAGATGACTTTTCTTCTGCATATAAGGCATCAGTAAAATATGGACTGTGGTGATTATATAAACTATAAGATGCTTTGTAGTGAATAGTAAAATAATCATCCCCATAGGATAAAGAAAATACTGAAAATAACATACAAGCTAATGCAACATTAAGTGGAGCTAAGACATCTCTAGAACAGTCAATAGCCAGCTTTAAATCAACCACACCTGTGAGTTTCCTAAAATACATAATCTACACTGTTCAAATCAGTGTGTCTTATTATATTCTCATAAACTTCCTAATGGAATGTTTGATTTATATTTGGGTACCACACTTGTTGTAAAGCAAAAATTGTCTTTTAAAACTATAACTCAAAAGAACACAGTTTTACTGGGCTTTGTAAACTTTGCAATATTTTTCAGGAGCAACTCACTACCTCTTTGCTGTGGGATGGCTTTCTCTAGGCTGTAAATATGTGTTGTTCTGCTTGGTTGATAAGTAAAGCTGTTTGGCCAATGGCGAGGCAGAATAAGGGTAGGTGGTACATTCCAACTGGAGAGACAGGAGAAGAAAGGAGGGTGGGGAGACACTGTGAGCTGCCGCCAGGAGAAGCAAGATGTGAAAGTACCAGTAAGCCACAAAGCCACGAGGCAAGACATAGAATAATAGGAATGGGATAAATTAAGTTGTAAGAGCTAGTTAGTAATGTGCCAGAGCCATAGGCCATACAGTTTGTAATTAATGTCAAGCCTCTGAGTAATTATTATATAAGTGGCTGCAGGACCACAGTTCCAGGTGTGACCAGAGAAACTTCCATCTACACCTCTCAATCACAGTGTAGATGAGGGATATTTTTCTACTACTAGTGATTTTGGATAAAAAAAAAAAAAGGTGCTTTTTTGTTGTTGTTGTTTTGTTTTTTTGACCACAGGTGCCTGTTTGCTGTAGATTGGCACTTAAAGAGACACATTTCTCTCTACTCTCCTTAGATTCTGAAGTTGCTAAGAGAAGATCATTCATTGTTTCTTATGACCCAGAAAAATGACAGACATAACAAGCAAGGAGCCTAATGGACAAGAACTCAACCTACTGCCGCCCAACAGTTATACAGCTGTTTCTCCCTAAAATAAAAGAAATAAGCTTAGGATTACCGCACACTGAGTTGCAAAGTTTCATAGGAACCATCAGTGTCAATCAACAGCTGAGAGAGGGTGAACTACGATTCTTACAGAATAATATCACAAAACTAATAGGCAATGGTGGAAAGCACTCTGATAGCTACATTAAACATTGGAGACCTTTGGAAAAATGTCTTTGTAGCCAAGGTCTTTCTCTATTCCTCCAGCCAGCTCCCAAGTAATCACACAAGAGTCTTCTTATTAATTATGAAGGCTTGGCCTTTAGCTTATACTTGTCCTACTAGCTCTTATAACTTAATTCACCCTGTTTCTATTCATCTATATTTTTGTCTTGGGCCTTTTTACCTTTATTTCATTCTGTATGTCCTGCTTTCCTGCTTCCTCCCCTGTCTGGCTGGCTCCTGGTGTCTCCCTGGCATCTCCCTCTCTCCCTCTGTGTTCCTCTGTCTCTATTGAGCCTAGAGTCCTTCTCCTATTTAGTCTCTCTGCTGAAAGTCACACCTATACCTCCTCCCTAGCTATTGGCTGTTGTCTTTTTATTAGACCAATCTGGTGCCTTAGGTGGGCAAGGTAAACAAATGCAACACAACCTTACGTAGTTAAAAAATGGAGCACATCTTTACAAAGTAAATTGATATTCTACAACAGTAATGAGCTGGATTTCAGTGATATTGAATAATATTTTATTATTTTCAGGTATTGAAAAGCACACATCACCCAATGACAATGAAGTAAGTTTTAACACTACCCCATATCACCATCCTAATTAACAATATAGTCTTCTGAAGAGAATACACAATTATAGGAGATGATATTGGACAAGGTGGAACTTCAGTAAAATCCTGGGAACTGAGTACTGCTGTAGTCCATGACATTTAACAATATGAAACATTTTTTTTTTTTGGTTTTTCGAGACAGGGTTTCTCTGTGTAGCTTTTCACCTTTCCTGGAACTCGCTTTGGAGACCAGGCTGGCCTCGAACTCACAGAGATCCGCCTGGCTCTGCCTCCCGAGTGCTGGGATTAAAGGCGTGCACCACTACTGCCCAGCGAAACATATTGTTATTAAAAAAATATAGTACATGCTATTTTACCCTCTCTAAAACAATGAAGAACATGGTGTGGAAATAAAGACAAGTAATAAGTCAAAAATGGAAGGATGCTATCACCTATGGGATCTGCAGTAGGCTAACCCAGTTTTAATAAACAAGGAATTTTGAGAAATGCCACTGAATGACTGACCTGCATGGAAGACATAGAAAGGAGTGATGTGAACAGAGTAGTGGGGAGGTGGGAGGCAAAAGGAGTGATCATATAAAGCAAATACATATAAATTTGTTAAAAATATTGTAATATTTAAAAGGAAGCATTGCTAAAATCCAATGAAGGATAAAAAGCCTCAGATTCAGGCACTTTGACCTTGCACACTCTTCACCAGGTGACTGTGTACAATGATTCATCTCAGTCAGGAAAAGCAGGATGATGGAATAAAGTAAAATGTGTTACAGTGGTAGTTCAGACAAGGAGATAAACCACGCTTGTTTGGTGAGAAAGTCTGGTTCTGATTTGACAGAGCTCAGAAGGGAGGGAGAGAAACTGAGAGAACTAAGATATTTTCTGTGAATTTTCAGGATTCTTCTGATTGTTACAAATTGACTATCTGAAACTAGAAAGAAATATATGTTGTTTTATACAATTTTAATGCAGAATTGCTATTGCTTTGTAGTTTAGTAAACTATAATATACTTTTGGCCCTGGGATTACACATTTTAATATATATAACTGCTTAACATAACATAAAATATATTAAGTATATTTTCCAAAGGGGAATAAAATAGGTTTAAAAAAAGTGCCAGTTTGTCACGTGACTTCCTATACATAACTACTGTAATAATTAACAAAGAAGGCCTCAGAAAATCACTTTTATTCCTATTTTCTTTCCAATTTAGTTTCTATTTTGAATCAGATAATATGTAAAAATTTATATCTTTCCACTATACTCCCAGTTTAATTTAGATTTATTGTCAACACTCTTATTTTCTTTAGATTGTATAAAAATAAACGAATTATAAAAATAATTACAACTACAACTTATTTAAAATATCTTTCATAACTTTTGGAAGAAAGATCAATACAAACCTAAAATTAGCATTTTGAAAATCTTACAAAAAATAGAATTGAAATAGCACATTCTACCTTGTAGAAATCGTTGTCAAAGTAATGACCTAAAACTGTTGCTTATTATACCTATTTTCTTACATATTTTGTTCAAATGACAAAATATACCAAAAGAACTCTTCTAAGTAGTTGAATTTATTGTAAAAGTTTTGGGATCCTCCAATATATTATTTCATATATGGCAAGCACATTAATCACTATGTCAGGGATTAATGGTGCATATAACGTAAGATCCAAGAGAAAGATGTGGCTCAGGCAGCTGAAAGGCAAGAATGGAAGGTGAGAAGCAGAGAACCAACAAGGCAAGCAGAAAGGAAGCGTAGTAGTCTACAAAATTCCTAAGGCAAAATACTGACATTCTTCTAGTCCAGAAAAAATTATGCATCAACTTATTCTTAATAATATGGGCATTGAAGCATTTTAGAGACTCCAGTCATATGTTAATTAAGCAAAATATACTTTGTTTGTACACTAAGATAAACTGATTAAACAATGTGATATAAGCCAGTGTCTTAACACCATGTAGCTTTGCCTAATGATACTCTCTATCAAATCTAGTAAATGATAATAGTAGTAATAGTTATCTTCATCATCGTTGTGATAGTAGTAGTAACAGTGGTGGTAGTAGTAATAGTAGTAGTAGTAGTAGTAGTAGTAGTAATCTGTCTTCACACAGGTTGTAGAGGCAGATGGATGCAGGTGAAGCCAGCCCCTGTGTTGCCAAGGCTGTAGTATGTGGTCAACCAAGTTTGCATAGCAAATTCCAGGCTAGGAGAGCTGTGACCTTAGAGTCTCTCCAAAACAAGTTTTACTTTAAAGTTCATAGATACTCATTCCACCTTCTTTTAAAGATACGTGTGTGTGTGTGTGTGTGTGTGTGTGTGTGTGTGTGTGTCTATTTTTTCCTTCCCTATGTCTGTACACATGACAGATAAAAGGAGTACACGAAGGTCAACATGCAGAAAGCAGTTCTCCCATTCCATATGAGATACAGGAACCCAATTCAGACCTGAAGGTTCCCAGCAATCCCCTTTACCTGATGAGCTATCCTTCCACTCCCTTTTCACCTTTGGGGGTAGTTCCTGGTCTACTATGAGGTTTCTGTCTTTGATCCTATGACAGTTTATATCATGAACCATGATCTTCTTTTTATTTATTTATTTATTTATTTATTTATTTATTTATTTATTTAGGTTTTTCGAGACAGGGTTTCTCTGTGTAGTTTTGCGCCTTTCCTGGAACTCACTTTGGAGACCAGGCCTCGAACTCACAGAGATCCGCCTGACTCTGCCTCCCGAGTGCTGGGACTAAAGGCGTGCGCCACCACCGCCCAGCCTCTTTATCTTTATATTTTAATGTTTATGCCCATCAACTTAGATTACTAGAATTCCAAGTTAAAGTTTTGCTTAATTTGTCCATCTCTAGTCCTATTGGTAGGTGTTCATTAAATCTGATTAAAGAATGATTCTTTTTGGACACTAACTTATGTATAATTGACTTATCATTGTCAGTTATTTTATTTCAGTAAAATAATTGTATGCATATTATTGTCTAGACGTTTTTATTAGGAGGAATAACTAAAAAACATGAAACCTGGTTTCAGAAGTTATAGAAACAAAACAATTAACTGGGAAGTAACCATACTGGTAAGTATATAATCAAAAACCTCTGTTTACTATATTAAAATAGTAATAGAGCATTTAATTCTATGCAAAATTTATCAAAAAATCAATAATAACATAGATCACTCCAAAATTAAATTTAAGAAAAATTGGGTTATAAATTTTTAGAACCGTTTTCTTTTTTTGTTCTTAAAATTACATGTATACATTAACCTCTATGAATGTTTTCATAAAAGAGAATTCACATAAAGCCCAAAAATAAATAGTACATTTGATAAGTATGAATGCTGTATCAAAATAACAACTTTAAGCAAAATTATTAATTATAATACTGCACTGATGCAGTGAATCCCTGTCTCAAAAAAAAAAAAACATTAAAAATAGTTAAAGTTATAAATGCATTGAGTCAACAAGACTAAGAGCCCTGCAAGGCATGGACTAGAAGCATATTTATGCATTTACAGTCATGTGTGCAGCACATTTCCAGAGAAGATCAGCACATGCAACAAAGAAATGAAGAAATAAAATGAACGTGATCATGTATGACCTAATGTGTGGTTATAGTCCATGGCTAACACTCATAGCATGCTGATTGAAAACAAAACTTATTAAGCCTGAAATGAATCCATTTTTAACACTGAGCTTGGTGATTCCAGAAATTTAATTCTAGGCTTAGAATATCCACTACTAGCATTGAGAGGAAAAGTAAACTGTTTTCCTTCTAAAGGCTACATATTTAAACAGTTAACTTTAAATATAACTTGGTGTTACTGCCTATAAACAACAATGCACTCATTAGTTCAAGTATATAAAACTCTATGCACAATACACAATCATTGGCAAACATTTAAATTTTAATAGTGAATAAAACCAATGCTTTGTAAGACATTACAATGAAAGTCTAGTTCCTTGACATACAGAGAAGTATTATTTTGTGCTGCTTTGTTTTTGTTTGAGAAAATATGTCCCAAGGCTGGCATTGAACTTCTGTTCATGCCTCCTGAGTGCTAGGAGTAAGGGTATGGGATACACCAGGCTCGACAAACCAATTTTTATTGAATTCCTCCTATAAAAGGCATATGCATTTGTTTAATTCAATAATCATTAATGTACACCGGAATGAAATTCTAATTTTCATTTGAGACTATGCTTTCCACAATATAATTTCATAGTGAAGACATACATACACTTCAAAATTATAACACAGTCATATATGTTGTGATTTTCAAACCAAGGATGTGTTTACATTTTCTTAGTAATAATTAGGGGAAACTGGAGCATTGTATAAGTGATAAAATTGCATAGAAAAGAGATTAAACAAGCATTATTATTTTAAAATGTACATTGTGCCATAAACTACTTTGTTTAATTATTTTATAAAAAATATTTAATTAACTTTGGTCTTAAATTCTTATATTCAGCAACAACTACAAACAGTTATCTTTGACTGGGTACATGTTAAAGAATTAATGATCTTTTTCACTCGGTTTTTTGTTAATGTGATAAAACACCTTCAATATAAAGGGAAGGGTTCACCTGACCCACTGTGTCAGATTTTTAAGTCCGTGGTTACCTCACTTCACATCTGTGAGGTCATATGAGTTCCTGATGAAGGACACGGAGTAGACCAAGATGCTCACTTCATGGCATCCAAGAAACAACCAATCCAAGAAACTTCACGGGCAAACATGCAGAGACCCAGCACCTCTAAAGGGCCCCACCTCGTAATCACCCATTCATCTATGGTTACATCTCGGTATTGTTTCACTAACCAGTCAGTACCCTCATGACCTATTCACCCCTGAGGAATGGAAACAGCTGATATCTTAGCTAAACCCTAAAAGAAGATTGCAGAGCACGCTGAAGGTCCTAACCAGCAGTGCATTTTCCACAGGAGAGGAAAATCGAAGCAGGAGCACTAGGAGAAAGAGGTCTCTCCAGAAAGTGTGCTTTTAGAACCATTGACTAATGCTTCAAAATAGAAGTTGGTGAAGCCCGAAGGTTTTATGCCTGCTACTAAGCTAAGTTCCACACCATGGCATCTTACAAAACAACCTGAGAAACTAAAAGCATTGTTAGTAGGACGATCTGGGAGAAATTTCACATTTTTACATATTGTACATGCTCTTCTATAAATGGAAAAGGATATCAGTGAAAGAACTGACTAGGTTCAAATGCAGTGTGTGTGTGTGTGTTTTAAATGTGCCAATAAAGTGTACGTACATACATTCATGAAGTTTGACTAGAGAAGTTTATATTTAAAAATGAATCCATTAGAATCTTTATATTAGAATGTCTGCTGTCTAAGTGTATTTTAAAATATTATCTAATAGCTCACCAATCAAATATGTATTTACTATATGGACATTCTAAAGTACATATATTACAACTAAAATATACTATATAAGTACATATAAAAATTTAAATGTAAAATGTGTAATATATATATATATATATATATATATTTGAAAAATAAAACAAAAGCACACAACACCTTTATGCATGAGTGTAACTACTAGGGAAACTGACAGGTAGGAATTTGCACAAGATGGAAGCCCTGGGTGTGCTTGGTCTAGTAAAAAGCAGAAATAACAATCTCGCCTCCAGTGGAATACATTGACACTCTCTGCCACCCAGCAGGAGATGCCCTATGGCATCACGTGAATGAAGCAGTTGTGTACCACCTAGTGAAAAGCAACTTTCCTGTATCCTCACTATTTTTGGTCTACGATACTATTTTTCAAATAAAAATTCTGTACTCAAAGTTTGCCTCAGATTATTTTAAGAAGGTATTAATTAAAGTTGAGGCATATCTACATAATTAACTAGACATCATTGCTACTACTATTATTAATTGTTGCTCTTATTTCTGAGACAAAACCTCACTCTATAATCTAGGCTAGTTTGGAACTCATGACACAAGCCAGGTTGGATTTGAAATCATGTCAAAGTTCCTGTTACTGCATCCTGAGAGGTGGAATTATAAACATAATCCATCATATCCAGTTAGCAAAGCATTTTTTATTGAAAGGTTTCTCGTAAATTAGCATGAAAAAATGTACTCATAAGATTTTTTCACTTGAAATATTATCATAAATGTTTATTTTTGAATTTCAAATTAAACTCAGTCCAACATAATGGAAATTATTTGATAATTATGTCAAACACATTTTAAAAAGATGAAATCTTGTGCATGGGTATGTATAAGTGTATCAAGACAACACTATCAAGGACAGAGTTTAAAAATACTTCATGAGAGTCAATGAAAATAATAGAAAATATAATTGATTTAAATTATATTCATATTTAAAGATGTTCTTATATTATAACTTTTGAAAAACTGAAATGAAGAACCATGACATTTTACACATATGCAATATAAAGAATATATGAGAACTTTAAGTTTTGCTGAAAAGAAATAATGGACTCAGTCCTTGCTATCATTTATAAGGTAAAAACAACACCATGTCATTAACACTTTATTTCATATCTAGTTCAATACTTGCTTGTTTTATTTCCCTGCACAGTGCCATTCACTTACTTCCATTTTGGTTGGGAAGTACAGGGGTTATGCATTCTAGCAAACTTTTTTTTTTTTTAATTTTACAATACAATTCGGTTCTACATATCAGCCACGGATTCCCTTGTTCTCCCCCCTCCTGCCACTCTCCCCTTCCTCCCAGCCCACCCTCCACTCCCACCTCCTCCAGGGCAAAGCCTCCCCTCGCGGACTGAAATCAACCTGGTAGACTCAGTCCAGGCAGGTCCAGTCCCCTCCTCCCAGGCCAAGACAAGCGACCCTGCATAAGCCCCAGGTTTCAAACAGCCAACTCATGCAATGAGCACAGGACCTGGTCCCACTACCTGGGTGCCTCCCAAACAGATCAAGCCAATCAACTGTCTCACCCATTCAGAGGGCCTGATCCAGTTGGGAGCCCCTCAGCCATTGGTTCATAGTTCATGTGTTTCCATTCGTTTGACTATTTGTCCCTGTGCTTTATCCAACCTTGGTTTCAACAATTCTCGATCATATTAACCCTCCTCTTTCTCGCTAATTAGACTCCCGGAGCTCCATCATTCTAGCAAACTTTTATGGAGAGGAAGAGCCAAAAGCCAGATACTCATTGATCATCATTGCAAGCCAATTTGGTAGATTTAAAAGTAAAATTTTACTCTCTTTATGTGCTATCTTTCCACAGGTGATGCTGAGTGGGGTCTTAGCTTGAGAGCTGAGAATTTTTTCTTTAAGCCTAATGACAATGATCATATGTTGGTATAAGTCATTTTTTTCTTCAATAAACGTGATTTTTTCATTGGTTTCTTCTAACAAGAGAAAAGCAGCAGAAATGTTTTATTGCATATATTTTGTGTATGGGCAACACCCAGGGGATGGGGTTATTCTCTCTCTCTCTCTCTCTCTCTCTCTCTCTCTCTCTCTCTCTCTCTCTCTCTCTCTCTCTGTGTGTGTGTGTGTGTGTGTGTGTGTGTGTGTGTGTGTGTGATTAAACTTTGTGGCTTGGACATGCTAGGCATTTATTCTACATTGAGCTGTAACCACATCACTGAGGTTTTGGAGGCTATCTTTTTCTGTAGCTCAGGCTAGCTTTGAACTCCTGACATTCCTATCTCTGCCTCCTGAGTTATAGATAGGCACAGTTTATTTCTAGTTTAAAGATTTACTGATTTTAAAATTGTTTATTTATACATTAATTATATTTGTGTGGTATGTGCTTCTATTAGATTGTATTATATGGGTGCATAAGGCTTGGAAGGCAAGAACATTTCCAATCCCCTTAAGCTGTAATCCTGAGTGGTCGTGAGAGGCCATGTGGGCGCTTAGAACAGAAACCAATTCCTCTATGAGAAAGATAAATACCTTAGTTATTGAGTCATCTAAGCCCTGAATTCCAGATTAACACTTTTGATAAAGAATAATGAACTCTTGGAGAAGAAACTATGCAATGGAAAGGAATTTGGTTGTCTATGGGCATCAACTGTGGGAACTCAAATAATAGCAAAAAATCTAGTTAGTAATGCTTGTGGATAGCAACTTTCTGTATTGGATTCTTGCTAATTGCCTTAGCCTAGCAATCCATTATAGTTTTAGGTTTCATGGTGTGTTCTCCCACACAAATAATACTTTCAGCCTTAGGATTGTTCATGTGTAAAATTAAGAATGTTAAATTTGATAAAATGCCATATCTTTTCAACTTGAAGATTTTATAGAACTGTGAATGCATTTTTATTTCAATTTGGGGTGAAGTGACAAATAGAAAATATCAAAATCCATTGTATTTGTTTCTATTCATTTCTTCTATAAAAAGTTATGGTGGGGGGCCAGTTGCATCCCAAATCATTCCGTTCTGCCACACTCTATTGCTGATCATCATTAATACCACTCTCCATAGTGTTACTTTGCATTCTGGAAAGAACAAGATTGATCCACCAACATTTATATAAGTTAAAGAAAATAATCCCCAAGCAACAGTGAGCTTCTTAGGACAGAGAAGCCCATGATGAGACCACACCTACAGTGGGCCAGTTGCCCTTAGTGGTGAGGCTACATTCCTGAACAAGATTAATTGTCTTATGGAAATGTGGTTGCTCCCCTCAAGGAATGAAAGTGATTACAACTTATCTACCACACCTTGCAGAAGCAGAACTGACACATTGATCAGACCATAGGCCTGACCAAAGTGACCTGCTCAGTGAGCTGTATGAACCTCAGAACCCACCTTTGTTTCACATTTACATAAACTCAAACTTCCTGTCTACTCCCCCAAATGAAAATTGGGACTAATAAACAAATGTCCCATTGAATAAATATTTCTCTGGTCTTTTATTACTGCTGTTTTGCTGTGGCATGTTAAGATGAGCAGCTGATCCCCTTCAAATGGAAACTCCAATGCTGGGGCTATTGTCTTAAACACATTGCAGATTCTAGTCTTATTTGTGCAAGGATATTCCTAGAAATTAACTTATGTGGCCACATTCAATGCAAACAAATTTTATCCAGTGTATTGGACAATGGTGGACCAATTTTATGTTCATATCATCACAAAAAAAATTGAGAGTCAGCATGACAGACTTGGCAGTCTAAGAATAAGAGGCTTTATAAGAACTTTCTTTATCTTCAGCATCAGTCTGTGGTCTGTGTTTAAGAAAAGATACACTTACATAATATCCCAGGAGTGCATCACAGTATTAACAGTGCATCCAATACATATAGTTAAAAATCTAATGTTGAAAAGTAAAGAAATTATCCTTTGAAATTGTTTAGCTTTTTCTGCTGCTACAATGGAACCATTCTTAGAAAACACTGAAACTTCTAAATAAATAAATAAATAAATAAATAAATAAATAAATAAATAAATAAATAAAAACTGCAGTTCTACGCACAGAAAGGTTCTCCTCATTGGATTTATCTGCTTTGAAAACCCAAGGCATATGTGTTGCCTTCACAGTTTGTCTTGATTCTGTATAAGGAAAAATATAAACTCTACCCAAAACAGTATAAGAAAAGAGATGGTTTGAATAAAAAAAAAATGTCCTTTGTAAACTCGGTATTGAACACTGGACCGGTTAGTGGCAGTGTTTGTGGAGGCTATAAAGTCATCGGGGACGGAGTCCTCTATAGGAAGCAAGTCATTTGTGGTGGGGTTTGTGACTATAGTCTCTCCCTACTTCTAGTTTTCTCTCCGCTTTGTGTTTTCAGTGTGATCTCTCATCTCCCTGTTCTGCCCAACTGTTGCCATGCCTACCTGGAACTGTTAGGAGACTCATCTGGGAACCAGAAGTCAAAATGAACCTTGAATAATTTGTTTTAGTCATGATGCTTTATCACAGCAACTGACAACTAACTTATATGTTATGGTTCTTTCAAAATCCTGTCTATTTCAGTTGGTATAGCTACCACTCCTTGTATTGGTTATTTTTTTCTTTTAAATTATTATTATTGTTTTTTGTTGTTGCTACTGGGAGACAGCATCTTATACAGCCCAGGGTTATCTGGAACTCACCACTATGTAGCTCCTGGTGGCCTCAAACTGGTGATCCTCCTGCCTCAGACTTTTTATTGCTAGGGTTACATGCTTGTAATCGTATAGCTGGTTACTACTTTTCCATAATCACTAAGGAAAAGGGAGCTTGATAAAAACAACTCATATAATTTAGAAAGAGATCTGCCTGTGATGTTAGGAACAATTTGAAGGGGAAGCAGAAGATCAAAGAGCAGAAAATTCCGAAAGTAACAAAGGATCTTATCTGAGAAAATTATGAGTACCCTGACTCATGATTCTTGGCCAAAACCACAGTGATCAGAATTTATTTCACCTACTAAGTAAAACAGGTACCATCTTCCCTACATACATCATTAAATCATGTAATCACTTATTTCATAATGGATATCATAGTTATATTTAACTAAAATTATAGCATAAAAATAATTTCTGATAGCCCATGAATAACAACACAAATAAACATGAAGTAGAAAAATTATCTTTTTATAAATATTATGGAATCAGTACACATATAGGGCAAAAAAATATAATAGACACTAAAAGTACTGTTTTGGAAAACTTACCTTGAATTTTGATAATTTAGATTTTACTATTGAAATGAATATTATAAATTCATAAATATCTAAGCAGATCTATATAAGCATTATTCATGAATTATTTTGTTTCTGTATGTTGAGACATGAAACAGCACGTGGATGTCTGATCATGCTGCATTAATGATTATAGTATAGATAAATACATCATGTGTGTATCTATGATATTCCTTATCATAATATCTCAATACAAACCTAGTCGAACACCTTCTTTGGTAAATTACCCCACTAATGCTAAAGGTCATCTAAATCAGGAAAAATTAAAAGTGTATCCACAGCTAAGTAGTAAATTATCCCTTCCAAAATCATACCTACCATAAAACAGGGCTTAAACAAATGGCAATGTCAGTAAGGAATGATATAAGACCTATTTTTAAAGGCTTGCGAGCAATTAAAACAGATGGAGATAAAAATACATTTGTGGTGGGGTTTGTGTCTATAGTCTCTCCCTATATATAAAACTATCTACCAGTTAATATAGGAAAGCTATAGAAGAGAGAATATTTAAATGCATCACTCATAATTCTCTGTATTTTTAAAATGTCACATCCATCATGTAAGAGCAAAATAAAAGCACATGATTAGATAGAAATGTGAGATCTGATATATTTGAAGCACTTTTCTGCAGCTAATTTTGATGTAATTTACTCCTTTAAATTCTTCTGGTCATCCCTAATGATATCCCTCTCTATGGCTAATCATAGTAGGACTAGTCAGCTTGCTTAGTTATAATGCTTTTGAAAAATGTATGCATCTTGATTAAAATCCCAGGTTCTCTTTTTCTCCCCCCATTCATCATAACTGTGAGGTTTATGATAACATAATATTGTTAGAAACCATGACATAATACTTTTAATATGCCAGGCATAATAATCACATAACATTCATAAAATAATTACTATAACTGACGAGAAAAGGAAAAATAGTAAGCATGGTACTTAGATATCAAAGCAGACAAAAGATTAATGGATGAATTCCACAGGGAATTCCCAATAGAAATTAAGAATATAATAAAGACAGTGTGGAGTGATCAGGTTTACAACATGAGGGTAGCTGTGCAGATGTAGGCATGCAGTTAGTGGTAAGTGGAGAAGAGTGTTCAGATCTGTGACTTAGAGAGGCTTGGAATCTTGCTAAAGCACCCATTTGAATTGCCCACTGTGATGTGTTGAATGAGTTACTTAGCCTTATAAATTATTTTAGTAATGCATTTATAGGCTCATTAAGAATCCAAAGGGATCTCTTAAGAGCTCCACGTTTTATGGAATTTTATGAGAGGAATTCCATTCTCTAACAGTATTGGGGGTTTTTAAAGATTCATGAAATTATCAGTACAGGTCCCTGGAGGAGAATGTCAGAGATATAGTATAAATGCAATGTCATTTCCTAGTGCTGTGGCTCTGAACCCTCAACTGACAGCAAAGAAATTAGGGTGAGTTGCTTTATGAAGGTAGAAGGCTGATATTATACTAACTTAAAGAAACTACTTTAAATGATATGATGAACTTACTAGAAAAACCACCATGAGATAACAGGTCTGATATTTTGCTTCATACAATATTGGTTCACTTACCCTTAATACTGGATTTAATTTTTAAAATTATTACATTTTTGTTAGAGACATAGATGAATTCTAATGCACACCAGGAGTGTTACCAACATTAACATCATTTAACATAATGAGATGACATAAGTATCCTACAACTTACATTAACACATCAATAACTATAGTAGGTTAAGCCTAATTGCAGTATGATTGATGAGATATTAATTTATTTACTTATGTGGTTATTTTAAAAGTAAACGATTTGGTAGGTCATGGCTGTAATCTCTGTTCTCCATAGTCTGAAGCAGGAGGATGGCAGCGAACTCAACTCCATCTTGGGCTACATAGTGAAACCTATAAGAAATGCAATGAGAGTTGTACAAAATAAAACATACAACTGCGAACCATCAACAGAGATATAATTAAAAACAGAAGTGTTCCTTGAATATCAGATATTAAATCAAAGTTAACCATCATTCCACTTGTGCTACACAGTCCTACTACATTACAGATCTCAGTAGACAGTACGGTGGCTGACAGGTGTTTTGAGGGCATGTGTTCTGACTTTTGAGGAAGACACAAACAAGAACAGGCCTACTGTATTTGAAAGCAGTTAGTATTCTAAACAGGTAATGAATTCCCATAGATACCTGAAGCATTGCCAAACATGATAGTACTAATCATGAAACTTTAAGGCCCTAGGAACTACAGTGTAGATAAATCACTTACTGGATTCAACAGTAGTGTACTACATCACCTACTGCTGCTGGGCACTATGCCAGATTCTTGAACATATTGAAGAAAACACTATGACTTCCTTCACTTTATTATATCTGCTGGGCAGTTTGAAATGTTATGTGCAATTTGTAGTAGACTACACTGAGAATATGTAAAAAGGGAACAGAATCCAGCACTATGTGAGAAACTACGGTTACTGTAGGAAGAAGCAAAGTTTAGAGTGTCTAAAGAGTCCAAAACTGGGCTAACTTGAGGGTCAGCAGGTAAGAGTGCTTGGAAAGCAAGCCTACTGGCCCTAATTCAGTTCCCAGAACCTTTCTAGTAGAAGGAGAGAAGAAGCTCTCCAAAGTTGTCCTCTACCTCCACAAGTACACTGTAGTTCATGTACACCTACCCTTACACACACACACACACACACACACACACACACACACACACACACACAGTTTTCTAAAGAAGAAATATAATTGTAGAATTGATTGAATGAAGATGTATTGCTATCAAGTTGTGAAGAATATTTTAATGTTTTTTGTGTAGAGGGGGTGATTCCTGACATCATGAGCCACTGAAAGTTTTTAGAGGAAATTGTACTATTGTGTAGATAATAATGATATTAAAAACATCAATGTCATTATTATTTTTGTTTTTGCTGATTTGTTTTTATTGCATTTACATTCCAGAATTTGGATTTGGAGATATTTATGTGGATTCTTCCAATTAATCAGGAACTCCAGAAATTTGATACAACTACTATAAGAGTTTCAAATGAAGAAATCAGCATATTTATCAAGTTCATGCATTCAGACAATTTCAAAACATATACTGTAAAAAATCAATTTTAAATTTACTGTGAATTGTGCTTTGGAGTGGGACCAAAATGAGCTAAAGTGAGACCAGACTAATGACAGCTTGAAGTATTACAGAGTTTATGTACTACAATAGGAGATTAAGCTGACCTTGACTGAGGTACCCACAGCTCAGGTAGAAATGACGGAGTGGATTCCACAGATACTGATGAACATGAGACCCAAAATTACAGTGAATCTGCGTAAGACAGAGGAGCACAGCTGGCAGACTAGGGCGTGACCATATGACTAGAATCACAGAGAGGAATAGGTTTAACATAAGTATCAAACCTTCGTAACCACAGTAACTTTCATTATGTATATTTACAATTTAAGCAAATGTTGACATTTAATTGAAGTGCCATTGTGAAGATAAACATAATAAATTTGGACTTTAATAGAAAGAATCAGAGTCACACATGAGGAGGTACATTTTTTGTTTTCTTTTAGAGACAGGGTTTCTCTGTGTAGCTTTGTGCCTTTCCTGGAACTCACTTGGTAGCCCAGGGAGGCCTTGAACTCACAGAGATCTGCCTGCCTCTGCCTCCCAAGTGCTGGGATTAAAGGCATGCGCCACCACTGGCCGGCGAGGAGGTATCATTGAAACTCATCATTCATTGGAAGGTATTTGACAGAAATTGAAAATATTATTAAAGAAAAATAAGTAAACAAATTAATGATTATATCAAATAGTAGGGACTTGAACACATTTGTGTCCTATGGGAAAACACAGAAAGTGGGCAGTCAAGAGCACAAAGAAATCTTAAAACAACGATATTATGGAAATCAAGAAAAAAATGGTTCTACCAAAACAGGTTGGAATTATCAGCAAATGTTGTTTGTGAGACTATCATGATGAAGGGTTTCATAAAAATTGCTCCATTATATCTGACAAAATGATCTTTAGTGATCTTATTCAGAGTAAATTGATGAAAACACAAATGTAATGACCAAAATTAAATTGTTACAATTGAAATTGATGGACAAGGGAGATTGTGGACACAATGTGGAGAGATCATGATTTCCCTTATCATAGACATAAAAGAGAGGTGAGATAAAATAATAGGAAAACACTTGTTTTAGTTTAGAGGAAGTACTTTTTTTTCTTTTTCTTTTTCTTTTTTTTTTTTTTTTTGTTGTTGTTTTTTTGAGACAGGCTTTCTCTGTGTAGCTTTGGTGCCTTTCCTGGAACTCACTCTGTAGACCAGACTGGCCTTGAACTCACAGAGATCCACCTGCCTCTGCCTCCCAAGTGCTGTACTTCCCTAGGAAGTACTTTCTTAAAGGAAGTCTCCATGATAAAGTGGTATTAAAATAAAACAGTAACAAGGGAACATTTTGAAGACGTGAGATAAAGTAAAATTTTTGTTGTTTCACTCATGGAAATAGAAGTCATGTCATATTGTAACTTATGCTGGTTTATTAAAAAATAAAACTCAGGAGTTAAATATTAGGGAAGAAATCTCAGAGATCCATGGAGCAACAGAGAAATGATCACCTCACTTTTTTCTTCACCTTCCCAGATCGAAAACATCATTCATCTCCCTAGGCTCCTCCTTATTCCTTCTGTGTGTCCCTCTGTACTCCTCTGAGTCCATCAGAAAACTTTCTGGTCCACTCCAGTTGGCTGAATGTGGACTCTGCCCTCTGAACCATGGTCAGACTCCTTTGGTCTCAGACAACACAAACAAATCTCCCACAACATTTCCCCTTTTTTTGTCCCAATAAAAAGAAAAAGTTTTAACTCTAGCATAGAAAAACTATATACAATAAGAGCAATTTTGGGGGAATTGTTTAAATAAAAAGGAAAGGTATTAAAGTTAACAAAATGGAATATGCTACCTTTAAAATATTGAATGTTTTCAGAATAAAAGAACAAGAACAAGAATACAGACAAGTAGCCCAAGGGATCCAGCCTCTCTGAAGGTCTGTTACAGTTTCCTCAAAACTCTGCATCCAGAACAACTTCACAGCTTCTAACTGAGGTGGTCCAGACTCACAGACTATTTAAGCCAGGATGTCAGATAATCTCTACACTTTCCCATCACATAGAGACTAAACAAAAAATAACATATTAACTTTCCCAGGATTTGATCATTATCCCAATATTCTCAGGATCTCCTAAAAAATGCTATCACTGCCAGCATGCATGAACCAATCTAGAGAACAGGACGACTACATTTCCAAGAGGTTTGAGGGGTGAGGAGTGAGACATTTGGTAGATTAAAAACATTTGTCATTGTTTAGGGGATTGGGTTACAAGTTGTTACTGGTCATAGTCAGAGCAAAACTAAACAAAGCAGGTTAGATTTAGGGATATTTTTCTGAAAATGAAATAGGGGGATATAAGAATTATAAAATAAAAGGATAGATTAAACTAAAAGAAAAATGTGACTATTAATCTTAAATGTTTTACATTGGTGTGAATTTTCGTATATTGAGTGTTTAAACTGTCTGAACTGGCTTCTTCAAGGCTAACTGAGCTGTTGGGTGTTGCAGAGAATGTCCAAGAAATGAGTGGGAGGAATCCACAATAATCCTATTTTAATAGAGGAACTAACTTTCAGAGAACAAAGTGATCTCTGAATGGAAAAAAGTTGATTATGATTATTTTACCACAGTAAAAATAATTCAGTATGCTATGGGAGAAAAGAATAGCAATTCTGGTAGAACTTGGTTCATATTATCTTTTTCTGTTGCTAGGACATTGTGGAACACATTCAAAACCAAATGTTATTTATGAGTCAAATATATTGATAAAACTGAAACACCAGTTTTAAAAAAAAAATCTTGAGGATATGCACATTGATCACAGAATTGATATCCTCCAAGGAAAACAGAAAACTTAAAAGAGAGATGAATGTTTCATGCATTGTTTATGAGAACAAGTAAATTTGACCATGCAGAAACGTAGAATTATTAGGTCATAGTAACTGGGAATGAGGCTGTCAAAAGTAGAAAAGGAGAGGAAGATAACCTTGAAAAGATTGTTAAGAATTTTGGTTAACTATATGAATAAGAGTTATCATTCAATTTAGCAGGTATATGCCCAACACTCTGAAGTGCTTTAAATACATCATTACTGTTGTGAGAGCAAATTAAAAAGGAGATTTAATTGTACCATATAATATTAAAGATTTTTATAAATCAGTATTGAGACTGGAGAGATGGTTCAGTTGTTCTGAACCATGCTGCTCTTGCAAAGGTCTGATTACAGGTTTCCTATTTCCACAAGAAGGATCTTCTAACTCCTGTCCGTGGGAGCCAATGTCTTCTTCTTGCCTTACAAGGTTCTGCATGCACTCAGTACACATTAACCCTGGCAAACACAACCTGCATATCAAAATAATAAAGAAAGAGAGAGATATTTTAAAAACTCAGTATCATTTAAAAAGTTTAAAAATATTTTAGTGAATCAGCACTTAATACTGCTTATAAATTGTAGATTTCAGTAGAATACAAAAGTCCTCTTTGTGCTTATTGCTTCTTTTCCTCTTACCCTCTTTTTCTGTGATCAGTCTTTATTCTTCATCTCTGAACATCTATAAAGTTATAAGGTTCACTTTAGAGGTAAGAGGAGTCCTTGAAGCATGGTCAGCAAAGGGCAACAGCTTCCAGAAGGAGGAATCCATTCATTTGTATTGTTATGTACAGCAAATGAAACACCCTTTGTACCATATTTATCTGTTTTTATATCATATTTGAAAGCCATCTTTAGGTAGCACAGCACAATATATTATGTTTAATTTTATGAATGCTATGTATCTAGAAATGGATATTTTGTTAATGCATGTTTTTCCCTTTTCTAACCAAAAAGCTACATTCACTCTAGCTCCTTTTAAACCTCGTTCATTTAAATAAGATGCAGAATTTATTTTTTATATCTTTGTTCAGAAACTATGGTTATTATTACCCTTAATTACTTCCCCATGTGAGTTTAAATTCAAAATGCCTCTATAATTACTTTCCCTTGAAATTCTATGGTAAAGTTCAGCAGCTAAATGTGAATGGCTTTTAAATGAAGACGTTTGGTCTGGGCTGAAAGCTGGTTTATTTATATCTAATCACTGAGTAGGTAAAAAGATTTTAGTTTTGGAAAGTTTAAATATTTCAAATAACCCTGCCATCTCTTTTTATTTACTCATTTATGGTTTGAGATCTCAATTCTAAAATAAGAAGTTTGGAAATGGTTGATTTTGTGTATCAGGTTGTTACCATAGCAATTATGTTGATTTTAAAAATTGGTATAAAATCTGAAATGGACTATTTAATTATGTTTGCACAGCACTTCCTAAGACATAAATAGCCAACACTTAAATTTGTCCTTCATTGTAACAAACATTATGAAGTCACCTTGCATATTTTCATTGAAAGGAGACACAAGCATCCTAGTACTGCAAGGTTGTTGGGCTCAGAAGAGACAGGAGACCTCTTGGAAAAAACACATCTCACACATGGCAACTAAAAACTGACTAATGCTACAGTGTAACTATTGGATGCAACTGCTTTCCACAGAGTCTGTTTCAATTTAAACAAATATAATGATTCACACATACAAGCCCACTTGTTCTTCCAGATTATAAAAAGGAGGACTTGCTTGTTGGCCCACATGTCCTTTTAAGATGGCCATCATGACTACAGTAGCTCCAAGCTCATTTGTCACATAGTATCTGATAGAACTAGCTTTCCTTTAAAAAAAAAGTCTGTTTCAAGTGCACTGTCCTGTGGGAGCCCACAGAGTCTTCCTATTGAGAACTTATTCAGGGTCAGAGAATCTGGGTTCACTTTGCCCAGCAGAGCTGTGGAAAGAGGTGATTTGGCCACGGGTGTGTTTATCAGGTGTTTGGAAGGGTCTACACTTGGCTGTATGGTGTGCTTTGATCTTGCAAGGAGGAAGTCTTTTGCCTTTCCCCTTGGTATATTATAAAAAAGCCCTTTTCAATAAAGGACAAGGCTGATGTGTATTGACCCAGGCCCTCCCAAAACTATTCTGTGTTTCTATCTTTCTTCTCATACTTTAGGTCTCTCTTTCTATCTATCATTTCTCAATTCTCTCTTCCAACTAAGAACCTTTCAAAAGGTTGGAGCAGGTTAGTGCTGGACTCCTACTGACTCCCACAGGTGGCACCCAATGTAGGGCTTAGGTACAGAGGATAAAGAGAAGGAACACTGTGGAACAGGGGGCAGTAATGAATTAAAGGAGGAGGTTATATTCTATTCTTTGGAAATAAAATTGTAAATATAAAGCAAAGTATTTATAGTTAGGCGCCTCTCTCTCTCTCTCTCTCTCTCTCTCTCTCTCTCTCTCTCTCTCTCAATCTCTATCTACAAAATCAGGTCTAAAATGGTAGTATAAGTAAGTCATTCAAATTTTATAAAGTTTAGTTTGAGAAATGCAAGCTTAGATATATTAGGGTAGAATAGGCTTTAGATATAGAGATATTGTGTAGGCTTGTTAGGAAGGAACTTAGGGTGCGAGTAGATTTTCCCTAGTGCCAGACCTGGGATGGAGAAAGCAGCGTTGGGGACTGAGCAGTCACTGCGAACCTAACAGTCCAAGAACAAGAAGCGGATTCTGAGATTGACAGCCTCGAACAGCAGCAGCAGCAGCATAGTGTGTGGAGCTGCCACAGCCAGGCATAGGCAGCTGAGAGCCAGGGGGCATCACTGTGTCATTGGCAGCAGACACAGAGATAGCCAGCGCTAGCCGTGAGGATCTGCATATTTTCTGCTGTGAAAAAGCCCTGATGAGGAGCAGCAGTGGTGGAGAGAGTGCAGTAGAGACTTCAGACCCCAGTGACCAGAACAGGTCTGTCACCAGGACTTGGTCTGGAGCTGAGCAAGGAACGCCTGGAAGAGCATGAGCAGAGAGCCTAGTGGGCACCTGGAAGGTGGGTGTGTAGGTCGCCATGGTGGCTGTGTGAGAGACAAAGCCTCTAGACAGAGGAATGCCCATGAGGTGCACACCAGGAGGGCCAGGGAACAGGTGCCTTCAAGTTTTTGTGTGAGCAATCAGGGACACCAAGCAGCAGTTTAGGGGAGGGGGGAGGTACCTGCAGAGGTCAGGCTACATCTCCAAGGGCAGAACCACAGCAGAGGCTGTTCAGGACCCAGGGGAAACCTGCTGGCTGATAGGACACCTGGGTATGATGAGCCTAGGCATGGAGAGAGCAGCAGAGGTTTTGAAATCCTCCTTGAAATGTACAGGGTCTGAGTACCTAGCAGCATCATGCAGTAGCAGTGCTCCAGGCTGAATGGCTGCAAAACGCTGAAACTCAGGGAGGCTGAGCTCCCAGCAGCAGAATAAGGTGGAACTGCCCTGAGGGTAGCAATTGGTTCTGCAAGCAGGGCAGCCCACAGAGGCTTCCTGGATTCTGAGTGCTGCATGCAAGGCCACCAGCAGAGCAGGTAGTGGGACCAATGGAAGCCACAGCTCCTATCACCTGAGTTTCCTCTCTTGAGGTCTGCAGTGAGTGGCAGTTGAGAGCCTTCAGGCCTCAGGACTGGGACTCTAAACAGCTGAATGGAGCCAGCACCCAAAGGCGCAGTTTCTGTTTGCTGACTGTGCAGAGAGATTTTTTTGAGGAGCTCTGCAGCAGCTAAGTTATGATGACAGCCACCTTTATCTTGGGGCAAAATTGCCTAGGGGAAGGCTACCATAAAATGCTGTTGTAACTGAGAGTGAAGTTTCAGCAACTCTTGTTTGAACTGAAATCAATTGTTGCATTCAGGGCAACTGCAAAAAGTTTGGTAATGGAATATTTGCAACTTTAAGACTGATATCAGAAAGCTTTCAGTGGAACTTTAAGACTGGCATTAGAAAGCTTTCAATGGAATATTAAGACTAGTATCAGAATGGATTTTTTGAACTTTTCAGACTTAAGAAATGGTATGGACAGGAGTGGTTCAATTGCAATGGGACAATTTTGATTGCACTTATATACTCAATTAACTATGATGGCTTGTGAATTGTTTTGTGTATGCATGTCTGCTTTATCAACTGTAGTGACTCACAAATGTTTTATGTAGAAATGAAAATGTTTCGTGTAAAAATGGAACTGTTTGGTGTAGGTATAGAGAATTTTACTTTTTCTACTCAGGCTCAAAATGAAGCTTAAAAAGTTATAAAGAAAAGGGGGAGTTAATATTCCTAAGTCTCTTTAATTTTGAAAAAAATATTTTCTTGTCCCCTGAGTGGCTTAATGTTAACTTGTGTTAATGTACTTTGTGTTTTGTTGGCAAGATTTTCATAAAGAGTTTATGCAAATAGTTATTTTAAAAGATTGCTTTAAATTATAAAAAGTTCTATTAAGAGGTTGTTTTTGGTTGTTTGCTAAAGTTTGTACAGTGTAAATAGTCCTATTGAGAATTTGCTTTTGGATGTAAGTTTGTGAGAATTGTAATTGTGTACTGTAATATCCATGCTAGATTTATGATGTTAACCTTTAATGTTAATGGTGATGCTAAGGAGTCTTTAGGTTTGATGTGGTTGTATCAGGAGTTTACTGATAAATTTGATGCAGTTCCATCAAGAGTTTATTGATTTTAAAAAGGGCTTGGTGCTGCTAAGACTGCTGTAGTCATCTTAGACCCATTCAAAAAGACCGTTCTATCTTTACGATCCTCTACTCCTTTACTGGGAGGTATGGCAGTCATGGGAAGCAGGATTATTGCTGTGATTGTTTCAGCTATTTGCAAGCTCTTAGTGGGAACCTGATTCAGAGTTGCATATGGTTAAGCTCTGCACCTTTCCATTGCTAGTGGCTGATAGTCAGAAATGGGTAAGTCTTTCTTGCTAGTTGTTGACATAAAACAGTACAGTTGGTGGAAAGTGTATCTTGATGATGGGTAAGGCTATCTAGTGGTAGAAGGCAACTTAAGACAGGCACAGTCCAGCTGAGGAGTCTGTGGGGCCCTTTATATTATTATTAAGAAGGGTACCTGTGGAAGCCCAGGGAGGCTTCCTAGTGAGAGCTTACTCAGCATCAGAAAATCTTGGTTTGCTTTACCCAGCAGGCATGTTTACCAGGTATTTGGGAGGGTCTATACTTGGCTGTAGGGTGTGCTTTGATCTTACAAGAGAAAGATCCTTTGCCTCTCCCTTGGAATATAATAAAAATCCCTTTTCAATAATGAGTGAGGCTGTGTTGGGTATTGACCCAGGCCCTCTCAAATCTATCCTGTGTTTCTGTCTTTCTCTCCTTATCTAGGTCTCTCTATCTATCATTTCTTAATTCCTCTCTCCTCCACCTAAGAATACTTCAGAAGGTGGGAACAGGTCAGAGCTGTACTACCATGGACTCCCACACTGTCGCTACTTTAAATAGTTAATAAACAAATTTTGCATGTGTGTACTAAATAAATTGGAGTTTTAAAAATGTTTAATTACTATTTTCTTTATTACATGATTCAGGTTAAATAGAAATTCAACTATAGTTGTGACAGATTGGCAAAATTACGCATTTGTAAATGACTGGGTATTATATATAAAACTTCATGTTAATTGTAGATTGTAGCATGAACCCTAATTGGTCTTAATAAAAACCCAGAGTCAGATATTGGGGTCAATGCTGAAAGAGAGACATAGGAACAAGCCACAGCCACCTCTCACCTCACCAACTCCTAGGCCAAAAAGACTAAGCTCCTTGCAACTCCTGCCTTTTTCCACGCAGCCATATCACTTCCTTCCTCAACCTCCCCAGTACTGGGATTAAAAGCAGGTGTGCCCCCAAGTACTGGGAGCAAAGGCATGAGATCCCAAGTGTTGAGATTAAAGGTGTGTGCCACCACTCCCTGACCTCTGTGGCTAATTAGTGGCTGGCTTTGCCCTCTAATGTTCAGGCAAACTTTATTTGTTATATCCTACACAAACTATCACCATTGTAGATATTACATTAATCATTACTAATATTTTTATTAGTAGATGAGAGTATTACCAATAAAAAATTAGTATCTTTTTCTTATTTTATTTTATTTAATATGAATTTTAGAAAAACTGCTTGGTTAGTGTGTCTATGTTTGAAGGGAAGGAGATATAAAGGAAGTGTTTCAACAAAGAGTTGAAGAATCACATCAGCAGTAGAGTCAAGGCTGTTTCTTCTTGATTAACAATAGTGAAAACTGGCTGGACTCCCCTATAATGCCAACAATAGGAGACTGAAGCCAAAGTATTGTGAATGTGAAGGTAGCAACCTAGAAAGTTTCTCTTAAAAATGAAAGAAGTAAACACCTTACATATAGAGCTGAATTTTTAAAAGCTAGGGATGTAGGCTGCTCTTTGGAACCCCAGCCTTGGTAGTTAAGAATGTGGGGAGCAAGAGGAAGTTCTTTAGCTTTTTTTGTCAGTCAGTCAGGTCAAATGTGTTCACTTCAAGTTCAGTGAGAGACCTTGTATCATAAAATAGAGGTGAAGAGCAAATGAAAAAAAGACATTGGTGCTCTGCTGTCTGTGAACACCAGCTTATGATCCTCTAGTGTCTCATTCTGGAATTACTGAGTTAATGTCTATTCTTATTTGCCATGAACACAGATTTAGAGAATTTAAAAAGAACTGGATGTTTTCATGCAAAAATCATGTAAATGCTTTAGAGGAAATAATTTTATTATAGCTATTTACCAGAAATATGACTAGTGTTGTCATGCCTTGAGATCCATTAGTAACAGTTTAAAATTAACAAAAAGTTCTTGTCTGTGGAGAATATGTAGAATTCTTAACACATAATATGGAATTTTCATCAGATAATATGGTAGTCTCAGAAGATAAAGTCTTCTAGAAGTGTGAGTGCAAAGCATAGCTCTTATTCCAAAGAGAGTAGGATATCATGTAATCTTAGTCAAACAGGAGTCATTCCATGAATTCTGGATAATATGTAAGATATATTCTGACCTACTCTGGCCTCTGATAGAATGGCCAAACACCCTAACTGTCGTGCTAGAAATCTCATCCAATGACTGAGGGAACCAGATGCAAAGATCTACGGCCAGGCTCCATGTGGAGCTCCAGGAGTCCAATTGGTGAGAAAGAGGAGGGTTTGTACGATCAAGAATCGTTGAGACCAAGATTGGAAAAAGAACAGGGACAAATAGTCAAACTAGTGGAAACACATGAACTATGAACCAATAGCTGAGGAGCCCTCAACTGGATCAGGCCCTCTGGATAAGTGAGACAGTTGATTAGCTTGAACTATTTGGGAGTCCCTAGGCAGTGGGACCTGGACCTGTCCTTACTGCATGAGCTGGCTGTTTGGAACCTAGGGCTTATGCAGGGACACTTTGCTCAGCCTGGGAGGAGGGGACTGGACCTGCCTGGACTGAATCTACCAGGTTGAGCTGAATCCCCAGGGGAGTCTTTGCCCTGGAGGTGATGGGAATGGGAATGGGCTGGGGGGAAGGGGAAGGTAGGCGAGGGGGGGGACACCAGGGGAATCCATGGCTGATATGTAAAATTGAATTAAATTATAAAATAAAAAAAGAGATATTATATGAACTTGTAAAGTCACACAACAAAACAAAATCATAAATCACAACATTTTCTACATACATTAAGGGGGTTAAAGTGGTCAGATTAAATCAAATAGAGAAATCTCTCCTCTATGGTTCAGATGGTATAGTGTTAGTGTCTGAGGGGCTAGTCGAATTTATTTGTCTTTCATTATCAGACTGAAAGAGTACACTGATATGTATTCCTAATCTAAAACAAATTTTAATAAATATAATAGAATTATAAATCAGTTTATTTATTATAATTTACTACTGAACTATTCAAACACCATCAGAAACAAAAATAAACTTAGGGAATGTTCTTAAATTCAACATTCAATTAAAACTTATATGTACAAATTTAATTAATTTATTTAGACACATTAAAACATACATATTAAAAGTAGATGATGAAATTCCTAAATTTAGGTGCAAAACAGATCTTAGGTTGAGGGAGATAATCCTGGCAGATAAATATTTCTGTACGGTTTGTGAGTAAGCTCTGTAAGTGAAATTTAGCTCAATTATTTGTAATTTCTTAAAAATTAAATAAATTTATAGATAATCTATAAATTGAAAAAAAAACAGTAAATGCTGTGAGCTATCCCTGGCAGTGGACAAGTCCCAGCAGAGGATGTAAGGAGTTGAGGGAAGGAGTGAGCCAGGTACGGTAGTCAGGAGAATCTTGTAGCCTGACTCACTAGCAGTCAGAGTTTCTTTATTTATACAGAATTCAGTAAGCAGGAACACAGTCGTGTTGTTCCCAAACACTGATCATATCACTTTTGGTTTTGAACATGTGTTTCACTTCCTCTTGCTCATATTTTTGTCATCATTAATAAGCTGATAGAACAGAATTATCATTTCCAACCATTTTCCCTCAAGTTTTGACAACATTGATAAAGTTATCATTTTTATTCTTAACCCTATAACCTAATTTTTAAGAATCTAGAGGCATATGACAAACGGTTCTCAGGCTAGTATCTTTTGTGACTTCAAGGATGCTAGATGAAAACAAAATCTTCAAGCCAGCCAGGGCATATTGCCATGCCCCAAGCAATATATTATTAACTTTTAATGGTCAGAGTGCCCAAGAAAACTCCTCAGGCCAAAGGTGCTGCAGTTATTAGTCAAATTCTAGCATTATAACATGTTTATATTTTATATCTTTACAGAATTTGTTTATATGTCTAGTCCTGGCATTTTGTTGTTTCTTGATCATATGATACCACAGTGACTCTACATATGGTAACTTTTCTAAGAAAGGGAGGTCCTGACATCATTCTTATCTTTTTACATCATTCTTTGTACATCAATATAAGTCTTTGTGTGGGGCAGAGGTAACTTCTGCTAATCTAACTTTGTTACTGTGTATGACACAAAATTGCCTGAGTGTATAGTGGGAAGAGACTTGAATCAGATCTGTGGCCAACTCCTCCAGCCCACTGAATCTTGTTGACCTTTTTAAGTTTACTTTCTTTTGATTATCTTGTTCCTGAGTAAGGACAGGGACAGATATTTCAAGAATTTTCCATGGCATGATAAAAATAGGCCTCTGGCTTCTTCATGTGTGTCATAACCTCCAAACTGTAAGGAAGACCTTCAAGTAGATAAGGATATCTCCCTAACAGTGAGAGGGGTGGGATGTTCAGGACTTTCCAGGGGAAACTTAGAAACAGTATTCCTGGGAGAAGGCATAAATGATTCATAGGAAATTTTCCATCAATCAAATATCCCCAAATTATATAGGTGTTAAAAGTTCCCCATGTATGCAACAGGTGGCGGTGAAAAATAAATGTTGTATGGTGGCCATCATGTAGCTCAGCTCTGCTGGATCTTTGTCAAGCAGCTGTGCTAGCTTTATGACTTTTACCATTCCCATCAGATAGGAATGTGCCAAATGAGTTTTTTCTCACAATCTGTTGACCAGATTATATTTTTTCTATTTTAATATGTTTATAATTAGTGTTGAACTGAAAGAAACTGTATTATTCGCATCCTATAAGCTAATATTTCATAAAGAGACATCCTCCCCCCATTTTGGAAAACTTTTGGTAATCTGTAATCTGTAGCAGACCTACTTTGAAAGAATGCCAATCATATACTTGACCAATAAAACAACCCCAATTCTCTTCTTTGAAGTATACACTTAGTAATATAAACCATTTGACAACACTTAATGTTGTTGGTGATGCTCGGGGATTTAAGAACTGAATAAATATCACACAGTAAATAGCCTTTAACTAACTCTTCAAATTATCCTTCCCAAGTCACAGGTTTCTGCCTCAGAGAAGACTAAGAACATTTTTTGTTCATCTTTTCCCCATTCTAAACAAATTAATGAGACAGAGTGAACTTTGAAACAGTTGCTTTGTGGCCATGGAGACCTGGAGCTTCATCATATGTCCAGGTGGCCTTTACTATTACCTAAAACTCCACTTTTTCTTCTAGAAATGGAAACCACCATAAATACCATCCTGTGTGCTGGAGTTTTATTGACATGAATTGTGGTATCACTTTTTACCTAAAGAGAAGTTTATCTGAATTCTTTTTAAGGTGAAGCTTAAATTATCCAGACTTAACAGCAAATTCTAAGTTGACTCTGCTACTGTGTTAGATAACTATACCTTCTATGAAGAAAAAGACATGGGCTAAAGCTACTGGTATTTTTACTCATGGCCTCTCATGGTTGTAAAAGTGAATATCCTTCTACTATAATTTCACCGTGAAACAAGAGTATTAAATTCAATAACACAAAGAAATTAATAAATTAACCAATAAAACTTAAATCTTCTGCAACATTAAATTTCCTGTACTAGATAAGTTATCACTGAATATTGAAAATAAAAAACCACAACTGCCATTTGATGGTGAAAATTTTTAACATTTAAGAAAAATTAAAATATGAACATGAAAATGCATTTCCTAAGGAATAGCCTTTGCTTGCTTATAGCTTCTAACAAATGTAAATAAAATTTATTTACATGTTATGAGTATAGTAAGTCCTCATATGAAGTAAAAATATCAAAGTGTGAGTTTTCACTAAAATGAAATCATTTGAGGACCTGTTTAGATACAATTCCCATTTTTTAAGCGACCTTTGATATTTTGTTATGCCATATTAATTTTTTTACTCCATTACTGGTATGTCTGTTTTCTCTACTAATTTAAAGTTTTAAGCAGCCCTTACAATTCCCATTTTTAAATTGGGTTATTTGTATTCTTGATGTTCAGTTTATCTGAGCTCCTTGTGTCTTCTAGATAATAACCCTCTGTCAAATTTATAGATTTCCCGATACTGTAGGCTGCTTTGTCAGTATAATAATGATATATTATGTCATACAGAAGCTTCTTAGGATCCTCTGATCTAAATTGTCAATTGGGTATTATTTATTGCATATGCTATTGGATATTGTTCAGCAAATCTTTTTCCGTGCCTGTAAGCACAAATATATTCCCTGCTTTCCCCCAATAGATTTAGTGTTTCAAGTATTATGTTGAGGTTCTTGATTCAACTGTAATTGAGTTTTCTGCATAGTAAGAGATAAGGATCTAGTTTCATTTTCCTATGTGCAGTTATTCAGTTCTTCCCAGCACTATTTGTTAAAGACAATATCTTTTCTACAGTATGTATTTTTGGCCACTTCATCAAAAAATATGCGGTCATTGATTTGTGTAGACTTATATCTGGATCTTCAGTTCTTTCTATTCTGTTTTTTCAGTGAATCTGGTTTTATGCCAGCACCATGCTTGTTTTCTATTATGATAGCTTTGTAATATAAATTTAAGCCAGGCTTGATGATGCCTACAGCAGTTCATTTATTGTTCAGGATTGATTTGGCTATACTGTTTTGTTTGTGTGTTTCCAAATGAAATTTCAAGATAATCTTTCCAGTCTTAAGAATTTCATTGGAATTTTGGTTTTGATTATATTCAATCTGTAGCTGCTTATGGTAGGCTGGCCATGTTCACGAGATTAATCCTAGTAGTCCATGAGCATGGGAGAACTTTTTATCTTCTGTTGTCTTCTGTAAATTCTTTTCAGTCTCTTAAACATTTTGTCATACAAGTATTTTATGTTCTTGGTTAGACTTATTTCAGGGTATTCCTGATGATATTATGAGTGGAATTATTTCCATAGTTTCTTTCTCAATATGTTTGCTATTGGTACAAATGAAAGCCAATGATTTAGGTTGTTTGTATCCTGCTACTTTGCTAAATATGTTTTTAAGCTAAAGGAGATTTTTGGTTAAGCCTTTAGAGCATCTTATTTATAGAATCATGTCACCTGCATATAAGGAGAATTAGACTTTCATTTCTCCTATTTATATTCCCTTCATCTCCTTCACTTTCTTATTGCTATAACTAGGACTTTAAGCGCTATATTGAACAGGAATAGAGAGAGTAGACATACTTTTCTTGTTCCCAATTTTATGATTTTGATTTTTTTTCTAGTTTAACAAGATATTGGATGTGGGCTCACTCTATATTGCCTTTATTATGGTGAAATATATTCTTTTTATCCTAACACTTTCTAGGACTTTAATCATCAAGGGATGCTGAATTTTGCCAAAGACATTTTCTATTGCTAACATGATGCACTTGTACTTGAAACTGTTTATATGAAGATTACATTTATTGATTTATATATATTGAACTATTCCTGCATCTCTGGAATGAAGATGACTTGGTTGTGATGGATAATTTTGATATGTTCTTCAATTCAGATTGCATGTATTTAATTGATATCTTTCTGCATCTATGTCCATAACAGAGAATAAACTTTGTTTCTGAAGTAGGCTTGTCTTTCTCAGAAACTTTCTGTACCATATTAAAACACATACTGCATGGATATGATGAGGAAAACAAAAAAAATGGTAGCAAACTGCAAACTGTTAGGTTGTTATGATTCACAAATAAACTTTTAATTAGCATTTTGCATGTAATATAACATTGAAAATGATTATGTCATCTGTAATAATGATCATTTCACTCACTGCATTTTTGATATTCTAGAAGAATTTTGTTAATAAATGCAGATATTAATTTGAACTCTTATTTGTTAAGATGTTATTCATTCAACTATTTAACAAAAAGTCAGTGCATCAGTTCTGTAGGTTCTCACACTGATAAATACTAGGAATTAATGAATGAACAGGATGGAGTTGGTTCTTACCCCAGTCGTTTCAGTTGTAATGGTCAAGAAGAAAGCTCAGTGGAATGAGGTGCCTGACATTAAAACTAAAGACCTGTATCTCTATGATTCACATGGTGTAGAAAAAGAACTGACTCCCGCAAATTATCCACTGATGTCCATACATACACTCCCTAGCCTTCATTCAACACACAAAAAATGCAAACACACTAAAAAAATGAATGAATGTGGAAAAATATATTAAGCATATTACATATCACTTTTTAAAGATTTATTCATTTTGTTTTTATTTTATTTATGCAAGTGTTTTTGCCTGCATGTATGAAGATGTACCACATGTTACTCTTATGCTCTAAGAGGACAGAAAATTGCGCCTGATCTTAAACAAACATCATAAGCCATATTTGTATTGAGGACCTAAGTAGGTTCTCTGCAAGAGAAGAAACTGCCCTTCACTGCTGAGACATCTCTCTAGCCTCACATGTAACCACTTTTGCAATAAATATCATGATGTTGGGACAGCAGAACAAGAGCATCAATCTCACAATAATGACCTCAGGAAACATCATCTGGAAGAAGCTAAGGACCAAGGATAAGTAGCAGTTTCCTAGGAAACAGCTTCAGAGATACGTACGTGAGCTGTGTGTCATGGGGATGAAGAATTTGAAAAGATTTGAAAGGAAAAGAGAGAGCCAGAATCTTTACAGGCATATAAAGACAACTTTGGTTCACAAAAAGAATACAAAATGAAACTCGAAAGCCATGCTGAGAGTTTTAAACTATACCAGAAAATGTAAGGTTCCAGCTGGATCTCCACATCCTTGGGTTCTTCATCCTTGAGCTCCACATCCATCACATCTACCAATTACTATTTTTTAAGATATCCTAGATGTGTAGTAATATTTTTCCTTGTCCATTATTCAGTACAACAATTGTTCACATATATTTACATGATTTGCTATTATAAGTAACATAGAAATGTTTTCAAGCATACAAAATGATGTCCACAGGTTAAATTTAAGTACTGTAGCATTTTATTTAAGGAGAGTGGGTGGCTGCAAATTTTGTCATCTGTTCCTAAGTTCCCTGTAAATATTGAGGAACAATTATATCTTAGGAGGATACATATTTGGGGTAGAACAGTGACATAAATATTTGTATCAAAAGGTAACAATATGTACAACAGCTTTGAGTTTAGTCAAAAATTTTTAGATTAAATAATATTTACTATATTATTTAACATAATATTTAGAATAAAGTGATCTCAAGTTAAACCAACTAAATATTATTTTACATCTATCTATAACCCAAAGATGGGAATAATAAAGAATCAGGTTTATACAATGAAGTACTCATGTATTAAATTCTAAAAAAAATTAAACTGATAATCTACAAACTCAAAAAAATATATCAGTCTATAAGTTAGGAAAATATAAATGATAAATTTAATCTTCAAAATATTTATCAATAATCATTTATTATAAATCATTAATATGATAAAGAATAAAGATTTCTGCTAATAAATACTCTTTTTTCTATTCTTATTTAAAGGCAATGTTTCCCATTGTGGTCTAAGGTAGAGTGAGTCAACATTTCATTGCCAAGAGAAGTGCTGCGGTAACATGCCATAAAAAGATGAGAACTACAAAGATGTTGCCTGTCTACATAGAATTCGATTTCTATGAGTATATGATTTATAATGATCTCAAAACATTATAAAAATACTTGAAGAATTACTAAACCGAAAAGTAACTCAACTGGAACACTCTTTATCTTATCAAGATTGAAAGTATCAAGAACTGTAGGACATCAAAGAGAATTGTTTTTGAGACATGAGACCCTGGAAAACTAGACCTTCTTGTCAGCATGTTGTTGAACAAATTGTACGTCCTTTAAGCTTGAGCCGAGAATTGTGTCATTACAAGCTATACAAGGGAAATCACTTCCCAACTGGCAAAGGTTAACCCCTCATTTATTGAACAATGTTCTAAATTCTATAGTAAATGAAGATTTTAGTTGTTGCTTTAGTTACTGTTCTGTTGCTGTGAAAAGACACCATGGCCAAGGCAACTCTTAAAGAAGAAAACACTGAATTTTAGTTAGGTGCTTTCTTACAGCTGTAGAGGGTTAGTCCATGATCATCATGGTAGAAAGCAGACAAGCATGAGTCTCGCACAGTAGTTGAGAGCTTTACATCCTTATCCATAGGCATTAGGCAGAGAGATAGAAAGATAGATAGATGATAGATAGATAATAGATAGATGATAGATAGATAGATAAATAGATAGATAGATAGATAGATAGATAGATAGATAGATAGATAGATAGATAGATAGATGATAGATAAAGTGGATCTGATGTAGGCTTTGGAAACCTTAATTCATATACCTAGTAACACACCCCCTTCAAGGCCACATCTACTAAAACAAGACTGCATCTCCTAATCCATCTAATCCTTCTTAAACTGTTCTACTCACTGGTGACTAGGTTTTCAAATATATGAGCTGAAGTGGGATATTCTCATTCCAACAACCACATCTATGAAAAATATTAATCATTCTGTAAGTAAATCAAGGAATTCCTGATCTAGGTACAAATATATGTATAATTTATTAATTTTTATAGTTTTTATGTAGGTCATAGAAATAATAAAATTTTATACAGTTTATTAAACTTTAAAAAATATAAAATGAGTGTTATTTACTCACAAGATGCTCAAAATCAGAAAATATAATTTGGAGTGATAAGAACTACACTGAAGGTTAAGACTATTAGATATCTGTTTCTTCTTTTCTTCACATCAGAAATATATTTGATATGCATTTTGCAAGTCTTCGTTTTATAGTATATATCATGAATAATGTACTGACATAATACAAATATAAGAAATATGTTCTATGGAATAAATTTTATTTTTCTCTTTGTGGTGATTTAAATAAAAAATGTCCCCCAAGGTCTCATGTGTTTGAACACTTAGGACCCTATCGGTGGTGCTGTTTGAGAGGTTAATAGAACATTTAGGAGATGAAGCCTCTCTGAAGGAAATACATCACTAGATAAGTGGGGCTTTGAGAGTTTAAAGCCTCACCCTACCTCCATCTGTGTGTGTGTGTGTGTGTGTGTGTGTGTGTGTGTGTGTGTGTATGTTAATGCTTCTCACATGTAGGTGAAATATGATAAGCCAACTTCAAGTTCCTACCTCTTTGCCATGTATTCTGCCCAATGAAGGAATCTATCATTATGAAAAGGTAAGCCTATATTCAAAATGACACTTTCCCACTCAAAAAGAATTACCTTGAAAACAAAACATAAGCTGTTCATCATAATTCTGCCTGTTATGTGATCTGAAAAAGAGAGAGAGAGAGAGAGAGAGAGAGAGAGAGAGAGAGAGAGAGAGAGAGAGAGAGAGAGCACCTGAATATTTCCTGTTTCACTTTCTTCATCAGAAAAGCAGAGTAAAACGGGCTATGGTTTCTAGTATTTGTCCTGCTTGAAAATACAAAGTAATCAAGAAATAAGGATGTGTTTGTTATTCTCTTTATTATTTGCATATTCTTTTCCTGAAAAAATAGTTATATTCCAGCTTTGAATTTAAGTGTATGTGTTCAAAATTATCAAAAAAGAAAAGTCTCAGAAAACTGTGCAAAGACAAATCAGAACTACAGGATAGCAGATAAGCTTGCAGAAATACTGGAAAGTAGTTGGCATTTTAGGATCTATGCAGTGTATTCGAAACTATGATTACAATTCCCAAAATAATTGAGTATACAACGTATGCCAAATGCCATGTTAATTTCTTTAAAGTCTGTTTCATTTATTGATATAAAAGATTTGCTGAAGTTTTAAATCTGCTTGTATTTTTTCCATTTTAATGTATTTGAGCTAATGTAATATTAATTACATTTTAAAACTCAATCTGGCTTAAATTTTCATGAAACCCCGCAGATTTTAAACATAGAATGAAGCAATTTAATCTGAGGGTTGATTTTAGACTTCAACATTTAGGATATATTCTTGCCTTAGGAGTTCTATAAATGAATACATTTATGAAGAGACCTCTGATAAAGACCAGTAATGTATGTAGATTTGCACAGTGAAATACATTCCTCCTCTGTAATGCTTTTCAGAAATATCACTTTCTTTTTCTGCTGCTGTCCACATTATATAAATCTGTATGATTTCGTACTTGGGTTTCATTAATATACTTTAGAGTCCTCTGCTTCTAATTCTTTCCACTTCATTTCATTCTGTAAATTTTCACAGACCAACTTTCTTAGGGCATTCTCTTGGTGACCCTTCACAAATTTAATGTGTGACATAACTTTACAAGTGAAAATAAATTGTCTTCCTCCATATAAATTAAGGAATCTTTTCTTCATAGTTCAGCTCACTCTTGCGTTAGAGGAATGCTAACACTTTTCCAAATTCTCAACAAAGGCCACCATTTAGAAAAGGTCTAATAAAAATGTGTTCTCACAGACAAAGGCCAAGGCTTTCTACCCCTGTGCAACAATTAGTTTTCACAAATAGAATCTCCATTGATCTCCTTTTGTTGAATGAACCTTCCTCTTGAAATACAGTTGAAACTGTCTCTGTCCAACGGCATTCTCTAAACCTTCCTAAAACTTTTATCTATGTAGATGCCTAATATCTGTTCTGTAGATTTAATTTGAAATTTGTTATGATATCTACATAAGTTGTAGATGTTCCACGTATTCATGACCTTAATAAGAAAATTTTAAATGTAGTTCTCCATCCTACAAGGCCATGTGGTCAGGCTGCTGCAATCAATCTCCTTGTTCAGCATGCCCTCTCCCTTTCTGATCAGGAGCCTAGATGATCCTTCTGCACACTATTTCAAGGTTTGCATGCATGCTATTACTTCTATCAAGCATGCTCTTCCTAGCCTGTTGCCTCTGTGCTCTTAATGTTTAGATGCCCACAAACATCACCTTGAAAAGTTATTCTTTGCTGATCATATCAACTATTTTTAACATTCATCTATACTACCATGAAAGGATTAACGTCTAGATTACTAAAATAAGAGAGAAACTGAGCACTAAACAAAGAAGCAACACAATTAAAAGATGGTATATGACACTGAACAGAAAGTTCTTAAAAGAAGAATGACAAATGACTAGTAAAAACTTTAAAACATGTTCAACACCTTTAGCTGTCAGGCAAATGAAGACTGAAACTAATTTGTGATCCCATCTCACACAAGTTGGAATAGCCTTCAACAGAATCCAAATGTGAACAAATGTTGACATGAATGTAGGGAAAAGAAAATAGTATACCCTGCTGTTGGATTGTAAACTAGGGCAGCTACTCTAAAAACCAGTTGGAGATTTCTCCAAGAACCTAGAAATAGATCTACCATATGGCCTAGAAGATACCCCTGGGTCTATCTGTAAAGAAAACTTACACATCCTTGCTCACTGAAGTTCTGTTTGCAATAGCTAGGAAATGTAATCAGCCTCTATGGCCACCAACTAACAAATAGATAAAGAAAGCTTGGTACCTATACACATTAGGCAATACTCATCTATAAATAAAAATGAAATAAAAATTGCAGGTAAATTAGACGGAACTGGAAAAAATTATACTGAGCAAGGTCATCCATGGCCAAAATACAAATGTTGCACATCCTCTCTCACACAAAGGTTCCAGCTTCAATTGTATCATATGTATTTAATATTGAATTCATGTGGAATCTAGGAAACTAGAATCAGACCATTGTTGTGGGGTTCATTTAAGGAAAAAGGATAGTGGGATATGGTTGACGTGAAAGTAGTGAAAGGAAATATGGGAATCAAAAGATATAACACAATAAGAAGAAATAGTATAGCCTATGTGATATGAAAAGACAAGGGAACAATACTAGCATTTAAAGTTTAAGCTTGAACAGGAACAGGTAGATGAGGGAGAAGAAGGTAGGAGGTAAAATAACCAGAACTATAGATATATTTAAAAACCCTGGGAAGCTCCTCTAGGTTGTGAGCTAACTGAAAATGCAATAATTTTTAAAATGATGTTTTAACAGAAAGACCCCCATGTTAGTGAACAGTGTTACTACCAGAAGACACAGTTACTAAATGAAAAACTCAGTGTCAAGCAAGAGTTGCCTCCCCACAAGTTGCTGGTCATAAAGGCACTGGAGATAGCCAATACATTGCGGGCTATTGCCGGTATTCTTGATTGCCTACCATACTAGATAGTAAGACTATATTTCTGAAGACACCAAACTTAGTTCCAGGACACAGAGAATTCAGTCTGACATTCACAAATAAATCTTCCCTGGTAACTAGTTTTCATCGTTCTTCAAAATTCTCTATGAGCTGCTGGAGGAAGAAAGTATCAATATTTTTACCCAGCACTGGGCCCTGCCTCCTACACTACCAACATGAGAAGTAGGATGTTTTCATAGAAGAAATTGACTAATTTCCTGTTACAGAGGAAGAAATCCATTCTTGACACTGTAAACAAAGTTGAAACACATGTCTAAAGAAGTCATTGGATGTAGGATGCAGCATGTTAATACTTTCCTAAATGTTAGAGTCAACTAGCTAGCTACTAAATATATTTATACACATAGATTGGTGCTGCTTCCAAATGTGGTCAGAAAAGCTTGTTATTACAGTGTTTAGTGGTGAAACCAGAAACATACTGTACAAACTACTTAGATTAAGCCACTACAAATATTTATCTGTTCATGTAACTTCTCTATTGGGGACCCTTACCAAGGTTCAGGTAACATTGAGGAGAGTAAGATGGAAAGATTGAGAGAGCTGGAGGTTGTTGTAAAATGCTGTAAAATCTTGCCCTCTAGAAACAACATAGTTCTTGCACACAGATGTGATCCCGCAGCAGCTATGGCTGCCTGTACAGGATCTGCCTACACAGGAGAAGCCTATCAAAGCTCCAGCATGAATCTGGGAGGGGCAGTTTTTCCCGAGACTCACCCCTAGTTGAGGAGCTATTGGTAGTTGATAGCAAGTCACATTTCTGGAGGACTGTGGCCTCTGGAAGAGTCTCCCCATCTCTGTTAATGACAACATACCCATTTGCATTTGTAATTTTACACATTCAGTGAAAACAAGTAGATTAATAAATAAATAAATAAACAAATAAAGTTAGTTGTGAAGGTAATGTAATGGAGGAATGTTGTAGAGAGTTGGAGGTATCATGGAAGGGTGAATATACCCAAAATACAATGTACATATGCACTGAATTTCAAATAATAAATTATGTAAAAAGATGTGATCTTTTTAGTTCTCTAATAAACTTACAGTATTATAAATGTATGCATGTACATTTGTGAACATAATGATGTGCTTTTTTCTTTTCCTTTCAATCAGAGAACTTTGGTAGTTGATTCTACCTCATAAAGGACAGTATCTGGAGCTGGGATGTGTATAAGTCATTGACAGAGCATTTGCCCAGCATGCTCAAGGTCCTGGGCTCAGTATATATCACAAAAAATACAAGAATAATGTCTGATCTCCATAAATATTTTTAAATTAATCATCGCCTTGTTATACTTTACAAGTCTTTTGAAGCATCATGCTTGTAACAGACCAAATGAAAAAAAAAAATACATAGGACAAACTTCCCTATTTGGCAATTAGGTCACTAACCCGTAGAGGTTTTCCAAGTTCTCTTAAATATAATAGATGTGAACATTATTACAAAAGGAAGTCATTGTAAAAACAAGACATGGGGCCCAAGAGATAACATTGTACAATCATGAGGACCTGAGTTCCTATCGCAGCATCTGCATAAAAATCTAGGTGTGCAGAACCATGGCGACATTTGGACCCAACTTGTTGCTTACGGCCATGTCTGGCTCCATGTTCCTCCTGCAGCTGTGGTCTGTGCTGATGTCCTTTCCCCATGTTACCACAGAGGCCAATGCAAACCAAGTGTTGAACCATGTATTGAACCAAGTGTTAAAGTACAAGCACTATGCTAAGCTAGCTCCACCCGTCATAAGTCAGGGGAGAGCTGGCCCAGCCCCTCATAGGAGAGCTCCCCCACACACACACTTGGGAAAGCTGGGACCACCCCTCACCACCTGTATGTGAGAGCAGGCTCTGCCCCTTACCTGAGGTGGATGGTCCCAACAGCCAGGACTAACCAACTCAGCTACCACCGATGTACACATCCAGGGCTTTAAATTGGCCCACCCAACATCT
Organism: Peromyscus eremicus; assembly: GCF_949786415.1. Taxonomy (NCBI): domain Eukaryota; kingdom Metazoa; phylum Chordata; class Mammalia; order Rodentia; family Cricetidae; genus Peromyscus; species Peromyscus eremicus. The sequence continues at coordinate 9,352,438 of NC_081435.1, forward strand.
ATCCCATCTATGGCTTGTGAGAGTGCGTGAAGGGACTGGTCCTGTGGTTCTCCATGACTAGAGGCAACAGCAGGATATATGAGAGGAGGTTCTCTGAGTGTCCAGTATTGATGGTGTACCAGAAGCTAGAGGCATTGAAGCTAATCAACATTTACACAATGAACATTTGTAAATAAAGCTGTTTGGACAAAAGGGTATAGTGACACACAGAAGCTCCAAAGGCCACTAAAATGAATGAACAGGCGATGGGGCAGTGTGAACAATGGAAAAGACAAGTGGGTTTTATTTGTTTGTTTATTTGCTTTTGTCATTAGTTTTTGTTTTGTGTTTGTGGAATTTATTTATTTTGTTTGTTTAATATTCTTATTTAATTTTTTTATTTTTACTATTTCTTTGTAAGTTTTCTTTGGGGAGGAATGCTACTAGGGTAAAGGTTGGATACAGATACAGAGGATCTAGAAAATAAATGGGATTGAGGTTCATGATGGGAAATTCTTAAAGAATCAATAAAAAAATCTTTAAAAATGTGAAGTGTGAAGGATGCATCTGTAAACTGCACCCAGTGGGAGTCAGGAGTTTCAAGGGTTCTGGCTAACAGATTAGCTCCAGGTTGACTAAGAGATCTGGTCCTGAAAGAATGAGATGGACAGTGACAGATCAGGAAACGTACAAGTCTCCCTGGCTATTACTAAATGTGCAGTGCATATGCTACATTCACACATGCATCACCCAGAATCAAATAAAATCCAGAGAGATCAAGGGGACTATGTCTAGACTTTGACTCAACCCAAAATTATTTTTATCATAGTGTAATATCATTGCATTAAAGACCTGTACTTCCTCTATACTATAACATTGAGTACTTTTGCTGCAATAATTATATGTTTCTGTATATAGTAAAATCTTATTCTAATGCATGAAACTTGTGCCTGCAGTGGTATAAAGCAAAGTTCTCAGCATCTCAAAGTGCATTGATTTAAAATGTCATTTGGACCCATCTATTAACCAAGAATGAGTCTATGATGGAACTTCTTCAAAGCAATTCACATAGTAAAGTATATAACAGTGGTTTCTGGTGAGTCTTATATTAAATTAGAAGATGATAAGTTGCCGGATAAACCTAAGACATCAGAGCTGTAAAAACCCTAGTTGATGGCAATATCATTAACAGCAGGGTGCAAGGTTTTTAATCTCACTGTAACCATCTATCATTGACTGTCTAAGACAGGATTTCTCACACAGCTGATGTTCAATAACCCTTATTATAATGCTGACTGCTAGATAATGAGTCATGGAGAATAGCTAATTTAAAGTAAGGAAAAAATCTATATAGCTACAGCAACTGTGCATGTTACAATGAACATCAAGGAAAGGACCAAAGAATGACACTGTGAAAAGAAGAATTTTTACTTCTGGTAAAAATAAAAACTGTGCAGCTATTCAAGAAGTAACAGATGGACTTAATCTGATATAAGTGTGAATTCAGGAAGATGGAATTGAAAATGCATGATCTGTTATCACAAATTTCAAAGCAATAATCACAGCTAGAGGAAATAAAATCTCACCAGGTATCTCTGAAATTATATCTTCAAAACACATTTCTATCTTCACCTTTGTATTTACATGTTGTAAATAATATTTTAGTGAATTAAAGCAAAATGCTTCTTATTGGGAAGATGTAGTAAGTACTTATGTGGCCAACTAAAAGTAGAATCCAGATATATTTTCCTTAAAGCTCAAGTAGAGTATGAACTGTCTTTGTGGCTTTCAAACTCCGACAACATTTTTTATTTTACCCACAAAGGCATTGAACAGAATATTTGTGTTTGATGACACATCAATGTTACCTTAGAAATGGGTGTACTGTGTGAGAAAAATATTGATTCTTTTTAACAATCTATCAAGTTAAGGTGGCCCTTGAGCACATTTAGGTCTGTATTGTCATCTGGTATGAGAAGGCAGTAAGAAAAGAATTAACATTGACTTTTTTTTTTCTACCTATGTGGATCTCAGAAAAGCAGCACCAACTGGGGTAGCACAGGTGGGAAAGAAATCACAGTTTTAAATTCTCCCATTCAACAGACAAGGATGTAACAATATTCAAGAGTATCAAGACTTGACTGTAAACTCTCTACTAGGTGATGCTGGCCTCAAATGCCTACAAGAGAAGAGACCAAAAAACATGGATGTGGCTGTAAGTAGTAGAAGAGACATCTGTCTGCATTACTATATCACTTATAGAAGAGAGGGCATAAACTATGAGGAAGGGTGTCTTAACTGCCCTTCCTCACTGTGGCAACATCTGTATCTTGTAAGAATCTACCAGAAAAAGATGAAATTATTTCTTTACTCAACACATATGACCTGGTAAACATAATCTGAAACAACTCTAAAAATATAGCTATTTTAATTATTGGCTACATCTGAATATTCCTTATATTGGAGTCTCTTCTATGTTTTAAATTCAAAATCCAGTTGTTATATATTGTTGTTTTCACAAAATAAAAATTTATATATCTGTTTGACTTGGATCTGAATAAAAATTCTAGGAATGTTTTTTTATAATACCTTGGCATTGTGAAAACAAACGCTAAAACCAGATGATATCTTGGAAAATAATCCAAAATATCATAAATGCTCAGCGGAGGGAAATGATGCTGAAACATAGCTAACTACTCAGTCCTAATGAAGTTGTAGATAATGGTGGAGAACTACCAGCCACTACTTTACTAAACCTGAATAATCCCATGCAACAATTTAAACATTTGTCTTTATATGCACAGTGTAGTCTTCTCCTCTTAACAGGGAAATTTCTCTTTGCAACAGACAGAGACCAGTGAAGAAAACCATAATCTAGCAAAATGCAGTTATGGTTCCCCATCAACATGGGTACCTCTACAAAACACTTCTGCAATGAAGGCTCAAGGATCATTGTAGAAGAGTGGGAAGAAATATTGAAAGAGTCAGACGATCCAGGATTTCGCTGTGAGATTGTGTCTCCTAGTAACGTCAGAAGATGCACCCATTAAAATCTCACCAACTTAAGTGCATAAACATAATCTGGACAAGGACAAAACCAATACACATGCCAAAATACATGAAGAAAGCCTATGAGGCCTCAACTGTACACAAAAACTACAGAATGAAGGAATGCTGAGAGCAGGAGAAATAATCTTCCTCAGCAAAGAGCATATCAATTTGTTGTCCAGTACCAAATGGTCAGCCCTGAAAACATATATACATACATACATGTGAAACTATACAGACTGAGAAGGTTCTATTCAGATATATATATATGCATATACATGCAATAAAAACTGATGAAAAAAGAGGCCATGAATTTGCAAGAGACCAACAAGAGTATGTGGGAGGGTTCAGGGGAAGGAAAAGGAAGTAGAAACATTGTAATTATATTATAATCTCAAAAATCAAATAGTAAAAATGAATTTATTTTATTTTCAATAAAGATTTAGGATAATGTTGAGTATAATAATCTATTATTTTATTATCTAAAATAAATTTAACTATAATCAAAAAATAATCTAATATTTTGTTTATTAATTTCATTTTAGTTTTTTTCTCAAGACTATTTCTTGTGTAGTTGAGGTTGAACTTGAACTTATTATTTACCCAATGCCTTGAACGTATGATCCTAATGCCTCTCTTCCTAAATGTTGGGATTATAGCTGTGCAGAACCATACCTAGCTCCGTGCTAAATCATATATGAACATTCTATCATAGATGCAGCAGAATTCACCTTACCATTTATAATAACTTGGAATAATATTTCAGTTGTTATGCTCAGTGAGGACATTATCTTACCCTTATATGTAAGAATTTATTTTCCTCATGTCATTGAAAAGTAAAATTGAGAAAGTAATTGAGGTTCATAACTTTGTGCTTCACTATTTTATTTATGCCCACCTTTTTTTTTTGACACCTGTCCTGCTTCTATAATCCATTACTCCTTTCCATTCAACTTCAAATCTGAGAGCAGGTTTTTACATACAAGTGCCATCAGGCATATCTTTTTGAGCAATACTCTATCCCAGCAGTTCTCAATCTTCCTAATTCTGAGATCCTTTAATACAGATCCTCATGCGGTGGTGACCACAAACCATGAAATTACTTTTGTTGCTACTTCATAACTAATTTTGCTACTGTTGAATCATAGCAACATATGTGTAAATATGTGATCTGCAGGATATCTGAAGTGCAACCCCTGTGAAAGGGTCATTCAACAACCAAAGGGGACATGACAGAAGTTGAAAACCACTGTTCTACACTCTCTCAATAGACTCAAAATGAATTTTCCCCTGTGGCACTTACATATTCTCCCCAGTGTTCCTCTCAATGACACACCCTTGATTTCTTAGATTCCCTTAAAGTAGTGATGACTAAAGACATTTCCATAAGTAAAGTGATTGACAGTCCTGACATCTATGTGTGTATTCTCTACCTTCTCTCCTGGTGTCTTAATGTTTCATTTTTGTTCAGGTTTAATCTCCCTTTACCTCAATTAACAATGTATATCTTTTTCTATTTAGCAACATTTCATAAATTATAATGTGTTATAATCACATTATAACTTATGGATCATTGCTTTTCATTTTTAATTAACTTAGTTAGAATATCAAAAACTCTCCAGTGTTAAATTTAAGGCTTCTTGTAGTTATTTCACCCATCATGGCTGCCAGCATAACTATGTGGGATTGTTTGACAGGAAGAGGAGGTTTTTAATTTACCATTGTTACTGCTTCAGGGCACTTAAATACACTTGCTCTGTTTCAGCATGCCTTATCACTTCTGATTAAGAACTGAATTGCTGAATAAGCCACTAATTTCTTGGTTTTAACTACTGGAGACCTAATTTTATGATATTTTCTGGTGTTGTATGGTCCTATATAGTAACATTTCTGCCTTATGTGTGTAGAATCATCATTGACACTAACTTCTATTAGGAGTCTGTTGCTACCATTGAGGTGTAACAATTTAATAAAGTGTAGCACCTAGAATGCATCAGAAAGAAATCCTGCAGACTTGTGAAACTTTTGTTGTAGCTAGAGTTTTCCTGCCTGGCCCACGGTCAGGACAAATCTCCCTCACCTGCCAGTCCCACAGCCACTCAGACCCGACCAAGTAAACACAGAGACTTATATTGGTTACAAACTGTATGGCCGTGGCAGGCTTCTTGCTACTGTTCTTATATCTTAAATTAATCCATTTCTATAAATCTATACCTTGCCACATGGCTCGTGGCTTACCGGTATCTTCACATGCTGTTTCTCATCGTGGCGGCTGGCAGTGTCTCTCCGACTCAGCCTTTCACTTTCCAGCTTTATTCTTCTCCTTGTCCCGCCTATACTTCCTGCCTGGTCATGGGCCAATCAGTGATTTATTTACCAACCAATCAGAGCAACACATTTGCCATACAGAACATCCCACAGCATTTTGTAAAGCTTGTGTTATGCACAAAATATTACAAATTCCACTTCTAATTCACAGACATTTTTTAACATTAAGTCAGTAGTAGATGAAGACATTTTTATTGGTGTTTGCTTAGCATAGTTTCATTGAATAGTTTTCAAAATAATAACAAATGGAGAGAGACACAGAATGCTCAGATAAAAACTCTCTGGCCTTAAATGCATACCATGGAAACTTAACTTTTTTCAAAATCCTGCACTTTCAAACTTTGCATTGACAGTCAGTAAACATAACATTAAATTTCTATATGTATAAACTGGGGTTTAAATTATTTCTTTTATTTTTGAGATTATATATAATTATATAATTCCTCCCATACCTTTCCCCTCCAAACACTTTCATAGACTATTTATTGCTCACTTTCAAACCAATGCCCTTATTTTTTATTGTTACTACATACATATATGTTTATACACATATATTCCTAGTAACCTGCTCAGGCCATGCAATGTCACTGTCATGTATACATTCAGGGCTGATCGTTTGGTACTGGATAACTAATTGGTGTGTTTTTTCCTGGATTGGACAATTTGTTTCACACTTGGCATTCCTAAATTGCTTGTAGTTTCTTGCCTCACCAATGTGTCTGTGTTTGTTGTTGTTGTTGTTTTTTGTTTTTCGAGACAGGGTTTCTCTGTGTAGCTTTGCGCCTTTTCCTGGATCTCGCTCTGTAGACCAGGCTGGCCTCGAACTCACAAAGATCCACCTGCCTCTGCCTCCCGAGTGCTGGGATTAAAGGTGTGTCTGTGTTTTTGAAACACACTTTGTGGATGTGGTTAATGACATGACTCAACAGTTAAAGGTTCTTGACTCAAAGTCTTTAATATATATTTGAATCCCAACTGCCGAATAACAAGCCATGACCTGTTCTTCCTCAACCTGCTACCCCTTGTCTGAGGAAGGCAGAGACAGAAAAATCTTCAGGGCTTGTGGTTTGAAACCTAGCAGAGATGAAAGCCCCTGGCTTAAAAAGACACCTAGTCTTACAGGAACAGGTCCAAAGTGACAGAAGAGGAAAGCTGGTGACCTCCTGTCTATCTGCACACATTTACAGGTGCACATCCATGATCAGACACACTTGTGCATACACACACAAATAAGTAATAAATAAATAAATGTTCTAAAAACTTCTGTCATAACATTTTACATGCCAGCTAAAATTATTTAGCCCATTACTATTTTAGAATATGCTATATTTAAAAGTACATGTGTTATATAAAATTATACTCAAAGTCAGAACTCTGTTTGTATTTGTGTAGGTGAACAAAGTGTTGTCTTGAATGATAAATTAATTATGCAAATGTGGAAATATTGACATAAATATTTTGTAGAAAGCACAGGAAATAGTAGCCACATAATGAGAGCATTACATATATTTAATTTAGAGAAACTACGTGATATTTTATTTTCATTAAAACCACATTTTATAGACTGTAAAATTATGCAGGAGAACAGAGAATAAACAATATTCATTGTAGAATAAATCATCCCTAACACGTGCATATATGTAAGTTTATATATATGTGTGTACATATGTGCTTCCATTGTAATTTTAAACACTTTTATTATTATTATTATTATTATTATTATTATTATTATTATTATTATTATTATTAAAACCTAGAGCCTTTTCTGTTCTAGGCTAAGCACTCTACTAAGGACCGACATTTACAGTTCCCATATTATTTTATTTTTTATGATGAGGGTTTTTTTTGAGATTATAATATAATTGCAACATTTCCGCCTTCCCTTTCATCCCACAAAACCCTCCCCATGCACCCCTCCTTACTCTCTTGCAAATTCATGGCCTTTTTTTCATTAATTACTATTACATGAAAATGCATATGCACATGTCTAAGTGTATGTATTTACACACACACACACATATAAATGTAAACTTCTCAGTCTATATATTGATACATTCAACTGTGTATTTGTCTGTTTATGGATATGTACACTTTTGAGTGTAGGTGCCCAAGGAGTCTGCAGGTTGAGATACAGGTAGTTGTGAGCTGCCAAACATGGGTACTGGAAACTGAACTCTGGTCCTCTGTGGAAACAGTGTATGCTCTTATCTCCTGAGTCATCTCTACTGCAGTCATTTTTTTTTAACTAGAACTGAGGTTTCTCTAGGTATCTCAAGCTGCCAGTTTGGTCTTAAACTTGCCACTGCTTCCCACATGCTGGAATAAGAAGCTTCTTTCATCAAGCTTTGCTTAATTTTGTTTAAAAACCACACAGCATCATTAACATGCATACTTGTCATCCTTTGTATAGCCACTTAAGTTATTGCCCATTTGTGGGGCTATTTGGAGAACAAAAGAGAAAAACCACTTGTATAGCCCTAAGAAGTGTCTAGCACATAAAAAGAAACCAGCAAATATTTAGTAGTGCTATTGAACTCATGCTGTCTTATGATCTGTTTTATATCCATTTAACAATATATAACAAACATTTCAAAGGTCATTAAATATTATTCTACAGTGTTATTTCAATATATATGCTCAATTATGATTATATTTCTACAAATTTTGTTTCGTTGGGTATTCATGTTTCTCTTTCACATTAATTCCATCTTTCTCTGAGATCCCAATAAATACATATTTAAATACAAAGACCTTATGAAATACTTTTAGATTCTTTTTATATTAAAAAATTGTACTTACAACATAGATGATGTCAAATTCTTAATGTAATTAAATGCATATTAATATAGTAATATTAATAATATATTCCTATTATGTAGTAACTAGGTCTTTCTTACTCATTTTAACAACTTAATTCTACAGATAAATTTGTTCATATCTATTAAAACAATATTGTAAGTTTTTTTCTATTTCTTTATTTTCCTAAAATCAATCATTTCCTATGAAATCTGCTTTCCCCATTTCTTTATCACTATAATCAATGAACAATATTCTGCATACTGCAGTATAATATTCTTCCCATTAATCCACATAGATTATGAAGATTTATTTCTTTCTTAAATGTGATTTATTGCTCTCTGGAGTTGATCTGTGCCTAATTACATTATTTAAGCATTCCACCACTCAGTTTCAACTACTTCTTAGACTACACTAGAGTAAAATTTTCCTTTTAAGCTTTCTAAAATACTATATTTTCTGTTTGATTTTCTCTTCACTAACATATTTAAGAGACCAACTATGAGTAAGATCTGTCGTTCCATAAGGTGAGCAGGTCAGGAGAGTCACTTGTGTTTCAGATACCCTGATTCTGCCCTTTCATGCAATTTCCAACATATTTCCTTCAATAGACACCTTTTCTTATTACTGTTGTCTTAGGAATATTTCCAAACATTTATTTTCTTATTATTTTCAGCAGGTCACTGAGAAGCATATCCCAGTATTTGCTGTCACTATATTCTTGAAGTGAATCCATAGGTGTATATTTATAAAATAATTATGATTATGACTATAATGTGTTTGGTACCTTTTAACTTCTTTGACCATGACACTATGCCATCTTCATTTAAATATCTAAATAATATTCTTGTAATCAGAGGGGGAGTTTTTGTCCCTCCAGAAGCTCCAAAATACCCAGCAGCCACTTCCCAAATTATCACACAGAAGCTAATATAAATTATAAATGCTTGGCCATTAGATTGAGCTTATTACTAGCTAGCCCTTACATTTAAATTAACTCATATTTTTATCTATGCTTTGCCACATGGTTCATGGCTTGTTACCTCATTTTTACATGTCCTGCTTCCTCAAAAGTTGGCTGTTGTCTGCCCTAACTCTGCCTTTCCTCATTTCCATCTTTAGTTTGATTGTACCACCTAACCTTATTGTGCCTCACCATTGGCCAAACAGTTTTATTATCAACCAATGAGAACAACACATATTCACAGTCTACAATATCCCACAACCTATTCTAGTGTTAATAAGAATTAAACTATACTATTTTGTGTCTACTTAGTAACACTTGGAATCAGAGCACAGGGCAACTGTTCTCTAATAATACTGTATGAAACACTGTATAAAAGAATCCTGGGCAAAAATAATTGTATGGTAGTATAAAATGGACAGTAAGATTCTAGAGACACATAGAGCCTAGATGGTCTACAGGGGCATTATGTCTCCTGAAAAGGAGCCCTATGTAGTAGTCTTTCCTCTCTCAATGACTGACATTGTGCTATGAAATCATAACATCAGGGGAAGCCATAGCTGTTTTGATAGAAAAATAACAATTCTTGGCCATGTAGTCATTTAGAGCTCTCTGAGGAGAATTTTATTAAAGCATTCACAATTCTATTACTTAAATAACAACTTTTATTTTTATTTATTTATGTAACCAATTAAATGTCAACTGATTAGCAAATGGAATTGTATCTATGTCTTTTCTTCAACTTTGTTATGCAATGCTAATTATGACAACTATATTCCATCTTCAGCATTCGCTTGCACTTAAGGGGAGGCAACTATATAGAATGATGATAAACCAAAAAGAAAGATTATTTAGGACAATTTAGATTCTGTCCACATAATGAGGTTTATGGTATCCAGAAGTTGGGGACACTTTATGAACACAACTAATTGCTCAAGATAGTTTATCATCCCCTAGCAATGTCAATCAACAGCTAAGTAAAGACATGGGGTTTCACTGTAGAGTAATATTTTAAAGTGATCAAATTTGGATGCCTAAATACTATTTTATGAAAAGAAGTAGACACATAAAATATTAAGTAGAACATGGAATTGGAGTCTATTTTGTAATTTTCATATGTGACCATATTTTGTGGAATTAACAGAGGTCCTACGATAGTTTTTATCTTTATTTATAATAGTACAGTAGTAGAAAAATTTGAAAGGAATTAGATGTTGAAGGGGATATATATTTTTTTCTTTAAATATGCCTCACTTCAAAAACAAGCAAAGAAATGAACAAACAAAATAAAGAAATCTTTCAGGCTAGGGAACTGGCTAGTTAAGAGCACTGGCTGATCTTCCAAATGACCAGGTTTCAATTCCCATCACCCACATGGCAGTTCACAACTGTCTGTGGCTCCAGTTCCAGCAGATCTGACACCCTAACACAGACATGAATGCAGACAAAACACCAATGCACATGAAATAAGGTATTAACAAAAAAACTTGCATCCACTTATAAAAAAAGTATATTCCTTCAGATGACTTTTATAAGCAGCATATTATTTCCCTTTTCAGTTGAAAAATAAAGAATTAAAATAAAATCCATTGGGAAACAAAAAATATTTACAATTGCTATTGTTTAATTAACAATGATATTATTTTTTTACTGTTCAAAAACATTAGTGAGCTAGAGATGAATCTCTGTGGTAAAATTTTTGTCTAACTTTTAGAGTTTCTTACTTCTACTCCTAGTACTGAAAATGGGAAAAATTTGAGTTATAGAAATTTTGCAATTAATATATATGTAATTTTCTAATAAAATGATAGTTCTTTTATAAATACTTTATTATTTTTATGTATTTCTTTTTTTTTTTAGTTGCTTAAGACAGGGTTTCTCTATGTATCTGCCCTGGCTGTCCTGGTACTTGCTCTGTAAACCAGGCTGGCCTCAGACTCACAGAGATCCACCTGCCTCTGCCTACTGAGGTTTGGGATGTGCACCACTACCACCTGGTATAAAATGATAGTTTTAAGTGAAAATCTTAGTAAAGAATAATTTTGTAAAGAACTGTCTTCATAATCTTCCAGTGATTGAGTACAAAAGACTGTCTTTCCTGTCCCATTGAATAATCTAGTCATCTGATTTCATGGATAAACATCATCAAATTTATACCTGCAGGGTAATGATCTATATGCCAGGATAAGGCAATCTCTATACAGGATTAAGATTGATGTTAGTTGCTTCAAGAACAACTTGAGCACCCCATGAGGGTACTGGAATACATTTTATCATAGCTACATTCTTAAAGCCAGTAGCTTGCATGTGCTGTGTAGAAGAATGCATGAATGACCTTATTTCAGCAAGAGTAGTAAATAAAGTCATTATGTGATACACCATGTCTTTCTAGAACATCATTTTTCTGCATAGAAGGTTGCAACCAATTCTGAAGGATATCCTCAGGAAAGCGAGCTTTGCCTGGGGCTCTGAACTATGTAATCACACTCTGGGGCTGTTCAGAATTGAATTCCAGTGAAATGAACTGAAGGAAAACTTAGAGAGTTTCCACTTCATATCCCGCTTAACTTCAGTTATTTTCCCCAAATGCTGTAGAAAGTGCTTTGAAGATCTTCCAAATATTGTCTCCAAAGAATTAGAAGTTCTTGCAGTTACAGATTAAAAAAAAAAAAAAAAAGACCCAAATACTCAGGTTAAAAGGAAGCAGATAAAAGTACCCACAAAGAAACTGACCAAGAGCCAGAAACAGCCTGAAGAGGATTTATTATTATTTTATAGTCTTATTTTATTCAATAGAAAATAATGATATTCAAGTTTAATCATCTGAAAGCTCAGAACTAAACTATTATATCCCTTGAATTTATCTATGAACATTTATTTACCAACACGAATCATAAACAATTTTAAATGAAATAAGTTAAAATCATATTATAGATCATAATTCTGAAAATAAATTTTGTATACAAAACAGCTTCAGCTACTAAACGGAGTAAAAGAACTTAGCTTAACAATATAGCAGAGATAGACTAGATGAGTGAGTAAAAAAAAAAAAGTTCATTTATACTGTGTGTATGACTCAGGAGATAAAGTCTTTACCATCCAACATGCAGACCTGAGCTGGAATGTGTAGAGGTGGTAGCGTATGTGTGGTCCAAGCTTTCCTACACTAAGATTGGAGACTGACATAAGAAATTCGCCAGATCTTGAAACTGTTTCCTTCACATGTTTAATTGCTTTTTCATGGTTTTCTTGGCTTTCTTTAAGGGATTTATTGATTTCTTCCATTTTTTTTGTTTGTCTTTTCCTCAATTTCTTTAAGGGAATTTTTCATTCCTTCATTAAAGACTTCTATCATCTTCATAATGTTATTTTTAAGGCCACTTTCTTCTGCTTCTTCTGTGTTGTGATGTTCAGGTCTTGCTGTTGTAGACAGGTTAGGTTCTGGTGATGCCATATTGCTCTTTACATTGTTGTATGTAGTTTTGCTCTGACATCTATCCTTCTCTTCATCCAATAGGTGCAAGAGGCACCTATGTCTGAGCAAGCTGCTTTTGATCAAATCTGTGCTTGCTGTGTCTGTGTCTCTGGGGGCCACTCTGAGTCCAGCCTTAACTGTTGGTCTAATTGGGGCTAATGGATTCTGTGTCTCAGGGAGCTGCTCTTATCAGCTGTGTCTTATCAGGACACTTGGTCCAATCAGAGCTGGTGGATTCTGTGTCTCAAGAAGCCACTGGGGTTACAGGGGCATGGGTGGGTTTGGGATAGGGAACAGGTCTTGTAGATTGCAGGGTACAATGGGGAGTTTTGGTGGAGAAGCCTGCCCACAGGAGTCTTCCTTGCTGGACAGCGACTGGGACCCAGCTATACCACTCTTGGGCATATACCCAAGGAATGCTCAATCATACCATTAGGACGCATGCTCAAATATGTTCATAGCAGCATTATTCTTAATAGCCAGAACCTGGAGGCAACATAGATGCCCTTCAACCAAAGAATGGATTAAGAAAATGTGGTATATATACACAATAGAGTACTACTCAGCAGTGAAAAATAATGACATCATGAAATTTGTAGGCAAATAGATGGAACTAGAAAATATCATTCTGAGTGAGGTAACCCAGACTCAGAAGGACAAACATGGCATGCACGTACTCATAAGTAGATACTAGATGTAAAGCAAAGGATAACCAGACTACAACCCATAGCTCCAGAGAAGCTAGTTAACAAGGAAGACCCAAAGAGGGATGCATGGATTGCCCTGGGAAGGGGAAATACATGAGATCTCTATGAGTAAACTGGGGATGAGGGGTGGGCAATGGAGGGTAGGGAATGGGGGATGAGAATATAAGGGAATGGAGTGGTTGAGCTGGAACGGGGATGGAGTGGGAGAGCAATGAAAGAGATACCATGATAGAGGGAGACATCATGGGGATAGGGAGAAACCAGGTGCTAGGGAAGTTCCCAGGAATCCCCAAGGATGACCCTAGCTTACACTACCAACAGTAGTAGAGAGGGTGCCTGAAGTGGCTGATTCCCGTAATCAGATCAGTGAATACCCTAACTATCATCATAGAGCCTTTTCCAGTAACTGATGGAAGCAGATGCAGAGATCCAGAGCCAAACACCAGCTGAGCTCCAGGAGTCCAGCAGAAGAGAGAGAAGAGGGATTCTATGAGCAAGGAGCATCAAGATCATGATAGGGAAACATACAGAGACAAGCAAACCAAACTAATGGGAACTCATGAAATTTAGATCTACAGCTGTGGAATCTATATGAGACTGGACTAGGCCCTTTGCATAGCATAACAGTTGTGTAGCTTGATCTGCCTAAGGGCCCTCCTGGCAGTAGGATCAGAATCCATCCTTGGTGCATGAACAGGCTTTTGGGAGTCCACTGCCTATGATGGGACACCTTACACCGCCTTGAGGCAGGGGGAGGGGCTTGGACCTGCTTCTACTAAAAGTACCAGGCTCTGCTAACAACCCAAGGGAGGCCCTACCTTCTTGTAGGAGGGAATGGGCGAAGCTAGGAGGGGCAGGAGGAGGGAAGAGGGGGAATTTTGATTGGTATGTAAAATGAATAAAAATATTTTTCTAATAAAAATAAGGAAAAAAAAAAGAAATTCCTCAGAATCTCACAGACCAGATACTTCTAGTATATGAAACTGACAAACAACAATTTCTGTATCGAGTAAGTTAAAGGCTAAGACCTACATTGAGGTTGTTCTCTAGCCTCCATATGCATGTTGTTGTATGATATACATGTCCCCACATTCACATGCACAAATACATACACACATGCTCATCATACACATGGACACATGCAGAAAACTAGTTAAAATTATGGTAATAATTAACCATATTATATCAATATCTATGTAACTTGACCCTGTTCTGAAGTGGATTTCTATCATGTGTTTTACATTCATTGTTTTTCTTTTTTTCTTTTGCTAAATCCAATTGCTCTTCTAATTCCCTGTCCTACATCCAGTTGCTGCAATTTCATGTTTAATGCCCTATGTGGATTTATCCTGATTTGACTAGATTGTACTTAGAAGGCTGTGCAAAGCAGCAAAATCCTAGTTTTATCTTCCCCGTGGGTATTGATCAAATTGGCGGTCCTTCAGCTCGACAGTCACAGATATTAATTTGTTCCTCCTCTGCCTCCCAAATCACCGAGCTGTAAGAATTGCAAGCCCTGCTTGTTTTGATAGTGAATCCTTGCTAATTTCTTGCTGGCTTTGTGCTCAGCAGTGTATACACCATGGCTGCACCATCCTTCTACCAAGACTGAGTTCCCTGGGGACTGACTTGTTCCAGCAGAGACACAGACGCCAAGAAAACATTGATTTCTAGGACATGCATCCCAAGTCTAATCACATTAGAGACTATCAGCCAGTGACCTTTTCTATGAGTAGTGAATTCTGCACAGCATAAGCTCCTACCCCCATCACTCTGCTTCCCACAGCATGAGTATCAGGAAGATTTGAATCCTTAATTGGATATATTTGGATTTTGATCATTCTTTTTCTTTCTGAGGGAAAAGGTATGATTTTTGTCTGCTCTACACCTCTCAAAAGAGTAATTGTTCTGTTTCCTCTTGCCTCTTACTAATATGACCAGTATAGTCAGGAAGATTCCAGAAATTCATCATAAGTCTGCTTTAAATTTCCACAAATCATTGAACAATGCTTCTCCACACACACAAATAAATACATTGATGGCAACTTAATTTACAAAGTTCTGTTTTCTGTCATTAAACTGGGTAGAATAAAATGTAATCAGCTGTTGCTAACCTCAGTACTTTATATTCTTTTTTTAAAAGTCTTGTATAAACTAAGAAACTTCTGATTCCCTTTTCCATCTGAATTAATACTCATTAAAACTGAAAACTTAAGGTGAGAACATTTCTTTACTTTTATTTAAGATATTTACTTAAACCAATTAGAATTCTACAGAAATGAAGTCCAATTTAATGCTTTGCCTGTCTGTTTATCAAAATGCATAGTTGCAGTTAATTATATTGGACTTCTGGAAACCAGCATGTTTCCTAAGATAGTGCCTGTTAAAATATTGCAGTTTCATTAGCTTATTTGTCTATGAATTTTCATAAGCTTTCCTATAGTTGTATTTCAAATAATCATTCTTATTGATAATTTAACAGGAAAGAAATAAGATTATAAGTAAGTTTTCATATAAAAATGAGTATATTCCATTTCAATTACATATTCACAATGAATGTTTATATACTTGTAGTATTTCATTTTCTCAAAAGCGAAGTTAAATTGTTTTAAAATTATTAAAAAACTGTAACTGTCTATTATAAAACATTGTATCCCAGAACTGGTTGTCTTATTGCTTATAACAGTCAATGGTAATCCTGAACAGTAAATCCTACATAATTTGTAACTTTTGTTTTCATTAGGTGTACCCCTGTAAAGAGCATCATAAACCGACAGTGAACATAACTGAGTCTTCAACCAACATCACACATAACTGAATAATCAGCCCCAACACATCTTGATCTCACTCTTTCTGCAGCAAGAATGAACTACACATATACTTTACCTTGCTAGACTAAACTCAACATCAGAAAGCTATTTAAAAGGGTATATTGTTAGAGATGTTGAAAAAACTCACCATCTTGGATTTTAAAAAAATCTCAGAAGACTATCAGGTTTATTTCCACCAGGAACTTTGAGTTTCTTCCATAATACAACATAAAAAAAGCCTAAACTCAAAACATTTAGATGCCATTTGGTGTCAAGGTGAGGCACTTTCTGAAGTATTGTATCAACAATATTATTTTTTCTGAGTTTTAGAACTAATTCCAAAAGATACAATGAAATTAGATGAAGGGAAACTCACAGATCTCCAACTCTGGATAAAGAGCTACAGGCAATAAGTGCTGAGAGGGAAAATTTAGTCTTCCCCAGGAGGGATGAACTTCCAAATAGATTGTCCAATAGCAAGAGGTCATCCCTGAAATCAGATATATACAAACAGTACCAAATGGACTCAGAAGGTTGTGTTTATGTTTTTATTGGTGTGTGTGTGTGTGTGTGTGAAAACTCTGATAAGTAAAGGAATATAGGTCATGAATATCATGAATTTGAGTGGAAGCTGGAAGGAACATGGTGGGGAATTAGCAGATGGAGAAATGAATGATATAATTATATTTTAATTAAAAAATAATTAACAAAATAAAGAAATAAAAGAGATTAAAATTAAAAAATTGAAATTAAAAAATAGATCCCATTTTTTTAGCTATGGAATCTCATCATTAGCAGGCCAGTAGCTGGTCTGACAAAAAGTATAATTTAAATAATACAACATTTTATGACCCTCAAATGACAAAGTTTTTAACCAAAAGCAAAAGCAAATAAGTCCTGTTTTCTTTCTTTTCTTTTTATAGGAGGTTAGGAGTTGAGCATAGGGCCTCACTCAGGACAAGAAAGCACACTGCACTGCCATCTTCTGTCTTGCCAAGAAGCCAGGCACCATGATGAAATCCTCTGAAACCGTGAAAGAAAAGAACTGCTTCTTCTTCCTTCAAGGTTACAGGTCTACTGAAATTGTTTATCTAGTCTTCATTTAATGTTGGTATGTGGTACCTATCAAGAAATCTGTCCATTTCTTTTAGATTTTCCCATTTTGTGGAGTACAGGTTTTTGAAATATGATCTAACAATTCTCTGGATTTTCTCAGTGTCTGTTATTATGCCCCCCTTTTCATTTCTGATTTTATTAATTTGGATATTCTCTCTGCCTTTTGGTTAGTTTGGATAAGGGCTTGTCTATCTTGTTGATTTTCTCAAGGAACCAACTCTTTGTTTCGTTGATTCTTTCTATTGTTCTCTTTGTTTCTAGTTTATTGATTTCAGCCCTCAGTTTGAATATTTCCTGTCATCTACTTGGATGTGTCTCCTTCTTTTTGTTCTAGAGCTTTCAGGTGTGCTGTTAAGGCACTAGTGTAAGATTTCTCCAACTTCTTTATCCAGGCACTTAGTGCTATAGACACTCCTCTTAGCACTGCTTTCATCGTGTCCCATAAGCTTGGGTGTGTTGCGCATTCATTTTCATTGAATTCTAGGAAGTCTTTCATTTCTTTCTTTATTTCTTCTTTGAACCAGTGGTAATTCAGTCGAGAGTTGTTCTGATTCCATGACTTTTTAGACTTTCTGTAGCTTGTGCTGTTGTTTAACTCCAGCTTTAACCCATGGTGAACCGATAAGATACAAGGAGTTATTATATATTTTTTGTGTTAGTTGAGATTTGCTTTGTGACCAAGTATGTCATCCCTTTGGTATACGACTTTCTGTGGCTGTGACCAAATAAAACACACAACTAGACAGGACTTAGATTGTCTCATTGTTTCAGAGGTTTTCATCATAGTGTCTTGTCCCTGTGGCAAGACACAACATCATGATCAATAATTTAATGTGGACCAAAGTTGCTCACTTCATGGCAGCAGGAAGCAAAAAGTGAAGAATGGGTGTACAAATATCTCTCTCAAGGTTATGCTCCTATGGCCTTACTTCTTCCAAGTAAATCCCATCCCCTGAACATTCTACCCATTCCCAATTGTGTCACACCTTGGTGACCAAACTTAAACATGTTGGCCTTTGACAGACATGCAAAATTCAATCGATAATATAAACATTCCTTTGAAAATATGATATCCATACACTGCACGCATTACTCCATCACAGCATGCCGGAAAGCAGTGAACATGGACATTCCACAAAGTTAAACAAATGATTGTTGTGTCATTTGCCAATTCCTTAAGTTTAGCCACAGTGATAAAAAGCAAAGCAGAACCTTAAATATTCAACCAGAGGTTGGACTTTCTAATAATAACATGAACTGTTGTGAGTAATCATACATCTTTTTAACCCCAGCACTAGTACAAGAGTTAGACTAGAAGGCTTGAGAGTTCAAAGTCTCTAGCTTGGGCTAGACAGAAGATACTATCTCCAAGCAACAAGGAAAATCTAGAGCTGTTTCAAGGTTCATCTATTTTCTAGAGGTACAGGGGAATTTTTTAAATGGTACATG
Organism: Peromyscus eremicus; assembly: GCF_949786415.1. Classification (NCBI taxonomy): domain Eukaryota; kingdom Metazoa; phylum Chordata; class Mammalia; order Rodentia; family Cricetidae; genus Peromyscus; species Peromyscus eremicus. The sequence continues at coordinate 9,371,110 of NC_081435.1, forward strand.
TGAACCTGCTGGCAACCCCCCACAGCATGTCTTTGTTGTTTGTGTTTTCTTCTTAGGCAGTGTCCATGGTCTTAATCGACTGACAGTGTTGGCAGACTATGTAAAAACCTTTGTGCCCTTTGTAAGGGACCTTTTCTATCAACATATGGGATATAGAACACAGCTCAGCTAAGTTTAGGTTCTTAATCCATTATGATTGTGATTTAATGACAGGTCCTAAACAATGTTAATCTTGAGAATTATTATTTTTATTAAATAATAAATGCTCATTTTCAATTAATTTTCTAAATTAAGAGGGATCTTATTCTTCACTGTTTCAATGGTATGACAGAGAGTCGTATATGCATAAAAGAGAGGCCTCGGGCCGGGCGGTGGTGGCGCACGCCTTTAATCCCAGCACTCGGGAGGCAGAGCCAGGCGGATCTCTGTGAGTTCGAGGCCAGCCTGGACTACCAAGTGAGTCCCAGGAAAAGCGCAAAGCTACACAGAGAAACCCTGTCTCGAAAAACCAAAAAAAAAAAAAAAAAAAAAAAAAAAAAAAAAAAGAGAGGCCTCGGATAGTAGCAGGAATCTGAAGATGCAGCTACAGCATGTGATGTTTGGTGCGGTTGACATCCTCCATCATTACCATCCCTGGCCAAACACTATTTCACAGCACATTAGAGATCATACTGCCAAAATATTTGACAACTCCTAAGTTTAGAGAGAATGATGAATAATTTGTATAAAGTCAACTTTTATAAAGGAAGAAAAAAGTTAAATAAAATATATATCTTAATCTGGTTCATTGTTAGCAGAGATTTCAATAGTTTGCCTGGAGCCAGTGGAGATTTTGTTTGGTTTTCTATATATTTGGTTTTCTTTTTTGTCTCTGTCTCTGTATCTCTTTTTCTCCTTCTCTCTCTCTCTGTTGTGGCAGCTAAGAGTAATACCAGCAATTCAAGGAACAAGAAAGTTTATAGTATCTACTGTGTTTTCTATTGCTAGAGATGAGAACTAATGGGCGTTACTCACATCCAATCATCTATCCCTTCGTTGTGAACCTGACAGAAATGCAGGAAGAACAGAGAGAAAGAAAAGAAAAGAAGGAAAATCAAAATAAATCCAGGTCCAGATACATAACAACCAGTTGTCTCTATAGTCTATTTCAAATCTTGGCTTAGAATTTCCTTGCCACATCTCTCCAGATCAGCAATATGTATAGTGCTTTGGAGGATTATAAATTGCTCTGATGAACATTACCTCAGATACAAGCCATCACAAAATCAATTTTATGATACACAGGTATTAATTAGTTTCCTCATTTCATCAAAATTACAAGTCTCAGTTCCTAGTCAGTGAACTGAGCAATAATATGTATGTGCCCTGGATAGGAGTGATAAGAAAGGGCAATGAAAAGGTGCAGAGGATCTGAGTACAAGGTGTGTGGACTGAAAACAATGTCATAAATCAACAGTAAACATAACTGAGTCTTAAACCAACATCACGCATACCTGAAAAATGAGCAACAACACAGCTCAATATCTCTCTTCCTGCAGCAGGGATGTACTAGGCATCTACTTTACCTCGGAAGAACCACCTCAGACTCACAAGGCCATTTGAAAAGGCATATTGTTTGTGATGATGGAAAACTCACAGTCTTAGATTAAAAAATATCTCAGAAGAAGATTGTGAGGTTTATTTCCACCAGAAACTTTGAGTTTCTTTCAAAGTTATTTTGCTGATGACATTACTGAAGAAGGAAAAGTGTTATGAATAGGATAGAATAGACATCTCCACAGAGAGCTAAGCATAACACATATGGCAACAACAAAATGCCTTAGAAACATAAATACTTGGGATTTATTTCCAAGTATATAAGTCCTAAAGTTTATCCAAATGTTTATGTGCTAAACAGAAATACAATTGTTTTGCATAGTAAACTCTCACTTTTGAAATTAATTTATAAACAGAAACCCATAATAGCATAAACTGTAATGTATCAGAAGTTAGGCTAGGTTCTCAATTTATTCCTATTTCAATACTGATCTTTAGAAATTTTCATTATGTTTTAATATTTAAATAATTGTGTATGTTACTTAGAAAAATAAAATAAAATAATAAAAATAAAACAAACATCAGTAGCATTGACATCCTTAGCTGTTTTGAAAATGTATTGCAACACATTTAAGTTCACTTCTTAGAAATAAATCACTGTCAGTAAATAATATAACAACTGATATTAAGTTATTAAACTTCTTTAAGAATGTTTGTGATCACTAGAAAAAAGAATCCACCCTAATAGCTCTAGAATATTTCTATGTGCAAGAAGTCTATTCTGTTGTGTGAAACAGAGACACTTGATTGTCTAATAAAGGACAATTCTCAAGAGGAGTTGAGAAACCAAGTGGAGAAAATATCTGTATAATGAAAATGGCTCCCAAAATAGAAAGGCTGTTATGGAAACAGATCCTGGATGGCATCAGCATGTGTTCCCATTATCCAGAGTGCTCAGAAACTTTTGGTTAAATGTCACCTTTGCCATTACAAGTTTAACTATAAGGTATTTCTAACTGATGTTTTGTCATTTTTTTCTGAATGAAGTAAGCATCAATATATTACCCATGATGACACAGTAGGGAAACTTAAATTAATACGATATGGGTCTGGTCCAAGGGAACATGCTATTTTCAGGTCACAGTACATTACAAACACTCTAGAAGAGTCTGTGCAGTATTCTCCACAATAATTAACTTTTTGTGGTGTATGTCATAGAACAATGGAGTTGTTTCAATATTTTCTTGCTGTGTTGTTCACAGCAAACCTAAGACCTGTATATTTGTGAATGTATTATGCATGAGTTTAAAAAGACTAGGGATAACACTACAATATTTTTAATTATTTCATATTTTGAGATTGTAATATAATTGTATAATTTTACCCTTTCTTTACTCCCTCTATATCTTCCCCTATAAGCTTCCTATTCTCTTTCAAATTCATGAGCTCAGTATTCATCAGTTGATATTACACACACACACACACACACACACACACACACGTACTATATATATATATATATATATATATATATATATATATATATATCATGCATAATCTATATAATATTGCATGTATGTATGTTTTCAGGGCTGACTATTGGGTATTGGACAACCAATTGGTGTGCTCTTCCCTGGAAAGACCATTTCTCCTGCTCTCAGTATTCCTTAGTTGCCTGCAGTTTTTCGAGTAGGTTAGAGGCCTGGTGGACTTTCTCCATCCACTTTATCACATCTATTTTTTGTCCTTGTTTAGGCAGTCATGGTGGTGACTCTTTATGTGTTCACCTTCAGCCCATCAACAGTACCACCCAGCTATGATGCCAATGAACCCCAACACCTATTATTTAGAGGATCTCTAGGAAGCCACTTCAATAGCAATATTTTGATGACTTTTGGTTAGAAGGATCTTAATTCAAAATAGTGAATTTGGGAGAAAATAAAAATGAAGAGTGGGGGATAAGAGAGAAAGAGAGAGCACATTCCGAAAGATTAGTAAATTTTAAAAGATTTAAAAGAGGCAAAATCACCTAGACTATTGATAGTTGTTCAGTGTGAAATCTCTGAGTATTCATGATGCAAATAAAATTTTAACAGTTTGTCTCTGAGATACCAACTTGAATGTCTTAATTTTAATATGTAGCAACTTTTTTCTTTCATTAATACTATCCATGTCATTGATTATGATATGTGTAGCTAAAAGAATGGTTTAATATGTAAACATGACTTCTATTAATGTCATGTATAATTTATATTGTTATATATTTTAAATGTTAAAAGTTCATGATTTCAACGATTGGAAATATAAATTGCCCAGCTTTAGGATAATTAACAAGTAAAAATAAATAAGCATGCATTACCTTCTTCTTCATATAGTATCATAAGAAGGGACAGAATTCACTTTGCTATGATGATTAGCAACTCACGGAGATCCACTTGCCTCTGCCTCCCAAGTCCTGGGATTAAAGGCAGGCGCCACCACTGCCCAGCTCAGAATTCTTTTTTATGTTTCCCTTATAACTTCATCCAGGCTAGTCTCTATGTACTTATAAAGCAGAGTAATTTTTAGTCATTTAAGTTGTCTCTTTGTTATAGGAATGAGTTGGAAACAAAGAACACAAAAACAATATTTATGGAAGAACCGTGGGTCCATCATGTGTGATTTCCACTTGATTGCTCTTGTGATTCTTTATTTCCAATAAACTTATTCTCTTCCATAAAACAGACCACTGGACCAGCACTAACATTTCCAAGAGAAAGTCTTCACTAAGCACAGCTAAGCAACAACTAATTTAATGTCTCATCTTTCTGCAGGGAACTACAAATAAGTAAAATATTGAAGTTTGTTCATGGCCATCTTTCCAGTCTAAAAGATTCCTAAATTCTACCTTGGGATTTCTTATTCTGTTTATATTGCATTGACAGTATCAAGACCTACATACTAGGTACTGGAAGATATCTAACTAATCTCACACAATGAAACCATATCTAGTACAGCAGCTGCAATTGAAATCCCCCACTAGTAAAAGTCATAATAACTCAATATCATCCTCCAAAAATCGAATAAGATAATTGAATGGAGATGTGGTATGTCATCTTTCAAGCCAATGCTATATCATTTAAATTTTTGTTAGTGGCATTAATGTATCTGCACCCTTCCAAAATGTGATATTGCATCTTTGGGTTTAAATGTTTGTCTTTGTAAGAAATCCTGGTGGCTTCTAACTGGCCTTACTCATGTGTAGGTAGAAATAGACTCACTCTGAATATTGTGAAATCAGTGTGATGGTTTGGTAAGCACTGCAGATGTCCATTTAAAATATGCATTCTAGTACTGAGAAAATTAAAGAAAAATTAACTGGCTTGTCCATTCATACCACTGTCATTATACCACTGGATGATGTACTTGTGCTAAAATACCATTAGTCATCTGTCTCCAAATCTCTGGGATGACCAGAGAACCACAAGGAGGGTTTGGGTCTCCTAAATCATAATCAGCACAGAGCAACATCATCTATGTCTGATTGTGTCCTTTTTCCCAAAGTCAAATTTTTACAGTTTAAATTAATTTAAAAAAACTGTCTACTTGCATAATTATTAGAGAAATGGTAAGTAAAAATTTTGAAGTGAAACAATACCCCTACTTATAGAAACCTAGACTTGTTTTTATACAAGAGATTTTCTTGTTTAAACTGGTTAAATCTTAAAAAGTTAGTTGAGAGATTCTTATTCTCTAACACAAAATATATTTTTTGTTCACTTGAATTCTAACTTTTCTCCTTAAACAGATGTATTAGATATTTTCTTGTCATTGTAGTCATTACCTAACAGAAGTAACTTAAAGAATGGGTGGTTTTATCACGTGGTTCAGAGGAAACAGTTTACCATAGAAGACTCAAGCATCTCCATCAGCACCAGTGGATTTTGCAGAATTACGTATTCATGTCTTAGTAAGAAGGAAGCCCAGCCAGACTATGAGTCTTAAAGGCTCAGTAGACCTACGGCTGCCAGCTAGACCTCATGTCCAGGAAGTCCATCAACCTCCTAAAACAGGATCAATATCTGGAGATCAGTGTTCAAATACACAAAAGAATAGGGAGCATTTCAGATTTAAACCACAACAGTTCCAGTAAAAAGCATAGACATCCTTAAATATCTTGCTTATTTCATGTTTAGGAATGCCACGTTCAGTGAGCCAATACCTTAGATCTCTGTAAGTCAGACTATTCTGATTCAGTCTGGAGACGAGGGAATGCTTGGAATTTGGATGCTTCTACAAGAAAGCAAGGGATATGTTACACATGTGCAGAGACTCGGGGAGAGCCACTTTACTCATGCACAGTTCATCAGGCATAAGGAGATAAAGTTGTAGACAAAGATGGAGAACCCTGCGCTATGGTACACATATATATCTCATTCACTTAGCTCTTAGGGACTTTAAAGAAAAGATTCCAGTTAAATCATTTTTATGTTAACATCTGGGCTTCATTTCTCATTATTTGAAATGCCCATAAGTTCATATAATTTTGTATAAATATAAACACACTCACTAGCACTTCCTACTCAAAATCCTCAGGAGAAATGAGGTATAGGTGTTTGGCATTTCATCAACTTACTTGAATTAAGTGATTAAAATTCCTTTTAATCATTTACACTCTTCAATATGATAAATTTGATATTTAAAGTAATCTATTATTCTCAGCATTTGAAATCCTTTCATGAGAGAAATTAATGCAAATACCTTGCCTACCATGATTTATAAGAAAATTCTGTGGTTTATTTTACATTTCCCTCAGCTGTACTAATGAAATTTAATATACCCTTAAAATAAACATAATAATTCAAATAAATAAACAAACATATGAGTACATAGGTATATAAAACTTTTTAGTTAACTTTTCCCTAACTCTCTCATCTTCAATCATCTTAATGAAACAGCATTTTCTTTGTCCAAGCAAATACTCCTCCCCAAATAAATAGTAGAGCTATAAGTCATCTGCCGGTGTTTAATTGAAACTCTTATTGAATAGAGACCTTTGCTGAAGTCCAAGTTTTCCCTTATACCTAATTCATTCCCCACCTCCTCCAGCCGGCCAGTATTAATGCTCAGTATCGAAGGTACTGTTTTCTTTCTAAAGAGTGTTCTGATTATTATATATAACCCAACAATGACAAGTGCTTAATCTTCAGGGGCAGAAGGAATCATTGGTCTTTCACGAGATAGTATAGTTTTCTAATTTGAATGCTAAAGGATGTTTTATTAACCCTATTTTCCAGAAGAATTTCCTTTGATGTATCTGTATCCATTCAATATTTTTATTTATTATTTTATGTATATGTGTGTGTTCCTATGTGACTGTGTGAACCACATGTCTATAGGAGCTAGTGGAGGTTCTAAGAGAGTTTCAGATCTCTGGAGCTGGGATTACAGGTGATTGTAAGCCGCCATGTGTGCCCTAGGAACCAAATGCAGGTTCTCTGAAGGAGAATAACATTTAGTTATTAAACTGTCTCCCTAGGCCCCTATACAACACTTCTATCCATCTCACACAAACTAATGGATGATACTCTCTCTTTCACCATTTGAATGCTACTTCTCAGTACTGATATAAAATACCATTACCTCTATTGTACCTGCCTAGTTGATATATTTAATGACTTAACTGATAACTATCTGATATTTCTTGCTTGTTTATTTTGTTTTGAAACAAAACTTAACTCTAGAATACTAGTTGTTTGGGATCTCAATATTTGTATTCCCAGTTGACCACAAGCATAAATTTTTGTCTCTGCCCTCTAAGTGTGAAATTACAGGTTTTCACCATCATGCTTTTAAATTATCTTACCTTTCTACATGAACATTTTAAAACAAAGTCAGTAAAGATGCTTCTATCTAGAGTTTAATGTGAGATGCCTTCAAATATAACTGTTCTGTGTATCTATCTTGAGTAACTGCTGAAGTTATCAATTCATATCCAAGCATTGCCTTAGAACACCATTAGCCACACTATTAATCTATTGATGTTTGTTGATGAACTAGATAAAACTCAGAGTCATCTACAAGTTGCTTTGATTTATTAGTTTGTCACTAATTATAGTGATAATCTCCTTATTTACGCCAGTAGCTGTATTTCAATGATGAAAAAGAAAGGTCACTTTATATTTGAAATAGCACCACCTACATGATCATTCCTTATCATTTTCTACCCCTGATATGTTCATGTTTCATTCCCTGCTTACTTTCAATAGTATTTTTTTAAAACAAACAGGACCATACACTCAAAAACACAGTCTTTGTTCAACCTTCAATGTCCATCTTTAGCAAATGGAGTTAGAAAAGGAAATAGTTGGCTTATCAGGGCTCCACATTGACACAGGTCTCCCACAAAAACTTCTCTTCATTAAGGCATGGCAGTTTTTCTGCCCCATCAAGGTTGATAGCAATAAAGGGGGCAAACTATATCTGGAATAAAGAAATATAAAATAATTGGCTCTGGTCCTACCTAAACGGCTTCATGCCATCAACCTCTTCACATTTGGACCAAATTAAAATCTAATTTAGAGGGAGCTTAAATTAAAAAAAGCACACTTAATTCCTTCAATTTGCAGAACGATTCCATTCCATTAGGCAACTAATTTCTACCTGTCAGATTTGGAATGAAAGTGGTCTCTCTCCAGAGGAAACGTTCACTTGTTGTAATTAGGTATGGAGAGACTGCGGTGATGCCTGTGCTTTGATAGCTGCTTGTGTTAAACTCTCCAAGCCTCTGAGCCCTTGGGTAAACTCAATTGAAGTGTCAGCTTCAACGCTTGCCTCATAACTAAAGCTAAGATGAGGTTACATATTTCATAATTAAATAACACAACTACTTTAACTTTTATTAGCAAATCATGAAAGGTTACTTTATATAAAGTCCACAAGCATCAACTCCTTTGTTGATCTACTATTCTAATAAGCTCCTGGAGAACTCTGAAGAGGTCTTGATTACACTAATATGAAAGCTTGCAGAGTATATGTTCAACAGGATCAAATCAATGTCTAAAATTAGTAAGAAGGATGAACTGCAAGTGTGGTGTCTCCTTGCACACTTTGATCTTATTCATGACTTAACATCAAGGTGTCATGCTGTAACTCAAAGCCCTAGGCTGGTAGACTAGAGTCCCACATTCTGCCACTTCCTAGCTGTGAAACCTTTGCTAAGGCTTTTCATCTCAGTTTCATTATTGTATCAAGAAAGTGATTTTTTTTTCCTTGCAAATGCACCCAGAGCTAACATTTATAAATGTATCAACTGAGTACGCCTTTCACAAATATGATTATCCTTTTCAGTGATGAATATAAAGGTTATTGAGGCATTTAAGTTGCATTTACCATAAGCTGTTTTTATTAAAATTGAATCAACAAAGAAAAACTTTCTCACCCTAACTCAATCTTTATTATAAAATATTTTCTTGTCTTTCTTAGTGATTCTGGTATAGTTGTATGCATGCTGTGGGAGCTAAGGGAAAGGATAAAATGACCCTCTATGGAAAAGTTTAAGTATTCACATTTTTATTTCTGTAAAATATCTTTTTGAAATAAAATTGACTTGGATGGTATTTAAATTCAAGATAGTCAGTGTTTTAGATTTGATGTTTCTGAAAATAGAATAGAATATAGGCTAAGCTAAATTACATACTTATTATTTTTATACTAATTGAACTAATATATGTGCTCACCAACAATGTACATAATTTTACAGTTAGGAAGGAGTAATAAACTCCCGAGTACTATGGAACTGTAGAATGACTATAGTTAACAGTTTTGTATAGTCTATTCTCTAATAGCTAAAGAGGATTTTAATACACTCACCATAAAAATTGACAACAGGCTAGGATGGTACATATGCTAATCATAGTTAAGTGATCATTCCACAATGAATATATGGATTATACTATCACTGTGAATCTCACAAATATGTAGAATTACATGTCAATCAGAATCATTTTCCAAACAAAAATATACAGGACCTATTAAAATGACTACAGTATACAAGCTAAAGTTCTTAACCTAATGGACAAGAGTGTTTTTATATGTCTGTGATTAATGGTCTATTTTAAAGTATAAGTTAATATTATATGCATGTATACTTTAGAGCTGAAATGACATTTCAACATTTATAAAAGATCTCTTATATGCAGCCCATGATAAATTTTTATATTCAACATCTTTGTGCACTAATTGATTCTATCAAAGATGAAAAATGATGATTCATGATATTCATGCAGCGATGCTTCATTTCCAAGTTACTTTTGCATAATGAATTCAGAAATGCCTATTAAAATAGACATTTCTCAAAATTAATGCAATAATTTAAATAATAACATGAACATATTTTATGAAGTAAGATGTCTTAGCCTTTTGTTGTGTTAAATATATCTCTGTTCTCAAAATTTTTCATACTTTAAATGTAATTAATATTAATGAGATGAACACCATAGGATTATTTTAAAAAACAGATCATTCTGAATTTTTAAAAATAATTATAATGATTAGCCATATTATTTTGGCCAAAACATGGTTTAAGTTTAAATTCTAATGACTATAAATAGTCAGAAATTAATTAACATGTACATGTTAAAGACCATGCAATATACATGGCTGAAACACAAGGTGAGAACAGTACATGTACCTCAAGTCAGAATTTAAAATGGTAAAATATCTATTTCTTAGAGTCTATTCCTGACCTTCATGCTAGAAAAGAGCTAACTTCATATTCTCTTTTCATTTATCTTGGTTTTGAACCATTTGTAGACTGTATTTCTAAAGAACATTCTATTGATGAACTTAGTGCACACTTACTTAAGAATATAGTATTTATTTTACTTTCTGAACACATTTGGATTCTATGCTCAGTAAAATACATGCTTAAACACATCCTGAGTGAACAAAAAATATTCCATGTACCAACGGGTCATTTCCCGGAAAGTATTTAGTAAATTCATATTCATTGCTGAACTGACAAGTACGTCACAGTAGTGTAGAAAATAATTAGCTGCAGTGTGGGCAACAATTGCCTCAGTCATCAGTTATTCACAATTGACAAGAAAACAAATATCCAGAACAAAATACTGGCAAATGAATGCAACAGTTCATTTAAAAGATCATCCCCTACAGTAAAATAGCACTACTTCCGTAGAGAAAGGGTTGATTCAATGCACATAAACCACTAGTGTAAAGTATCACATTAAGGGGAATTTGGTACACAATTACAAAAGCATTCGACCTATAGATTGAGCTAAGCTATGCACTACTTGCATCTATTCTGACTTCTTTGTACATTTCTTTTTCATGATAATTTTTCCTAATGTTGCTAATGCTTGCTTGGTGCCTTATGGAGTTAATGATCTGTGTATGACATTTTGCATATTTTAAAAGCAATACTAATGACAAAATGGAAAAGTTGAAGGAAAGATGCCAATGCTTTTTCTATCAATTCCTGGACCAAATGATTCTGTATGTCATCTGGATTTATCCCCAATGTTGCACTGTATATGAGTTTCTTTATTGTAATAGCAATGCAGTCTAAGTGTTAGGAAATGGGCAGTGGAGGCCTTCACCTTGGTAGACACTGCCAAATCCACAATTTAGTACTGAAGAATACTTCCAGGTAATGTGCAAGGCTTTTGCTAGTTCCCATATTTAAAATGGCACACAAAGTTGATAGAGCATACTCATGTGGGAGGCTTATTTTGTAAAGGCAAGATTACAGTGGATATAAGCACTGGTAGTTCTAGATTTATCCACACCCATGCACCTTAGATGTGTGCTAGTGGAGGAATTAACCAAGCTATTTATAAGGACTCATTATTGGAAGAACTTACAGCAATCTCTCGATGTTTTCCTTTTTCCCTCTTGTTATACACAGCAGCCTAAATTGTTACACTTGTAGTGCATGTCCTCTCTCAGCAACAACATGGAACCAGGAAGTTTCAGAAGCAAGCAATACACCAGAAATACCATCACTTTTATCTTGGTTATGATGCCAGCCAGGACTTTAGGAGATACAGACGGGACTTTCCAAACTCACCTGTGTATCACCTCCTACAGACTTCCTAGATTTAAAACCACAGAAAGAAGGTCAATATATTTATATTTCATCTTACTTGACATTTAACCAGGAAAAAATAGTGAAAGCATGATAGTACCCTTTCTGCAAATTATTATTGCTAAAAATATTCTCCCACAAACCTAGATCATTTAAAACCACAATAAATGTTTTTTTTTTGGGGGGGGGGCTATATTATTATTAGTTTGTGAGTTGGTTAAACTTCTTGAGTTATAAGCTTTTGTGGCATCTGGGATTGGAGTCACTCAAACAGATCGTCTCTACATAACCAATGAATAACACTGAAGTCCCCACTTCCATTTGCCTAGCAGAGACTATTGAAGTCACAGAAAACAGTGTTACCACTGTACACAAGGTTTGTTATTTGAAAAAAAAAAAAAAAACCTCACCTTTAATTTTAGTTCCTGGGCTCCTGTTTTATTACAAGCCCATAAAACATTCAACTCCTTATTAAAACACATTGTTAGTGCCCTTTACCAGAGGTCTGATATTTTTAGGAAAATCTGTAAGTAGAAAAATTATGAGACTTAAAGGTAACACCTTTGTGCAAAACACATGTTAAGCTTTAAGAAAATAAAGGAAACATTTCGTTATGCAAAACTGCTGCAGAAGAAAAATGTTACCAAAGGCAGAGTTCACTAATCATTCCTACTCATTAGCATGCTGAAAATTAATGCCAAAGTCATTAATATGCTAAACTTGGCTTTCATGAGAATAAATCAATTTGCAAAAAGACATATGAAAAATTTTAATAATTTAACAGCTACATAAACAGCAGATGTGAGATATCAAAGATAAAATAGAACAAAGAAAATGAAGTAAATATTTAAAGAATGCAAGAACTAAAGAGGAAAAAGGAGAAGAAATTTAAATGGTGAGCAAGAAAAACAAAAAATAATCAAACTGACAAAGAAGAAAAAGCAGAATGCTAAGTGAAAATAAATTAAAGTATTTATTATATTCAAAAACTCATGAAACAAATTAAATGACTTATGAATATGGAAATAACAAACACATGCTAACAATAAAGAATCAACTTAACTATTTTGTAAAATTACCAAAAAAAATGTGTTTATATCAAAGTAGATATTATGTAATTCTATCAGTATTTGTTGGTCACATAAATTATTTGTTGGAAAACCGGTAAAAATATTTCTTAAAGGTGAAATATATAGCATATTTTGTTTAATCATTTAAACATTAGTTATTTAAAATAAAGAATTATAATTGCAATTTATGTCAAACGTGAAACGTGAGAAATACAACCCTAAAGAAGGGCATAAGGAAGAATGTAATAAATAAAACCATTTTACTAATTCTATATTGGTGGCTCAGTTATATTTATTACTAGTTTAAAACTGTTAGCTTAATATACTTTTATGGGATTTTTAAGGATTTTGATTTTAGGCATGACAAAATAATCTTGCAGAGAAGCAAAGTCCAGTTTATTTCCAACTCAAATAAAAAAGAAGAGCAGCAGAGCTCAGAACAGCATGCTGTGCATTAACTCAGCTTAGGTGATCCCAATGTGATATAAATGTGACATGACCAGTCCTGTACTCAGAGGCACAATGGGTGGGATTATGAACACCAATGAATAAACATATTCTAAGAAAGGATGCTATCTTTGTGACTCTGGCTTACATAAAACATGCCATAGACTGTGTGGCTTAAATAAAACACTTTGTCTCATTATTCTGTAGGCCAAGAAATTCAAGATTGCTTTCGTCTAGTTAGTCTCTCTGCTGAGGAGGCTCCTCATGGCTGCAGCCTGCCTCTGTCCTTCCAAATGTGCACACCCAGCATAATTCTGCTGGTTTTATTTTTAATATTTAATCTATGCAGATATTTTATCATTCATACTTGGCAGATTGGGAGATAAAGATTGAAATAAAGTAAGTTCTGAAACAATTGAATTACCGCTATAATTTCTTATTAATATAACATGAAGCCTATGGTATACCAGGCCAAGTTCAAAAGAATTATACTAAATGTTTTTGCTTTCCTTGATCCAATTTTTTGTTTCTTTGTTTGTTTCCACTGTAGCTTTACAGTCTTCACCTCCTTTCTCTACAAAAGGCAATTACAAGGGTTTGCTTGAAGCATGTATGCAGAACACACATGACGGGTAAAGACCCTGGGATATTTGTAAAGTAGGAAAGGCAGATTCTACGGCTAGATTTATCTCCTTATAATTTCCTGAAAGACAAATCTAAGTTTTAAAGTAGGTCGGAAGATGCAAAAACAAAAGTGAGGAGTTTCTCGGGTTTCTTTGGCTTAGGAGAAATGTGTAGTTTTGATGTAAATCGTCTGTACTTAGCATGCTGCATTTGGGCATGCATGCCACAATTTATTTTGATAGTACTGTGATAATGCTATGATTCTGACATTTTATATTTAAAACTGCATTAATTATAAAGACAGTTTGTGAGATTAGATAACATCAAGGCTTAAAGTTTTCACATTGTGCTTTCTCATCAGAAAAAAAAATTGTTCAGAACCAGTAAAACAACTCAATCAGAAAAGAAGTATCAAATATATATAGAAACATTGATTAACTCCAGTGCACCCTTTGAATAACTTGACATGGATAGAAATTAACCAAACACTAGATTCAATCTAGTGTTCTCTTTGATATATTTATACCAATTCTTTCTCTTTCTTTTCCTCTTGTTCCATATCTCTAGTTTCCTTTCTGTTGCCATGATGAAGCACTCTGATCAAAAGAAGCTTAGAGGATGCAAGGGATTATATGGCTTAAATATCTTTCAGGTTGTAAGCATTGGGAAAATCAAGGCAGGAGCACAAGCTGGAACTAAGCAGAACCTCTGGAAGACACTGCTCGCTGGCTTGTTGATGCTCAGCTGCCTTTCTTCTTTCTTATACTTTTTTAGCCCAGGCCTACCTGCCTACAATTCTTTTCACAGTGGGCCTGGGCTCCCACACCAAGCCAAACTCTCATAGCCACGTAGACAGGCCAGTAGGATCTGGGAAGTCCCCCAATTAAGACTTCTCAAGAATGGCTCTGGATGTATCAAATTGACAGCTGAAGCTAACTAGGACATCATGTATTGCTCATCTTCCATATCTAATTATCTCTGATCTTTCATTCTAATTAGATTAAAACCTGTTAGTACTTCATTTAGAAACTTTCTTATGGTGTCAGATTTTCTTTGGGTTTTATTTCCAAATGAAGAAAATGATTTAATATTCATTTTTTGAATGATACTTTTTAAGTACATTATTCTGAAATAGTATTTCATTTAGAACTTTGTATTCACCTGCACACATACATATATATATATGGATATATATATCATTAGTAGTTTATTTTGCTATTAAATTCTTGTTCTGGAAAAGTAAGACAAAGGATAAGAAAAAATAGTGTGCTCAAGTAAACTCCACTTCCACAAAATTATAAATCCATTAATCACTTTAAATTATTTACTAAGTTCATATGGTGACCACCTGCATAATAATCTATAATTTGAAAGTTAAAATTACTAATTCTGTGAACCATGGTCTGTTGCCTTGTTTGAATCTACAACTAGAGCCAATGTTGATTTATAAGTTTAATTTAATATTTTAGAATATATAGCTGTTGCATTTACCAAACCTATAATGCTAATTTAATAAATCTTTAATTTAAGCATGTGTTGAACAAAGAAATGTCTATGACATCTTAAACATTTTATCCATTCTATTATTGTTATATTTCCATGATGGTTTCCAGGGTACAGTATTCATTTCATTGTCATAAATCAAATAGAATTAGAATTTATCTGATTTAATAGGTTTTTTAATTAAGAGAAAAAGCTCAGTTAAATAAAAAATATGAGAAATATAATGTAAGGATTATTAAATAATCTGACAATCCAAGTCAAGTTATTAAATTTCAATTTTTAAGATATTAACTCTCTCCACATTTTCTAAACTGAAGTCTAGTAAACCCATAAAGACCTCTTGATCTGAGGCTGAATGAGGTTCATTCACTGGCAAACTATTTCAAAGAAGTATTTTATACATTATGTGCATGAATGTTTTTCTTTCATGTGTATATGTGCACCATGCATGTATAATGCCCGAGTAGGCTAGACGAAGGCATTAGAATTAGTAGAACTGGAGTAACAGACACTGTGAGCTGCAATGGTGATGCAGGAACGGAAACCAGGGACTTTGAAAGACCATCAGTTCTTCTAAACAGGGAAGCTTTCTCCAGCCCCTTACAAAGTCTTAAGGTGCTGATCCAAGTATATGCAAGGTCCTTTCTCCGGTTCTCCTGGGATCATTTTCCCCACTTCTTCCTTAATTGCCATTATCTCTTCATCTAGAAGTGGGGCTGTGTGAGATGAGATTGCCCCCTCTTCATTGGCATGTCAACTAGTGTTTTTTCAGGTCTTGCTTAGGTGACAATATTTCATGCTTTTAGCTTCTCTGTATTATCTAGAAGACACAGTCTTGCAGCAGACATCTTGGTCCTCTGGATCTTAGCATGTTTCTGTCCCTTCTTCTCTGATGTCCTATGATGCTTAGGTGTAGGGTGTATGTTGTACGTGTATCCGTTGTGGTTGGACTGCCCATTGTCAGTTATTCTCTGCATTTTGGCCAGTCGTGCGTTTTTCTGTAATGGTCTCTATCTCATTCAAAAGGAAGCTTCTTTTGAAAATGATACTATGTTGTACCATTTCAAGTCATTATCATTCCCAACTACATTTAAAGTGGAATTTTAATGTCTTCACTCTAATTTTTCTACATGTGTGATAGAGAGATTTTGCAATATGGAATTCTGAACATGCAGTTTTTTAACTGACATCTCAAAATAGTTTGTTGACAGTATCTACTTCATCAAATAAAGTAAGTACTTATTTTAATAGCAAATGCCCTATCAAACATTATAGAAGAAAAGTCACAGACAACACTTATATCCACTGAAATAAATCTTTTATTGGAATTGAGTACAAATATACACTAAACTGTGTTCAATATTTCATCTTCTTTTGTCTCAAATAGATTTGTTTGTAACCTGCAACTATAAGCAGTTTACATCAAGAGAAATCTAATAGAGTACATACTGAGTGGTATGCAATGTATAAGGTAAGGACTCATTGTATAAGACCATGTTGCTCACTATAAGGGGTAAAGAATCACTGGCTATAGTCAGTAAATATCGTCTCATAAATTTCCTTTCAAATGCTAGACTCCATTTGGTGCCTTTGCCCTCTCGTGAATGCTCATTTACTATAGCATATAGAATAACGTTGTAGAATTTTGGTTTGGTGGGAAACCTGATCATGTAAATCCCACAGGAGAATATTTTTTCTGTGTAACAAACCCTAAAATCTGAAAGACATTTAAGATTTTGCATTGTGTTCTATAAACTAATTTCTCATTTTCAGTAGAATCTATGTTATTTGCAGGATTGTTTTGTGTATTTGGCCTAGATACACAAATCCCTGAAAATATATTTAGGTAGACATTCTACAGCAGATGTCAATTCACAGAAGATAAAGTTTTTTTCTGGTATCTTTGTATTTTCATCCTGTGGTTATTCCATGGTGTTGGTATACTCAAGAGTCATTTCTTAACTGCTAAAAATTGCAGAAGATAGTAGGCCAAGTATCCTTGTATATATACACATGTATTTTGGTTTCAGTAACATTCTATATGCTTCTAAGCAATACAAAAATGAACATAAAAAAATAAGCACTAAAGAGCTGCTATTTGAATACAAAGAATATCAAATCATATTCATGTTTTGTTTTGTCTTCATGTCTTAATTTACTATAGAATATGCTGCAAATGCTATTAAATTCTTTTTATATAATTTTTTTATTTTATAATTTAATTTAATTTTACATATCAGCCACGGATTCCCTTGTCCTCCCCCTCCCCCCTTCCCCCCAGCCCACCCCCCATTCCCATCTCCTCCAGGGCAAAGACTCCCCTGGGGATTCAGCTCAACCTGGTAGATTCAGTCCAGGCAGGTCCAGTCCGCTCCTCCCAGGCTGAGCAAAGTGTCCCTGCATAAGCCCCAGGTTTCAAACAGCCAGCTCATGCACTGAGGACAGGTCCCAGTCCCACTGCCTGGATGCCTCCCAAACAGTTCAAGCTAATCAACTGTCTCACTTATCCAGAGGGCCTGATCCAATTGGGGCTCCTCAGCTATTGGAAAGAAAATTAAAACAAAAAAACAGTATTTGAAAGGATAAAAAGACATTAAAGTAAATCTATCCTTGTATTCTTGACCGCTTTAAATGGTGTATTATTAGGAACAATAAAAAGATGTATACATCTGCAGACCAGGGACCAGGATTTATGGGTGAAAAACTTCACCAACCTGATGATACTTCCTCTTATGAAACAGAAGAGAGAGCCAACCTCATAACTGTCTGTTTTATACTTTAGCAACCAAGTGAACAACTTTTAAATATCCTCTTGGAGAAACTGCCTGTCAAGAGGTGGCAATTTCTATTGTGACCAGAGTCTGTAAGATGTCCTGCAAGGTGGGGAAATATTCAGAAGTTCCAACTAAATCTCCTGACAGTGTGGATATCATGTTCAGCTGCCCAAAGGACTCCATGGGATGAATAACCAGTGATTATGGCTATCATTCTCAACAACTATTGTTTTCTCACTCCCACATATTTGATTCCACAACAGCCTCCAGAAGTATATTCATAATTAATGTAGGTTGCAGTAGATTGTTAAAAACTGAGCTTGACTGAAATCATTAAGAAACTCATATAAAAGTTGCAATATCTAAGCATCATAATTAAAACTGCTCGGAGTAGGATATGAGAGGCTTAAATTAGAACAAAGGCAGCATTTCTGTCACTGACTTTCATTCCTCAAATCATGTGTTTTATCACTTAGATATTATTAGTTGCTGTTAAATTAGAAATCCATACAGAGACCTGTAATAATCACTTCCCTCAGAAAAGTTATTTGCATTTTTCAGTGATGTATTTTTTGATCATTTTGATCTAATATGTTCATTTCTTACAAAGAGCTTGCAGTTTTTAAAAAAAAATAAAAGAAATCTTGAAAAGGTTTTTAATCTCAATTTTCCTACACATTTCAATACAAATGATATAAAAATTAATTATAAAAGAAATTAAAAGTAAAATTTCAATATTGATACATTTAATACCTGGATCCAGAGAAATAGCTACAAAACTTGAAAACATCTCAGCCTATGATTCTCCTAAAAATGTATGACTTACTAAGCCATGATCTCTACCTCATGTGAATCCAGTTGGCTGGTTTCTTGGGTTATGACAATAGTGGGATAACTAGCCACAGCAGAACCTTACAGACAATTGCAATTATAAGCAAATATGAGAAATGGTGTGGAGTGCAAGTGAAAGGCAAAACGAGACTAGTTTGAGTCTGTGGTATCTTCAGTAATAGTGTCTGAACTCTGAGTTGTGGAGGATAATGGTGAGGGACGGCAGTATCTTATAATGCTTTGAGGCCTATGGGAGTCCAATAGTCAGCAACTCAAAATGAACTCAATTCATGCTACTGAGATTTTTATTTGCTAGCATGTGGTGTTAGAGTATTTCCTTTTCCATTGCAGAATAAGTTCATTTAAAATCTTTTTACACATGTACGTATTTTATGAAGTTTCTATAATATTAGGTTTCAATACAACTTTTTAGAAAGGCTTCCTCTCATTCCATCCTCCACTCTGTCCTCCAGTCCCCTAACCTATTTAATTTTTCCTGTTTCCCTGTTCCTGTTTCCCTATTTAAGTTACTTAGTTCTATTTCCCCTCTCTTAAATGATCTTTCCATTCTCCATGACCCTTTATTGGTTTCCTGACCTCTATGGGTATTCTGATTTAAAGGCACACACCTAAATATTCAAATATAACATAGAGAAAATATGTGACATTTGTCTTTCTGAGTCTTGGTTAAATCCCTCTGGATAATTGTTTCTAGGCCCATCCATTTATCTGTGAAGTTCATTTTAAGTAGCTAAATAAAATTCCATTGTGTAAATGTACAATGAATTTTCATTCTTTATTTTTAAGTGGATAGACATAGAGAAATCAAATGGATACCCACCTAGAATCCTCATCTCAGCTAGCTAGCTTTCATAGCGACAGAAGGTGCTCTGGATGCTACAGGGGGAAAAATGTAATCATTAATCTCACCCAGCTGGGACCCGTGTGGGATACAAAACATCTGGAATGTCATAACATGCCACTGGTTCAATAGTGGAATGAATGTTAGGGGAGTAATGATACAGTTTCTTATTGGATTTGAGGCCTGTTCTGTGAGATGCTTGACAGTGTTTACAGAGCCCAAAAGTTATGGCTAGATATATGACCTAAGAGAGAATTTACTACTAATATTATGTTAAATCAGTGGTTCTCAACCTGTGGGCTGTGACTTCCTCACTGGTTGAACCACCCTTTCACAGAGGTTGCATGTCAGATACCTGAATATCAGATATTTACATTATGATTCATAACAGTAGCAAAATCACAGTTATGTAGTAGCAAAGAAATCATTTTATGGTTGGGGGTCACCACAACATGAGGAACTGTTTTAAAGGGTCACAGCATTAGGACAGCTGAGAACCACTGTGCTAAATGGACACAATAAAAGGACTCCTAATTACTTACTACTATACACATGTTAGTGCATCTCTCAAACACTCAATAGAGAAACTGCTTCTTACAGAAGGTAACAGTTAACATAAAGACTCACAACTGGTTAACACACAGAGTGTGCTCAGGCCTAAATGAGACATCTGTATCACACCCCTTATCTCAAGGCTCAGGGATTGGTGTGTAAGAAGAAGCAGAAGGATTCTAAGAGTCAAGGGTGGTAGGAGACTACAGGGAATAGTGTTTTGCAGACATAGTAGGGCTGGTGCACATATGAGCTCATAATAATTGTGAGTGCATAACAAGAACTACATGAGCTCCAACCAGACAAAGTCCCAGCATGGACAGAAATTCCAATCCTTAGCCAACGAACTATTGCACCTGTAAGGGTGAGAATTAGTTTTATTTAAAGATGTGATACCTGGTAAGTCAAACACTTTAGACCCCACATTCAGGAGATTTTGAACAACACAAATTGAATTCAGTGAGTTTAATAAGAGAGGGGGAGAAGAGAAGAGAGAGAGAGATAGAACAAAAGAGACACAGAGAGAGAAGTTTTGTGGGGGGCAAGGTGAGTGCAGATCTGTGAGGAGTTGGTGGAGGAGTGAATATAATTAAATTGTATTTTATGAAATTCTCAAATAATTAATAAAATATTTTTTAAATGAGAGTGGCTAAATTTCTGTATAAAATAAAGTCCCAAAAATAAGATAAAAGCTAAAATAGCCCCATATACAAACCAACAACTAAAATATAAATATTTATAAATATATTATATGATTTATCCACTTACAAGAGAAAAAGAACATACACCTGTCTAAACTCTAGACTCCAAATAATGAAGACAGAGTCCAGAGAACACATCATGTAGCACGTTCATCACACAATTAAGGGTTTAACAAGCACACAAATGAAAATATGCCTTGCACAGTCAATGGAAAGTCATTTAAGTATCGCAGAGCTGTGCTCACATGGTCATTGTAACCATAAATTAATGTGGACTCCGATGCTTCAGTGTACTTGGGAAGGAATCTACAGAAGTAATTAAAGGAAAATTTAAATAGATACGGAAATTTTAAAAATGCAGTTCAGGACAAATAACCAATATTTGAAAGGAAAATACTACAAATGATGAACAAAAGACAGAGCACAAGAGGATGAAAGATAAAAATGTAGCTAATAAAGGTTAAAGTAAAAAATGCAACACACGGCCGGGCAGTGGTGGCACACGCTTTTAATCCCAGCACACTGGAGGCAGAGCCAGTAGGATCTCTGTGAGTTCGAGGCCAGCTTGGTCTACAGAACGAGATCCAGGACAGACACCAAAACTACAGAGAAACCCTGTCTCAAAAAAAACAACAAAAAAAAAAAATGCAATAGACTACAGGTGAAAATGATTATTACTTTTATTTTTTATATTTGCTTTTAAAAACATATATAAAATATTTCATGAATATAAAGGAAATCATTACTAGCATATTTCATTAATTTAAAATTTTAAGTGATACAAAAGCATTTCAAAAAAACACAAATTTGGCAGAACTATGACTTTTCAAGAGGAGAGGATTTTTTGTGGCTTTTTTAAAATTTTATTTTACAATACAATTCGGTTCTACATATCAGCCACGGATTTCCTTGTTTTCCCCCTCCCGCCCCTCTCCCCTTCCCCCCAGCCCACCCCCCATTCCCACCTCCTCCAGGGCAAAGACTCCCCAAGGATGAGATCAACCTGGTAGACTCAGTCCAGGCAGGTCCAGTCCCCTCCTCCCAGGCCGAGCCAAGCGACCCTGCATAAGCCCCAGGTTTCAAACAGCCAACTCATGCAATGAGCACAGGACCCGGTCCTACTGCCTGGATGCCTCCCAAACAGATCAAACCAATCAACTGTCTCACCCATTCAGAGGGCCTGATCCAGTTGGGGGCCCCTCAGCCATTGGTTCATAGTTCATGTGTTTCCGTTCGTTTGGCTATTTGTCCCTGTGCTTTATCCAACCTTGGTTTCAACAATTCTCGCTCATATAAACCCTCCTCTTTCTCGCTAATTGGACTCCCGGAGCTCCACCCGGGGACTAGCCATGGATCTCTGCATCCAGATCCCTCAGGTGTTGGTTGGGGTTTCTAGCACGACAATTAGGGTGTTTGGCCATCCCATCACCAGACTAGGTCAGTTCAGGCTGTCTCTCGACCATTGCCAGCAGTCTATTGTGGGGGTATCTTTGTGGATTTCTGTGGGCCTCTCTAGCACTTTGCTTCTTCCTATTCTCATGTGGTCCTCATTTACCATGGTCTCCTATTCCTTGTTCTCCCTCTCTGTTCTTGATCCAGCTGGGATCTCCCGCTCCCCTAAGCTCTCTTTCCCTCGACCCTCGCCCTTCATTACCTCCACTCATGTCCAGGCTGTTCATGTAGATCTCATCCATTTCTCCGTCATTGGGCGATCCTCGTGTCTTTCTTGGGGTCCTGTTTTTCAGGTAGCCTCCCTGGTGATGTGAGTAGCAGTCCAGTCATCCTTGTTCCACATCTAGTATCCTCCTGTGAGTGAGTACATACCATGTTTGTCTATCTGAGTCTGGGTTACCTCACTCAGGATGATTTTTTCTAGATCTATCCATTTGCCTGCAAACCTCATGATGTCATTGTCTTTCTCTGCTGAGTAGTATTCCATTGTGTATATGTACCACATTTTATTTATCCATTCTTCAGTTGAAGGGCATCTAGGTTGTTTCCAGGTTTTCGCTATTATAAACAATGCTGATATGAACATAGCTGAGCAAGCGCTCTTGTGGTATGATTGAACATTCCTTGTGTATATGCCCAAGAGTGGTATAGCTGGATCTTGGGGGAGATTGATTCCCAATTTTCTAAGAATCCCAATTTTCTAAGAAAGCGCCATATTGATTTCCAAAGTGGTTGTACAAGCTTGCATTCCCACAGCAGTGGAGGAGAGTTCCCCTAGCTCCAAATCCTCTCCAGCATAAGCTGTCTTCAGTGTTTTTGATCTTAGCCATTCTGACAGGCATAAGGTGGATTTTAACTTCATATAAAATAGATAAGAACATATAAGCTTATATGTGTGTCCATATCTGCATATCCACATATATTTGATGTCTAAAATATGGAAATTCTGTCAAATACTACCAGAAAAAGAGCAGAAAATTCTGAGAATAGAAAGCACATGGGTAAATACAAAATATGTGTGTTATTGTTTAATATATTTAAAAATATTTGAATGCTTAGAGCAAAATTCAGTACCCATACAACCTAAAGTTAATGAAAAATAAAACTAAAGTATACAAAATCAATACCTTATAGAACAGAAATATATGCAAATGGAATTAGGATAGATTTTATTACTATTTAAATGGTATAATATTAACTCAGGTGGATTATGATTATTAAAAATTAATTTTTAATGTCCTGAACAGTCAATAAAACGTAATTCAAGGAATAGTAGGTAAAGCAATAATAGAGATAATCAAATTAGTATTTTAAAATATCCAATTAACTTTAGCCAAAGGCATAGAAGGAAAAGGAAATTATAGTGGGGCTACCAGACCTCATGTAGCAACAGGGTTGACAAACTCATACAGACAAAAAAATTTGCAGCAAGCCAGAGTAGATTAAAAGCTGGAACTAAAAGGGAGGAAATGTTTGTAGACAAAGCTTAATGGGAGAGCCATTTGCTAACATGAGTCAGACCATGGAACCAACCCTTAATTCTGAAGAAAAAAAAAGCAAACAAATAACCAAATAAAATGAAATGATTCTGTCTGTCACCTACATATATACTTGTAATTCCAGCACTCAGAAAGTAGAGGCAGGGGGATCATGAGTTTAAACTTGAACTATATAAAATTCCTAGCCATTAGAGGCCAGGAAGTGGTGGCACACACCTTAAATCTCAGCACTTGGGAGGAAGAAACAGGAAGTGATATGGCTGGGCAGAGACAGGAAGTAATAAGGCAAGGTGGAGACAAGAATTTGGTCCCTATCAGTCTGAGGATTCCTAGAGGTTAAAAAGTCTAGTGGCTGACTCCTTTACTTATCTGATCTTTCAGCATTTACCCCGATATCTGACTCCAGGTTTTTATTATTAAGATCAATTAGAATTCACACTACAAGACCCTATTTCCAAAATCCCAAATAAGTAAATAAATAAATAGCATCAATTAGGACTGGAGAAAGGAGTATAAACTTGCAATACATGTTATAAGGTAGCAAATTCAACATAAACCCACTAAATATTTCTTAATTTTCATCTGTTTCATTGTTTCTGTGTGTATTTAGTGGGTAAGTTATTAATGTGGATCACTGTGAGACACAATTGTTTTGGAAATTAGTTCTGGGAAACTTAATTACTATTTATAGAATCACTGCTCTTAATGCAGGTTGCAAGATCATCTTGGTGATTGCATCAAAGTACTCAGTAGTAGTTACAATTCTTCCTCCTCATTTCATAGGTAATCCAGCACACACAAAGGAAGATGATTGCTTATCTAGTTGGTTTTCAATGAATCTATCTGAAACCAAATTAGATCATATTGCTAAGTAGCCTAAACCCCTTTCATGGCTTCTTATTGCCCTGAGATTGATGACCCAAGTATCTAGTAAGACTTGCCTTGCCTCCTAAATCTCCAGCCATTTTCTTCACTCAAAACATGCTTTGGTCTGCTTCCAGCTATTTCCCTGGCTGATCTCATCTTACCTACATTATCTAAATATAATTAACAGACCTCACTCTGTTATGTTTTTCTCATGGAACATGCATTTATCACAATTCAGTCTTTAGTCTTCATTATCACCCAAGCAATCCATGTGGATTATACTATATAATGTCTTCCAAGGTCTGTTGATTTCTACTTTGGAAGTTCTTGGGACCAACTAGGTCTTTCAATAGGGTCATGTTGTGCAAACATTTATTTGGGTGTTATCAAGAGCAAAGCTAATATAAACCAATTGCTTGGGTGTTTCTGTTATTTTCCAGCACATTCCTCCAACAGAAATTATTTAATACTGTGCCAATGTTAGCAACTGCTCTATTTAGATAGAGAAAAAATAAGTAGTTCTTTGTTACTCACAGCTAGCAGGAATGAGGTAATCTCTAGGTAAAGCAAACACATTCCCATCTCTAGGATTGAATTCTCAAACTAGAAATGATCTCAAGGAGAAGCTGGACTAGCTTGCTGCACTGTGCACAACAGAGACTGTCCCATCTGAATAACCTTGGAATGCCTTCCTCATGTCCCTTCCCTCTCCATCTCATCTACTTGCCTCTGTGCTTCCTGCTTAATTAAGGACGAGTACTAGCTTTTCAAATCATATATTATAGGTTGCTTTATATTTCTTTTTGTAAATTCTATCTTGACAATCTTACACAATCATCCCAAGGGACACAATATAAGAAGGAAACACAGCATAGAATGGTTCTTCTACATTCCCCACTAGACATAAGCCATATGAGTGCATGATAATTTCTTTGGGTTGATCTTACCATTTTTTTCTCAGTGCTCACCTCATTGATGAATCACTTTTTACTGTAACCACAATATACCCAGAGAATCACTACCAGTGCATTGAATTGGATGTAACTGGTATCACTGCTTGGCTTATCCTGGAATATAAATGTCAGTATGAAAGGAGTAAATATAAACATTTCCATCTTCAGAGCTTGCTTCTCTTTCTTCTCCCTTGTTGCCATTATGAATATAGACAGGGAAGTTGCCTGGCGGTGGTGGCGCACGCCTTTAAACCCAGCAGTCGGGAGGCAGAGGCAGGCGGATCTCTGTGAGTTCAAGGCCAGTCTGGTCTACAGAGTGAGTTCCAGGATAAGCTCCAAAGCTACACAGAGAAACACCATCTCAGAAATAAATAAATAAGTAAATAAGTAAATAAATAAACAAACAAATAGTGAAATTTATATTCTGCTTTGAATCTTGAGTGTAATAAAAAAAATTGGAAAATAGGTGGACAAAATTACAAGTGAATAGAGCATATTTTTATTTGCAGTGCAGAACAGAGTTCTAAGTAAGTAAGAGAAACAAGAATGGTGTTTTATGGGCAAGTTAAGTGGTGAAGATAGTGAAAGTCTGAGAGTAAGGAGCCGTGAGGAAGACAGAGGCTTTTGTATAGAGAGTACATGAGAAGATAAGGCTGACAAATCTGCAAAAGACATTTGACTGTCAGCAAAAGGTTTTGTGTTTATGTGTGTAAACATATGAGTGAGTGAATGTGTGTGTGTGTGTGTGTGTGTGTGTGTGCGCGCGCGTGTGCTTGGAGATAGAACCTAAGTCCTCCTGCATGATATCTATGTGTGCTCTACCTGTGAGTTTTCTCAAACACTCCCAAAAGACATTTCGATGTCAATTTGATGTATCTCCAGTCCCTGCACTGGTGATTGTCCAAGATTTCATTTGATACCACGTTGAGTACCACTAGGTTCTGTGCTAATTTTTTATGATGGAACATTTTGAAGAAAAATATATTTAAGAAAGTAAAAAGTTTTCAAAGAGTATTGAAAAATATTAAATTGGTTAACGCTATTTTAAAAAATGTGATTCAATTCATATTTGTAATTAATTCTATAATACCTATAAAATCGAGAAATGTGCATTCAACAACCATCTTCTTGCAGGTGCACACCTTCTGTCTGTGCTGTGTTTCCATCTCCCCTCTCAAGGACCTCTCAGTACTTAACATTTTACTCTGTGATATTTAATCTTTACATGCTGACTACATGTGTTGCATCAGAATGTTCATTTTCTTTCCTTGACCCAAACTAAAACACATTAGGTTACCCATCTGGAGGTCTTGGTATCAATTGTTTTGTCATAGCTTTTAACTTTTCAGAAGATAAAATGGTAAGGCCCCCTTGGCAATTCCTGTGTCTTAGGTTGACAGGTGGATAATACTTCTCTGGAGTGACATTTTCTCTCACTAATGAAACTACTTCTATCATATAATCACCTGTTAGAAATCTGGAAACATGTTTTTAAATGATAGTTTCTGTGGCAAAAAGATAAAAAGAAAAGAGAGGGGGGAGATGAATGGAACACACAGGAGGTCTTTGTTGATGTCTTTCTAGCATATGGAAAACAGCAAAGTAAATGGAGAGAGAGTCCATTCGTGTTCATATGAGCACCCCAATGACCAAAGATGCTCCTACTAAGACCCACATTCTAAATGTTTTTTCACTTTCCAAGAGCATCACCTTAGATAATTTTACCACATAGACTTTGGGAAAAGTTCAACATTCAAACTAAAGAGCCAAACTACACAGGAAGGCAAACTTAGAATAGCTAAATAGGATATTTGGTCAAAGTAAAAAAATAAAAAATAAAAAATAAAAAAAACGCAATCATGAATTTTTTTTCATAATTCCCCTCATGAACTCATGAAAATCAGTGTTATTGAAAAAAATATGTGGACCATCAAAATATGTGTTGCCAACAAAATTTTCATCTTTGTTCCTTAATTATTTTATTTCCTCATATTATAGAAATGAAAGTGAATTATGTCTCAGGAAACAAAGTCTTCAATATGTCAGATATTTTAATAATTTATTTCTTTTCTTCTCTAGAGTTACATTTTAGCAGTAGTTTTGCACATATTTAAATTTATATGAAGCTTATACAGAAACAGGCCAGAATATCCTAGGGAACATTCGTTTTACTTTTCTATTATCAGCCTCTTTCTAAGCCACCTGCTGCAGCTGCCTCATGTTCTAAGTGTGCAGTTGACAGTTACCAATAAAGCATTAAGTTAAAGTAGATAATGATGAGAGGCCAAACAAAACAATGGTTTTCTACATCATTTTTCTCCATTTGAGTGATAGCTTTAAAGGAACATATCTGACTTGTAATTGTTCTGGTTTGTTGCTGTTTGAACAGTTCTGAATTGAGACACAGACTAGATGTGAAAGTTAATACAATAACTTAAATTTCAAATTAACTCAGTCAAGTTTTTTCACTTTTTTCATTTATTGAATATATATTCTTTTCTTATACAACATGTTCTTATTAAAGTTTCTGTTCCCTCTACTCTTCCCCATTTTTCCCCATCTCCCCTCCCAAACCCACTCTATTTCTGTCTCTCATCAGAAAAGAACAGGCTTTGAAGAGAAAACAAACAAAGATGACAAAATAAAATATAATAAGATAAATGAAAAACCATCATATCAAAGTTGGACAAGGCAACCCAACAGAAGGAAGAGTCCCAAGAGATGGCACAAGAATCAAAAACTCATGTATTCTCACAGTCAGAAGTCCCGTAAAAATACGAAGCTAAAAGCTATAGCATATGCAGAGGACCTGGTGCATACCTGTGCATGATGACTCAGCTTCTGGGAGTTCATATGTGCCTTGCTTGGTTTTCTGAGGCCCTTATTCTCCTGGTGTCCTCCATCCCCTGTAGCTCTTACACTCTTTCCACTTCCTTTTCAGAAGGGTTCCCTGAGCTCTGAGAGAAGGGATTTGATAGAGATATCCCACTTAGACTATCTCTTCATGTAAATTCTTACTGTGGATCTCTGCATCTGTTCCTGTCTGCTTCAGGAAGAAGCTTCTTTGATGATGACTGAATAAAACACTGATCTATGAGTATAATAGAATGTCATGTCATTAGGAATAATTTTATTGATAGCTTTTTTGTTTGGTTGGTTTTGATTTTTTGCTTTGTTTTGTCTTAAGACCAGTAGTGTTTGGTTTTACCCTAGATCTCTGAACTATATAGTCTCTGGTTCTTGCAAGGGGCATTATTTCATAGGCATGATTGGAGATAACAACAGAAATGATGGATGTGCCAGGTAATGTCCCTGGGCTGGGACCCATGTATTTTGACATGAAGAATTAGCCCTGCTTTTACAAAGCCTCACTGTGAATTGTGGCTATCTGATGTTTCCATTTATTTAACAAGAACAATGTATGGACAGTCATGATCTCTGTGTCCTCGACACAGGATTTGTTCTTGGATGCTTTTATCTCAGAGACTATCTTTGAATTTATTGAGACAAAAGCAATACAAACAAATCAGATTCAATTTATACCTGTAAATGTCATAAATATTAAAAATTGTTATGCAGTATGTTTCTCTGTAAATGTCAAAGTGTGTGATGTTGCCTCTTATATTTAACATATTGGATTGGTTTCCCCATTTATGTTTTTCTGATGTGTATCACATAGAAGTTGCATTTAAGGTCATCCATGAGCAATTATTTATAGATTCTACTACAATATAAAGAAGATTTGATTCTGTCAATTCAAAGTTCAAGCACTCAGCAGGATAGGAATATTTAAAAGACTTATATATAAGGATTTATAATATTTGCATAGTCTATGCCCTGTGATTTTTGTGTTGATATTTTATTCCATAATTATCTAATTTCTGTATGTCTTTATGATAGATAATATCATTTCTCTTATTTTGTTGATAAAAAATCTATCTCAGAGATATTTTATAGGGGATAAAAATAAGTTAAGTCATGACTAGAATACAAATACTATCCAATGGTCTTAGAGTCTGTACTAAGTGGTACATTGTTAGAGCTGAACCAATTAACTAGCTGAATCTGTTTCTCCCTTTTTCTGTAACATACTACAGCTGATGTAATCTGCAAGGGGAAAGGCTGCTCTTGTGTGGGGCTTCTGAATGAGCAATTGGCTATTGACTCTGTACTAAATATCTCCCATAAGAATCAATTGTCTCATAGGTTCCTTGGAAAATAATATTCCATCAAATTTCTCAGCAATGTCCAAAACAGCTATATAACAATAGAGTAATGTTTGGGTTTTTGTTTTTGTTGTTGTTGCTGCTGCTTTTGGGTTTTGGTTTTTTGAGACAAGGTTTCTCTGTGTAGCTTTGGAGCCTTTCCTGGAACTAGCTTTGTAGCCCAGGCTGGCCTCGAACTCACAGAGATCCACCTGCCTCTGCCTCCTGAGTGCTGGTATTAAAGGCATGTGCCACTACCGCCCGGCAACAATAGAGTATTATTTGTAGGAACTGGGACAGAATTGCTTTAAAAATAAAGCTATGAAAGCAGGAAATAATGAAAAATCACTTTGAGGGAAAACTACAAGCAAACTAAACAATGCTTTACTAAAAACAACTAACTGAAAGTTTAGGAAACAGTAAAGTCAAAAGCCTAGCATGGTGGCACATGCTTGTGGTCCAACACTTGGAAGGCTGAGATAGGATTTCCACATGTCCAAAGCCAGTCTGGCTACATAGTAAATTCTAACCCAACATAGGCTGTATAGCATGTTTCTGTACAGAAACAAAAATATTAATAAATAAGCAAGCAAACAAACAAGAAATGAAGTTCAGTTGGAGCTATTGTTTTAGACACAATGATGGAGAATTAGTCAATTTTTAAAAAATCACTGTTGAAATGCTGAAGAATGCATTTCAGAAACAAAGAAAAGTACTGCATAAGGGAGAAAGGGATGGCAGTGAAGGATGCAGAGAATCTCAGAACAACTCTGAGCAGCATTCTCTGAGCTCTGAGCTCCAGCCTTTCTGATGAGTTCCGTAATTCTCATGGGTTTAGAAATATATAAATGAATGCTTGCAGCTTTGTTCTTTCCAGATTGTAGTGAGACGAACTAAACAGTTATATGGTTCAAATACACCATTAAAATAGGTCATTCAAGTTCTCTCACAACCAACACTAACACCTGTCCCTTGGTCACAACAGCTCTCTTTTAGCGGTTTATGTTTTCACTTGCTGGTTTTTAAAGACAACACAATTATTTCAACATTACTCATACACACTGTCGCCTACTTAATTTGTGTATATTTTCTAGATTTCTCTCTGGGAATCTTCCAGACAACTCTCCTGCATCTTTCAAATGTTCTGCTATTAAATCAACACCCTTCCTTGGGATACTGCATGTATTCTAAGTAATTCCTTCTGAAGCTTTTATAAATATTAAATGTGTTTCATTCACAGCAGTACTACCCACTAGGTGTTAAATTACACCAGAGAAGATAACACCATACAATTATGTTCATACACATATGTTTATCTGTGTTTGTATGATATATGTGGTATATGTATATTTGTATGTGCATATCTATACACATACATGTATACACACACTCAAATATATGCGCATATCATATACAATAGAGATATATGTTGTGGTGATTTGAAAGAAAATGGCCTTCAAAGGGGGTGGCACTGTTAGGGGATGTGGCCTTGTTGGAGATAGTGTGTCACCATGGAGGTGGGCTTTCAGGTCTCATATATGCTCAAGCCATGCCCAGTGAGACAGTCCACTTCCTATTGACTTCTGATCAGGATATAGCCAGCACCACGTCTACCTGCAACCATGATGATAATGGACTAATCCTCTGAAAATATAAACCACCCTGTGGTGGTATTGTGTTCCCCAAAATGTTGTGTACCCTAATAAACTTATCTGGGGTCAGAGAACAGAAAAGCCACTAGATACTTAGGATAGGCAGTGGTAACACAAACCTTTAATCCTAGCATTCCAGAGGCAGAAATCCATGTGTTCAAGGATACAGCCAAGCATGGTGACTCACGCCTTTAATCCCAGAAAGCAAGCCTTTAAACCCAGGGAGTGGTGGTAGAAAGCAGAAAGATATATAAGGCATAGAGACCAGAAACTAGAAGCTTTTAACTGGTTAAACTTCAGGCTTTCAAGCAGCAGTTCAGCTGAGAGCCGTTGGGATGAGGACACAGAAGCTTCCAGTCTGAGGAAACAAGATCAGCTGAGAAGTTGGCAATGTGAGGTAGCTGTGGCTTGTTCTGTCTCTCTGATCTTCCAGTTCACCCCAGTACCTGGCTCATGTTTGATTTTATTAATAAGACCATCTAAGATTTCTGCTACACCACCCCAACCAAATGTTTATTTTATGAGTTGCCATGGTCATGATGTCTCTTCACAGCAATAGAAATCCTAACTAATACATACATATACATGCATTTGCTCACCCATGGCCCAACGTGTGGAAACATTTTACTACAGAATTTTCTAAAATATTAGCTAAAGGTTGTAAGTGTTCCAAAGACAAAAATGTAAACATTCAAATGATCCAAATGTTATATCATTTTCACCCTAATTACACTGCAGTAGGTGACCAATGATCTGGTGGATGGAAGTCCAAACTCTGAACATAGTTGTTCCGTATGTGTGAATTGAGGAAAGGTCTAACACAATGTCAGGCAAATCTCTGAAGACATATCTGTTAATCAGTTATCTGGATTTTATGGCAACGTGCTTTTGTTAATATATTTTTTTTTTATTTTTAGGTAAGTTTGCATGTTAGACTTCATAACAGAAGCCATCCTCTACCCTTCTTCTGTATCCAACAATTCTTACCATTGGCCACATTGGCTTTTTCTGCATCTTTTGTTAGATAATGAGAATTACTGAGTAACTGGAACATGTGCAACTCCTTTTAAAAGGACATTCATTTACATATGTGAGATTCAAATTCCTAAAACTTAAATGTGTACAGGTTGTTACCTAGCAGATATCTGATTCTGAAATATTTTTGGTAATCCAGTCATCTCCTCTATGTATATTCTTCTTCCAAATCAGAAACCAAATGGAAATCATACATTGGGTTTAGTTGTCACATCTCTTTGACCTCTTATTATGTTAACCATCTTTGCTTTTAATTATTTGCCCATTCATAGACAAGGTTGTCTGGCAGTGGCTCATGGTTACATTCAAGGAACGGCTTTTGGTCAGGAATATGACACGAGCGTTGTGAGTTTTTCCAGGGCATCTCATTAGTAGGTGTATCATACCAGTTAGTACTTCACATGTCAACTTCCTCACTTGTGAATATGGAAAATGACAAAATTCTCCATCATAATGTGAACCATTTTCATTTTATATAATGGAAATAAATTCAGATTTAGTGTTCACATTTTCATATGATACATTTAGCATCTATTGATGACTTACCGTCAATTCAACTAAATATCACGTCTCAAAAACAGGAGTTTTAGCATGTCATTTTCTGCATTTAGTTTCTTTTATTTTAGGGAAGGGCTCTTGCTTCTTGGTTACTAATTAGCTAATTCATGTATTTAGTGTACTAAGTTATGTCATGTTTCTTCTCCTGGATTCTTATTCCTTTACTTGAGTTTTGAGTGCTGTCAATGTATCTTCCATTGTTAAAACTCTACACATTTACATAATGAAATCTAATCTGAATGAATATCCTGGCCTACTGCCATGCATTTGTTTCTATATTTTTACTTTAAAATTTTTATTTTGGCAGCTTCATATATACATATTATGTATTGTGACCGTGTTCCTCTTATTATCTATTCTTAGCCTTCTCCCACTCCTGGCTTACCTGATAACCTTCCTCAATTCCTCTTAATTACTATTGAAGCTCTTACTTTTATGTTGTTGTTGGTTTGTGGGGAGGTTGTGCAAGTAGCCATAAATATAGTTTTGCATAACTACTAAATTTTTTGAAATTCTTTATCTGAATTTCAAATAATAATTTCAAATAATCCCCAAATAACCCTCAATATCTTTCTAATCTCCTTACTCCAACCTTAGAAACAGAAGAGACTCCATCACTGCTTTTAACAAGGGACAATTATTTAAATGTAAGTGTTTGGTTCATTCATATAGGCATAGTTTTGCACACACATATATAAATGTGTTTAGGGAAGAATTATTGGTTTTAGGATGCTGAACTTTCAAATCTATTAATTTATTGTGAATCATTAAAATCTTGAATTGTGTTGATTACTACTTGATGTCTTCATGGTGTGCTTTAGGATTTTCTTTTATATAGTGCTTATTGGAGTCACTTAGATTCAAGTATTTTCTTCACCTAAGTTCCCTCCACCTGTTCAACCTTACAGATGCTGCTTATCTTACGTCTACGTGGAGAAGCATCTATTAGAAATCAACACAAGTCACTACCAAATTCTGGAAGGGCTGGCACTCTTGTATCTTGCTTTACTAATACCTAGTCATATGGTTTTACTAAGTAAATGTTACTAATGGATGGCTTCATGGTGAACTAATGATAGAGGATAGAAAGCTATTAGGCTATTATTCACTCTTTGTTAAGGCAGATCATCACTGGTATAAAAGATAGAACAAAACATGGTATCCAGTCTAAAAAAAATGGTCTTTCATCAAGCTTTAAGGAAATTTTTGAATTTAGCCATTCTTTTTAAATCAGGATAAAAAAAATTCCAAGTATTTATCAGTTTATTAATCCAATATTTATCACAATGATTTTTCTGCAAAGTCAAGCAGTTTTGCATTCCTTATTGGATAGAGTAAGAATAAAATCATGCAAAAATATTAAGATAGAAAAAACAATGGAATGACTTAAATATAAAAATTAGTAATATAGACCTAAAATGTACTCTAAATCACAAGTTAAACCAAAAGTGCCAAAGCATACCCTAAAAAACTTTTGTGATACTCACTCTGTGTCCTCAAAGAGCAATAATGGTGCCACCTACAGGAAAGTCAAACTTCTACAGAAATCAGGGTGCCTTTCCACGTTTTGTGAATGGTTGTTAATAGAGAAAAATTTGGCATTTAATGGAAATATTTTCTAGATATTTTATATATTATTCTATCAAATCAAATACAGACAATGCTTTGACAAATTTCTATGATTCACAATGATTTTTTTTTTTTTTTTTGGTTTTTCGAGACAGGGTTTCTCTGTGTAGCTTTGCGCCTTTCCTGGAACTCACTTGGTAGCCCAGGCTGGCCTCGAACTCACAGAAATCCGCCTGGCTCTGCCTCCACAATGATTTTTATAAGCATAGAAGTAAACCTATGTAAGAAATACAGATGAATTATCTAAAAATACAGTCATATTATAGCATTTTGCAATGTTTATCAAATATAAAATGAAAGACCTTTTATTTATTACTAATAAGAAAATATGTTTAAACATTTATTAAAATACAATATCTAATTTAAATTCAAATATAATGAGGACAATTTAATTATAAAGTAATGTTCTCAGTCTAAGGGAAATAAATAAGCTATCAGTTTAAAACTAAATAGGTAGTGGATGAATATAAGGACACAGTTTTATGGAAATAGCATAGCATTAGACATATGAACTTAACTGCAGTTGTGACAGCATGCTTTAATCTTGTGCAAGTTCAAGTCAAAAAATATATATCCAAGCATGGAGAGGGGAAGTAAGTATAAGTCTCACTCCTAGATAAAGAGCTAATCACCATTGATACATGCCAGGAGATCAAGAGACAGTCTTATTCTAATAATTTTTTTTCAAACAATATATTCTGATTACAATTCTCCCTACCCCAACTCATCCAGGCTCTTCTCTACCTCCCCATCCACCAAAATCTGCAACCTTTCTTTCTCTCTCTCTCCCATTAGAAAACATACAGGCATTTAAAAAACAAATAAGATAAAATAAAAATAAACAAACAAGAATAGGACAAAACAAACAAACATATAAAAAAAGCCAAGAAAAAGCATAAGAAACACATACAGATATGGAGACTCACAGGTTCCTATACACAGAAAACCCATAAAAACAAAGTCATAAACCATAATATTTAAACAAAAGACCTGTAAGGCTAAAAAAAAAAAGTATGAGGCAAACACATAATTATAATATAAAAACAAACAAACAAACAAAACTCCAAAAATAGCATTGAGTTTGTTTTCTGTAGGCCATCTACTGATCTTTTTAAAGGTGTGGTCACTGGTATGTAGTCTATGCTCCAGCTGAATGCCGTCCATCAAAGAGTGCATAGAACAAATTGTACTTGATGGGATTTTTAAAGAGGCAGATACAACATAAAAGTAGGGAAAAGAGAATGGATACAGGAGAAGTTGGAGGAGGGGGATGAATATAATCAAAACATATTACATGGAAATTTCATAAAACTAATGAACTAATAAAAATTATTTAAAAAATAACTAAAAACATCCTCTGCCTCACCTAAAAGGAGAAGATACTTAGCATTAGAATTACCATAAAATATATTCCAAAGTATTTCCTGTATCAAACTTCACATACCTTAATACAAATTAGAGAACAAAATTATTCCGACAATTCACAACACACAAGACATTTACCTGCTTAGATCCTATTTCCTATACACTATAACTTTTTCCAATTTACTAACCATCAACAAGTTTACTCAACTACTATGCAGAAGACTCCCTGACTTGGGGTAGGATCTCTCAGCTCTGACTTCACATTAAATCTCTGGATGTCTTTGAATAAATATTAATGCCCAGAATGTGTTCCAAACTTGCTAAGTCTGAATTTTGATGAGTCTGAGGTGTGGATGATTTTCAAAAGCCTCCCAGATAATTGTCCTTTGTATCTGGTCTTGAGCTATCTGTACTGGACTGGATAGAAGAGATTTGATGACTAGTGAGAAAATCATGGAGGTGGATATGAGTAGACTTCTTTGCTCTCTATATCATAGTTTAAAAGTTCAAATACCAGATGTGTGTAGGTTTTAACCTGTCCAAGAAAGTCCTTCCTCAGGGTGTCCCTCTGAACAACCTATTTAGGAACAATTACAGTTAGTTACCCATACCCATTCAGTGAATATTTACTGAAGGGCATTGTCTTTGGGTATTGTTTTCACATAGAGGATTCAGAGGACAGACACCCCATACTCAGTTGTTCAAATCTTAGATGATCTTTTAATAAAAAAAACCCAAAGCCAGATATCAGAGTGAAAGCTGAAGATCAGAGAAGCAGAACAGCCAGCCACTAGTTCTTACCTCTACAAAATCCTCAGCATAAAGAGAGGAGTTCCTATTTCCTCACACCTTATATACCTTTCTCTACCCTGCCATATTACTTCCTTGGATTAAAGGCATATGAGCTTCCCAAGCAAAGGCATGAGATCTCAAGTGCTGGGGTTAAAGTTGTGTGCCACCATTGCCTGACTCTGTTTCTCTCCTACACTGGATCAATCTCATGTAACCCAGTGTGGCCTTGAACTCACAGAGATGCAGACAGATCTCTGCCTTGTTGAGTGGTGAGTGGATTAAACATGTGTGCCCCCACTGCCTGACCAGAGGTATCTCAAATGTTTTTTCTAATCAAACCCTTTCCAGCACTTCCTTCTATCAGTTACTAGCTGATCACTGTAATGGTTATAAACATGTTCCATTGTCATCTCAATGTTTTAATTATTACTTTTATTTTTTGATATTATAATACAATTATATCATTCTCCACTTACATTTTCTCCCTCCAAACACTCCTTCACTCTCCTTCAAATTCATGGCCTCTAATTTCATTAACTGTTGTTACGTGTGTGTGTGTGTGTGTGTGTGTGTGTGTGTGTGTGTGTAATGCATATGTCTGTGTGCATATATATAATTCATATATGTGTATGATGTATATGTATATGCACATATATTTCTAAATGAACAAATACAGCCTGCTCAGTCAATAATATGTTATTTGTATGTATGTTTTCAAGGCTGACCATTTGGTACTGGATAACCAATTGGTGTACTTGTCTTTGGGAAGAAAGACTTCCAGCACTCCTCAGTTGCCTGTAGTCCTGTGTATGGCTGTTGCGTCCTGGGCTTCCACCTGTCTACCTTGGCTTATCTACTGTAGTTGTCCTTGATAGTTCTTGTTTGGGCAGTCATGATGGTGAGAATTTATTTCTTGTACATTCAGCATGTTTTCAGAGTTTTATTCCCTGTGATTTGCTTTTTTCCCAACTTTATTACAGTTTTTTTCATTTAATTATATATTTTTATTACTGTCATATTTCCGAACTACAGTTTTCATTATGACATAATAATTGTCTTTAGTGTGGTGCTTTAATTAAGTTTATCATCACATAATGCCATTATTTCAGTTGATTTCATGAAATGCCTTGGTTGGCTATACTCTCTTATTGACTATTGCATTTATTTCCTAATTTAAGACATTTGTACCTATACTCAAATCATTAAAATAATATTTCTTCATGCTTTTATTAAATTTTCAATTTTTCTAAAATACATTATTTTAAAATGTTATTTATTCTGACTTGAAAACATTTTCATCTTTTGGGGAGGAACAGCTAATCATTTGGTAAATATTTCACTTGTGAGCTAAATACCTTTAACTTTACCAATTTACCTCAAACTTTGATTTCAGATATTTTATCCATAATCAAAAACCTTTTTGCATGCTATTTGGTTTACAGTTTAAGCTACCTTTGTCATTTAAAATCCATCACACTGGTGCTCTTGGCTCTGAATTCTGCCTTTGCATTCCTTTCTTAACTTTAGTGACTGAAACTCATTTTTATTTTTGAAATGGTAGGGATTTTGAAGGGGGTGTAAAGCCAATGTTCTAGCTCTTAATCTGTTGTGGTGAATGAGCATATAAAAGTATGTTTTACAGTGAAAGTGTAAAATACCATGTGAAGCTTCACTGTATCAGAATGGCTCTTGCAACTGAATAGAACTTCTTGGAGAAGTATAGACCTTGGATATGGTTTATTTAAGTATGTGACTTATTTTTTCAAGTTATTTATAATTGGGTTATAATTATTTTTAAGTAAGAATTTGTCCTCTTTGACCTTTAAATTTTTAATTTATTTTTTATTCTCAAAGATAGTCTTAATCTTATTAGGAATTATTTTGAAACAATAACAGTAGACAAAACTTACAAAATTCAGATAAGTTGAAGCAATAACTATTTTCTGGTATTTTCTAGAGATATTTTAACAGAAATTACACATAAATATTTTATAAAACTGAATAAGGACATGCAGATGTCTGTGACCCACCAATTCTCATTCTGGTTATAAATCCCTAAATATTTGTTTATCCATTTGCCAAAAGTTGTTTTCCAATATCTTCATATATTAATCAGAGCAAGCTCTGAAGAGTAGAAATCACTTAAAATTACATCCCTGAATATAGTTTTTTAGATGTGCTCATATGGCTGGCAAGAAAGTAGTAAGATAAACAATAGCTGTAATCAGTAGAATGGATGAATCAAAACAAAAATTAATAATATGAGCTCCCGTATCCCAGATACAAATCTTACTCCACTTAAACAACACTCGAAAACAGTAAACATAATGTTGGGCATGGGTTTCAGTGGTAGAGCCCTTAACTAGCATGTATAAGCCCCTGGGTTCAAGCATTAGTGTTTTCAAAAGTAAAACGAACAAAATGCATGCACATCTTTGTAGCTTGCATCTAGAAGTCTCTACACAGGACTGTTAAGGTGTGGTCCCCAGAGTGGTGCTGAAGAACTTTGTGGAAGTGGTAGCTAATGAGATGTTCTTAGATGTCAGACTCTTGACCTTCAGGAGGCCATGGGACCTCAGGTCTCTTCCTTTCCTCTTATATTCTATGGCTCTTGATGCAAGCAGGGTGATTCTGTCACATACCCTTCTGCAATGTGTCACTTTGAACAACCTGAATGATATAGACAGAACCAATCTATCATGGACAGTAACTACAAATCAATGAGCCTTTTATTTTATAAGGTAACTCTTTCAAATATGATTTTATAAGTAATGGAATAAGTTCCTTTGTCTTTAAGAAGGAAATGTATTTGTAAATTTGCATGTATTTTTACACAACATCCTTTAAATTGCACGCAAAGAAGCCATATAATAGTGGCTGCATGTCATGAATGTAAGCATTTGAATTCGGGACAGGTTGATAGTGATTTTAACATATGCCTTTCATATTATAGTTAAGGACAAATGAACATATTTTGCATTGAGAATACAGGATAGAACCTTCCTCTATCTTCACGGGGCCAGTTAACAGATAAGAGTCATTTCCATTCACCTTTTTCCCTTGCATGTGTTATTTGCTCAAGAAAGCCAGGCAGCTCTGGATGGAATGGCAATTCTCTTAAAGAATAAAGACTGGCATCAAATTATCACAATATTACAGAGTGATTTAGGTAATTGCATTGATTCAAAATTGTGTGAAAAATCCCCATAAATAGATATTCCACACTGTTGTTAGGAGAAAATATATGTTATATTTTTAATGTTAGGGATGTGTTGTTAGTGTACTAGTATCTCACATTCTATTGACCTAGCCTCTACATTCTTCCTTTTACTTAAAAGTTTATTTGAGAGTATTGACATTCATGTGTTTGTGAATGATAATGTTAGTTATGAACAGACAAATCTGAAAGTATGAGAAATGGTGATGTTTATTCAGGAATTTCATTTCTTCAAGACAGCTAAGTTTAGCACAGTTTAGAACTCAAATCTGCAAATTCTACTCTCTTATCCCAATAACTACAAGAATTGTCATAATCAATTAATTATCAGATTTATAGCTAACATCAGCCATCTGTAAATGGAACACAAACTCAAAAGTAAGTGCCTAGAAGAGAATTATTCACATTGACATGATTATTTCATTGCTTGCACACGGCAATAGTCAAGTAGCTATGCCTTGTCTAGTCCTTACCACATTATAAACAGTCGACTCTCCATCTACTATACCAACGATACTGTTAAATAAATGATCTCAGACCTTTCTCCAAGTTGACTGATATCAGCTAGTTGAGTTGGAGCTTATAATGCTTGGCCTTCCAGGAAGAGAGGGTATTACTGACCTCCAGCTCTCTTTAGCTGCCCTGAATAATTTGTCTCTAAGATTTTTGTTGCCATAGCAGTGTGCAGGTTCCTGACTCCCACAACTCTAGACCTCAGCTCTCTTCATTAAAAATGAATCACAGCTAGGTGTTTGTGCAGTCCCAGTGGTACTGTGCAGGCTTGGCTGTGACCTGGACCAGTTGCGCCTCTTCAAGCAATGCAGGATGCCTTCTTCTGTCCCTTGTGACTTTCTACTCCACAAAGTGGCTTTGCTTAGGACCTCTCCCACATCATGCTCTCCCATGCATTCCTTAAAGCAGCACAGGTGCTATTGTCATTCACTTCTTAAAAATGAGAAAAGTGAGTGACACGAAAACTATGACTGTGCCAACATCACATAGTAAGTGCGAGAGTCCAGGCTTGTGAACTGAAGTTCCTAAGTTGAATATTTTGACAAGTTTATAAATCATGTACCTATTT
Organism: Peromyscus eremicus; assembly: GCF_949786415.1. Classification (NCBI taxonomy): domain Eukaryota; kingdom Metazoa; phylum Chordata; class Mammalia; order Rodentia; family Cricetidae; genus Peromyscus; species Peromyscus eremicus. The sequence continues at coordinate 9,412,402 of NC_081435.1, forward strand.
ATGGTTCCATTGTCATTATGTGTCTGTTTTACACTATCAATAGATGAGGAATTTAGCTGATAGAGAAATACTAAGACATACAAAGTGTAGAATTGTTATTCTATGACTCTGTCTCATGCTGGTAATTTGAAATACACATTTTGAGAGAGTACTGGGAAAGGATCCCAAGGCTTTATCATGCTAGGCATGGAGCCCATGACTGAGCTACCCACAGCAGCTAACTGTATTTTCTTTGCTATTTTTAATAGTACATAGACTATATAAAAAGACCATCACAGGTTTCCTCATGCATTTGTAATATATCCGGAACTTCAGAGCAAGCTAAGTTTCCTTCTCTTTCTGGGGTATTTATAATCCCTTATCTTTGTTATTATGGATGTTTAGTAAATCATTGCCCACTGTGGGTTACTGTATTCCTGAATGTGTCCTTGAGGGTCTTTCCAGAGTGTAATGCTCTGCGTCTCACCCTTGAAATAAGCAAAGCTGATCCTGGGTTCCCCATGTGAGTTTTCCAAGAGCAACCCTCACCTGTACAGTTTCCACTCTCCCATCCCTTGAAATGGAAGCTTTTTTGCCATAAAAGGCTTGAAGGGATTTGTATTTTCATGAGTTAACACACTTTTATTTTTTTAATAAATATTAAATTAAATTCTTGAGCCAATAACTCTTGATAGTAACAAACAGAATTAGGGCAAATACTAAAGAAATTTTACAGCCTCTTGGCCCAGACTAATCACTGGTTTTATTAGCCAATGAAAATAGGGAGTTTAATCATGGGATGGTAGCATAGCCATAGAGTAATTCGAGGTAGTTGTTGAAAATGTTGCACTTATACACAATATTTCATTATCCTAACAGAAGTAAATATATTTATCCTAACAGAATATATTATCCTAACAGAAGTAAAATATATTTATCTACTGTGTAATAGTGAGCAATTTAGAAAATACTATATTTTTCATCAAAAATCTCAGAATAATTGCCACTTTCTGAAACATTAGGCTTTATTCTCTAATCATTTATTACCTGGAAAAACTCAGTTTTCTATTTTTGCAGTATCTTTCAGTTAAGTTGATAGGAAATGGTAAATTACCTAACACAAGATACAAAGTATTTTATTGAATTGTGATTCACAAGTACCTAACAATTTGGCCAGAGTTAATGCTCAGATAATTTTCTACACCATTTCAAATTGTAACTAATTTATTGATCTATCATACCAAATTTTTAGACTTTTAATAAAAAAAAAATACTGTAAAATAGGACCATTGCCCTGTACAGAAATGGGTCCATGACTAACAGTGTTTGGTTTTACCCTAGGTCTCTGGACTATCTGGTCTCTGGTTCTTGTTTATCCAAGCAGTGTCAGGTATGGGTTCCAACTTGGGGAGTCAGCCTTAAGTCAAATCAGATGTTGGTTGGCTATTCCCACCAGTTCAGGGCCACCATTGTCCTTGCATATTTTATAAGCAGCAAAGATTATAGGTCAAAGGTTTTGTGGGTGGGTTAGAGTCCATGTCTCTCTTTTAGTATCCTGTAGAGAACCTTCCTTCAACAAAGACACAAGAATGGAGGAGTAAGGCTCCATGTAGGCATCAGTTCAAGACTTTTTCACATCTATAAGTTATATAGGTGTTGTCCTCAGTAGTGCGGTCTGGCTGTCAGTGTGCAGAGAGCAACCTTTTGTCTTAGCAACAGCTTTGGTTGTTTGTGGATTATGCTAGGAACCCCTTGGTCAACAACTAAATTGAATGCAACCCAGTATCTCCACTGAAGCTTTGACTGGCTACAAGAGATGGACAGCTGAGATGCATATCTGTAGATGTAACTGTCTTTTTAAATAAGAGACAGAGCCGATTGCAGAGTTAAAAAGCCAAGAGGTCAGAACAATAGCTAAGAGCTAAAAACCTTACCCTTCACTGCCGCTGCTGTCCTCCTCAGCCAGAGAACTACTTCCTGTGTGTCTGTCTTCTTATAGACTTTCTGTTCTGCCTTCTCATTGGCTGTAAACCCAACCACATGACCTCCTCATCACTGCCCATCTATACAGACCTCCAGATCTTCTATGGTTGGTATTGAGATTAAAGGCGTGTGTCTCCATGCTGGTGGTATCCTGAACACACAGAGATCTACCTGTCATGTGGTCGGGATTAAGGGCGTGTCCTACCAATGCCAGACTTCTGCTATGGCTTGCTATTAGCTCTGATCCCCAGGCAACTTTATTTATTAACATACAAATAAAATCACATTTCAGTACAAATAAAATATCACCATATTTGGCTGTCAGTTTGCAGAGAGCAACCTTTTGTCTTAGCAACAGCTTTGGTTGTTTGTGGATTATGCTGGGAACCCCTTGGTCAACAACTAAATTGAATGCAACCCAATATCTCCACTGAAGGCTTGACTGGCTATAAGAGATGGGACAGCTGAGATGCATATCCCTCCATAAGTGTTCATTAGGATCACTTTCTTAGCTTCTAGAAATTTCCACTGCGCTAGACTTCCTCAGCAACCCCAAAATGTCTCCAATTCCAGCTGTCTTTTCCAGCACTCTCCCTCCACCCAATCTCCCTGCCCACCTGATTCCCCACCCCATCCCACCCCAACCTCCCTCCAGTCTGCCCATAAAATATATTCTATTCTTCATCCCAGGGATATCCCTGTGCCCTCCCCAAAATCCTCCTCCTTACCTCACTTCTCTGGGTCTATGATTTTAGCTTGGTTATCATTTACTTAATGAGTAATATATATATTTATAAGTGAGTTCATACCATAGTTATCTGCTGGGTCTGGGTTAAGTCATGTAGTATGATTGTTTCTAGTTCCATCTATTTGCCTGAAAATTTCATGACATTTTTTAACAGCTAAGTAATACTCCGTTGTTTAAATTGCTACATTTTCTTTATCCACACTTCTATTGAGAGACATCTAGGTGGTTTCCAATTCCTGGATATTATGACAGGGTTGAGCAAGTGCCCTTGTGTTAGGATGAACTGTCCTTTGGGTATGTGCCCAAGAGTGGTACAACTGGCTCTTCAGGTAGTTCAATTCCCTTCTTTCTGAGGAACTGCTTCATTGATTCCCATAGTGGCTAAACAAATTTGCACTCCCACCAGCAATGATTCCTAAGGATAATCTGCTATACTCATTGATCTGCTCCCTATCCTGTCATCATCAGCAAGGCTTCCTCCAGCAACAGGTGAGAACAGATGCAGAGACCCACAGTCAGACCTTACACACAGAGAATCAATTGGAAGTCTTCATCAAATCACTTCCCTGGAGCTCAGGGAATCCCAAGGAAGAGGAGGTGGAAAGAGGCAGAGGAGATGGAGGACACCAGCAGAACAATGGCTTCTGAATCAACTAAGCAAGGTGCATATGAACTCACAAAGATTGAAGCAGTAAGCATAATGGGTCTACACAAATCTGTTCCAGTTCCTCTGAGTATATATTGTAGCTATTGGCTTAGTATTTTTATCAGACTCTTGACTCTGAGAATGAGATCTCTGACTCTTGTGCCTGCTCTTGTAACTCTTTCCTTTTGTTGGGTGGTTGTGTCAAACTTCTATATGATAATCTTGTTTTATCTTACATTTTATTTTCTTGTTATCTCTTAGAAGCCTGTTTTTTTTTCTAATGAGAGACAGAAAGGGAGTGGATCTGGAAGGGAGGGCAGGGGAGGAACTAAAAGGAGTAGAGAGAGGGAAACTATAATCAGGATATATTGTATGAGAAAAGAATATATTTTCAATAAGAGAGTAAAATAATAATAAGAAAAGAAATGAGTTGAGGTAATACTAACAATAAAATTGTGATGATGAAATGACTCTGTTATTAAAGTTTCTGCCACACAATGATGAGGTGCTGAAATCAAATCCCCAGAACCCAAGCAAGAAGACAAGATACAGCAGAAGATGCTAATAAACGTCCCAATGAGACAGAAGAGGAGGGAAAGCAGATCCGTGGCACTCACTGGCCAGCCAGCCTAGCTGAATGGTCAACTACAGGCACACACACACACACACACACACACACACACACACACGTACACGCACACACACACACACACACACATGCACACACATGCACTCACACACACAGAACATAACACAAGCAAGAAAAAATTCAGGATGTATTTTGAGATGCTGTTCAATATGCAGCCACGTATAAGCAAAGGACCCATGTCATCTGATTTCAACCAGGAATTGCATATGATGAAGGATAGACATAGTATAATTAAAATTTCCCATGCATGTTGAAGAACCCTAGTGATTCCTCACAATAAGCTTCATATTAATTTCAGCCCTACTCAAAGTATCATGGAAGATTTTCTGTCCTTGTTTGTACAGTAGGAATTACAATCTTAGAGTGAGTTTGACGATAAGTACTCAATACAAAACCTGTCCTATAACTCCAAATATAAACTGTCTTTGCCCATTGGTCAGTTCATGTGTCTAGAATATAAATGTCTTTGTCCTTCTCATGTTGCACCACAGAGTGTTTATTTCATTTAGTTTACAGTTTTTTTTTTCAGTATTTCCTTTGAAGAGACATACACTCCAGTTTATTAAATGTGTGTCTTTTGTAACTACTCCAGGATGGTTTTAGTTTTAGTGCTTGTCATGGGGAAACATATCCAGTGTATATGAACATGTGTGAAGGGGTTTTTAGCACTCTACAATCATTACCAGAAAGTAAAAGGAAGAAAATATAATTAGCTTTTATCTTAAAATAATAGTAAAAGATGTTCCAGATGTGTTAGAAATGAACATAGTAAGAGAGAAACTTATTCTGTGACTATCATAAATGGAGAATAGTTTTTTTCATTTTTCTTTATTAAGAAATTTTCTGCTTACTCCACATGCTCTCCACAGACCCCTATCCTCCCTCCTTTCACCCCCCAGCCCTCTTTCCCAAGCCACCCCACATCCCCACATCCCCAAAATCGAGGTCTCCCATGGGGAGTCAGCAAAGCCCAGCACACTGAGCTTAGGCAGGTCCAAGCCCCTTCCCACTGCACCAAGGCTGTGCAAGGTGTCACACCACAGGCACCAGATTCCAGAAGCCTACCCATAGACCAGGGACAGATCCTGATCCCCTTGCCTGGGTGCCCCCAAAATAGTTAGAGCCAATCAACCATCTTCCGTATCCAGAGGGACTAGCCCAGTCCCATGGGGACTCCACAAACACCAGTCCACAGTTCATGGGCTTCCACTAGGGTGGCTGGTCATCTTTGCACGTCCTCCCATCATGATCTTGACATCTCTCACCTGCAGTATCTCTTCTCTCTCTCATCAATTGAATTCCCTGAGCTCAGCCTGGTGCCTGGCTGTGTATCTCTGTATCTGCCTCCATCAGTCACTGGACAAAGGTTTTATGATAATAGCTAGGCTATTTGCTAGGCTGGTCACCAGAGTAGACCAGTCTAGACCCCCTCTGGACTGCTGCCAGCAGACCAAGATGGGGTCAATTAATAAATGGGACCTCGTGAAACTAAGAAGCTTTTGTAGAGCAAAGGACATGGTCAACAAGACCAAATGACAGCCTACAGAATGGGAAAAGATCTTCACCAACCCCATATCTGACAGAGGGCTGATCTCCAAAATACATAAAGAACTCAAAAAGCTAGACATCAAAATACTGAACAATCCAATTAAAAAATGGAATACAGAGCTTAACAGAGAATTCTCAATAGAAGAATCTCAAATGATTGAAAGGCATTTAAGGAATTGCTCAACATCCTTAGTCATCAGGGAAATGCAAATCAAAACAACTCTGAGATACCATCTTACACCTGTCAGAATGGCTAAGATCAAAAACACTGAAGACAGCTTATGTTGGAGAGGATGTGGAGAAAGGGGAACACTCCTCCACTGTTGGTGGGAATGCAAACTTGTACAGCCACTTTGGAAATCAGTATGGCAGTTTCTCAGAAAGTTGGGAATAAGTCTTCCTCAAGACCCAGCTATACCACTCTCAGGCATATACCCAAGGAATACTCAATCTTACCACAAGAACACATGCTCAACTATGTTCATATCAGCATTATTCATAGTGGAGAAGAGTTTTTTAAAAAGCAAAAGAAAATCAAACAAACAAACCACAACAACAAATATCTTTTGATAATTTTGAGGCTATTGACATATTACTGATATAGTTGAAACAGGTATAAGATTCCTTGAAGTATTAAAAATGCTATTTAAAACTCAATGTAAGGAATGTGAACATTTCTAAGAATACATTGCCAGGAACAAAATTTGCATGTCTATATGTTGAAAATTATATGGAAGCCAAACTTAAAATAGGAAACAGAAGAAAAAGCCCTCACTTTTCTGCTGAGAATTCACCACACTGATTATAACACAATTAGAAGCTTATACATCAAGACATAAAATACAAATTTTCTTCTTTTACTTTTCTGCCCAATCCTATTCCAATTTTTCTTCAAAAAACAATTATTTCTTCTCTGACTATATGACAACTTTAAACTATGAATTAATGAGGAAGAAAATGATTTTGAGTGAGTATTGGCTAGTCTTAACAATAATTGTTTTGACTCCAAGGCAACCAAAATTCCTTATTATTTAGAACAGTGACTAAATTTGAATGCATGACTAGAATGGCCCTGATGGATTTCTGTACCTGAGAACTTCTGTTCTCCTCAAAGTATTAGCTTCCCACTATCTAATTTTATCAAAAATGTTCTACTTATAAAGAATTTTTTAATTTGTACATTTACTAATATAGAAATCAAATAATTTTATTTGCTATACCATAATATACAAAACACAAAGATAATGGTTGAATATGAAGTTACTCCTTTGGCTATGGAAGTGCCTAATTTTCCTAATACATCACTAAAAATGTTGAAGAGTCCCCAGTGTTAAATTTGACTTCAAAAGCCTTAAAAATGATTTAAATGTCTGTGTAATACTGTGCCCTTGAGGTAGTTTTAAGCCAGATATGAAGGATAAAACTGATATTGTGAAATCAACAATATACCATTGATTTTTATTAGTTATCACACACACACACACACACACACACACACACACACACACACACACACATTTGCAGGAAGAAACTTTTTATGACCAGCTATAGCATCCTAGCTATCTCTTTCTTCCATGTGATTGTGATGAGCCAATCACCAAACTAGCATCAGAATAGAAGGAAACTTTAAAGGAACGAGTGTTCTCACCCATCAATTTTTCTTCTGTCTTATGGATTCAAAATTTCCAGAACAACAGAATAATGCATTTAAAATGTAATTAAATGGTATCAACACAATTTGGGGTTTTAGTTTGTTTGTTTTAGCAACAATTAGCTAAAAATAAGGACTTCGCAATAAATAAATGATGGACACTGAAATGTTGTTGATTAGATAAAGTGCTAAACTCAGATTGCTGGTATTAAATCCAGTTCATTAAAGAGAAATGATCAAAGGTAAACTTATTTTGAATTAATGTAAGATTATTGCTGAGAAGAAAAGTACAACATATGTCATTCAACTCATTTAATTGTTTTATTCAGTTGTTAGTTAATTTTTTTATATTTTATGTGAAATACTTAGTTTGCTTATCATGAGTTAATATATTCTATCAAGTGACATTGATTTGCACACATCAGTAAGACATGACTGTCTCTCTCCTCCTCTGTGTGTGTGTGTGTCTGTGTGTGTGCGTGTGTGTGTCTGTGTGTGTGTCTGTGTCTGTGTGTGTGTCTGTGTCTGTGTGTGTGTGTGTCTGTGTGTGTGTGTATGTGTCTGTGTGTGTGTGTGTCTGTGTGTGTGTGTCTGTGTGTGTGTGCGCGCGCGTGTGTGTGTGTGTGTCTGTGTGTCTGTGTGTGTGTGTGTGTGTCTGTGTGTGTGTGTGTGTGTGTGTAACCAGTTAGGGAGTTGGGGGCTGTGTGAATTTCATGACATTAGAACATAGAGTTCAGTATTCACAGACGCAAAGATGAAGGATTTACTTCACGGTAGCATTATCTTTCCCCAGTTATCTATTCCTGTTTAGCATACAAAAAAAGAACTTTGAAAATTTATATTTTGCTCTCCTTCAGAATGTTAGATGTAACAGTTCTATGTGGTCTGGGAATTTACATTTCTTTATGTTTTTCCATGATGTAGTGTTGGGATGCTGGTCTGCTACTAAACTCTGATAACTAGTAACTAAGTATTTATAATTAAATCCCTGGATATGTGATACATCATATAATATATTGCTACAACCACATCTATCATGTCTATAAAAACTGTCTTAAAACTTTGGAACCTTTAAAATTTTATGCTTTTTAAAATTTCTATTTCTATTCTTTCAGTTTTATAGGTATTAAGGAAGATTAAATTTTAACACCATTTTTGGAGAGTTCATGGAAAAATCATTCCAATTTCCTTGCTTTCCTTCTATTTACCCAAAAGCTTAGGGAAATTCATCTGAATTGATAGGTCTGTTTTCTATTCTAACAAGTTTTAATCTGCTTCTGAAATTGTAGCATTGTTGTTAGTAAAGTACCCAATTCTCTTAGCTAAATGTATTTAAATGAAAATGGAGAAGGACATAAGTTAAATAAAATTGTGGAGAGCTTAAAAAGCCCTGTGTCAATGTGTGAAAAGCAGATGAAGACCTGAGTGAACATTTACTGTTGACATTGGTGGTCACATCAAGGACCAACGCCACAGACCCGTGGGAATGGTGAAATGTTTCCCAGGGGTAAGACTCAAATCATAGAAAAGCCTTTCTGTGGTCCACATGTGAATGTTGACAGTGTGTGCACTGTGAGTGCTGATGAATTATTGACCCTGCACGAAAAGACTAACAAGTGCAGCTTTCTCCTCCCATGTGTTTACAGCCTGAGTCTGCTCCCATTCAGGGATCTCCTATGAAAACCAGCTGATCCCCCATCTGTGATACACATAATCAACACTGAGGTACCAGGCTGATAGTTTGTCAGGGTAGCATCATCAGAGTGCACATGTCCCATCAGACCCCAGCTCTCCAGTATGTGTGCCTTTGTGGGGGTCCTTTCTTTATTCGCCACTACCCCATCAATGAAAACAAGTAAGATTTTCAAACTTGAAAATGTAACTATTAAAGCATTTAAACCACATTATATTATAATTATGTTAATTATATTACAATTATATTAGTTATATATAACTATAATGTTGAAATTAATATTATGTTGACTTATTTATTGAGTTACATACTTTGTAGCATATTTTACATGTTTATTTAAGATAAAGTGTTAGCAGGAGGGCCTTATTCCAGTTTGGTATAGATTTTTTTTTCCTACTTCTCAGATAGTTTGTAACTTGACCTTGATTTGAAGTAAATGTACCTTTAGTGGGTGTCTTAGTCAGTGTCCTATTGATGTGAAGAGGCACCATGACCACAGCAACTTTTGTAAAAGAAAGCATTTAATTGGGGCTTACTTATAGTTTCAGAGGTTTAGCCCATTATCCATTATCATCATAGTATCACACAGATAGATAGATACGTTGCTGGAAAGGAGATGAGAGTTCTACATCAGGACCCACAGGCAGCAGGAAGAGAGAGAGAGACACTGGGCCTGGCTTGGGCTTTTGAAACCTCAAAGCTCACCACCAGTGACACATTTTCTCCAACAAGGCCATACTTCCTAATCATTTCAAATAGTGCTACTCCCTAAGCATTTAAATACATGAACCTGTGGGGTAGGGAGCATTCTTACTCAAACCACCACAGGAGGCTAATGTCAAAACACAACTTAAAATCAACATTTTAACACAACCAATGTGGATAAAGAGATACATTTCTTCCGTTTGGTAGATTAAAAAAAAAATCCATCAATTCACTCATCTAATGAGTGAGGGTTTTTTGTTTGTTTTTCTTTTCATGTTTTGTTGATTGGTTGATTGGTTGTGTGTGTGTGTGTGTGTGTGTGTGTGTGTGTGTGTGTGTGTGTGTGTCTGTGTGTCTGTGTGTGTGTGTGTGTGTGTGTGTGTGTGTGTGTACTCTACATGCCAGTCAAAATAGTCAGCTATGTTCTCAAGTTTATTTTATAGCTTTGGCAGAAAAAAAAGTAACAAAGTTTGAACAGGGAGAATGATGTTATATGTGTCCAGTAGTGACCCACTTAGTTCCACCTCACCCTACCCACATTCTATAAACTACACAATTCACATTACTTTCCACCATGGTAGATAATTACTTTCCACTATGTTTCATGGGCTCAGGAGAATTTGTTGGCAACATTAGCTTAGTTCTAGAAGTTCGAATGGGCATATGTGGTCCAAAGACTCCATTTTTTAACTACTGGGCATCAAAGACTGGAGGCAGAATGTTTCAGTTGTTCCTGTCTACCGTGAAAATAAGGGCAATGGAAATGATTAATGGTAAAGTGGAGTTAAAATAGTCAAAATATAGGGTCAGAAAGAACATCTTCATGATTTCCATTCTTCCTGTGTATCAATTGCTAGGAGCAGCTGTTGAAATCTAACTCTGTGACTCCAGACAATGAGCTGTAGACTGTCATTTTTATCATTATTTCACTGAGTGAAAATTCCAAAATATTTATTGTCATGTTACATCTTAGTTCCTCAATTACCCTTTTATGAATTTCTGGGTATTTTCTTTAACTCGTATACACCATTTTTCAGGTTCCCTCATGTTCGAGCATTACATTTTCTTTATTTAATTTTAATCATGTCTTCCCTAAAAAGAATCCAGAAATTTAAGGACTGATTTATCTGGAATGCTTTGAAAGAGTGTTTTGTTTTGTGCTTCTGGTTTTGTTTCTTTCATCTTTTTCACAGCATTTCTCTTAGATTGAGTTAATTGCCATTTTTATTTCCATCCACAGACTACACATACTATTTCTAATATTTTAATGGATATGTATATCCTTAATTCAAGAAATACATACTTAATTTTGGTTTCTCTATTCATTCTCACAAAATGAAGCATTTCAAATGCCAAATAATCACTGCCCAATAATTTTACTTCATTTCTTACATAAAATTTCTGTTTAGTGTTTCATTCAGCATTTCCTGGCTTGTAATGATTCATAATTTTATGTAATTTCCTAACCAAGGAGTCATTATTTCCTTACCATTTTCAAATAGATGACACAGTACTAATACTGGTTTCATTCTATTAAATATTACGTCCTCCATATCTTTATCTGAGAGGGGTTCCTTCTGTGTAAACCATTCTGGCCTAGAAGTCATGATTCTCCTGACTCAGCCTCCAAGTACTGAGATCACAAATTAACTTGTAAGTTTATACAAAATAATGAGTGTAATCATTAAATTTTGATAACTTTTTTAAAATTTTTCCCTTTTCCATACTGCTCTATATCATCTTCTTGACTCTTCTGCCTGGTCCCAATCTTCTCACCACTGTACCACTTTTGATTTATATATATGTATAGATAGATAGATAGATAGATAGATAGATAGATAGATAGATAGAAAGATATAGATATAGATAGATATAATACCATTACCAATCTTCCTTATGATCTCTCTTCCTCTCTCATACATTCATTCTATTTAAAGCACACACACACACACACACTGTGGTGATATTTTATTTGTGCTGAAGTATGGTAATGTTTTATTTATATGTTAATAAATAAAATTTGTCTGGAGATCAGAGGGAATAGCAAGTCATTAACAGGAAAGTCAGGCAGTGGTAGCACAGGCCCTTAATCCGATCACATGGCAGGCAGGGTCTTTGTGTGTTCAAAGACACACTAGGGAACAGACAAGTGTGGTGATACATGCCTTTAATCCCAGTACCAACCATAGAGACCTGGAGATCTGTACAGACAGGCAGGGACAAGGAAGTGAGGTAGATGGGCTAAGAGCCAATGAGAGGGCATAACAGCAAGGCAATAAAGACATGGGTAGACAGGAAGTAATGCACCTTTTGGTAACTGAGGAATTGGTGAGGTGAAGTTGGCTGTGGCTTGTTCTATTTCTCTGATTATTCAGCATTCACCCCAATACCTGGCTCCTGGCTTGGTTTTATTAATAAGACCTTTTAGAAATTTGTCTACAACACACTCCTAGGTTTTGCTCATGACTGAGTATGTGTGGTTTTTTTCATTCTGAATCTAGATACTTTGCTTAACAATGATTTCCAGATCCATCTATTTTCTCACATATGCCATAATTACATGTTTTCTATGGATGAATAAGATTACTTTGTGAATTTGTATCTCATTTTCTTTACCCAATCATTTATTGTTGGACTTCTATGCTACTATACCTTCTAGTTGTTTTGAATAGTGAAGCAATAAATCTGGATGTAAAAGTATCTTTGGGAGACGTTAGAGTCATATCCAAAAGTGGCATAGTTAGTTGGGCCATATGGTCTAAGTTTATTTTGATGGGAGGGGGAACTCCATACTGATTTCCATAGTTGGTATATCAGTTTACATGCCCACAGGCAGTAAATAAGTGCTCACTGTTCTACACATCTTTTTTAGTATTTGTTGTCTTTTGTTTCCTTTATGATAGATATTCTATTTGTGGGTAGTAGATGAGACTGAAAATATTTTTAATTTTCCTTGTGACAAAGAAATTGACTGATCACTTTTTAAAAACTTCATTGGCCATTATGTTTCTTTCTTGAGAACTTTCTGTTCACATTGCTACTCCATTTATTGATTTATAGATTTTTTAGGGATTTAAATTTTGCAGTTGTTTATACATTCTAGATATTAACACTTTGTTTGATTAATAGTTTGCAATACAAATTCCCATTGTGTTGGCTTATCTTCCCTGGTGATTGCTTCTTTTTGTCTGCAGAAGCTGCGTCATTTCTGCAGTTTCTTCCTGTGCTGTTAGGAGTCCCTTTCAGAATGCTCTTCTCTTTGCCTGCATTTTGAATGGCTTTCTTATTTTGCTCAAGCATTTCCAAGATTTCAGGTCACATATGAAAGTTTTCAATCCATGCTTAATTGCTTCTATGTATAGTAAGAGGTAATCTGATATTTCTTCTATGTGGAAGATTTGTGTTTACAAGTACCACTTAATAAAGATGTAGTCTTTTGCTTATATATGATTATATGATTGTGGCACCTTTGTCAAAAATTGGATTGCTATAGCTCCATGAATATATTTTTGGGTTATCTATTCTTTTCCTGAATTTTTTACAGGACTGTAATATTTTTGTTAGTATGATATTATACTGTAGGGGTGTGTGTGTGTGTGTGTGTGTGTGTGTGTGTGTGTGTGTGTTCATGCCTGTGGTGTCCATGTATGCCTATGTACTTACTTGTATGTGGATGCACTTTTGTTTGAGCATCAAAGGGTTTCCTCCATTGTTCTCCATTTTATTTGCTGAGGCAGGGTCTCACAATGAAGCCAGAACTGAGTGTTCGGCTAATCTAGCTAGACAGCTTGTCCCTGAGATTCCTTGTCTCTGCTTCTGTAAGGCTGGGATTACGGGCTTGCTGTCACACTTGCTCGGTTTTATGTGGGCTCTAGAATTCTGAATGCTGGTCCTCACACTTGTGCAGCAACTGCTTTATCCACTGAGCCATCTCCACAGCAAGGCAAGCATTGCTCTTTCTGCATAAGATTGCTTTGGCTGTTTGGGGTCTTTGGTAGTACTTTGTGAATTTTAGGATTTTTTTTCTAGATTTCTGAAGGATACTATTAGAATTTTGACAGAGATTGCATTCAATCTGTAGATTACTTCTCATAATATACATACTTTTACGTTAATTAGGTATTACATGAGCATGGAAGTTCTTTCCACTTTCTTAGTGTCATTTTCATTTTCTTTCTTTGCTGTCATAACCTTTTCATCATCAAAGTCCTTCATCTCTCTGGTTATATTTATTCCTATATTTTGAAACTATTGTGAATAGGGTCTACAGAGGTGGTTCAGTGGTTTAGAGTGTTTCTTAGAGTTTCTATTGCTATGAAGAGACACCGTAACCACAGCAAATCTTACAAAGGAAAGCATTTCACTGGGGCTGGCTCACAGTTCAGAGGGTTAGTTCATTATCATCATGGCAAGACGTATGGCAGCATCCAGACAGACACGTTGCTGGAGAGGTAGCTAAGATTTTTACATCTTGATCCTCAGGCAACAGAAAGAGAGAGGCACTGGGCCTGGCTAGAACATTTGAAATCTAAAAGCCCATCCCCAGTGTAACCCTTCTTCCAACAAAGCCACATCTACTCTAACAAGGCCACACCTCCTAATAGTGCCACTCCCTGGTAACCAAGTATTCAAATCTATGAGTCCATGAGGGCCATTCTATTCCAAACCACCAAAGAATGTGTACAGTTCTTGTAGAGGACCCTAGTTCAGTTTTCATGACCCACATTGAGAAGCACAAAATTGCTTTTAAGTCCAAATGTAAGGGGATCTGGTACCTCTGGCCTCCATAGGCACCTGTGCTCATGTGCACATGCATACACACACACACACACACACACACACACACACGTGTGTGAGCATGTGCGCTTGCTATAATGCAATAGATCTTAAAAGTGTTGTGAATGAATTTTTCACCTATTTTTTTTTTTCGGTTTGGGTGTTTAAAATTTTGCTGCTTTGTGTACTAATTTCATATCATCCTGCTTCATGTACAGTGTCTATCACTTGCTCGTGTAAAGCTGAGAATGGTGCCTGTTCCTGTTACTCACTGATGAGTGTTCTTGGACAATTACAGCTTCAGGTTTCCACACTGAGATCCTGCTTCAGTCTCCATAGTCTGCAGTCTCAGAGCAACTGTCGACCAAAGACACACACCTAGCCCTTTGTTAACCTTTCTTTACTTTTTTTTTTTTTTTTTTAGCTCTCTTTTGCTGTGAGATGTCTTTCTGTATGCTGTGAATATGTGTTGCTCCTATTGGCTAATAAATACATCTGGTTTTGCCTATGGCAAGACAGCTTAGAGGCAGGTGGGAAATCTAATCAGAGATACAAGAAAGAGAAAGGTGAAGTCAGAGAGGATGCCAGTCCACCACCCAAGGAGCCACAATGTGGCCGCAGATCAATAATGCCACAAGCCACGTGACAACAAATAGATTAATAGGAATGGGTTTAGCTAAGTTATAAGAGCTAGCTTACAAGAAACCTGGGCCATAGGCCATAGAGTTTGTAAGTAATATAAGCTTCTGTGTGTTTACTTGAGACCAAGTGGCTGCAAGAATGGATGGGACACAGGAAAACTTCCAACTACACTTTTTTAAACCTGATTGATTTATTATCCCTTGCCAGTTTCATGTATATAATGAATTTCATTATTTCTCTCCTTTATTACCCTGTCTCACCTCCTCCTCCCAATGAAACCCTCCCCAGTTTTTATCTTTTAAAGATGAATTCATTTTGTTTTTATGTACATGTCGGTATGTGTATGTGTGGCTACCTGAGTCACTTTGTGCCATGTACATGCAAAAACATGCTAAGGCTGGAAGATGGTGTCAGATGACCTGGAATTGGAATTACAAGCAGTTGTTATCCATTGGCTGCCAGGGCTGAGAACCAAGCTGGGGCCTCCTCAAGAGCAGTGAGCACTCTTACCTGCTGAGCCATGACTCAGCCCCTTTATGAATTTATTGTCATGTACATTTCTTAAAGCAATGACATGGAAAAAAATGCTGCAGCTCTAGATATGCATTTGAAAATAAGAAATAATGAACAAGAAGCACCTCCTTTCTAAACTTTGGAAACATCACTATGTTTTACTCTAATTTGCAATATTGCTAAAAAGCTGCGTCACACTCTATTCAGGATTATACTACCTTATAATTTATCTTTTAAAGTTTTACTTTTCTTTTAAACATTTGTCATACAATATATGATTGCATTTTTCCCATTCCCCAACTCATCCCCGATCCTCCTCCACCTCCTTACCCACCAAACTTCATGTTCTTTCAAAAATTTAAAATTACCCCTCCCCACTTTCTTTCAAATCCATGACATCTTGTTATTCCTTCTTTATGTCTGACTTCTCTATACACAGGTTTCTATTTGCTTTGAATTTTCATTTCTTTTTCAGATGTCTATGATCAGTGGTTCTCAACCTTTCTAGTTTAGGACCCTTTAATATAGATATGCATGTTGTGACAATCCCTAACCATAAAATTATTTTTATTTCTGCTTCAAAACTGTAAAGTGCTACTATTGTGAATTGTAATGGAAATGTTTTTGAAGACAGAGGTTTACCAAAGGGATCAGGACCAACAGATTGAGAACTGCTGTCTGTGATCATTGACAGTCATTACTGTTTAAGAAAATCCCCCTTCAAACTCTAGCTTTGCTCTACAAGTTTGACAGAATTGGGTTGAATAGACATTGAACTTTATACAGTAGTGGTCAAAGATTCTTTTGAAAAGAAGAGGCTAATCTGCCTAATTAAAATTGGCTGACAACAATATGGGAAGGAACAAAGATTCCTCAGAGTGTCTATATTTAGTAAAGAGATTTTCTTTAAATTTCTGTTCCCAGTGCCTCACATCTATCTGGCCTCAACCTTGGAAAGAGCTGAAGCATTTCTCCAAGAGTGACTTTCTTGTAACCTGAGGGGGTGCTAAGTAGTAATTTAATTGCTATTCTCAGTAGGAGCAGAGATCAGAGCCATTAACCGATACTAAAATAACCTTTCATTTACTCTCTTTCTTTAGCATTCTGTCTTATCCACATCTTCTGTGTTATCATGTAGCCCGAGTAAATTATAAGATCTTTAGAGTAGGTTATATGGTTTATTGCCAAATTTACCATCATAGGCATATAGGAAATGTTCCATCAAAAATAAATGAATGAATAGCATTTATCAAACATGGATGTTTGATAGACAAGCACTTTAGAACTCTAATATGTAACACTTGCCAGAATCATAAATTGCTAGTTCTACAATGTCTGCATTTTATTTAAAAAAAAAAAAGGTACGGACAATCAAAGAAATGAGTGACACTAAAGTTTCATATGAAAGAACTTGGAGAGAGAGGGACAGATAGACAGACAGATAGAATAAAAAATGAACACAACTGCAATTTTTACTGGATAAATAAAAGAAGTCCTGGTTGAGAAGGCATAATTTTGTGAACTCATAACAAATGAGAAGCTGCATACACAGGTAATTCTGGAAACAGAAAGCCTGGGAAGCCATTGCAGTCAAGGATGGACAGACAATGAGACCAGCATAGTTAGGGTGAGCTAAAGAACATAATAGAAGCAGTGAAGTCTGAGCAGTAATAGTGAAGAAGGCCCCAATTGTGTGAGCACTTTTCACAGAAAAACAACTTTGATTTTTCTGAACTGGAGCTGGATACCATTGGACAGTATTAAATATCATATCATTTGACATCAGTATGAGAATACACTATTGGTGGAAAGGAATACTTATGAATCCACATTAGTCATTCCATATCAATGACAGACTCTTGGAGAGGATGATGGATACTGTTAGTGGGTATATACATCCATTCTACATGAATTGACATATTTTATAGGAACTGGCATATTTTCCTGATGTGTTACTCAATAAATGGGAATGAAAGGCAACAAAAAATGAAGTATTCACCCTAAAGCTTGTATATGCAAACATGCACATTCATATACAGAATAGAGAGACAGATATATAAACTTGACAACTAAGGGCAAACTTATATGTCATATTTGTAAATTATTCATGTTATAAATGATATTTGTATACAAGGCAATGTAATATCAGTGGAAATAGATTAGAATAAGATGAAGGACAGGAACTTTGGATTAATCTGAGATACACATACCCTCTGTAGTTGAGAAGAAAAAAATCATTAAGTTAAAGAAGCAACATTACCAAGAGATAACAGGAAAATGAAGACACTTTGGTATGAAGAATGTCAAGCAAGTACAGACTGAGCAGCAGTGAATGACAAACTATCAAAGCTATTGAAAAGACTGTAAAGACAAGATTGGCTAACTGAAGTTGGTTATGCACTAATTATGCTGACCAGAATCCTTAGTTGATAGGATGGACTTAAAATCACAATTGAATTATGGTTAAATGAAAGAAGAGGGAGTGAACTAAATGATTACAGATAAGTGTTCTGTGAAATTTACATTGACAGCTGCATTCAATGGAGGCAGGGAGAACTGAATTTGAAGCAATGAGTCTGTTACTTGGGAGTGATAAATCTCGGCACTGGGCACTGATAGGAATGGTCCAAAATAGTAAATAGTGACCAGTGGAATATGAGAGTGGTTTTTGTGACTGGAATCAAATTCCTTGAATAAGCCAGAAGATTTGGGCTGCTGTGCAGCTACAAATGACATCAACTACCAATTATGGGAGCTTGAAAAATTAAATTCATTTAGATGAGACCATAGTACATAATGGTCTAACTTCGGGAGACAAGTTGATAACCTTGCTAAACTCTAATCAAAATCACAAGTTTTTAGAGTGACTCAGGAAACAACACCAAAAACTAAATGTAAGAATCAAATGGGGTGCTAGGGGCTGCAGAAAGAAAAGGGAATTTGCGTAACAGCTATCCAGTAACTAATAAGTGTGAAAATCTACAGAGTTAGAACACAGTTGATCACCAAAGCACTAAAAAGTATGACTGAAATATTCCTTATCCATTTTGAATAACAGAGCACCTGGTTCAGAGTTCACTTTTAAATCTATTCACTGTTTTATGTATATTTTTGACTTGAAAGTACAGTTATCTTAATTTCCCTTGTGTTCTTGGAATTCTTTCTCTCCTTTAGTCTCATAGAGTATAAACCTTTATGGGACCCTGGTCATAGACCTTTTTTCTGCCTGCCTCTAAGCTGCCTTGCCACAAGCCAAAGCAGCTTATTTATTAACCAATGGGAACAACACATATTCACAGCATACAGAAAGACATTCCACAGCACTTCCCCTTTTCTGTCTAATCAAAAAGGAAGGCTGTAACTTTAATGTAGTAAAACTATATATAACAAAACAGTTATCAAGCAAGAATTACAGTTATATCTAATCTATTTTTGTTTGGCAAAATTAAAGAAAATACTCTATCATCTATCCTATAATATCTAGTCTAAAGTTTCATATCTAATTTACTTTTTATCGTAACTAAGGAAAAGTATAATTATAACTATCTAGTCTTCAACTCCATCAAAGACCCCAGAAGGATATATTACCTAAGTAAACAGGAAGTGCATTGTAAACACCTTCCAAAACTCTAGAAATGACAGAGACATCTGGCTGCCTTTATAGTCAGCGACAGTTTCTCTGCCATGTTGGGGTATCTATCTTCAGCCTACAGGCCTAGAGTCTGGCAAATATTTTAGTGAAGTAAGAAATTTGAAGGATTATCTTGGCAAAGTTCATCAGTTGCTTCTCCCTGTGTCCTGCAGAATGTCTAGCAGATTCTTCTGTGAAGTAGGAACCTGAAGGACCATCTCATCCTGTTTTGACAAAGTTCAGTGGTGATTTTCCTATGGCTCTGTATGTCTAGTTTATAAAACATACTGTCAAGCAGGCCAGGCAAGAGCAGTGTTTTGCCCAAATGACCAATTTTGCCAAGAAGATATACTTCATATGGAGTATCTTCAATGCCCATCTTCTTCCTTGAAGTAAATTGATGCTGCCAGGAGCAGATATATCTCGCTGTTCATAAAAGTTTTTAAAACATTTTAAATGCCATATTCTGTAGGTCTTTGAAGTGTTTGAAGATTATCTACCTAACTGAAATATACCTATGTATACCTAGAAAACTTAACAAACATGACTATAAATTTGATTATCATAGATGGCTATTAATCTATATTTCTTAATGATACATTTTAATTTTATATGAGTTGCATAAACATAATACCTTAAACAAGAGTAGAAATATACATACAGTATAACAAAATTGATCTTAAATTTGTATTAATAAACAAAAATCCATACCAATGTAAAGTATTTTGAGATTAGCAGTTATTTTTTGGATTAAAGTAGATTTGATAATCTACCTTTTTTCTCATTATTTCTATATCACAGCTCCCTTTCTTCTTTCAAAAAGAGATTGACTATGACTAATAACAATTTGTAACCAATCCCTTAAACAAAGACAGACATCCATAATCCTTTTGTGGGGGAATGTGGACATAGTTTTCCAGGCTACTTCCTGCTGATCAAGGGTGCTGGCAATCTTATGGGGGTCCTGAGAAAATTCAAGATAATGGTCAAGTCCTGGAAAGACCAACTACAACCTTTGTTAATAGATACCATCTGTCAAGGTTCAGGAGGTCTCACTTGATCAAATCTGATCCATTATAACCTGAAACAAATCCACAGCCTCTTGCTTCCTGTGGAAACAAAAGCAGAGCCTCCTTTTCCAAAGCAACATGTCCTTATATCCAAATTTTGAAGTGAAAATACCTTTGAAATATACATGTTGGTTTAACTTAGCAGCTTTTACCATCAAATGTCTTTCTGCAGTTAGCTTATTAATAGTCAGGAAATTTAAAGAAAATACAATATACATAATCCAGGCTCTGTGCGTATTTGCCATTTTTAGGTGGCTATTTCTTTTATATTACTTTTATTGTTTCTTTAAAGACTTTATTTCTTAAAACTATTTCTTTCTTTATATAACTGCTTGTATTTATTTTCCTCTCTTTTCCAAGCCTATGTACATTTATTACACACATTGTAACCGTTTAGAGGTTTATTCCATCTGAATCAGTCTTATTGTGTATTTATAATCTGTTTCTGGTCAAGAGAGATTTTAAACTGCTAAGCTGCACAGCGGCTTTGGCTTTTGACTCTGCCCTTTTCAGTTTCCTAACATGGCAGAGGTACATTTACCGCCAGCTCTGGGAGCCCTGCTCACCGCTAACTCTGAGAAGCAGTGGGTCTTTGCCTCCATCAAGCAGTGTATAGCCCAGAAACCCCTTTTTTGGTCTGTACTACCAAAAGCTAAATCCACCATGTAGTGCACAGTGTGGCTCAGAGACCTATGTACAGTGGTTAGAATCCACCATGCTGTGCTCAAGCTCAAATACCGAAGCATCTGCCACCCACACGAGAGACACAAACTAGGAAACTGCTCTTGGTTTCATTTTAGAACCCCTTTTTAAATCTTTCTCAGGTTTTAGATGGAAAATCTTGCCCCACGTTGGAATGCCAGATGTAGACGGAACATTTCCTGTCTCAGGCCAGGTATCACAGCCACGTATAAAATAATTACACAGAGGCTTATATTAATTACAAACTGTGTGGCCTATGGCTCAGACTTCTTGCTAGCTAGCCCTTATAGTTTAACTCAATCAATTCCTATTAATCTATGTGTTACAACATGGCTGTGGTGTTACCAATCTCCTGGCATCTTGTTGCTCCTTGGGCGGTGGACTGGCATCTCTCCTGACTCTGCCTTTCTTCTCTTTGTCTCTCTGCTTGGATTCCCACCTGGCTCTGTTCTGCCTTTCCATAGGCCACAGCAGCTTCTTTATTAACCAGTGGGGACAACATATATTCACAATGAACAAAAAAGACATCCCACAGGAAGCTGTAACATGGAAATGACTAGCCCTGTGCACAATACATAGTTGTTGAACTTCTACTTCAGATTGAATGTCTCTGACTTATCAAAATTTCTGAATGTTTAAAAATGAAGCAGAACACTCATATCTACCTAATTGACTTGTCAGAAAAACAGATGCACTTCTTTAAAGGAGCTTACTTATCTATTAGTTTATTTACATGAGTGTTTGCCTGCATTTATGTATGTTAACCTCACACACGCAGTGCTCACAGAGAACAGATGAGGGCATTAAACCATCTGGAATTGGACTAAAAGACCATTATGAGTGACCATGTGAGTACTGGGAACCAAACGTGGGTCTTCAGCTCAAGCATCAAATGTTCTTAACCACAAAATCATTTCTGTAGCTCCTGTGTAGATGTAGATGGGTTATTATAACAATTAGGAAAACGGAAATACAAAGGTATCCACTTTTCTTGTTACAGTATTAAATATTATTAAATGCTGGATGAAGTCAACATTGGAACTAAAGTCTTAAGTTTCAGGTAATTCCTTTCCACTCCATCAGCCACCCAAGGTCTCTCTATCCTTATTCATACTCACTGTATTGTTTTGGCTACACTTTACATTGGATTTCTGCCTGGTTCAGTGTTTTTCCCAATATTGACTAATTTATTTGGAGTACTCTCTGCTTTTACCTGTTAAATTTTAGACCTCAAATTGCACCACATGATACCATCTTCAGTGGTGTCGATTATGTTATCCTGTAACTCATTCTCAAATGATCCAATACTGCATCTTCACCATACTTTATAGGTAATTCCTTATGTGAATGAGTCCATGTTTTCACAGTAGACTATAACTACCATGAGCTCCTTTGTTGTTCACTGTTATTACTTCCTAACCACTGAAGCTGGCCTGGTCCCTGTCATACCATGTGCTCCTGTTACATATTTGTGAGATGAGAGGCAAGCATGCTTCGTATCACTTACTCCTACAACTGAGGAAAATGCCAGAAGCGGCAAATTCTCAGGCATCATATGAAGTGCTGAAGAGAGGATTCTCTCCCTGTAAGTTCATTTAAACAAGATGACTTCAAAGCCCCTGCTAATCTAAGTATTTGAGTAGAGCGATCTCAGCCTAATCATTTATCCCATCTGGGTTTTGTTTCAGGACTTTGAAGTGAAAGATCTTATGTCTTTATTGCTTGTGACAAAGATGATTCTTTCAGAGTTTTCTAATAGCATAGATATAAGTAAAAAATTAAAGACAACCTACATATGTTTGTGTCCCTAATGGAATGATTTGCCATTTGTTTCTTTTCATTCTATTCAAATCAATGTTTTTAGCCTGCTTTCTTATTAGAGAAATTGATTCTTAGTCAATTTTAAAACAGAAATTCCTATGACTCATTCACTGTACTTGGACTCTAACATATCAATTGCACAAAAACTCATAATTCAAATATCATGGAATGTAAAATTTTAAAGTAGTAACATAAAAACTTCAGTTTCATCAGAAATACAAGCCAAATGAAGTTTGCTCTGATAAATATATTTTCATAGGCTACATAGAGTTGTTAATATAACATACAATTTTATAATTAATTATCTAATAGACAATGACTGCCAAGTGATACTGGAAGATTTTGAATTTTGTAATAAAAACACTTAAATTGAATGTGTTTTACAGAGAACAAAATCATCTTTTGAGTTTTATGTAATTTAGAATATTTACTAAATTATGCCTTGGAGGTCACACATAGACATCAATGGCCTATAAACCTATAGACAGCATGGTCTTCAGATCCTAGAAAATTACACATGGAGTCTAATAACAACCACATATCCCAAATTTTTATTTTTAAAAATCTTTCCTTTATTTTCTTGGAAACTTTAATTGATAGTTTTAATTAACTACATCAAATATTTTAATCTTTAGTGGATTTAACCTTTCCATATTATATTTAATATTTTGTCATGGATTATGTATGTAAACTATGGAAAATTTACTAATGTATTTCATTGTAGCTTTTTCAATATTTCAATTTCAAAGTAATTTGTCTTAGAATACTCTTCCATTTTGCATGAGGTAGGATGTATAAGAGGATCCTTTAAATGAATGGTTAAAAAGTACAATTGTCCAAACAAAGGAGGCATTGATTACACACACACACACACACACACACACACACACACACACACACACACGCCTTATTGTAATAGTCAGATGGGGTAAGGTATCATTTTTCTGGGCTCCACCTTCTGCTAACAACCTACATAAAGCACATGGAAGAAGGAAACTTGTACTCTCTTTGCCTGCTCGCTCTCACTCTCACTGGCAAGTCCATTCCTTCCCTAGCATTAAAGCCTAATTCTTTGGGATCCCAGTATATACTGAGGACCAGTTGAGACACCCAGCCTTGTGGTCTGAACAATAAGTGGATTCTTGGACCCTCTGTTGGTAGAAAGCCATTGATAGAGTAGCTGGACCACAACCTATAAGCCATTCTAATAAATCAAACATGCATACACATGCACACACACACACACACACACACACACACATACACACTCACTCACAAAACCTTGACGAATATACCTATCAATCTTCACATGTAATTAACTTATACTGATATTTTTATATATTCCACAATATTCTTATAATTTAGGATGCAAAGAAAAGAATGTAATATAATTTTAAACATATATAAAATATCTCCAATTATCTCCAGTGTAATGATTTCTGACAGAGATCATTCTAATAGTAAAGGCTTGACAAGTCAAAGATTAACTTCATTTATCTATAAAACAATCCAAGAAACAGATGGAAAAGAAAATTAGAAAACTGCCATTTTTCATATTAACAAAAAAAGAAAACAGTGATATTTTAAAATGTCATTTTAGTCAATTATTCCATTAAAGATCTCAAGTTACCTTTTTTATCTTAATAGAAAGATTTATAATATGTTGCCTATCATTATTAGTACTGAAATTTATTTATGTTAAAGAAAAATTTTAAGAACGTTTCTCTGTGCGTGTGTGTGTGTGTGTGTGTGTGTGTGTGTGTGTGTGTGTGTGTATTAAATCTACCTTTTGCCTTCTATCAAGGATAACTGTAGTATATTTTATGGTATTTCTAACCATGTTCTCTAAGACAGCAGTCCATTCTAGGCAGTACCTCCCCTTCTTTCGGGTCTCTACTCGATACACTATTCCAATTATGTTTTCCAAATGGGCCCTGACACTGACACTGGCACTTTCCATGATCAGCAGGTGAGTTATTTTACTTCAAAATGCCACAGTCAATTGGAGGAGAGCCTCTTGCACATAGAGAATAAGTGACTCTTTTCCTGGTGAAATGTGTTGCTGCATATCTTAAGAGCTTAAGTATAACAAGGCTTCTCTCGGTTGAATAAGCCTTGAATTTTCAGAGTTAGCTGTCAGTTATGTTTTCTAGTTGAATCTGTTTGGAAGCTTAATATGCAGGGCACAGTAGAGAATAACTTCCAATGGGATCAACTCTATTAGAAGGCAGAGGGAGAATGCGAGATTGGGCAGAGGAACAAGCCTGAATGAAAAACAGACCTAACACATCCTTGATTGACTCCACTTAGCAGAGCTAGGGCCATGTTACAGGCTAAGGATACCCCATAAAGCCAGCACTTTGAATCACACACTGGGCACCTGTGTCCTTGAAGAACATCATGTTGCTAAAAGAGACAGCTCTGATGATCAGAAATAACAGCTGACCACCAAATCCTTCCTTAAACCAGCAATAAACAGTGAACTGCTGCCCATCATAGCCTCCAGATGTCAGTCCTGATGAGTGATGCGTTTAAGTCATACAGAACCATTGCCTAGAAAATATTACACTTATCAGTGTTCCAGAGTTAGGACATGCCACAGCCTATGAGAAATTAGGAAAAAGTCAATAATGAAAAAAAAAAAAGAAAACCTTATCCTCTCAGAATGCTCATTCCAAGTTGGATTTGAAAAGTATTTGTAGTAATTACAATCTCATTTAATAAAATGGGAAAAGAATGAAGGGCTTTATTTTTTTTCCTCATAATGAACCCAGTAATAAATTTTAGCAAAATCAAAGCATTAGCTCACATTCCCTAATCATTGCTACTTGTAACGTCTTAGTCCAATTTTAACATATGTTTAAATCAGAATATATTCCCTTTTGTAAGATGAAGCCTGAAGCTGGTCCCCCTGTTCTTGAAGAATTGGGGCCCACAAGGACACTGTCCTGGCTGCTTCTCATTCTGTTTTCCCTGATGTGGGTACCCAGAGCTCATACACTTTTGACCACAGAAATATAATGGCAATTGTGTTTCTCTTCTCTCCAGTCAAGATTTCCTCTAAATAGTCCACTTGTGTTTCTTTTGGATGCATCTCACCCTCCCCACCCTACATACTGCTATGATTATTGCCCACGCTAGGCACACTTGTGTCTTTGCCCAACACTGTTTTAATGACAAACTCATCAGAACTTAAGAGTAGCTTTTATGTAACACCACTAAACAGGTTACATAATTTGAAACTTTTGAGTATAAACTTCTAGAGCTTTAAAAGTATATTAACTTTCAAGTGAAGGGTATAAACATTTTTACATTTGGCAAAGTTAACTGTTGGACTGCCTGTTAAAAATTACTAATCGGTACATTTGAGAAATTTCATTTTCTCTAAAACCTTTATGAGAATTCTCACTTTGAGAAGCTGAAACTCAAAGACACAATACTAGCCTGAAGCACTCTCTGGAAGAAGGACTGAAATAAGATTTTCTTCACAACTCAAGAACATTCTAAGCTTAAGAATTAATAATAGTAAGGAACTAGTTGCCAGTGCATGCTGCTTGAATCAATTAAATTGGTAATGCAACCAGACTGGGGTTTAAAAGTATGCTAATATTAAATAAGTGAGTACATTTTAGTTTCAGATAAGTAAAAATATATAGGTCTTTAATAGAGTTCTATAAACAGACTGTGTCTAACAGGAATTACAGTAGACTAGGGTCCAGTAGGTATTCCTTCTAAAACATGGCTTTAATTCTTGGACACTCATTTATGGTTAGATAGTTCCATATCTCCCTGAATCTGAGGGGCCATAAAATTCCTCTGACCAAGAGAATAGTTAGAAATTAGTTTGAGATTTTAAAATTCTCAAGATATACATGTGTGTATGTGTGTTTGTGTGGTGGTATTTTATCTGTGCTGAAATGTGATATTTTGCTTGTATGTTAATAAATAAAGTTTGCCTGGAGATCAGAGGAAATATCAAGCCATTAACACAAAAATCAGGCAGTGATAGCACATGCCCTTAATCCAATCACTTGGCAGGCAGGGTCTCTGTGTATTCAAGGTCATACTAGGGAACAGAGCCAAGCGTGGTGACACATGCCTTTAATCCCAGTACCAATCATAGAGACCTGGAGGTCTGTACAGACAGGCAGTGACAAGGAAATGAGGTAGCTGGGCTGAGAGCCAATGAGAGGGCAGAAAAGCAAGGCAATAAAGGCGCAGGTTACACAGGAAGTAGCTCACATTTTGGAAGTTACAGAGCTGGTGAGGTAAGGTGATTGGTGGCTCTCACTATTTCCCTGATCTCTAAGACTTTCACCCCTATATTTGGCTCTGTGTTCTTTATTTAATAAGACTGCTTAGAAACTTGTCTGCGTGTGTATAATATAAATATATGCATATATGTACAATAATAATTATAGAAGTTATGAACTTGAGAGGGAATGGGAGGACATAAGAGGAGCTGGGGGCAGACAAGAAGGGGTAGAAATGATGTAACTGTAATGCATGTATGTGTGAAATTCTTTAAAAATGAAAGCAGCTGGGCATGGAATGACCGCAATCAAAGTTTGGAGTAGGCAGAAACAGTAGGATTCCAGGATCTTGCTGTCTAACCAGTTCAGAGTAATCACTGACGTCCAAAGTCATTGAGAGACTCTGTCTCAATAACATAATTTGGAGAGCAATAGAAGACATCTGAAATCTACCTCTGGTTTCCACATATATATCCATGAGGACCCACCTGCATATGTCCACACACAAGCACATACCAATAATGAGGAGGAGGAGGAGGAGGATGACGATGATGATAAATGTCCCAGTTAACTTTAGTGGTCAACCTGACACATCTTAGAGTTATTTGAGAGTCTCCAGACTGACCTATGGTCATGTCTTTGATAAATGTGTTTATTAATGATTGATTTGGGCAGCACCATCCCTGGGCTGGTAGCCCTGGGCTATAAACCAAAGCTAACTAAGCATGAGCCAGAGAGAGTGCTGATTAACAGTGTTCCTCCATATTCTTTGCTTCAGTTCCTGCTTGAGGTCCAGCCCTAGATTCTCTCAATGAGGAAGTATAGCCTGTATGATGAAATAGTCTTTCTTCCACAAATTGCTTCTGGTCATGCATGGTATTTATCACCACAGCATAAGTTACATTAGGACAAACAATAATCACGATTATAATGTTAAGTATGTTATGGATTACCCAAGGTCTGGGGAAACTGCTACATCCTGCAAGGGTATCTAAGGGAAAAAAAAAAAATTCTACGTACACTATGCTCTTATGTCTGTTGACTTTATTCCTCTTGTTATGCCCAGATTGGGACCCCAAAGATAACCACCACAGACCTTAGGTTCAGAATGCAACAGCATGGTTTATTTCTGTTTGTTTACAAGCCGCCGCGGCAGGGAAGCTCCATCCAAAGCACTCACTCATAGTCGTGAGGCCAGGAGGAACTTGCTTTTTCTTTGTGTGGCTAGCTTTTTAAAGGCAAAAACCACAAGCCCTTCAGGGAGGTTGGGGGAGTTTTGCATGGGTGCAACTGGG
This sequence comes from Peromyscus eremicus, assembly GCF_949786415.1. Lineage (NCBI taxonomy): Eukaryota > Metazoa > Chordata > Mammalia > Rodentia > Cricetidae > Peromyscus > Peromyscus eremicus. The sequence continues at coordinate 9,440,707 of NC_081435.1, forward strand.
ATTGGTTTATTTTTATCTCTGTTCTCTTTTAATTGGGAGAGGGTATGTAACCTTTGAATTTACTGGTTGGTGGTTACAATTTATTACTTTGGGGGCAGTCCAGCACAAGTCCCAGGCTTTGTCCTTGAGCCGCCATGGGGGCTGGCTGGCCAAGCATGTACTGCACATAACTCTAAGTTGGTGAGGGGCCCCAGACAGTAAACATCTGGCTGAACTTTGAGCAGTCTTTTGCTCATGGCCCTCCCAGAAACTGCTTGCTCAAGTCTCAGGAAACTGAAATTGAGGCCTGATCTCTGAGAGAAGACTGAGCAGCCTGTTATGGCATCTGCTTGGTCCTTTCACTCCAAGACAAAATTCTATCAATACAGCTCCAGCTCCATCAGGCATTCAAGGCAGGAATAAATCTAGATACACCAAGCTCTTTTTCCGTCTACTTTATTTCTCTGGGATGAAATCCTGTCTACATAGCTTCAGCTCTGTCCTGATACTCAGTTCCTCTTTGTCCCCTCATTTACTGTTCCCTCAAAGTCCTGCTAACAACTAAGCCCTTGTGCTTCCAGCCTCATCTTCACCCTCTGTTTCTTCCCCCTCCATCTCTACTTGCTCTCTACTCCTGGCTCAAGAGTTCTGCTTGCCTTTCTTTCCTTGGCCACACGGTTTTCTGCATCCTCAGGAAAGTTGCTCTACCTTCCACCTTGATGTGTAAAAACCTCTTTTGTTCTCAGTCAATTGCTCTGGAGAGCCACTGGGCCTCTCCAGAGGCGAGGGGATGGTCTGAGCTTTATTTACACAAGAAACAATGCTATGCATCTCCCTGCCAGCTTGTCTTTGCCTAACCTTATCCAAGTACTGGCTCCAGCAGGGAGTTAGTTACCTAGAAGTTCAGCGGGTCTGAGGATCTGAACTGTTTGCCAATTGGTCTGGGAATATTTGGGCACAGAAGAATTTCATAGCAGAAGACAGCTGAAATATTAAAAGCTGGATAACACCAAATATTCATAATAAATGGCTTGCCTTTTGGCAGCCCCTTGGCAGGTCAAAGTATAGCTTTAACACACAGCTGAATGTCTATAATATATTCTTGTGGCCTGCTACAGTATGTTACGTTGTATTGCTCCAGTTAGCAAAGACAATCAGCAAAGCTATTTTCAGAATATGATATTAAACAATGTTTTTTTCTCCTTCTAAATAATAATAGTTTTCCTATGTAGAAAAATACCTCCAAACTTAGCATTCAAGTCTAGGTGAATTGGACCTCTTAGTAAATTTTGACTGGAAGTTTCATGTCTTTACATACTAATGCATGATGTGCTACAACTGTTAGCCATTTTAGCCTCTGGTAATATATTTCTTCAAGAATTAGGCATACTATTGTGCATGTAGCTCACATCATCACATTTAGTTTAAGCCACCTATTAAAAAGAGTTGCTTTAGGTCTTTGTACTGGTAGAAGTTCCAAGGAAGTCACAAGTCAGCTCATCTGTAGTTTGGAGCTTAGGTCGTAGCATATGAAGTCCACCTGGCATAAGAGGGTTCATTGCAACAAAACTGGAATGGTTGTTCTGCATTTTCCCACTGTTGTTAAGGTTGGGATCCAAAATTAGCAATTGTTAAACATAAATAAACCTGTGTGTCTGCACTCAACTGTCTCTTATAACAATGCTATCACACTGTGATCAGAGTCACTCAGTGCTTATTTGTTTGTTTTAAATTTTTCTGGGCTAGAGATTGAGCCTAGGGCCTGGTGCATGCTAAGAAAGTATCTTTGCTGAGCTACATCCTGAACCCACTTAGATGTGTTCCTTTTTCAGTAGTTGACAACTTTTACTCTATTCTGGTGTAATAAAATTTCCTTTGTCAAATCTTATTACTGAGAGAAGGACATTGACCAGAACGCCAGTTTTTACTAGTCTATTTTATTTTCCTTCTTAAATCTTTAGGTTAGTAAAACTTTTAAGGAGAATCTTTGCGTGAAAATTGCAAGTAGCAGCAAAGCAAAAGTGTTCTATGATCCCATGAAGAGAGACTATAAAACAAGTCTGAAGGGACCCATTAGAAAATCTGAGGCAGAAAGCAAGCATGCATTCCTCTCTCAAGTCATTAATATTCTACAGCTCCAGGCTTGTTCATGCTATACAGGAGTCCTTCATAGATAAAAGCTGTTGAGAGTGAATTCCTCAAAGACAGGTCCATGAACAGAGTTCATTATAGCCTCTAAGATTATATGTGACAAGTCACAACAGCTTGAAGAACTGACTCAATATGGAAAAAGAGAGAGGGTATTCTAGAATTTGTCACAGGGTACCTGATTCAATATGCTATTAGCTTAAATGACAGACACTGAAATAACACAAAACATGGATACATTGGTAGCTTGTATCAAAAGGGTTTTTACCATCATGGTGATGTTCATCTGTTGTTCTTTCCTATGAAAAGCTTGAGGTATTTAAAAAGAGCTGGAACCCAATTCTCTATTCTAACACTGTACAGAAATGACTGATTTTTTTTTAAGTTTAAGGATTTAAAGGTAAGCTGTTATGAGATCTATGATGGAATGAGAGGTTTGATTGACAACTCCCAGCAAGTAAAATTTGGAAGTGCATCTTACTGCGCTGTGTGAGCAAATCTAAAAGAAAATTGGGATTTTAAAAGATCATTGAAAACTTTTTAAAAATACATCCTATAACTTTATTTATAATATTTCAAAATGCAGGGTCTTTTCCTGAATTGAAAATGAATGTAGTATTCTCTCAATACATTTTGACAATACATAGAAATTTGCACAAATATATTAAAATACATATCTATATATTGTCATCATCATAAACTTATCTAATGCACAGAGCCTGTTAATTAATTTCAAAGTGTTAGTGTGCAGATCATGTACATGGTAAAAACATTTTAGAAGAAAAGCACCCTGGCTACAGGTTTTACTAATTCAGTGATCAACAAAAATGAGAATTTACAATCTAGTAACGGGGAAAATCTTTAGATGAAACTTTAAAATATTAATCTTTAAATAGTAAACCATTTAAATTATGTTTCACCAAGAATGCTACTTGCTAGAGAAGGTATAGAGTATAAAGAGGATCTAGTTTGGCCAGGATATGTAGTGAGTCCCAGTTCAAAGGTTGGTATTTGACCTGTGACTGCTGGCAGAAGGATGCTTCCAAGAGTTAAAAGTGCCTCCGTGAAATGATCTAGCAGTGGTAGCCAGTGCCAAGACACCAAGGCCATCAGAGTGGATGAGTGTGAGCCAAAGGAGCAGAAGGAAGCCTGGGCAGATATGTGTCAAAACTGCTTAGTCATATAAGAATTGCGCCTGTGTGTTGAAACTGCTTAGTCATCAAAAACTCCCAGGCAAGGTTATTTCTTAGTAAGGAGGAGGAAACATTCTGAAGGAATCTGGCATCTAGGATGAAAGAAGAGTTGGATAAATCAACTCTTACTTCAGTTTGAGACAGTACACCTTGCTATCTAATATGTGTGAGAACCTGAGTTCAGAGTTCAGTCCCCATACCACCACCAAACACACACACACACACACACACACACACACACACACACACACACACACCACTACTCTGTCATGTAATTCATGTTATTTAAAAAGGCAGATAACATAAAAACAGTGTTGGGAAGCTATTTCAAAATACGCCTTGCATATCTGATGAACTGCCAGGAGGCCAGTGTTCATGGGACAGGGAGGGAATGGGGAATGCCAGCACTGATGGTCATGTGGTAGTTTGCTTAAAAAGCTCCAGTCCCTGAATTAGCTCTGAACTATAGGTTTATACTAGGACTAGATCCATGGGCTTCCTTCATATTCAGTTAACAATTTGCTACCTTTCTGCACATGTATGTTTTCAGGCTTTTTGAGCCCTGAATTAGAGAGATAGGTAGAAGGCTTATTGTTAAGAAAGTCTGGGAGGAGTGATAACTGATAAGGAAAGGCAGATACGGGACTGGAGACAAGAATTTCGCTCATAGAGCCTTACCCACGGTTGGCGTAAAGCAGTCAGCCAATAAACAGCGAAAAGAGCTCTGCCTCTTTCTGTCAGCAGTTCCTGTTAATTTTGTCTATGTTCGACTTTTTGAGGGGGCATAGCTTTTTTGCTTTGTTTTCTTCTTTTTCTTTTGTTTTACTTCTCTTATCCAATTATTTTTTTCCTGATGCTCCTTTCCTTTCTTTTAGATAATGTCTCACATATCCCAGAATGGGCTCAAAGTCACCAGGCAGATGAAGATGACCTTGAATTTCCTATCTCTCTGGTCCACCTCCACTCCTGACTGCTGCAATTTGTATAAGAGGCTTGCAACATCATGCCAACTTCATCAGGTGCTGGGGATTGAACTAAGTGTTCCCTGCACTCTAGGTAAACACTCTGCCAGTGAAAATACACACCCACCCTGCATCACCTGTTCTTTATAACTTCTTACTTTGAATGATAAAGAGTGAATTATTCATTTCCTCTTGGAACTCAAATTGATAAAGTTATGGAAACATTAAAACTCTGAGATGACAAAAAGACCACCAACTTACACTCTTAATCACAGAGAGGAGACCAATAGGAGCTAAAATCTTTTCTAAAAAATTATATACATTAATAATGGCACTTCATCTAATGTCAAGGATGTAAGCCCCCTCAAAAGAGAAATGATTTTTAATAGTTGGAACTTTCATTATGAAGCGTGGGAATGGGCTATCCCCTCCTAAGCCTACAATTCTTGAGAGGCATGCTGCGAGATGTCCTCAGGAGGCAGCCGAACTTGACTTACTGTTGAAAATGTCTAGAAAAACAACAGAAAAGTGACACACCAAAAGACTTACGTCCTAGATTCCAAGCAAAGAATTGAAAAGAAAATAATATGTCCCTGCCATTCAAATCCAAGTTCCTTAAAGACTGAGAAGTTCAAAAGCCAAGGAGAAAGAAATGAATGCAAAGGATTATCTGATGGCTGGGCAAGGGCCCTGGAATTATAAATACGACTGCCCTTTTTTTAGATTACTTTAAATGTAGGAAAAACTGGAGAGGTCTCTTTAAGCAGTACACACTATTTTAAGGTTTAAATAACAGTTCCTATTTAGGTGTAACCCTGAAAATGCACCTTTGTTTCAGAAAATCTTGGAAAAATAAAATTTCTGCTGTATTCTGTGTCAGATGGTACTTCTCGTTCTTGTTGTTGTTGTTTGTTTGTTTTTACATCCTGACCAAACTTTTCCCTTCCTCCTCACCTCACAATCCCTCCTCCTCCCCCCTGCACCACACCTCCCATCTACCCTGTCACATCCTCTCCTCCTCTACTGTATGTCTTCAAACATAGGCTGGCCTCCCATGGATATCAGCCAGCCATGGTGTATCAAATTGCAGTGAGAATAAGCACCTCCTCTTCTATTAAGGCTGGATAAGACAACAATTTGGTAGAAGGAATAGGGTCCCCAAAACAGGAGAGTCAGCCTGTGCTTCCACTGTTGGAGTCCCACAAGAAGACCAAATTACACAACTGTAACACATATGCAAAGGGCCTAGTCAGTCCCAGCAGGATTCCCCAAGCTCTTCCTAATGTTTGGCTGGGGAAATCTGCTTCTGTTTGCAGCAGTTGCTGGATGAAGCCTCTCTGATGGTAGTCGAGCTAGGCACCAATCTATGGGTATAGCAGAATATCTTTAGGAATCATTTCATTGACTTTTTTTCCCCAGTCATATTTGGTCATGTCCTACATCTCTGGGCTATCAGGCCCCTGGTTACTGGCCCTCAGGGGTGAGCTCCCTCTCATAGTATGGGTCTCAAGCTGGACCAGTCATTGTTTGGTCATTCCCACAATTTCTGCACCACCTTTTCCCCAGCACATCTTGAAGGCAGGACACATTGTAAGTCAAAGGTTTAATGGCTGGGTTGGTGTCCCAATCCCTCCACTGGAAATCTTGCCTGGTTACAGAAGATGGTTGGTTCAGGTCTGTGTCCCCCATTGCTAGGAGTCTTAGCTAGGTTCCTGGGAGTTTTCATTGCACTAGGTTTCTAGCTCATTCCAGAGATAGCCCTGATTCCAGTTGTCTTTTCCAGTACTCTCCCTCCATCCTCTTCCCACCTGATTCCTCCTGTTCCCTCCCTACCTCTTCATCCAGACCCCTCCCTCATCCAACGGCAATGTCTATTCTACTTTCTCTTCACAGTGAGATTCATATCTCCTCACTTGAGTCCTCCTTGTTAATTAGCTTCTCTGGGTCTGTAGTTTGTAACATGTCTACTTTATAGCTAATATCCATTTATAAGTGAGTACATACCATGTTTGTCTTTCTGAGTCTTGGTTCCCTCACTCAGGATCTTTTCTAGTTTCATCCATTTGCCAACAAACTTCATGATGTCACTGTTTTTACCAGCTGTGTAATAATCCACTGTATAAATGTACACATTTTTTTTAATCTATTCCTTGGTTGAGGGATATCTAGCCTGTTCCCAGTTTCTAGCTATGAACACAGTTGAGCAAGTGTCCTTGTGGTATGGTGGAGCATCCTTTGGGTATGTGCCAAGGAGTGTTATAGCTGGGTCTTGAGGTAAACTGATTCCCAATTTTATGAGAAACTGCAATATTTAAAGTATAGGAAAGAGATTTCCAGCTTCCTTTAAAGAAAGTGAATTTCCCTCCTTTCCCAGGGTAGCAACATCCCACTAGCCTAATTTCTGTCTCCCGAACAAATAGACTTGTGCAACTGAGTATAAACAATATGTGCAAACAGATTCATTGACATTTATATTTTTGTCCTTTAAATAATATTGTACACTTTTTAACCATATGTAGACATAGATAGCGGTATAAATATATGTAATAGATATATTTACATATATGGAAACTTGATGTGATGATAAACAAGTGTGTCAATATTTGTTTTGCACATTTATATACAAATATCAATTTATATTATATTTATTTATATTATATCAATTTGTATTGTATCAATTTTATATTATAAAAAAGAGTTCCCATACTCTTTTAATTTAATAGGTACATTGTATACATTCTACTGGTCACAGAAAGCATGCTGTCTATTTGACTTTTTGCAGTATATAATACTATGTTATGAATGTTAACTGGTAATTAACTGGTAATAGTTAAATGGTAATTTCTGGTTTTAGGCTAACAGGAACAAAGATACATGTTTTAGAAAACCTAGTTGCATAGATACTGCTAAAGGTGCTTCCTTAAAAACAAATGACACAACTTGTACCCCATTAGTGGTATCTGTTTCTATTTTGCTTTTATTTATGTTCTATTTTTCTGTTGCTCATACATATGTATTGTCATTATTGTTATTTGAAAGAGAAGTTTTGCTTGCTGTGGTCATTATATTATATAAAAATGTCTACATAGGCTTATGTGGAAACCTGAAATTTTCCTAGATAAGAACAGAAGCTTCATTTTGTAGAAAAATATGAGCTAGCTAATAATGAAAGGTCCTGAAGATTCAATATTTGATAGTCTTCAGAAATGCAAGACCAATGAAGGACCTGACATAAAGAACTTCCACTTTAATGAGAAGAACAGATGGGTATAGAGACAGAATAGTTGGCTTCTTGGATTCCAGTACTGGGATTTACTTCTAGTTCTTGTTGGATTCTCTTTGTGAAGCCATAAAGTACGTGGTTTATTGAGAATAAAAGAAATGTCAACAAAGAGAAATCAAGCACAGGACATGAAGTACTTCTTGGAGGAGATGAGAAAGAACATTGGCTAGTGAACACAGTTCAGTTGAAATCACAGTGACAACACTGATCAAACAGGGGACCACAGACGTGGCGTGTCACCACTTGGCTCAGGTGCAGATGACTCTTTCCAGTAGACATCTGTGTATGGACAAAGAGACTATAGGCAGCAGGATTTACTCAATGTCAGATGTTCACAAGGCAGGAAGGATAAAAAGACATGAGGTTAAGGTCATTTAGAATTCTTCACAGAGAAAACCTGGAGGCAGGCACAAGAATACAGCAGGTAGACAGAAAAAAAGTTGTATTCTAAAACTTTAGAGAGCTTTAACAAATCTTCCACTTAGTGTTACATATCGTAACTTATAGCATAGAATGACTTGTGCTATAAGAAAAAAAAAGTTAATTTTTAAATTTACAAATTAAAAAGAATCTACTGATATAACATGATGTTTTGAAATAAGTATACATTATGGAAATAGCTATATTAAGCAAATTAATATATAAATCATTTCACATCTATTTTATAGAACAGTGAAATCTGTGTTTTATTAGCTCTAAAAATTCAACTGACAGCAATATTGTATCCTTTGGCTAAAATCTTCTAAACTTTCTCCATTGCCTTTCCTTTTCTACTCCTCTCTACTGTGAGTCTGAGTTCTATGCCTCTGGGTTTCATATACAAGTGTGCTCATGGTGTATCAGTTTTCTTTGCCTTGTAGGCTTTTGTTGTGAAATATTATTTTAAGATGTGTTACGTTTGTTTATGCTGTGGAATGTTTGTTTAATGATACAAAGATGTGTTGGATCATTTTTTAAAATATTTATTTATTATGCATACAGTGTTCTGCCTGCATCCCTGCAGGCCAGAAGAGGGCACCAGATTTCATTACAGATGGTTATAAACCATCATGTGGTTGCTGGGAATTGAACTCAGGACCTCTGGAAGAACAGCCAGTGCTCTTAACCTCTGAGCCATCTCTCCAGCCCATTATTTTTTATTACATTTGTCTAACTCTGTGAATCTGTGTTACTTTGCCTGTATAAAGCACCTGATTGGTCTAATAAAGAACTAAATTGCCAATAGCAAGGTAGGAGAAAGGATAGGCAGGCTGACAGGCAGAGAGAATAAACAGGAGGAAAGATCTAGGAGGACAAGATCAAGGAAAGAACAAGAAAAGAAGGGACCAGCCACCTAGTCACACAGCCAGACATGGAAGAAGAAGGAAAGAAAAGATATACAGAAATAGAGAAAGGTAAAAGCCCAGAGGCAAGAGATAGATAGGATAATTTAAGTTAAGAAAAGCTGGCAAGATACAAGTCAAGCTAAGTTCAGGCATTTATAAGTAATAATAAGTTTCCATGTGTATTTATTTGGGAGCTGAGTGGTGACCCCCCCGCCCCCCCACCCAGAACCAAAGATTTAAAAAAATAATACAGTCCTTCAATACTGCTGATCACTCTCAGGAAACAAGAATGAATTTGCAGGAAACTCTTATTTTTAACTTACAATATTAACTAATAAATAATGAACTCTATTGATTTTTTTTCCTCAACAAGATGCAATATGAAGAGATCACTGTACTTCTTTGCATCAATGTAGCAAGATGCTATTTATACATTTAGGCATACAGCAAATGGAGGGAGAATGGGTGAAGCCAACAGGAAGTCCCCTATAGACTAATATTTTCAAAAGCCATTGGTAAAATCTGGATCTGAACAAGACTTAAATCTCACAAATCTCATAGAACCTTCAAAGAGCTCAACAATGCTGTTGGTCTTTCAATAGTGTCTCCATTACACTGAACGGATGTGGTGTTTGATGCTTTGGATTGTTGAGGTACCTATAAATGACATGGTCAACACTCAGTCTTAGGCTTCTCCATTTTTAAGAGGGCAAATGTTTCCTTTGCAGCTTTCTTCCCTCCTGGGTGTTGTCTTAGGCTGAAAGAAAGTCTTACAAATCCTTGATCCTACCAGTAATGAGGAATTAGGCTCTCTCTCTCTCTTCCCCCTCTCCCTCTCTTAATTGATGTTAGTTGGACTAAAGGAAATAGTCTCTTGTCTTCAGATTTCTAGACCTACATCAGATGCCAGTATGTCCATAAAAATACAAACAACTATCTGTGAAGGATTTCTGTACTGCACAAAACCCAGCCTCTTACACAGGTTTAACTTACGTTTATGTATTGTTTATTATTAATTATTATTGTGTGTGTGTACAGGCGCCCACATGCTATAGCAAACGTGAATGTCTGAGGACAAGTTTCAGGAATTAGTTCTCACCTTCAACCTTCCTAGGGCAGTGCCTCTGCATTGTTTCTGATGGTACACAATGTATTCCTGCCTGTCTGGCCAATGAGCCTCGCTGATTTATGAGCTCTGGAGAATTCTTCTGTTTCCAGCTTCCATCTCACTGCAGGAGTGCTGGGATTTTAGATGCATGCCAGCTACCACATCTGGCTTTTATACCGTCTTTCTAAACATCAATCTTAGATCACCAGGCTTGCAAGGAAAACGCTTTGCCTGTTGACCTGTCTCGTTAGCTCCAGCAGATTCAATCCATCTATTTGAGCATTTACGGTTGTGCCTTAAAGAATAATTCTTTACCTTAAAGAATACCTTTTCTAACATACTTCTTTAAATTTTTCTTTCCTCCTACTTATTAATACTGAAAGTCACTTTTTTAGAGATTTATAAGGACTTCATCTATAAAATTTCTAATTAGCAAACGGTTACAGAAAAACTTAGGACCACACAATGTATAAGAAATCGCCCGTAAAAATGAACTAAGAATATATGTATTTATTTGTTAATTAGTTAGTCAGGATATCCTTTGAAGATTTCATTTTACATTGGCACTAGGTTTTCCTCTTTATGTCCTCATGTTCAGGAACCAGCTTTTAAAGCCATCTTCTGTTAGTTTGGTATATTCCATTCAATGAAAAAAAGCCATTAACAATACTTCTTATCCTTCATTGAATCTTTGGAAAGTATTTGATGTCAAAACAGTATGCATATCCTTGTCTTTAATGTTGCCTAATACATTGTATTTAATGTCATTACAGCACTATGCTTGGCACTTTTCAATGATCCTTCTGCCCATGATTACTGGCTTCAAATATCTGTGACTTATTACCATATTTTTCAGGCCACTAGTGAATGCTAGCAAAAGAAGCATTCCCAAAAATCTCTTATTTTAAAATCATTTCAACATAATCACCTCATTCCAATTGTGATATCCTTGGCAGAAACAGGAAGAATTGATGCACTGGCGTTGAGATCATCCTTCCTTATTCAAGCACAGTATAAGGCTGTCACTGGAAACAGAGACTCATTGCATTGATGAGAGAAGGCGATGGAGGTTTTCAAAACAGAGTACACGGAAGGCATTTAAGAGACTGTCTTGGACACTGATGGGGGGAGATACACATGGTACTAGAGGTCCATTCTCGTTTAACAATGTCAGGGCTCTAGACTCAATGCAGGACCAAGGTCAGAATGACATGGATGAGCACCAATATATGAATTCACACATACAGATAAAGCCAAAAACTTATATTTGACTGAAAAAAATCACTTGCTTCAGTATAACTACCATTCCTGAGGCCGGATCTTAGGTATTTTCACACACAAAAAAGAATATGGCATCAATCAAGGGCCAGAGATTGTAGGTGTGTGAAATCTAACTCAAGTCGCCTTCCTCAAATAGTAAGTTGATGCTATAGATGTGAATCCTTGAACTTTTTGGTCTACTCCCCATTCATTTGTTTGAATTGGGGGCTGTAGAGTCCAAATAGAAACAAAAGAACCGGAACCCAGAGGTCTTTGGAAAGGCACTGATAACCCTATCTTGACTAGACCTAGATTCTGAAGAGCTTAGAGAATGTTAAGAGACTAGTTCAGAGTGTTGAGTTTCTGTACTATCTCTTGGTACTACTGTGTAAAACACCATAGACTAATGAGTCTAAAGTAGCAGGTATTTCTTGAAGTTTAGTGTTATAAACTAGAAGTATGAGACCTGAATTTTACTAGGCCCACATTATTTTTGCAAGAACTGAGAAAGCACTTTTTCTTTTCCTTCTAACATCTGGTGATTTAAAGCCACCGCTGTTATCATGTGACTTATAGAAACATCCCACACTTCTGTTACGGTGTCATTCAACTCTCTTCAGTTCCCTTTTCTTTTTAGAAAAAATCAGTCATGCTGTGAATATCGCTCTGTATAAATAAAATGTTGATTGGCCAGTAGCCAGGCAGGAAGTATAGGTGGGACAAGCAGAGAAGAGAATTCTGGGAAGTGGAAGGCTGAGGGAGAGAGACCCTGCCAACCGCTGCCATGAAAAGTGAGATGTAAGGTACTGGTAAGCCACGAGCCATGTGGCAACTTATAGACTAATAGAAATGGGTTAATTTAAGATATAAGAACAGCTAGCAAGAAGGCTGAGCCATTAGGCCAAACAGTTTAAATAATATAAGTGTCTGTGTGTTTATTTTAAAAGTGGGCTGTCGGGCTTGGCAGAACCTGGAGAGAAACTCTCCAGCTACACAGTCATACTAGATTTTGAGCTTTATAACCTAATTTACCTAATTACATATGCAAAGGCACTTTGTGTAGAAGTTACTACATTTTAGGATTCTAGGCAGACATACACTTGTGAGAACTGAGGCTGAGATAGTCAGCTGAGTATGGTTCTAGCCTCACTGCTGCAGTCAATCACCATACATGGCCACTATTGTTGGTAGATGAGTGAGAAAAGTTCATTTATTTTCACTAAGAAATCTGACAATATTTATTTCATCCCTTTGAGGTCATATTCACTTTGAAACTTGGTCATCTGTTATACCACAATTCTCTCTACAAAACTTTCAGTTTAAAAAATCCCATTTTAAGCTTATAGTCCCAACAAATAGCAAATGTAATCATAACAAAAAAGTAAATCTATATAAAATGACAACCAAGTAAACATAGAAATTATGGACTAAATAAGCTATAGCTAAAGAAATCTGTACGGAAATGACATTCATGACCCTGTGAATAGACTAAATACTCATTGAGTTCTATGCATTTCATGATTAATTTACTCATGGAATTTTATAAATCTGCTTTAACAGCTATGTAGAACTTTTCAGCTATGATGAGGTTGATTGAAGGTTATATTCCCTCTAGAACAAATCCACTTTGATATATAGTCCAAAGACTTAAAAGTGTAATTTAAAATTTTGTTTTAAAACATCTATGTTCATGGATTTTAAAAATTATTTCTTTGAATTTTTTGAGGTTATAATATAATTACATCATTTCACCCTTCACTTTCCTCCTTCCAAAACTTCCCTCAAACTGCTCTATTCTCTCTTTCAAATTACTGGTCTCTTTCTTCAATTGATCAATTGTTGTTTGTATACACACACCCACACACGCACACACACGTGTGTGTATATGTGTGTATGTGTGTACTCCAAAATATATATGTACAACCTGTTTCACTTGAGAAAGAAAAGAGGATTCCTGTCTATTGAATTTGGGCTCATATTTACAATGCTAAGTAACTCAGAAGCTTAAATAGTATTTGATCTTATGGATATTCTGACATGGATTTATGTCAAATAAGTCCAAAATCAAATTGTGGTTGAGCTTCTCCAACATGAAGCATATATATATATATATATATATATATATATATATATATATATATATATGTGTGTGTGTGTGTGTGTGTGTGTGTGTGTGTGTGTTTATGTACATTTGGCACATTTTACAGTAGAAAGTGAAGGCTTTTGCCCCTTGAGATTATTAAAGATAAGTTACTTTAAGTCTTCACATGACTTAGACTGAATCCAACCAATACCTAATTCAGGATCCTTCAGACATCAGAGAGCATTGCTATTGTAAAGCTGCAAGATTGCTAGGGATCATCTAGTGAATAAAGAGACACAGGCTAATGAAACTTAAGTCACAGTAAACTGTTAAGTGTTTTAGCAGTACTTAGGATAGGAAAGATAAAAAGAGACCTTCAGTTATGAAAGGAAAGCACAAAAAAAGATTCAGTGTGGAAAACATGATGTGGTTGACAGGTAGCCCTTGGGAGTAAAATCAGTATCATAACTTATTTCAATTTCACATTCTCAACACAACTAAGTGGTATGTACTGAACTAACCAATAGTTGTTATCCAGTGTTGATCTCGATAGTGGATGTTATATCCAAAAAGGGTTAACAGCCATTTCTGCATCTTTTCATCCCTAGGAACACGGCAGAATTCAAGAGAGAATTACCATTTGGACTGTTTAAAAACATTTTCTGCCATGGAAGAGAGGGATTGAGATTAGTAGAGAAAAAGAATGAATATTTCAAGAAAAAAAGAATGAAATGAATTTAAAATTATTATACTATAGTACTTAACACCATAGAGAAATATTAAAACAACAACAATTTAACATTAGATCAAGTGTTATGTTAGTTTGCACTATAACCTGTCAGCAAAGGCCTTTTCACTGTAGGTACCATCATAGAATAATAATAATAATAATAAATAATAATAAAGTTTAATAATAATAAAGAAATAATAATAAAGTTTTCATACTAGATTTATATTTAAAATTTCATCATTATATCTCTCATCAGTAACAATTGTCTTACTTTACCAATTATAATTTGACTTACAGTAGTTTTCTTTAAAAGTATGACACAATAACTGCATATTGTGAACTTACATAACAGCGGTATGCATAACTCATCCCACACTGGCCACATTGACATCAACTTCCACACATCCTGTATGTATTTATTCTGTATGATCCTCACAGCAAGGACAATAAAGGAGGAAAAGCAGAGAATAAATAGAGGTGATTCTAACAAAGACAGTACCAATGTATTTACAGACATTCACAGAAAACGTGCCTACACAGGGAATGGAACTGAATTTACTTTCTTGGCTACGTGCTATATTTTTGCATTTTAAAAATTATTTCCTTTATTGTTTGAGATTATAATATAATTACATCATTTCTCCCTTCCTCTCTCAAAACCATTCTATATACCCTTTCTTGCACTCCTTCATAAATACAACACATAAATACAAATTATTCAGTCTCTATAATACTATTGATACACATATTTTCAGGGCTGACCATTTGGCATTGGATAACCAATTGATGAACCGTTTCTTGGGGATGACTTTTTCTCCCTCTCTCCGCATTCCTTAGTTGTTAACAGGTTTTAACTGTATGTATGTGTATGTATGTATGTGTGTGTGTGTGAGTGTGTGTGTGTGTGTGTGTGTGTGGTGTTTGCATGTATGTGTGTATGTGTGTGTGATGTGTGTCTGCATGTCTTTGAGTATGTGTATGTGTATATATGTGTGTGGGATGTATATGTGTATATATATATGGGGATTGTGTGTATGTGTGCATGTGAGTGTATGTATATTGTGTGTATGTGCATTTAGTGTATATGTATCTATGTTTGTATATATGTGTTATGTTTTCATGAATGTGTGTGTATGTGTATGTGTGTGTATGTGAGTGTGATGTTTTTGAGTCTTTAATGTGTGTATGTGTGCATATATGTTTGGGGTGTATTGCATGGGTGTGTATATGTGGTTTACATGTGTGTATATATGTAGGTATGTGTCTGTTTGGCGTATATGTGTGTGTATCTCTGTGTATGTGTGTATCTGTGTCTATGTGTGCATATGAATACTGGTACCCACAAATTTTATTGGTGCAGAATCTCCATGGAGATGGAATTATAAGCATGATTGAACCACAAAAAAAAGAGTACTGGGAAATAATTTAGCTCCTCTGCAAGAGATGGAATTGAGAGTAACTTCTGAGGAATATTTCCAGTGCCTTATACTTTGAAATTTAATCTATACTTTTGTGGTAAGAAGGGATTTGACAGAAACTTGCCTTGATCCTAAATTCTTATTATTCTATTTTGAGACAAATACATTCACCTTTGTCCACAATAATGTCAAAACTTGGTCTGGTTTAACCTTTTTTCTTAAAATACAGATGCAGTTCAGTCAAATACAAAATACACCGTCCCTTTGTGTCATGTGTAGAGATTTGGCAGTTCTCAATACACAGAAACTCTTTCCTACAAGGCACATGTTGGCACAAATGTAAGCATGTGTATTCCTCATATTTCAAAGTAGGTCTTGTTTTAAGCTCCAAATAGTAATGAGCATGGCAGTCCCACAACAGAGGTGAAGTTCCGGGGCATGTAGACAATATTCCAATTTAAAAATTTATGACATCCTTCTAGAAGAGTTCATAGGCCTCTCTGGGATACTGAACACATTTAAAAGGCTTGAGGTTAAAATAGGTTTTTCACAGAGGTCCAAAATTACACTTTTGCCAATTTGTGCCTATCTTAAGTCAAACAACATTTCTATCTCGTGTACTCCTCAGAAGAGAAGTTCTTCTCAGTATGTATAAATATTAATAGAGCATCTTAAACTATGAAGAGAGAAGCTATGTCAGTTTCCAATTATAGGCACCTTTGTTCTTGTTCATTGTTAGGGACTATTTAACTTTACACTGTATACCATAGCCAGATCTCCTAAGCATCCTAACTCTTTTTGAGGGCTAGGTTAAAGGATCTCTTTCAGAAAAGTTAGTAAATTTTGAAATCTAAATGAAAATTAATTTGCAGATATGATGTGGTGGTATTTATTTAACTGCTTATGCATGAATTTGGGTCATATCAAATTAAAGACCCTATAGTCAAATATGAACAAAAGCTGAATAAATTCATGATTTAATTTATTTATTGGTTGTTTAGTATACACTAGACATAGTCCACTGTGCTTTGATACAGTGCCACATTCATCTCTTTTGCTCCTGAAAGAGGTATCAGTGTTATCCTTAGTAAGCAAGTTGAAAAAGTGACTGCACTGACCCTCTTAAACTAACAAATTATACAACAGTAAATGAGCATAAAGACTCCATATCTAAGACACTTATGATGACAAATGCTAATTTTGACACTAAAATTCCACTACAGTTTGGATAATTTTTATAGCAATTCCATGAACTAAAACTGTAGGTGAGAAGAGTTTTGTATCTGTCCTTCAGTGGACTAAGCTAGTAATACTAGCTTAGTATTGATGTGTGTATCAAGTTTTTTATGTATTTCTTTATTTGTTTGTTTGATTAGTTATTTTTTGTTGCAAATAGACTCTTCTCTCATACAGTATGTCCTGACAACAATTTCCCCTCCTTCCACTCTGCCCAGCTCTCCCCAACCTCCCTTCTCCCCCAAATCCACTCCCACTCAGTTTCCTTTTCAGAAAAGAGCAAGTTTCCAAGAGAAGACAACCAAACAGGACAAAACAAGCTCTAGTGAGACAAGGCAGAAGCCTTCATATCAAGTCTACACAAGACAACATGGAGGAAGAGTTCCAAGAGCAGGCAAAAGATCAGAGATACACACATTCCCACGTTAGAAATCCCACAAAACACCAAGCTAACAGCCATAACTTATACAGAGAACCTGGTGCAGACCCATGCAGGCCCATGTTTGTCCCTTCATTCTCTGTGAACCCATATGAGTCCCTCCTTAGTTGATTCATTGGACCATGTTCCTCTGATGTTCTCCCTCCCCTGTGACTCCTACATCCTTTCCTCCCCCTTCAGCGATGTTCCCCCATCTCCAAGGAAGGGACCCAAAGGAGACCTACAATTTAGACTCTTCTCTCTGCATAATGTCTAGCTGCAAGTCTCTGCACCTGTTCTCATCTGCTGCCGGAGGAAGCCCTCTGATGACACCTTGACAAGGCAATGATCTGTGAGTATAGCAGAATATTATTAGGAATCATTTCATTGGTTGTTTTTCCATTTGTGTTTGGTTCTACCTTAGATCTCTGGGCTATCCAGTCTCCAGTCCCTGGCTATTCAGGCAGTGTCCTGCATGGGTTCCCTCTGTCAGCTTGGTCTACAAAATAAAACAAACATTGATTGGCCACTTACACAAGTTCTGAGCCACCATTGCCCCAGCACATCTTATAGGCAGGACAAGTGTAGGTGGAGGGTTTTGTGGCTGGTTGGTGTCCAGGTTTCTCTTTCCATGTAGCCTACAGAGTGGCACCAAAGAGACTAGAACTTAGTGGTAAAGGTTCCATGCAGGTACCATCTCAGCCTCTCTAAGTTCACTGAGCTGTGTAGATGTTGACCTCGGCAAAGGGCTCCCACTGTCAGTTTTCAGAAAATGAACTTCTGTCCTAGCATCAGCCTAGGGTTTTTAAGCATCTCCATGGAACCCCCTTGGCCATCAACTCAACCAAATGCAACCTAGTCTCACCACTGAAAACCTTGCTTAGCTACAAAAGATGGCCAGTTAAGACTCCATATCTTCCATTAGTTTCCACTGCACTAGGTTTCCACATGCCTCCCCCCCCCACAAATGTCTATTAAATCCCAGCTGTCTTTCTATGAGCTCTCTCCTCCCAGCCCCCAACCTGATCTCTCCTTCTCCCAACCACACCCATCCCAGTCCACCAGCAAAATCTATTCTATTTACCCTCCCCAGGTAGATTCTTGTGTCCCTCCTTAAATCTTCCTTATTACGTAGCCTCTCTGGTTCTGTGGACCGTGATTATTTTTTCCTTTTACAGATAATATCCACTTATAAGTGAGTACAGACCATGCTTGTCTTTCTGTGTCTGGGTTACCTCACTCAGGATGATTTTTTTAAATAGTTTTTCCATTTGCCTGCATATTTCATGATGTTACATTTTTTTTAACAGTTGAACAATACTCCATTGTGTAAATGTACCACATTTTTTTTTCCATTCTTCAATTGAGGGACATCCAGGTTGTTTCTAGTTTTTGGCTATTAAGAATAAAGCCACAATGAACATAACTGAACACATGTCCTTGTGGTAGGATAGAGCATCCTTTGGGTATACGTCCAAGAGTGGTATAGCTGGATCTTGAGGTAGATCAATTCCTAATTTTTGAGGAGCCCCACATTAATTTCCATAGTGTCTGTACAAGTGTGCAAGCCCACAGCAATGGGGGAGTGTTCCACATCCTTGCCAGCATGAGCTGTGACTTCTGTCATTGATCTTAGCCATTATGACAGGTGTAGGATAGAATCTCAGAGTCATTTTGATTTGGATTTCCCTAATAACAAGGATGTTGAGTATTTCTTTAAGCATTTCTTAGTCATTTAAGATTCCTCTATTGAGAATTTTCTGTTTAGATCTCTACCACAGCTTTAATTGGATTATTTGTTTTTTTATATCTGAATTCTTGAGTTCTTTATATATTTTGGATATCAGACATCTATTGGATGTGGAGTTGGTGAAAATCTTTTCCAATTCCATAGGCTAGCTCTTTGTCTGAATGACGGTGTGCTTTGCCTTAGGGAAGCTTTTTAATTTCTTGAGGTCCCATTTATGAATTGGTGATCTTAGTGGTTTTCTGTTCATGAAGTTGTCTCCTGTATCAATGTATTCAAAGTTGTTTCCTACTTTCTCTTCTATCAGGTTCATGTGTCTGGTTTTATGTTGTGGTCTTTGCTCCTTTTAGATTTGAGTTTTGTGCAGGGTAATAAATATGGATCTATTTGCATTATTCTACATGCAGACATTCGGTTTGACCAGTATCATATGCTGAAGGTTCTTTCTTTTTTCCTAGTGTGTATTTCTTAATTCTTTATCAAAAAAAACCCAGATGTCCATGTGTGTGAATTTATGTCTGGGTCTTACATTCGATTCCAGAGGTGTCTATTTTTATTCAAACCCATGTGATTTTTATTACTATAGCTCTGTAGTACAGCTTGAAATCAGGGATAGTAACATCTCCAACATTTCTTTTATTGTTCAGAATTGTCTTAGCTATCCTGGGTTTTTTGTTTTTCCATATGAAGTTAAGAAAAGATTTGCATCTGTCCCTCAATGAGTGAAGATAATACTTACTCACACATAATAGTGATGTGTGTCAAGTTTCAGTCAGCAGGTTTCAATGCCTGTTTAAGACTTTACTATACCTGCTTCCATTTCTACATAGGCACATGGTTTGAAATTCCCCAGCACGGTGGGCTTATACCCAAGTTCTAACAACTAAATATGAGTAGTAACAGCTGAGTCTATTCCCATACCTGGCTCTTGCCACATTCCCATGCAAAAAACTTCCAGATATTTTTCCCTTTCCAAAGTCTGATATTATGCATCACCAAATATGGGAAGACATTAAACACTGGCCAGATCTACAGTGGAGAATCTGTACACTGAATTACCTCTTAGAAAGAGGCTGCCATCACAAAGAACATCATTACTATCTATAACATACTTTACATAGCTTGTCTTATTTGTTTATCAATTCCAAAATACACTTTATTTTTTTTTATTTTTGAAGTTGGTACTCATACACAATCAATGATATCTGAACCTTATCTTGTAGCACTTTTTCATCATTAAAAATAATGTTTATTGTACTTAATAGTATGTTATATTTTGTGAAATATAATAATATTGAGTTGTTATATTTAAAGATCCATAACTCCAATCACTGTGAACACTATCCAGCAGCTTAAGTAATGCACTGGATTATGTAAAGAAACTGTTTGGTTTATAATAACTTTATTATCAAATTTCACTTCAGAAGAATAGGGATGGCTCAGCAATTAAGAGCAATTCCTGCCCTTGCTGAAAACCTAAGTTTGGTTCCCAGCACCCACAGAGTGGCACACTGCCACCTCTAACTCCTGTTCCAGGAGATCATATGCCCACTTCTGACCTCTGCTGGGAGGCACGCACATAGAGCACAAACGTTCAAGTGCACACACGTTAAATAGATAAATAAACATTTTAACATTCACTTCAGAATGTGCATTCTTTCCTGCTCAACAGTTTCCATGTAAAACCAGAAATACGATCAACAAATTATCAACATTCTAATTGCATTTCCATGATATGAGTCAGTGTTAGTCTACACTTTTCAGATTGAAAACTTGCATTATATTGCAAACAAGACTTAATACAAGGCAACCTTCATCAACCACAAATTATGATGTAATGTACATCATAGTAAAAAGCCACAAAATGGCAAAATACGCAACAAAATAAAATCAAGTGATATTCTAGTCACCCACTTCTACAATTCAGCAGCAGCAACCTGTACAAGATGATAGGACTATAATCTTTGACATCTACCTCAGCCATGTATGACTATGTGGATCTGGACATATGTGTAAGCCCACTGAATGTGATTTACTGACCTAAAAAATTCGTATAATACTTATTCAGTAAAATACTTGTGAAATTTTAATCTGCTATTTAAAGGAACAGTATCCAGAGAATGTTAAGATTCACTCACCTTTTTTCTTTAATGTAAGGATTTTGAGTTGATCTTTTACATTTTTCTGATTTATGGCTTCAATAGGTGAACGAATATGCAAAGTGAGCTGTAATCCCCATTGCTTGCTTCAGCGAAATAGTGAAAGGAAAACTACACCTTTTCCAGTGAGCCTCATTAGGTCAATAAAACCCAATTTTCGGTAATTTCCTTCTCTTCCTATGGGAAAGACCGAGAGATCATTGAAATTCATAGTCAGATTTCGCAATCTCTTCATATCTCTGTGGACACATACTTTGTCAGACAGAGCCCGAGTCTGAGCCCACTTTCAAACCACAGAGGTGAGAGGAGAGAAGGAGAACACTTTAGGGGAATCACAGAAATGTCATTCACTCAATCATGAACTTTTCTCAGTCATTCTCATTTCACAAAGGAGGTGCACACATTCTCTATCTATGGACAAAAATATATTGGCCATTTCCAAAAGCACAGGCCGTAACAATTCCTCTGGGTAAGTTGTACTTATCTTAAGGAAGGAAAATGAATTACTGAGTTGAATAACAAAATATCTGTGGGAATCCTGTTTATATGAGTAGCATAGTGCTAATGTTTGGATGTTTTGTCACCCAAGACACATATTGTAATCCTCAGTGCGATGACACTAGGTGACAGGTAGACATCCATTCTAATTGCATTTTATGTGTTTTAGTGAAAATTGGTGGTAGAACCTTTATGAATGGTATGCCTATAGCAAACATCATAGAGAATCCTCACATTCATTCTACCATATGAAACCCCACTGAGAAGGGAGTCTTCCATTTGTAAACCTGAAAGAAGTCTTTACCTGACACGAGGTATAGACCTGGTACCAGAGCCTTGATCTGGCACTCTGCAGCCTTGAGAAGACTGTGAAAAACAAACTGCTTTTGTGTACAAGCTTTCCTGTTTATGGCATTTGGTTTTAGAAGCCTAAGTTGCCTAAAACAAATTAAAACTTAGCCACTCCAGTTTTAAAAATTGAAATAGTGCTGGCTTCCAGTATCACTAGCACTTGTTATGTCTCAGATCTTAAATACATCAGTGATAAAAAATGAAAGGATGTGAATAATATTTGCATAATTTATTAATGAAGTAAAAATTACAAAAAATCCCTACTGTTTGACTGTATTTAGAGAAAAAGCCAGAGTTGTGTGCTATGTGTGCTATAGAAAATGTAATGATTACAGTGAACTCCTAGCAGAATAAGTACTCCTCTGGAAAAGATGTAAGCAACCTCTAGAATGGAAGCAGAATATAGATAGAATAATAATGGATTTATTAGCTGGCACTTTAGATAATTATCTTTTGTTTACAAACTGAGGTGATACAGACTGATGAAAGGAAGTTTTGGCATATTAATTTTAAGTAATTTTTTAAAACACACAGATGTCAAAATTAAAGAATCACACACATTAATGAAATTTTACATCTGAGCAAACCAGCAGGCAGTCAAAAAATAATATATTACATCCTCAATAATTTCTTTCTGGTAGCATCACCTCCTAAAAGCACAATTGTGATTTCTATTGTTTACTAAAGCAATAAATCCACAGGAGTCTGTTTAAGAAGTATTAGGGAAATTTATTAAGGTAAATTGAGGAAATACACTCATAAAGACAGAAAGGAGTAAACAGCTGAAGTTGTCCTCTGATCTGACTGGGAGTGAACCCACCTTGCAGGCAGGAGCAGGAAGAAGGGGCATGTGACCCTTCTCCCTCTCCTTTTAAGAGGTCACATACAATGGCAGGAAGCACCACCTCCTTCAGGCCCTATAGCCCAAGGTCATGGGTGAAACAAATACCACTACATTTTATTGCTCTAGAGGTGGTGGAACCTGGGACAATGGAGCCTAAAAAGTAGGCAAACTAAAGTCTCATTCACTATGCAACTTTATTCAGAACATCACACAGTTTATACACTGAGGGTTAAAAGGAGTCACATGAGGTAAGGTTCACAGTCATAAGGGCAAGCTGTACATTGTGGACAACCTTCACATAGCATATAAACAAACAAGAATCGTCAGTAGTAATCAATAATGAGTAAACTCACTCCTATCTGCTACACTTGGGAGGTGCACAAAATCACATTCCAAGAACATTTCCATGGTTTTGAAGAAACTGAGGTCATAAGACACTTGTCTTGTTTTTTTGGAGTTTTCTCATAGCACTTTGAATTCTCTTCACATGACTCCATTATTGGGTTATGTTCCAATATGTATCACCACTTGTTTTTGCTAATTTTTTACTTTTACTTAAGGCTATTATATAATACACTGTTTTGTACCAGGTTCTATTTGCTTACTATTTAATTTTGAGATTCATTCATGATACTATATATGAGTTTAATTCCTTACAAGATTATATATTATGCTATTCGGTGAACATGTGATATAGTTTCTTAGTATATTGTTAATTTCCTATTGTACAATCAACATTAGGATTTTTTTGGACTTGGGATCAAGATTACCACAAAGACTATTCTCAAATTGTTCAGCAAAAGTATATGAAATATTGCTAAAGGGTTAGCTGTCAAGTCATAATTTACACGTTTTTAAAGAAACTATAGCCTACCACAATACTTAGTTAAATTTGTATTTTGACTAGAATCACATCATTTATCCAGTTTTACCAATTACTAATACTATGATTTAAAATGTTATCTAGTCAAGGCCCTCTGCATAAGCAAGACTGTGGTGATATATTATGTATCAGATAAAGCTTGCTTGAGGATCAGAGGACAGAGCCAGCCTCTAGACCAAACATAGAGGCCAGGCAGTGGTGGCACACACCCTTAATCCTAGAACTCGGGGAGGCAGAAATCTGTCTGGATCTCTATGAGTTCAAAGCCAACCTGGACTACATGAGACTGATTCAGTCTAGGAGAGAAACAGAGCCAGGCCATGGTGACACACACCTTTAACCCCAGTACTTGGGAGTCACATGCCAATAATCCCAGCAAATGAGATCTCATGCCTTTGCTACTAGTATTTGGGAAGCACACACACCATTA
This sequence comes from Peromyscus eremicus, assembly GCF_949786415.1. Classification (NCBI taxonomy): domain Eukaryota; kingdom Metazoa; phylum Chordata; class Mammalia; order Rodentia; family Cricetidae; genus Peromyscus; species Peromyscus eremicus. The sequence continues at coordinate 9,464,762 of NC_081435.1, forward strand.
ATCTCAGCACTAGGAGGGAAGTGATATGGCTGGACAGAGAAAGGCACATAAGGTTGAGGAGACAGGAACTAGAACCTTTTCAGTTGAGGACTCAGAGGCATTCAGTCAGAGGATTCATGGAGATAGGATCTCACCTTCCATTCAGCCCGAGGATTCGGTAGTTGTGAGAAGTTTCTCTAGTGGCTTGTTCCTTTATTTCCTCAGATCTTTCAGCATTTACCCCAATATCTGGCTCAGGTATTTTTATTATAAGAACATTTAGGATTTATGCAATATAAGAAAGTTGTGTACTTTAATCTACTTAAGGGAGCCCTGGCAGTTTGATGGAAATCCATCCCTGGTACATGAGCTGGCTTTTTGGAGTACACTACCTGTTGGGGGACACCTTGCACAGCCTTGATGTAGGGGAGGGCCTTGGACTTGCCTCAGCTGAATATACTAGGCTCTGCTGACTTGCCATAGGAGGCCTTATCTTGTCTGAGGAGGGAATGGAAGTGTGGGTTGAGGGGGAAGGTTGAGGGGCAGGAGGAGGGAAAAGAGGGAGATCTGTGGTTGGTATGTAATACGAATAAAAAATTTCTTAATAAAAAATGTTATCTAGTCAATGGAAATATATTTCATTATGTTTACTTTATATTTCTTCCATTTTGGATGACGTTGAGCATCTTTACTGATATTTATTGGCTCTTTGTATTTAATCTTCTAAATGATGCTTATGACCTGTTCTAGCACTTATATGGTCTTTTAAAGTTTTCCTAGGAAATTTTATTGATTCTGTGCTAAGGTTTTAGGTTAGTGGTAGACCACTTAGTTTAGACAAAACCACTAGATTTGAGTCTCAGCATAGTAAAACAAAACAAAACAAAACAAAAGCACCCTGTTGATTTCTATGTGGAAATTTTTGTATCCTCATTGTGTTCCTAGTTATTTATATTTTATATTTCTTTTGTTTTTTAGAATGTCATACATGAGTAACATATTTACACCATTTCCAGCCCATACTCTATGGCTTCCAACTCCTCTTAGAACTGCTATTTCCTCTCAACCTCACGAACTTATCTTCTTTAATTACCATTTTATGTATGTTATTATTATATCATAGATATAATTTTGTATTTATTTTTTATTCTAGTGTTATCCATTGCCCTGATAGCCAAATAGTCTGTGAAATTGTCTGCAAAATTCTTAGTGTGTCTGTAATTCTTCATAAGAAAATCATCATGGCATGACATAATTGTAATTGCCATTGTTTCTTCCTGTTCAACTTTTCTTCTCTTATGATCATCTCTGATTTTATTTCTTTACATAGAATACTTTATGAATGTTAAATAACAGCGGAGGAAGTACATAGCTTTGATATGTTGTTGTGCAATCTCAAAGAAGGGAATTCTCAACTTTCACTGGAATTTCTAGTAATTCATAAGAGTATTAAGTCATTGTAATTGATTAAGGAAGTCCCTTATAACTCTAGTAATACTTAAAAATTATAACTGGCATTACCACTTATCAGATATATTATCTTTGTAATAATTATATTTCTGTACAATCCTTTGTCATGCAATTAATTGTGTTGCTAATTTTTCATGCCTCAATTTTTTTCTTTACTGTGGTATATGCAAATAACCTATAATAATTATTGCCGATGAGATGGCTCAGAAGGTAAAATCATGTATTGCACACACTGGACATACTGAGTGTGACCCTCAGAACCCATGAAAAAAAAAAGAATGGATTCTCCAGTGTTGTTTTCTGATCTCCACTAGAAAGCCACAGCATGTGTGCAAGTGTACAAACACTCACACATATGCACACACCTTCACACATATACATACACACATACCAACTTTCATTTAATAATAATAATAATAATAATAATAATAATAAATATTCTTAAATAATTAAAATCAAAACTCATGAATTAGGAAAAGGTACTGGTAAGGTTGAGGACTGGTTGACAGGGATGTGAGAGAGATAAGAGAGGGTAAATAAGAGGAGTAATTATAATATACTAGATACAGCTATGAAATTGTCAAGTTAATCAATAACAAGGAAATATTAAATTGAAATTGTTGTTGGTTGTTTTTACTTTTTGGAGGGGCCAGTTGCCCAGCCATCCAGCCAGTCATGGAGTAAGAGTAATATTTATAGAAATAAGAGAATGGTAAATGCCCAGAGGCATAAGGGTGACAGGTTAATTTAACTTAAGAAAAGCTGGCTAGAAACAAGCCAAGTTAAGGCTGGGCATTTATAATTAAGAATAAGCCTCTGTGTGTGATTTATTTAGGAGTTGGGTGATGGGCCCCCAAAAGAGCAAAAATAACCAACAACATTTTAGCATTCCAACATGGGCCTCAATTTTCACATAGGGCTTAAGAAAGCTGATAGGAAAAATAAATAAATAAATAAATAAAAAGGATAAGACTCCTTTAAGTTTCTGCCAGACAATGAGCCATTAAGCAGCTGGTATGTTAAGTAGGAACAAAAAACTAAGTAAAAATGCCTTCCACGGTACAAGCATCAGCATTTTAATGCTCTAGGAAGACTGAATACAGGCTTGGCCTTCATAAACTGAGAAGTAGGCAGAGTTAGCCACCAGCCAACAGAGCTGTGCTAGGAGGACCCAGCTGTAGCTAGAAGTTTTAAGTTTGTTCATGCAGTCAAAAAAAGACTAGAGATATGAAGTAAAAAGAGGCCCAGATGGAAAAAAAAAAAAAACCCTCTAAACAGGTTCCAGCATGTTTTACAATGTGTGTAGGCTTAAGAAAAGAAAAAAGGTATAGTCACAGAAAAAAATGAATAATTTAAAAATAATAAAGTCTTTAAGGAGAAAAGTAAAATAATAAAAAAAGAATGAGCTGTGTAGGCATGGAAAATACACAGAGAGTCTGGATTCTACATATTATTGTGTTGATTTTGAATTTTTTTTTGAATGTTGAGAAACAAACAACAGCCACTAAGAGACATGGGATTGAAAGGACTGACGAAATAATCCAACCTAGATACTTTAGGAATGCCTTGACTTTAAAAAAGTCAAAAAATATATTTGTCAAATGGGAGTCAAAAATGCTTTGGAGTTTTGTTCCCAAGGGAGACAAGAGGTTGTGGATGCCTTCAGGAAAAACACGGATCAGGATAGATCAGGGCAACCTCTTGAGCCTTGACAGGTGGTACATATCAACAATGGCTACAGCTGGTCTTCCCAGGACTTGGTCATTATCTTACATTTCCTCTCCAGGACCCTAAAGATGACTTCACCCACAGCCAGCAGGAAGTAGTTTAGAGAAAACTACACCCATGTTCCCAAGAGTTGGAGGGTATGGGTGGTGTTTGGTTATTTGGTGGGTTATGGATGTTTGTTAACATTTAGGGTGATATAGAATATTGACACAAATTTAAAATTATTTTTTAAACTGCGTATATGTTTCTATTTTTGTTTAAAGCATTTTTGTATATTGATAAAACTTTAAGGTTATGCAGTTCATTTGGAAATGTAGGATGAAGTTCTAGCTTTTGAAAGCTATTATTATAAACTATATAGGATAGTCAGGAAACATAGGTTAGTGGCTAGTCATTTATAATGATCAAACTTGTAGTCATATTAGGTATGCTTTAGAGATGATATAGAGATATATTTTAGTTAGATAGATGGTCTTCAAACCTTTCAAAGACTACAAAATATGACATTTAAATTGTTTTGTTAACTTAGGGTTTTTCATGACAATGAGACACATCTGCTCCTACCAGCACCAATTTACTTCAGAGATGATGGGCATCAAAGAAACTCCTTATGGAGTTTGCTTTCAATGTGGCAAGGTTAGCCTTTTGGGCAAGAAGCTGCTCTTGCCTGGTCTGCTTGACAGTATGTTGTATAAGTTGACGTGAAGGACCCACAGGAAACTGACTGCTGAACTTTGCAAAAACAAGGCAGGATGACTCCTTCAGGGTTCCTGCTTCACAAAAGAAATGGCTAGACATTCTTCAGGACACAGAGGGAAGTGACTGACAAAATTTGTCAATATAGGTGGGACAGTCTTTCATATTTCCTGCTTCATTGAAAAGTTTGCCAGATATTATGGGTCTAAAGGCTGAAGATGGATGCTCCAATGTTGCAGAGGAACTTTGGGTGACTGTCCAGGCAGTCATATGTTTCTGTCATTTCTAGAGTTTTTGAAAGCTGTTTGCAATGCACTTTTTCTTTACTTAAATATTATATCCTTCCGGGGCCTTTGTTGGAGTTGAAGATCAGATAGTTATAGTTGTAATTTTCCTTAGATATGATAAAAAGCAATTAGGTATGAAAATTTGCATTCACTAAGGATAGATTATGGAGTATTTTCTTTAAATTTGCAAGACACAAATGAATTGGAATTCAGTATATTGTGAATGTAATCTTTGCTTGATAATTGCTTTTATTATAAACAGTCTTACTATGTTAAAGTTAAAATTTTTCATTTTTGTTTAGAAAAAGGGGGAAATGTTGGGGAATATTATTTTAAGGTATGTTACTTTTGTTTATGTTGCATTTGTTTAACTTTGTGAAGCTGTGTTACTGTGCCTGTCTAAAACACCTAATAAAAGCTGAACAGCCAACAGCAAGGCAGGAGAAAGGATAGGTGGGGCTGCCAGGCAGAGAGAATATAAAGAAGGAGAAATCTGGAAAGAAGAAGAAAAGGAGCAGGAAAAGAAGGAGAAGAGGACACTAGGGTTCAGCCACCCAGCTACACAGCCAAACACTGAGTAAGAGTACAAGTAGGATTACAGAAATAACATAGAGATAAAGGCCTAGAATTAAAAGACAAACAGGATAATTTAAGAAAAGCTGGCAAGAAACAAGCCAAGCAAGGCTGATCATGTTTAATTAAGAATAAGCTGTAAATTGCCTTTATTATGTTTAAGTATGTTCCTTGTATTCTTGATCTCTCTAAGACTTTTATCATGAAGGGGTGTTGGATTTTGTTGAAGGCTTTTCAGTGTCTAATGAGATGATTATGTGAATTTTTTCTTTCTGTTTGTTTATGTGGTAGATTGCATTGACAGATTTTCATATGTTGAACCATCCATGCATCTCTGAGATGAAGCCTACTAGATCATGGTGGATGATTTTTTTGATGTATTCTTGGATTCGGTTTGCCAATATTTTATTGAGTATGTTTGCATCAATGTTCATGAGGGAGATTGGTCTGTAATTCTCTTTTTTGGTTACATCTTTGTGTGGTTTGAGTATCAGGATAAATTTAGTCTCATAGAAGGAGTTTGGTAATGTTCCTCCTGCTCTATGTGTGGAACAATTTGAGGAGTATTGATTGATATTAGGTCTTCTTTGAAATTTTGGTAGAATTCTGCACTGAAACCATCTGGCCCTGGGCTTTTTTTGGTTGGGAGACTTTTAATGACTGCTTTTATTTTTTTAGGGGTTATATATAGGTCTATTTAAATTGTTTATCTGATCTTGATTTAATTTTGGTATGTGGTACCTATCCAGATAATTGTTCATTTCTTTTAGGTTTTCCAATTTTGTGGGGTACAGGTTTTTGAAGTTTGACTTGATGACAGACAGCTATGGAACCTGCATGGATGGAACTAGCCCCTCTGTATGTGGGAGACAGTAGTGTAGCTTAGTCTGCTTGAGGAACCTCTGACAGTGGGATCAGGATCTATCACTGGTACATGAGCCGGCTTTTTGGAGCCCATTCCCTATGGTGGAATGTCTTGCTCAGCCTTGATGCAGGTGGGTGGTACTTGGTCCTGCCTCAACTGAATGCACCAGGTTTTGCTGACTCCCCATGGGAGGCCTTACCCTTTTGGAGGAATGAATGGGGATCAGGGGAGGGGGAGGGGAGGGGGTAAATGGGAAGAAAGATGGAAGGGGGAATTGTGGTCAGTATGTAAAATGAAAAAAATTTTAAATAAAAAAAAAGAGAGAAAAAAAGAAATAAGCCTCCTTGTGAGATTTATTTGGTAGCTGGATGGTTGTCCCCCCAAAAAGAGCAAAAGCAAACAACAAGAAATGTTTCTATATGTACTAATGTACTAAATATTAATCTATTTAATTTGCTCACATTTTAGGTAAGAGCATAGCATTTATGTTTATGGAAGCTTTGTCTCCAATTTTATTTCTTTCTAATTTTCTAACATGTTATTTTAAGGTTAGTAAATCTTTTTTAAAGTAAATCTCAGAGGTAACAAAGATATCAATTATTTTGCTTGCACTTATAAGGAGGTGAGCTTAAAAACAACAACAAAACAAAACAAAAAGCTCAAGTGTAAATATCCAAAACAGCATGTATAGAAACCAAGCAACATAATTGTCAACATGACAAAATATTGCAAGTGATCACAATTATATCAGATCTGTGTATGTGTGTGTGTGTGTGTGTGTGTGTGTGTGTATGTGTGTGTGTGTGTGTGTGTGTGTGTGTGTGCATATATATTCTTTTTCAGTTCAAAAACATTGTGGTCGATTCATTCTGAATTGAATCAAATCTTTTGAATGTTTTGGTGCAGTACTTTTTGTTCCACTTATATAATCAAGTTTGGTAAACGTTGCTAGCAAAGGTGGAAGAAATGGGTGTAGTTTTTAGTGGTCTGTGTATCTGTGCACAAACACCTAAGAAATCAGCTGAAGGAAGAAAAGATTCACTTTAGATCATAGTCTCAGAGTCTTCAGTCCATTCCTTCATGGGAATAAAGAAGTAGGGCCGACCCCATTATGGTGGCAAAGACCCAAGACTGAGCCACACCAGGAAGGGACCAGGGCAAGTTACAGCTCACAGTCACACCCTCAGTGACTTCCATTTAGTCAGGCTAGTAGCTCCACTACCAAAGTGGCTATGCAGATTCTGACTCCTGCAATGGATGAAAGTTCTGATGTGATCTCATCATCTCCAGAAAGTCCTTGAAGTCATGTGAGGAGTCATGCCTTGATTCTCTGACATTTCTCACTCAACCAAGTTGAAAACCTTGATTAGCTACCTTGATACTTGGCTGTTCATTAGGCCTTACTTTTTAAAAATCACTTTTTATTATCTATGTCTTTGGTGATTTTTTTTTGTCTGTCTGTTCTATTACTAAGAGAGATGTGTGAACAGTGAATAGGTGATGATGTTTCTATTTTATTTCATGTTAATTTCTATGAGGTTTTACTTCTCATAGTATGAATCTGTGTTGTTGTATATGTATACATACAAATTCACAATTGATCATCCTCCTGAAAGCATTGACCCTATTGTATATTGAAATATATTTTTGTCATAATAACTCTTCTTGCTTAAAACAATTGCTAATGTTAGCATTTCTATATCAACTCTCATATTTTATTTTTGTTTTTCATATATTCCCATGTTTCTACAATATGGTTTCCTATGTTTATAAGTCAACTACAGATGATTCTTTCTTAGGTAGTCTATATTAACATTTTATTTCTTATTCAGAATGGCATTCTTTAATTTGATTCCCTTAGGAATTACTAGAATTATGAATTCATTTGCATTTATTTGTGTCTATTATTTCATATTGCAGTTTTTGCTTATGTTGCTTTTTTACATTGATTGATTCATAATTAATTTTATTTTTGTTTGTTTTGGAATCATTAGTTCTACAGTCTCTTACTCTTCTATCCTTAAAGGGTTCAAACATGAATGAATCTCACAAAAAAATTAATTTTAAATGATTCCCTCTATTTCTACAGCTCAGATGTTATAATTTTAAAATCCTATGACATTATTTGATCTCTTATCTCTCTTGTGGGGTTATGACTCAGCATTTAATTGTACATATAATTCAAGGAGCACACATTTTTATTGATGTGGTCTATATTTAGCCTTTTCATTGTTCTTTGTTTTTCTGTTTGACTGTGATTCTCCTCAGTGTATTCAAGGGTAGAAATTCAACATAGGATATAAATCAAAGAAATTGGAGAGGAAAGGAAAAAGTATTAAAATCCATTGATTTACTGCCACATGCCAGGTAAGCCAGTACTGTGCTAATAATAATAAAACTTATTCATTCTTCTTGCTTTCTGTGAGTCAGATCTATTCTACCTCTTTAGAGCCAGTATATTAGTAAAGCTTTTGTAATTTGTTTTAAAACCAGGTATTTGGTACATATGAAAATGCACAAAGCTTAGCTTTTATCAATAACTGTGTATTGAGTCCTTAACTGTGCTTAAGGTAGTTTGGATATAGTTTGAAGTTGTAATGATATAGCAATGAACTAAGCAGAAAAAAAGTCATCTTGTTGGCTGTTTTTCATGTAATAACAACTGTGAATATGTGAATGTGGAGTGCTCAGCCACAAATGGTACCTTTATATCACATACCTCCACCAAGGCTCAGGGACCATCAGGAAGAGGAGAAAGAAAGACTGTAAAAGCCAAAGACTGGGGAGGATCAAAGTGAACATGTCTTCTGGACATAGCAGGACCTCTGTACTCACAGACACACAGCAGCTCTGGTCACCAGCCTAAGATGTGCACAGGAGCAAACCAGTCAACATTCAGGCATAGAAGGCAGAAGGGCTCATGAGACCCCCAACCTCTACTAAGGATCTATTGACAGTTGATGGGTTCTAGGTGGAGGACAGTGGCTTCTGGTAGCTTGACTATGCTCCAGTGAATTGCCCCATACCCAGAAATAGATGGACAGCACAAATTAGAGTCAATGGCTCCTTAAATTCATGTCTTGAAAACGATGCAAAATTGAGGGTATGTAAAGAAGTGGAGGTATATCTTGGAGAGCTCAAGAAGAAGAATTGGGGTGAATATGATCAAAACACCTTTTATAGAATTCTCAAAATAATAAAAGTTTTTAAAAGTTCATGGTGAGTGCCCCATTGTTGCTTGTGATGATCTCCTAGAAAAAACAAATTGTGCACTGAATTTGCTCTTTTATTTGGTGTGGTGCTGACAGATGCCCTAAGTAGAAAAGGCTAATTGGAGAAAATTTCAAAAGGAAGTATCAGGATCCGAGAAGCAATTAGGGTTCAGAAAAGTTAAAACTTACAAGAATCTGTAAGACTTAGAAAATGAAGGGGCGGGGGCAGGCTGGAGAGATATCATAGCAGTGAAGAGCTCAAACTGCTCTTGCAGAAGACCTGAGTTTGGATTCCAGCATCCATGTTCAGTGCCTCAACCACCAGTAACTCTGGCTCCACCAGATCCCATGGTGTCTTCTGGACTCCAGAGGCACCCCCCCCCCACACACACACACAAATACACACACACACACACACACACACACACACACACACACAGATGCACAGGCAGACAGACAGACAGAGGACTTTAAAAGCAAAAATAAATCTTTAGAAAAAAATCTAGGGTGAGACTCCTCATCATAAAGTTGATGTGATGTTTTGGTCCATGGAGATAGGAATACTAGCAAGGGAAATACAACAGAAATATATCCTTGAATAAATTTTATTTCAATTACAATTTGATAATATCATCTCATACCTTGTTACTTACTTTATCTAATCTGCTTCTATTCTTTTCAGTAAAGAAAATGTGTTCTTAGTTTTCAAAATCAGTACATATAAAGATTATTTAAACAATAATAAAATTCAACGCACTCAAAGTAGATATGATAGGGAAATAGATAATAGATAGATAGATAGATCGATAGATCGATAGATAGACAGATGAGAGACAGATGAGAGATGTTTGATAGCTAGATCCATATAGATAGATAGAATAGACACACAGGTAATAGATAGATGATAAAAGATGTAGACAGATGTATGATAAGTCCGTCTACTTGCACAGATTCTTTTTTATATTGTATATGAGAAAACAATGTACTGTGGTTAGAATATGTAATGCCTTCTGTAGGTTTATGTATTTGAGCATGCTTCTGCTTCTTTTTTTTCCAAAAAGTTCACTAAAACTTAATTGATAAAAAAAAAATCTCACTGAGGTGAGACATACAAGAGTATACTAATTAACAAGGAATACATTCTAAAAAAAGAGATGTCAAATATGGAGCAAATTGGATTGTTGGATAAAATGCAAAAGACTAGCTAAACAATTGAAGACAAACAACAAATGAATTGAGATGCTTCTGCTGCTGTGTATGTTACTGTATGTGATAAATGTATGTGGGGGGACATGAAAATAATCTTCATTTTTTTATGATTTAAACTTATTGAATGTTTCCATTTGGTAAATATGGCAACCCTTTCAGTAAAATCACAAAATTATCTAGATATGGAACCAGTTCAACAGAAATGACTCAGTAAATTAGGAGACAGTTCCATGCTGTCAGCAAATTTTGTTGTTCAAATGGATAAGCTGCTGGGAGCAGAAAAAGAGCACATATCAGAGAATGGGCCCATGAAGGCATCAGGTTTATGGTTAGAAACTCTCAAAATGTGGGCTAATTTTACCAAAGAAGATTTTATATTATATTTTATCATTTTATATATATATATGTACATATATATGATTACAATTATTTTTATTGGCGTGGTGAATGAGTTGTGATCTGGCATGGGTGGCATGAATATAAAGGCCAGAGAACAAGCTGCATGAATCTGTTCTCCCATGTAAGTCCTAGAAATCAAACTCAGGTTATCACATAGTTAACAACCCCCTTTACTCATTGAGCCATCCCATTGGCCCAAAGAAATGGAATTTAATTTCATTTTCTGAAATTACTTTTTTTTTCTTTTATTGAAAATATATTTTTCTCACATAATATATCCTGATTACAGCTATCCATCTCTCTTCACTTCCCAGTTGTTTCCCACCTCCCCCCATCCAGATCCACACCTTTCAGTCTCTCACTAGAAAACAAACAGGCTTCTAAGGGATTATAATATAATATAATTAATATAGTAAACAGGATATAATTAATATAAAGATAAACAAAAACTAGCACATTGGACTAGGACAAAACAAACAGTAGGCAAAGAACTCAAGAGAAGACACAAGAAACATAAAGATGCAGAAACCCACTCATTGGCACACTTGGGAATTCCATAAAAGCACTAAACTGGAAGCCATGGTATATATGCAAAGGATCTGCAGGGCAAAAAGAGAAATAAAATAAAAAATTAAAATTAAAAATTTGTTTGAAAAGTGCCCTAACACAACGCTATGAGATATGGAAACTCCAAAAATGCCATTGAGTTTGTTTTCTGTTGGTCATCTACTGCTGGGCATTCAGCCTACCCTTAAGAGTAGTTTGTTTCCCCGGAAACTAATTACCTTGGAGAAAATGAAATTTTCCTGTGCAAATAATCATCAATTAGAGATAGATTCTGGGTTAGGGATGGAGGCATATGTCCACTTATCATTTCATCTCTAGTGCCTCATGAGGTGCAGACCTGTGCAGACCCTGGGCATGCTGCCTTAGTCTCTGTAGGTCCATATGTGTTTTCATCCTGTTTATTTAGAGGGTCTTATTTCCTTGATGTACTCCATGTCCTCTGGTTCTTACATTCGTTCTACTTCCTCTTCCCCAGGGTTCTGTGATCTCTGAGGGGAGAGATTTAACAGAGACATACTATTTAGGGATGAGTGTTCCAAGGTCTCTTGGAACACTGCATGTTTTTGCCTTTAAGTCTCGGTATTTGTTCACATTTGCTGTGGGAAGAAGCTTCTCTGATGATGGCTGGGCAAGGGAGTGATCTATGAGTATCACAGAAGGTCTTTAGTAGTCATTGTATTTCCATGTTTTGTTTTGGTTTTTAGAACAGTAGTATTTGGTTTTTCTCTAGATCTTTGAGCTATTAAGTCTTAGTTCTTGGTCACCCAAACCCTATTGGGTATAGGCTCTATCTCATAGTCTGGGTCTTAAATCAGTCAGGTTTCAATTGGTTACTCTCACAAACTTTGTGACACCATTGCACTAGCATATCTTGCAGGCAGGACACCATTGTCAACCAAAGGGTTTGTGCTTGTGTTAGTATTTATGTTTCTCTGTTAATCAGATTTCCTGGTTTAATAAAATTATAGCTTTCTCTCCTCCCCTCCCCTCCCTTTCCTTTCTTTCTGCTCTCCTTCCTTCCTTTCCCTTCCCCTTCTCTCCCCTCCTCTCCTTTCTCCTCCTCCTCTCTTGTATTGATTATAGTCTTATGCCTGTGGGCCCAGTTTATGCTATTAGAGATTGAACCCAGAGCTTGATGAATGCCAGACAGGCAGTTAACCCAGTGAGGGCATCCTCAGCCCTCTTTCTAGTTCATACATATAAACTGATAGACACTGGCTCCTTTCAGATGCAAGTCTTTGAATGTAGATTCATTCCTAAGGTTCCAAATTATTACAAGTGGATCATTTAGTGATTATTTATCTCTGTGTTTACCTAATTACTAATGTAATTTAATTACTCTTACTTGAAATATTAAGAAAACATCTCTTTTGCATTTATCAGTTAAGAAAATTTAGTTTAAATAAATATACAAATATAAAACATGCATAAGTTATTATAGGTGGAAAGTAAAAATATGTTCCTGTGAGAAAGCAATTTTTCATATTACTTTAAACCAGTTTGTGCTAAGTGTCATGGACATGGGATCCAAATTAAATGTTTTATTTAACTATGGTAAATGTGTAAGAATAGAGCTAAGAAACACAAATTTCTCTGCAAAACTATAAATGCTCCTTCTTACCACACCTATAATCCTATACACTGATAAAGATAAGCACTAAGTTATTTTATTTGCCAGCTTAATAAAATGTAGCTTTATTAGCTTACATTTCTTCACCTGTATCCACATTGTGGAAAACAACCAAGAAAGATGACATGAATTCATAATTAAGATCATATCTTTACTTTTCTTTTGCAAATACCATAGTGGTTTTCTTGATATAAAGAGAGAGGCTCACGGGAGTGGGTGACTGTAAGACTGGCCCATGAGTTCTGAGTGTTCAGAAAAGGAACAGAAAACAGACCAGGACAAAACAGATGATGATAGACAAAACAGGTGCCCGCAGGCAAAACTGAAAATGGGATACCAGTCTCACAGTAGACTGTGGTTGCAACCTGCTTTGTCCCTGCAGAGATACTAGGGGAATCCAATCCCCTTCAGAGGAATCTTGTGACCCACCTCTAGGGTCCTGGGATGTTTCCCAGTTCCCCTGCCAATGATCCTCCAACTCGTCCACTTAGATCGTCTGCAGGCCGACAGAATGAGCTCAAATTTGGAACAGACTCAGATTAGAAAGACAGTTACCTGGTTGCCAGCTTACATACAGACTCCCTGGAGGGTGGTTGTGGTGGGCATGGGGATCCTGAATGAGCCTCTAAATGTTGTGCCCAAAGTTCAGAATCCCCGAAGACCAGGAAGAGACCAAACGCAAATGCAAAAACAAGGAGTCTTTATTGCAAGTTCAAACTCAGGTCCTCCATCTGTCCAACACAGCAGTGGAACAGCAGGGACCCCAAGCAGGAGCAGGGCACGATATTTATTGTGGTTGGCTCAGGGGGCTAGGGGATTTCCAAATCCATATAGTTACAGGCTCAGGATTGGTTGGCTTAAACTTGGGCTAGGGATGCTTGGCTTAAACTGATTGGAGGATTGCAGCTGCAAGGAAATTGCGCATCCTCTAACGGTTGTGGCATTCTATCTTTATCAGCCGGAAACCCGCATCCTCAGATGGTTATGATATTTTATCTATATCAGCAGGAAACATCTGGAACTTGTTTTACACAGCTTCTGATTGGTTGGGTCTGGGGTAAAGGGACCCTTGCAGCTTTTCCTGGAATTGTTTGTACAAGGGCCTGCTGTCCCCTCTCTGATCTCTTTCTAAGATGGCTGAAGTCCTTTAAGATGGCCACAGTCCTGTCAAGGGCCCTTCAGCTGTAGCCTCTGACATCTAGTAGAAACATGGAAATGAGGGTAGAGCCTCGAGCTCTCCCTTCCACTGGCTGAGGTTTTTGTTGATGTTGTAGTTTTTTCACTAGCCCAGCACAAGCCAGAACTCACTGGTGCAGAAAACAAGGCTAGCTTCTCTGGGAACAAATCAGGAATGAAGGGATTGTGGAAAATACGGTAAGCAAACAAAAACATACAAGAGCAGGTTCTCTTTTCCTCGATACATGTTTTTTCTTCTCTTCATGAGAATCTTTTGCCATTATATAAGCTTTTATCATGGGCCTTTAAGTAACAGAATAGATGTGCTATAGATTTACTTCAACTTTTAACCACAATTATTCATGTAATAGAGTGGAATAATCCTTACCATTTAATGGAATGAAATGAAATGGAAAAAGAAAAGAAAATCTAGCTTTGATCATCTTATTTCTATAAATTCCAATTCCCTTCACCAATTTACTGCACCATTCTAACATCAGTCATCACCTAACTAGGTGGGAGCATTTACCAAGTAGAATGAGCTAGGGAGCATAAATATATGATGCAAACATGCAATGGACTAGCTGTGCCTCTACCTGAGGCACCATTCCTATGACAAGGCACTCAATGCATCAGCTGTCAGTGTGTGCTCTCGTCCCACAACACAGAAGTAATACAATGAACTGGCACCATTTTCCTGATCCCAGCACTGAGCTAACTTCAGGGAGAATTGCATATGAAATTCCCTAGCCCTCATTAGTTCTGCCTATATATGCTCAACTCACATCTTGTGATCACCGGTGCCTTCATACAAAAATACAAAAGTGATGGAAAGGGTTTAGCATTTGATTAGAGCAGCCTACTCTGTAGTCCCTATCATCAGGATCTGAGCCTGGTCCTCACACTTCGATTCCTTCTCCTGCAGAGGAAGTCTTCCTTTGAAGCCGCTAGTGAGGAAGCCCAGCTTTCCAGGCATGCTCTGAATTGGCCTTAATGGCCTTTGATTTGTCATTTACTATGTGTCCTCTTTGGAGGGACATCAAGAGTAACCAGCTGCCCTTGTAGTTATTACAATCTCTGTCATTTCCATAGCAACTATCTGCCTCAATCATTTGATCATTCTATGCCTTACATTTTACTGTCCATTATTCTACCTCTGCTGTGTGATTTAAATAGTTATAATGGCATGCATACCATATATGACAGCATAATTTCTACTGTAAAGGCTGCTTTCATGTACTCAATATTTGAGTACCTAGTCTAAGAGCTCAATGGAAATGATGTTTTCCAGGTCCACTGTTTTTCTATTTACCTAATTAGTCCAAGTCTTCCCTGGAAACATTACATGTAAAAATGGCAAGGCTAAGGGTACCTTGATGAAGAGACCTTAGGATCTCTTTAAAGAGAATTGAAAACAGACATAACAGAGTTCCAACTATAAGAAAAAAATGAATGCACAGGTAAACTGCCATGCAGAGCCAGGCTTGTGCAGAGGCAACCCTAACAATGCATCCTGTGGCGTCAGGCTTACCTCTTCTTTTACTTCCTTGACATTGCTTTCTGTCTTCTGAGCACAGTCATAATTGAGGGAACAAATACCCAGAGACAAAGAATGTCCTGGTAGGTATCTGCTGGAGAACAATGAGTATGACAGAACATAGGTTTTTGAATGTTAATCACAAAATATCCAGTTTTTTATGTTTTGTTTATGCATGTTTAGGTAACAATTAGCTAACCCACAAACACTAAGTGAGATATTGGTTTATGTACTATTTTAAATGGCAAAGTAGAGATTATAATAGGTAATAGGAGAAGCCCATGGTGTGGTGCTTAATGACACCTGGAGAACCATGCCTTCCTACTTGTTAATAAATGCATTTTGTAGCTGGGAGGTGGTGGCACACACCTTTAATCCCAGCATTCTGGAGGCAGAGCCAGGTGGATCTCTGTGAGTTCAAGGCCAGCCTGGGCTACAGAGTGAGTTCCAGGAAAGGCACAAAGCTACACAGAGAAACCCTATCTCAAAAAAAATAAATAAATAAATAAATAGATAAAGTAAATAAATAAATAAATGCATTTTGGGTTTGGACATCATTTTTATGTATATAATTCATCACTTAATTTGTATTCTAACTAGCTAGACAGAGCACAAACAAGTGAAGGGCTTAGAACATGTTATGTTACTATTTTTGTGAGAGCCCCAGGACAAATGCTTAGCTTCAAGATTAGAAAGAGGAACAATGAACAAGACTGGTTAAATGCTAGCTGGTTCTGAGGTATCCAAGCTTAAGGAGTTTAATGATGATTTAAAAATTAATATATGAGTGTTGGGTAACATGTAATCTGTTTCATATAGAACTATTTCAAAACATCCATCAATCTCTCCACTAAATATAAAGATCCATTTATAGACATGTCAAATTTTGACATAAAAAATGAAGTGTCCCATTGGATAATAGATACTAGAAAATGAGACAGAGAGGCTAAGGCATGACTGAACCCCAAGCTCTTATTGAACTACAACAAACACAAGAAAATATGAAGACAGTTATCTAAGACACAAAAATATTCATGATACAACTTTATCTACAACAGAAACATTCTTTGAGTTGTCTTTGTTCCACTGGCCCACGATGGCTATTCTGTTACACCCAAAGGATTTTTTTAAATTTTGAGATTATAACATAATTACACAATTTTATCCTCTCCTTCCCCCCTTTTATCCTCCTATATACTGGCATTGCTTTTTTTCTAATTCATGGCCTCTTTTTTCATCAAATGTTGTTACTTGCATATGTATATGTGTACATGCATAAGTATTCCTATATATAACTTGCACAGTCTTCATAACGTTTCTTGTATATATGATTTCAGGCTGAACATTTGGTATTAGATAACTATACCATCCCGGAAGACTATTCTTCCCACTCTCAGCATTTATTAGTTACTTAAAGTTCTTTGGTAGGGTTGAGGCCTTGTAGGCTTTCCCCATCCACTTTGTCATATTTAGTTTGGTTTTGACCTTGTTCAGTTCATGTTTAGACAGTCATGTTGGTGAGATTTTATTGATATAGTTTCTGATATCATCAGGACACACAATCTCATAGAAAACTCCCGGATCCTCTAGTTATTACAATCATTCTGCTGCTCTTCAGCAACAATCTGTGAGCTTTAGGTGCAGAAGTTGTTTTGCAGATATATCTAATAGAACTGGGCTTTACAGATCTGCATTTCAATTTGATTTTCTGTAGTGGTCTCTTGATGAAAAGAGAATTTTCCTTGATAAGGGGTGAGTACTAAACTTATCTGTGGGTATAAAGACAAATGTTAGGAATTATATTGACTTAATAAGTTGGTGGTTGTAGGTTCTCCTCCAAGATGCATGACTTCACTAGCACTGAAGAATTAACTAGGTTTCTATTATTAGGCATGGTTTCCTTCCAGTTGAGTGCATCTCAAGATCAATTAGAGAGCTGTTGGTTACACCCAAGTTATATATATCACTACTATACCCTTAGGGTTATCATGCCAATATAGCCATTATTGTGTATGGGAGTCTATGGCAATCGAGCTCCGACCTGCTCCCATTATTTGAAGGGTTCTTGTGGGGAGGAGAGCGGAATGAGGAAATATTAGGTAGAAAGAGATGATAAGAAAGACAGAGACACGGGAGCCATGCATTGGTTCACCACAGAAAGCTGCGCCACTTCGGTTGCTGGCTCCACTCCTATTCAGCTTTGAAAGTCCCAGTCTGTCTGTGCCTCGCATGACCAGCCACCAGCCTAGATATCCCTGTGTCCTGAGGCCCTCAGCCACCTTCCACGAAACAGGAGCTCGAGAGAGGAGGAAACCCAGCCGCTATGAGCTGCGGCTTCCAAGGGTCCCATTATCTGCTCTACTTGTGGCTCCATTCTCAGCTCCCCAGGTCTCAGAAGCCTCCATGCACTGCCCTGCCTCAGGGCAGCCACCTGGCTCCAGCCACACCCCACTGCTGAGAGCTCAGGCTGCTCCTGGCTTCCAGTGTGTCTCCACTCTTCAGCCTGGAGTGTGGCTCTGCCTCACTCAACTGTTGGCTTTTCCCTTGGTGTCTTTGCTGAGCTCATCAAGGTTGAGCACAGCCTCCAGCAGAGCCTCTTCCCACCAGGGCTCCTTCATGGCAGAAAGGCTCTTTTACATCAGAAAGCATGCAGAACCCTGCTGCTTGTGCTGTCTCTCAGTATCTATGATACCCATGGGTCTCAGATGCCTATACCTGGCTGGGGCAGCCACTGCTTTTGAGTTGCTGCTTCTGCTTCTTTCTGAAGCTGGCAGTCTCTGAAGCAGCTTCTCTTTCTTAGACTGCTAAGTCCTCAGTGGCTTCTCAGTCCCAGACACTGCTTTCTGCATCCCAGGTCCCATGCTGGGGAAAACCTACTCTACTCTAACTTCCATTAAACCTTCACCATATCTCTAGACCGAAAGCCTATATTCTCCAAACTTGACCAAAACTTTATTACAACTTTAAACCTAACTTAGTAAATAGAGAGAGAGAGAAAGAGAAACAGAGATGATAGAGATACTTGCTGCAGCCTAACTTGAACTACTCTGCTTTATATTTACAATTTTACTCCTGAAGAAAAGAATTTCACCACACTCCAATTAATTAATTCCAAGCATGCTCCCTTAACCTGCGGTGCTCCTGCTCTTTTATCCTCCATACCTAAGTTTCGCATTCATTCTGGTACCATATGTGGGAGTCAAGCTCTGACCTGCTCCCATCTTTTGAAGGATTGTTGAGGGGAGGAGAGAAGAATGAGGAAATATTAGGTAGAAAGATACAAAAAGATAATAAGAAAGACAGAGACACAGGATAGCTTCAGGAGGTCCCTGGGTCAATACCCAGCTGCCCAGAGCTTCATTCAAACGGACTTTTTATAATATGCCAAGGGGAGATGCAAAAGACCTCCCCCTTTCAAGATCAAAGCACACCATACAGCCAAGTGTAGACCCTTCCAAACACGTGGTAACCATGCCCTTGGCCAAATCATCCTATTATGCAGCCCTGCTGGGTAAAGCAAGCTCAGATTCTCTGACCCTGAACAAGATCTCACTAGATTGCCTCTGTAGACCTCCACAGCTGTGGTTCATAGGCATCATAGCTGGGTGAGACTATTGGCTGTTCCCCTCCTTTAGAAGCTTATATGTCCGTTTCTAATACTAAGAATAGCTAGTCCTCATGGAGGAGGCATGCAGGTAAATTCCAGCTCAGGGCCCTATGGACCCTATGTCTGAAATGCATGATATATTCAAAAAATGGACTTACCTTCATTGTAAAGCAATGAAGGTCAACAACAATATGCTGTATGTTTTGGGAGTCTCTTGGACAATCCTGACCTTTACCTTAAAAAAGGGCTTCTCATACCTGATATTGGGTTTTTGTTAAGTGGTCTTTGATTCTTGGAATTTACTTTTTTATTTTACATGTATGTGTATAAGGTTATGTACACTGTATACATGCAGAATCCTATTGAGGCCAGAAATGGGTGTCAGATTCCCTGTTACTGTACTAACTAGTTGTTTTGAGACAGCATGTTGGTGCTAGGAACTGAACCTGAGATCTCTGCAAAAACAGTAAGTGCTTTTAGGGGCTGAGTCATCTCTGTATCCCTAAGTTTATGCGGCCATGAAAAAATTGATAAGGCATAGTTTGGCATCTAGCTCCATCTACAAGGAATTAAAATCTAATAAATAATTGATGTAAGTAGTTGACAATGAATTAAATTGAAAAACTAAATAACTTAATTGAAGGTTTAAACAAAAGAGTTCCCAGATATTATAGACAAGATACTCAATACATGTGATGTCTTTTGAATAAATCAGAATTTTTATAGTCAAATACAAATATAGGGAGATTTTTAAAATGATAAGCTAAGAAATAGCTCTGTTCTTTAAAATAGTTTAAATACTTTAAATGGGACTGTATGGGATGAGAATATAGAAATGTAACTGCCAAAGCTGACAAAGACAGTATGGAATTCACAATGTGTTACATGTGTTATTAATGTGTGTGTGTGTGTGTGTGTGTGTGTTAAGTATTTTGCTGTAGTTATGGTTGTTATGGTTGCCTTTTCCATGTGTCAACATTTTAATAACAAATAAAATACTTATTTACTGTGAGTTTTTTTGAGCAAATTTGTATGGATGGTCACTGTGCTACATAATGGATGTGTGCCATGAAAATAAAACATTAACTAGAGTTACCATTTTCAAGAAGTAATGAGAAATAGAGAGTAAATTCTAAAATGTTGAAAAAATACTGCATGTCAGATCTATATATAGAGAAAGTTGGAGACCATTTTCCTCCAGGTGTAAATCAAAGGATGTAGATGGACATTTCCCTGTCCTGACCACTCAGTACCAAACAACTGACTCAGAGACTTAATATTACTTATAAATGCTTGGCCAATATCTCAGGCTTGTTACTAACTCTTACACTTAGATTAACCTATATTTCTATTTATGCTTTGCCATGTGGCTCATGGCTTGTTACCTCAATTTTATACGTCCTGCTTACTTGGTAGCTGGCTGGCATCTCTCCTGACTCTGCCTTCCTTCTTATCATCATTCTGTTTCGCTTTCCCACCTAACTTCCTGCCCAGCTACGGGCCTGTCAGCTTTTTATTAACCAATGAGAGTAATACACATTCATAGTGTAGAAAAGGATTGTTCCACAGCATTTAACCCTTTTTGTCCAACTAAAAAGGATGGTTTTAACCTTAATATAGTGAAACTATATACAACAAAAAACAGTTATTAAATAAGTACAGTAACAATATCCAATCTATTTACATTTAGCAAAATTAGAGAAAATATTTAATTATCTATCTTATCTTGGTGAGTCTAAAGTTTTGTGTCTAATTTACTTTCTATTATAACTAAGAAAAACTATAATTATAATTATTTAGTCTTCAACTCTATCAAAGACTCCAGAAATATGAAATGTTATCTAATGACAGGGACATCAGGTTGCCTACACAGTCACCCGAAGTTCCTCTGTAACATTGGGGCATCTAACTATGGCCTATAGGCCTAGCATATCTGACAAACTTTTCTGTGAAGCAGGGAATTATGAAGGATTGTTCCACCTTGTCTTGGCAAAGTTCAGCAGTTGCCTTTCTTACTTCCTGCTGGTCTAGTTTGGACAATAACTGTCAGCAATTAAGACAAGGGCAGTTTCTTTGCACAGTGGCTAACTTTTGCCACGAAGAAAGTAAACTCCATATGGCGTTTTGAAGTAGTTTGGTGCTACCAGGAGATAGACATGTCTCACTGTCATGAAAAGCCTTAGGTTATTAGACTTATTAAATGCCATATTCTGCAGGCCTTTGAAATATTTGAAGATCACCTATATATCTGAAATATAACCCTGTATGACCTTGAAAACATAACTAACATGACTATAAGTTTGACTATTATAGATGACTAACAATTAATCTGTATTTTTAAATGAGCTTTATAAGTACAGTATCCCAAACAACAGTAGAAACATACATACAGCATAACAGAAATAACTTTAGATTTGTATCAATAAATTAAAATCTATACCAATGTTAAATATCCTGAGATAAATAGCTGTTTTTTGGATTAAAGGAGATTCAATAATCTATCCTTTTATCATGTCATTTCTATATTCTAGAGATAAATAGCTGTTTTTGGATTAAAGTAAATCTAATAATCTATCCTTTTATCTTATCATTTCGATATCCTCTCTCCCCTTTTTCCTTTAGAAAGAGATCTTTGAATTAACTCTTTTATTTAGCTTTTTTTTTTTTTTTACTATGACCAATATCAATTTGTAACCAAACCCCTTTATAATAAATATCCAAAACCCATTTTTTGGGAATGTGGACATAGTTTTCTAGGCTACTCCCTGTTAATTGGTGGCACTGGTAATCTTTAGGGGACCCTGAGAAAATTTAGGATTATGGCCAAGTCATGACTAGAGTATTCTGTAAGGCTGGATCATCTCAGCCAGTCACCAAGAAGCTGTTGTGGTTGTAGAACTCAGAGGAAACTAAAACAGAGGTGCTCTGAGATGTTGGATCAGAATCTGGGCCATTTACTCACATCATAGATTTTTCAGGGGGTCTTCCATGATCAAACCTGATTTTGCTTAACCTAGAATGAATCCACAGCCTCTCATTTCCTGTGAAAAGAAAAGCATAACCTTTTCCCCAAGGTAATATATCTTTTGACTTAAGTTTTAAAGTCAATATAATTTTAAAATATATAGGTTGGTTTATTACAGCAATTTTCATAATCCAAGGTCTCTTAGCAGGCAAAAATTTTAATAACAACATAATATATACAATCCAGACTCTGTGTATTTCCCATCTTTACATGGATTATTATATTTTTTATTACTCTATTTCTTTTTTAAGGACTTCCTCTATCCTTTTTTTTTCCTCTCCTAAGCCTACATATATGTTTAAACACACTGTAACCTGTTTAGAGGTGGGTTTTTTTGTTTGTTTGGTTGTTTTTTGTTGTTGTTTTGTCTGAATCTGTATTTACTGCATATCTCTATGTTTTGCTCACCACATGAGTCTTTAAACTGCTAAGTGGTATGATGGACCAAAGCGTGCCCCATTCTGTAGCTGGAGAATTTCTCTCCAGCTCCCGCCACCAAGTCCCGCCAGTCTCAGAGCCCATTTATAAAATAAACACATAGACTCTTACATTATTTAAACTGCTTGGCCATTAGCTCAGGCCTGTCATTGTCTAGCTCTTACTCTTATATTTAGCCCATTTCTATTAATCTTTACTTTGCCACATGGCTCATGGCTTACTGGTACCTTACATCTTCCTTGTCCTGGCGGTGGCTCCAGGCAGTCTCTCTCTTCCCTTCCTGTTTCCTCAATTCTTTTCTCTGTTAGTCCCGCCTATACTTCCTGTCTGGCTATTGGCCAATCAGAGTTTATTTACATATAGCGATATCCACAGCACTTCCCCTTTCTTTTTTTTTAAAAAGGAAGGTTTTAACTTTAACATAGTAAAATTACATATAACAAAACAATTATCAAGCAAGAATTACAGTTACAATATTAAAGAAGAGATCCTATCTATCTTATATTTGTGAGTTGAAGGTTTTTATATCTAACTTATCTTTTATTATAACTAAGGAAAATTGTAAGTATCTAGTCTTTAACCATATCAAAGACCTCAGAAGGATATAATACTGCCTGAGAAATGGGAGAAGGATGCAAGCAACTTTTGGGAGTCTTGCAGGGTAGACAGAGACAGCTGAGCCTGGACAGTCATCCAAAGTTTTCTTGTAAAGTTGGGGCATCTGTCTTCAGCCCACAGGCCTAGAGTCTCTTATTCATTTTTCTCTGTGTCTTGTAGAATGTCTGGCAGTTTTCTCTGCAAAGCAGGAACCTGAAGGACCATTTTGTCAAGCAAAGTTCAGTGGTCACCTTTCTATGGGTCCTGCATGTCCAGTTGATCAAGCAGTCCAGGCAAGAACAGTTTCTTGCCCAAATGGCTATTTTTGTCAAGGTGAAGATAAACTCCATATGGAGTGTCTTCGATGCCCATCCTCCTCTCTGAAGTAAATCGGTGCTGTTAGGAGCAGACACGTCTCACTGTCCAAAAAGTCTAAATTTTTAAAACATTTTAAATGCCATATTCTGTAGGTCTTTGAAGTGTTTGAAGACTACCTATCTATCTGAAATATATCTATGTATACCTAGAAGACTTAACTAACATGGCTACAAATATTATCATAGATGACTAACTATTAATCTATTTTTTAATTATCCATTACAATTTTAAATGAGTTACATAAACATAATACCTCAAACAAGAATAGAAATATATATACAGTATAACAAAATTAAGTTTAAATTTGTATCAATAAACTAAAATCTATAGCAATGTAAAACATTTTAAACAAGTTGTTACTCTTTAAAAGTAGGTTCATTAATCTACCCTTTCATCCTATCATATCTAAACTATCCCCCTTTTTTTTTTTTTTTTAGAAAGAGATTGTATTTATAATCAACCTGCTTTAAATAAAAATATTGGTTTTTCTCTGTCTCACACCAGAGGGCTCTTCTGATTTGGGACACAAGAATCTCTTAACCATTTTTTTTTTTTTGAGCAATATGTCTGGGTTTAGAGGGGGAGTGAGCCAATTCCATCTCTAAAGCCAGCTTGGTATATTTGGGAATTTGGGCGTAGCTTCTCTTACTACTTCCTGCTGGAGGGGGGCGCTGTATCTTATGGGGACACAAAGAAAATTTTAGGATCATGGAGTAGTCCATGAGGCTGTATCGTCTGAGCCAGTTGCCTTGAAACCATTCTGGATGTTGAATCATCTGGGCCATGGTGTCACTGGAGACCTTTCAGGGGGTCTTGGCTGGTCAAACCTGATGTATCTTAATCTGGAACAAATCCATAGTCTCTGGCTTTCTGTGGAAACAAAAGCAGAGACTCTTTTCCAAAGCAACATATCCTTATATCCAAATTTTGAAGTCAAGGTACCTTTAAAATATACATTTTGGCATAACTCAACAGCTTTTACAATCAAATGTTTTTCTGCAGTTGCGAATATCAAAGACAACATAATCCAGATTCTCTGTGTGGTAGCCATCTACACATGGCTTATTTTTTTATATTAGCTTGAGCCTATTGCTTTAAACTGCAGCCTTCTAAGCCTGAAATGGAGCAGTGGCTGCTGGCTCCGCCCACTTCAGCTTCCCAACATGGCAGTGGTCTGCTTTCCGGCAGCTCTGGGAGCCTTAACTCTCAGAAATAGTGGGTCTACATTTTTACCAAAGTAGCGTGTAGCCCAGAAACCTCTTTTTTTGTTTTGTACTAGCAAAGGCTAAATCCACCACACAGCTTAATGTGCCACTTGCAGAGGCCTCATTCCCACCATACTGCAGGTCGAGAGCGCACGGAACCCGCCAGTAGCTCAAACCGGCAGCTGCCGCTCATTTGAGAGAGACAATTAGGAAGCTGTTTTTAGCTCTGTTTTAGAATCTTTTTTCTAAGTTTTTAGGTGGAAACTCTTGCCCCACGTTGGGCGCCATTTGTAGCTGGAGAATTTCTCTCCAGCTCCCGCCACCAAGTCCTGCCAGTCTCAGAACCCATTTATAAAATAAACACATAAACTCTTACATTATTTAAACTGCTTGGCCATTAGCTCAGGCCTGTCATTGTCTAGCTCTTACTCTTATATTTAGCCCATTTCTATTAATCTTTACTTTGCCACATGGCTCATGGCTTACTGGTACCTTACATCTTCCTTGTCCTGGCGGTGGCTCCAGGCAGTCTCCCTCTTCCCTTCCTGTTCCCTCAATTCTTTTCTCTGTTAGTCCCGCCTATACTTCCTGTCTGGCTATTGGCCAATCAGAGTTTATTTACATATAGCGATATCCACAGCACCATTCCTTGATTCTTTGAGAAGCTAGTCTCATGGCAGTTAGGTTTACTGCAAGCTCTGTGAGCCATGGTTACCACTTCAACTCTGAGAAGTTTCTGGGTCCATGCCACCACTGAGTAGTGTGCCAGCAGCTACTCATAGACTCTATTAAAGTGTTTGGTAGCAGGGCCTCTTAAAAGAGCCATGTAGTTTTTGTCCATAAAGATGAGTCAGGAAGCCATCTCTTAAAGGAGCCACACCTCTGTGGTGATATTTTAATTTTACTAAAATGTGATTCTGTTTCTATGTTAATAAATAAAGTTTGCCTGGAGATCAGAGGTCATTATCAAGCTAGGAACAGAAGTCAGGTGGTAGTAGGCCACACCTTTAATCTGATCACATGGCAGGCAGTGTCTCTGTGTGTTCATGGACACAGCCAAGCATGGTGACCCAAACCTTTAATCCCAGTACCAACCATAGAGACCTGGAGGTCTGTATAGACAGGCAATGACGAGGAATTCCTGTGGTTGGGTTTAGAGCCAATGAGAAGGTAGAACAGAAAGGCAATAAAAAGACAAGTCACACAGGAAGAAGGTCTCTCTCTGTGGAAGCAACAGTGGCCAGGTCTTGGCTCTTCACTAGTGCTCTGATCTCTTGGGCTTTTAACTCTGTATTTGGCTCTGTGTTTCTTATTTAATAAGACCATTTAGAATTTCATCTACACATCTCTCCTCTCCACCAGCAAACAGAGCCCACTTGAGGAAAAGCAGTTCCCAAGAAGCCAAGTTTGACTTTGTTTTTGTGTGTTTCGAATCCCTTTTTAAGCTTTGTTGGGTCTTATGTGGAAATTCCAGCCAAATGTTTGGTTACCATTATGTAGATGGACATTTCCCTGTACCAACCACCCAGTCCCAAATAAGTGACTCAGAGGCTTACTGTTACTTATAAATGCTTAACTGATAGCTCAGACTTGTTACTGGATAACTCTTAAACTTAAATCAGCCCATATTTCTATTTATGCTTTGCCACATGGCTCATGGCTTTTTACCTCATTTTCTACATGTCCTGCTTGCTTGGTGGCTGGCTGGTGTCTCTCCTTCTTCCCATGATTCCAAGTTTGGCTTTTTCACCTCACTTCCTGCCCAGCTTCCAGTCTGTCAGCTTTTTATTAATAAATGAGAGTAATACATGTTCATAGTGTAGAAAAAGATTGTTCTGCAGCAAAAAGGATTCTCTGAATTTTGGTGTAGGGATGGAACAAAGAAAGCCTAACGAGCCTCCCACATAGACACACGGGTGGGGAAGACACAGAGAGTAAGAGGAGTAGGGGTAGTCAATGTCATACATTCACGGTAAGAGGCAATGATGGGGAGGTGACTGTGACTTTGGAGACCTGGGTCATGGCACAGAACAGAGTTCTGACCAGGGTTGAGGAATGAGGAGTGAAAGGAGAGCCATGTCTGCCTCCTGACATTTCTTCATTATCAAGCTGGGATGTTTGACTTTGTTCTCTAGCCACAAGAAAGCATTTAACAGATGGGAAAATATTAAGACTCACCTTTTAGAAAGACTCTCTGCATCCATGTAAAACCAAAGTTGCAAAGAATGAAAATAAGGAGAATGGAAACTTTTTACAATGTTATTAAAGCCAAAATAAAAATTTAAAAAAAAAAATTACAGAAGCCAAAATGGAAGACAACAGAGTTATATAGTATCGCTGAGATCAACGACAGGAAGTGGTTGAGCCAAGGTGGCAAGCTCTTGAGGATTTTTGTTTGTTTGTTTGTTTGTTTTTCACTCTTTTGACTTTTTTGCTCTTTGGGGGCCCACCACTCAGCTCCCAAATAAATATACACATGGAGGCTTACAATTTCTTATAAATTCCCAGCCTTAGCTTATCTTTTTTTTTTGCCAGCTTTTCTTAACTTAAATTATCTCTGTCTATCTTTTGCCTTGGGGCTTTTACCTTTTTCTAGTTTTATATACCTTTTCTTTTCTTACTCTGTGGCTTGCTGTGTAGCTGCATAGCTGGCCCCTGGTATCCTCTTTTCTTCTTTTCTCAAACCTCAATTCCTTCCTCCCACATTTCTCCTCCTCTTTATTCTCTCTGGCTGCTAGTTCTACCTATCATTTCTCCTGCCTTGCTATTGGCCATTCAGCTCTTTATTAGACCAATCATGTGCTTTAGACAGGCAAAGTAACACAGCTTCACAGAGTTAAACAAACACAACATAAAAGAATGCAACACATCTTTGCATCATTAAACAAATGTTCCACAGCATAAACAAATGTAACACATCTTAAAATAATATTTTACATCAGCAAGCAGTGGAGATGAGCACTTCTGGAGAGAAAAAAATAGGTTATCATTACTGAGACTGAATACAAGGAGCAATTCTAGACACTGCACAAAATAAATACCATAAAATTTGATTTATATTAATTTAATTAAAGTATATGGAAATATATGTCTGACTAAGTGTATATGTAGGCTGATTTGTATTTGTTGCTTATCATTTACAAAATTTAATATTTTGCTCTTGAAATCTGAAGGAGTAGAGTAATTTTAAATTCTAGAAAAGCAGTATCTACAGGGTGGGGTGCATTTGATTCGAAATAGATTTCAGAGTAGTTTTTGGTTTCTGTTTGTTTTTTACATTCATTATTATACTTAATTAGTAAAGACTTTTGTAATTTAAAGAAATCAGTCAGAGTATCCTGACACTATTCATGATATTTCACTGTTAGTAATACATTGGATTCATGTAGTAACTGTATCATTCTTCCAAGTGGAAGTTACTGCTAAATGAGGCCATCACTGGATGAAAAGATGCTGAGAAAGGACTTTTGTGACATCAGAACTGCGTTTTGCCCACGGTATAATAAGAGACAGGGTTGATTCCACCAAATTGAGCATTATCCCACCATTCTCCAGTGCTGACCTGAATATAGGAAGACACAGACCAATGGCATAATTGGCATTGTCTTCTGACAAATGTCAATAAACATTATGTCAGTTATCAACAGAGCTTTCCAAGCTTCATAAAGAATTGATGATTTAATGGAAAAATGTCATTCCTACTTCATTTCATCAACAATTAATTCATTTTTATTCTACTCCATAAATATTTAATAACATAAATATCTTAAATTCCCTGTCAAAAAAATTGTGCTTTCTGAAACAAGTATGAAAGTTTGGGCCCAAATACCCAAGTTTATGTTAATAATTTATTCAAGAGTCACTGAAACTTGACAATAGAATAAAAATATATTTATATAAAATATTTATGGAATAATTTATTGGATAATCTGGAATACAAAATGCATTTGGGGAAAAGAAGAAAGTTAGCTAGGAAGCAGGAAGGCATCTTGTGCATAAATCATGTTATGATTTAAGTTGACATGTTATTAATCAAAGGTGAATTCAGTGGACTTTTGTTAACTGCATTACAGTTTGGAACAGATAGCTTGGAAAAGAAATATTAGATGATCTTAGAAGGGCATCAGAAACCATTTAAAAAGCTTGAAGACTGCAGACATAAAAATATGAGTATTGCCAGACAGCGATGACGCACGCCTTTAATCTCAGCACTCGGGAGGCAGAGCCAGGTGGATCTCTGTGAGTTTGAGGCTATCCTGGTCTACAGAGTGAGTACCTGGACAGGCCACAAAATTACACGGAGAAACCCTGTCTCAGAAAACAAAACAAAAAACTAAAAACATGAGTATTGTTCAAAGGTATCAAGAAATATCTGACTAGTTTTATTAAGAAGAAAGCATTGTGATTTTAAAAGCCTTGGAGTGACATTCAGTGGGGTTAATGATGAAAAGTAAATCAAGAAAGAGTATAGGAGAGTGTGCTTTGGCTCATCATAATACTTTAGATGTCTGAAAGAACCAGGCCTGAAAGTAGCCTTCATAGGAGAGAAATGGAGAGAATAATTCAAAAAGAGCATCCAAAAGATGCTACAATTATTTATTGGGAACAGAAGAATGTAGAGTTAGATATTATTTTGAAGTGCTACAGAGTTCAGTGTGGTGGCACACTGCTGTAATCCCAGCACGTGTGAGCCTGAGCAAGGAATAGTATAGCCATTTCAAACACTACCAGCTTATCCCTGGGATTCTGGGCCAGTTAGCACTACATAGCAAGACTATGTCCTGATGAATGAATAAGTTAATTAACAATTAATTAAAGGAATGAATGAATAAATAAATAAAAGTTTAACATTTGAAATGCTATAATGGTCAGTTTTGAATAAGTCTAGGTAATAAAATATTGTATAAACATGTTAGAGTTTATTATTGACATGATATAGAAGTTAAATTTTTCTCTGCTTTATCAATCAAAGCAAATTTAATTGCTTTAAAACTAACAATACACTGTTAAACTATTCTTAATGTATTCCTAAATGTGAGTCTGATAGTATACTAGGTCTCAGCAACAGGAATATATTTATATATGTATATATATTCCTGATTGACCTTAAGCCAAGTCTCGTCTCTGCCTCTAGAGTCTTCCTTCTAGTGTGTTCTATAAATCCATCTCACATTCAAAGCAGTCACTGAAATTCATCTCCAAGACTTGAAGAGAACACTCTACCTTTCAAGAGTCCTGAGATCAGATTTTGTCCACATGGATAGACTTATGAAATGCAATTAGAAACTTAATTACATCTGCAAAGTATCCTTTGGCATAAAACAGTCTAATTAGTCTCTGAGATTTTAGAGAGATCATAGAACATCCATTTGGAGACTCTGTGTATCACAAAAAGATCATATGTGTCTATATTTTTAAATTTTCCAATAGATTTTGGGCATATTAATATTTTTCTCCAAATATGCTACTTGCAGTGATTCTATTGCCCTTACCAATGCTGTTTGATAGGTGTTTATTCTTGTTAAGTTTTTTTTTTTCCACTTCCATAACATTTGGCCACAATGGGTATTTTCTGGATGTTTACAATAACCATTCAACAGCCCAGGGACAGTTTTGATAGATGAGGATCTTATCTTCTAGGTGTTGGTGAGCTCCCCTTTAGAGTGGCTGCCAGTCTTTGGGACCACTTCTCTGTGACTTGTTCCAGCCTTCCCGTTCATTGGCTTAGTGTTTATCTGAAAGCTCTGGTTGGCTAAGTCCAGGAAAGAGCAAGGTATTCGGCTTCACAGCCCAAGCTGTTGTAAGTAGCATGCTGGAAACTCCCAGCAACTCTTCCCATGTAAGCATTCTCCTCTTCTCAAACTTCTTCCATGGGAACTCCTCCACATACGCAGAATTACCTGTTTTCAAGCTTCACAAGTTCCCCTGAAGGGCATTCTGCATTGCTGTCTACATCATGGGTTTATTCTGTTTTGTAGAATTTTAAAGAAAGAGGAAGAGTGCTACCCAGATCCCACTACAGCACATGCATTTTTAAAAATAAAGTACTGGTCCTAGAAGGGATACAGGCCACTATAACACATAACTTGTAAATTTCATTTGCAGGGTTATATAAGAAATACTAAATAAATAATATATTCATTCAGACATCAATAAATGTGCACTCAAACTTTCCTAACTATCAGATATTATGTACTTAGAAAAAAAGCTGACCATAAGGACATACTTTATTTTTTCTGACAAAAACTAAAAAATTGAGTAGATGATGTGTAGATGTAAGTAGGTGTTTAAGGTATAGCATGTGCAGCACAATACATATTGATTAATAGCAGAGAGAACACATGGGGAGTTCAAGTGTTGGCAAGCAATGGTCCTTATAGAAGTGACTTTCTCGTTTGAGAAAAAAAATAAGAGTTTGTATGGTGGGAGTGGTTTCTCAGCAGGGGTGGATCTGTGATTGCAATGCTACCCCTGTGCTCTGTAAGTTCTGTCACTGGCCTTGATTGTTACCAGATTATCACAGTCTTTGGGCATATTTTTAGATAACTCCAAAAGAAAATATAGCTTCATTACAACTTTTATGTGATAAAGATTGTATAAATATACAATACACATATACAAAAAAGACACATACAATATCTGCTTCATCATAATGCCACTGTATATGTGATAATCAAATCCATAGTTCTTTTGATAATGATGTATATTGAATAAACTTTTTATACATATGTGTATGTGTAGAAGAATGTCAAGTAAAGTTTTATTTTGCACTGATTTTGAGCTGTACTTAGTCAATACCAAGTTCCTGCTTTATGTTTTATAAGGGAAAAGTAGCCAAAAATGACATCTATTTATTCTCAGTCTTCTTTACAATATTTTACTTACATCATTATTCCTTTACATCTTTAAATCATTCATATGGGGGGTAATAACAGACAACTACTGAAACACTGGTGTATAAATTAACAGGTGTGATCAGTTTGTGTCCCCCACACGCTAATGAAATAAAATTCCCAAAGATGAGAAGAATGACCATTTCTTTTATCTTTATTCTTAAAGGCTGAAGGAAGCCGTCATTAGACAATCCAAGAGCCTGGTAACACTACAGCTAGAAGTTGGATGGCAATCTCTTCATTACAATTTGCATCCTGTGATGCCCATTAATGTTATACTGGAACAAAACCACAGAAGGCTTTTAGTGAACTTTCAGTAAAAACACCTCCAATTCAAGACACATTGGGCACTGAGCTTCTGCTTTAAGATTTTTGTGTTGCGTCTGTATGTGCGTGGGTGTCTGTGTGTCTGTAGGAGTTTATGGACACAAGTGCCCACCAAGGTCAGAAGAGGATGCTATACCTTGAAGCTGAACTTACAACCTTAGGCAAGGCACCTGCTGCAGGTGCTGGTGTCTGAACACCAGTTCTCAGGACTGTCACGAGTATTCTTAACTTCCCAGTTATCTCTCCGGGCCTCTAGATAGTAAGTTGTCCATAGCAATCAATTTCATGTATCACTTACTGAAGAATATTACTTTGGCCCTGTTGTGTATATATGCAGAATTATATATGCAGAATCAATTTAGTAAAAACTATTGCCAGGTGTCTTTCTGAATGAAAAAATTGTAAGTAAAACCTTCATATCTTCAATTTTGTTTTGTTTTTTTGATTTTTTTTTTTTTTTTTTTTTTTTTTTTTTTTTTTTTTTTTACAAAAGAGGGTTTTTCTATGGAGCCCTGGCTGTACTGGAGCTTGCTTTGTAGACCAGGCTGGCAATGAACTCACAGAAATCCACCTGCCTCTGTCTCCCAAGTACTGGGATTAAAGGTGTGTGCCACTTCAACCCAGCTCAAAAATTGTTCTAGCACACACACACAAAGTCCTTTCTGTTACTTAAAATTATATTTTAGAATATAGTAAGAAATTATGCTTGTATAGCAAAGTGACATTGATTTTCTTATTTTACTCTTTTTTTTAATTTTTGAGATAATTGAATTATATTTTCCCTTTTCTTTCCTCTATCCAAACACTCCCATGTATCTCCCCCTGCTTTCCTTCAAATTCATAACCTCTTCTTTTTCAACTAATTGTTATTGAATGCATACATATAGACATATATTAACTATAACTTGTTCAGTCAATACAATGCCATGTTTGTGTGTTTTCAGGGCTGACTACTTGGCACTGGACAAAAAAATTGGTGTGCTCTTCCCTGGGGAAGACAACCTCTCCCACTTCCATCCTTCCATAGTTGCTTATAGATCCTTGTGTAGCCTTGAGGCCCAGTGGGCTTCTGTCTATCCTGTTTGGCATGTTCATTGATGTCATCCTCGTTCAGCTCACATTGGAGCAGTCATGCTAGCGAGACTCAATGGGCATTGGTCCTGATATTACTAGGATACATAATCTCACAGAAAACTTCCTGATCTTTTGGCTCTTACAGTCTTTCTGTCCCCCTCATCTACGATGCACCACGAGTCTTAGGTGTGGGAGAACATTGTTGATGTATCTGTAGAGACTGGGCTCAGTGACTCTGAAATTTCTTTGGTTGTGATTCTCTATAATAATATCACTGTGTTTCCAAGGAGAAATTTCCTTGATGTGGAGTGAATACTATATTTATCTGTAGGTATAAGAATAAATATTTGTAGAGTGTTCTTAGGCATCACGTTGGTTTAGTAAGTTAGTGGTTATAGATTATCCTCCAATAACCATGATTTCACTAGCACTGAGTAGTTAACTAGGTTTTCAATACGAGGCATGGTCTCTCTCTTATTAAGTGGATTTTAAGCCCAGGGAGAGAGCTGTTCTTTTAGCACCAAGGTATGTATGCAACTACTAAACTCTTAGGGTACCAGGCCATGCTGACTGTCATTGTGGTTCATAGGTATCTTTTTTTTTTTTTTTTTTTTTTTTTGGTTTTTCGAGACAGGGTTTCTCTGTGTAGCTTTGCACCTTTTCCTGGAACTCACTTGGTAGCCCAGGCTGGCCTCGAACTCACAGAGATCCGCCTGGCTCTGCCTCCCGAGTGCTGGGATTAAAGGCGTGCGCCACCACCGCCCGGCGGTTCATAGGTATCTTAACTGGGTAGGACTCTTGGTTGCCTCCCTCCTTTGGGAGCATGCATGGACCCTTCTGGCACCATGAAAGCTAATCTTCATAGAAGGGCCACCCATGTCAGTTTCAGCTCAGGCGTCCCTGGCATCTGTTTCTGAAGTGCAGGGTGTTTTCAGCAAAGACTTGCCTTCCACCTCTGGGGGAACAAACCAAGGCAATAGCAATATGTTTGAGGTGTCTCTTAAGCTTTATTGGCCAACAACTGAAAAAAGGACTTTTCTTGTCTGATTTTGGGGTTCCTGTGAGGTGGTTATTAGGGGGAGAACTGCTAGTCCAGATGAAAAATGCTCATTCAAACTACATATGTTAATACTTACATATATAAATACATATATGGAGTTACATGAATTACAGGATTTGGGGAGGTATTTAATATTATGATTCCTTGGGGGAATTTTCAAATGTCTTTATTGTCATGTTTATCTACCTCCTTCCCTCTTCTGCATTTACCTTCTCCCTTCCCTGAAGAGCACCTTTTACTTATTTCCTCTATCAGATCACTTGTATCCTGCTATTCCCCTTACTTTCCTCCTACCTTCTCCTGTGTTTACCTTACTCACCCTCTCACTTTCCAATTCCCTGGTCAGGTCACCTGTATCCTGCTAATCTCCTCTTTATTGACCCATGATACCACCGTCTTGGCAATGTTCCCATTTTACTTTCCTGGCTTCTATAGTTAGTTCTGATACTCACATATGAAGATTTGGAGCTATGAGCTTCTAATAAGGGAGTGTTGTTAAGTATTATGCTAGTTTATTAAGTTAGTGGTTATAGATT
This sequence comes from Peromyscus eremicus, assembly GCF_949786415.1. Lineage (NCBI taxonomy): Eukaryota > Metazoa > Chordata > Mammalia > Rodentia > Cricetidae > Peromyscus > Peromyscus eremicus. Next base: position 9,499,230 of record NC_081435.1, read on the forward strand.
ATCCTCAAATAACCATGATTTCACTAGCACTGAGTAGTTAACTAGGTTTTAACTAGATATGATGTTTGTCTTTCTGGGTCTGAGTTACCTCATCAATATGATCCTCTGTAATTCAATCTATCTACCTAAGAAGTGCATGGTTTCACTTTTCTTTACAGCTGCATAGCATTACATATTGCATGTACACCACACTTTCATTATCCATTATCTCTGTCAGTTGAAGAAAATTTAGGTCATTTCCACTCCATAGCTATCATGAATAGAACAGTGATAAACATGGATAAGCAAATATCTGTTCAGTGGGATGTCAAATCTTTTGGTCATTTGCTCAGGAGTGGTTGAGCTGGGTCATATGGCAGATTTGCTTTTAGCTTTTTGGGAATTCTCCACACTGGTTTACATAGTGACTGCACCAGTTTGCAATCCCACCAACAGTGAATGAGGGTAGTTTTTCTGTTTCCCATCCAACATTTTTTTGTTGGTTGTTCCATTTGATCTTTGTTCAATTCCTACTGGGTAACAGAATCTCAAAGATGTTTTGGCATGCAGTTCCCTAATTATTAGGGATGATTAACATCTTTTGATACATTTCTTAGCATTTGGTTTTATCTTCTTTCAAGAATTCTTTTCAGATTCCAGGCCCATTGTTTGAAGGATTTTGGGGTTTTTTTTCTTGTTGTTGTTATTGTTTTGGTCGCTTTGTTTCTGAGTTCCTTGTGTATTCTGAATAGCAGTCTTCTGTCAGATGCGTAGCAGGCCAAGATTCTTTGCCATTCTGCAGGCTTCCTTTTCACCTGGTTGATTATTCTTTAGCTTTGCAGAAGCCTTTTGGTTTCATGAAGTCTCACTTGTCAATTGTTGGCATTAGTTCTTGGGCAAAAGGACTCCTATTCAGGAAGTGTTTTCCCACATCAATATCATTTAAGGTACTACCCATGCTTTCTTTTAGCAGTTTCACTGTCTCAGGTTTCAGGCTTAGGTCTTTGGTCCATTTGAAATTAGTTTTTGTGCAAGGTGATAGATACAGGTCTAATTTCTTTCTTCTGCATGTTGATATCTAGTTTTCAGAGCAACATTTGTTGAAGATGCTTTCTTTTTTCCCAGCATATGTTTTGTCATCTCTGTCAAATATTAGGTGGCTGATATTACATGTATTCATGTTTGGGTTCTCAATTTTGTTACATTGTCCTTTTTGTGCCAATATCATATTGTTTTTACTACTATGGTCCTATAATATAGCTTAAGACCTGGAATTATCTTTTTGCTCAGGGTTATTGGCTAACTGAGGTCTTGGTGATTCCATATGAATTATAGGGCTGTTTATTTGTTCTGTTTCTGCAAAGAAGGAAATAGAAATTTTGGTTGGGATTGTATTGAATCTGTAAATATATTTTAGAAGGATTTTTTTCATAATGTTAATTCTACTGATCCATAAGCATGGTATATCTTTTGATTTTTCTAGTGTCTTCTCTAACTCTTTCTTCAGTGATGTAATGTTTTCATTGTACAAATACTTCACTTATTTGGTTTACTCCTGAGTATTTTCTTTGAGGCTATTGTAAACGGGAGTGTGTCCATGATCTTATATTTGTTTTCGATAAATAGAAGAACTATTGATTTGTGAACATTTATTATTTATCCTGCCACATTGCTGAATTGGTTTATCATTTCTAGAAGTTTTCTGATATAATTTCTGGGATCCCTAATGTATAATATCATATCATCTACAAATAGGGATAGTTTGACTTCTCCATTCCCTATAAATATCCCTGTAATTCCCTTCTCTTGCCTTAATGCTGCTATAGCTTGTGTTAGTTAATTGGCGACGCTGTGCTCTTACCCTGCAAGGAAATGTCACGGAACACGACAGAATCCGCTAATAAGAGTTTTATTAAAGATAAAGGGACAGAGAGTGCACAGGCCTGTGGAAGAGACATGTGTATGGAGAAGAAGGAGAACCGGGAACATGGCACCGGGTTTTAAAGGCTGGATGTGCACAGGTCGACATCACTACTCCATGCAAGCGCATAGATCACATGGCTATGTTGCATGCCTACATTCCTGGTCACTCGAGACGCCCTGACCCAGAAATGGCTATCCTGACCTGGAACTGGCTAGGCGGAAGTGTCCGCCGGGCATATGCAAACACGCCCGACCATGGGGGCATGTAGCGAACCCTTCAGCTTGTGCTTTGAGTACAGTGTTAAACATGCTTGTGTATTAGGGAAGTTCCTGTAGAATTCTGTAGCTGGTTTGTTTCTAGAGTCTTAGTATCTGTCTTCTGTGATTGTTACATTTTGTGTCTGGTATCTTCTCTTTAAAGTATGTAAATCTTATCTGAGAGTTTCCTGAGGGTTCAAAGCCTATGCAAAACTTGATTGTGGGAGTACTCAACCAAGATGCCTTTTAATTGAGAATTTGCATTGGCATTGTCTCTTTGGGGAGCTTAGATCAGAGGTTTTGTTATATGGAAATTGACTTGCTGAAGGTGTGAATTGGACAACAATAAAAAAGACCCTTTGCTAAACTATGGTGAGTCAGTTCACCAAATGCTGACCCTCCTGCAGCTAAAAAGGCTAAAAAAACTCATCCTTAGAATGCCTCTGTGACTTTTTTCCATGGGCTGTGTGAACCCACACCTGATACAACAATTGTGGATCCTGTCTTGTTCTCTGTGGGACTCTTCAAGCTTTTCTCTATTTAAGGTGATTTGGGCTGTGGATATATATATATACATATATATATATATATATATATATATATATATATATATATATCCTGTATATATCTTTTACTATGCTGAGGTATTCTTTACATTCTCTAGGACTTTCTTCATGAAGCCACTGTTGCACATTTAGGGCTATTTTGCCATACTGGTCTGAGGTTCCAAGGTGTCCTAGCTGGATATAACTATCAATTGCTTCCCTCCCTTGGCAGCTTGTATAGGCACCTTATGGTACTATGAAAGCTAGTCTTCAGGGAAGGAGGTTTTCAGGTTAGACCCAGCTTGAATCATCCAAGTCCTGTATCCTAAGTGTGCATGCAGTGTCTCTAGCATAAGGAACTTCCCTCAACCGCTGAGGAGTAACCACTGGCAACAGCAATGTACTGTATTATTTTAGGACTCTCTTGGATTTCTCTAACCAAAAATTTGAATGGAGGCTTCCCATACTTGGTTTTTTACTTGCTTTGGTTTAGAACATGGTAATACACATGATTGAACAGGGTTTCATTTCAGCAAACAAAGGGCATGATTTTTCTTTCCTAAGATAATTGAAAAATTCCAAATTACTTTTCCTTTTCACAATCTAGAAACAATTGAAGAAGTGCAATTTTGAGTTACCTAACGCTTTGATTAGGTTTATTTCATCATGCTGCCTTTCATCTGTCCCAAGCCACTCCAGTGTTCACATTACTTTACCTCATATGTCATTATTTCACCACATACATAAGGTGGGTATTTTCTCCTTGTTTCTGTTTTGATTTTTTTCTTCTCTTTTGAGACAAAGTCTCATGATGTAGCCCTGGCCCTGCTGGAACTAATGACAGTCTTTCTGCCTCTGCCTCCCTAATGTGGCGGCTATAGGCATTCACACCTGACTGTGCCAGTACTTCAACAATAACGGAGCTTGATATCTGTAGCAGTCACACCAGCATCTACTCTATTAGGGGATTGTCTTTTCCAATGGCTCCTGTCCTCAGCATCTCCTCTATTACAGGATTGTCTTTTCCAATGGCTCCCGTCCTCAGCATCTCCTCTATTACAGGATTGTCTTTTCCAATGGCTCCCGTCCTCAGCATCTCCTCTATTACAGGATTGTCTTTTCCAATGGCTCCTGTCCTCAGCATCTCCTCTATTACAGGATTGTCTTTTCCAATGGCTCCCGTCCTCAGGTATACTGTGGTAAGCAGTAGTCCACTGCCGACCTCGCCAGCATAAAGTGAACTGTGCCTTGAAACCCTTCTTCTCTCTAAGATCCAATAAATAACCAGCTGTTGCTTTGCAAGAAAGTAAGACATTACAGCCGTTCATCGAATGATGAATTTGTTGCACAAATATCAAATTCACCTTCCGTTGATCCATTTTCATGCTTACTTACACAATAACTCTTCATTTAATGTCAGATTATGTTGCAGTTATTTCTAGTTATTTGAAATTGCAATTAAGCATAGCAATTTATAATAACAACTACATTATTCTATTAAAGGAAAAAAGAATGTATGGTTATGGACAATAAGCAATGCTGTTCTCTTCCCAGCTTCATGCACTATTTTTAGAGAACAGAGGGAGGGGGAGGGAGGAGGGGAAGAATCTGAACTTTTACAAAATAAAATTATGCTGGAGAAAGTTCCATTCTTTTCTTTGGGCTTGTTTCTTGTCCTTTGTGATTAATTCTGGTTCTTGTTTCCTATATTGGTTAGGTGCTCAAAGAATAGCTCTCTCAAATCTCAGGTTTGTCATAATTTCATTAAGCAATAAAGAAGAAAACACTGTAAACTTCCTTGGGCATTGGAAGCTATTGCTTGGATGATTATTGGGTTTTATTTGGTTTTGCTAGAGAATATAGAGCATTATTTTAGATGAGTCTCATAAACGAAAATGTACAAGATTCAAATAGTAAAGGATATCACATAAAAATCACAGAATCAAAAATATATTTTAAAAAGCCTATAAAATTAATTTGTGTAGAGAAGATATGCATAACAATATTTGCTGTACAGTTAGATGGGACGTTGCATACTCCTTTATGATGTACATGATTTGGGCAAGTGCTATCTAGATATCAGACTGGGACCTTAGAGCTTGCTCTGCATGAGCTCTGGTGCTGAACTACACTAACAGACGTGTGAATGCTTTCAATGTCCTCCAATTCTGCCTAGCTCACATTATGTGCACAGAGAATAACTGTAATCATTTTCCTCACAAAAGTTTCTCAACTTACAAAAGCAATGAAGATGAGAGTCAACATAGCCCCTCACATGTTTATGATAAAGACCTGATTCAGAGGATTTGCTTCCTAGAATCAGGTGATGCGGTCAGGCTTACTCAGACTGGATCTCAAAATTACTGCTTCCTGCTCAGTGAAGAAAGTCATATCAGAGTCTGCCCTACTGTAGCACCTATTCTGAACTTCCAACACAGGGACTTATACCTTAGAGAGAGAAAAGGAGGAATGATGTGGGTGGGGCAGGATTGATTTTTTTTTTTTGACAGTCAAGAATGGTGGGGATGATGAGATATTTAGAGTAATGAGCACCCCCACAGTAGGAGGCACCATCAGGAACTAAGGAGAGCCCTGTCTCACAAAGACCACATTTTTCTTCTTCTAGCTAATTAGTCTTAAGACCACACCTACTGATGGCCTTTACAGAGATGAGAGAGAAATTGTCATCCAGGTCCATCACAACGTCCTTTGATTAAGCAATGTAAACTATTAGACATCACCACTTTATTAATTGTCAAATATCAACTGTGCTGCAAGAAAGCACTCAGCTGAGTTAGGGAGATTCCTCCAGGGATACAGTGTACCTGAGACTCAGACTTCAATTCTGTGTCAGTTTTCTGCTGCCACTGTAAGAGAATATTATAGACAAAATAGTTTAAAAACACAATTTTATTATATTACTGCTCATGAGCTCAGGAGTTTCAGTGGGCTAATATCAAGATATCTGAAAGTTCAGGGGGAGGTGTATGTTTTATTGTTGATGTTTTCTGGTTTTGTTTCATGTTGTGTTTTTGAGCTTTGAGGGGCTGTCTGTATCCTGAGGAATGGGGCTCCTCACTCTTGCGTTTGCTCCTGTCCTCGGAGTCACTACTCTGTCTCCAGTGCCACCATCTTCTCATCACCGTCTCTGATTTGGCCTTTCTATTACAAGAATCTGGAAAATTACTCTGGACCCACCCAAGAACCAAAAACATCCCTTAACCTCAGCATCCTTAACCAAAATGACATTTCCAAATGCAGTTGCCTTAGTTCATAAGATAATAGACCAACAGACACTTAAGATTAAGACATACATTTTTTCTTAGATTAAGACATACATTTTTCTTAGTAAGTAATTATTCTATTTTCCCAGAAAGTGTATAGTCACACTGAAAACACACACACACACACACACACACACACACACACACACACACACACACAATATATATATATATATATATATATATATATATACTAAGATAAAAAGGAAAAAAATTTACCCACTGTATAATCAAACCAGCAATACCAAAAAAAATTCCTTGTGTCTTTCCATTAGAGTCGTAAGTATATGTCCATGCCCAAAATTCACAAAGCTGAAAATGATCAAGCTGTATTTCTTTTATGAGTTTAAATGAAAATAATAAAAAAAATCATTATAAAATACTAATTCATGATTCTCACATGGACTGCATTCTTCAGCTTCACCTGAACTGCATAAGATGGGCAAATCAAGCCACGGACAGTATGTCCTGAGTTAGTAGTTCTCCTGAAACCCGTATGCAACACTCTGACACACCATCTCCCTTAGGGAACTCTACCCCATATATGTCTTTGGGAGTGGAAAGTCAACTTTAAAGAGATGTAATTGGTATGTTGAAAAATTTCCCCATTTTAAACGATATTTATTGCAATAACAATAAACAAATAGTAAAAGTAAGCATCACTTTTGACTTTCTGATTTTATTCTTAGACATTGAAAATATCATATATTCTTGGAAAGGGACCTCACAGGCTATTGTATTTTGTCTTTTTGAGTATTTATAGGATTCTCTCTGAAAGCAATGTAGCATCTTCAGTGTATTTGTGTTTGTGAGGGACCCTTATATAAGATTTTGTTATATGTGTCCATATACATGGCAAATAAGTATTTGCTCATTATAGAGACTATAACTGCCTAAGAAGACCCAAAAGCTTAATCTTTATTGAAGTATAAACAGCAGGAGTATTCCTGAATTTGAATATCAAGAAAAAATGAGAAAGAATGATCCTTGTAGAAACATATCTTCCTCTTCCCTCATGGTCTGCAATCTGGTGAGACTACTAATTACAGTGTTCAATTATTCATCATGAAAATACAATGATAAAGAAACTATTATGGCAGGCATTTGAAATTTTTAAATAAATTTTATTCTAATTGTCAAATAGTCATTTTATATATTTATGGGGCACAATATCAAGCTATGGTAAATTGTGGAATAATTAAATAGGAATAATTAATCTATCTTTGATGTTGCATTGTTCCTTGTAGTATCTATAGTACAGCCTACTTTTTAGCCACTTTGAAATATACATTACTGTTAACATGTTCCCCACACTGTATGATTCATCGCTAGAACTTATTTAACTGCTCCCTTAAAATGAGCCCTTTGAGCGACGACCTTGCACAAAGTTCCATATTAGAGAAGATACTTGAAGGGATTCCCATCAGCTCTCCATTGCCTTCTCTATTTCTAGTTTTTGCACTGTCAGGTTACTTAGTTGTTGCTACGCTTGTGTTATTACTCTGAAGGTATTTTTAGTGTATGCTTAAAGAGCTTTATAAATAGAAGCCATTTACTTCACCTACTATTTGACTTTGCATGTTGAGGATGTTTCAAATTTTGTGCTGAAACTTGACCATTGTAGTATGATATTGATCTTACCTTTGCCTCCTTAGAATATAAAAGGGTATCTAAATTTCCATCTACATTGACATTCAAATTATCAAGCCCATTGTCTTTTCTATTGGCTTTAAATTGGTGCACCATGTTCTTTAGTATCAGCATTCCTTTACAGTGATCCCAGACTAATCTTCTTACTCTAACAGTGAAGTGGAGAGAAGAGAGTAGGGACCATGTTTCATGTGTGGCCAGTCAAGTGTGGTTAAAAATGACACTTTAAATCACCCACATCTTTTTTTTTTCAGAGCTGAGGACTGAATCCAGGGCCTTGCACTTGCTAGGCAAGTGCTCTACCACTGAGCAAAATCCCCAACCCCCACCCACATCTCAAATGACATTGTCCTGTGTGTGAATAGAACTATAACATTTGATAATTCTTTTTAACACAGTAACAGTATTTCCAAGTTGCTACAGATAAGTGAAATAACTTTTCTACTCTACAGTGATTTGTCCTATGTTAGAATTTAGCCAGATAATAAAATAAAAGAACAAAAGAGGAAAAACAATTATAACGGGTAGTTAAATGAACATGTCAATGAAAAAAATTAGATAATTCCTATGATTTGTTTTTCAGGGTGGCCCTAAAGATATCCCAAACATTATAGGCTAGTTGCCCTCAAAAACTAAGTACAATCCTATTGCTGAAGGTACTTTGGCTGTAGAACATAGACAAAGGAAGTTGTAATTGAGATGAAAGATTTGGCCCTGATTGGTGCTTTCATAGTGAGAGAAAATGCTGTGGAGGCTGTGACGGCTAACATTATGCTGATGCTTACCTTTATATTTAACAGTGTAAAATTGCTGTGCTTGAGAGAAATTTTATAGTGCTGGCCCCAGTATCTGAATAAAATCCTCTTCTTTGTTAACTGTATTAATGGTCACACTGGTGAATCGCTGAACCACCTCAGACCAGTAACAGAGGCCACTATAGAGGAAAGTCATCCATGATCTTACCTTGCCATGGACTTTATGTGCTGCAGTTCCAGCCTGCCAGGCAATATGTGCCTGCTGGAGCAATTGTGGTGTGACTATATCAGCACTAACCAATTAGTGATTATTTTGCAATTTGAATACAGGATGTTCTTTGGGAGGAAATTCACATTGCTATTAAAAGCCTGCTCAACAGTCCATAGATGGGGAGGACATAGGCTCTATAGGGAAAATGACAGCTGTTACTTTGCTAGATAGACATATTACCAAATTGTCCTCTAAATAGTTACGTTTATAACCATGGATTAGTGCTGCTCCTAGCCTTCCTTGGTCAGAGGAGTGTGGGAGCCCATTCTCCGGTTCCTCGTGGCTTTACCCAGCAGGTCTGCATAGAGTATGATTAGGACCACGGGCCTGAGTGCAGGTGTCTGGGATGGTCTGCACTTGGCTGTGCTGGGGGAGGAGGTCTTTTGCTCCACCCCTTGGCGTCTCTATAAAAACCCTGGGGCAGAGACAGTCGGGGGCCCGTTGGAAAAGGTTCCAGGCCCTCTCGAGGCTATCCTTTATTTTCTATCTGTTTATCTCCGCGATATTCTCCGCAATAAATCCTTCTATCTGCTCACGCTCAAGAAAACTCTGGGGAACTGTGGGGGTGGTGGGTAAAAGCCCCACAGAGGAGTTTCTGTTCACAGTGAATAGATATTAACAGAGACTCATAACTGGTCAATGAGCTCAAAATAAGTGATGTTCATCAATCAGCCCTAAATGAGACATCTTCACCATCCCCAAAGCTCAAGGGAAATCACTAAGACAGCATGGGAAAATCATATGACCTAGAGGACTAAGTGCTGTGAAACACTGTCTCCTGGGAAGGACATGCCTTTGCACCATGAGCTCACAGGAGCTTATCGACCTTCACAAGTCTGTACAAGGTGAAGACATTCAGCTGAGAACAGGGAGAGGACCTTGTGCCCAACCCCTAGCTAAGGAATTATGAGTAGTTAGAGGCTGCTAGGTAGTGAAAGTCTCCTTTCTTCAGCAGCATACTCCCCATGCTCCAGGAAGTAGGGCTGCATCCCATACTTATTTGAGGAATTCTAACTAAACCCAATAGGCTGAGAGGAAAAAAAAAACACAGACATGCAAAGGGAACAGATAATAATGGGAATGACATGCTCAAAATATGTTATAGACATATGTGAAGCTATCAAACAATAAATTAAAAAAACTAACATATGTTCAATGTGGTATATAAAATAAAAAAGGAATAAGTAAATAAGTCATACTCATTGCAAAAGTCAACAAAAAAATAAAAGCTCTCTCTCTCTATATATATATATATATATTTGTAATTTTTATAGAGAAATTTAAAAATAAATTTAGCTAATGAGAAATTCCTCAAAACAGTGCATGAAAATCCAGCTATACTCATAATAACATTAACTATGACTAGAGTAGACATTTTAATCAAAAGGCTGAGATTGTAAGACTGGACAAAAGCAATAACTTTCTTAAATGCTTTCTATAAAGTCACACTGCCTGTCCAGAAAATGGACAGAGAAAAGAAAATGGCTGCAATATTGGGACAGCATATTATTATACTAGAAATCTCAATGAGGTACCAGAATTTGTTTGTTACTATCATCAAAAATAAAATTTTCTCCTCCTGCGGTCAGTTGCTCTCAGGCCCGTGTCCCTTGTCTCTTCGCTCCAGTCTTCCTCCTCACCATGACTTCCTATAGCTATCCCAGTCCTCAGCCATCTCGTCCTTGGGGGCCTGGGCGGCGCTCGGTGCGCTTTGTGTCAGGAGGTGCTTTCCGTGCCCCCAGCATCCACGGGGGGTCAGGTGGCCGCGGTGTGTCCGTGTCCTCCGCCGGCATCGTGTCCTCGTCCTCCGGGAGCTATGGCGGAGGCTACGGCGGAAGTTTTGGTGGGACTCTGGCTGTGTCCGATGGGCTGCTGGCTGGCAACGAGAAGATCACCATGCAGAACCTCAATGACCGCCTGGCCTCCTACTTGGACAAAGTGTGCGCCCTGGAGCAGGCCAACGGCGAGCTGGAGGTGAAGATCCGTGACTGGTATCAGAAGCAAGGGCCCGGACCCTCCTGCGATTATAGCCACTACTACAAGACCATCGAGGACTTGAGTGACAAGATTCTTGGTGCCACCATCGAAAACGCCAGGATTGTCCTACAGATTGATAATGCCCACCTGGCTGCAGACGACTTCCGGACCAAGTTTGAGACAGAGCAGGTCTTGCTTCAGAGTGTGAAAGCCGACATCAATGGCCTGCGCCGGGTGCTGGCTGACCTGACCTTGGGCAGGACTGACCTGGAGATGCAGGTTGAGAGGCTGAAGGAGGAGCTGGCCTACCTGAAGAAGAACCATGAGGAGGAAATTAGTGCCCAGAGGAGCCAGGTGGGTGGCCAGGTCAGTGTGGAGGTGGATTCTGCTCCAGGCATCGACCTAGCCAAGAAGATCCTGAGTGACATGAGAAGTCAATATGAGGTCATGGCTGAGAAGAACCGGAAGGATGCTGAAGTCTGGTTCACCACTCGGACCGAGGAGCTGAACAGGGAGGTGGCTGGCTACACTGAACAGCTCCAGAAGAGCAAGACGGAAGTCACCGACCTTCGATGTACCCTCCAGGGTCTTGAGATTGAGCTGCAGTCCCAGCTCAGCATGAAAGCCCCTCTGGAAGGCATGCTGAGAGAGACAGAGGCCCGCTATGCAGCCCAGCTGTCACAGATCCAGGGTGTGATTAGCAGCATCGAAGCCCAGCTGAGCGATGTGTGTGCTGACACCGAGCGCCAGAACCAGGAGTATCAGCTGCTCATGGACATCAAGTAGAGGCTGGAGCAGGAGATTCCTGCTGGAGGGACAGGAAACCCACTACAACCTACCCACCCCCAAGGCCATCTGAGCGGATCCTGAGACTCCCCTGGGGAGGGGCGTGGCTGGGGTGATACATTTACTCCAGCTCTTCCCTTGACTTGCCAATAAAACTGTCCTCCAGGGGGAGAAAAAAATTTAATAAAAGAAGTATTCATAGAAATTGGGAGAATTTGACAAATATAAGACTAATTTGTCAAAATGAGATGAGCATATCCATGTATGCATTTAGCTCAATTCCAAGAGAACAGAACAAACAATACAAGATTACTCTCTACGGTCCCCAATGGATTATAGGTATGTCCCCTCCGAAATAGTCCTTCCATGAACTCATGCAGTCTTTTTGTGATTAAACAATAAGACAGCAAAGGAAAGTATTTCTCTTATTAGTCTCTGACAATTATGATTACACAATTTATTATCTGAGAAGAAGAAAGATGTAGTTACAGATTGGAATTTTGTCCTTTATAAGAAGGGATAATTTATTTTTGATAGATTTGGAAATGATTGGTATACCTAATTTGCTTATATAATATATGAAGCTATCTAGGAAAATTCGTAGACATTTTGATTCATAGATGCCTTTATCATTTTCAAGTGTTGGTGGAATTCACTTTGCTGAGGCTAAGGCTGAACACGCCTGATCATTACCATGTTGGATTTCCATAATATACTCCAGCAGTCTCTACTGAATTTTTAAGGAACTTATTTGAGAATTTGCTTTCATTTATAAAAACCAGTATTAAGAGTTAGTTGTAAATGCTGCTATTTCAAGATCTTCTTCGCTAGATAAAAGCATATAGTTAACTGATGTTTAACATCAAGCATTTTCATAAAAGCTTCTGTTCTTAATTTTCTCTCCTAGCTAATTGTGGATATTATTATTTGAAGAAGTAAGAATGTTTTTTTTTTCTCTTTTGGAGTTAAGCAGAGCACAACAAACTGTCAGAAGTCTTGCTTAAGACCGCAGAGAGTAATCTTGTGTTGTTTGTTCTGTTCTTCTAGTATTGAGCTAATTTTCTCAATAATAGCAGCAATGGAAATAACAAATATAAAAGCTTCATTTCTCCATCCTTCAAAAAGCCTTTTAGCCTACTTTGAAATCCCCAAAGACTATCCAGAAAAAATACCTATCAACAGAGAAATGTCAAAGCTAATGCCCTGGTTCAAAATTAAAGCAGTGAGAAACAGCCTGTACTCCAGCAGAGAACTCTGCCTTCCCTGGGGCGTTCCTCTTGGTGATAATTCATAGACTCCCAGGGGCTCATTCTGCTGAGGCCACTAACGTAGTTTGCTTCCACTTCCACACATGGCATCTCCTTTCTTGTAATGGGGCAATAATCCAGGAATTGAGTGGGTGAAATACATAGATACTCTGCCCTATTTCCCTTGAATAAATAAAACAACTGCAGAAGTTGCCTCGGTAAATACCAAAGCATTTTACTTCACAAAAGAGTCATATGTAGAAAAAGAATTAAAGTTATAAAGCATGCACACATAGGAAGTGACCCTGGAATTCCAGAACTCCAAAGCACAAAGTGACCATCTGGATTTTACAACCACAAACACTCACTGTCACAGTATCAAAGGTGTTCTACCAGGAAGGATTGAATCTTCTACTTGAAGCTCCCAGTAACATGGGTGATGCATGGGCCACAGGACTTAAAGGAAGAGATAAAGGTAAGCATTCTAGAATTCTACATTCTAGGACAAGCTCCAATAAGCACGTCCAGCCTGCTACCTAATACAAATTTGTATATTTAAAACACAAGTTGCTTTATTTATGTATGCACTTATTTTAGGAGCAAACTGTTTTGTAACTCAGCTGCATTGATTTCAAGCATGAACCTTTCAAATGATTCTATTCTGCAGTATCAAGAGTTTGGACATGACTGCCTGATCAGCTGCAGCCCTCTTGTCTGTCACTGTTTTGAGCAATATTGGTAGCCTGCCTAGAGAGCTTAGATAGATAGATAGATAGATAGATAGATAGATAGATAGATAGATAGATAGATAGATAGAGATAGATAGAGATAGATAGATAGATAGATAGATAGATAGATAGAGATAGATAGAGATAGATAGATAGATAGATAGATAGATAGATAGATAGATAGATAGATAGATAGAGACAGCAGACATATAAATAGATAGACAAATAGATTAGTTGAAGCAGTCTATTGAAGAAGAATCTCACTTCTTGTGTTTGAGATGGAAGTTGTTTGTGACTCCTCCCTTACATTATAGGTATTATTTGTGTTGTAGATGGACTACCTATTTTATGTGTGTGGTTCACTTAGGAAAGGGAGGGAGCCATATTCTGTGCTTTTATTCCCTAATTCAGGGAGCTCAGTTATTTTTCAGAGAAGTCCCCTTAGACCACAATATCCCCTTGGTTTGCCTTATGCAGAAGTTGGGAAGCCTGTAGTAGTTGATACTTCTCATTCTGAGGTGAGCACAGATTTGAGGTACAGAGGGCATTCAGGAAACACTTGACAGATCCAGATAAATTCACCCTTGCCAAGACTGCCAAGGTTCCACATATACAAGCCTTTTCTAGCCAGGCTTACCTGATCCTTCCCCTTTTCTATGGGACACTCTCTTAACGCAGCTCTTGCTTGTGTATACATGTCTTAGAAGCTGCTTCTGAGACTGCACACCTATGATATGAGTTTTCACTTTCTGATTGGGTCACCATGCCAAAGCATAAATGGTGATGGAGAAGGATGTTTCCAGCAGGTAAAGAGAAGCAATGGTGCCAGACTTTCTTTACTACTCCACATCTTATCTTTACCACCCAGAGTTCTTTACCGTCTATTCGAGGCCATTGTGCCTCTAACCTTCAGGTGGAGTGGCTTTGTGCGGATGCCACATCTTGTGGACTGCACAGGTCTTTCCAAAGGTAAAGTTGTTAAAACCTAAGCATTCAAATGAGAGCTGAGACCTGTAGAATGTGACTATGTCACAGGACTATGTCACACTCTTTTACATGTGACTAGTGCCCTCCCAAAGAGTTTGAAGATAAGTTACCTTCATCTCCTATGAAGGAACCAGACACACAATTTGCTGGTACCTTGGTCTTGGGCTTTACAAACTGACACAGAGAATGAGAAAGGAGGTGGGTTCTGCAGCTCTGCAGATGGCCAGGAGGGAAATGATGTGATGTTGTCTTGATACTGGGATACTGTTCGTGTGGAACACCACCAACAGGTGGGGCATCTGCAGATACCAGCATCAAAGAACATGAAGATAAAAACCCTAGTGCCACAAAGGGTCCATACAGTTGGCAATGATGGTTTGGGTAAGAAATAATGGGGCTAAGTAAGAAGATAAACCCATTCATTCATTCAAACATTAATTCAGTCTCTAAAATTAATTGTGTGTCTAATATATGCCAGGCTAGGTACTGGATTATAACATCATAAAACAGAAAAGAAAGTAAACATCTAGTGCAAAGAGATGTTCCTTCATCTAGGGGCATATTTTTGTGGGGAGGTAGGCCATGAAGGGAAGAGCAGGCACAGTAACAGCACAAATCATCAGTTTTAGCACACAGTCACAAGGCTGACTGTAATGTTTCCTCCTTTGTATAATGCTTGACTAAAATGTGTTTGCGAAGAAGGAAAGATAAAGCAGTCCCTAGTTGGTGTGATGTCTGAATAGAAGAGGGGTCTTCAAGGGTGACAGAACAATCCACAGTGACACTTGCAGAGCCCTAAGGAAGGTGCCATTTGCATATCAGCATGTGAGGCTGAGAGGCACACTGTCATTTCTGGGGCAATAAAGGTACTGATGCAAGAATGTGTGATGAGCCCTCTTCCCTCCCCTCGGGGACAGCAGCGCAGAGCTGATTTGCTGTTTTAAAGAGTTTTGCTTTATTTTTAGAATGAAAATAAGGCTTATGGCATTTCACATCTAGATGCTTAAAGTTTTTTAAATTATCAATTACAGAGCTCAGATTCTGAACTTAATGGACTGTTACTCTAGGTTCACCAGAGTAGGACTAATTTTCACTATATTATAATCTATGTCTCTAATTTCAGAATGACAGAAACTCCTGGAAGGTGCTATTGGACTTTTACAACATTATCTGCTACTGAAATATGTGCTTCTGATTCAGAGTCTCTGTGAGCATGAAGTCAGTCAGGCTTCCCTCTCCACCATTAACTGGCACGTGTTGATTAAACACTAATGTGACCCCAAGGCAATTTCACTCAAGGTTTCTCTTTCTTTCTATAGATTTCATCCTTCCAAGCCGTTAGTTAAGCTTCTCTATTCTTCTGCTAATTATCTGAAGCATTATCGTTTGAAATCTAAAACTCATAGAAGTCCTTCAAGTAGTCCTACAGCAGCAACGGAGATGAAGTTAAAATATAATTAAGAGTTTGAGAGGTTCTCATGGCTAATCTCGAGATTTCTAGACCTGAAAACACATCACTCTCTCCTTTGTCTGATTTTCCTTCTTCCTTAATTAGTTGATAAATGGTGAAGTCACAGAAAAGATTGGGGAATACTAACCATGCCCTTTCTGAAGAGAAATAGAGGAGTGGAATGAGAAGAGGATAGAGGGGAGGTGAGAGGAAGGAATAGGAGGAGAAGAAGGAGGGGAGACAGTGGTTGAGATATATAATAAATGAATAAATTTAATTAATAAAAAATCACTGACTGAAGCTGAGTTTTTAAAAATTATTTGATTTTTTAAGTAACTATGCTGCCTGCTATTACCAGTCTGGAAGAAGTTTCCCCACCTTTCCCTTAAGCCTCTGAAACTGAGTGGCACCTATAGAGTAAGTCCAAAAGGCAGCCCTGATGTGGAACTGCCACTACCAATTTCAGGAATATAAAGTAAGTGATAGACACGAAATCTATCCTCCTATTTAGTGAGGAGATAAGGCTTTGGAAGAGTTAAAGATTCCTCTTAGAACAGAAAAAAATCATTAATGTGAGAAATCTACAGAATCAGCTTAAAGGGCAAAGAAATTTATTATGGGACAAAATCTCACTGTACTTAACAGAATTGTCGCAGGTTCTAGAATGCTGGGGCACAGTCTCATGCAGTTCCAGATGTCCAAGTCAGTTCCTGCATCCAAGCCTAAGAAGGGGAGAAGAGAGATGCCTATGTGCATCTCACATCTTAAGGGTAGCTCAGAGGCCACACCCCAGGGGCATGTACTTCAAGATCATAGGCAGGTAGAGTGGTTACCTGCTACATCTCTAGGGCTACACTTCAGGGTCATAGAACAGATATCCACTACATCTTCCCCTTCTGTCTAAATAAGAAATTTCTAATCTAATATAAAACTATATAAAATAGAAATGATTATCATGCATTATCCAGGAGAGGGGAAAGGTAATAATCCAAACAAAAAATAGAAATACCGCCAGCAAATCAACATAAAACAAGAGACACATACTAAAATCCAGAAATGCCCAGAACATAGGTAAATGTCATATACCAATAGCTGTCCTATTCTGAAACATCTAACTTTAGTCTCTGAAATGGTTATGATGATTATAATTGTAACTATCTAGTCTTCAACCCAATCGAAGACCTGATAAGAAACATAACACCTGAGAAAACGGGAGATACAAGCAAGCAAATTCCAAAAAATTGTGAGAATAGACAGAGACAGCTGGCAGCCTGGATAGTCACCTAAAATTTCTCAGCACCATTGGGGCATCCATTTTGGCTACAGGTCTAGAAGATCTAATAGATTATTTTTAGAAGCAGGAATTTTGAGTGACCATCTTACCCTGTCTTGGCAAGATTCAGTAGTCTCTTTTCCTTGTGTCCTGCTCATCCAGAAGGGACAGGATGCACACTGTCAGCAGTCGAGGCAAAGACAGTTCTTTGCCCAGCAGGCCATTTTGTGAAAAGAAGAAGACAAACTTCTAAACAAAGTATCTTAGAAACCCAATATTCTCTCAGGAGTAGATTGGTGTTGCTAGGAGCAATCATGTTTCACGTCAATAGAATTCTAAGTTATCGAAACATTAAATTCCATATTCTCTAGGTCTATGAAGTGTTTAAAGATTACCTATCCATCTGACATATGCTTCTGTAAACCTGGAAAAACATTCTACAGCTAACATAACTGCAGAATGGCAAGCATAAATGACTATTAATCCGTAAGTCTTATCTACCTAAATAACCTAAGGACTAAGGCTTCACATTAACAAGGTAAACAGTCTGTAAACAGATGTACAGTATAAGGACAATGACCTCAAAATTGTGACAATACACAAAATATCTTAAATAGAGGTAGAAATATATAGTGCAATATGATCATAATATCCTTAATATGTATCAATATACAAAATACCCTAAACAGAAGTAGAACATACATACAGTATGACAAAATAAAATTTTGCATTTGTATCAATATACAAACTATTTCAAATAAGAGAAGGAACATGTATACAATATGACAATTATAGTTTTGAATTTGTATCAATATACAAATATTCTTAATTAGGAATATAAAAATTATTTACATTTGTGTCAATATATAAGAATCCATATCAGTGTAAATTATCTAAGGCTGATAGTTTGCTAAATTAATCTACTTTAATATCCTAAACCTATCTATTCCATTTCTTCTCTTTTCCAAACATGAATTCTGAGTCTAATTTTTATTGTTCCTCCCTCAATCCTATAATAACTTACCCATAAACCCTAAGAAAATAAAAACTTTTGGGAGAGGGGATATCATTTTCTTAAAACTGCTTCCTGCTCTTTAAGGGGTGATGATAACTCTGTGGGATCCTGTAAGAAAGCTAAATGGTTAAGTATCAATATGACTAGCTGTAATGTTTGTAGCTAGTCTCAGAATAATGAGTAAAGTTTTCTGAGGTTCTGGCTAGAAGTATAATATGATGGACCCTCTCATCTTGGAACTGTCCTGAAGAGTTTGCAGTCCAAAGCTGATCATTGAGTAATGTTCTTAGGCATCATTCCAGACCAGGTAAAATCATTATTGTGGGGCCCCATCTTCCTTCTGGAAACTTTAGAGGTTACTATTAGAAACACTTATTTTTCACTGTGGAAAACATGAACACTATTAATATTAAAATGGAAAGTTTGGATTGAGGATGATTCAAGGAAAGATATCCAGAAATCAAGGATAAGCATAGAAAGAAATAGAATTTTGACCACAATGATCCCTAGATTATTGGTTTTCTTCTGTCCTACACCAGTTGGCTTTTCTGACATGAGACAGAATCTCCTGGTTTTCCTTTTAGCAACATGCTTGGGTTTAGAGGAGAGAGCCACATTCCAGCTCCAAAGCCAGCTTGATTTATAATTAAATCAGGACCATAACTATTCTAGAGTTAAAGAGATGTTGATGTTATGCAGTGAGATACTACCCTGTAGAATATATTGGTACCAATAGGTCCTTCCCTTCTACTGTAGATATCTAGGTGTCTAAGGCCTTAATTTTCAGGAGATGTGTATTTCTATTAACCTGTAAAGAAAAAAAGCAGAACCCTGCCCTAACCCTTATTTGCTGAGTTTTTCTTACAACTTGTAGAATTGTCACATGGGTTGATGAGCTGTTACTTCACATTAAAGAATTTCTCCTGTTTGAATCAAATTTTTATTAATTTTGTTGGTACCCATAGCCTTTCTTCTCCTGAAGAAACAAAAGCAAAACCCCTTCCCTAACATAGGACATATCCTGGTTTCCATCCCAAGGTCTACAAATCTTTGAAGTAAACTGGTTGGTTTAGCTCAGGAGTTTTTTCTGTTGTCAAATGTCTCTCCGCAGTTGTTTTTCCTTTCTCATTAGCATTGAGAAAATTCAAGGTTAATAAAGCATTATGTAATCTAGTTCTGGGGGTCATTGTTACCTTTTCCTGTTTATTTAGCATATACTTTAAAGTTTGATTAGAACTTGCTATGACTACTTGCTTAGCTTGTGGGATTGTGTGGTATACCTGTAATATGCTTTATGCTGTAATAAGCAAAGAACTGTTTCATCTTATTTGAAACATATGCTAGAGCATTGTCAGTCTTAATTTGTACATGTATTCTCATGGTGATCATAACTTCAAATAGGTGTGTAATTATAGAATCAGCCTTTTTCAGAACTCATAGGAGTTGCCCATTGAAATCCTGAACAGGTGTCAATGGTATGGTGTACATATTTTAATCTTCGAAATTCTGTGAAATCAAACACATCCATCTGCTGTAGTGGGTAGCCATTCCAGCTTTGGTCTGGAAGTTCCAACCCCCATTGAGGCTTTGGTAACTATCACACCCACAAGGTGGGGCCAAGGGAGGGCCCTGAAGACCTGAGATTGGGACGTGCCACGTGCTCTTGCTGCTGGGAGCCTGGCTAGCTCAGCCTCGGTAGAGCATGAGACTCTTAATCTCAGGGTTGTGGGTTTGAACCCCACGTTGGGCACCAGGTATTGGTGAAGTTATTAAGGCCACATGAGTGCCAGGTATTGGTGAAATTATTAAGGCCACTCCATGTAGTTAAAAGAAGATTTATTTAATGGCATAACTCACAAACGAAGGGATAGGTAGGTTGAGGGTTCTGGGAAAGATGCAGCAGTAGTCCAGTGATGTTCTCTGGAGAACTCTCCTCCGTCCACCTCTAGTGTCCTAGCTCCCAGGAGCAAGAGAGTGCAGAAAGAGAGTGCAGCACATCCTGATCTCAGGTCTTCAGGGCCCTCCCTTGGCCCCACCTTGTGGGCGTGATAGTTACCAAAGCCTCAATGGGGGTTGGAACTTCCAGACCAAAGCTGGAATGGCTACCCACTACAATCTGCCAAATTTTATTTCTTTGTGTGCTTTTAGGATTGCTTCCTGATGGTAATGCAGTTTGGTTTTAGAAGAAGTAAGTAGGACTATTTTTTTTTTTTATGATTTCCTTGGCTTCTTGCCAAGTGATGGAAAAGTTCCTTTTCAAACCTTTGCTATTTACATGGTGTTTCTTATGAAATTCTGATTACCTATTACCTATTCATTATAGACCAATCTCATCATTACTTTGTGCTAGAGGACATGACTGACCTGTATGGGATCTGATGTGTGTTATATATATATATGATGTCTCTTATTTCTGATGATTTCCTGTAATTGCATAAATAGTGAAGTTAATTCTGTGTTATCAGGAATAAATTCAGCAGTTTCAATATGTAAAACAACTCTCTCTGCATATTGAGAGTCACTGACTATATTGAGAGGTTCCGTGAAGTCCATCAGTACCATAAGAATGGCACACAGTTCTGACTTTTGTACAGAATTGAAAGGAGTTTGGACCACTTTACTTAAATCTCATGATTTATATTATGCTTTTTCTCATTTATTCACATCTTATAGAATATAGGGACTCCAGAGATTGGTTTTTGCCATACAATGTGAGGAAGGACCCATTCAGTTCTTTTTATAAATTCTATTCTCTTGCTTTTGGGATAACAGTTGTTAATCTCTCCCCCAAAATTACTGCAGGCTCTTTGCCAGTGTTCATTATCTTTCTGTATAGAGGAAATTTTCACATTGATTAAAGGTACTACAACTTCTGCTGGGTCCATTCCTGTCAATTGACAAAGACTTAATTTTTTTTTTAGAATCAAATCAGAGATCTTTTCCACATATGTCTTTAATTTCTTACTCAATTTACATGGTAGAAATATCCATTACATTATAATATCCTCCCTCTGCATCAAAATCCCTGTGGGAGGGTGTCTGGAGGGGAGTATGACCAGAATACATTTAAGTTCTAGATTCACATGATCCACATGTGCCTCTTGTATTTTCTACTACAGTCAATTCCTTCTCGGCTTCAGTTGATAATTCTCTTGGACTATTTAAGTCCTTGTCCCCTTTTACGGTACTGGCTAAATTTACTAGTCCATTTTTAGGTATTCCAATGATAGTCTGTAAGTTTGAAATGCTTCCTAAGAACTTTTGAAAATCATTAAGAGTCCACAATTGATCTTTCCTGAATTGTACTTTTTGGGGTCTAACTTTTTGTAGATCTATCTTATATCATAAGTAATTAACAGAGTCCCATGTTTTTTAAACAATAGATAGTTATACAAACAAGTTTTTGTGTCTGTCTCCTCTCTCTCTTTAAATGTCCTGTCTGTTTGCTATAACATGCAAGTCAAAGATGGAGAAGCCAGTTTCATCTTGCTTGGACATTTAAAGAAAGAGAGAGAGTAGACAGACACAAGAATTTGTTTATATAACTACTGCTTAAAAAACATGTTTTAAACATCAACCACATGGCTCTCTTCCATCTTGACTGGTGACCTTATCATGATGTAGGCAGCCACATGGCTGGCAGCCATCTTTTACTAAGGTTAAAGAGTACAGTTAGTCCTAATGACCTCTCTGTTCATTTTATCTCCTTCTAGACTAAGAAAGCAACAAGCCTCAAATATTTTAAATTAGTATGATCTGGGTTAAAATATATTCTATATGGTGAGGTTATAAAGGTCTATTCAGATTAACAAACCTAACTTAGAGATTTATATCTAAGTACTTATATTTATATCTTTGTCAAGTGTTCAATACCAAGCTTCCAGAGAATTTAAATAAATGGTGACATATATTTGATAAATAAGGTATTTGATAAGCAAGATATATATTCTATAATGGACTTTCTTGTCCCCTGAGAGAGTCCTTTCCCAGAGTTGGGCATATGGGCAGAGGCCTCCATGGCTTATCAAGGGCAATGCTGGCTTCTGTGCTCACGCAGTCCCTGCTCACAAGCCCCTTTTCTCCTGTTCCCACTTGGCCCTGGTGATCTTTCCCTGTAGCTAGAGTTTTCCTGCCTGGCCCACAGTCAGGGCAAATCTCTCTCACCCGCCAGTCCCACAGCCACTCAGACCCGATCAAGTAAACACAGAGACTTATATAGGTTACAAACTGTATGGTCATGGCAGGCTTCTTGCTAACTGTTCTTATATCTTAAATTAATCTATTTTTATAAATCTATACCTTGCCAAGTAGCTCGTGGCTTACCGGCATCTTCACATGCTGTTTGTCATCGTGGCGGCTGGCAGTGTCTCTCTGACTCAGCCTTCCACTTCCCAGCTTTATTCTCCTCCTTGTCCCACCTATACTTCCTGCCTAGCCAATGGCCAATCAGTGTTTTATTTATTGACTAATCAGCAACACATTTGCCATACAGAACATCCCACAGCATTTCCCCTGTCACTTTTCCTTGCCTTCTCAGGAGACAGCCTTACCAGTTTGGTAGAGTTTTTTTGTTTGTTCTGTTTTTACCCATGGAATGGCTGTTTTGGTTTCTTTACGGAGCCTGTTATCTATGATTAGAAAGTTTTATTATAGGGACAAGCTTTACTTAGTCCCATATATCTATATATGTTTTCAAGGTCAAGCTTAAAACAAGTAACTAGAAACAATTTTATCTGTTTAGATATACCTAATCGACAGTCCTCAAATGCTCAGAGATCTGCAGAATTTGGCATTTAAAATGTTTAATTAAAGTTTTTCATGATAGAGAGACATGCCAGATCCTAGTAGCACCCTTATTTCCTCCAAAGAAGATGGATGGGCACAGAAGAACCTTCACTCAGAACTTGCTTCAAAATTTGCAATGTGAGCCACTGAGAAAAAAAAAAACTGCTTTTCACCTCAGCTGCTACCAAGACCTTCTCCAGACTGTGGACAACATGAGACTGGGGAATCAATTGGCTCACTTTTGCCTGGATAAGGTAGGCTGGTCCTCCCCACAAGTTCCTACTCCTCAGCTGTCAGATCATCTGAGGCCTGGTAGGCCTAAGCCTGGGAACCAAAGACTGATGTTGTTGCCCTGAGACCTCTGCCCTAAACTACCATGGAGGACCCTGGGGTGGCTATCTAGGTAGCCAACAAGTAAGCCTCTGTCATTTTTAATCACTAACTCAGGTAAAATTTATCCTTCTCAGAACTCTGATGCTATTTAATGACCAGGCTTTGCCAGTTTGACAGCAGCAACCAAGGCTTCAGCTCTAAGTCTAGATGCAGTTTGCCTTGCTTCCAGACTCAAAAATGAGATAAACTCACTTTGCAGTGACCGCTTTCAGTGGTCACCACCTGTGTCTCCTGATGAATTAAATAAAAAGAAGGTGGTGATAAGCAAAAAGTGACTGAGATGTATAAAAGAATAAAACATGTCCCAGATTTCTCTCTCTCTCTCTCTCACTATGCTACTGTTACATTAAGATTCTGACAGTTCATAGTCCTAATATTAATCAATAGAATTCTGAAAAGCTATTAATCTACCTCTGACAGAGTAGTAAACACTGTACTCTGCCACTATATTATCATAGCCACAAGCTCAGGATTTAAAATTCCCTTTGGTTGTTTTCTAACTATAGACTTAAAAGATGTTTCTAAAGGGGATCTTAGCACATGCATACAAAGGCTTGCACAACCACACAGTGCACGTACATAGGTTATGTAATGATGTATGGTCATAAGACCCTGGGCTCACAGCGGATGCACAGCCATTGGACCCTGGGTACTGGCTAGACATTTTCCTGAGATGCTAACATTCCTCCTTTTTGTATTTTTTTTTTAATAAAAAGTGAGGAGTTATGGGTGGAGCTAAGTCACTGGGTTCTCAAAACTGCTTCCTGCTGACTTGGTGGGCATCGGTCATCTTTGGGGGACTTGAGAAAACTAGGGTGCTGTATACATCCTGGAGTAGCAGGTTGTTTCACTGCTGTCCAGGCTCTGTGGAACCATGTGGGGTTGCTTGGGCCTGGTGAGATAGCCTGAAACAACCAACTATCCCAGGACATGGACGGCACCCAAGTTTTCTCAAGATCTCCAAAGATGACTACCAACACCCCTCAAGTCAATAGGAAGCAGTCTCGAGAACTTAGTGTCCTCATTCTGCCCCATCTGCCACCCCTAACTCCTCATCTTTTTTATAATAAACAAAAGGGAGGAATGCTAGCGTTTAGACATTACCTAGCCCACCCCTTGGAGGACCTGACAGGATGCACTTGCTAACATTTAGGCAAATACTAGACAGCCCAGGTCCTAAGACCATAGTCTGAACACACATGCGCTGAGCGGATGCCTAGTCTCTAAATGCATGCGCTAAATCCCCTTATTAAAGGAAAACCCCTCCCCATCTCTCTCCCTCTTTCCACAAGGCTGCATCTGTACCTCCTCTCTTGCCCCTTCCCCGTCTCTTCTTCTTTTCCTTTCTCTTCCTCTTTTATTCCTCCTCTCCTCAGCCCTTATCTCCAGAGGTGCACTCTGCGTCCCTTTCCCCCGTCTCCCAATAAATTCTCCAGTTGAGTTCTGTTGCGTGGCATGGCTTTCTAGGGCCCCTTGGCTCGAACCTACCAAGGTTGCCTTCTGCTGTTTTTATAACATTAATGACTCAACATTCATTGAAAGATAAAGACTAAAGCAGGCTGCTTATTTTAAAGCAGAAGACTGCCCCTTGCAATGACTTAACCTTAATCCTCTTACTTTCCTCATTTGTGACATGAATGAAATAAGAATACTTAGGGTTTTTTTGTTGTTGTTGTTGTTGTTGTTTTGTTACAACCACTCAGTACCCAAAATAAAATCTGATGCGTTTTTGAAGAAATTAAGTATATAGACAGATGGGGCAACTCTAGATTCTATAGATTTATGGGGAAACTGATATCTGTTAAGACACCAAAGCTTTATTATTTTATCATGGCAATCTTAGAAAACAAATATGTCACATCTAAAATATCACATACACATGCTTCTACCCACACCTCTCTGTGCCTTTACTAGAATTGCCATATCCTCCATGTCTGGTTTTAAAATACATTTACAATTACAAACAGCAATATCTTCTTTGCTCTGGTTCTTCTTCCCCAGCAACTATCAATTTCAATTATTAAAGTTATCTTCTTTTAGATTTTCTTATTATTTCTAAAGCACATGTATATACCCTTATTCTATGACATTATCTCTTTTGAAAATTCAGAGTATTCCAGTGCTGCCCTAGAAAATGAGGGTCTACTTGGCTTTCATCTCCTGTTTAGAGAATACAGATTTCATAATGTTGTTGAATATACCGTGTTAACATAACTCTGGCTATGTTGTGGCAGACTAGCACATGAAGCATTAGTCCCAAGATACCACCTTCCCATGAGAATCAACAGCCTTCGAAGCCTGGTAAGATTATTTCCATAATCACATCTCCAGAGGTTGCTAGCTACCTGCGTGCTGAAATTCCTCCTCTATGCTGTCATTTGCTCTCAGTTTGTACTGGCTCCCAGCCTATAATGTTTGTCACATATCTGCATATTTTAGGAAAAAGGGTTAAAGTTAAAACAGAGGGGAATGAATAATAATAATAGAAAGTCTTGCTGAATTACATTGGTATAAATGGAGAATGTAGTTTTATGTTGCTAAATCAGAGAATGAGATGATAAATGCAGGTTAGATTCACTAACTGCAAAAGGGGTGCAGCCAGTGGGCTAAGTAGCCACACTCCAGATTCTTCAACTTAAAGTGTGCTGCTTAATTGATTTATAGATTATTTTAACTTACTATTGATAGACAATCATTGAAGCTTTGCTGTGTGTTGACTTTCAAAGTCCTCTATAAACACAGAGGTGTGGCTGGTGGGATGATTTCTTTTCCACTCATTGGTGCATCCTTCTAAAAGAGATCAAGGGGCTGGAGAGGTATCACAGAGGTTAATAACACACACTGCTTCCCTAAAGGATCTCAGTTCAGTACAGCACTCATGCAAGGTGGCTTACCACCACATGTAACTCTAGCTCCAGGGGATCAGATCGAACTCCATCTTCTGACCTCTATGGGCTTCTGCACTCATGTGCACACACACAAAAAAGCTTGCTCTCTCTCTCTCTCTCTCTCTCTCTCTCTCTCTCTCTCTCTCTCTCTCTCTCTCACACACACACACACACACACACACACACACACAAATTAATTAATTAATTAATTAAATTTAAAAATCAATGTACCAGATGAGTTGTTGTACAACATAGAGAAAAAATTCCCAAGTATCAGGTGGGCAGATGTATTGTTGCAGATAAGGATACTTGCACACACACAATTGTGTCTGGTGAGAATATTCATAAAAACTCTCCATGTCCTAGATTTCAGAAATATGTTGGTAAGTATAGATACTGAATATGTGGAGTGTGTTGTAAAGACTGATTTCTACAGGTCACACTAGAAAGTGGCAGAGTCTGATAATGAAATGAGTATTCTCAATAGCCATTCAAATTCAGAAGAAGATGTATTTACTCCACTTGGTACCAGGATATTCTGAACTAGATAAATCTTCAGTGGTTACTTATTGATCAGAGTGTCTGTAGCAATAAATTTTATGGCTACCTAGAATGTCCCCACACAATTTGTGGATTTAGAGGTATTTTATGTGTGCCATGGGGAGATCAGATTTAAGTCATCACAATACCTGTAGTCAGATAGTCAATTGCAAACAGATCAAAAAAACGCACATGTGGGAAACAGAAGTGACTTTATCATGAATATATATATATATATATATATATATGTATGTATGTATGTATTCCCTTCTTAGCCTTTCCTTAGTGCTGTTTTCTGATGTTACTGTTCAGTAGATGAAGAAAATGCCTACAATGGTGATTCTGCCACCTCTTGAATACCCACAAGGTCACAGGGACAAGTGCGGTCTGACTGTGTAGATGCCTGCCATAAATGGATGGAATCAAAAATTTCCAGAACTCTATCAGTTCCTTGTGTAGTGGAGGGATCTTAGGACAGAGAGTCCTTTAGAGATCTTGAAATGTTCTTTCTGTCCACAACAATAACCTAAAATAATAACATTTGCTTTTGACAACCACAGAATATAAAAGTGGCTTCAGTGTTTTGAGAAATGACAAGAGGTTAATCCTGTCACATACACCCACTTAATTTACCTACTAAGACTGTGAGGGAGGCAGATTTACCTTGGAGAATGAGATTTTGATGTTGGGAGCATAAAGAAAAGGTCAGTGCAGTAAGTACTACAGGTTTCACATGGTTTTGGAGGATTGGTGTCCAAAATGAGGATACTGACTGCTGACATGGCCAAGTTCCAATGAGGGCTCTCTTCTGGCCTTCAGACCAACACTGTTCTCTGTATTCCTCATGTGGTGGCAAGATGGCTCTTTGAGTCTCTTTAAAGGTGCTAATCCCATTGACAACGGCTTACACCAATACCCTAAATTAACTTCTGGATGCCGGTCTGTAAATGTAATTATATTGGGAATAGCATTTGTACATTTGACATTTTTTTTTCCGAGGTGATAGAAACATTCAATGTTCAGCATGTCCTTTTTCTTATTGTACTTTTGCTAAATAAAACCAGAAAATGCATCTTTGTCTGTTACATTTTGCTACCACCATAAAGGAAAGAGCACCGGAAGCAACTGTCAGTTAACAAAGCTTGCTTTGAGTTTCTATGCTCTTGTTTTACTCCCTTGCTGAATTCATTTCCTTGGTCTTTGTCACTGTTCCATCCTGTAGACATGATCATTCTAGAAGGTAAGATCCTAGTGGGATAAACAAATTATGACTCACCAATCAAGATCAACATGTTTATGATTTTGACTTTGTATCGAAAATGGTGTGTCAAGGGTTCTAAGCAAGCCCCTCACACACACATACACACACACACACACACACACACACACGTGGTATGTGGGGGTGTTATCTGACACAAATTCAATTCAACCTACAAAATGCAGAGTACTCATGATAAGGAGCTGTAGAAAGAAAATCTGCCAAGCCCCTGTTTGCTGAATTCCAACTTCAGAGAATCTAGCAAGCAAGTAACGTTTGGGAAATGCTGCTACAACTCTTTGCCATAAATATTGATAAAACATTCAGAAACAAATGGGTCTGGCATCTTTTTAAAATTTCACTCTTTGTGATATTTGAGGATATTTGAAAAACATCACCTCTAAAGTGAAACACATTCACAAGAACTAAGAGCAATGCCAAATGATGTATTGGGTTCTTGAGGGTTTGGGAGAAAACATAACTCTAATTTACTGGCTTTGAACAGCCAAAGTAAGAGAAAGCTTTTAATGTATACAATTTACTTTCAACAGCTCAGCACTTGGCCCTCATGAAACAGAAAGTCCGAAGTTATTTAAAGTCTGAAAAGACTGGAATCTGGTGTGAAAACTCCTCACAAGGGCAGTGGTGAATGAACTACTGAAGGTCACTTTCCTGCTCTTGTGGTATTAGAAGAATACAGGCATGCGTGCTCTCTTGCACACTGTGTTTAGCTGTTTTCTTGATGCAATGACAAAGACAGCAATGTGTCTGGGAACATCATTGCCCTTATAGCTGACATGCTGCTAACCCACACAAGTGGATCACATTTCAAGAAATGCATTTGCCAGTTACTACTCTGCTTTAAGTAACAGGTTTCAGCTTATTTCTGCTTCATAATAGAAACCAATGATAGAGTAACACATGAGCAAGTAACCATTTGAAGCCTAATCACTTTGAGCTAGTGTTACGATGAGCCCAGATATACAGAAGTGACTTTAGAGAGTTAAAACCAAGACAAAAGCATTTTATAATTACATAATATTTGTCACAATGGTATATTTTATGCTCTGAAAAGGCTACCAATGCTATTGGTAAACTAAGTATTTATTAGATACCTACCATTTGCAGGTTACTGAATAGCCATATTGTTGATACTTTGCAAAAGGAGGGATAGAATTCACAGGAACTGTATTTTATGAGTTAAACAATAAACAACAAAATTAATTTGCCAAAAAGTGCCTCTATAAGCTTTACATAGCTTTGAATGTGTTTGAATGAACACATTAGAGTGACTTGTCAGGGGAAGGTATCAATATATTTGTACCAAATTTATCCCCATACCTACAAACCTGAGTTCTACTTTCTTAGCATTTGGACATAAAAAATACAATTGCTTTCATCAAAAGTTAAATGCTAAGGTTATATGGGTTTTTGTTTGTTTGTTTTATCTGACTTGTAGGTTAATAAGTTATTTTGAACAGTTTAATAAATACAGACAGAAGAGTCCTTGGGTCAGAAGAAAAGAATTCAATTATTTTTAGCACATCAAAAAGCACAAATGTAATGGTTGTGACATTCCACCAATTCGAGTCCCTGTTATCCCGAGTAGATGCTGCATTAGTGAGTTTGTGTTATAGTTATCAGTGGTTGAAGGCTTGTGTTTCCCAATATTACTACGTTGGGCCTTTCACCATCAGTGTGGTGTATTTGGACATGAGCATTCGAAAGAGGTAATAAAGCATCAATGAGGCTCAAGGAGGCAATTCCAAGTACACACATTTGGAAGACACCGGACAATCTCAGCCTTCTCCCTGGCTCGCATTCCATTCTTACCTGAGTTGATGCGAGGAGAAAGCCTATGTGATCAAACAAAGAGTGACAGCTGCCTATAATCTAAAAGAAGAGAGCTCAGAATGAACCCTCCCTGTTCAAGGCTTATTCCTAGACGTCTGGGCCCCAGAACTATAAGCAAATGCATCTCTGTAGTTCTGAAGACATAAGAGCAGAAATAAGCTCTTTGCTACTGTCAGACTGAGGTGCAAAAATGCAAAGACCTCGAAGAACTCTCTCCCAACTAGTGACATAAGAAAGCTCACAGGCAGTCCAAAATGTGTCTTCATACTCACAATCCCAAGCTTTTCCTGTCACCAGATGAGTAACTTAAAGAAGGTTTTGATGTCAGCCACAGGGACTGATATAGATTATTAAGAAAAACTGCTGCCCCTAAAAAGTGGATTGCAAAGATGTTTGAAGCCTGTTGGAGAACACTGGTGAAACTTTTAGTCCTGCTGCATACCCTGATGAAGATAAAAAGATAATGTAGTGAGTATGAGCAAGGTTATCACAGGCATGAACTCCAAAAAAAAAAGTAGGAATAAAGAAAAGTATTTCAGGTAAAACTCCCAAGTCTGGTCAGCAGAACAAAGGCAGATAGAAAGAGAAGCCCGGAGAGAGGCAGTTTAGTGCACACCAATGATGGGCTGAGGGATGGGGTTGAATGTTGTTGGTTGATGGGCTCGCCACTGCTGGGGCAGTTGTACCTGTTCACTCTGCCTGCACCATTTCTGTACCTGCTTCCTCTCCTCTTCAGGCTACTGCTCTAGAAAGGCGTGGGCTTTCCTAACTGAACCTCGCAATTTAAAACCCTACTATGAGGCCCATCTAGCCCATCTGGCAGGCTTGTTCTTTCTGATTGGCACCCATTACCACATAGATGGTGGCAGTGCAGTCTAGTGCTAACGGCAAAGACTCTCACACAAGATTATTCGGATTCAAACATTAGTGTGCTATGATTTCACTGGAAGTTGTGACATCTTGGGAGAATGGCCTTTCCTCTGTGTCCTGAAATTCCCTATTCTGTAAAAGGAGGGCAATAAGATTACCAAGTCATAAAGTTAAAATGAGATTTAAAGTAAAAGAATTGATGTATGTATTAGAAGTTCTGAAAGTGTGCATTCACAGGACATCATACATACAATCTAAGTATTTATTAGTATTAGCTGTTAGTGTTGAAATGTGTATGTTTGTGTTCCCTCTCCTCTCTTCTCCTCTCCTCCTTTCCCCTCCCCTCCCTTCCCCTCCTCTCTTCTCCTCTCCTCTCCTCTCTTCTCCTCTCCTCTCCTCTTCTCTTTTTCTCTTTCTCCCTTCCACCTCTCTCTTCCTCAGAAAGAAAGTTACCATAAAGCCAGACATTTAAACAAACATGTCAAATATTTGTGCACACATGTATGCACATTTCTACAGCTTGGTACTATCTATCCATATTCATCAATCTATATTTACTTAATCCTATCTATCTCTCATCCCTCTAGCCAGCTAGTTATCATCTATCATCTTAAACAGACCCTCTTAACCTCTTCCCATGCATCTACCTTCATTAGTAATAAATTAAAATAATGTATAATATTTCAGTTTCATCATCTTCGAACAGATTTAATCTAACACTCTTTTTCCGAATATTTCAAGTCCGTCCCTCCATTTCTTAAGTTACACTCTGACCACACATTCAACCAGTCGGGTGTATCTAATGTTAGTGCTACTAAAACTAACAACGTAAGTAAAAAGAGCTATATAGTGATTGCTTTCTATATGTCAGGCATGCTACTAAAATTATATGCACATTATCTCTTCAGACATCACTACTCTGGGGTGGAATAAGAACTGTATGGCAACACTGATAACACCCCCCTATTTTTTCCTATTTCCATATCCAATAAATAGGACAGAGCCTGCTCCATGCTTTTGCTAGATTAAATGTGTGATTAGGGAGTGTCATGAATACCATTTAAAGACAGAAAAATAGAGATACTAACACATTATATAACTTAATGAGGTCCTGTGGTAACTGAATTCAAGGCAAAATATTCCCTATTCTCTATTGTACTCTTGAATAACATGCATATTTCCTTTAATCTTATCTTCTTTGCTAAATATTTGATAAATCTTTGATCTATATTATTTCTAGTATATGACCTCAATAGATTAATAATTCTTTATTGAAATCCTGTCTTTAAAAGTTATCTACTTCATTTTGTTAGAATAAATAAAAATGAAAAGATATATGTGTCACTCAGTAAAAATGCACACATTTGATGCCGTATTATTAAAAAGATGTTTTTAGAGGAAAAACAATACATGTTAGAAGAATTTTTCTGTTCGTACTGTGTAAAAACACGGCAAGAAAATAGACTTATGTCATAGATACTGATGGTCTTGACATCAAGTGGATAATCTTTTAGTTAATTCTCAATTAATTATTATGTTTACTGCTTTAAATACATTAAAGTTGAGACATATACAAAACATGATGGTAAATGGGCAGGCCAGGAGAGAGAATATGGCATGGTACATCACTGTAGAAGTAACTCAGAGAATGTACAAATTGTATTTTTAATAATGTTACAATTGTCCTTGTATAGCAGGAAAATTGAGGAAACTCAGGTGTTTTGACATAGAGGACATGATATTCAGTGGAGACTTAATAAGATTTTGTCAGTCCCCTGGTATGCTGGGTGGGACTGATTTAATCAGTCAATAGACTCAAACACAAAAAAACTGAAGCTTTCCCTGCAGAGAAGTAATGGTACCCCAGCACTACAACTTCTTCAGAACAGTATTCAAGTATTCTGATCCCTCCTTCTGAATGCCAGATTTTAAGCCACCTTGATAGCCCCCAAATTATGTGAGTTTATTTGCCATAATAAATATTTTTTTTTCATTTTTATTTTGCAATACAATTCAATTCTACATATCAGCCACAGATTCCCTTGTTCTCCCCCCTCCCGCCCCCCTCACCTTCCCCCCAGCCCGCCCCCCCATTCCAATCTCCTCCAGGGCAAAGCCTTCCCCACAGACTGAGATCAACCTGGTGGACTCAGTCCAGGTAGGTCCAGTCCCCTCCTCCCATGCTGAGCCAAGGGACCCTGCATAGGCCCCAGGTTTCAAACAGCCAACTCATGCAATGAGCACAGGACCCGGTCCCACTGCCTGGATGCCTCCCAAACAGATCAGGCCAATCAACTGTCTCACCCACTCAGAGGGCCTGATCCAGTTGGTGACCCCTCAGCCATTGGTTCATATTTCATGTGTTTCCGTTTGTTTGGCTATTTGTCTCTGTGCTTTATCCGACCTTGGTCTCAACAATTCTCTCTCATATAAACCCTCCTCATTCTCGCTAATTGGACTCCCAGAGATCCACCTGGGGCCTAGTCATGGATCTCTGCCTCCAGATCCATCAGTAGTTGGATGAGGTTTCTAGCACGACAATTAGGGTGTTTGGCCATCCCATCACCAGAGTAGGTCAGTTCGGATTGTCTCTCGACCATTGCCAGCAGTCTGTTGTGGGGGTATCTTTGTGGATTTCTGTGGGCCTCTCTAGCACTTTGTTTCTTCCTATTCTCATGTGGTCTTCATTTACCATGGTCTCCTATTCCTTGTTCTCCCTCTCTGTTTTTGATCCAGCTGGGATCTCCCACTCACGCAAGCTCTCTTTCCCTCGACCCTCGCCCTTCACTACCCCCACTCATGTCCAGGCTGTTCATGTAGATCTCATTCCATTTCTCTGTCGTTGGGCGATCCCTGTGTCTTTCTTGGGGTCCTGTTTTCCAGGTAGCCTGCCTGGTGATGTGAGTAGCAGTCCAGTCATCCTTGTTCCACATCTAGTATCCTGTTATGAGTGAGTACATACCATGTTTGTCTTTCTGAGTCTGGGATACCTCACTCAGGATGATTTTTTCTAGATCCATCCATTTGTCTGCAAACCTCATGATGTCATTGTTTTTCTCTGCTGAGTAGTATTCCATTGTGTATATGTACCACATTTTGTTTATCCATTCTTCAGTTGAAGGGCATCTAGGTTGTTTCCATATTCTGGCTATTACAAACAACGCTGATATGAACATAGCTGAACAAGTGCTCTTGTGGTGTGGTTGAGCATTCCTTGGGTATATGCCCAAGAGTGGTATAGCTGGATCTTGGGGGAGATGGATTCCCAATTTTCTAAGAAATCGCCATATTGATTTCCAAAGTGGTTGTACAAGCTTGCATTCCCACCAGCAGTGGAGGAGAGTTCCCCTAGCTCCACATCCTCTCCAGCATAAGGTGTCTTCAGTGTTTTTGATCTTAGCCATTCTGACAGGCGTAAGGTGGTATCTCAGAGTTGTTTTGATTTGCATTTCCCTGATGATTAGGGATGTTGAGCAATTCCTTAAATGTCTTTCAGCCATTTGAGTTTCCTCTGTTGAGAATTCTCTGTTTAGTTCTATAGCCCATTTCTTAATTGGACTGTTGGGCATTTTGATGTCTAATTTCTTGAGTTCCTTATATATTCTGGATATCAGTCCTCTGTCAGATGTGGGATTGGTGAAGATCTTTTCCCATTCTGTAGGCTGTCGCTTTGCTTTGTTGACCGTATCCTTTGCCCTACAAAAGCTTCTCAGTTTCAAGAGGTCCCATTGATTGATTGTTTCTCTCAGTGTCTGTGCTACTGGTGTTCTATTTAGAAAGTGGTCTCCTATGCCAATGTGTTCAAGACTACTTCCTACTTTCTCTTCTAGCAGGTTCAGAGTAGCTGGATTTATGTTGAGGTCCTTGATCCACTTCGACTTAAGTTTTGTGCACGGTGATAGATATGGATCTATTTGCAGCCTTCTACATGTTGATATCCAGTTTTGCCAGCACCATTTGTTGAAGATGCTTTCTTTTTTCCATTGTGCACTTTTGGCTTCTTTGTCAAAAATTATTTGTTCATAGGTGTGCGGATTAATATCAGGGTCTTCAATTTGATTCCATTGGTCCACATGTCGGTTTTTATGCCAGTACCAAGCTGTTTTTATTACTGTAGCTCTATAGTACAGCTTGAAGTCAGGGATCGTGATGCCTCCAGAGGTTGTTTTATTGTACAGGATTCTTTTGGCTATCCTGGGTTTTTTGTTTTTCCATATGAAGTTGAGTATTATTCTTTCCAGGTCTGTGAAGAATTGTGTTGGTATTTTGATGGGGATTGCATTGAATCTGTAGATTGCTTTTGGTAAGATTGCCATTTTTACTATGTTAGTATTGCCTATCCATGAGCATGGGAGATCTTTCCATTTTCTGACATCTTCTTCAATTTCTTTTTTCAGGGACTTAAAGTTCTTGTCATATAGGTCCTTCACTTGCTTGGTTAGTATTACCCCAAGGTATTTTATGTCATTTGTGGCTATAGTAAGGGGTGATGTATCTCTGATTTCCTTCTCCGCTTTTTTGTCCATTGTATATAGGAGGGCTACTGATTTTTTGGAGTTGATCTTGTATCCTGCTATGTTGCTGAAGGTGTTTATAAGCTGTATCAGTTCCTTGGTGGAATCTTTGGGGTTGCTCAAGTATACTATCATGTCATCTGCAAATAGGGAAAGCTTGACTTCTTCCTTTCCAATTTGTATCCCCTTAATCTCCTTATGTTGTCTTATTGCTCTGGCTAGAACTTCAAGTACTATATTGAATAAGTATGGGGAGAGCGGACAGCCTTGCCTCGTTCCTGATTTTAGTGGAATTGCTTTGAGTTTCTCTCCATTTAATTTGATGTTGGCTGTTGGCTTCCTGTAAATTGCCTTTATTATGTTTAGGTATGTTCCCTGTATTCCTGATCGCTCCAAGACCTTTATCATGAAGGGGTGTTGGATTTTGTCAAATGCCTTTTCAGCATCTAGTGAGATGATCATGTGGTTTTTTTCTTTGAGTTTGTTTATATGGTGTATCACATTGACAGACTTTCGTATGTTGAACCATCCTTGCATCCCTGGAATGAATCCTACTTGATCATGGTGGATAATTGTTTTGATGTGGTCTTGGAGTCTGTTTGCCAGTATTTTATTGAGTATTTTTGCATCAATGTTCATGAGGGAGATCGGTCTGTAGTTCTCTTTCTTTGTTGTATCCTTGTTTGGTTTGGGAATCAGGGTAATTGTAGCCTCATAGAAGGAGTTTGGTAATGTTCCTTCTGTTTCTATTGTATGGAACAATTTAGAGAGTATTGGTATTAACTCTTCTTTGAAGATCTGGTAGAATTCTGCACTGAAACCATCTGGTCCTGGGCTTTTTTTGGTTGGGAGACTTTTAATGACTGTTTCTATTTCGTTAGGGGTTATTGGACTATTTAAATAGTTTATCTGGTCTTGATTTAATTTAGGTATGTGGTACCTATCCAGAAAATTATCCATTTCTTTTAGGTTTTCCAGTTTTGTGGAATAGAGGTTTTTGAAGTATGACCTGATGATTCTCTGGATTTCCTCAATGTCTGTTGTTATGTCCCCCTTTTCATTTCTGATTTTGTTGATTTGGATGCTCTCTCTCTGTCTTTTGGTTAGTTTGGATAAGGGCTTGTCTATCTTGTTGATTTTCTCAAAGAACTAACTCTTTGTTTCATTAATTTTTTGTATTGTTCTCTTTGTTTCTATTTTATTGATTTCAGCTCTCACTTTGATAATTTCCTGGCATCTATTTTTCCTGGGAGACTTTGCTTCTTCCTGTTCTAGAACTTTCAGGTGTGCTGTTAAGTCACTAGTGTGAGATTTCTCCAGCTTATTTATGTGGGCGTTTAGTGCTATGAATTTCCCTCTTAGTACTGCTTTCATAGTGTCCCATAGGTTTGGATATGTGGTGTCTTCATTTTCGTTGATCTCTAGGAAGTCTTTAATTTCTTTCTTTATTTCTTCCTTAACCCATTGGTGATTCAGGTGGGTATTGTTCAGTTTCCATGAGATTGTAGGTTTTCTGTAGTTTTTGTTGTTGTTGAAATCCAACTTTAGACCATGGTGGTCTGATAGAACACAGGAGGTTATTCTAATTGTTTTGTATCTGTTTAGATTTGCTTTGTGACCAAGTATGTGGTCGATTTTAGAGAAGGTTCCATGGGGTGCTGAGAAGAAGGTATATTCTTTTTTGTTAGGATGGAATGTTCTGTAGATGTCGATTAAGTCCATTTGAGTCATGACATCAATTAAGTCCTTTATTTCTCTGTTAAGTTTCGATTTGGGGGATCTGTCCAGTGGTGAAAGTGGGGTGTTGAGGTCTCCCACTATTAATGTGTGGGGTTTTATATGTGATTTAAGCTTTAATAATGTTTCTTTTACATATGTGGGTGCCCTTGTGTTTGGGGCATAAATGTTCAGAATTGAGACTTCATCTTGGTGGATCTTTCCTGTGATGAGTATGTAATGCCCTTCTTGATCTCTTTTGATTGATTTTAGTTTGAAGTCTATTTTGCTGGATATCAGGATGGCTACACCCGCTTGTTTCTTAAGACCGTTTGATTGGAAAGTCTTTTCCCAGCCTTTTATTTTTAGGTAGTGTCTATCTTTGAATTTGAGATGTGTTTCTTGTATGCAGCAGAAAGATGGGTCCTGCTTTCGTATCCATTCTGTAAGCCTATGTCTTTTTATAGGTGAATTAAGTCCATTGATATTGAGGGATATTAATGTCCAGTGATTGTTCATTCCTGTTATTTTTTGGTGGTGATGTGTGTGTACTTTTCTTCGTTGGGGTCTACTGCTGTGGCTTTATCTATTGCCTGTGTTTTCGAGGTTGTATCTGACTTCCTTAGGTTGGAATTTTCCTTCTAGTGCTTTCTGTAGGGCTGGGTTTGTGGATAAATATTGTTTAAATCTGGCTTTGTCATGGAATGTCTTGTTCACTCCATCTATGACGATTGAAAGTTTTGCTGGGTATATTAGTCTAGGCTGACATCCATGGTCTCTTAATGTCTGCATTACATCTGTCCAGGACCTTCTGGCTTTCAAAGTCTCCATTGAGAAATCGGGTGTTATTCTGATAGGTTTGCCTTTATATGTCACTTGGCCTTTTTCCTTTGCTGCTCTTAATATTCTTTCTTTATTCTGTACGTTTAATTGTTTAATTATTATGTGGCGAGGGGACTTTTTTGGGGGTCTAGTCTGTTTGGTGTTCTATAGGCTTCCTGTATCTTCATAGGCATTTCCTTCTTTAAGTTGGGAAAGTTTTCTTCTATGATCTTGTTGAATATATTTTCTGTGCCCTTGAGTTGGTATTCTTCTCCTTCTTCTACCCCTATTATTCA
This sequence comes from Peromyscus eremicus, assembly GCF_949786415.1. Lineage (NCBI taxonomy): Eukaryota > Metazoa > Chordata > Mammalia > Rodentia > Cricetidae > Peromyscus > Peromyscus eremicus. The sequence goes on from NC_081435.1 coordinate 9,537,294, forward strand.
TAGGTTTGGTCTTTTCATGGTGTCCCAAATTTCTTGGACATTTTGGTTCATGACTTTGTTGACTTTAGTGTTTTCTTTGGCTGATGAATCTATTTCTTCTATTGTATCTTCAACGCTAGAGATCCTCTCTTCCATCTCTTGCATTCTGTTGATTATACTTGCATCTGAAGTTCCCAATCGTTTTCTCAGATTTTCTATTTCCAGCATTCCCTCTGTTTGTGTCTTCTTCATTTTTTCTATTTCCCTTTTCAGGTCTTGGACTGTTTCCTTCATTTGTTTCATTGATTTTTCTTGATTTTCTTTCAGTATTTTATTGTTCTCTTCCAGGACTTTATTGATTTCTTCTAATTTGTTTGCCCTTTCCTCTAGTTGTTTACAGCGTTCTTCACATTTTTTTTGTCTTTTCCTCTACACGAGCCTCTAGCTTCTTCATGATGACATTCATAAGGCTATTTTCTTCTGCTTCTTCCAATTTCTGATGTTCAGGTCTAGGTGTTGGAGGAGGGCTAGGGCCTGGTGATGGTGTATTACTATTCATTTTGTTGTATGTGTTTCTGCCTTGACGTCTGCCCATCTCCTTGTGGTTCGTTCCTGGCCTTATCCGCACACTTGGTTCAGAGCTGACAGATTCAGGAAGTCTCTCTCTCTTGTCCAGATGGGAGCTCTCTTGTCCAAATTGGAAGTCCGGGGCAGGATGGAAGCTCTTGTTCAGAAGGGAAGTCCGGGGGAGGATGGGTGCTCTCCTCTCTCTCTCTCTCTCTCTCTCTCTCTCTCTCTCCTCCAGATGGGAAATCCACGGCAAGATGGGAGCTGGGGGCCAGCCTCTAAGTCTCAAGAAGAGGCGGATGGGCGTGGGGGCAGGGCGTGGAGACTGCAGGGTCTGCCAGGGGTCTTGGAGATGGAGATCCTTCCCGGTGGGGCTAGAAGGGCACCTGCCCGGGGACCAGAACCTGGGCCCAAGTTGGGCAGGTCTTCCCCGGAGTGGCTGGTGCCCAGGGATGGGGTCCGGGGCAAGCTAGGGCACTCACCTGTGCTTCAGAAGGGAAGTCCTGGGCAAGATGGGAGCTGGGGGGCCTGGCCTCTAAGTCTCAGGAAGAGGCTTGGGGCTCAGGCGGATGGGCGTGGGGGCAGGGCGTGGAGACTGCAGGGTCTGCCAGGGGTCTTGGAGAAGGAGATCCTTCCCAGTGGGGCTAGAAGGGCACCTGCCCGGGGAGCAGAACCTGGGCCCAAGTTGGGCAGGTCTTCCCCAGAGTGGCTGGTGCCCAGGGATGGGGTCGGGGGCAAGCTAGGGCACTCACCTGTGCTTCAGAAGGGAAGTCCTGGGCAAGATGGGAGCTGGGGGCCGGCCTCTAAGTCTCAGGAAGAGGCTTGGGGCTCAGGCAGATGGGCGTGGGGGCAGGGCGTGGAGACTGCAGGGTCTGCCAAGGGTCTTGGAGAAGGGGATCCTTCCCGGTTGGGGTAGAAGGGCACCTGCCCGGGGACCAGAACCTGGGGCCAAGTTGGGCAGGTCTTCCCCGGAGTGGCTGGTGCCCAGGGATGGGGTCGGGGGCAAGCTAGGGCACTCACCTGTGCTTCAGAAGGGAAGTCCGGGGGAAGATGGGAGCTGGGGGCTGGCCTCTAAGTCTCAGGAAGAGGCTTGGGGCTCAGGCAGATGGGCGTGGGGGCAGGGCGTGGAGACTGCAGGGTCTGCCAGGGGTCTTGGAGAAGGGGATCCTTCCCGGTTGGGGTAGAAGGGCACCTGCCCGGGGACCAGAACCTGGGCCCAAGTTGGGCAGGTCTTCCCCGGAGTGGCTGGTGCCCAGGGATGGGGTCGGGGGCAAGCTAGGGCACTCACCTGTGCTTCAGAAGGGACGTCCTGGGCAAGATGGGAGCTGGGGGCCCAATAAATATTTTTAAATATGAAACATCTCTAGGCTCATGTGATTGGTCCCTTATTTCCTGGAGGTGGTATTTTTTCAGGTTATAGAATGGTTGCAACTGTGTCCTAACTAACAGAGTGAGCTGCTATAAGCTTTCTGCTTCCAGACCTTCCAAGATGTGGTCAAGCTATTCCATAGGCAGCCACCACTACTGACTCCATTCACCATGTCTTCCTTACCCAGATAGACTGTTATGAGACAAAATAGGCACTTCCTTCCTGAAATTGCTTCTGACTCATGCTCTGTCACAATCATGAGAAATATAGCACAGACATATATGAATATATCTCCAAGTATTAAGATTAATTTGCCATGGGACAGAAAGACAAAGACACAGAGAGACAGAGAGCTTAATTGCACTGCTTCTGTTTCTCTGCCTCCATGATGCCTGATAAAACGTCACATGCTATTGTGATTAAGAAAAGAGTGGCATGTGTGGACCTTTTTTATTCCTATAGATAACACTCATCATCCTGTAAAACTGTTAACAAAGTGTGTCTCTTTTGTGGAACACGAGGCTGAGCTATAAGGTAAAGTAAATATAAATTTAATCTTCTTATCTCCATAATACATACAAGATGTGAGGCCTGTCAATATTCCAGTGGGGCCTTTTGAACACTTATCAGTCAGCATTGGCAGTTTTGACAGGATAACTACTTACTGAACACCAAGGGTAGAAGCTCTAAGCCATCATTTTTAGACATTTATTACATTGAAATGATTATTATTTAAGATAACTTTTCTCCTCATAACTTCCCTCAGACTCTCCACCATCTCATTATGAAGTGTTTTGATGTAAATTTTATCTGTGCACAGTAAATGCAATATTGATGCTTTTAATAAGCAGATCTTTGCATTCAAAGGGTTTTTCATAATTTTAATATATCATAGTTTGAGATATGCTACAGCCTGTTTATCATGGTGTCATATTAATACTGTAATATGCCAAATGGAAGCTTCCATAAGATTTGATGATTACTTTAGTCTGAAATCTATTTCATAAATTATTTCTCCAAGATTCATTTCAAGTTTTATTATGCGCAAATTTCAAATGAAACCAGGACTTTTCAGTAATCAGGGAGAACATAACTTTTTATCTTCATGTAGTTTTTTGTTATAATTATAAAAAGATTACTGAAAATTTTATTCAAAATGAGAGTATAGAAAAAAGAATTGAAGACAGGCATACATACAAAGAATGGAGCTATCTCTAGATTGTTATATATGCATAGGTTTGATTCATCTGTATTATTTATGAGTTGATATTCTTAAGCAAAAGATGAGAATAAACTCATCAGCTAGGAAAGAGTGTATTTGCATGCTATAAAATCCTATAACTCATTAGAGTTTTCCTAATCAGCTCATCTGAATAAGAGATGATGATGATGATGATGATGATGATAAAAATGAAAAGGTGTAAGTGAGCAATAACTACTTTTGCACAGTAAGACTTGACTATAAAAATAAAGACCAATTAAATGTAATGGAAACATTTATCCCACATGATTTGTTTATCAGCACAACTGCATCATGGGGATGGAAGACAGGGATGCTGTTGTATTGTTTGTTCCTCATTCTGGATGATGTGAAACTCAAAGTTGATTTACTCACAAGGCAGATCTGGGATGGAATACACTCAAGGACAATGTATGAAATCCTAGGGTTTTCTATATTTAACACAGGCCTGAGTTTATTTATGAATCAGCATCAACTAAGATCTCACTGGCAACTTTGATAAAAGATGTATGATAATAATAATATCACAATGAAAATATGTGAGATAATACAAGTCCTTAACAAAATTATTACAAATTATGAAACATAAAATATGTCTGCGTAAAAACATGTATACATATTTTATAGAGATGTTTATTTAAATCAATGTTAGTGGCTGTATTTTACATTAAGAATCTACTACATGCAAAGAACGCAAAGTAGAGTTTGCCAACATCTAACAATTCCTCCATTCTAAGAATATGACTTGCTACATTTTTTTAAATTTATTTATTTATTGTGTATAGTGTTCTGCTTGTGTATATCCCTTCAGGACAGAAGAGGGAGCCAGATCTCATTACAGATGGTTGTGAGCCACCATGTGGTTGCTGGGAATTGAACTCAGGACCTCTGGAAGAACAGTCAGTGCTCTTAACCTCTGAGCCATCTCTCCAGCCCCGACTTGCTACATTTTATAATAAAATGTTTAAGCAAGAACTGGATGTTATGGAAACATCTAACATTTTAAAGCATAGACATATTTACACAATCATCCAATCTACCTCCTTCACACACATAATTGTGCATTGCATTCACACACACACACACACACACACACATACACACACAAAACACTGACAGGGCTGGCAGGGAGGTGAGGAGTTCAATGATAGACTATGAAAGCATGGCCAAACGATGACAAATGAGAACAGTTTATGTAGGCTGCCAATTCTAAATAGATGATGAGCTGAGTAGTAAATATGATGATTCATTCAGAAAAGTCACTGAGGTCTCTACTCCACTAACAACTTCTGTTCCATGCTAGTGTTTACACAAGAAAAATAAAGCATGAGCTTCACCTGAGCTCAGGTATTTAGGGTCAGTCAGACACAGTGGATAAGCACTATCTCTTAAAAAAAGAAATACTTAGAGTCTGAGAGAAAACCCCTGATTTCTGGCCAAAGGCAGGTGAGAGTTGTTCATTGAATCACAGTAGAAAGTTTCTCCAACTCCCAGAACAGTGCAGTACAACAGCGAGTTGGATCATAAAAGCCTCTCATGGACCAAATGGGAATTCTGCTTCACTCACAAATATACAGCCTGTGTGTAAAAGGCAGTTGTGACATACAAAAAAATTATCATGTCAAATTTAAAGAATTAAGGTTGAGTGTCATTAAGCCTGTACAGGCCCTGTGTGACCTGAGGCAGGACAGAATCCAATCTGACTTGCAGCTCTGTCCAGTAACAAATAGTAAGCAGCTAGCCAGATCTAATCACACCCATTTATCATGGAGTGAGCTTCTCTGAATGGACCAAATGCTTCTAGCAGAAAAAAATAATAGTCATTAGAAAGCACATCAAATTCTGCTGTTCACCCCAAAGAGAATTCTGTACTCAGCTAACATCATCACGTAAGTTCCAACTTTAATGTACTCTTCCTCAAATGTCATGTCTATAACCACCACCCATTTTACAGATGTAAAGAGAAATAAATTAAAAATTAAATTCTTAAGAAGTCCTAACATGCAGATACTTATTTTTATATATTTGTATGTATTTGTAGAATGCACACAGGAAGATTCTAAAATGTGAATAGTTACCCTTGTTATTGGCTCTAAAAGCATGTTCCTGTGAAATATGCCATATGTGTACACACAGACACACACATATGCAAATGTTTTCAGAAATAATAATGAAACAAATACTCATATGCCCAATATTCCATCTAAATATGGGAACCTTATCCATACCTGTTAACAAATGATATGACAAATATTGTGAGTTATGATCTGATTCCTAAATAACAAAATCTTTGGGTTTTTTTTGTTATTTGAGAATTAAATTATCATATCTTAGTAAGCTTAGTAAGTAAACTCAATTAAAAACAAATTGGCATAAAAATGCTACATTTGCACTATTCTGTAGAAGATACAGAGGTCCCTGTGCTCACAGATAAGCACTAAGGGAACCAGGAATGTTAAACACACAGGGTTGTTCCTTCAAAGAGAAGTGCATAACCTATTTTCTTCCCAGAAGACTGGAGGTAGACATACTCAATAGCCTAGTGACTTTGCACTGGATCCACTGGATCCTCTCTCACACTCTTATTGTGAACTGCTCAATCTATAGAACCCATCTTTACAGAAAATGTCACACGTAGTCAGTCTACAGAACCCATCATTATGGAGGATGTCACATGTACTTTACAAAGAGTTTTCATGTAGTCTTGTCTTAAGCTTTATTTGTGCACATGGGATTGAGTTTTTAATCACTGGGCAATTTTTCGCCAAATTGTGCTGTGCTTAAATGTGCCTACAATAAACTACTCAGGGCCAGACTCCCAGAGTTTGAGCCAATATCAGCTACTGAGTCACGTTGAACCAAATCACCTTCTTGCTTCCCACAGATATTACTTCGCTGGCCACGGTGGTGATCTCAGAGACCCCTGCACTGTTCCAATGAAGCATGTATTGAGTTGTAATCCTCACTGTGAGATTTTAAGAGGTGAGTCTAGCCACAATGGAGGGGACACATTGGCTATTACAGTACTCTAGAGGCTGTGTCAGGGGGCTTGTAGCTGATTCTAGCTGAGAGAGTCTGAGAGTCTAACAAGGTGGAGGAAAAAGGAGAAAAAGGAGAAAAGAAAGGCGAAAAGGAGAGGGGAGGGGAGAAGAGAGGAGAGGGGATGAAAGATGAGAAGAGGAGAGAAGAAGATTAATAGAATCCATAAGAAGTGTAGTCATCTAGGTGCTGCCTCTGTGGTGGATAGATCCATTCTTGAATTGATAGACAGTTTATCTGCAGAATGAACATGTTATAAAATCTATCTGTCTCTTCTATGATTGTGCCTTGCTTACATTCTACAGAATCTTCATCAGTGTGAGCTCTGCTTGACAGGACAAGCTGAACCATGAGCGTGTGACTTCCTAACACATTGACACACTTGGTGGCACATCAAGCCCTACAAAAAGGATTCACCGTGAAGGTGATGGCTCTTGCTCATAAGCCTCTTTTTGTGACTCCCTGCTCTCGTTTTTTTTCATTCTGACATCTCTTCAACTTGACTGACTTTCACTAGAGAACCTGGAGAATTTTGTTTCCTTGTTTAGCTGGAGCTTTGGAGCTTCAAACCACATAAAACTGTTTCACTCTATGATTTATGAAAGTTACTCTGATAAACTTTACTGGAGCCACACATCATGTGAATGACAAGAAAGGGGGAGAGGGGCAAATTGCAGTTACAATACAGGATACACAGCTAAACCTGGCGTTCACATAACAAAAAATTTTTTAACGTATGTTCCAAATATTTTCTAAAACATGCCCACAGGGGAGGGGGAGTTCTCTATTTCTTGAATTTAAAATTAAATTCATTTCTCTGTCTTGTTGCTGTTAAATCTGGGAGCGAGAAAAATATATAGGTTGTGGGAATGCTTTCCTTTCTACCCAGGTTTTCAAAACAGAAGATTAACTTACAATTAGGATACTAGGCTTAGATATTGCTGAGTCTAGAGTGTAGAAGAATGGTCTTGTTAAATAAGAAACACAGAGCCAATGCAGAGATGAAAGCCCAAGAGGTCAAAGCTAAGAGCCTTACCCTTCACTGCTGCTGATGTCCCCTTCAGCAAGAGAGCTACTTCCTGTCTGTTTGTCTTTTTTATAGACTTTCTATTCTGCCTTCTCATTGGTTGTAAACCCAACCACATGACCTCCTCATCACTGCCTGTCTGTACAGACCTCCAGGTCTTCTATGGTTGGTATTGAGATTAAAGGCATGTGTCTCCATGCTGGCTGTATCCTTGAACATACATAGATCTGCCTAGCTCGGCCTCCCAAGAGCTGGGATTAAAGGCGTGCACCACCACCACCCAGCTTCTGCTATGGCTTGCTATTAGCTCTGACCTCAGGCAACCTTATTTATTAACACGCAAATAAAATCACATTTCAGTACAAATAAAATATCACCATAGTTCCTTAGTGTGCATAAGGACCTCTGTTGAATTCTTAATACCATTAAATAATAAAGAAGTAAATAAATAAAATAACACATTTAAATATTATGGTACTGGATAGCTAATTTTTCCTTTTCTCCCCACCCTTGTCTAGAATCTTTAATTATCTTTTCTTACCAGTGATAGTAAAAAGTAGTAACACTGTGGAAACCACGGTGGCAATGATGCTGGGAGCAGCAATCAGGAAAAAGGGGTCTCAGTTTATAAAGTTCCTCCATGCACGCCATTGCACTTGATTTTATGACATATTTTCTTTACAGACACTAGAAAAATAAAAAGGAAAAAACCCACCTATATATGTATATATGTGTATAACACATACACATATAGACATACTGACCCAACTCTTTCAAAAGATGATCTCATTACAAGAATATATCTAAACAGAGAAACGATGATAATATATTTATGTATTATAAAAATGAAAAGGAGAAAAATACCAGTATATATACACACATATACATATACACACATATGTATATATGGAGAAACACTATATATGTCCATATATACATATGTATGTATATGTGTATATATATATATATATACTGGTATTTTTCTCCTTTTCATTCTATAATATACAATATATGTTATCATCGTTTCTCTGTTTAGATATATTATTATAATGAGATCATCTTTTTATAAGAGTTGGGTCACTAAAATTATGTCGAGATATAATCCAGATTAATTCAGAGCCTGATGGCTTCTACTAATAACTGCAGCTTTACTGGGGTTGCATTTTTTAGATGAGTTGCTTTATTGATTTTGTTCATTGAATAAAATGATTTTAATTAAGTGAATTCACCCTGACAAATGTGAGTAAAAATTAAGCGGACCATATGAGGATAATTCTGTATTAATGAACTGAAGTAGAAAATTGAGCAGATGTTATACTGTGAGACAATTTTTTACTTCTTGGTCTCTGTAATTTCTCTACAACGTAGGTCAGAGTATACATAGACCTTGTATAATCAAGCATTCCATCATATTATACTCTTCTTTTGTAGTAGAATACTTTTCAGCATTTAGTCTTAAGCAAAGTTTTAGAATATGGAAATTTTAACAAGTAATTTGAAGTAATATCTGAAACACAGTTTAGTGAACAGTGTGCTACACTGGGAATGCAATTATTAAAAAGCAGTTAAGGGACTGGTGAGGTGGCTCAGTATTGGTGAAATGATTAAGGCCACTCCTCGTAGTTAAAAGGGAGGTTTATTTCGTGGGGTAACTTACAAGTGAAGGAATAGGCTACAGGGTCTGGGAAAGGTGTGGCGCAGTCTGGCGGTGTTCTCTGGAGAACTCTGCTCGGTCTACCTCCAGAGTCCAGGGTCCTAGAACCAAGAGCACTGGTGCATCCGGATCTTCAGCATCCTCTCTCAGCCCCACCTTGTAGGCATGACCATTACTGAAGCCTCAATGGGGGTTGGAACTTCCAGGTCAAAGCTGGAATGGCTACCCACTACAGCTCAGCAGTTAAAAGAGTTTGTACTGCTCATCCACAGAACCCAAGCTCAGTTCCCAGCACACATATCAGGTTGCTCATAATTATTTAATTCCAGCTCTACTGGATTGCATGCTTTGCTCCAGCCTCCATGGATTCCTGAATTCAAATGCTCATGCTCATGCAAACAAATGCACATATGGATAGGACATCATGTCCTCTTCTCCATCTCGGCACTGGGACTCTCTCTGACTTGCAACTGTGCAGGTCTCGTGCATGCTGCCACAGTTTCTGTGAGTTCCCATTTGCTTCAGTCCTGTGGTATCTGGAAGACAAGGTTTCATTGCTGTCATCCATCCCTTCTCACTCTTACAATCTTTACAACCCTTCTTCCACATAGCTCCCTGAGCCCTGAAGGCAGGGGTTTAATAAAGACATCCCATGTAGAACTGTGTTCCAAGGTCCCTCACTCTTGGCTTTGTGCAGTTTGTAGGCCTCTGTCTTAGTTCCTACCTCCTACAAGAGGTAGCTTCTCTGATGATGGTTAAGTGAGACACTGATCTACAACACATTTATTTGTGAGGCCAGGTTTTATTTTTGTATTTAGTATTGCTTTTTAGATAGTTTCTCACTATGTAGCACACACTGGCCTTGAATCCTCAGAGATCAGGCCACATCTGCCTCCCAAGTGCTGGGATTATATATGTATTCTATTATAACCTTCAAAGACAGTTTTTCTTTTATTTACTTTTGCTGAGAAAAAATGGATATGAAATACTCTCCACATATTTATAGGAACATTTGATAGCTTTTGTAATATTTAAACATCTATTAGAGAAATGATCACTATAATCATTGTGCAAATCATCACACCTGAAGCATGTCCCTTTTAAAGTTCATCATTCTCATGCTGTTCTAACACCCTTCTTCCTAGCAACCAAGTAAAACTTACACTATGTTACTAAATATTAGTTTTCATTTATTAGCATTTTTAATAGATGGCTGTATACAATTTGCTGTTTTCTTTCATTGCCTCCTTTACCATGAGAATTTTGAGATACATTAGCATACCTGTCTATATCACATGCTCTTTTCCTTAAATGCTAAGAAGCATTCCTCCAAAAGGGTTATATTAAAAGTGTTTTGATCTAGAATGGCTGCAGAACGCCTGTGTTGTTTCTGCTTTGGGACCAGGTTAAATAAAGCTTTTATGAGCATTGATAAGTACATCTTTAGTGAGCATTGCTTTCAGCTCTCTAATGTGAACATATAGGAGTGGAATGTGTAGTCAGAGATTAAGATTCTTGCAATGTTTTAAAAGAAATGTTAAGCTTTTGTTCAAGATGCCCTGCTTTGCAATGAATCTTCACCAGTACTTGAATGGTCTGATTTAAAGCATTCATTTGGCTAAATATTCAGTCATACAGAATTACCAAGTCTGGTATGTGTGGTTAAGTTAAAATCCCCATAGAAGGCAGGAACCCAGTAAAGGGTCACTGAGTAGTGGATTTCGAGAGAAAAACACAGCTGCTTTGATGAGGATAGGGGGAATAATGGAGCAGGAAGGGTTAAGTTGGCAAGGGACAGAGAGGGCAGGGGAGAGAATACAGTCTGGGGAAGAATTCTCCTAACAACAAAGACCTTTGAAAATCTATATGTGAACCTAAGACTACAGAAGCTTCCTAAGATGTGTACATATACTTAACAAAAGGAGTTTAAATGGAGTTATCTGTAGATGAATTTCTAAGCGGTCTTATTAAATAAAAAACATGGAGCCAAATATAGGGGTGAAAGCCTTAGAGATCAGGGAAATAGGAATAGCCACCAGCTACCTTAACTCACCCGCTCTGCAACTTCCAAAAGTGAGCTACTTCCTGTCTACCCATGCCCTTATTGCCTTGCTGTTCTGCCCTCTCATTGGCTCTTAGCCCAGACACCTCACTTCCTTGTCACTGCCTATCTGTACAGACCTCCAGGTCTCTATGGTTGATACTGGGATTAAAGGCATGTGTCACCACGCTTGGCTCTATTCCCTAGTATGACCTTGAACACACAGAGACCCTGCCTGCCAAGTGATCGAATTAAGGGCATGTGCTCCCCCTACCTGACTTGTGTTAATGGCTTGCTATTTGTTCTGATCTCCAGGCAAACTTGATTAACATACAAATAAAAAATCACCACATTTCAGCACAAATAAAATATCACCACAGTTATCCCCTAACAGAGAGACGATGCCTTTTCCAGAACCCATTGATTATCAAATAAATACTCCAGTGCCAGATGAGGGTTACTTCTGTTTGATTCTTGGTCAGTAGAGTCCATAGACCTTCAGAATCACTAAGGATTATAGGCACTGCACTTGTTTATGCTCCAGATCTAATACTAAGATCCGATTGCTGAAGAAACCAAATTTTTTAGTTATAGGAATTAGATATAGCAAGCTGGTTCTGATGGAGAAGCTTAATTGCTACAGAATAGCTTTCATAATGCTGTGCTATTCTATCAGAGGAAAAATTAATCACCAACCCTACACAGCTGAAAACTCTATGAGCTGAAACAGTAACTGGCCTGACAAGATATGTCCTCCTGTGCAATTGGGGCATGAATGTTATGGTAGTAACCAACAGTAACCATCCAAACATTCTGATTGGATTAAACTCCAATCGACAAAGACAGATCTCAATATGCCTGGGAAAGTGAAGTGGGTCCAAAACCCAGGAATGCCTGCAAAATGGGGCTCAGTGAAGAACCTAATGCTATTTTTCTACTAACTGTACATGGCAATAAAATATACCCTAAATGTTTATCATTAACCTGTGAATTAACGTATCTCTCAATCCTCATGAAAGGAGCTTAATTTTAGAGTAGATGCTCATTAATACAGAGACCATCAACTAAAGGGAGACAGAAAGACTGTAAGAAGATGTAGGTGACATCTGAAAAGAAATGATATTTTCTCACATGAGGGCTGTTACACATGAAATTACAGAGGCTATGACTACATGTATAAAACCTGCACAATATCAAGACAGTCAAAACAGAAGCACGTAGGGGAGGTTGGTTCATGAATTCCCTCTCTTTGCTCAGGAGTATTGGTGATTGAGGGCTGCTGGGAGAAGGACAAAGGTTGTCCATGCTTCAGTGGATGGCCCTAAACCCATGCACATACACGCAGCACTAAGTGAACACAGTGAGTTAAACAATGTCATGAAAGTGGGAAGAAAAAGTGACGGTGGGCAGAATTAGACTTGAAGAAAAGGATGGGAGTGGATTTGCTCAAAATGTATGATGCGGGTAGGAAATTCTCAAATATTTAAAAAAGAAAAAATCATTACTCATTTACAATGTTGAATGAACATCCTTTTATATGTGTGATCTACATAATTATATTGGTCAAACAGAGTGTCCTTGAGCTACACTCATCTTTACAGCATAGGTTATTATTTTTAAAGCATTCTTTTTATATTGTCCCTAGAACAATTTTATAAAACATGTCATTTGCAAATAGAAGCTTAAGGCTTCCTTTTTACCATCATCATCATTATCGCCACCATCATTATTGTTGTTAGTGTACAACAGTTGTACAAAGTGATAGGCTTCATTATGCATTTATATAAACCTATAATATACTTTGATCATGTACATCTCCTCTTTTTTCCCTTTTACCATTAATTCCCCTCTACTTTGCCCTTTCACTCCCCCACTAACTTTGTTTACTTTAAGTTAATTACCCCATTTACATATCTGAGGGAAAATATATGATACCTGTCTCTGTATTTGCACATCTTCCTGTTAGTTTATGCTGGAAACCAGCTGCCTCAACATCCCACAACTAGATGCAGGAAGAGCAGTGCTCTGGTTCAGAACTTTTTATAACACAAAAGCCATGAAAATTCCTCTAACAGTAAGGCAGGCAATCATAACCATTCTGAGCCATTCCCCCTACTTTGGGGTCTAATATTCATTGCATGATGGGAGAATCTTGAAAGTTACTGACTTGCAAACGTTTACACTGATTTCTTGGTGTTTGGACAAATGGGCCAAATGTGCTCCCGGTGACTCACTCTTGGATAGAAATAAAAGTCTTTCTGAAACATCTCTTAAATCTTTATGTTCCTATCAGCATTATTCGTAATAGCAAGAAGGTGGAAACAACCTAGATGCCCCTCAACTGAAGAATGGATTAAGAAAATGTGGCACATATACACAATGGAGTACTATTCAGCAGTAAAAAACAATGATATCATGAAATTTGCAGGCAAATGGATGGAACTAGAAAATATCATCCTGAGTGAGGTAACCCAGACTCAGAAGGACAAACATAGTATGTACTCACTCATAAGTGGATCTTAGATGTGAGGGATGGGATGGCCAGACTGCGACCCACAGCTCCAGAGAGGCTAGCTAACAGGAAAAGACCCAAGAGGGACACATGGATGACCCAGTGAAGGAGAATTGGATGAGATCTACATGAGCTGACTGGGTGTAGAGGGGTGGCAGAGGGCAAGGAGTGAGGAATGAGAACATAGGGAAATGGAAGGGTAAAGCTGGAACAGGGACAGAGTGGGAGGGCAGGGAGGGAGATACCATGATAGATGAGGACATCATGGGAATAGAAAGAGGCAGGGTACCGGGGAGGCTCTCAGGAATCCACAAGGATGACCCCACCTTGGAGTGCTGGCAGTGGTGTAGAGGGTGCTTGGACTGGTCTACTCTGGTGACTGGTCTAGTGAGTACCCTAACTGTCATCATAGAGCCTTTGTCCAGTGACTGATGGAGGCAGATGCAGAGATCCATGGCCAGGCACCAGGCTGAGCTCCAGGAATTCAATTGATGAGAGAGAAGAGGGATTATGCAGGTGGGGGACTCAAGATCATGACGGGAAGATGTGCAGAGATGACCGGCCACACTAATGGAAGCCCATGAGCTGTAGACTATTGGCTGTGGAGCGCCCATGGGACTGGATTAGGCCCTCTGGATACAGAAGACAGTTGTTTGGCTCGAACTGTTTGGGGGCCACCTAGGCAGGAGGATCGGGATCTGTCCCTGGTGCATGGGCAGGCTTTTGGGAGCCTGGTGCCTGTGATATGATGCCTTGTACAGCCTTGGTGCAGTGGGGAGGGCCATGGACCTGCTTAGGCTCAGTGTGCCAGGTTCTGCTGACTCCCCATGGGAGACCTTGATTTGGAGGATGTGGGGATGTGGGGTGGCTTGTGGGGGACCGATGGGGGGTGGGAAGAGGGAGGAGGTAGGATTTGTGGGTGGCATGTAGAGTGAGTAGAAAAATTCTTAACAAAGAAAAATGGGGGAAAAAGGTAGATGTTTAAGTTATCTGCAAATAAATGATTAAAAAATATGTAGCATAAAAAAATCTTTATGTAGCAATCCTTTAAGGTACCTATAACAGACAGTAAGTGGTAGGGTCCTTGCGTTCCCTCCTTATCTATAGTTAACCTTTGGGTGGGCATGACTTTCATCAGCTCAATGCCAGGATGAAAAGCTGCCCTGAGTTCATGATTGTAGCATGCTTAGAAGACAGTATTACACAGACCTTCTCGTTATCTTCTTTCTCTTAAATTCTTTCTGCCCTCCTCTTACCCAATGGTTCCTGTGCCTTAAGAGTGTGGTCTGAATATCTTGTTTAGAATTGAGCCCTCAAAGTTGCAATAGATTCCAGGAGGGGAGGGGCATAGCATCTGGTCATGTATTCACTAGTGAGCACATCAAGCTCTAATTGGTAGAGCCACACCCAGCATCACACAAGAGGGACCTAGTTAAACTCTATGGGGATACAAACTAAACAATCAGTAGTGAACACGGAAAAAAAGATGTGGAAGGAAGAAGGCAGGCATGGGAGAGAACTAATAGAAGGTAGAGGAGAGTATCCGGAGGACAGTGGATACACCCAAGAAAGCATATCATTGTCATAAGAAAGGCAAACCAAAGCCGGGCGGTGGTGGCACACGCCTTTAATCCCAGCACTCTGGAGGCAGAGCCAGGTGGATCTCTGTGAGTTCGAGGCCAGCCTGGGCTACCAAGTGAGTTCCAGGAAAGGCGCAAAGCTACACAGAGAAACCCTGTCTCGAAAAACCAAAAAAAAAAAAAAAAAAAAAGAAAGGCAAACCGGTTAAAATAATTTATTTTAATAGTTATTTTTAATACTTATTTTTGTGTGTTATTGTGTTTTAACTTTAATGAAAAATCTTGCAATTTATTTTTCTGTTTGCAAGAATTATTTTGTTTCCTACCTGTCATATTAAAAGAGAAAAAAAAAACAAAGAAAATCATTTTTCTTATGACCTTAACCCTGTATTACATGTCTACAGTCACTCTGTGTAATGAGAAGAGATTTGTGGATTCTAGGATTGCCTCAAACTTTGGATCTTAGTGGAAGGGAAATATGATCCCTCCATTCATCAAGACATTTTAGAAAATGGAATTCTGTTCATTTTAACATTACTTAGTGTAAACTATGTTATAATTTAGGACCTGAAACATCAGTGCTCACACTAACAGATATCTAACAGGGATTCACTGCAACAATAAACCCCATGTTTCCTTGTTTTTTTGTTTTTGTTTTTTTTTTTCTTTGATAGGCAAACTGGAAAATTAAAATAACTGTATAATTCAAATTTGAAACAATTAAAGACAACAAAACCATTATTTAAAATCCTTCTAAAATACAACAAGGAATTAATTGTTCAGGCAATTCCCCCCTCAAAATCAATTCATGCATACTGGTTTTGGTTATCTGGGGTAATGTCCATACTTTATTCGGCTTACATCCACACATGCTCTGAGGGCATAAGGGAATTTACACAAGTATCTGGACAATTCAGAAAAGAATTACAGGCCATGTTAACAATTTTTATCTAAATTTGCACATGACATTTATCAGGCAGAGGGCCTAAAGTAGAAACAGAGAGAAATTATGTCATTTGGCTCATACTGAATACTGTTTCCATTGTTACCTATTCTCTTACAGAAATGGCTGTGTTTAAAGTTAGCAAAGGGAAAGTTTTTTCATTTATTTATTCATTTATTCTTCTTCATGTATTACATCCCAACCACAGTTTCTCCTCCCTTCTCTCCTCACAGGCCCTCCCCCACCACCTCTCCTCTCCCCCAGATCCTCTCTTCCTTTTCCCTTCAGAAAAGAGCAGGCCTCCCAGGGATATCAGCCTAATACTGTATAGCAAGTTACAATAAAACTATATGGTGGTATTGTGTTCCCCAAAACATTGTGCACTCTAATAAACTCATCTGGGGTCAGAGAAGAGAACAGCCACAATATTAAACATAGAGGTTAGGCAGTGGTAGCACACATCTTTAATCCTAGCATTCCAGAAGCAGAAATCCCTCTGGATCTCTGTGAGTTCATGGCCACATTGGAAACAGCCAGGCATGGTGACACACGCCTTTAATCCCAGAAAGTGAGCCTTTAATCCCAGGGAGTGATGGCAGAAAGCAGAAAGGCATAAAGACCAGAAACTAGAAGCTTTTGACTGGTTAATCTTTTAGGCTTTTGAGCAACAGTTGAGCTGAGATTCATTTGGATAATGACTCAGAGGCTTCCAGTCTGAGGAAACAGGATCAGCTGAGGAATTGGCAAGATGAGGTGGCTGTGGCTTGTTCTGCTTCTCTGACGATCCAGCAGTCACCCCAATACCTGGCCCCAGGTTTGTTTTTATTAACAAGACCTTCTAACAATTCCTGCTACAAGACTAGGCATATACCCTCACATCAAGGCTGGTTGAAGCAACCCAGCAGGAGGAAAAGGAGCCCAAGAGAAGGCAAAAGTGTCAAAGCAAACAATCCCACTCCCACTGTTAGGAGTCCCACAAGAATGCCAAACTATACAAGTATAACATATATGCAGAGAACCCAGCTCAGATACATATGGACTCCTTGATTGTCAGTTCAGTCTCTGTGAGCCCCCATGAGCCCTGCTTATTTGATTATGTAGAGCTTGTTCTTGTGGTACCCTCTGGCTCCTACTATCCTTCCTCCCCCTTTTCAAAAAGGTTCCCAAAGCTCTGCTTAATGTGTGGTTGTTGGTCTCTTCATCTGCTCCCATTAGTTGCTGGATGAAGCCTCTCTTATGGTGATTGGGCTAGGCTCCAGTCTGAGTATAGCAGAATATCATTAGGAATCATTTAATTTACTTTTGTGTGTGCCAGTTGTGTTTGGTTCTATCCTAGGGCTCTGGGCTATCTAGCCTCTGGTTCCTGGCCATCTAGGCATTGTCAGGCATGGACTCCCTCTTGTGGCATGGGCCTCAAGTTAGACCAGTTATTAACTGGTCACTTCCACAAGTTCTGTGCCACCATTACCCCAGGACATCTTGCAGACAGGACAAATTGTGGGTTGAAGGTTTTGTGGCTGGGTTGATGGCCCAATCCCTCCACTGAGAGCCTTGCTTGTTTATGGAAGATGGCTGGTTTAGGCTCTGACTCTCATTCTTAAGAGTCTTTGCTAGGGTCACACTCATAGATTCCTAAGAGTTTCCATTGCATTAGATTTCTTGTTCCCAAGATACTCTCCAATTCAGTTGTCTCTCTAATATTCTCTCCCTTCATCCTCTCCTTTTGTTCGAAATCTAAATGGTCTTACAATAAAAACCCAGAGCCAGATATTGGGGTAAATACTGAAAGATCAGAGAGACAAAGGAACAAGCCACTAGATAAACTTCTCACCACTACTGAATCCTTCAGCCAAAATGGAGGCAAGATCCTGTCTCCATGAATCCTCAGACTGAAAACCTCTGAGTCCTCAGAGGAAAAAGCCTTAGTTCCTATCTCCTCATGCCTTATATACCTTTCTCTGCCCAGCCATATCACTTTCTTCCTAGTGCTTGGATTAAAAGCATGAGATCTCAAGTGCTGGGATTAAAGGCATGTGACTTCCAAGAACTGGGATTAAAGGTATGTACCACCACTGCCTGGCTCTATTTCTCCCCTAGACTGAATCAATCTCATGTATTCCAGAGTGGCTTTGAACTCACAGAGATCCAAACAGATCTCTGCCTCCCTGGTGCTAGGATTAAAGGTGTGTGCCACCACTGCCTGGCCTCTATGTTTAATCTAGTCCTCTGATCCTCTGGCAAGCTTTATTTGATACACAATATATCACCACACTCCCCCAACCTGATTACACACACACACACACACACACACACACACACACACACACACACCCCTCCACCCTCCATGTCTATTCTATTTCCCCTTCACAGTGAGATTTTTCCAACCCCTCCCCTTGAGCCTTCTTTGTTACATAGCTTCTCTAGGTCTGTGGATTGTGCAATGTTTCTCCTTTACTTTACAGCTGATATCCACTTATGAGTGAGTACATACTATGTTTGTCTTTCTTGGTCTGTGTTACCTCATTCGTGATAATTTTTTGCTAGTTCTCTCCACTTGCCCGCAAATTTCATGACGTCGTTGTGTTTAGCAGCCATCTAATATGCCATTGTATAAATGCACCATATTTTCTTTATCCATTCCTCCGTTGAGGGAAATCTAGGTTGTTTCCAGTTTCTGCCTATTACAAACAAAGCTGCTATGAATATAGTTCAGCAGCTGTCCTTGAGGTATGATGGAGCATCCTTTGGGTACATGCTTAAGAGTGATATAGCTAGAAAAGTAGATGAATTACCAATTTTCTCAGAAACCATCATATTGATTTCCAAAATGGCTGTACAACTTTGTGCTCCCACCAGCGATGAAGAAGTGTTCCCCTTGCTCCACATCCTTGCCAGCATGAGCTATCATTTGTGGTTTTGATCTTATCCATTCTGACAAGTATTAAGATGGAATCTCAGAGTCATTTCATTTGCATTTCCCTGAAGGCTAAGGATTTTGAACATTTAAGTATTTTTCTGCCTTTTGAGATTCTTCTTCTGAGAATTCTGTTTAGATATGTACCCCATTTTTTAATTGGATTATTTGCTCTGTGGATTTCTAGTTCCTTAAGTTCTTTACGTATTTTGGAAATTAACCCTCAGTCAGATGTGGGGTTGGTGAAAATCATTACCCCTTCGTAGGCTGGTATTTTTTCCCATTGGTACTTCCTTTGACTTACAGGGGATTTTCAGTTTCATGAAGTCCCATTTATTAGTTGTAGATCTTAGTGCTTGGGGTATTGGTGTTCTGTTCAGGACACTGTCTCTTGTGACAATGTATTCAGGGCTATTCCCACATTTTTTTCTATCAGGTTCAGTGTACCTCATTTTAAGTTGAGGTCTTTGATTCACTTGGACTTGAGTTTTGTACATGGTGATGGATATGGATCATTTGATTTCTTCTACATGCTGGCATCCAGTTAGATGAGCACCATTGGTTTTAGATTATTTCTTTCTTCCAATTTATATTTTTAGGTTCTGTTTAAAAAAAAAATATGTCCATAGGTGTGTGGGTTTACATATGGGTATTCAGTTCAATTCCATTGATCCACCTGTCTGTTTTTATGTCAATTCCATGACATGATTTTTATTAACATAGGTCTGTAGTCGAGCTTGAAATCTGGGGTTGTGCTATCTTCAGAAGATCTTTAATTGTACAGGATTGTTTTATCTATCCTGGGTTTTTTTTTTATATGAAGTTGAGTATTATTCTTTCAAGGTCTGTAAAGAATTGTGTTGGAATTTTGATGGGGCTAGGTTGAACTGTACAGCACTTTTGGTAAAATGGCTATTTTTACTATGTTAATCATACTGATCCATGAGCATGAGAGATTAAGGAGGTATTGGAAAAAAGAATGGAAATCCAACACATGGGTGCAGTCAGCTAGAATAATTTCCCTCCTAATATTGAAACCTATGAAAGTACAGCTTCTCCTTTTTAAGAACTAGCTTGACACACCTACTGAGAGTAAGCGTAGAACTCTCCCAGCAATGACTGCTACCACAGAAATCACAAGACAACTCAATCTCTCTCAGGTAAAAGTAATCAGCTCATTCCTCAACTCAGTATGGAAGAAACCAAGGCAGGAGGATCTCTGTGAGTTCTACGCCAGCTTAGTCTACAAAGTAAGCCCCAGGAGAGCCAGGGCTACACAGAGAAACCCTGTCTTGAAATAAAAAAAAATACAATCACCCAGGGTTAATTAAAGCATGGATTCAGTATTCTGGAATTTAAACTGTGTCCCAAAAGCTTAAGTCTCCAAGAGTAATTATATGTGGAGACTGTAGAAGCTTTCAAAGAGATGATCCAATGAGATATCTTTAGGTCCTGTCATGTATGAGACCATCTCTCACACTCTCTGCTTTTCCATGAAGTGAGTGAGTCTGCTTTTTTTTTTATATACCAGTTGGTCCCAAAGACATGTTTTCATAAATGTCCTACAAATTCACATCTACTTTATGATCTGGGTCCAAGAGTATCCAATAGGATATACTGATGTAATGGAGAAAGTTCACAAGTTGCAGTTACACAATGAACATTAAATCTACTAATCCATAAAGGAAAACATGAATGTGATAGCATACACAACTCATTCAGATTCACATTAAAGTAAATAACTTTTAGGTAGTGTTAATGTTCAGGTACAAGATGGAAGATAGGAGCTTTATATATCAAGTATTGATAAGTTATGCTTTTCAAACTAAGTTGTTTTTTTCAGAGGTTAACGGCCAAAGGCTAGTATTATCTTTTATCTAAAGTAATTGTCTTGCGTTATCCACAAACTAGTAGTTTCAGGGAGTAATAATCCTTTAAAGCATTTTCTTTTTTTAAGAATTAATTTCCTTTGAACTACAGCTCCAATGTCTTTCTCACTCCCCTGTTGAATAATCAAGTAATGTAAGTTTGTAAGTTGCTAGCATCTGCTGTTTATTTTCTTGAATTTTGGTGGTTCTTTAAATTGTCATATATTTAGTTTCTTATCTTCCTTACAAAATTCCAAATATGGGCAAGGGTCAATGACTAAAATGCTAACAGCCCAAGAAGGAGATTATCAGCACCTACATAAAGCTGTGTGGTAGCATCCAACAGTAACCTGTAGCTGGACAATTTCTCTCCAGAACCCGCCAAGTCCCGCCAGTTCCGGAGCCCACTTGTAAAATAAACACACAGACTCTTACATCATTTAAACTGCTTGGCCATTAGCTCAGGCCTATCATTGTTTAGCTCTTACTCTTATATTTAACCCATTTTTATTAATCTATACTTTGTCACATGGCTTGTGGCTTAATGGTACCTTACATTTTTCTTGTCCTGGCTGCAGCTCCAGGCAGTCTCTCCCTCTGCCTTCCTGTTCCCTCAGTTCTCCTCTCTGTTAGTCCTGCCTATACTTCCTGTCTGGCTACTGGCCAATCAGTGTTTATTTATACAGAGCGATATCCACAGCAGTAACGCAATACATAGAGCTGAGGGAAAGTCATATTCAGGGCCTTGCTGCTCTTATGATTTAGTCAAAACATTGAGTCCCCATTCAGTGAAGGACCCTGTCTCAAAGATAAGAATACCAATAATAATAATAGAGTGATAGAATATGATATCTGGTTTTCACGTATATGCGCACGCGCACACACACACACACACACACACACACACACACACACACACACAAAGCAAATGCATAATTTACATTGCATTGACTTTACCATATAAATTTATTGCCATACATACTTTCATATTTTTTTATTATCTAATTTATTTTCAGCCAATCTTGGCCAAACTTGGTTGAAAGATCAATCAATAACTACAAGTAAAAAGAATCACCTATAATTCATTGGATTTCCAATTATATAGGTAATGAAGTACCTATATTCTCCAAATAGAAATAATAAGATCATCTTTTGAACAAGTTTATATTTCAAATGTTCATGTTATTATTATAATTCTTCGGCAACACAATTGAGAGGACATCTGTATGTGAGAAATTAATATGAAAATTAAATGCTGAACAGAAAACTAGTGTCAATGCCATCTAATGTGAACTTTAACAAATATTGAAAATTTAAAACTCTACAAATATTAAAAAAACATGTGTTTGGCTGTAAATGCCCTTATTAAGAAGAGAGCTTGGCAAATTTTCCATTTTTTTCTAGCTACTAAAACCTATGGCATCCCCAAAGGCCAAATCAAATAAAATAGACACCCAGATGGACAGCAGTAATAAATAGATGAACAGTAGTAAATTATTCATATATTAATACAAGTGATTGAATCTTTACCTTTAAGGTAACAATTCAGTTCTGGTTTCCTTTATAACAATTATCTTTCCATGTGAAAAATACAGCTTTGTGGTTAAATAAAAGGAAGCAATGCAAGCAAACTGATCTTTGAAAAATGAAAACAATTCTGATTATGCCTTTGGTAAAACTGTCAATTTAAAGAGTTGATTTGAAAACCAGCTCCTATTTTTAGCAATTCCAGATATGAACTATTCTGTAGAAGCTATTAGCATAGAGTATTTGTAAGTGAATGAGAACATGCTTTCTGATACTCTCTATTTACATTTTTATTATTGAAAACATAGGTTTCTGCTGTGGCTTTTCATGTTCATTTTCCCTCTAATGGCTCACGCTGAATATGTTTCAGTGCTAAAACACTAGCAATCACATCAGTATATGGAACATAATTCGGTAGGTGGCGGGGAAAAAATAAATCAGGGAAATGAACAAAATACAGCTATTACCTCGAAAGCAAAGGTACCTTCTTGACATAAAGGATGACTACTGCTGCTTTGCATCATTGCCTGTTACAGGCAACAAACTGGAAGTGGGATATTTGGGAAGAGAACTTCTATTTTATTGGAAGTTATTACATTACCTCAAGAACTATAAAGGATGTGATGGAGGAGAAAGGAAGCTCATTCTTATGTGAAATGTGGACATGGGCACACTGATGAGGTGTACATACACTGAGGCATTTAGGAGATACAGTTATGGTGAACTGTCTTCAAAAGTTGTCTCTGTAAGGAAAAACAGTCATGATATTACTGTAACCATTGTACATTCAGGTTCACACCGAGGAGATCTCATAAATGATACATTGAAAATTCACTGGGAATAGAGCTGAGTTATTGCAACCATGGAAAAGAGAGGTTCTCCCTTCTGGAACACACAGATCCCCTTTAGAAGATGTGTCATTATTTAATGTGCAGAGGGCAGTCGTCAGCTTTAATGTGAAAGGTGCTTTTCTGTATTCTTTCTGTTAGGCTATAATTAAAAATAAAAATAAAATGAGTAAACACGGGACAGCTTTTCAAACAAGAAGAATTAAAACACTACCACTCAAAAGCAAGCTAATGGAAAACAAGAAAGAAGATCAGAATACACAATCAGCAAGGAACAAAACAGAATATATGGAAAGAAATGGGCAGTCCTAACAGACACAAAACAATCCAATCACTAGATTAAGACAGGCATTACAGCATTAACATTTCAAACCTAAAGATACATGACTTTATTTAGAAATTTAAGTATTAAACCAATAGACATGACAAAGTGGATTTGAAAAAGCCCATGAGGCCTCAACCCTACACAAAGAACTCCAGGCAACTCAGGAAAGTTGAGAGCAAAAAAATAATCTTCCCCAGGGAATATGACATCAATTGATTGTCAAATACCAAATGGTCAGCCCTGAAAACATATACATAAGCAACATTATATAAACTGAGCAGACTAAACTTCATATATATATATATATATATATATATATATATATATATATATTCCTACAATTACAATAATACAATAACAATTAATTTTTAAAAAGACCATGTTTTGAAAGAGAATGATAAATATGGGAACGTTTGTAGGTAATAAAAGGAAGGTAAATATGCTATAATCATAGTATAATCTCAAAATAAAAAAGCAGAAATATTATAAATAACATTTTTAGAAAATTACATGAGGACAAAAAAGACATAAAATTATGCTAATTGTAATATATGAAATAGGCTTTGGAATGTTATAATAATATGTAGTGGGAAAACTCTTCAATTTACCAGAGAGTTAGAACACTCTGAAATTTGGGAGTATATGAGTCTACCATCAATTATCGAAGACAAAAATTGAACAGAAAGACAGATAAATGCAGCATGATTAAAGAAAAACTTTAATAAATCTCTGATAACTGATAATTGAAAAAGAGACAATGAGTTTATAAAAGGACTGGGCACCTGGTTTTTAAAAAGCAAATATATGGTTTGGCTGGATGGTTCAGTGGATAAGAGCACTGGCTGCTCTTGCAGAGGACCCACATCTGGTTCTCAGCACCCATATGTTGACTGACAACCATCTGTGACTCCAGTTCCAGGTGTTTAGACACCCTCCAGCCTTCACAAGTTCCAAGTACACATATGATGCACATGTATGCAAACACATAAAAAGGTAAAGCAGATTCATATATATGTATAATCTAGCACTTCTATAATCCATATTTTTTAAAAGTAGCAAATTATTGAAAAGTAAAACAGTCTCTAGAAGTTAAAGCTAGTCTGAGAAATCCTAAAAAAAAAAATCCACTGTAATGCCCATATTCTGTTACTTCACTGTAATTTTTCTTAACAAAAAAAAAAAAATGTGCACTACATAGAATAGCAGGCTTGACCCTGACAGATGATGTTTATCATTACAGCCTCTTTATTAGCTAAAGACATAGAATATGCTATGTAAAATTCAAAATTTCCCCTGTACCCAAGTTATTATATATCAGTCTGTCTGTATTCATTGCTAAGAGTGTATAGACTTGGGTGCATCTTAGCTTACTCAGTTGACCAGCCTGATTTGACCACCAGCATGATACAGAAGATGTAAGTGTTACAACTTTGGGAGGAGAGGTCCCCTAGCAGTTGGGAGTTAAGGACTATCACAAAGTCACATGGCACAACAATTCTCACACAAGAGATTTATTAAGAGGGAAAAACCCAAGACAGATACCTCCTCTCCAGCTTCAGGCAGCAGAGAACTGAACAGAAGACAGGTTTTATACAAGATTTCTGGATGGGTGGGGCTTTCCAGGGTGAAGTTTTCCAGGGTAGTGATTGGTAAGATTTCAAGTTCTGAGCTTGGGCTTTTTACTCTGTAGAGTGGGGGCTTGATTCAGCCATTACAACAGTAAGAGTCTTCTGTGGGTGGAACATGGCAGTTGAAGGTCCTCAGGGAAGGGGCCTGGCCTTTGGTGCACCTTGAGGAGCTTACATTTCCCCCTTTTTGTTTATTATTGATAAACAGTCAGGGGTTAGGAAGGAGAGATGACATTATTATTAGACTACTTTACCATCAGGGTATAATCGGGAGTCCCAGGTTTCTAGATTGATAGCTGGAGGTTAGTAATCCTGTAAGATCAACTGATTAAAGTCTGGTTAGAAAGCTTTTTGATTTGTTGTTGAAAAAACCTAGACAAGAAGTTTGTGATTCAGGGTATGATTAGTAGCATTAAGAAAAAGAGGAGAAGGGTCATTAAAAAGGGTAGTATCCAGTTCCATATTGGACTGTCAATGATCCACTGGCCAAAGGCATCGAGCTGTTTCTTATGTTTTTTTAGAGATCTCTCTGGAGTTGTTGGATCTTGTCTTTTATTATACCTGACTGACTGACATAGAAGCAACATTCTTCCCTGAGGATGAGACAAAGACCATCTCTGTCTCTGCTGTTAGTAAATCTAACCCTCACCAATTTTGTAGCACTATGGTGGCCAGCTTTAAAGGTAAGAATGGTCTGAGCCACTCCTTGGAGATCCTGGATGAACTTGGGTGAAAACTGATGGTAAATAGCTAGAGAAGTAGTTAGTCCTGCTGCCCCAGTGGTGATGCCAATGGTTATACCCAGGACTTCAATAAAAAATAGAATCTGACTAGCAAAAATTATTTACCAGGTACCATAGCTAACTTTGGAAAAAGGAACACCAGAGCACAAGTCTCAGATCACCCAGTGGGTAGACAGCAGTAACCTGATTGCCACAGAGGACTGAGGGTTTGTGAGCATTCAGACATAAGGGCCATATGGCAGTGCTCAGAGTCAAAGTATTATTACAGTCTGAAGGATTCAGTGTGCCCATAAAGTGTAATGCTGAGGAGTTAAAATGGTTTACCATACCAAAGAGAGGTATATGGGTGAGATAAGGGGTGGGAGTGGTATTTGTCTCAGAGCAGTTAATGAGAGGTGAGGTGGGAGCATCTAAGAAGAGAATGGGCCAGGCCACAAAAGGTAGTCTTGAGTGTGACCCAGGAGGGTCACACAACCAACATTCTATAGGTGGCCTGAGTTAGCACTCCCTTTTGTATATGTGTAAGATGAGGTAATAACTCTTTCAGTGTCTCAATGCACAAGTGAGATGGGGAGTATTCTGGGATGGGTCAGGGGAGAAGCTTTGAAACGTTAATAGGTGGGCATGGCTGGAAGGTAAAGTTAGTATCCTCTATCAATGCTACCTGAAGAGAGAGAACTTAGGAAGGGAATAGTTTTTGGAGACTTTTGTGTGTTAGACAGAATAAATTCTGCTGTGGCCAGAGGTACATTCTTGTATATGAATGCGTGGAGGTGTAACTTTCATACCTATTGAACACACATTGTTTTTAATTCTTGTATTTCATAAGCTGAATACAGTGACCAGAAAGCCCAGAGATAAATTCCAAGCTCTGGACGCTCTGGCCCATCAAAGCAGCCATAACAAGTGGCGTTAGCAGTGGTGGCTGGAGGCTGGCAGTAGCAGAGAAAGCGAAAACAAAATGGATAAACACAGAACACAGAAAGCTCACACACTCAAAGAAGACCAGTTGGAAACAAAACATCATCATTCATGCATTCAGCTGAGTCTGACTGATGTCTGCCTCAACTCCCAAGTTTACATTGAAACTTACAGATACACCAGAAAACAAGCCCACCTGCACAAAGAAACAGACAAAACTTTCCAAACAACTGGAATCATGCATGCAGGCTGTCTTGCCTTTTGCCCTGGATAGGAGTGAAAGGGTCTTGTAATTGGATGAGAGGGGGATGACGTGTGTCTATAGGGGTGTTTGGGGTGTTCCATACCCAAGAATCCACCTGAGAAGCTGGTAAGGCAAAGAGTGTGTCTGATTGTGTGGTTTGAAGTAGATGGTGGAAGGGCACACTGGCTATCCTGGTGTCAAGCTAGTGAGGGAGAAAAAGAAATAGAAGCTCCTACTTTAGCTGGGAGGCCACTTCCAAGCAAGGGGACTAGACAGGTTGCTACCACTAGGAAGAAGATGGTAAGGGAATATTCCTAAAAATAAAGCTAAGGGGTTGGATTTGGCAAGCCCGGTAAGGTTGTCCCCCTACTCTGACAATAGAGGAATGAGAAGGAGAAATGGGTGCACAAAAGTCCCTTCAGGTCCCAAAAAGTGGTCTTGGTGCCCAGAAGGAAGGAGATAAATTGACCTGATAGTGGAATGGCACCCCAAGGCTCCCTGTCTGAGATGGTGGTGGTCCGGCCAAAGGAGCCTAAGCCCCTGCAGGTTTCCATGGCCAGACTTAGGAAGTCAGCTTGAAGGTGACCTGGGCTTGATGTCCTCAAGCCAAGAAAGACATGAGGACAGTCAGCAGCCCGGTGTCCCTCTTGTTGGCACTGTGCGCATGGCTGGAACAGTTTGTGAGGGTTTGGACAGTCCCAGGCCCAACGGCCATCATGACTACATTTGAAACAGGGACCAAGAGGTTCTTGGGCTTTGGGAGCCCGGGCAGCTGCTATGGCCAGCTAAAAGACCTCATTCAGTATCAGGTACTTTTGTTTGGGGGATTTTTCATCTCTCTCATGGTATATCTTGAAGGCCATGGGCTAAGACTGCATGTTGAGTCAGAGGTCCTTTCTTTTAGATGTTTAAATTTGGTCCTAACATCAGAAAAACTCTAGGAGAAGAAGTAGGTCATAAGGAGTTGTTTTCCATCTGGAGACTCAGGATCCACACTGGCATATTGCAAGAGGGCCTTTGTAAGGGGCTCTAGGAATTGAAACAGGTTTTTGCATTTGTCTTGGGTGACCTCTTGAATTTTTCATAATTTACCACTTTAAGTGTGACCTTGATAAGACCATCCAAAAGGAAAGTTATGAATTGATCCCTAGCAAGAATTCCTGCTGGGATATTGCAATTCTATTTAGAGTCCTGGTCAGGGACTGCCTCAGCCCCGGCTGGGTGGGTGGCATTAGTTGGGTGGATTTTGTCTGCATTCATTCTAGCCCAGTCAGTCACACACTCACCTACACTCCTTGGGGAGAAGATTGTTGTGAGAATCATATAAACAATGTGGAAGGTGAGATTGTAAGGTTGGGTAATATTCTGGAATTCTTTAATACAGGTGGAAGAATTAACAGTGTAGGACCTCAATCTCTTTTCTAGTTGAGAAAGTTATCTTAATGAGGAGATATGTATCTTGACCAGGCCATCTATCCCAGCTACCTCCCACACAGGGAGAATTGTGACTAGTTTAAGGCCAGGTAGGGGAAGGTAAAGGGGATTCCATAGCAGAGCTGGAGAGAAGTAGTCTCAGAACTAAGGATGGCAGTGGGATTAAAATGGGCACCAGAGAGGGTTGATTTGGGTGACCTGTCACTGAGGAGGGAGAAAGGAAGACCAAGTAATGTGGGGATTTATCAAGGCAACTCCAAGTAGTTAAAAAGGAGGTTTATTTTGGGGTAACTTACAGCCAGTAAAGGGGTTGGTTACAGGATCCGGGAGAGGTGAGGGGCAATCCACTAGGGGTCTCTGGAGAACTCTGACTCAGTCTGTCTTCTAGCATCCAGGATCACCAGGAACCAAGAGAGCCAGCACATCCAGATTTCAGGTCTCAAGGACTCCCATCTTGGCCCTGCCCCAAGGATGCATCATTGGTAGGCATGGCAGTTATCAGAAGCCTTACTAGGGGTAGTACTTCAGGTCAAAGCTGGAACAGCTACCCACTACAATAACCAAGAGGCTGGAGAGGGAAAGAAAAGACTGTGGGTTGAGGCTGATAATGGGAGGCTTGTTAGCTTGATCTAAAATAGTAGAGGAACCATTTGGTTTGGGCTTCAAAGTTAGGAAGAGTTTGTTTTTTCCTTGGTTGGCTAATGCTGTATGGTTACTTTGAACAAGATTCAAGTGAAGTCACATGGCAAAATCCATCCTTTCTAACCCTAGCAAAGAAGGCTGTCAGCCAAGTGGCTGCCTCCATCTTGACGAGACAGAAGCTAAGATGGAAGGAAGCCATGTTTCCTTTAAGACTACCTAGGTATAGATTTTTAACTCTCAACCTAGTATTATAAATTTTAAGTTAACCCTTTTGTTACAGGTTTTATAGATTTTTAATCATACCCAACATATTTACAAATCTTGAAGTAAGACTTATACCTTAGCAAAAGTTTTAGAGAGTTAAACCAAAAACCAAAAGAGTATGAGCTGAGTAGCAATAGTCTCCACTGAGAATGGTCTGTCCTTTTGTTTTAATCTTCTTTGCTCATCACATAGTCAGGTGGCTCGCCTGACATGGAACAGAGATTTTGGAGGAAACCTTTAAACAAACATGAATGTGTCTAGAGGCGGGGGAGCCAACTCCAGAACCAGCTTTTAATTGAAGTGGAACAGCATAAAACAACAGTCTAACGCCACTCATACGTAAAAGACACCCGAATCCCTGTAAAACCAAATCCAGTAAGCTGAGAACAAAGAGGGTTTAGAGATAGGAAAGTTTTGAGTCCTGGCTGTAGATAGAGGATGGTGCAGGAGGGAGCTGAGAGACGCATCAGCCAGAAGGAACGTGTGCAGGCTGTGTGCGCAGGACTGGGGGACAGCTTGTCTGTTCCGTTGCTTTCTCCCCCTCCTGCTAAGTACTGCTCCCACTTTGAAACAAACTTACAGATCCATCAGTGGTAACTTAAAAGGATATTTACTGTGTGATATGTATGTTGGGGGAAAGAGACAAAAGCAAACAAGGCTTGGAATGGAGAAAAGAGAAAGAGAACCGGGAAATCTCTTTCCATTTCTCGCAGTATTTGTAAAGGTCAAATAATATTAGGATCTAGGATGCTTCTAGGTGGCCCTTTGCATTGCTTATCTAAGTGATATTGAGGACAGATTTAACTGTAAAAGTGAATAAATTTAGGCCCTTCAGGTCTGGTGCCAGGTGGAAAAGCTGGAAGTTCTCTAAGGCATCCCAAGGAGAAATGAGAAAGTATGGAAGAGACAGTTCCCACAGGTGAGAGAGAAGAAAAATGCTACTACAACCTGTATTTGCTGAGGTCCCCAGGACTTACTGAGGACTGAAAGAGGACCAAGCCATTCAGTAGGTTGTCACCACACCCAACAGGGGTCAGGGGTTAGCCTGGCTAAACCTGAAGACAAACTCTCCATTGGACACCTGGGACAAGGACTTCTGTGGAGACCAGAAGGTGATGAAGATGAAAATCGAGCTCCAAGGGGATGGGAGCCGTTGTCTCATCCACAAGAAAGGGTTGGAAAAAAAATGGAGTCACAAAAGCCACGAGGGACTAGAGGAGCTGTAAGATTACAGGCAACTCCGTCGAAAAGTGGAAAAAGAGGGCAGGAAGGGGTGCAATTGCCTCTTTCAGCCTAAGGAAACTACACCACTTCAGCTCCAAGTGTAGGGGGAGGAATTGGTGGGATTTCAAGTTCTGAGCTTGTAGGGTGGGGGCTGGGCTCAACCTTTAGAGCAGTTAGAATGTTCTATGGGTGGAACCTGGCAGTTGGCGATCCTCAGAGGAGCTGCCTGCCTTACAGAAGACCTTCATCTATCTCTTTGTGCCCTTTAAATGGCAGGGATTTTACACAGGGTTGCCTGCCCCTGGTTTTCTGTGGCCCTAGCTGTTGCCCATGTTTATTTCTTCTGCTGCACTGTTTATTACTAAAACCCTTTTGTGATTCTAATCCACGGAAAATCCTTTCAATTAATCCTCTTCCTGACTTCCAGCAGTTGCTGTGAACATAGTGATAGGTGGGAAGCTACTGGGAACCTACGTGCTTAGCTCCTATGCACAAAGTTACAGGAAGAGAAAATGATGGGATTATTTATGAGAACAAGAAACAATAAAAACTAAAGACCACTGGGGGGGAAAAACAACTGCTTGGATATGTTTAGATGGCTAATTTAAATATCCTGAGGAAGGTTACTAATATTTAAATGTTTTCATTTATGTATTCATTTGTGCGTGTGCATATATAATATATGTGTGTGAGAGAGATTTACTTGATGCACGTGTGTTTGTGTTTGAATTCAGGTATGTGCCATGATGTGTGTGTAGAGATCAGAAGACAGCTTTGGTAGGTGGAAATCCTCCCATGTGCCATCTTTCTTAGACAGAATTTCTTGCTCACTGTCCTATATTGTAGGTGGAATTTTCCCATGAGCAGCTACTTCCAAATTACCACACAGAGGCTTATACTAATTGTAAATGATAGGTCAATAGCTCAGGCTTGTTACTAGCTAACTCTTACATTTAAATTAACCCATACTTCTTATTTACCCTCTGCCATGTAGCAGTACCTTTATCAGCATGGCCTGGCATCTCCTGGCATCTCCTCTGACTCCCCCGTTCCTCATTCCATCATTCTCAGTTTGGCTTTCCTGTCTAACTTTATCCTGTTCAGCTATTGGTCAGTCAGCTTGTTTATTAAACTAATCATAGTAACATATATTCACACAGTGTACAGATGGATTATTCCAGAGCACTATATGCCAGTTTATCCCAATCACATGCTTCTGTGGAGTCTCCTATTTTTACAAGCACCATCTGGATTATATATATGCACTAAGATGCTCAATTTACATGGGTTTGAGAGATTTGAACTCATATACTAACATTGTGTCAATGATACCACTACTGACCCAGCTCCCCAACCTATTAACCTATTAACATTTTAATAGTTTAGTAATAAGTGAGTAAAGTACCACTCTATCCCCCTCTTACAAGCTCTTTATAGACTATATAATATTATTGTAAAATTGTTATAGACTTCAAAAATATTGAAAATCAAAGTAAAAACCTATAGTCTCCATGGAAACAGTATTAATTAAAATGCTGTGAAATATAAGAATCATTATGTGTGGACATCATGACTATTTACAGTGCTGTAGATTAAATAGCCTAGGGCACTAAAAGCAGTTTTCCTGACCACTGGTGCATAATGTATTATCATAATTTAAATGTATTCATTAAAAATTAAGAATAAGTGACTGAATTTCACAGATATCATTATAACTTTCAAAATTTGCCTCTTAAATATGTGTCAAAAAATAATAAGAAATAGTTATCACTTCTTCCTAACCAGCCTGCATTACTGTGATGATATTCTTTGTGAATGAGGGATTCTGGTTATTCAAACGATTACTGAAAAGCATATGATACAAAGTTATTCCTCATTTTACCTTACGTGAGTGTGCAAGATTGAAACTTTTAAAATTAAAGATCAATTAGAATTCATTTACATGATATGCAACAGACAAGGAACTTCAAGAAATTTTGGTTTTGATAAGAATGTGGTAGATACAGAAGTTTTGGTGCCCACAAGTTTTTCATTTAATAGTATAGTGCAGTATAGCTATGACTAAAGTGACCAGATCCTAGAGATTGACTGAAGATTAATGAAGTGACAACAGCAATGTAAAATGTATGCCTAGTGTGCTTTGACCAACTCGGACTGTTAATCTATATTCAATTCATCTGAATATAATTAAAGACAAATAATCTGAAACAAAACTTCCCATTGTACAAAGGTTTATCTTCTACATCTTTTACATAGGTGCTCTATAAGGAGAGTTGCCCAGCCTCACCTCTGCTACCCTCTCTCTTAAACTAAACACTTCCAGGTATACAATAATATTTAATAAAAAATAAGAGACCTTTGCCTTCATGGACATTAAATCCAATAAACACCTTTGAATTCCTATGCTTGTTATTGGTATAATATCTGCTCATTGTAATAAACTGAAGTATAAACGCTTCATCTGGTTCAGTTGAAAAGCATGATATGAAAATATACATGAATAGTATAGCATTGACCTGTCAGTTAGACAACTGAGATAAAAATGCTAATCCAGTGGTCACCAAAGAGTACCTAACTAACTTTGATAAAGCAGAGGGCCCCCCATACCTCATTAATAATACAATAGTTTCTAACCATGCCTCAGACTAGCTTTTGACTACAGTGCAAAATAGCTATTTAGAATGCAGTTTGATGTTGTGTCAATTACTTAAAGTTCCTCCCTTGGGCCTGTGGCTTTCCCAGACATGGACTGCTGACTGGGATTCCAGTACCGGGCATAGGTTCCCTCCTGTGAAGAGGGCCTCAAATCACATTAGCAGGCAGTTGGTATGGATGGACAGCTCTAAACCCATGATCACATAGGTGACTCTGGTTAAACTCAGTGGGTCACAGAACAGCAACAAAAAAGACAGAAAGGAATAGGAGAAAGAAATTTGTAGGGAATGGTGTGAGGTTGAGTAAGCAGAGCTGTGTGGAGATAGAGGATGGAAGATGACAGAGATCAGTGTGTGTACACACCTACACAAAATTTTCAAAGAACAAATTAATAATAAAAATCAAAATCTTAGAAACTTCTTTCTCAGCCCCCTAAAATATCCAACAGCAAGTTATCATTACCCAATTCTAAAACCAAGCCAAGATTCTTAAACATTAATTGCATCATTTGGATGTTGGAAAAACTAGGTGCCACATCAAGGTTATTTTATTATTTCTCTTTATTCAAAGAGTTATAAGGAAAAAAATCTGACTTTGAATGGGGACTTCATTTCTAGAAATAATCTAACAAGCTTTGATTATTTCAAACATTTCAATAATAATCCATGTAAATCACAAGAGTGCATTGATACATGGAAATGTAATATGAAATGTGCAATAAATCTGCAAAAATATAAAAGTAAAATGGATATATCACTTTCCATCTAAAGAAACTAAATGCCCCAGTGCTTGCCTCTCAGGGGCTACTCACTTTCTCTGTTTTCTTCTTCCATAAAGATCCCTGCTACCTTAAATTTTTACTTATTGTTTTCTTGAGTTTCTTTATTGCTTTATTATTTTACTTTAAATGAGTTGATATGTATAATACCATGTGGTTTTAACATTTTACAACTGGTATTATGCTACTTCTATCATTGGAACTAATTTTTTGAAAGTCATCTATGTTGGCTTATGAAAGTTTGATTAATCATTTAATTTTATGACCTTTTGTTTAAAAGATATCAAAAACTAAAAGCTTCTAAATTAGAATTTTCAGATATTTTGCTATAAATATATGTAAGTATTTAAGAAGGTATCATGAACTCTAATTTTTTTCCTAAGTATATCATCAAATTCCAAGGACTGCACTCTAGCCATACTTTCAAAACTGTCAGCAAAAAATTCTACTGATGAGTCTGTTAAGAGAATTGTCATTCTTCAGAATGCACGTTCTAAAATATTTCAGTTCTTTAGAAATTCCTCACTGCTCAGTCTTTGGAAGGCAGCCAAGCCCAACAATGACAAGCAGAATGGCATGTGACAACGAACGTGGCTGCTACAGAGGGCACTTCTGAAAACCCAATGTCAGTACAGAGTTTGTGTATTTGGGGATTACTAGGATCATTCATTAAGAAATGTTTCCACTGAATCTAGAATCCTTATTTTCTGTTGGGAAGATAATTTTATATTACTTAAAGATAATATGATGTGAAACAAACATCATAAAATGTTAAAGTTTTTAGGCAACTAATATATTTCAATCAAGATTAGATGAATAGTAAGTCAAGGAAACAAAGAGACTGCACAACAAAGGTCATAGACTATGAAATGATGGGTTTGATTGGCAGTTCTTCTGTTAGAAGAATGTTTATTGAAGAGAAACATTAGAGGTCAAGATTTTGAACACAGACTGTGGTCAGGTAAATTTCTGATATAAGTCAGTGAAGCATTACTTTAAATACAAGCAAAAGAAGGTCACAAATCCCATCAATATTTTCTTTATAGGACAGATAGAATTATAGGTATATACCATAGTATCTGACCTTTATAGCAAAACATGACACATCGCTGTGACAATTGATGATACCAAAATAATTTATTTTCCTGACCCAGACAAGACAGACCCAGGGCCACAAAATTATGAGGAGGGGAGCAAACTCATGCCCAGCTGAACGAGGAAAATACTTCACAGCTCAAAAGAGACATCTCCTTAGTCCACACGCACCCATGCTTTGAGCAGATTTATGTAACGGGGTTTATTATGGACTGTGTTTTTAGACTTTACCAATTCAGGCAAGAGACTCTGAAGAATGCTTGCCAGTCAATTTCTCCTGCACCCAGGAGGTGACACCAAGTCAGCTGTGCAGATCTCCCTGGGGAGATGGGAACATGTGTCTATTCAGGCCCTGACAGGAGAACAAAGATTCTGTTCCACGAAACTCGACCTTGACCAAACAATGAGTTTGTCGAGTGGCTTGCAAGATGGCTGACTTGAAGGCAGCTGCATCACTGGAAAGGAAGATGCAACCAAGGGGCTAACTAAGGAATATGCAGTCCAGGGTAAGTTGCACATCTTGCAGCTAGTTCACTGGAGAGGTCAGTCTGAAAGTACCCTCTCTCCTCAGTCAGTCTTACTCTTTATATATCCCTGAGGACTGAGGAGCTTGGAAATTTTGTAGTGTCTAGGGATTTCCAGAAGTGTTTAATTCCTGCGTCTTTAAGGCCTCCCACTAGCATGGAATGTTTGAATAAACATTCCTGAAGCTTAAGGAACCTTCCTCTCAGGTAGAAATATTTCAGTTCTGACAAGTTAAGATGAAGGTCATGTGATCAGATCCATCTATAGCTCGTTCATGTTAAATTGGTTGTAGAGCACAAATACAAATTATTGAGCACTCCACCATCAACAGATGGTTACAGTTGATATTAGTCAGTGAACAGCAGCTCAGGCTTCTGCTTTTATTAGTGTTGCCTTTGGGGGGAAAAAAAACCCTTTTATTATCAGAAAGCAAAACAAAAATGGATTCTGGCATTTCTCATAGAGATGGCTGCATGAACAAGACCAGAACAATGCCAGTATCAATGGCCATGTTAACATGGAAAGGGAAATTTCTCAGGGACTCAGCCTTAGACAATGAAATGTTGGCAACTATTGTCTTCTGGGAGAAGGAGGATTAGACTCTCAGAGGGAGCTGCCCTGTTAATGGTTATCCAGTGCAGAGTGGTGACCCTTGAAATCATTTACACACAAAGAACAAAAAAAGGATGCAATAGGTTCTATTTATGTATATTAATGTATATACATGTGTGTGCATGTGCATGTGTGTGTGTGTGTGTGTGTGTAAAACAAATGTAATAATGCATAAAGAAGCTATCAGCTTGAAGTGGACATGGAAGGCTTTAAGGGAGGATCACTGGAAGAGCTGGAGGATGAAAGAGAGGGGAGAAGTGATGAATTCTATTTCAATAAAAACATCAAACATTTTTAAAAAAAAAGAAAAGTGGATTCTGTGGATTAGGATTTGCATGCATTTATTAGTAAAATATTTAAAATATTTTCCATTATGTTTTTTTTTTGTTGTGCTGTTGAGAGCTAATCTCATGTATCTCAGGATGGCAACAAACTATATATCCCTTGATATTACAGGTATGTGACACAGCATCAGGTTTGCTTGGTGAGAGGTATGAAATTCAGGTCTCTCTACATGCGATGTATGCAAGCCTGCTATCAAGTGCCAATGTATTAGTTAAAGCATGTGACCACCTTTCCACCTAGATGCAACTGTTAAAGATAACCCAATAAAACATTATAGATGAAAATACACGAAATGCCTGATGTGCCCTATGACTCCATTTGTTTTTTTTGCTATGTATCTGCCAAGGATGTTGTCAATGCATATATTTCTCAACAATATAGCTGAGAAAATTCTGCCTTAGTTGTGATTAGAATTCGTGTTTTAGAGAACTGAAAAGAAAAAAATGACTTTTTTAGTTTTATTATATAGATTTATTTAATAGAATTTGTCTTACTTTTTTTAATAATAAGTTGGTATCTTTCATGTTTGTTAACAGTGTTCATAACTTATCTACACATTGACTATCCCATCCATCTGGTAATGAGTTAAGATCCAATTGAAATCTATTTAAGGCAGGAGGATCTCTGTGAGTTTGAGGCCAATCCCGTCTACAGAGTGAGTTCAGGACAGCCAGGGCGACACAAAGAAAACCTGTTCAAAAAACCTAAAAAAAAGAAAGAAAAAAAGTGAAAGAAAAGAAACCTATTAACAGTGCATAAATTATACAATCAATTAGTTTTTTGAGAATAGAGCATAATTGCTTTAAACTTTGAATCTACAAATCAAGATTTAGGAAAAAATAGTAACCATTATATAGTTACAATCAGAGTTTGTGAAATATGAGTGAAAAATGTTTTTACAAC
This sequence comes from Peromyscus eremicus, assembly GCF_949786415.1. Classification (NCBI taxonomy): domain Eukaryota; kingdom Metazoa; phylum Chordata; class Mammalia; order Rodentia; family Cricetidae; genus Peromyscus; species Peromyscus eremicus. The sequence goes on from NC_081435.1 coordinate 9,574,740, forward strand.
ATGCAGAAATATGCCTCACTATTGCACCCTATAAAAAGGAAAGATCAGTTTGCTTCAGAAGTCCATAATAACACAAATACGCCAGATAAAAACAAAATTTCTAGGATGAGATAATGTAAGTATAATGTAAATCTTGTGGTTTTGGATATTTTCCATGTGTAGGTCATAAGTAAGAACTTTCAGGGGAAAAACATGCTTTCTGTATGGTCACTTTTCTTTTAATTAGAGAAAAATGAAAATGAAAAGACTACATGTTAGAAGCCATCTTCACATTTTTTCCCTATTTTGGTCTATGTTGCTACTTTCTAAAACAATGCCATGTTCTTCTTTCTTGAAAGCTACAGTAATATTTTCCCCACTTTGATTCATTTTGATCTTCCCAGAACACTGGAATGGGTGTTGTTACTAGGGTATTAGTAGGGGCTTCAAGTAGTTAATTTAAGCTTAGGTCATCATATGGCATCCCCCAGTACTGATACAGCATCCGTGTGTGAAAGCGCACGCTGATTGTGGGTAAGCAACCAGAAATAAAAGACACCCCCCATTGTGATATCTCGGTATACTTAAGATCTACCTGATAAACATGAGAGGAGATTTTCTAAGGACAGTTTACAGATTTTGTGAGGCCAAATTTATTCAGGAACTTATTAGCTACACATTTCCTTATTAAAAACACAGAATAATTTATAAGCAAGCATTATATAAGTCCATCATTTAGCAAGGATTTAAGAATCTAGCACAATGTCATATTTGTTTTCTTTTATTATAATAAATGTAAAATATGTCATTTCTGACCCTGGAGATCTAGATGATTTTTTTGCTTTGAAAAAAAAAAGTAGGAATTTTTACTTAGATTTTTTTTTTTAACAACAAGATTTAAAGAAAATTTATACCATATTAGTAAATATAACAGAAAATTGGTGATGATTAGAGTTGTTAAAGCTATAGAATTTTCCATGGAGAAATGCATCCTAAACTTGTTTTCATAATTATGGTAAGTGTTATGCCCAGATTGTGACCTCAAAGAGACCACCGAAGAGCTTGGAAGTCCAGAATACAACAGCAAGGTTTATTCTGTAGATACAAGTCTAGACAGGGAACTCATTCCTATACCCAATAGAGTGAGGCAGGGAGGAGTTGCTCGCTCTTTGTGTGGCTAGCTTTTTAAAGGCAAAAACCACAAGCCCTTCAGGACAGTTGGGGGGTTTTGCCACGGGTGCAACTCGGATTGGTTTATTTTTATCTCTGTTCTATTTAATTGGGTGAGGGTATGTAACCTTTGAATTTACTGGTTGGGGGTTACTATTACCATTTTGGGGGCAGTCCAGCACAAGTCCCAGGCTTTGTCCTTGAGCCGCCATGGGGGCTGGCTGGCCAAGCACATACTGACTGTGGGGCCTGGCTCAGTGGTCTAGGCTCTGTCCTTGAGCTGCCGTGCGGGCTGGCTGGCCTAGCGTGTTATGCACATAGCTCGAAGTTGGTGAGGGGCCCCAGACAGTAAACATCTGGCTGAACTTTGAGCAGTCAGAGTACGTGCAGAAAGGGAGCTACTGCAAGGACTATGTCTTTTGTTCATGGCCCTCCCAGAAACTGCTTGCTCAAGTCTCAGGAAACTGAAATTGAGGCCTGATCTCTAAGAGAAGACTGAGCAGCCTGTTATGGCATCTGCTTGGTCCTTTCAGTAAGAAAGTCAACTAAAGGTAAGTTTACCAATAAGCACTTTAGAATGTTCAAGACATGGGGGAGAGGGGAGAAAACAGATCAAGAAAACAGGAGTAAGGATTATGTCCTCATTATATCATCAGACTGCAACAATGTCCCAGCCTAAAAAGTGGGTGTGCCCTCCCACAGGCCCTCTTTCCGTATTCTCTCTCTCTCTCTCTCTCTCTCTCTCTCTCTCTCTCTCTCTCTCTCTCTCTCTCTCTCTCTCCTCTCTCTCTCTTTCTCCTTCCTCCTAATAAAGCTCTAGAAAGGTAACCATGGCTCGTGATTCTTCTGTCACCGCAGCATCCAGCGCTCTCTTCCGCCAACTCAACCTCCATGGACAGCGGCCAGCCAGCCATGAGTACCTAACTCCTTCAACAGGTGTGCACATAGATGCTCACCTGACTACAACATGTGATCCAGGTTATTTAAGGAATATTGAGACAATAAAATGAACTCATCAAGTGTATATTTCTTGAAAGAATAATCTGGCATCTTGAAAGATACACTCAAACACAAAAAAGTAACTCAGTAATCCAAATGTGACTTTCCTTGTAGGCAACAAGAAAGTAAGAAAATTCAAAGAAATTCAGTTGTGCTCATTTCTTAATACAACTAAGCAGTCAAGAACAATAAATACTTGGACATACTCTCTCAAGATGGTTTACTGATGATCATTTAAGAACACTAAAAAATCCATCTTTTCTCATGTTTGCCTTAGTTTTTATTCTGTTAACTTCCTTCTTATATTTCTATTTTGAGCACAGATTTGTTTTTTTGGGGGGTCATTTAATACTGCAGGCAATACTTTAGTTCAATTATTTTGCTTTCTGTTGTGGAAATTGACTTTTTTCAGTAACAATGATTTTCTCAGATGTAAAACACCCCAGCTGCTGTGATGATAAACGTCATTTAAATACCTGAATAAACAAACTTATCCGAAGGCGATCAATTTTTCTTTTTGAAGCTCCTGCAAATGTTTATGTTTTCCCCTTTGTTAACAACTTCATTGTGTTTCTAATTAACATGTCTCCTTTGAAGCCAAAGCAATAAAAAAAAGTAAAAAAAAATAAAAAATACAGTACTAAGTAGATTTACTGAGAGGAAAGATGAGATGATTCTGAGCTGCCTTTCTCAAAGAAGAGGTGTCAGAAGTCAGCACCATGACCTAGGCACTTTTGAGTTTGCATCATATTCACCACGCTAGGGACCCTGGCTTGATGGCTGACATACAGCATACCTACAACATTGATTTTTGGTGGTCTGTTTCTGTGGTGTGTGAGTCTTCTTGAACATTTGAAACCTTCTCCTTTAATCTAGAATCCATGTATTAATCTTGTTTTGAGTTTCTGTTAACTTGATACTTCACGTCTGCCCTGCATGTCTATCCTTGGATGGCACCGATTCTGGACAACCCTATCACAGACCTAGATTTCCTTACCATGGCCTCCTACTTCCCCCATGAATTTTAGGAATTCTGCTTTTCAAAGCAAACCACACACTCTGTAATCTACTCCTGCAGTCAGCAGCCATACCCAGCTTTGGCATTGTGGGTTACACTCTATCTGCCTCAAATATTCATTCAAGGAAATGCTGACTGCAGGGCCTATAAACTCTGGTTCTTTTTTAGCAGACATTTGCTTGTTGGATTGCCTGGCTTGAGCAGTAGGATCAAGGAGACCAACAATTTGCTAACACGTACAATTCATGAATCCAGAGCAAATTAGACACTCAATTAAGGGCCAAGGAGCATACAGAAGTGTAAAACGTTATGAATGGACGTAAACAAAGCCAAGGTATACAAAGAAATGAAGCAAAAAAATCAAAGAGGAGGGAAGAAGAGATAGAAAATATAGATTTATATAAGGTGGTTTTAGTGTATACTAGATTGAAAAAAAATCTTAAACATTTGTACTTTTTTCACCAACCACACACCAAGGTGTCAAATTTATTTTCATACCACATCTCAATTGTTAGAATTTGATTGCAACCATGACCTTCAGAATTAACTCCACAGTCTATAACTTAACTGCTGCTGCCCCTCAGCAATCTGACTGCTGCTTAAGTCTCAGTTCAGCTGACATCAGTCTCTGACTTTATTCTCTTTCTCTAAAAACATCTTATAACTTAGGACTTCATGACTGAGTTCCTTGCCTTGAGATTTTGTAATCTCCTTCCCTCTACATCCTGCTATTACCTAATTGCTCTCATGGATATGTTCCACTCCCAGTTTAAACTAAATTCAGCCATTAGTTCCTCTAAGTAGACCAGATACTCCACGAGTTCATGCTCTACTTTTCTAGGTTTACAAATTTTTTTCTCAATTTGTCCATTGTTCCAAAACCATTCCTAGTCTTATCACTTGCATAGCACATCCATCACTGAAGAATAGTATCTTGCATTGTTAGAGCCTATCATAAGCCCAGAATTATGTAGTTATATAGTAAATATTCCTTCAAGAGAACTACATCAGTTGCCTAACTACTTACTGTTAGAAACATGGAAGATTCCACATCTCTTTCCTCAGCTCCCTTGGTACAAAATAGATTAATCCGTATGAAGAGATCAACTAGGAAATCTCACTTTAAATATGTGGCAGATTCATAACCAATAAATCACCTCTCATAACTGTGGTCCAAAGGCAATTGACAGAGGTAATTTGTTGATTGTTGCTGTCTATTCAGTGTGTCCCTTATGCCCTGGGTACGGTGGGTAAGGAGACGCAGAGGCAACAACACAGACTCCAGGAGAATGCAAGCAAGCTCATTTACTTTTAGGAAAGGGTAAGCCTTATATACCTTCCACCCCATCCTGAGGAAAGCTCTGCCTTAGTACTTGTTGCTAAGTTGGTGCTTTCTGACAGGCTCTGGAATCTGCTGGCCATTGCTGGCCTCAAGCCCCCCCTCACTTTGGGCTATTTTTGCAGGATGCCTAGTCATCGTGGGAGCAGTATAGCACATGCTCTAACTTATCTGAAATGTGCGGCAGTTTGATGACCACTCACAGCGTAAGACAGTTCCCAGGTTCACTTCTACATCATACGCACAGCGTTACATCACTCCATCAGCTACGTTTAAAAGAAGATCCTGTTTTTGTCTTCTCACTTCTGTATTTAGAATTTTCTTTTCTTTGTAATGCTTGTATATGACAGACTTGTGTTGGGAACAAATCTGAAGTTTTGTTTAAGCCCTCTGTGCTACCTGCCATTTTAGCTGTCAGAACCCTAGATTACTCCAATTCATCCACCATCAAGTCATGAGCCTCCTTCAAGATTTAGTGATATCATTTAAAAAAAAATCTACAATATCCCAACATAATAGTGCCAGGCTAAGAGAAAGCCAATTTGGAGGTCAGGTTTCATGATGATTCTAACTGTCTTGAACAAATTTGTCCCTTCAGTCAAATGGCAACATATATTGAGTTCTGTCAGTCCCTAAAACTTTGTGCTTAATGCATAAGATGCTGGACCTACCTGGACTGAGTCTACTAGGTTGATCTCAGTCCGTGGGGGAGGCTTTGCCCTGGAGGAGGTAGGAATGGGGGGTGGGCTGGGGGGAAGGTGAGGGGGGCCGGAGGGGGAGAACAAGGGAATCCGTGGCTGATATGTAGAACTGAATTGTATTGCAAAATAAAAATAAAAATTAAAAAAAAAAGATGCTGAATTCTCCCTGTACACCTGATATAAGAAAGAGAGTGAGGATAATGCAACTCATCTCATCTACAGCAAGTGGGGAATGATGTCTCCCTCATTCTTACTTGAGCTACACTTTACAAGTAAATTATCTTTTATATGCAATATAATGCTATTTTATTATCTTTTTTATTTATGAATTTTTATTGTGCTGAAAAATGTTAACACAAGATCCACTTCTTGATAAATTTGAAGTTTCTTAAAATTTGAAGTAATTTGGTGCTATACTACTGATGTTAAATGTGGCAGTTTAGGGCAGATCTCTAAGCCCACATAAGGGAAATGGATAAAGAAATGCTAACTGTTTTTTTTTTCTTTGCTTGCTTGGCTTTCACTCTTACTGACAATTTCATCTACTGTTGGTGTTGCTCTGATACATTACTGACACTACACCTAAAGAATCCCTCGGACCTTCAGGTCCAGATTGGGAACACTGAGTCTCTTGGTCCCAGGGACTGAGTGAATACCAGTTTCTTGGGCTCTCATATAAATCAGGCATTTTTGAACTATTTATAGTACACTTATAAACCAATCCAATAAATCCCCCTTTAATACATATTCATTCTGTCAGTTCCATTCCCTAGAGATTCCTGGCCAACATGTTGTAACAATTATATGATTATCTTCTTTATACTGTGCATAGTATTCTACCTGTCTGGACACCCTGTATTCCTGTCCTTCTCTTGATGGACATAGAATTTGTTTCTAGGTCTTGTCAATTGCAGCTAATGCAGTGAACATGGGTACGCAGACATCTACTTGAGATTTAAATTTAAATTCTTCTGTGTTAGAGGTGAGAACAAAGGTTCTTAGCAAAGACAATGTGAAGCCACCAGTTAAATAGAAGAAAACCAGGAATAGAATACTCAAAATGAAAGTTTTCACACAAAAAAAGAAATCAGGCAATGCACTAGCAAAACATAATGCATTTTTAGGACAGAGTATGGAATGACTAATGAATGAATTTAGAAACATGTGGACATCTTTTGATAAGAGTAATCTCTGTTTCAGCAAGAAACAAACACTAATTGAAGTGAACACACACAAAAAAAATAGTAGTTCCAATCAATAACAATGCTTTCGGGGAGTTTTGCTGGAAAGGGGTGCAGTAGCTGGAAGTTTTATTGTTATGAGGTTTCATTTTGTTTGTCTGTTGCACAAGGATAGTCAGTGTGTCCACATGTGGGTGGGACTGATTGAGCAGAAAGGCAGATACTCAACAAAAAGATGGCGTCATTGTGGAAACCAAGAACACAGGCAGAAGATAGGACGACATCAGCAGGAAAGTGAGGAAGGCAGGCTCAGTAGAAGAGATATATTACCCATTGTGACAGAGGGAAAACTGTCCCCATAGGTACAAATACAGGTGCGTTGGTAGGTTTTTGATGGAAAAATGCAGAAATTCACTTTGCATTGCTTCTCTTTTCATTTTTTCCCAACAAGATAAGGAGAAAATAAATCAGGCCAAAATTGGGCAGAGTGAACAGAAACTTGATAACTTCAATAAAAAAAAAAATATGTTAAGATGTGGGGCATAGCTGAGGCCCTTTCTAGAAACCAAACATGACAAATCTATGGGGGGATACTCAGTTGATGTTACTGTACCAGCTGTCACAGTATAATTCCCCTATTCAAGACACGAAATATGAACAGGAGAAAAGGGAGTACAGGAATATAACAAGACAATAAAAATGTGTGAGACTCAATAAGTTTAATTTTCAAACATTTTCTATTTCTTTAGTTGCCATAGCCACAGTTTCACCTCCTGACACCAATTAGCTAGATTGGCAAAGGCTAAAACGGATCAGAGATGATGTTCTGCTCTGTCTCAGTGCTGTGAAAACTTATGTAATGCCTGAGAAGATAATGCAGCAAGGAATTTAATGTTAGAATTACAAGTTCATCTTCTAGTGAAAGACGTCTTCTGGAAAAACATTGTGTCCTCATCTGAAAAGACAAGAGGCCCGCTCCTCTACACAGTTCACATTTTCCCAACAACATAAATGAAGTGGGAAGTGGCATTACACCATTCTGATATTGGCAATAGTGAAGTAAACTCTCAAAAATAAACAATAGGAACAGAGTTCATGTCTTATGGGCTAATAGACACACAGAAGCACATGAGTGAATGAGAGCAACAAAGACACACATACATGTATATATTTTCTTTAGTGAAAATAGTAAGTGTTCTTTCTGTAACTTACAAATGAATTCACTTCCTATGACTTCAAAGGTGATTGAGCTTTGTAGACGCTTTTGAGGAAGTAGAATGCACAGTTTTGAAGTGTGTAATATTTATCCTTCATTGTTGAGACATGGTTTGTCCCAGGACCCTCCCTGAAGGAGTTAAATTTGCAAACAACTTGTCTTCCTTCTCACACAGTTTTCCTTTGAAATGACTGGCTGCACATGGCCAACTGTCTCTGTTTCATTCTAGAGTTTCTTAAAGCCCCTGGGTAGAAACCATCTGGTCCTGGTGATTAATCTGCATTTACTTTGTCAATTTTGCAGAAACATCTGAGTATTGACCACTATTTGATCTTGTATATCCAACCTGCTCACTTCCTGCAACAATCTGGATGTGAGACTCTTCGAAAAGTCTTCGTAATTAAAGTCAAAGGCAAATACTTAATGTATTCTACCAGACTTCGTGATTCCATCCTTGAGTATGCACTTGAGGTACGTTGGTCACTAAAAGACTCCTAAAGTGACAAGCACACCAACCCTACCCAGTGGACTTCTGCGTTAACTGGTCCTGGAAAACATTTTATTGTTGTTGTGTTTTTTCCACTTAGTCTTGATGAAATCGTTGCTTAAATTACCATTCGCTCACGTGAGAACACCTTTCTCTATGTTCTGTCCATCTTTGCTGCTTTAATACATTTTTTAGGAAACATGTTTTTTACAAGTATGTGTTATTTTTGACAATTGACATGTTTCTAGACCCATAATAGGAAACATCAGTAGCCTCCAATAATTTTGTATATATGGTCTGAAAAAGACTCACTTGATCTTTGCACGTAAATTTGTAATACTTTTCTCTTTAGATGATGAATTGATTTTTTTAAAATAAGTATTATTTGAGGGATAAGGAACTGTTGATGGTTGCTAGACTTTTTCATTTTTTTTCTAAATGTTTGAACATTCCTGCCATTGGCAAATGTTTCTTTAGACTCACTCTGGAGACCATCAGAAGAGTGATTTGGGCTTCCCTGAACAACATTATAGTAATAACTAACAAAAGAATGATATGGCCAAAAGGCCTCGTGTACAGTAGATAAAGTAAAAATATGATTAAAAATAAACATAAAATTCAGTACGACCGGATATCTTTACTAGTTTGCCAGGTACAAAATTTATCAAAATATGTTGTGCTCATTTCCCCCTGAAAAACTCAAAAACAGAGATGTATGGTATGGAGATCCATGACAGAACATTTGGCTAACAGGTACAGGACCCTAGATTCCATTCCTAGCACAACACACACACACACACACACACACACACACACACACACACACACACACAAAGATTTTAGCATCAGCACTTTGAAACAACCAGCTATTGCATATGAGCAGAGCAGTAAGCTACATGGCAGTCTGGTCAAAGTGACCACACTGACGGACCTTACCTACAGCTGTCATTATTCTACTGACAGACAAATACACCCACATGTTTCACATGATGCCACAAAATATCCAGTGCAGTTACAACCCACCTAAGTTCTTCACCGGTGAAAAGACATTCCAAGGTCATTTTACTCTCAGCCATAGGCAATCAAACATTTATAAATAAAGCACAAATAAAACTTCAGTAATTAAGCAATTTCCATTCAGTATTCATCTGCTCAGAAATTATTGCTCGTGGTGAGTTAACAACCAGATCTAATAAGTAAATGAAATTGGAGACATTAGTGATCACAAAGGAAGTATTAACTGTGGAGGAGACAGGGGAAAGTGAGATTTGCCAGGGCATTCATTTCAGGCAGGTAAATAACTGCTTATTTCACTCCCCCTAAGGGATCAATTAAAAACGAGTCTCAGGTGATAAAACCTGTTTTCAGTGCTGGTGACAGGCCATTCTATCATTAATCCTTTTATGACTGCATATATTCAACAATAATTAGAATTGTAATGTTTTACAATATTGTATATGTAAGAACTAAAGACAAATGTAGAAATATACAAATTGCACACTGATTCCCATAGCCTCTGGTACGTGTCCACTTTGAAATTGCCAGATGGATTTTCACTTTGGGTCTGTTGCAGACATGTTGTCTATATGTAGGAAAATTAGTGTGTGAACTTTACAATGTTTTGGAAGCAATGTACTTAATCTACTTGACATCAATGTTTTTTATTTGGTTACTAAATTATATTTTTTATTGAAGTTGATATTGAACACGTTCATCTAGGCGAATAATGTGGTCCATTTTGTATGCAGTAGAGATGGTGGGTTTTCTTTTTTAAAGGTTTTTCTTTTTCTTTTCTTGTTTCTTTCTTTTTGAAATACAGTCTCATGTAGCCCTAGCTGGTCCAAAGCCTGGTACAAAGCTGACAGTGGCCTCACATTTTCTGGCCATCTCCCTCCATCTCCCACGCATTATGACTAGAGTTGTCTGCAACTATGCAAGGCTTAAAAAAGACATTTTTCTTGGTTCTTGGGGAATTTTTTTCACTTCATTGAACCATTTCTGTTTATTCAAGCCTGCTTTCTTTCTTTTTTTTGAAGCTAACTTCATGTTTCTTTCCAGTTGTTGCCCACTTTGGCTGTCCTATTGCAACCCCAAAGACTACAAATTCCTAGGGTTTTTGTTGTTGTTTTGTTTTGTTTTTGTGGTTGTTGTTCCTACCACTTTTCTCAATGACTTTTGAGTTTACATATATAATTTACTCTGCCACCCACCACATGAGAATTGGACTTTGTTTTCTGAAGAGGCTATCTTACAATCTAATTCTTGGGAACTCTCTTGGTTCTCATCCACCCTGCTTTCCCACAACTCACAACACACTTCTGCCTGCCTCCAGTACATTCTACTTTCCTTGAAATGCACTGCTTTTTGGTCACATGAGCTTTTTCTGTTCATTCCTACAGTTATATAAAAAAATTTTAATTGTGATGTAAATAATTTATGAGATCAAGTCTTTCTCTTACTTCCTTTAGATTGATTTAAGGACTGTATGTTATCCATATGCATATTTACCTACGCAGCTAGTACAGCACTTTATTATTTACACATATAAATGAACTTATGAAATATTACCAAGTAAGGAAACATGGAGCATTGTGAAGAAATTTCCATCTGTGATGATAAGTACACATTCTTGTGTATCGTATTTATGGTATCTCCTTACAGCAATTGTTTTAGTTTAGAGAATTAACATACAGCAATAATGAAAGTAAGAAAGGGGTCCTCCAGCTGATGAGGAAATTGAAAATGTTTCTAAGAAAGGAATGGAGAATTTTGAGGTTTATTTTTAATGTGTATATGTGTGTCTGCATGTAGTATATCTGTTCACCCACACTTGGAGATTTTCTCTTTGCAAGAGAAGCAAGAGCCATCTCTCTAGCCCTAGAAAACAGTTTTCAAATAATGCTGGAAATAGGTCAAAGAAATTAGAATCCCAAAGCAAATGTTGAGAGAACTTCTTCACAGTGGAAGATCTTCCTAGTGGGTCATCCCTAAACCTAAACCATAGTGTTCATAATTACACACAAAAGTTCTATTAAACAAAACACAAGGAACAAAGCAAGAATGCACACAAAATATGATCATAGTTAAAATATATGCAATCTCAATTTTAAAAAAATATACTTTAAATATGAGTAAGAAAAGAATATGATTTAATTCTGGATGTGAGTTTAAGGAAGTTATAATTATCCTACAATTCTTAATGTTTCACTTTTCAAAAATGAGTATGAATTTGGCAAATGTGGTTAGTCTCCTAATATTTTTCTCTTCTGGTCTGCTGATAAAATCCCATGAACAGCTATGTTGATAAATCCCTTCTGTTCCTCACGTCTCCAATCTTCTCTAGCAGCTACAATTTGATCTTACAGCTCATCACTAGCCCATGGTATGCACTGGAAAGTTTGCTGATCAAGGGCTTGCAATGTTTGGTTTTGATAGGAATACCAAATGTGATTACAGTTTGGGCTTACAGATTTATTCTGGGAGTGCTCAACACCATGAAAAAACAGGATGCTGGGGTTTCTGAGTTGATAGCCACTGGGAGGGGAGAGAGAGAAAAAAGGCCGTGGCAGTTGAGCATGGCTGGAGTTGCTCTTTGCCTGAAACTTAACACAGCCCTAGTGACCTTCATGCTGCTTTTCAGTGTAGGCATGGTACCAGAAGCTAGAGCAATTTTGAGTTCAAAATGATGTAGCTGTCGATGGGGGCATTTAAAAGAATAATATTTATGACAAGAAATGACTGATGGTGGCGTTTTTATCTTAGGACAATAGGGAGGTCTAAAATGTTTCACTTCTATTGCTTAAAACCATGATTTTTCCAGTTACTTTTAAAATTTCTTCCTTGTTAATACCTACAGTGCTTTATAAAAATAAATACAGCATTCTGTAGTTGCTCAATTTTAAAGTATAATGGGAAATATAAATAAACAACAATTAAAATAGTTTGCAGAGATGTGTGAAATAATATGAAATCAATTTGATCTGACTTACAAAGTAAGATAGATTGAGGAATTTTCATGTTAACTTATTGTGAATATTTTGCTTTTCACAAATCTCAACTTCAACAAGACTTTCTCCTGAGATTTTGCCAAGCCTGATGTCATTCTGCCAAGCCATCTACTGAAATCATGCTTTCACCCCCAAAATATTCTCAGATTTCAAAGACCGGCAGTCATTTATTCAGTTACCCTAGAAAACCCAATTGTGTGTGAGTCCTCCAAAACGACAGAAGCGCCTAAGTCAATTGGCGCTGTCACGCTACACAACACCGCAGTGCTGTGACTGGGGTCTGCTCCTCTGTTGATAAGTGCTGGCACTATCAAAAACATGTCATTTCTCTTAGATGTGTAATTTTACAGGGACTCATTTTTTTTCACATGGCTTAATTAGATTTTGTAGCAAATAAGTGCCTAAAACATATGGGGATGGTGCTCATTAGATCTAAGGCAGCAACTCTTCATCTTTAGAACTGTCAGAGTTGAAATTTTAAAGAGATAAAAATCTGATTTTTTTCTACATTAATTGCTTTTGTCTATGCTTAAGCACATATGTTAGGGCTAAAGACAGAATGTGCACTAACATCTACAATTGTTTGACAATTCATTAGAGAGTGTCATGTTTACTCTTTGTAAGGAAACTTACATCTTATTTGCTTAGGATCGGCCTTGTTTTAGCTTTAAAAATGTATGAGAGCTCCACTGACCATTCATGGGTCTGTACATCAAGTTCACACACAGCCTTTTGTATATATGTATGTGGGTGTGTAACATATATATGTATGTTTTACTATTATGTATATATATGTATGTATATGTGTATATATAATTTCTCTTTCCAAATAGAGCTTTAGCCAATAAAAGCAATTGTGTTTGAATTTATTTTTATCTAACATCATATACTTATTCTCTCTCTCTCTGTCTAGTTTCTCATGTGCACATGTGTGCACATGCACACGTGCACACACACACACAGAATCAATAAGTCATCATAGAACACAGAATGGGAACTCTCAGGCAGATACTGGATCATGCCTAAACAAATAAATTTATGCCATTAGCAAACATATCCAAAGGAGAATAAATAATCCAAGTGAAATGAGTACTGGCATTGATATTTTAGCAATTTTCACAGGGGATTTATGACAACAAAGACTTGAAAGCAAACACAAGAACTTTCTCTTTCTGTTTTCATCATTTCTTTTCTTTCCTTCCTTTTCTCCCTCCCTCTTTCTTTGCCTCCCTTTCTTTCTTCCTTCTCTTCTCTCTCCCTACCCTTCCTCCCTCCCTTGCTCCCTTCCTTTATTTCTTCCTCCCTCTCTTTCTTTCTTCTTTTCTTCTTCTCGTCTTTTATATTTTGAGACCAGGTCTCATGCAGCTAAAGTTGCCTGAACTTGCTAATAGCCAAGAATGCACTTGAACTTCTGATCTTCCTGCCTCCACTTCCTAAGTGCTGATATTTTAGGCATGTGTCAAGATGTCTTTTTTTTTATGGCTAGGATTCAAACCAGGATCTCCTAAATGCTAATCAATTGATCTATACTCTTGCCATTTTGTCTTTTTATTTTTACTGTGATATCACCAGCATAAAAACAGACATGAAAATTCTTCTGAGTTTGAGTCACAGGGAAGATGCTGCAGCCTCAGTAGGGATTGAATGATGAACTAGTCAGGTCCTCTAGGCCATTTTCATGGGGCTTTGGTCTCCACATAGCTCTAAGTATCCCTGATAGTGTATGGCAATCCTGCTGTGGGAGAGAAGGATAACCCAGGACAAACATGAAGCACACAACACTGCACTTAGGAGAGAATCTTGCTCTTGTAATTATAACCCTCACCTTTTCCAGCATCTATATAAATAAAGCCTTCCTGTCCTAACCAAGCTTAATGTTAGGTAAATCTCCTGTCCCTAGAATGAACTCAGTAGTTCTAGGATTTGGCCTAATTCTTCAAGCTATGTTTTTTGTTTACTTTTCTTAGATTCTTATTATGTCACATTAGATAGATGATGCCACTTTATGGGTCTTAGATTCTCTGTAATATGATTAAATTTAGATAGCGTATACATGACACTGCAGTGCTTTGCATTTGTCTCTCGTGGCATAGAGTATGTATTTTTACTTCAAATGCTGAAAACAATTCTAAAAAAATGAAAACTATGCTTGATCTTAGGCCAAAAGATATCAGGAGTTCACATCAGAGGGATATCAATACTTCTTAAATTAAAATTTAAGGAAATTTAGTAACAACACACCTTGGTGATTATGTATGTCTTTCTGTCCTTTAACCAAAATCAAATAAGCAGAACCCTAAAGTTTATCGCCACACATTCATCCTTAAGCAAACAAAATAATCTTTAAGAGAGTGGATAGGTTATCAGTCAAACTACCCAGTGCTAACTACAGATGTGATAATAAAATAAAACTATGGTAAGCAAATATTTGTGGTTTCCTACTATATTCCTTAGAAACTACAAGTTTGACTTCTCTTACTGGGTCATAGGCAAATCCATCCAAGTGTGTGACTGTGCTTTCTGTGTATAAATAATGAATGGAAACATTCACTGTGCCTGGCTCGATGTCAGGTCAGTGATTGATTCTAACATCAGAACTCAGAAATCAACATGGCTATTGGATAAGCTTCAACTCATTGATTTTTTCTAATGATGTGCGTGGGATTCATTTGTTAGTTCTCTTTATTTTTTGTGAGAATTGAACACAAATCTGCTTTTGCACCTCTTCTTCCTGAGCCAACCAAGCATGTTCACAGGAAAATGAAGTCATTATGGAAGGCAGCATTGGTCAAAACGATGTCAAGGAAATCTGGTGAGAACGTTAGAAAGAGAGAAGAAAATGTGAAAAATAAAGTATTTTATAACTTCTCTTGAAAACAGTATGCAGTTAAAAAATACAAAATAAAGACGGCAAAGGAGCCAGAAGCAGGTACACAGGACAATCACTTTAATCCATTACTAATTCATACAGCTCCAGCTCACAGCAGAAACTGAGATATGAAGCTCACTGGCCTTAGGTGTATAAAAAACATCAAATGTGAAAAAGGTCACATCAAGTTTATAAAATGCTTGATCTTTCTATTAAAAAATGAAAAAGCTTAATCTTTCTTTAGCTTAGTATAAGATGAAAGGATTCCAGACAGATCACAAATGTTAAGAAAATGCTTTCAAATCAGAAATAGCACTTTTGAAAACAGGAGTCTAAGTATAAGGAAATAAAATCACTTGGGGAACCAAGGAATGTATGATATTATTCCAGTAAATGATTACCTGTTTTAACAGCATCATTAGTATTTGCCAGAAAAAAATAACCAAGTACATTTGAGTACTTATGCTATGACTAAAATACCTTAAATTGTGTAAATAATTTTGCCTCGGTTTAATCAATTAAAGTCTTAAATAAATTTTCTTTTTTAATAGGATCCAATCATCTTATATAAGATACTTAAATGAAAACTTAAACTATGGTCAAATAATAAAGTTATGATCATTGAAAAATGAATGAATGATTATTGACAAAAATCAAAGTTCTCCTTAATAGAAGCTAGCTTACTACAGCTCTCAAATGTAATTACTACTTATCATAGTCATGTGACTCACGACATTGTGATTTGGGTAGGAAGGGACATAGTTGTTAAGACAGCTAATAATAGCAATAACTAATGCATAACCCTTCAGTGATCTGAAAGATTGCGAAGTCATTTAGAAAGAAGGTTCATGAAATATGCAGAAAGAAACAATGTGAGTTTGGGGGTTTGTTCATTTAAATTTGTTCAACCTGATCATATTTAAAAAAAAAAAAAACTAGTAGCAGTCATTGAAGAAGTGGAATTGATAGTCAAGGACGACTCAGATAAAATGCCACCTTTGATTTTTGAGGCAGTAATTCTCAAATTCATCGGACACCCACCCAGTTTACTTGGTAAGAAACTAAATTTGACACCAGAATGAAGGCTCAGTTGTTAAGAGAATGTACCCTTGCTCAGGACCTGAGACTCATTCCCAGCATCTAACTATAATTTCAGCTCCAGGGAAATCCAATGTGCCTAGCCTCACTGAACACCTGCACTCATGTATACATACCCACATACAGACATATGCAAGTACGGAAAATTAAAAATAATGGAAAGAAATTACATTTTTACAAAAAGAATCAAGCCTTGTTGCATGACTTTTCCTGGGGAAACCTAAATAAATGTCTACTTACTCCAGATAGGAATTGATGACAGACAGACCCATGAAGCAATTCCAGGCAAGCCTATCTTGAGATAACTCACAGGAATGTGGACGATTTAAAATCTGCTGTTACCCTCTTACAGCCCACTTCAGAATGGCTTGACAACTCAGAAACCTGCCTCACTGGAACTCCTGCCCAACATGCAAGCAGGACTATTGGAAAGAGTCTCTTCTGTACCATCAATTGTGTTGATAATTTGGCAAGTAGCCTCGTGAATTGCGTGACGTTTTGAATTTCCTGAGCATGGCAAATTTGATGAGCTTCCTGAGTTTGTGAGTTCCTTTAGTCTGAGTTCCTGAACTTCCCTCCTCCCTGTAAGAGCGACTTTCACTTGGAAAGGAAGAGCTACACAATGTGCCCTGAAGGAGCTGTTCCTGTGAGTCAGCTGGAAGCCCATAGCTGCAATTTTAACAAGTGCTCCAGGAGGTAAAGTTACAGTGGCTATTGGCCACACTGTAAGAAACAAAATCTAGAGCTGAAGTGAGACTGTAATTTCCATATTCCCAGTTTGGTGTAATGGGGGAAAGTCCTTGCAATTTTGCAATCTGAAGGAAATACTGTTGCAATCATGGTTTCAGAAGCCCCATGGGAGGAAAGCTGTATATGCAAAAAGCTCTTCTTTTTTCATGTTGAAGGAAGTCAGGACTTGCACACACATGTGCATGGAATTAAGATCTCACCAAAATAATGTATACAGAAGTGGAATGGCCTATTCTTCTCAGTGCATTTAAGGAAAACGCCACACTTCTATACTACTCCCCAACTTCATCTGTCTTCCACGATGATTATCAGAAAACACTAAGCCACACTCTCAAGTTGGAAGAACTGACATCAGCCATCCACAAATGGCTGACGCTTGCTGATATAGGTCATTCATTACCCTTGAAGCATTTAGTAGAGGAACATAAACTTGGGTACTAAGACCTTAAACACTATGTATCATTTGTTAGTTGTATTACTCTAAGATATTCAGAACAAGTGTTTCTGTAAAGCACTTTGTAATAATTCATTGCAATTAATTTTATTCAATTGTTCTTATTGGTCAAGAACTGAAATATTACTTTTAAATTTCTTCGAATTTTATTTGTATAGATATTTTATCTTCATGTATGTCTGTGTGCCACGTGGGAGCTCAATGCACAAAAAAAAGTCAGAAGAGGACACCTGGTCCTCTGAAACTGGAGTTACAAATGTTTGTGAACTGCTATGTGAGAACTGAGAATTGAACCTCAGTCCTCTGGAAGAGTAGCTAATGTTCTTAACTACTGAGCCATCTCTCTAGCAGCATGAATACTACAATTGTCTGTGTAGTTAAGGCTAGCCTCAGACTCTCTATGTTCCCAAGGATGATCGTGACACTTGATCCCCCTGCCTCAACCCCCCAAGTACTAGAGTGTCACGTGTATGCCAGTGGCTTAAGCCATTGATTTCACATTGTTTTATTTCATTGTTCAAACAATCTTGTGCTATGATTTTATTTTTCCTCATCTAGTAAGACAATGGAGGCAGGAAGAGATCACATTCCTGGCTCTAGGAAATGTGGAAACTACCACAATGACATAATTGTTCACTCTGTAACAAGAAATGACGTGACACTCAAGAGGCCCAATAGTCAATTCTGCTGATCCTAGCAGAGCTCCCATGAGAAGACTCAAAAGGGTTCCTGGAGCTCAGAGACCATTAAGACTCCTGAGCCTCTCAAGAATGCAGAGCAGCTAAATGACTTTTCTCCCAGAACCTGTCTCTAAATGTCACTTCTGAACTTGAAATTCCTGGGTCCTAACACATGCTGAGTGTTCAATCTTTCACAAACTATACACAGAACAAAGGGGAAGCACATACAGGTCAACCATCTGACAGAGCAATGAGTTGGTTAGCCTTTAAAAGACAAATGTTTAGAATTAGAATGCACAAATACTGTACAAGGAAAACTGACTGCTCTGAGACAGAGAAGAAGAGGAAGCTCTGTGGCAACTCTTCCGTGTGCTCTAATTTGGAAATGCTGGGTAGTGCATGGGACTCTGGCCTCAGAAAGCTGTGTTTGGGGATGGGCAACTGTGTGATGGTCATTGGACTATGACCATGATTGAAGAGCGTTGATGGAATTGGTAGAAAGCAATTACCACTGGGAGATACTCTGCAATATTTATTTTTTCTGATACATAGAGGAATCACCTTTGCTCCAACTGAGGGTTTTTTTTATTTTATGTGCTTAAGATGGGTTCAAATACTTGTTCTACAAATGCATGACAAACTCATCATTAAGAGCAGAGCAAATTAGCATGCTCTCCATCACATACTTTCTTTTCCTTTTTCCTTTCATTCTTCCTTTTCCTTCGGTGTTATATCTTCCATAAAAATAAAATTCTGCTTGAAGGTATGCAATTTGATACTATTTTTGAAAGTCATAGAGAAAACATGCCTTTCAGAATTACTATGGTCTGAACAGTGAGACAGGTTGTTGGATTGTCTCCTACAAGCACTTCACATTCCTGGCCTCAGCTGTGTCTATCTGCTCTCTGATCTGCCACTGAATTCATGCTGGTCTCATGAACTGGCAAGAGTTTCTGCCATTGACAGACCATAACCAAGGCACTTCCACAGTCCTTCTGATGGTCAAAAGACTCCATCTGCAGATGGCTTCACCAAGGATCTTCCAGGTGTCTTTCAGATCTGTAGTTTGGTATATTTTAACCCTCAGAATTTAACCTTTGCCTTCTTCATTCACAGCTGTAAGAGCATTGTATTTGAATGGCAGTCCCTGTCTTTGCTTGTTTCTTTTTGCGTCTTAATGATTTTTATTCAAATAGAATTACATCACTCCACTTCCCGCCTCCCTCTCTTCCTTCCAGCACTACCCAGCTACCCAGTGACCTTCCCTCAAGCCTCTCCCATGCATCCTGCTCTCAGGATGACATTCCTTTTTTTGTTTCTCCTTTAGGCTTCATAGTCATTTTTCTAGCACATTTCCTGAGTGTATAACACTGTTTTCACATCTGCCTCTTAGAGGATATGAACTGAAACACTAACAGTGATTATAAAGCAGACAATAACTTGTATAATCTTTGTCTATCAGTTTATATGAAAAGTCCTCCCACCAATATTATTTACTTATTCAGCAGATGTATTGCTAAGTATAGAGAATCACTGAGAAGGTTTTAAAGATACATTAAACAAGCATTTAGTGTTTGTTTCAGTATTCATTAATCTCAGTTAACCACCAGTGGTTTTAGTTAGAGACTTCACAAACTAGCTAAAAACTGTTACTACTGATAGCCATGATTAATGTAGCCTATTGAATGGTGGATACATTTCTTAAACTGTGAAAAGATAATAAGGGCATAATAAATAATTCATTATAAAGTGGTCCTTGGGTGTTTTTATTTCTAATGGAGATTGTTTCAGTTAATCATATAAAACTTAAATTAAATTAAAATGTTATGAAATGATGACTCTTGTTCTTAATGTCTATTTGAAATGACAAATGATGTCTTTGCAAGGATGAGAAAAATAAACAGAGTATCAAGAAATGTAACAGTAATTATATTAAAAAACTTGCTTGCAAATGAAACTCCTATATTTGCTGCAGTTATTAAAAAATAAGTTCATAAACACAAAAAAGGAAAGATATTTCTCCTGTTTATGTGCTCCTTAAAAAATAAAATACTTAAATATAAAAATCTGTATGAACATGTAATATCAGTTTGGATGATTAATCCATTTGAAGTGGATATGAAATGTATTATCCAATAATTCAGACAGAGTTAATTTACAAATGATTTTGAAACAGAGCATTATTTAATGCACCCAACTATGATAGATTTTAGACAGAATTAAAACTTGCATATCCACTCCATGGAAGGAAACTAATTTAGTATCATAATGTTTTCAATTTAAACAGGTGTCTTTGTGAAGTAGCATTGTAACCAAAGGGTTTAAGGCCAATTACTAATACATAAGAAAGAAATGGAAGGCTTATCAATTGTTTAACAATGGGAGATCTAAATTGTATTAAATTAACAGGGACACGTGAAATGCAAAGATCTCATTGAAATTATTTAATAAATATGATTTAATTAAATATGCATAATATTCTAAAAATGTCCACAAAATGATTTTTCTGTAGAGACTTTTTTGCTTGTCTTCCATGCTGACTCCTAAGTTTAACCTATATACTCTAAAGCACCTGGACTTTGTCCTTTGTCTCCTGTTAGGTGTCCTTCTAGTTCTTTCTGGCCTCTAAGACCTTTGTGAGTCATATAAACTGAATCGTTTCCTCAGTGTGGATGTGTAGGTAGAGGCTGTCTCAGAGATTTCGGGTTCTTCTTGTTTTATATTGGTCCAGTGGCTCCTTGCTAGTGCTAGGAAGTGAGGACCACATTGAACCATGGCACGAGTCCTTGACGGAGCCTTAACACTTACCCGAGATGCTCATCTGTACACTGAATAGCAAGAGGCAAACTCTAACGTGTTTAAGCCATTATGCTCAAATCTTTGCTGTAGCAACTTGCCATGTTTCTTAACAAATGTACAAAATAATATCCACTTCGAGTTCTGTAAACCCTTGGTAAACCCTATAAACACAAGGAAATAATTTAAAATTATCCTGTCTAGTCTATGTTGTTGGCAATACTTTCTTCATTTCTTCACTTCCATAGTCTAATTCTCCTTAACGTTAGCCTACGTCAAGAAAAATTACATCTTTATTTCTATTATCTGGTACATAAACAAAAGAACAAAATCTGTCTCATGTATTGAATACTCCTATTATTTATTGTTTTCTAATTCCATGTTTGGTAGAGACAGCTTCTGATATTTTCTTCACCTTTACCTTTCTTAAACCAACACATGAGCTGTGAAACATTTCTAGTATCTTTCATTGCATTTTCTTATTTAGTCATACTCGAGGAATTTATATTAAAATGCCACATTGTACTTTATATTTGCTTTTACATCACAGGGATTATATATAATTTTTAAGATATTTTAGTTAACCTATACTTTTTAATTTCACGATTATAATAAGAGTATTTCTGATAACCTATATATATAGTCATATGTGTATTTAAAATTATTGCCTAATAGGGGTTGGGGATTTAGCTCAGTGGTAGGCCCTGGGTTTGGTCCTCAGCTCTGAAAAAAAATTATTGCCTAATAAAAGTGAGTATTAGATTTGAAAAAATTAAAACTTTTAGTATCTTTTTTTAATTGTGTGCATATGCCACTGAGTGCCCATTTAGACTAGAAGACAACATTAATTCCCTGGAGCTGGAGTTAGAGGCAGCTGTGAGCTACCATAATTGGATGCTGCAGACCAAACTGAGGTCCTTCTGCAAGAGCAGTGTTTACTCGCAGCACTGAGGATCTCTCCAGGCTTTAGATTTGGAAATCCAGGAACTACTGCATCTTCATGCCAAAGTATCTTTCAAGAACACTTCACAAATACAATTATTACTCTCTCTCTCTCTCTCTCTCTCTCTCTCTCTCTCTCTCTCTCTCTCTCTCTCTCTGTACTATGTATGATAAATGCAATATTCTAAACCAAAATATTGTTGTCCTATTGATTAGAACCTCACCAAGAGGGTTCAACTAGTCCTTAAGTTATGCAATGCTGCTGGAGTTATATCGATGACAAAGCTTTCAAGAGGTGTTTTCAGTGGGAGAAACTAAGCTTTAGTTCAGGTAATGCGACAAGAGTGCTACTGGATGATGTCATGGATGATGTGTCATCATCTGCCCCATAAAGCAGAGATGCCACAAAAGCAGAGTTGCCACAAAAGCAGAGAAGCACGGCCACTCAGACAAGAAGAAGGAAGCCTGTAGACTCACCAATAATAGTTAAAAGAACTTGGAAAAAAACTGAGTCAACAAAAAAAGAAAATAATTCAGTTGGAGAACAGAACCAGAGAAGAGAATTTTACATGTTTGTCCCATTAACACATCTGTGTATAGTCTACAAGGTTTGGAATAGTCACTGCAAAAATAAATGGAACGGCTACTGATTCTGGTAAATCTCATAGCCTAAGACTAGGAGCATGAACTACATGGACATTAAGATGGTAAGTAGCTACTCTATATCAGAAAATATTAAATAATTAGCAGTAGACTGCACAGCTAAACATCATCTTATTTATCCTTATGAGCAATTTATCGGTGTTCTATTTTTATAGGAAAGAACAATAGCCTGGAGATAGAGTCACACATTAAAACTGCAAAGCTTGTAAGTTAACCCTTAGTTGCTCTGATTCAAATTTATTGCAACTTTCAAAGCCAAGATACCTTAGAACTGATCTGACTTTAGTTGCTGCAAGCACCTACTGCATGCCTGTAAGAACAGGCACTGTGTCAATTGTCACCAGAGAAGAAGTGATGAAAATTACTGCATTTGTACTCATTGCAGAATCCATTGCGTCTTGGAGCTTCACAAAGAGAACCTTGCCATTTGATTTTGGAGATTATTTTCCTCTTCTAAGGAACGAAAATCAACATTTTTTTTTAATCTCACACTATGTGTCAGCTCCTCAGAAATGTTATGAAGGCTTATGAGGCATGCTTAAGTCACAAAAATAGGAAGTTCAATAGCCATCTTCTTTTTATTTTAAGCTTCTATCTTTCAGCACCTCTTCAAATACGTGTGATACTGACTTCACAACCTGGAGACAAAGCGACTCTTAAGGACTTGGTCCCTAGCTTGAAAAACAATTTCAGAAGCTACAGGATATTGAATAGAGGAAGCACAACATTTTAAAAACTATACACATGCACATACACACATATGTGTAGAGGAATCTTTATATACTAATGATAAGTGAGATTTGAGAATCTGTGTACTTGGAAATTCATTACCATGTCCTACTTGTTCTAGAAGTCTGAAGGGGATGACTAATATTTGTCCAATTTATCACCCAACTACTTCACTATTTCCCAACACTCTACCTTTCAGATTACTTCAAGATGGCTGAAAAATCTGAAACCCTAATTGGAATGCATAGCCCATATTATGGTACTTTCTTATGACCAATTTTCAGGAAGACTTTACCAGCTTTAATCGGCATATTTTTTGATAAATTTTAAGGGTAAGTTATCAAGGGAAAATTAGTTCATCAGTGGCTCAAGAGTAATAAAATAGTCAACCATAAGAGACTAACAGTAAAAAATTATGTTGAATTAAACCATAGTTCACATGTGTTTTCTTTAGTTTCTGAATAATGCATCTGTTTACAACTTTAACTAATTTAACTGCAGCTAATTAAACAATTTTATTTACTACTACCTTAGTCTTTTTTGTTACCATTTTTGAAAAAGACACCCAGAGATGAGTAATTTATGCAGATTTGAATGGAAAAATGAAAATAATTGGTTTCTTATGAAGGGATATCTGTACCTATTTCAAGTCCCAGGTTCATACTTGAACACTTATCAAAGGGAATCAAACATATTGTATATACTCTTATCTATTATTCTAGAAAACAAAAAAGTTCAGAAGGTTGAGGAGGTTGAGACTGATGGAGAATTGCTACTATGTTCAGACATGTGGAGATCATTGGAGGTTCGGGAAAATGTTTTATCATACAGTTGTGACCCCAGAACATTGTGTATTTATTAATATTCATGGTAATATTAACACTTAATGTTACATCTGAGAGACAAACAGATTTTCATTCACTTGGTAGAAATGGTGCAGTAGCTATGAACCTAATCTGGTTTAAATCATAAAGAAAGTAAGATTATGATGTTTGCTTGGGAAGAACAGGTCCCAAGTGAGTGTGATACAGGTAGATTCCCTGTGCTTTCTAGTAGCTTGAAGCTGTCCCTAAAGAGTCCATTCAGTGTCATGAACACTAATCTTGATTCTATTCCCTCTAGACTTAGTTTGCATATGTTTGTTATTTTACCCTGCATTGAATCAAATCAGACTAATTACTATAAACAAACATACAGCAAAAGCAATGTTTGGACAGTGAGGATCAACTTAGAGTGTCACCACACAAGGTGATTGGAATTTCATTAAAACCATAAGTAGAAGTCCTTGTGGAAGAAAAATCTAAAGATGAATAGACTTGATTCTTAATGTGGTATTGACAGGTGCATAATTATCATGGTAGAGAAGGATATAATTCTAATACACACAAAGCTTTTTTTGTCCATGTAAAATTTTCTCTCTGGGGAAGAGAGAAATTAATGTTGAATTTATATATGGTTTGAAAAGTCTTACTGGTACATTAATTGGCATTAAAGAATTATCATTAAAATAACATTACCACATTCTAAAATGTAATATAATAAAATCTTTTTTTCTGTGATGATGTAAGATGTAAGTTTTTGCCGAAACAAGTGATATTTGACACATTTTATGAATGTGCATTTACATCAAAGGATGATTTTAATAATAAACATTTATTTTGTGTGTGTGTTGTAAGTACCACATTAGTAAAGATTTTGTTCATTTTCAAAAACTGAAATTCACCAAAATTATTTAAAGAAAGCATTTCTCAGTTCAGCATGGCTATGTCTACCTGTACTGCTACCATATAGGAGGATTCAGTGAGAGAATTTGGATTTCACAGAACCCTGAGCAATGATTTTCATAACAGCTTGAGATGGCAAAAAAATAATTAATTGTAAAAAGATAGTCTTTAAGAAAAAATTAACTTAAGCATTACATAGACTTAGAAACATAATTTTTTCTGTAATGGTCTCCATCTGCTGCAAAGAGAAATTTCCTTGCTGATGGGTGAGGACTATACTTATCTGTGAGTATAAAAACAAATATTTAGAGTATATTTAGGGATTATGCTAGTTTAGTAAACTGGTTTAGTAAAGCAATTGTAGGTTCTTTTCCAAGATCCATGACTTCCTTAGCCTTAACGATTTGACTAGGTTTCCAGTATCAGGCATGATTCCTTCTTTGTGGGCTGGTCTTATTCCCAGTTAAAGAGCTGTTGGTTACACCATGGTACGTGTGCCACTGTTACACACTTACAGATGTCAGCCCTTCTGGTCATCATTGAGCTTTGTAGGCATCAGAGGTTAGTACGACTGTTGGTTGCTTCCCAGTCCCAATGATACATCTGTAATGCATCTAAGGCTCACGGATCATTTAGGAAGCATGGAGAGAGGTTCTAAAAGCCAGAGGATCAGGGAGTTTGCTATGAGATTGTGTCTTCTAGTAATGTTAGAAGCTACACCCATAAAATCTCCTCAATACGACTGCATAAATATGAGATGAAAAAGGACAACAATAAAAGACATTCCAAAGTAGATGGGGAAAGACCAGAAGACCTCAACCTTACACACACACACACACACACACACACACACACACACACACACACACAAGCAAACAAACACAGAAAACCTGCAGACAACTAAGGTATTCTAAGAGTGGAAGAAGTAGTCTTCATGGAAGAACATGTTACACATGGAAGAATTAGTTATACAATACTAACTGATCAGTCATGAAAACATACACACAAGTAATATTTTGTAGCAGGAGCAGTTTGGATTTAGTTAAGAATATGTATGTATGTTTTTGTAACACCAGTGAATGAAAAAAGAGGCTATGAATTAGAGAGAAAGAGAGATACATGGGTTATGTGGGATTGTATGGAGGGAGTAAATGTAAGGGGAAATGATGTAATTATAAGATAATCTCAAAAAATAAAACAAATAATTCAAAATAAATAAATAAAATCATTGGAAAATGAAAAAAAACACTCAAGTTTGCAGTTTAATTATGCATTAATATTTCTAAATGTGTTCTTAGTTTATGTCCAAATAAATTCATCCTAAGTAGAAAATATTACAAGTGAAGAAGGAGTACAATGTGTATGATACACACGATGTACTAAGCATCAGCATAGCTTCAAAGCACAGTACATCCTAGAGTGGGATTGTTTACCCTCGTGATGGCATGGATAGCTGGAAGCTGTGGCTCACTGCCCCAGGCATCATGAGAGGATAATCCTACACCACAGTTAACCAGAGGAAATAATCAGTGTTCCAAACTTGAAGTAGAGAAGTGTATGTATGAGAGAGTTGTGCATTACAAAGTTAAAAGCAAAACTAAACAAAGACAAATATCAAACAAAAAACAAAGAATTTAGTTAAGTGGAGGATGGAGCATAACTTCTTTCATGATTGCAGTTATATAAGCTAAACAAATATGCATCAAATGCTTGTCAGTCTCAAATTTGATGAGACACTATAGTAATTGAAATAAATCATTAGCCACTCCTCAACCAACGATTACAAATTCAATATTTTAACTTAATATGTTTACATCTATTTGTTTCTGAATGATGGTGGTATACACATACCAAGGAGAGCATGTGGAGGTCAGAGGACAGCTTGCAAGAGTCACTTGTTTCCTTTCCTTAGGTGAGTTCCTCGATTTGAACTCAGGCTTGTAGGTTAGCATAACGTGCCTTTACCCACCAAGAAGAAATGTTGTCATAATTTTTACAAATTTTAAATTGGAGCCTCTTTTCTGATAATCTGTTTAACGATGATTCCCCCTTGTACTTTATAAGCTCATGGAAAAATGGGCGAGTCCATTTGATTGACACTCTACCTAGCAAATAATGTAGTAATGAGTTCATAATAAATATATGTCTCAACAAATAAGTGGAAAAATGTAATTTACCTATAAACTTAATAATAATGCTGAAATTGGTAGATGATAAATTGTAAACTTTAAAAATACTTTGTGACATTTTATTTATTTCATAGTGGTTTCTACATTCAACCACCTTAAAATCTTAATAGGTTGGACAGGTGTTTAAGGAAATGATCCCATCAAAGTACCTGGGGTCTCTAATAGGGTATCAGAATTTTGGGATATCTAGACCTTGGTGAATGACCACTGGGTAGAAAGAAGATAACTTGTTTGATTATTTTTCTTTTTGGCTAAAATAACATTTTCAATGATCACCCAGAAATCACAAATATTCTTCCTTTTCCCCCTCTATTGTAATTTGATATCATTGTCAATTTTAAACCTACTACATGATTGGCATATGGTAATAGATACTCAATAAATTTGCAAATTTTGAATAAATTACAGATTGAAAACTACTCCAAATTCTGAACAATACTACAAGTTGTTCATCAGAATAAATCAGTACTGATTTTAGTCAAATGCTCCTTGATTAAACCAGGACAAGATCTCTGTTGGATGTCAGCAGTGTTACACTATGTGGCTGTTTATTGACATGTGGGATGACACTGAGTATCATAATTATCCAGTCACCATTTCAACACTTCAATTTGGTTCCCTGCTTGAGTGACAGTAATAGAATGTTGGAAAAGTAGAAAGGAGAAAAATTATACTGAAAACTGCAACAAACTCAAAATACTGAAATCCAATCAATATAGCACAGTGTGTATGATACTATGTGATAGCTACTTTTAACATTGACATAAAAGAGGAATTACAGTATCCTATCATAAGTCAGGAATAAAAAGTATAGCATTGCTTGTATTTCCAATGACAATTGAAGCATAAAGCAATTATGAAAAGTATATTTTAAAATGAACTTGAATAATTGGTTTGATTCAGTATTCACTGTATTTACAGTATTCCCTCACTATTTCCTTTAAATAAATGATAATGTCTCCTTGATCTTCACCTTTTCCATATACCTCATTTTCACAATATTTTCAAGGATTGTACTATATAGTTGGCTAGCAGTCCAGTAAGTTTTCCTGGTGAATATAAGTATTCAAGAAAAGTAAAATATTTTAGAGGTCAAATCATTTTAAAATATCATATGATGATCAATGCCTAATCTGGAGTAGCATTGCTAGTAAAAACAAAACAAAGCAAAATGTCCACTGCCACTACCATGACCAACTCCTTGCAACAACATGGACACAAAACTAATGAAACTAAATTCATCTAAGACACTCAGATTTTCCTAATTGCAAACATGATCCCATCAGTAAACACACTGCCCATCCCTTGCTCCCTTCTTCCTGTAAAATCTATGGCTAGTAAAGCTGGAAAGACTACTAGAGAGATAGACAAGATACACACTTCTACCCATGGTTTCCGACTCCTGACATCAGAAGACAAAGAATTTAGAAGACAAAGAAAAGAAAAGAAAGTATGGGAATGTAAGAAACTTTATTACAAAGTGGAAGTGAAAGTCCATTCTGCAGAGAGCAGGGGAGCTTCTCAGAGACACTCATGGCCATGAGGTTGGACCGCATGTATTGTGGTGGTTAATTTTGAATAAAAGTGGGAAAATTCTTGAATGACTTTATGTGGGGCTTTTGTATGTGCTATGGCAACAAATGAATGATGGGAACACTCAAATCTGGAGAAGTCACTATAGTTTTATAATGAAGAGAAAGGCAAGGTGTCATCTTCTCAGTGGATCTATTAGCAAATCCAGGAACCAGAACTCAAATCTCCTGGAGAGAATAAGCATAAATGCCCTCTTTTTTCTTACACCTACCAAAGGAACGGACACAGGGAAAAAGATCTCTTCCAGACCTGGAGTGAGAGATATTACATACACATCCCATAAAATCTCTGATATACTTTTGTTTTCAAATATGGAGGAAGGAATCTTTAAAATAGAAATCCCTCACCATTTTCTCAGGACCAGACTTAGAAGACAAACAAAGGACCTAAACAAACAAATAAAACCATTAAAAAAAAAAAAAAACCTGTCTCTCAACAGAAAATGGAGTACTGGAGGCAACTGGGGCCTCCTAACCCTAGAAAAGGGCCAGTTATTCTGTCTCACAGCTAAATCTACTTATTGTCCAGCCATTGTCTCATGATTTTTCTGTAAAATAGCAAGATACACACTGACATTCTAGAAAGGAAATAGACTTCTACCCACACCCTACTCCATCCCCTGTGTGATCAAACTGTAAAGCAATTTACTTTATTCAGTCATTTCTGTTTTCTAGTTTTTTGTTTGTTTACTTTGTTTGGGAGAGTTGTTTTGTTTTGTTTCTCTATTTCGAGAGCCTAAAATCAATCCCCTCTTCTGACAGAATGTTTTTTAATTATGTATTAACTAAATATTGACTGAGCACTTAGTATATTTGAAACTCATATATACAGAAAATGTCTTGTATACTTGGAATTCAATAGTCCATAAAAGAGAATAATTTATTACTTATTATTATATATTGGTTATCTGTACTGGTTAAAATACAGATAAAAATTTGGAGATAGATGATTTAGATTATAAACAATATGTTTATAAATTATATATTGACATATAAGTGATATAGGTGGTTTGGATGATAAGTAGCATGAATAATTGATCGTATATTAATGTATATAAATAAGATAATTCCAAATGGATCAATTTTTATAAATATGGATAGAGAGAGGTGATAGAACTATAGGAGGTTTATAGATGGACTTAAACTAACAGCCTTCTCAACCTCCTGAGTGCTAATCTTACAGTACACTACCACGTCTATCTTCAAAGGTTTATATTCTTGGTTAAAGTGAGAGAAGACAACAAAAATGGATACAAATACATCTCGTATCAGTCAGCGTATTATGTTTAAATGTTCTAAAGTGTATGGATGGGTACTGTGGCAGAATGAGGAGTTCAAAGCAAGCACAGCACAAGTTTAGAGGATGGTGAGAGGGCCCAGAAGACTGGACAGACTGACATCTTGTGGCTACCTGAGAAAATGCATCCCAAACAGAAAGGAAGGGAAGTGAAGAGAGGCACTTGTTTAGTTCAGAAGGAAGGAGTTAACTGGAGCTACAAGAGTGAAGAGGTGACTAAGAAACAAGATAAAGCAGCTGAAACATGTTATCTGTGTTATTAATCCAATAACGATAACAGTAATAGTAATAATATTAATAACAATGAAGTGATACATTCCTATTAACGTTCACATCAGGACAGAAATGCAACTATAATATAAAGTCATCTGTAAGTCTACTGAGAGGTTATAATTCCATAGAGAGCTAGGTACTTTTAATTCTCCATATCCAAGGTATTTATCATGGTAGATAGTTTCTGCATCTCATAAGAATCTACAGAAGAGCCGGGCGGTGGTGGTGCACACCTTTAATCCCGGTACTCGGAGGCAGAGCCAGGCGGATCTCTGTGAGTTCGAGGCCAGCCTGGTCTCCAAAGCGAGTTCCAGGAAAGGCACAAAGTTACACAGAGAAACCCTGTCTCAAAAAACCAATAATAATAATAATAATAATAATAATAATAATAATCTACAGAAGAACAACTCAACTCATTTGATTTCTTTCACATTTGTTCACATTTGTTGAAAACAAAAATTGGTGAGACCTTGCAGTGCCCTGATGGGCAAACTATATGTTACTCTGAGTCTTCCATGATCTCAATACCAGCCTAGAGTCTGTGTAGTTTTGTAGTGTTTGAGGTGGAGATTTATCTTTATTTTTATAAAGCAAGATACAATTGTCTGTGTAAAGACACGAAACAAAAGAATCACATCATGAAATGTGATTTCTTCTTCAGCCACAAAATACAGAAAGTGAATCCATTAGGATTGTTGACATCCTATCCCTTGACAAGCCTGCACAATCCAGAGCATATGCACACATCAGCTGTCCAACGGGAGAAAGCTGTCAGAGACTGAATGGTGTCCGAGAAGGCAACTGAAGAGAGAAATTTAAGAAAGGAGGTGTGGTCCACTCTGTCAAGGTTGCATAAGGGAAAAATTACAAATTAAGAATGGCTAAGAGTCTGCAAAAGTCAAATCTTATTGTATTGACAGCATGACAGTGACTTTGATGTCTTAGTTTAGGAAATAATAAAATGCAATATGGACCAATATGAATGACTACATAATATTTCATGGAGAACAGACCTGAAGTCTATAAATAGCAGGCAAATCAGGAAAACCTTTTTCTGTTATGTCTCAATTATAGCAGATATGTCTATGAGGTATACTTATGGTTTAATTACATTTAATTGCCACAAATGCCACAAAGACATGTATCATGTACATACATGTACATGTACTTGTGAAAAATAAGTATAGATTGTGCATATATGATCCATCTAGTGACATATTTTTGCATTGCTTTATTTATCATTTGCAAATTTACTGTTTAAAAAATTATGTAATACTGAATTACTGATGGACAATATCCCAAAGCAAGAGCCCAGATGTACCTCAAAAAGAAATCATTAGTGATAACAGCTTGTTACAGGAATGTCGACCATAAGTTCAACACTGGTACATTAAGTTTTGTATATCCAGAAATAGGGGAAGTCATAGTCTAACAGAATTGCACCCAGTCCCACTCAAGTAGCATCCATGGGACATGAAATCCCATAAAGTAACTGGAAAAATGGCTGAGTATTGGTTTAGATGGTGACTCTGTCAGAGAGGCTTCTTTCAGCAACTGATGGAAACAGATGTAGAGACTCTCAGTCAAACTTTAGGTGGAGCTCTGAGATTCCTGCAGAAGTGGGGAGAGAAGGATTGTAGGATCCAGTGGTGTCAAGGGCAACACAAGAAAACTCATAGAACCAACTAACCTGGGCTCATAGGGATGCACAGAGACTGATAACCAGGGAGTCTACATGGGACAGACATAGTCCCTTTGCATTTTTGTGACAGTTGTCTAGCTTGGTCTTCTGGTAAGACTCCTAACAGTGGGAACAGGGGTTATTTGGTGGCTTTGGGGATCCTACTCCTCATACTGTGTTGCCTCATCCAGCCTTTAACTTGACATGCCATGTTTGGTTGATAACCATGGGAGACCTGACCTTTTTTGAATATAAACAGGGGAGGAGAGAATGGGTGAGGCAAAGGGCAGATAAAGGGAAGGACTTGGAGGAGCGGTAGGAAGGCAAAGAGTGGTCAGATTGTTAAAAAAAAAAAATGAATAAAATAAAAAAATATATAGATGATGCTTCTGAGTATTTCTTGTTATGGTGGGGAAAAAAAGAACCAACAACGCATCATATTACCCAGGGTCAAGAAAATGTTGAACACATTTCAGTGTGTACCCTTTGGCTCCCACATTTCCAAAGATCTAGTTTGAAGATGCTAAGCTTGAAGCAAGATCAGGAGGCTCTAGAGCTGTGAAGAATAAATGTCTATTTATCACTCCACTGTATTTTGTTACTATAGACTCCGGGACCAATACACACATGTATATACTCCTTGTAATATTCTAGCACATTTGAACTCCAGACGGTAATTGACAGGCAATGAATTACTGAAGAAAGAAAGCTTGTTAGTTGATAAGGGGTTAACATCAGAAGCACAGACACGTGTAGCACCATTAGACTATTGTGGTCAGTCCAGTGTGATGTAAGACAAACAAAATACAAAAACCCTTAGACCTACTGGAACACATATAAATATAGACAAATGCATCTAGACCTTCCTCAAATCCTCCATGAATGAACAATTTACTAACAAGCTGAGAGTCAAGAGAGAAGACTAGGTTGCAGAGCTTTGAGGGAGTGGTAGATGAGAGAGAGTTGAGTAATAGAACAAATTCACCAAGGACATTGAAAGCAGGTTTGCCTTGGCAGGACAGCAGTCCCTTTGAGGTTTGTAAGCACGAATTTTAAACTAGTTAAGTCGGCATTTGTATGGCTTTCTCAATCCGCTTTCAGTTTCCAGGGGCAGGGAAGGTATATGTGAAGAGTTACATTTAGCCATGTTGAAGTTTTACTAAAAGGAAGGCGATTAATGCTGTGATTTAAATATATTTTTAGAATTTTAAAACTGGAAAAAACTTTGCAAGTGCTTTATTATCTTTGGGAAAAAAATTCAGAACATGGATTTTGTAAGTGAATGAACTTGCTTTCAAATGCTAGATACATTTATTTTTACACATTGTAGATTGCTTTTCTTCAAGAGTAAATTGGAAACAATTATATATTCCTTCAAAATATCTTAAAGACTGAAATAAGACAAAAAGAAAAAGTTTTAGAAGTCATTAGAGTCCGAGACATATAATTGGCTTTCAGGAAATGTTATTTTCTTCTGCCTTTGTCTGCTTGCACTAGTACTAGTAACATCTACAAAGACTTTTACGGTTTCTAAAATATTTACAGATTTTTCTCACTAGTGCATTTAAAATTCTTCAGTGGCCAAAAAAGGAAGAAATTTAAGTAGACAAACTACTTTTTATTTCACTAGAATTAGTCTTTTATAAAGATGATAAGTAAGAAAACGCCTGAGAATAATTCCTATTTAGTAGTCTTATTGTGTTTTGTTCGATTTTATAAACTAGCTAGGGAACTAACAAGTCATGGAAAGGAGAAAGAGAGTAGGAGGAGTTGGGAGAAAATCTTTATTGTACATTCTATAAAAATATGAAATGGCATAGTGTAACGCAATAAACTAAAATAAAATATTTCATAAGCACAAAAAAGACTTTCTCCATAAAAAACCTGTCACCAACACAGAAAGATGGAGGCTGAGAAGCTCTTTGTGAGGAGAAAGACTCTCAGGAGTGTTACTTCCTCCCACAGTTCCTATCTCAGTAAACATTTTAGGAAAGGGCTTTGGCTTACTTAATAGATTCTCTTTTGATGATCCCAGTTAAGTCCTCATGGTGCCAAATGCAGACACAGCTCTGTTGTCAATTCCATAGCTCAGAAATACAAATATTGGGGTTTCAAACTGTTTCCCTTCAATGTTCCTGTGGTGATCACACACAACCTTGGTTTCTATTTGGTACCGTAACTCGGTTCCTTGTATTAACTCTTCCTGTGTTCAGGACTCTGGCAAGGCAGCTCTAGCCTTCTTCTCCCTTCTTAGGCCACGTCTAGGTAATGTACTTTTAGTCAGTCAGTGCCTAGAAGGCAGCTATCCAGTTCCTTCACTGTCATCTAACACCAGCACAGTATCTTTGGTTCTGTTAAATTCAGGGATCACTTGGTGCAGGCAAGTCACAAAGTAAGCACTCTTTTTGCCTCATGTGTTAGTTCTACACCATAGAGTGATGAATATTTTGCAAACCTTAACAGTGACAACAAAGTCCAACAGTCCTTGTCTCTTTCAAGCTGCATTCTGGAGGTGTTGATAATCCAATGAAAAAGAGGAACTGTTAGGGATTGGTTAGCAGCTGACAGGGCAGTGATCGATGCAACAAAGGATGCTGTAAACATGTGAGAAAGAGTCACACTAAATCCCTCCTTTGTATATAGTGAAAGGCTTGATGGACTGGGATACATGAGACTCTGCCTCAAAATCTTAAAAAAGAAAAAAATATAAGTATCAGGAAGTGCTCAAGAGATCAGTAGGTAAACCAACTCTTTATGTCCTGTTGGCCACAAGTACTGAAGGGACAGAAAACAAAGTGCCATTTAGAAGTCCTAAGTTACTTAAAACCCACTTTATTTCAATCCAGAAAACTCCTCAGGTCATTTCCTAATGTAGACATCTCTCTCTAAAGATCTTGTACATTTAAAGGAGCAATCACGCAACTTACTAGTTCTCCATGCAATCAGTTCTCTGTTTCAGCCACACCTCAATGGAATGATGCGATACTATCCCCACAATAAAAACCATTGGAACAGTTTCTTTGGTTGACTTATAGATGTCTTAGTCATTGTCCTATTGCTGGAAGAGATACCATGACCATGGCAACCCTTATAAAGGAAAGCATTTAATTGGGGCTGGCTTACAGTTCAGAGGTTTAGTCCATTATCAGCATGGCAGTAAACATAGAAGGAAGCATGGTAGCATGCAGGCAGACATTGGGCTGGAGAAGGAGCTGAGAGTTCTACATCTGGAATCACAGGCAATTCTACACTGGGCCTGAATTGAGCACTTGTAACCTCATCACCCCCAGTGACACACTTCCTCCAACAAGGCCACACCTCCTAATTGTACTACTCCCTGATGGTCAAACGTTCAAATCTATGTGTCTATGGAGGCCATTTTATTCAAACCACCATATTCCACTCCCTGGCTCTTATATTCTTGTAGCAATATCATAATGCAAAAATGCATTCAGTCCAATCTCAAAAGTCCCCATAGTTTGTAAGAGTCCTAATACTGTTTAAAATTCCAAAGCTGAAAGTCTCTTCTAAGGATCATGACATTCTCTTAACTGTAACCCTCTATAAAATTAAAATAAAAAGGCGTATCATATACTTCCAACATACAATGGCAAGGGATATGTATTGCCATTCAAAAAGGGAAGAAAGGGAGCACAGTGAGAAAATACTGGACCAAAGCAAGACCAAAAACAGCCTGGGCAAACTCCAAACTCTGCATCTCCATGCCTGACGTAAAAGTACTTTTCAGATCTCCAACTCCTTTCACCTTTGTTGACTGCAACACACCTCTCTCTTTTTGGCTGGTTCTATTCCCTGTTAGTAGCTCTCCTTGGTATTTATCCCAGAACTCTGGTATCTCCAACATCTTGGTGTCTCCAAGGCAATTCAGGCTTTACTTTCACAGCTTCATGCAATGGACTCTTTGGGCCTCCATACAGGCACACGTGACACATGTCTGTCCTTGGTAGCTTTCTTAGCCAAAGAAGGAGATTCCATAACCTCCTTCTTCTATCCTTGGCTCTAAAGCCAGAGCCACATGCCCAAAGCTTCCAAGTTCTGCTGCTTTCTGGGATGTAACATGGCCTCCTCATTCAAATCCATTTTCACCAGCTTCCTTTTTTCAGTGGTTTCCTTCACTCCCTAAGCTTAGCTGACCTGGAACTTGATCTGTAGACCAGCCTATCCTCCAATTTAAAGATCTACCTGCCTCTGCTTCCTGAGTGCTGGGATTAATGGCATGTGCCACCACACTTAGCCCTAAACTTTTCTTTAATTCCTTTTCACAAGTTGGAAGCTAGGTGGGGTCTTGCCATGAAGACACCATTACCTTTATTCCATTTAGTAGCAGGTTTTCTTTAAACTTTTTAACTCCTTGAGCACGGGCTTGATTTCATTATATTTCCTGGTGTTTCTTCATTCTCAAACTGTACATTCTATAGTTTTTATTACTCTGACTTTATGTCCTCTGACTAATCTGTTAATCCACAGCTCTTCAATTTAGCCTCAGGTAGATTTTTTTGTACCAGAGCAGAAAGCAGACACATTCTTCACCAAAATATCACAAGAACAGTCTCTAGGTCACATACTAATATTCTTCTCTAAAACCTCTTGAGCCAGTCCCCCACAGTTCAAATCACCCTCATCCCCACTGTCTTTCATGCACTTACTTGTATGGTCCATTAAGCCTCACTTAAAGGATTCAACTTCTTTCCTAATCAAAGTCCAAAATCCTCCAAGCAAAAGCACCATCTGGTCTATCACAGCAATACAACAGGCCCTGGTACTAATTTCTGTCTTAGTCAATGCTCTACTGCTATGAAGAGACACCATGACCACAGTAACTCTTATAAAGTGAGGACTAGCCTACAGGTTGAGAGGTTTAATCCATTATCCGCATGGCAGCATGCAGGCAGACATGGTGCTGGAGAGGCAGCTGAGAGTTCTACATCTGGATCCACAGGCAGCAGAAAGAGAGAGACACAGGGCCTGGCTTGAGCATTTGATACTCAAAGCCCATCCCCAGTGACACCCTTCCTTTAACAAGGCCACACATACTCCCACAAGGTCATACCTCCTAATAGTACCATTCTCTGATAACCAAGCATTAAAAGCTATAAGCCTATAGGGATCATTCTTACTCAAAACACCACAGTAGGTCTTTTCATTTGCCTCTCCACCCATTTCTATAATGGTCACAGTTTCTTCTACATCTAACTAAAAGCAAAGATGAAAAATTCAAGGCATTCAAAATGTTTCCTCTTTCTTTTTTGTCTAAAGTCACATTCTGATTCACCATAGATACATGAGACAGGTGAGTCCATTTTCTTATGTTGTCACACATCAGGGAATATATGAAAGCAGAAGAGGAACATGAAATAAGTATAATTAGAAACCTGGATGTGGTTTGAGAGCACAGATCGGACCCATGAAGTTATAAGATATTGTGTAAAAGGTGCTTGGCATTTATTCAGTACAAAAGAAATAAATGGAAGCACCGTTACAGCATGTTTCCCAGTCACTGTCTGAAAAATTAAATGATTTCTTCCTTTCATAGAAAAGGTTTTAGTTTCCTTTAAGATAGAGACAGCAGTCTTATCCAATAGACTATTAGGGTTCGAATGCTATGTCTTCTTTTTAGTATCCTATGGTGAAAAATTCCTTCTGGAAAATTTGGCAAATAGCTTTCATTTTGAAAGTTGCCTCGGGTTAATAGATTATAGCCATCTAGAAATATTTGAAAAATCAAAGTTTATGATGTGATTATTCAGTGTTTGTGTTTTTCTTTCCTTCTTTTTCTTTCTTTCTTTCTTTCTTTCTTTCTTTCTTTCTTTCTTTCTTTCTTTCTTTCTTCCTTTCTTCCTTCCTTTCTCTCTCTTTTCTCTTTCTCTCTTTCTTTCTTTCTTTCTTTCTTTCTTTCTTTCTCTCTGTGTCTTGTGTAAAGACTTATAGTCATACCTTATTTTCAGGTCGAATTTTCCTAAACCTGTTTTCATGCATGATATTACTGTATGTGACTAAATTTCGATTATTTTCACCATAAGTGAAAATTTTAATTTGAAGCACATTGCTGTCTTTCCTGAGAAGCTGGCTTTATGAGTCACTGAAGGAAATGAGTTCTATCTGTGTGCCATTGTTTTTATTTACAGAAAAAATAGCATTAAAATTCTGTGAGCCAAGGAACTAAAAGTAAGTAGCTACAAAAAATACTTATTTTTGAGGCTCGAGAATACACTTAATGTCTGTCAACTTACTTTGTTCTCCACTAAAATAATGTATATAGAGGAATTAATCAAGAAAGCCATCTAACTAAACAATCATTAATAAAACTCTAAATAAAGGATTTTAATATGTTTACCTCCAACTTTACTTTCATATGTGATTAAGTCAGTGGAAACCAAATTGATGTTGAATTTTCATATCCAACATTAAAATCACCAATTTCAGATAAGAAAATGAAGCTAAGTTTAAAAAAATAAGACTAATTCACCATTTCAGCATTTGTAAAAGACCTTGTACAAATTTTTAAAAAATTCTGTGTTCATATAGGAGTTGACAAACTGACTCAAAATGAAAGAAAATTTTCCTTTGTAATAAGACATTGGACAAAACCTATGGCTGCCATTTAAAAGAAACATGGAACCAAATTATTAGGAAATACTGCTTTGTAAGTTAGCCATGAAACAATAAATTTATAGAACAAAAAAAATTAGTAAAAGCCTTAAGTTAAAATGACCAAGTCACATAAAAATTAGGTCTATTCAAATAACATCTGATATTTCAATGGAGTCTCTGAAACCCAAAAAGGCCGGGATGGATACCATACAAGTTCTGAGATACCACAGAGGGCAGCCTAAACTACTATACCCCATAAAACTATCAATTGCAGTTGACAGAAAAAGGAAAATATTTCACAATCAAAACAAATTAAAGTAATTCCTGGCCATCAATCCAAGAAGGAAACTTCAGTCTGAAGAAGAGTTTAACTACATCCAAGAGAATACAAGGAATAAATAATCCCAGAACTGTTTGTCAAAAGAAGGTAAGGAAATCCACATCATAACAACAAAATAGCAGAAATAAATAAACACTGCTCATTAATAATTCTTAATATTTATGATCTTACTTCCCCAATGAAAAGATACAGACTAACAGATTGGGTTAGAAAACAAATCAATCTTTCTGGTCTATCCAAAAAAAACATCAAAGATTGCCATCATCTTAGGGTAAGGAGATTGAGAAGGGCATTCTAAGGAAGTAAAACTTAGAAGTAAGGAGGCATCATTATTTTAATATAAAATAAAATAGACATTAAACCAAAACAAAAAAATCACAAAAAATAGACAAGGACACTACATCTTCATTAAATGAAAACTCCACTGAGCATATTTCAATTCTAAATATTTATTCATCAAATGCAAAGACTCCCAAGTTTATAAAAGAATGACTACCCCAGCTAAAATCACATATTGACCTCCTACAATGATGGTGGGTGACTTCAGTCTCATCAAGTAGACAAGTCATCCAATATAAAATATGAACAGAGAAGCACTGGAGGTAAGTAATATCATAAAATTAAGTGAAATTAACTAATGTCTATAATGCATTGCCGTCAGACTCTAAAGAATATACCTGTTCTCAGCAGCTCAGGGAACTTTCTTGAAAATTGAACACACATTAGGACACAAAGTCTCAACAATGGTATGAAAATTTAAATAACATGCTGAATCCTATCTGAAGGTAATGAATTAGAGTTTTATATCAAGAGCAATAGAAATGGCAAAATGTGTAGATGGAAGCTGAACAACTCACTACTGAATGAAAACTAGGTCAAGGAGGAAATCAAGGAGGATTAAAATAGACACTTTTAAAAATTTGAATGAAAATAAAACACAACTGCCAAATTTATAGAATATAATGAGGACGGTTCTAAGAGGCAAGTTCATGACACTAAATATCTACCAAACAAAGAAACAGAAAAACAAATGAAAAAGCAAGCTTGAGAGATCTCATATTAGTTAACGTGATGACATGCTTAAAATCTATTAAAGAAAAACAAGAATAAATACTACTCAGAAAGAGTATATGGGAAGAAAAAACTCAGGGCTAAAGCCATAAAATAGAAAACAAAAATACAAAGGATCAATGAAATGGAAAATTGGTTCTTTAAGAAAATTGACAAGTTCACAAAACTTTAGCCAAATTAGCGCCCCCCTCCAAAAAAAAAAAATAGAACAGAGGAAAAAGATCTAAACTGATAAAAATTACATTAGCGATTACAACAGACACCAAAGAAATTCAGAGAATCTTAAGAACATAGTTTTAAAATCTGTATGTCCCCAAACTGAAACATTAAAGGAAATGGAGAAATATCTTTATATATAAAACATACTAAAGTTAAATCAAGATAAAGTAAGCAAGTTGAACATACCTGAAGCCTTAGAGAAATAGAAGCAGTAACCAAAAATTACGCTAACCAAAAAAATAAAAAATGAATAAATAAAAAAATCCCAGGTCCAGCTAGATTCAGTGCAGAATTCTACCAAACCATCAAAGAACTAATACCAATGCTTCTTAAACTTTTCCACAAAATTAAAAACTGGAGGGAAATTTCACAAATACTTTAATTAAGTCACTATTACCCTAATGTGAAAATTATACAAAGATCCAACAAAGAAAGTAATAGACCAATATCCTTTATGAACATAGATGCAAAAAATTCTTAATAAAATTCATGCAAACCAAATTCAAGAACACATAAAAAATTTGTCTACCATAATCAATCTGTTTTCATGTGAGAAATGTAGCCATTGCTCAACATATATAAATCAAATATATAAACAAAATCCACCAAATAAACAGAATGAAAGATTAAAAACCACTTGATCATGTCATGAGATGCAGAAAAGGCCTTTGACAAAATCTAATAATGCAAAGTCAATGCAATCACCACTAAAATTCCAATATGTTTCTTCACAGAAATTATAAAACAAAGAAACAAACAGGCAGTCACATAGAAACATTGTGGTGTACTGTATGGGACTTTCACTGGAGTCCAGTGTATCTTTTCTATTTTTTTCTTTTCCTATTTTTATTTATTTATTTATTTTTCTATTATCAGCTTGATACAATATAAACTCTTATCCTGGTAGTGAAATGTTTCATTGAGGCTTGCTCAGTAATTG
The DNA here is from genome assembly GCF_949786415.1 of Peromyscus eremicus. NCBI lineage: Eukaryota > Metazoa > Chordata > Mammalia > Rodentia > Cricetidae > Peromyscus > Peromyscus eremicus. The sequence goes on from NC_081435.1 coordinate 9,615,756, forward strand.
AGTAAAGCCAAAACTTATTAAAAGCCACAGTCATCCTAGGGTCCCCCCTGCTATATAGCCTCCCTGGTTCTGTGGGTTGCAGTCTGATTGTTCTTTGATTTATATCTAGAATCCAATTAGGAGTGAGTACATACTATGTTTGTCCTTCTGGGTTTGGGTTACCTCATTCAGGATGATATTTTCTAGTTCCATCTATTTGCCTGCAAATTTCATGCTGTCACTGTTTTTCTCTGCTGAGTAGTACTCCACTGTGTATATGTACCACATTTTCTTAATCCATTCTTCAGTTGACGGGCATCTAGGTTGTTTCCAGGTTCTGGCTATTACAAATAGCGCTGCTATGAACATAGTTGAGCATGTATCTTTGTGGTATGATTGAGCATTCCTTGCGTATATCATTTTTTAGGTTGCCTCATGAATCCCTCAGAATCCTAAGGAGAAAGAATTGATGCCCTTGTTCAACCATGGAGAAACCTAATCCCACAGAACTGTGAGGACTTCTTTTCTATGAAAACTTTTACAGAATCTCAGAACGAGAATCCAAGTACTTATGTTTTCTGTTTAATAATTGGAATGACTACCTTACAGTGTTCCTTGGCTTTGGATACACTTTTTACACAATACCAAAATAAATTGTTCAAGTGTTCTCTCAAGTCTTACCCAAAGAGCTTACGAGCAACCCACTTGGCGGCTTTACTTCTCATAACCCCATCTAAAGTGTGGAAGAGCAGTCTCTGTTTCTTAGAACTGAATCTGGCTATCTCAAAGTAGGTCAATAAAGAGCATGTAATTCACCAATATGAGAGGCATTTCACAGCACCGATAATGGACTTGAGCTTTGAATTCTGGAATAACACATTTACATTGGCCTAGTTCAATTATATTTCCTCAAACTGCTACAAAGGTCATTGTTCAAAATTGGGTTCGTGAGTAGCCAAGAGACAGAAAGCCTATATCAAACAAAACAAATTCTTAAAATCTGATTGTTCAGGTATCATATAACTTTTAAAATGGTGGTTACTTGGTGTATATTGCATCATAATAGGAATAAAAGACATGGAGCTTCTGTTAATGAAAATTAGATAATCAGTGAATTTTAGGACTGAAAAGATGTTGAAGATCATCTATATCAACATTAACCCCAACTCTAGTTTACAATATAAGCAACCAGGGAGTTCTCAAAAGTATCACTTCAGAGTCTTGCCATATAACAACTTCATTTTGCCTGTGATAATGGGATCATATTAGTTCCTTTTAAAAACAGTTTCTAAGCAATTGAATATCCAGTAAGATATGTAATCAACATATCAGTAACAACTCTGCACAGTTAATAGGAACAATAAAAGAACAGTTTGATTTCCACAGATGAAGACCATACCAAAAAAAGGATATATGGATGGTACAACAAGCTGCCACTCCTAGATGAAGAAAAAATGTATAGGACCACCAGACACCAGATTCCTTTCTCAACCCTTTAATTGTGTGTAAAAAAAAAAAAAAAAAAAAAACCTAAAAAATGTACTTAAACTGAAAGTGTCTATTATTCAGGCAAGAAATATTTCTGATGTGCTTTTAACAAAATTTCAGAACAATGCAAAATAAACATAAGTTTGTGAAACAGTCTCGAGATGAGTACACAGAATATGCAATTTTTAAACGTTGCTATGAAGTACTGGATGCACAAAACAATACCAAATCCTAAATGATGCAGATTACCGAATATAGAATTATGGCTGGATGAGCACATATGCAGATAGATGCAAGTAACATTTTGCTTTGTCAGAGCAGAGGACCAAAATCAATGACACTGTAGTTGCCACAGACATATCTGCCCCCATACCTTGTCTCCTAATTCTGTTCTTCTTTAAAAGGGCCCAGAGGTCAGCTACTATGATGCACAACTTTGATGTCAGCACTCTGGGGGTGGAGACAGGTAGATATCTGTGAGTTGAGGCCAACCTAGTCTACATAATAAATTGCATACAAGCCAGCCAGGGCTGCATAGCCTTATTTCTAAATATATAAATAAATAAACAAACAAACAAACAGGCCCAGAACCATTTCAGAAATAGTTGATTCTAGAAGTAATGAAGGAAGTATACAAGGTGGGTATGGATCCTCTTGCAGCACTAGCATATGTGAAAATCAAATAAAGAACAACATATAACAATTATCAAGTATGTAAAAGCCAACTAACAGAATTAACAAAATTAGCCAAGGCTAAACTGATTTAAAAGATAACCAGAAGTAAAATTGCATTGAGTTATAATCTGACATACAAATGTGATATCCATGGGCTATCTAATTAAGTGAAATGAAGGACAAAAGAAAATATCCAGTGCAAAGGAATTTCAAACTGATGTGGGTGCTCCTGTGAGGAGGGGAGGCATACCCTTACCCTTGAATGGGGGAAAGCACACTTTGACTTTGTATGAGAACATGATAGAGTTGGGAGCAGGAATTTGCTGTGGGATGTTCTGTATGGCAAATATGTTGCTAATTAGTCAATAAATAAAACACTGATTGGCCATTGGCTAGGCAGGAAGTGTAGGCGGCACAAGGAGGAGAATAAAGCTGGGAAGTGGAAGGCTGAGTCAGAGAGACACTGCCAGCCGCCATGATGACAAACAGCATGTGAAGATGCCGGTAAGCCACGAGTCATGTGGCAAGGTATAGATTAATGGAAATGGATTAATTTAAGATATAAGAACAGTTAGCAAGAAGCCTGCCACGGCCATACAGTTTGTAACCAATATAAGTCTCTGTGTTTACTTGGTCGGGTCTGAGTGGCTGTGGGACTGGCAGGTGAGAGAGATTTGTCCTGACTGTGGGCCAGGTAGGAAAACTCTAGCTACAGGAATTTATCTCAAATCACATGGTGAGCATCTTGCTCAACATTGGGAGGTCACATCAACAGCAAATAGCCTTTGTTAACACAAAGAAAATTACTTTGTTACCCATGAGTTCTTCCTCAAACTCAGTTCCAAATCCCAGTCAAATAAAGTACCTGACCGGTGTTCCACGGGTTGTCAAGGTCTGGCAAACCAGGGAGCAAATGCTATAAAGGAGAACAGGAGGCTATGGAGACACAGCACATCAATAAAACAATGTCTTGCATGGTCAGTGAAAAAAATGTCAAACAAAGAAATCAAATGTATTATGTTTATACTTGCCAAAAATGAGTGTGGGGTTCCTCAGAAATTTGCACTGTTTTCACAATAATTCTACAAATCAAGAGCTACTCTAATTTTCAAAGTTTATTTAAAGATAGCCTTTGTTCCCTTAAGAAAGACTAGATTAATATTCAGCCTACCCTTTGTTACTTCACAGTCATGACTATTTCATATTAATCATAGAAAGAAAAGGCCGCTATGGGTCTAATTTTAAGATGCCTTGATATCATCAATGATTTTACAAACTAATCATGGAGAAATAGTTTTATGTTATATGTGAAGCTATCTATTATGAAGATTACCTATTGCATAATAGCTGCACATTATTGGGGACTATGCTACAGCCTATGCAGAGCACAATTTATGTTTTCAGGACAGGGCATCCATGTGAAAAATACAACATTTTTCTCCTGCTGGTAATGAAGCCTATATTTTGTCATGGACACTAAACTCTGCCAAGCTATTTTTCCTTTGGATATTCTCATGTATTTTTTTCCAGCGGTGGCTGCTGTTCAAACTTACATAATAGAATTGTCACACTTTATAAACTGTGTTGAATATTCTGATCCCTTTCATTTGAAGAGGTCCTCTATTTCATGCCCAACTAGCTTTGAGGGCCTTCCGAGATAATCAAGTAGTCATTGGCACCTTGCATGTAATAGCCGCTGCTGCATGAAGAGTCCATAAATTCAATTCTCTGTGCAAAAGCCATGGAAAACAGAACCTTCTAGACTAAATCACTTGCAAGATTCTCTATTAGATTTCTGAGACTAGCCCTGATAAACAAAAATTTGGAGGATATTTTCTATTACAGATTGAACAATATCTGGAGACTCAAATATCTCATTGACTAATATTTTATTCTGGTGTCTGGTCTACTTTTCATGATATTGATACTGTTTTAGTGGGTCAGCTACTTCTGTGATTTGTGGTCCCAGCTCCCTGCAGCCTCAGATGGACCATTGTCATGATTCAGCTGGATAATATGAGCTACCCTGAGAATTTAGCCCATGCTGTTATCCCTGCAACATATCGGCTGGAGAGGCAACTAGGGCACATGCTAAACTAGTTACAAGTCAGAGCTCTGTCTAACCAGAATAGATGGCTATTTATTTATGGCTAGCCTGAAGCTGTTTCAGACACAGGTGACCATCTTTAACTTGATCAAATTGAACTCTCCTGGTGTTCTTCTGGAACAAAGCATTACTGACTCCAGCTCTCCTGTTACTAGGAGCATTATCTGCAAATGTTACCCTAAGGCTGTGACCGTCCTGCAAAGTGCTTCAGTTAGAAATATCCTTTTTTAAATGTGTGTCTTTACCTTATCACATCCGCACATCTTCCTGTATCAGCATCAAAGAAGAAGAGGAAAGAGCCATCCTCACTCTCAGCATTTCTATGTTAGAATGAGAAAGATAAGATATCACTAAGATAACTTAAACAAATAATAAAAATGCAACAAAGCTGAAAACTCAAAGTTTTCAAGAAGTAAATGAGAACACAAGTAACTACCACACACAAACACACACACACACACACACACACACACACACACACACACACACACTTCTTTATCTCTAATAAAGATACACACATTTATGAACAGGAATTCACAGAGTGATCACATAAAACAAACACCATTGTCACCACATCTATTGTTAGCAACAATAATGCATTTAAAAAATGAATACAAGACTCCAAACTGAGAAGAAAGTGATTCATAATAGATTCAGTCTTCTTTCCCATCAAGAAATATTGGTTTTAATTTGGTCACCAAAAGAATTATTAATTACCATCTTAAAATACTTTCTATTCCATTACCAAGGTCAAATTTAGTCCTGTCACTACTACAAAGTGTGTAAATTTTAAAAGTCATCCCTTAGTCTCAGTTGAGACATTTTAACTTCTGTATATATTCAATATCATTTTTGAATTAAGAAAGAACACCCAATTTTAGTTTGAAATATCCCCTTTATCCATTTAAAATATTTTCAGCACATATATCTTATGACAGTGAAAATTCTCTCCATTTTTAATGTAAGAAAATGCAACTTAAACATCAGGCTTTTCCTGTGCTAGTTGTAGAGGTAAAATAAGTTGATTTTTTTTATTAAAACTCATTTTTATTTGTAAAATAAAAACAAAATTGTTAAATATTATTTAAAGGAATAATTAAAGTAATTTCAGAATGCTGCCCATATGCCTGATCTCTAAGAAAAAAGTACATGTGCCACTTATTATTCCCTTTACTGGTCATGGTGCAAAGGAGAAAGCTTTAGACCTTTCAACTTTTTATTGCTTCTCTGATTTGACATAACAAAATCCAGTCACCTGGACTCTGCCAGGTACCATGTGAGACTGTACTGTCAGACAAAAGAAAACACAAATTGTGTTTTGATGGAGCTTCCATGGGAGCAGAGAACATGTCTTATCCATGTGTCTTTGTATGTTTCTGGATGTTATTTTGCTTTCACATATCCATCTGCTAATGAGAAACAATGGCTTGACCACCACAAAGTTGAAATCAAACGACATCAAATAAACAGCAACATGCTAATTATGAACACTTTCACTTATTACATATCATGCATTAATTTATATATTTTATTGTTTGAGAAGGAAAAATATTTTAGATGTTTTACTTGTGTGCTAGAAATGGCTGCTTACAGTTACCAAACTGAAAGCATCTTAAGCATGGGAGCTGGGCCTATTCCACGCCCTTGATAACCTAGCCTTTGTCTCCATGCATGGCACTGTCAGTCATTGAGCTGCTGTTTCTGGAATGAAGGTAAATCCATCCGTCTTTATATCCTGCTCCCAAACAGAGCTATTTTAATAGCAAATTTTTAAACACATCAAAAGCAAAATGTCAGAGAACACTTAAGCTCATTCCTTTAAAGGTCCAGATGTGAAAAAAATCAAGTGGCCATAACTTTGATCCATTTTTTCTGTGGATCCATGATTGTTTTTCAACTCAACAGCTGCTGCAGATGGAACCTTAGAATGAGATTCCTGAGTAACCCAGATTATAAGGGAATGTCTACTTAAGAGCATTGTCTCTCGTATCTTTGTAAATACAGAGCAGCACTGGTTTATGAAGGTGTTCATGATCACCTTATGAAACAAAAAGATTCAGATAGACCAGTAGTTCTCAACCTTCCTAATTCTGGAGCTCTTTAATATACTTCAGTGCCTCATTTTTTTGGTGACTGCCAACCATAAGATTACGTTCCTTGCTATTTTATAACTGCAACTTTGTTACTGTTGTGAATTCTAAGTTTAAATTTTCATTCTAGTAATGCTCTTTCAAACTAAACTGAGTATAGTCACACAGTCACAATGTTAGCAATAAATGAATTTATATTGCATGATGGAGTCTCACAGCCAGAAAGATGGCTCATCAGTTAATAGTACTTGCTACTCTTATCAGAGCTCAGCTCCAAACATCCATATGGGCAACTTACAATCACCTTTAATTCCAGCTCCAGGAGATCCTATGCTCCCTTCTGGCATCTGTTGACACCTATAAACACATGTGCATACACACTTGCACACACACACACACACACACACACACACACACACACACATACATGCACACATGTAAATAGATGATAGACAGACAGACAAATTTAGTCTCACAACAGACTGAGCTTTAAATGCTGTATTAACATCTGTGTATATGCCAAAATCATAGTCAAGAAATCATAGTGATTGTAGGGCAAGGAACCATGCACATCTTAAAGAATCAAGGCTGAGCAAGGTATCCCACCCTAGGGAATGTGTTCCAAAAAACCATTTCATGCACCTGGGATAAGTCCTGTTCCCATTGCCAGAGGCTCCCCAAACATCTAGCCACGTAACTGTCACCCACATTCAGAGGGCCTAGTTCAGTCCCATGCATATTCCCAGCTGACAGGCCAGAGTCTATGAGCTCCCACCAGCTTGAGTTAGCTGTCTCTGTGGTTTTCCTCATCATGATCTTGACCTCACTTGCTCCTGTGATCCCTCCTCCTTCTCTTCAACTGAAGTCTAGGAGCTCAGCCCAATGCTTGGTTGTGGATCACTGCATCTGCTTCCATCAGTTACTGGATGTAGGTTGTATGATGACAATTAGGGTAGTCATTAATCTGATTATAGGAAAAAATAAGTTCAGGTACCCTCTCCATTATTGCTAGGAGTCTTAGTTGGTGTCATCCTTGTGGATTCCTGGGGATTTCTCTAGCACCCGGTTTCTCCCTAACCCATAATGTTTCCCTCAACAAACAAGGTGGAAGGGTTTGGTCCTGCTTCAACATAGTATGCCAGACTTTGTTGAGGAAGGCCCTTATCCTCTCTGAGGAGTAGGGTGGGATTGGGGGAGGTGGGGGTGGGCAGGGGAAGGGAGGGAGAGGGAACTGGGATTGGTATGTAAAATGAAAAAAAAAACTTTTAAAAAAATTAATTAATTAAAAAAAGAATCAAAGGACTCATTCATATTGAGAGTCCTGATTATCACTGGCCTTCCTTATAATTTAATAAAACAATGCTTTGTTCATCTGCCCTATTGTAAATATATCACTTAGATCTGCAGATTTTTTGGTATCTTACTTAGATTTTAAATATAAGGATCAATAGGCATTGTGCTCTTGTTGCATACATATAAAAGAGTCAACAAACCTGTGCAGTTTAAGTACTTTTATTTTTACAAATTTTTGTAAAAAATAATTTAAAACTTTTCAAGGACAAGCTGCCTGCTTTAGGCTATTGCTATACATTTGAAATAAAGTTAAACTAATTTAATCTTCCCTTATTTAACAGTAAGATAATAGAACAAGAGTATCTTTCACTAACAGAATTCACATTTAATAGGTATTATCTCCTGGAACAAGATATCATAAACTTGAAAACTGAGAGTCTTCTATGATGCTTCAAAGTAATTTAAGAAATTAGGAGAGAATTAGAAAAGGAATGCTTGGTTTACATGAGACAATATCCTGTTGATTGACAATTTATGTTTTTCCATATTACTTGAGAACTGTAGCCTTGATCAAGATACATTCATAAGATGCAATTTAAATGGAAAAGAATTAATTGACAAAGAAGAGAAGTCACTTCAATTATGTAGAATAATTTTACTTCAGCATTTAAATGATGTAGTGTACACATGGAACAGAAAACTGAGACAAATAGGTAGTGGGGGAGTAATTGAACACTTAGGTACAGCCAATATGCATTTTCACCCCTCAATTTCATCCTCAATTCAGGAGAAAATCACAGTCTAATGTTTGTCTGTTGTGGGGATCCCTAATACATAAGAAGGAGAGTAGTCCCAAGATAATAAATAATCAGTTATAAGGAAAATTATAGACATCTGAGACTCAGAAATTGTATCACTAAAGACAACACATAAAAATGACATACAGTCATTTTTAACTAAACAAATGGAGCAGTCAGATAAGACTTTAAGATACAGATGTGCTTCTTTTGAAAAATAAATACTATATTAGAAAGATAAAGAAGACTAAGCTTCTATAGAAACTAAGGATGTCAATCACAGAAGAATCCCACAGAGAGATAGGTCTCAGAAATAATATTTTAAAGAAGCAATGAAAATGCCTGAAAAATAATGATAAAGAGAATAAGGAAGATTTTCACAGAGGGAAAAATGGAAGAATTATGTAAAAAAGAAAGAAGTGTGAAGATACATGGAAAAAAGATAAGACTAATTGTGCTGACTAGTTGTAAGTCAACTTGACAGAAGCTAGAGTCATCTGAGAAAAGGAAGCCTCAATTTAGAAAATGCCCCCATAAGATCTGACTGTACAAAAGCATTTAGGACATTTTATTAAATAGTGATTGATGGGAGAGGGCCCAGTCCATTGTGAGTAGTACCATCCCTGGGCTGGTAGTCCTGGGTTCTATAAGAAAGTAGGCTGAGCAAGCCAGGGGGAGCAAACAAGTGAGAAGTATTGCTCCCTGAACTCTATCTACATCAATTCCTGCCTCCTAGTTCCTGCCCTTCTTCAGCTCCTGTCCTCAGTGCTTTTGATGATGAACTGTTATAGGGAACTGTGAATGAATAAATTGAATAAATTAATAAATAAATGACCTTTCCTCCCAAAGTTGCTTTTAGTCATGGTGTTTCATCACAGCAATAGTAACCCTAAATAACACACTGACAGATATGGACAACAAGATAAAATATTAACTTTAGATGAAAAACTGTTATCAATAGGAGTGGTAAAATAAATATATCATTGTCATTCAAACATAAAATATTGCTCATCACTTCACTGAAAATCTAGGGTACAGGAATTCATGAGAAGTGGATTTATTAGTTTTAAGCAGAACTAGGGAAAGAGAAACCTGCAGTCTCTTTTTGGAGAGAGAGAGGGCGGGGGAGAGCGAGAGCGAGAGCGAGAGCGAGAGCGAGAGCGAGAGCGAGAGAGAGCGAGAGAGAGAAGAGAGAGAGAGAGAGAGAGAGAGAGAGAGAGAGAGAGAGAGAGAGAGAGAGAGAGAGGAGAAGGATGAGGATGAGGATGAGGATGAGGAGGAGGAGGAGGAGGAGGAGGAGGAGGAGGAGGAGGAGGAGGAGGAAATAAGCATGTGTGTATTCCCCTGTGAGTCCAAGTCATCAGTACTGAAGTGTAAGTCTTTTGCCCTTGGAGAAGAATCTGTCCTCCAGAGCCACAATACCTGTGGATAGCCTGTCCTCACATGGAAAAATCCTAATCCTGTAGCCTCATAACACTGAAATTTTCAGTAACTAAAGACATAGAAGCAGCCAGGTGGTGGTGATGCATGCCTTTAATCCCAGCACTCGGGAGGTAGAAACAGGCAGATCTCTGTGAGTTTAAGGCCAGCCTGGTCTACAGATCGAGTTCCAGGACAGGCTCCAAAGCTACAGAGAAACCTTGTCTCAAAAAACCACAAAAATTAAAAAATTTTTAAAAAAGACATAGAAGGGAAAAAACATATAATTCACAAAAAAATAATGAAATTCGCACCAGAACCTACAGCAACAATACTGGATTTTATGAAATAGCAGAAGAATAATTTATTCAAAACAATAAAGGAATAGAACTATTATACACTCAGTTTTATTTATAATATTACTTACATTTGTAGGTGATGTAAAGATAATTTCCAAATAAAAAAATTCTTGAAAAGACATTTATAAAAACATTATCAGAAGTCCAATAAGAAGGCTCAGTGAGTAAAAGTTCTTGTGCCTAAGTTTGATGGCATCAGATTTGGTCTTTGGGGCCTTCATGGTAGAAGGAGGGCAGCAACCCATGCAACTTGTTCTCTGACTTCCACACACGTGCTATGACATGCAGGTGCCCACATAACCATACAGACAATTGATAAATAAATTTAATAAAAATATAGTCAAGGAAGAAGGAAACATAAGGTAAATATTCTAAAACAAATAATTTGCTTATGTAAAAGTAATACTGGTTTTGTTAAAGTAAATATTGATAAAAATCAAAAGATAAACATATATTGATGAGAACCAGCATTTGTTACTCAATAGTATTCCAAATGGTGGCTGGTTCAGGGAAGGAGCTGAGGGCAGAGGCCAACATACTGTCTCCAGGGTTTGCCAGTGGAGAGGCAAATGGTTTAAGATGGTTAGGATTAGGGTGGAATACACATTACTGAACAAGCCCTCTTGTTCATCACAGATATTAACTGTACCAAGTTATAGAAAACAGTCTCTTGAGGAGACTGGGGAATGGCCAAAATGGCAAAAACCTGGAGGCCAGTGACCCTTGAGAGAAGAGGATGACACTTAGTGAAACCAGTTTCCACTGGAGAGAACACTGGTGGGTTGAGTGAACCAGAGGGAGATCTCAAAGAGTAAATAACAGTTTCACTGGCTTGAAGAGCCTGAGGCAGGCAACTCTCGATTTTGTGGAAAGGAGCTGGGATATCCCTAAAAGAAGGGAGTGAAGAGGCCTCCAAAGGTCCCTAAAAACTTTGGTTGTGTCCTGAACAGAAAGCAAGAGCCAGAAGTCTGAGAGGACTTGAGAAATGTAACCCATCCTGCAAGCATCGCACCTTATTAAAATTTCCACATTTCCCACATCCCATGGAAAATGAGCAATACCCCTGAACTAAAGCAGAATCAAAACAAAGTCACCCTGAAAAGTCTAAAAGAAGTCTTTAAGGAAACCAGCAGTAAAGGAATTTTAAGAGCCTGTAATACAGAGGAAGCACAAAAAATAAGAACATCTAGAATGTTCTTTCACTGTGACTATGTACAACATTTAACTCAGTGTAATTATAAAAATAAGTGCACATTCAGAAAAGCAAAAGAAAGACGTGAAACAAGAAGTTTCTGGAAACAACCATGTTTACAACATTCTTGTGCTAAGGAAGAGGGACTATAATAGCTTTTATAATTATCTTAAAGAATTTACAGAGAGAGAGAGAGAGAGAGAGAGAGCAGTCACACTAATAAACATGTAGAAATTCAGAAAACTTGATGATATTCTGAATTTAGAAAATTAAGAGGAATTGCTACCAGTTCGTCTTCCTGTGAAACACCCACACAGGCAGGATTACACAGCAACTTCTTTTAGATAGCACAGAAATATGCACCAGAAACAGGGAGATAAGTGGTGCATCCCTACATCTCTGCATTTTCTGTGTGGCAACCACTTCTACAGGAATGTAGCACTGAAGGCTCCTATCTGAAAAAGAAAAAAATGATTTTGAAGAACAGATGGCTGATAACTATAAAACAAAAATAAAATTTGATACTGTTTCAAGTTATATATTGAAAATTTAAGAATTCATTGTATAAACAAAAACCAACCATGAACAATAAATAAATAAAAATATTTTCTAACTGTTTAGTATTGGAGACAAAAGGAGCATTAATAAATGTATAAGTTAGTCCATTGGTCTAACTTTCCAGGGCTTTATCATAGTCCTTTGGCATTTTCCTCCTGAGACTCTCTTTCCAGTAGATAATTGAACTCCAAGAATAACCCAACTAATCATTGAATATTTTTATCATAAGTATCTTAAAAGCAAATAACATGATCACCCCAAGATGCATTCACCCTTAACAGAGCAGTCAACCAAATATTTGGAACTGAGGGAGCACCACAGAACAAGACCCATCTCTTATGAGGAACAGAAGACTCCCTACAATGATTACAATAATAACCATTTCCCCAGAAAAATTTTGAAGAGCCAGGTTTGAAAAAATGATGAATCAGGACCATTGACTATTCACGATGATTTGCTTCTTTGTCTACACAGATGCCCCACTCTGTAAACCTGCAACCTTTACTTTATTTCCCTTTCCTATAAAATTTCCATGTCCCTGTCAAACTCTTAAGCACATATATGAGATTATTAAGCCACTACAAATGTACACACACACACAAATATATGCAAACATAATACATATATATATACACACACACACACACACACATACATACATACATACATACGCACACTAAGCATGTATCCCATAATTACACACAAGAAGAAATTGAGTCCATAAACTAAAATCTTATCAAACAAAAAGGATGATACTCAGGCTTCTCTGTCTACCAGACTTTTAAGGAAAATATTATAGCAGTTGTCTGCATTGTCTTCCAGGAAATAGAAGCAGGGAAATAGGTCCCTACTCATCTCATTAAGCTCGCATTCTAGGCTAAGCCCCTGTGATGATGATTGACACAGGGGAATTAAGCACACCTTGAATTTCTTCTACTAGGTTCATCTAGAGTAGTACCTTTAATTTGTGGATTTGCTATTTGTTAATCCTACTTTATAGAATAAGCTATCTTGCCTTTTTTTTTAAAAAAAATTGCTTCTTTATCTGCAAAAAAAAAGCATTTGAAAAAAATGAATTTATTTTGGGCATTAAATGAGATCCTGCATATAAAATCATTTGCAAAACGGTTAAAAGCCTAAATTCATTATTTATTCACTGCCATTCATTATGCAAAGTTCAGGAATTCTTAAATGTGAGATGATTATCAGTATTCTACATATCAGAATACCAAAGGTCAATGTTCTGTCTCACTTTAAATCCCAGCATTGCAGAACTCTTCATTTATAATGCTAGGCGTATTACTAAGCCAAAATTCAGAAATTTTATCCCAGATTTCTCACTCCAATTGTCCTCCTATGTAGCACACGCTAACAGGAAAATTCCATGAACTGTTCTCCTAGTGCATGTCTGAAATTTCAAACAGACTCGCGCTGCCATCTGCTCCTTCTGATAAGCGACTCATCTGTCTGCTGAGAAGGTAGGGAAAAGGCTCGCTGAGAAAGAATAATGCTTCCCTGCCACCCTGCAGCCTGGCTGGGTGGCTTGCGGACATGCACCAGATAATTAGGGGTCAAACCAACATTTCCAGGCTGTATTTGGATGGGATTTGAATTCATTGTGGCTGCACTACGTACAGCAACTGGTGTAATTTGGACGATGCGCTCAGCATCTGCTGCCTTTCAGCAGCAGAGCAGAGAAGAGCAGCGTGATTAAGGGAATTCACCCAGCAGCTTTTCTGATTTTAAAGAGCTGAAATGAGACTAGTTCCTACAGAGTCACGGGAATATGTAGGTGTGTTTCCGCAGATGATGGAAGGGTTATTGTAACCACGATGCTTTGTAGTAGAAATAAAAACTTAAAATGAAGCTTATCCAAAGCAATCCAAATAAAAATTTCTTTGCAGAAAACAAACATCAAACAAGTCTTACTCAATTTAAAAAATTAGTAGGACCTTTGGTATTCCCATGACTATCCACATAAGTCACCTACACATTATGTACAACAGCAATACAGGATAGATGGCATGGAAGGTAATTGAAGGTATTTCTTCATTCAGGTGGGCACAGAAAATTCTTGGAGTTAGAGACAAAAATTGCTAATAATGCATACCTTTAGGGAATAGAATAAAATTTAAGTTAGTAGGGAAAATGGGACAAGAGAGATTTTAACACACATTTATTTTTTTATATAAATTATCATCCTGAACTCTGCGATTTAAAATTCTGAACATATATCGCTTTATATAATTAAAGAGCATTTATCTTAGCAAAAAAAATTGGATTTTAACTTTTTAATCTAATCAATTGAGGATCCTTTTGATCTGGGAATCAGGGAATCAAATCGGGGTTCTCTTTCTGACTGACAGGACAGCAGGCAGCATTGAATGAGCTAACCTAGATTAGCTTCCTTCCCCATCAATGAAATTGAAACAACATAAACAGCCTTCTCCACCTATGAAAGGGAGGCTATGCACAAAAAGATGACCATTAATACACTGGGTTATTAGTGTTATTATACTAGTAAACTGTACCTAACTGCCCAATTATGGGGAAAGTTTTGTGCCTGTCCCTATGAAATTTTCCATATTTTTGAATAATTCATGAAATGCTACATAAATTGGAATTAATGCAAAATATGAAACCAATATTTTCAACAATAGCTGTCCACTGACAATGTTTCATGATGTGCATACTTTGCAATAACTAACATTTTAGCCTAAGAAAGGACAGAAAGTTACTGTAAATTTACTAACATTATTCAAAATTATAGAAAAGTTGACATTTCTCCTGGTTAGTTCTTTTAAATTTATTGGAAAATTCTATGAAAGAATAAGGATATGTATGTGCATGAAATTTTTATTTTTCCATTTCCAATGTGGGTTTTTCTTACAGGAGAAAGAAACTATCAGTTCTTGACCTGTGAAAGTTGCACAAGATGGCTTCCAAAATTCAACAGTCATAGGCCATAAAAGAAGGTTATACGTAGTTACTTCCCCCCCCCTTTTCTTCCTCCTTAATTCTTTTCTCTAACTAATTTTAAACCCTAAAGGAGTAGATGGATAAATCAGAATCAACAGACTCTATGGTAACTTTGGCTTCATGGTTTAAGCCTCAGACATGAAATGAGAAGGGACATGTATTTGGTACAAGCTGGAGATGGCTAGAAAGCAAATGTAATAGATAAGAAAATCCTCATGAAGCGTTCGGAGTCTGTGATCATATGAGTATCTTTGAGTGTCTAAATCCTATCGATTGCGTGACAGCTATACTTTGGCTGGAGCAGATGGTAGACTGAACTGTGCGTGTGAGTGTGGATGTAGCTGCTTGTATGTATACACACATATTTATATATAATTTCTTGAAATCTATGCGACTTTATGTTATGGGGCTTAACTGGGATTGTGTGTTGCTAGCAGACTGCACATATGCTGTGGCTGGGTTTTTCTTTGCCTCAGTAGAAAATGTCAAAATGGAATAATGGTAAAAATGATTGTAAAAATGTCCCATGCAGTAAGAAGTTCCTCTTCTTTATACAAGTTTTTAGGGTCATAGAGGAACATTTAATATTTCCTTTCCAATAGAACATTCTTTACCTCCAGCTAATGACAATCCAGTAACAGTATAATTCATGATATAGTTCAAATACCTACCCTTCCCCAAATGAGACAAAAGCATTTTAATGATATTTTGTCATAAATCTGGACACTACTGTGAGTTTGGTGGAATTTTGCATTGCTACACTCAATTTATTTATCAGCATTGCAGAATCAAGGCACAAAGAGGGAATATATAAGGTAAGAAAACTTTTTTTATACTTTATTTGATGAAATCTGATTTTCCCATGATAGTTGGGGTATGTGCTTTTATATAATTACCATATTGGCTACTCTAAAGTCCTGGGGCCTGTGGACCAGCAGAGTCAAGATCATCTGGAAATCTATAAGAAACCCCTCTTTTCACCAGGTCGGCTAAGTCATAATGAGATGGACAAAAGACGTAGTCTCTCATTGGAGTCTGAGGAAAAAGTCTGTGAGGACCCAAAGTAAGCTCTTTAGTCATCTGTGTGCCAGATACTGGGGAGTAATTTGCAAAATTTTATGTATTTTTAACACACTGAGAGACTGTGTTTTTCCTGTGCAGTTAGGTGTGACCTTGTGATTATGTGTGGCCCAGTAATGATGGGAAGAAGTTCTAAATGTTCCTTTCAGTTTCAGCCCAACTGTTACTTGGCACTTGCTTTTGTCTCAGTGTCCAGACTTCCTGGGGACATGTTGCAGTGAGATCTACAGTCATTAACAGGTTACATCCCTATGTGACTTGTGCAGTAGCATTCTTTTCCTCAGCTCCCCTTGCCAGCAGACTTGAAGTGTGTATAAAACTGTGCAAAAGTTCTCAGTATTAGATAAGTGAGTTTCAGAATTTCTCTGTTACTATAACCTCCTAGAGATTTCAATAAGCACCACCACGTTTTAAATGTAGGGCTTCAGGTTGTTAAAGTTAGGAGAATGATCAATAGATTTCATGGCTAGCTTTAGACCATTTTCCTGACTGAGGAGTGGCCATCTTAACTCCTTTGGTCTCATTCCATGTCCTATTTCTTCTTCTTCATAACTCCCTCATTCATCTTTCTATTATTAAGATGTATTATTCATAACCTCTTAGGTCCAAGATGTTTTATTTATGTTGTTTAATTATTATCATTTTGGAACTCACAAACAATTTAGAAAAAGGTCTATGGGCCAAGATATTTAGATGTATCATGACTTCTGATTTATTATATTACATATGAATGATGTGAGGGGACATGTCCATTGCTAAGCATATAGCATCTCTTAATCATTTATTGTGTCATAAAATATTTATTAATTTAAAAATGTTCTTTATTTGGTTTTTATTAAAGTAATCCTTTCCTACTTGAGGAATCCCCACTGGTGAAAATTTTTCTCTTCTTTCTGACAGAATTTGAATACATTATTTATATTTAGTGCTTTGTATTCTTACTGTGATTATTATTATTATTATTCCCATCAAGCCACACTTAGCAGATAAAGATAAAAAACACAGCTCTGATTTCTGAGAAAACTGTACTCATGTGGATAAAATGGTTGGAAATGAATCATCAGGACACACCTTCTTACAAATACGTCTCTGAGTCATGAAAACATTACATAAGCTGTGTCTGTGATCCAGTCAACTCCAGTCATTGGCTATTTATCCAGTGGCTATACATTTTATTTAGGGACAGAGTGCAAAAAAGAAAAGTGAGAGACTTTAGCTCATATGGAAGTATTCTGTGTCTGACACTGAGATTCTCATTTAATACCCATGTTTCCTAGAAGCAGTATTATCTACCAATATACTCAGGGTATTTCTGCTCAAACTCTATTACACACACACACACACACACACACACACACACACACACACATACACGCACACATAAACACACACACAATTAAACTAATTTATTTTTTAATTATATGTATACCTGTGTGACTGAGCGTGTGTTGTGTACATTGGTATGTTGGCCATTGTAGCCAAAACAGCATCAGATGCCCTGCAGCTGGAATTGCAGGCGATTGTGAGTCACTTAATGTCAGTGAACTGAACTCTGGTCCTCTGGAGGAGTAGTATGTGCTTTTAGAAGCTAAGCCATCTTTCCAGCCCTATCTAATATTTTTAATTAGCTTACAAACTATGGGTTTCTTTAATCATCTTTGGATATCCCTAGTTTTGCTAACACATCCCCTACCCTCTACTTGTTCTAATGGTTCTCTCCTCCACTTCATCCTGTAGCACTTAGAGAAACCCCATTTCTCTTTTCTTGTCATCTGTGTTAGGGGTTCTCACCCTTAGCAGAGGAACTACACTCTCCTTTTAGAATATGACCCTTTGCAGGTTGTCTGTTCTCAAGAGGATGGTCCCTCATACATAAATATAGAGGCCACACTAATTAGATGTAGGGAGTTTCTAATAACAACGAAGAGTATGTGGTCCAATCATGGTGGACCATGCTTTAAATTCCAGCACTCAGGAAGAAAAGGCAGGTGGATCTCTGGGAACCCGATGCCATTCATCTCTACCTTGATAGACATAGGGACACTCTGTCTCAAACAAAACAAACACAAAAGGCAGATGTGCAGTTGGAAGATGCAGCAGGAAAGGCCTGAGGACCATAAGAGGGAATTGGAAGAAGGTAGTTGTGGATGGATATGATCAAATTAATTGAGTGAGTGTATGGAATTTTCAAAGAATAAATTAAAAAAACTGTTTTAAAAAGAATATTGCAATAGAAAAAGTAAAAGTTTCCAAAGAAAAACAGAGTAGTTCTTTCGGTTTATTTTTGTTGAGTTTTGTTTTAAAGGAGGAAAAATCATCAAATGCTAGATTTCTTCTTTTACTTTTGCTAATAAAGTATTCACAAATTAAAACATATAAAACAACTAGCATAATTAACATAAAGTGATTTGCTTATGCTATTTTAGCTAACTTAATTTGAAAGTAATAAGAAAAGTATTTTCTAGATTTTGAGGTGAATTTTTAATGTTGTGTGGGCTCCCTCAAAACAATCAGAGTTTTCTTTCTTGAATTTTATATCTGTTTTTAATATATGTTCAAAGATTTTAGTTTTATGTGTCACTTGATTCTCTCTCTATCTCTCTCTCTCTCTCTCTCTCTCTCTCTCTCTCTCTCTCTCTCACACACACACACACACACACACACACACAGACACACACACGCACACACACTCACACGCACACACACACACTGCAAGGGGTAGGGAGTAGGTAGGACACGCAATGCATATAATTTAGAATTATAAATGAGAAAATTATATGATATCAACTGGAGGTCATCATAATTCCTTAAAAATATTTTCCAGATTTGTTGACATATATGATGTCTCCAGTACTCAAGAAATAAGTAAGTAGGATCACAATTTTGAGGCTAGCCTAGGCTATATAGTAAATTCCATTAGGACCTGGTTCACAGAGACCCTGCCTCCCCTATCAAAGAAAAGATATCTTATTGGTCAGTCAGAATGGAAGGCTTCTCAGAAAGCTTTGTGACGTTTAATTTATTTCTATATAAGGAGGCAGGCACTCCATAGCTCACACCCCTCAAGTAAAAACTAAACTTGTAACTGATCACCCATTTCAGATATTTGCTGTAATAATTAATTTATTGAATACATTCTTATTTGGAATTCAGAGTCTGAGTGACATGGGGTAAGGTTTGATAACTTTGAGGTTTTGTTATTTCCCCAGTTTCTAGTCAGTACCTAAGAAGAAGGAAAATGTCCAGGAATACACTTTTTTAATTGTTATTAAAGAATAAAGGGCTGCTGTTTGCAAATGATCAAATTCTTCCCTTGAATCTCTCCATTTGTCCTGCTTATGTCTTAGGAAGTCCCATTGCCAGATCCCAGGCTGGGAACCGGGCTCCCCCTGTGGTCCTTGCTGGTGCTTGCAGACTCTCCCAGGTGGCAGAGAGTCTAGTCTGGGCAAACTTGGCACATGTGCACAGGGACTTTTCTCTAATGTCCCACCCTCAACCTACCCACTCATCCCTGCCCAAGCATACTGATGTAATTATTTTCAAACAGTATTTGGTTTTTCGTTTTGTTGTTTTTGTTTTCTTCATTTTGGGAAACTTTTTGATTGCCCTTCCATTAGAAAACTTAAAATGTTGAACAACGATGCAATTTGATTTACAGTTTCATCTGATCTACAGAATAAGGTGTTTTCATTGAACTCTGACTGTAATTCTTTCTTGAACTGATTTGATCTGATTGCTTGATTAAGTCTTGCTTTAACTTCCTTGCTGGGTTACGATGAACACAGCTTGTATTGCCTTCCTGGAGTATATGCACTCAAATGACTAGCTAAGGCTTGGACCATGTCACCCCAAGATCGTACAATGTAGGGCTTATTTTCACCTCCATGTTCCACAAGAGATAGCCAGATCGTCTACACAACATAGCTCCATGAAGCTGATCAGACTAAACTACTCTTGTGTTGTAAGCCTTAGCATTTGATCCAATAAGATTGGGTCAAAGTTTCATGCAATACTTCCTAGGGAGCTTTTTTTCCTTTCAAGTAGAGAGAAGCCATGATAAAAATATACACTTTAAAAGTTACTGTAATTCTGCCTAGACTATATCTGTCTTTCAATATCTTAGAACAGAATATTCTGCTTGGGAGGAAATGTAAGAAAATTGGTCATGAATTTGGGATTTCAATCTGAAGTGTCCACAGTTACTGATGAGGTCATACTGAAGATGACTATGGTGTTTTCCTCCTTCAGGGAAACATTGCAACCAGACTACATCATTCATGCTGAAAAATGGAGATACCTCAGAGTAAAAAAAATAAATAAATAAAGAGGAAAGCACTATTTCTTTCTTCTCTGAAATCTGAATGGACATTTGTGTTTGTAATGTAGGAGATTTGGTTAGAGTTATATATGGTTATATGAACATGACGGGAGAAAAATGTTATTCATCTGTAGTGACAAAAATTTATTTGTCAGAGAAATGAAACTATTAGAAAATGGAATACATTCTTTCATGATTAAAAGTGAAAGAAAGAAAAGACTAGGTATTTGAAAAAGAGATTTGGAAGCAAGAGGAACAGCATAGAAGTCTAAATGTAGTGAGATTTCCCAATTCTATTCATACACAGCCTGTAGGCTTCCTGTGCAGCCAGGAAGAAGTCGATGGAGAGATAGCCACCTTGAGAAGCACATATGGAGAGTCCTCCCTGGAAGATCACACAGATTGACCAGGACGTATGGAGGTTTAGAACATTCCCCAACATTTCCTTCCAGTACTGCCACCACTCAGCCATCTTATGATCATGTTAGGACAATCCCAGAGAATACTATCCCACTATGTTTGAGACCTAGCAGACTCCTGGAAACAAAGTGACTAAGGGAAGTATCACATCCAATATCTAAAATGCACAGACAGGACTCAATAAATTAATACATCTTACGTAACAACTACAAGTAAAGACTATATCAGTTATATATGCTATGTTTAGAGTAATATCCTAAAGAAAGGTTACCTTAGTTTCTTTCACTGTTAGTTGCTGTGCTCAAAGCAACTTAAGAGAGACTATTTCACATTATTGCCCATCATGGCAGGAGCATTAACACTTCAGGAGTTCAAAGTCGCTGGTAACATTGCACCCCACAATCTAGAACAGGCGACAAAGAATATATGCACATTGTCACTCAATTCCTATTCTCCATTTCGTAGTCCAGGATCTCCTGATCAGGGTTTTCCTACAAAAAAAAATTATCATAATCAAGATAACCCTCTACAAGTCTGTCCAGAATATTATTTCCAAGGTGAATCTAGATAGATAAATATAAGTCTTCACCCTCCATTAAAGAAACGTCTCTTGAAACAGGCAGAGGACACTACAGAAAGCTACAACCAATCAAAATGCAGAGTTGTGGAGCCCAGTCTCAATGGCTGCATCTACAAAGCACTCTCCCAGATAAGACTCAGGGAACACTGAGGAAGAGGGCACAGAAAGAGTGTAAGAGCCAGAGGACCAGGGAGTATGCAATGAGACCGTGTGTCCTATAATATCAGATGCTACACCCATAAACTCTTAACAGCATGACGGCCCAAACACGAGCTGAAAAAGGACAACACCAGAGGACGTGCCAAAGTCAATGGGAAAATCCTGTAAGACCTCAACCCTTCACAAGGAAACTACAGGCAACTGAGGAAAGATCAGATTAGGAGAGGTGGTCATTCTCTAGGGAAGAGGACACCAAGTGGCTGCCCAACGCCAAATAGTTAGCCCTGGTAACAAGTAACATGATACAGACTGAATAGGTTATATTTAGAAATATGCATATACATACATGCATACATATATACATACACACACATACATACATACATACACTCATGCATACATACATCAATAACAATTAGTGAAAAAAGAAACCAAGAGTTTGCAGGAGAGCAGAGAGGGCTATACGGAAAAGTTTGGAGAGGTGAAAAGGAAGGGAGAAACGTTTTAATTACGATAATCTCAAAAAATAAAATGAAAATAAATAAATGAACAAATACTAATCAGCACAAATGATTGCTTTTGTTTCCAATTAAACAAATGTATAGGCTGAGTGCAGCGGATTAGGCTGTGCTGTGTTTCATGGGCATGTACTAGATCTAAGCAAGCATTGTACCACCGAGATAAACTCCTAGCTTTTTATTTCTAATTCTATCAGTGATTCTGAGAGAGGTATTATTAGCCTTGTCGGTACTTCAGAAACTTGGGATTTGTAAGGTTAATTAATTTGCTCAAGGTCAAACAGCTATTAAGCTAAGGAGCTGTGATTTAAATCAGAGAGCATGTCAAATTCATACTTCCACAAAGCCATGTTAACTCCTCATCTTTGGAGAAGCAGCCACTCAAGTTGTTAAAGATGAGATCATCAGTTTTGATGTTGCACTCGGTTTGATTACTATTATTCTTGGTACTGCCCAAAAAGAAGAAGCTAAGCCACCATTCCCTCCCTCAGCCCAGCAGGCTACTTGCAGAAATATAATGACTCTTCGTCTCATTTTTAGGAATATGGCTTTTTGTTATCACCACCCCTTGCAAAGATTCCTAAAAAAAAAATAAATAAATAAAAATAAAGCATATGTCATCATCTCAGTAAAGGAAATGTCATTTTAGTGAGCCTGTGAGGAGTGGCTTATGGTGACTTCCAAATTCCAAAAGCCCAGATCTTCTTTAATATTAACCCAGTCTCTCTGCCAACTGTTAAGGCCAAGAACAAATATTGCTCCAATATCCCCTTTTCTCAGTGCAGTAGAACAAGGATAGCCAGTTGACAAGCAGATTATTCAAGCTGGTCATCAATGAGAACAGCACTAATGGCATTTAAAGCATGTAAACTTTCAAAATTGGAGGCACCATTTTTAAAATCAGAAATGGAAGCTACTTCCTCAGGATGAAAACTTCTCTTTCCGGAAAAATAAGTATGTCATTTTCATCACATTTTGCTCATAAAACTCACAAGCTATCTGTCTGCTGATTGCCGGGATTTTTTCAAGGAGAATAATGTCCCCCTACAATTGCTGCTTCTTTTTCTCTTCTTTCTGTTGAAGCCAACCTGTCTATGAGACCATGTACTCTCTTGCAGTCCTGTTTGTTGTTTGTGTCTCTTTTACAAAACTCCACTCAGCATTCTTATGAGCCAACAGTACTATTTCATATTTTAAATCACAGTCCCAAGTTGCTGGATGCTACTCTGCAGATTAGAATTAAACCAGCACATAGATTAGACCAGTGATATTGCAGTTCATAGGAATTGCTATACTAGCTGGTCCCATTGGTTATATACATGTTTAAATCTCTTTTTCATTCCTTCTAACTATTCAAAAAATACACCTCACCTCTCCAGCTGTTTCAGTTCCACATGCATCACTTTTCGGAGATGAGATGATGAATATCAACTGTCAACTGTGAATTGCCGAAGAGGCAAGACACTGGACAGACCTGTGAGAGATTTTCTAGATTAACTTAACGGAGGTAGAAAGACCTACTTCAAATGTGGGCATCACTTTTCCATGTGCTGGAGTCCTGGACAACAGAAAAAGAAAAGGTTAACTTCAAATGAGCAGTCATCCACCTCAGCTTCCTCAGGTTTGGCTGCCATGTCTCCCCCGTTTTGAGGGAACTACATGTTTAAACTGTGAGCTGAAGTAAGCACTCCTTTCTAAGGTTCATGTGCTTAGTACTGTGTTACACTTGCAAGGAAAACAACCAATAAAGCAGAAGACCTTAAAATTCTAGTCTATGTTTTTCCATTTTAACTAAAACCTTACCATCCTTACCCCTGCTTCCATACTGAATATATAAGAGCCATTTAATCTGCTTCCAACTCACAAGGTTCATTCCCCAGCCTTTGATAGCAAAATCTCCCACATTTTCCTGAGAGCTTTATTCGATCAGTTCTATTCTCTCCAGCTTTTCCTTTGCAACGGTAAAACACTGAAATATCTCTTTTATCTTAAAAAATATCTGTCTATTACCCACGTTCACTTTTCATGAAATGAGGCAACCTTTAGATTACTCATTCAAGTGTCTAATATGTGCAAGCACATTTGCAGCATCTAGCCTCTTGCCTCATTCTCATTCCCTCCAGCAGCTCAGTTCTTGTCCTTGCCAGATTCCCTGAACAGAACTTTCTAAGGTCACTAGAGATGCCCTGATCTACGTAGCTGATAAAAGCATTCATTCTACTTGACCTTGTCAAGGCGTCTGCTCCTGGGTCGCTACTTCTAAACATCCTTCACGTGGTTCACGTCAGTGGTGCTTTACTCTTCTGTGTTCCCTGCACTTTTCTCATAAGCATCCTGTCACTTAAAACAACAATCAATTACATTCTTACCATGTTATCTGTATAAATCTCATCCTGTTCACTCTTCCCACCCTCATCAGCTTTGCTTGTTGTATTTACATTTCTTCTCCTGTCTCATGATTCTTCTATTTAAAAGTTTTTTTTTCATTTTACCTGTCAACCACAGTTTACCCTCCCTCCCTTTCTCCCTCTCCCCCACCCCAGACTTCCCCACCACCTCAGAGAGGTGTATGGAGACCCTGGAAGTGAGACCAGGATTTATCCATAGGGCATGAACTGGCTTTTTAGAGCCCATTCCTTATTGAGGGATACCTTGCTCAGCCTTGATATAGGGGAGAGCAGCTTGGTCCTGCCTCAACTTGATATGCCAGACTTTTCTCACGATTTTCAACACCAATCTATGTTGGCTCCCAAAGTATATATATTTTTTTGCAAGCAACTTTACCCTATCATTAGATTTATAGTAGAAGCATTTTAATGCACTACACTGTTCATCCATACCATACATTCTCTTTCCACAATTTATTAACTCTGTGATTCTCAGGCAATTACTAGGCATTCCCCCACATGTTTCCTTTTGTTTGCAAGGGAAGTAGCAGTATTATCTTCTGATCTTTAGCGTATTCACATCAAGGAAACCTGTAGCACAATGACTAGTGTGTGGGATTCGTTATATGGCTTCAGTTGGAACCAGCTTTTCCTCTTTGGAGCTTCTACTTCTCAAGAACAAAGTTAGGAAGCATTGGAGCACAACATGCTGAAATGGGGAGAGACTGGCCCAAACAGCCCATGCTTTGTGTTTGTTTCCTTCTTAGAAACACAGCTCTTGTCACCCCACTGAGGTGAATAACCTGGGACCAGCCACCTTTCTGGGTCCCCCTGCCATGTAGAAGTGAGACCTGCAGAGCCAATACTCCAAACCTGCTGAGTGACTTTCCTGAGCCTTTCAAGATTTGCCCACAAGGAGCCTGGGTTTCCATTGTCCCTTGGTGATTATCTGTAAGAAATAAACCCATTTTGTGTGACTCGTGTGCAATGTTTTCTTTCACTGAAAACATTGGCAGACAGTGCACATGTCATCATGTTTCACGTCTTGCACAGTAAAAAGATTCTGTGCAAAGCTGATGTCTTTCGGAGCATTTCTAGAGGCATATGCTTAAATGTCTCATACTTACCTCAAATACCTAATGTTCAAAACTCACTCCTTTCCTTAATATGCTAGCCATCATCTTCCCATTTGTGGAAACTAGGAAATGAGCAGTCACTCTTTTTTCCTTTCTGAAGCTTAACTCAGTTTTAACCAGTTTTTAACCCACTGTTCCTATCTCATATATAGTTTTTTTTTTATGCTCTATGGACACCTCGTTTCTCTGACTCTTTTACATTTATTTTTGAAAACCCAGCATTCTTTCCTTCATCATCAAAATTAGAATTTCTACAGAACTGCCCTTGTCAACATTCTTTTCTCGTCTTGTACACAATTTTTTTTTCTGGAAATACAGCTGTAATCAGTTTCTTCATGTGAAAAATTCCTTATTTATTTCTCTTTTCTGTGCCTTCTACCATTATGATCAACAGATTTATACATCCACCTACCTGCATGGCATGTTGACTTAGATATCTTCCAGGCATCTCAAGTTCTATATTAAATATGGTTCTTTCTCTAGTTGCCCTGTCAATGACTGACACAAACATTCATCAAGCTCCACAAGATGAATATTTGTGCACCGTTCTGGGAATATCATTCTTTAACTATTATGTCCTCCTGGATATCTAATTCATTACCAAGTGCCTCATTTTGCCTACTACCTACTATCTCCTGAATCTAATTATCTCCAGCTCCATCCCTGTCAGTACAGACCTTCTGTCAACCAGAGCACTTAGATAATTGTCTAAAAATCTTCTGTTCCCCACTTCCATTTTTCTCATCTGTTCCTCTCAATATGCTACTTATAGCCAAATTTCCTGGAATCAGGGGTGTTTAAAGCTAACTGTGACTCTTCAAAGTCTTTTTTTTTTTTTTCATAGTTTTTCCCACTTTGAGATCTAAGGATACAGAACAATGTTCTTGATATGCATGATCCCTTCCAATTTGAAGGGATCTTTAATCAACGAACAAGCATGCCTTTGGGTGAATCTCTAAAGAGAATTCAACAAAGCATTGACTGAATTAGGTAGATAACCCTCACAGCGGGCAGCATCTGCCAGCAGATGGCCCAGATACAGAAGGGTCCGAGGATGGAACAATGCTTCTTGCCTGCATGAGTCTGCTTCTTTTTGATGCTGCCTCTGCACCTTTTGCTTTGAATGCATGTGAGGAAAATTCTGAGATGAATGCCATGAGGTGAGGACACAGTCACACACATGCCTCAAACAAACAGTGATGATAACACACACTTGTCATTTGCTCTTATCACTCACTCAGCCCCTTGCTTCTGCTCCCTAGAATCCCTGACTAAATAAAAGAATCCTGCAAGCATCTCATTCAGGTTTCCCTTGAGAGTAACCCTAACTAAAATACAGATATTATCCCTTACACTTGGAGCCCTTCTTCCATCAGCTTTGATTGTTAACGTTCAGTAATTTATGAATGCTTTCAATGTCTCCATGTTCCACTACTACTATAAAGCAAAAGTAGAGTAGATTTTAGACCTACTGAAATGAAGTATCAAAAACTAGTTTCTTAAAATAATAATAACAACAACAAAGCCCAAGTCTACTGCCTTATAGTTATGGAGGCAAAAAGAAAAGAGCCAAAATTCCAGTGCCATCAGGGCAATGCTCTCTCTAAGAAGGAGCGAAGAGCCTACCTGCTTCTTCTAGCTTCTAGTGTTGGGCAGAAATCATCACTATTCTTCAGATTATAGATCCATTACTTTAGACACAGTGCAATCTTCCTCCTGCTATCAGGGCAAGGGATTTCTAGAAAAGGCACATTCTAGTGGACTCAGATGACCTCTATCAATATCACATATTCAAATGTCAGTCCTTCTGGGAGGACATGCAATGATGTATGCCAAAGCCACAGGTCACAGTAGCCAGGCAAGGAAAATCAAGCACACTCTCTATGTTTCTGATTCTTATTTTAGAGTGATGGAGATAGAGTTTAACAAAGTAATCATGTAAATCAGTGTTTAGTAAACTCAAGTCACCTGACACAAAGCAAATGTTCAATAACTTTGCATCTAAGCAGCACAATTCATTGTAAAATATAACTCACATTAGGTTAGTATTGAAGTGCTCTTAATGCTCTCCTTGTCTCCATTCTATCTTATGCAAAATCCCCCTCCAGGTCATGCATAAAATTGCCTGTCTAGAAGTATAATTTCACAGTTCTCTTCTTTATACATTTTTAAATAAATTGTTATTTCTGTGGATATAATCTAAGATTCTTAAAGTTGCATATGAAGTTCTCCATTTTATGACAGTGTGCTGATCATCCTAAAGTCGGCCTCTGTGTTTTTCTGATTGGCGTTTGGTGATGTTACCAAACAAGAGTAAGGACTGAGCTTGGTGAAACATGACAAGCTGCATTTTACATCAAATTATATACTTCAGTTTTATCATTTAAGTTGCCTTCTAGACCTGGAAGTCTTGGTCTCCCTCTTTTGTCAAGTTGTCAATTAACACTAAAAAGACAACCCAAGAGACTGTCCTCAGTTTTCCAAAACCAAGCTAAGTATTTACCTTTAGTGCATGAATAGATACTTAAGGACTCACTAACGCTGCCACTATACATGTGTTTCTCTTTTTGTCTCCACTTAGCAGACTGCATTCTTACTTGATATATATTAGGAAAGAGAAACTGTTTCCCATTTTTTATAGTTCTTGACATATAATACACATATTCAGAAAATATTCCTAAATAATTGAATAAGCTAATGAGTGAAGGAAGAGTATTGATTTTGTCTGTAATCCTTTCAGGCTTTCCCAAACCACATACCATTCACCTAACAAGGAGAAGCAGTGCTGTAATAAAAGATCCTCCCTGATGTTCTTCCTGGCAGGTGTCCAAAACCAATCCTGTGTCAAATATCTTTTACATGACTGTCCAACAGGGAAAATCTGATGAAATAACTTACCAAATTTCTAGACACATCAAGGCAAAAACAACAAGACAAAGCAGAGGGTAACTAGCAAAACACTAGTCTCTTGGTATCCTTAATTGGGCACTATCTCCACACTTGGTAGTGCTTGTAACCTGCTGAGATAATTCTCTTGGTCTATTCTCTAGAGGGACAGATATAAAGAACATTGAGACAATGGGCAAATGGCATTTAAGGAGTTTGTAAATCCTGCCAAAATTGATTTTCATATTATTGAAAATAAAATCAAAGACTCTCTAAAAGCTAACACAAAACATCCAAATAAGATACTTTAATGAATAGGAAATCGTAAGTAAGAAAAATATGAATATTTGGAAGGCAATTTGACAGTGTGACCATTTAGGCAGGTATTTATAGCAGGTTCTACCCTGAAGCCTATGATTTCCATAGCTACAGACTTTTTACCAGGATTACAGTTCCAGGTACAACATTCCCTTCTGTAAATCAGGCCTCAAATTCAATCAGAAAACAGTTATACCCTAACAGTTCTTCCACTATTATACCTGTAGGCATATCTTGACTGGCAGGCCAGTATTGCAGTGAACAGTCTAGTCCTGGGTTATACCATTGATGTCTTTTCTCCCAAGGAATTTTGCATAGTACTTTCCAACATTATACAAGCGAGCCAGCAGGGAGACCGTTTCTCAGTCAATTTGAGATTAATAACCCTGTGTCCTTCAGCACAAGTGTGTGGTACCTTCAACCATAGAGCCTTACCATGTAGTAGTTATAGTGGATAATCAGTGGTAATAGCCTAACTGTGTGAGACTTCTGGAGCCTCCTGTACTAGTAACTCCTAGGGATGTATCTCATGTCTTGTATTGAGATTTTCATTTAATATCTTACGTCTTCTGGGAGCAACATTGTCTGTCTGTGTTAATTCATTCAATCTCTCTCTCTCTCTCTCTCTCTCTCTCTCTCTCTCTCTCTCTCTCTCTCTCTTGAGATGTATTTTGAAACCAGCTTACTGACTATAGTGTCCATAGGACTTTGACCTATCTCCCTGGTTTTGGTGAGCCTACCCACTACTGCTGCTCCCCCATTCTCCCTGCCCCCATCTCTACTTAATCATTGAATCCTCAGTACTTTTACTCCTTTTATTCTTTTTTTTTTTTGCATGCCTTTTACTATCTTGCAACTTATTCATTTTTTAAGATTGGTTATGAGGAAATAGATTTTCACATGGATTTTCACACTGCCTTTCTTTGGGTTAACCTACCCCTCATGTCCCGACTTGTACTTTCACACCGCTCTCTGTTTAAGCCGGTCTGCCTCTTATATCCCACACCATTACTTTGGTTTGGCCTGTAATCTACTAAACTCCCTCAAACAATCCGTTTCTGCTTTCCTGACTTCTGTCTCTGCTCCTGGTGAAGTACACAAAACAAGTCAACTTGAAGGTAGGGTCCTTACATGAGACTGAGCACAGAACATTTTTCCTTCTGGTCTTGAATTACTTTACTTGGCGTAATTTGTTTTCAGGTCCACCAGTTTACCTGCAAATTGTAGTTGAACGATATTCAATTTTATTTAGGTGTCACAGTTTTCTGACGCATCCGTCTGCTGATTGACATGGATCCTATTTCCTAACTATGGTGAATAGAGCATCAGTGAACATAGTTATGTAAGTGTCTCTGTACTGGTATGTAAAGCTCGGTGGGTACAAGACCATCAATGGTGTAGCTGATCCATATGGCAGTTTTATTTTTAGTTTATGAGAAACCTCCAGACTGATTTCAAAAGTGGTTGTACTGGTTTACACTTTTAGCAGCAGTGCATAGGTAACTTCCTTTTGTAACATCCACACACCAGCATTTCCTGTTTTCCTGCTCTTCTGACTAGGGTGAGGAGAAATCTTAATGTAGTTTTAATTTGCATTTTCCTGATGGCTAAGGATGTCCACCTTTTGAAGAGTTTGCTGAGCATTTCCATGTCCACCTTTTGAAGAGTTTGCTGAGCATTTCCATTCCTTCTTTTGAGAAATTTCCATTCAGTTCACACCTCACTTTTTACTTGGGTTGCTTATCATCTAAAGGTGTAGTTTGCATCCTTCTTGGTATGATATACATTCTCATCCTCTGCTGAGACCTCTGGCAAAAGTCTCATTCTTTCTGTGGGCCACCCATTTGTTTCACTCTGTTTACTTTGTGGTTGAGTAGACTTATTTTCATAAGATCCTATTTGTTGAGTATTGATCTTGGTTCCTGTGTTATTAGAATTCTGTTCACAAAGCCTCTATTGTGCCTATAAATTGAGGGCTGTTTCCGACTTCTTTCTCCAGCAGTTTCAAGGTATTCAATCTTACCTTGAGCTCCTTGATCCATTTGGAGCTAAGTTTGTGCAAGGTGAGAGATAAGGTTCTAGTATTATTTTTCTGCATGTTAAAATCCAGTTTTGCCAACACTAATAATTGAGAGTGCTGTCTTTTTTTCCAATGCACATTTTTTGCTTCTTTGTCAAATATTAGTCAACTATAATTGCTTAGATCTAAATATAGATCTTCAAGTCTATTCTACTTTCCATATACCCATTTTTGTAACAGAATTGAGAAGTTTGTACTACTATGGCTGTGCAGTATAATTTGAAATAAAGTATGATTATATCTCCCACAGTATTCTTTTTTTTAAAATCAGGATTTACTTGACTATTCTTGGTCTTTTGTACCTCTATCTTAAATTTTTGGTCTTCCTTTCTATGTCTATGAAGAATGATAATACAATTCTGATTGGAAAAACATTTTATTTGTGGATAGCTTCTGGTGAGGCAATCATTTTCACAATATTATTTCTTCCAACCCGTAATTATGAGATGTTTGTCTATCTTCTAGTGTCTTCTTCAGCTTTTTTTCTTCACTGTCGTAAATTTTTCATCATAGAAGTCTTGCATTTCCTTTGTCCTTTGTTGGATTTATTCCCAGCCAAGTGTGTGTGTGTGTATGTGTGTGTATGTGTGTGTGTGTGTGTGTGTGTGTGTGTGTGTGTGTTTGCATATGTGTGACTGCACGTGTGAGTGTTGTGTTATGAATGAAATCATTTCTCTGATTTCTATAGACCTCACTTCTTCTCAACCTTGGTCAGAACAGCTTCTTCTCATAGTAAACAGTCAACAGAGAGACAGATATATTTGTCCAAGTCCTCAGTGTAAGAAATTGAGTGGCCAACTTTAAACTTGACATCTATTTTGATGCCCACAACTAAGGCTCAAAGAATATCACAGAAAAGGAAAAGGAAATAATGTAACATCTAGAGGACAGGGGAAATTGCTGTGAAATACTGATGTCTAGGTACAGCATGGTTACGACCATTATGAGCTCACAGTGGCTGGGGATTCAATAGCTACACAAGAACTACAGAACAAACCATACAAAATCATGGCATACACTGATGTGGCATTAATAGCAGACAGTTGCTGGGGAGAAAGAGATGTTCTTTATTGAAGATAATGACATTGGTAGTTTTCAATGTTCTGGTAGATAGTCCTGCATTCAGGCACAATTAGGCTGTGCTAATGTGACATAGTATGTATCTTAATTTACTATTGCTGTAACAAAACATTATGACCCCAATAGCTTATCAAAGATAACTTTCATTCAGCTTGAAGTTTCAAAGGATTAGAGTCCATTATGGTGGAGCAAATGCATGGCAGTAGGACCAGCTGTTAGCTCACATCCTCATCTACAAGTATGGGACAGGACAAGAGCACACAGAAAATGACATGAATGCTTTGAAATCTCAAAGCCCACCCCCAGTGACACACCTCCTCCAACTAGGCCACACCTCCTAATCCTTCCTAAACAGTTCCACCAATTGAGGATCAAATGTTGAAATGCATGAGCTTATGGGGGTCAATATAATTCAAAACAAAAAATTAAAAATAGGCTTGAACTTAAGAGAAGGTGTCTTAGGAGAATATGGAGGGAGTTAGAAAGGAGAAATAAGGATTTAGTTTAAACATATTTCACTTGTTCTTTATGTGTAGGAATATAATGACATAATATATAGGGACAGCTGATGTTTTAAAGGTTATAGAAAGATCATTTGCTAAGTATTATCTATGTGTTAACCATCATCATGAATAAGTACTTTTGTTCAGAGCCAGATAAAAACAAAATCACAAAGAAGATTCAGTGTTCTACAGCACAGAAGAAATATGCTGAAAAAGCTCATTTTTACAGTCAGAATACGGTCTTAAAAAGAATGCAAAAGAAAACATCCTCTGAGAGAAAGAAATCTGTTAGAGAAAAGTGTGCCACTGAAATGTAAATGCATTTTATTTAATGAATAAAATTATTTTTAAAAGATAAAGGGAAAAGACCCTAAAGTAATCTCTGCTTTTAAATTTTTATTTGTTTCAATAATAAGGATGAAAGATCATAAGCTATAGCCAAATATCCTGTTCTGTCCTAAACATATAAAAATAATATAAAAAGAAGGCTTTAACCAAATAATTTCATTTTAGTTATTTGACTATTTCTACAAAGGAAATTCATGCTTTTTGTTTCTTTCCTTTTAATTGCATGAATATTAATACATTCTTTATGGTTCAATGGGATGGAACTTAGAGCCACAGATAAAAAATTAAACAATGACAGAGTTTAGCACATTAATTTGGGTTATTCTAACCTAAATCAGAGGGTAGGTTGTGAAGAAAATGAGGTGCTTTGAACAACCTATGAGTTGTTATACAGGATTAACTTGAAATGTTTTAATTATTCATTTGTGTATTCATGTGAATTAACGTGGGTTTAGATTTATGCAGCCATAGTGAGACATGGGTCTCAGAAGACAGGGAACAAGAGTCATTCTCTCTCTACTGTGTGGGACCTGGGGACAGAACTCATAAGCAGGATTGGTGGCAAGTGTCTTCACACACTGATTCATCTTGTTCACCTTATATTCAATAATTCTTTATGTGGCTATTTTTATAATTTATAATTAGATTTCTTATACCATGTATTTTGATTGTGGTTCCCCCCACCAACTCCTTACAGATCCTCCCTACATCCCCATCTACTCAAATCCATACCTATCTTTCCCTCTGTCATTAGAATGCAAACAAGTGTCTAATAATAACAATATAAAATAAAAAACAAACCAGAATAAGACCAAAACAAAGAAAGAAAGAAGAAAGAAAAGGAGCCTACCAAAAAGCACAAGAAATACATCCAGATACAGAGAAACACACAGAAATTCCATAGAAAACAAACCCACAAACTATAATATATAGACAAAGGGCCTGTAAGGGGGGAAAAAGGCCTTGACAATCATTATGAAGCAAAGAATTATTAGACAAAGAATCTACTTAGATGCCATTAAGTATGCTTTGTATTGGCTATCTGCACCTAAGGAAGGGGTCTGCCTTTAAGAGTGTATACCCAATGAGACTCCATTGGAGAAAACTAATTTTTCATTTGCAAGTGGTTATCAGTTGGAGATAAGTTCTTGGTTAGGAATGGGAGCATGTGTCCACTTCCCCTCTCAGCACAGGGACGCCCTCTGACGCAGACCTGTGGAAGCCCTATGCATGCTGCCACAATCTCTGTGAGCTCATATGTGTGTTGGTCCTGCTGTATTTAGAAGGCCTTGTTTCATTGGTGTTCTCCATCCCTTCTGGCTCTTACAGTGTTTCTGTCTCCTCTTCTGCAAGGTTCTCTGAGCCCTGGGGGGTTGGGGGGATTTAATGAAGTCACCTCATTTAGGACTTAGTGTCCAAGGTCTCTCATTCTCTGTACATTATTTGACTATGCACCTCTGTATTTAGTCTCATATGCTGCAGGAGGAAACTTCTCCGAAAATGCTGAGCAAGGCACTAACTTATGAGGATAGCAGAACGACATTAGGAGTCATTTTATTGCTACATTCCTTTACCAGAACAGGATTATTTGGTTTTACCCTAGGCCCCTAGACTATCTAGTCTCAGGTTCTTGGCCACTCAAGCAGTGTTAGGGATGGATTCCATCTCACAGAGTAGGCCATAAATCCCATCAGATATTTGTCAAGAGGAACCCTCTCAAATTGATAGAAGGATTAAATAAGATCATACAGGTACATCAGAGTGTACTTCAAACATAATAGCAAATCAATGAGTGATTTTCATCATTACTACAGCTCATAGAGACAACAGGAATAAAAAACAATTTAAACCAGAAATTCTATGATTAACACACTGACTAAAGAGTGAATTTATTTTAGTGTTGTGAAGTCATCTGAACATGGTGAAGAGATAGGATCATTTTTCCATTTACTATCATGGCAGCTTTTGAAGAAATTGCTCAGTTTTTTTAACTTATCTGTCTGCTTAAAATTTGCAGTTTTTATAACCTTGAGATGGATATATTAAACTTGAGTAATTATTTATGATAGTACATAATGTCATAAATCATGAAATTAGTGAAAGAAACTGATTTATTCAATCATAATTGGAAGCAAGTACAGCTATAAAGCACTTCACATTCCTGACATGTGACTTCAGGAATGTCTTAGCAGACTGAGTTTCAGAGTTTTCATTCTTGGGCTGGAAACTGAATTTTTGACTGGATATACATGGTATGTCAGACTCTGTTAGACTGAGACTGTAGAGGATAAAAGTTGAAAATGTTCTCTAGTTTATTCTGACACATATGATTTCCCTCTGCTAAGTAGTGAGAAAAATTATCTAAACAGTAAAAATCTCAGAAAAATTTACATACTCTCTAGAGACAGATAGACTCAAGAATTAAATGCATTAACATTTCAGTCATGTGAAATTGTAATTCAGGCAAATTAAGCATTTTGTTTTTAAGATTCATATCTTTATGAATTCCTTTCTTCTGATTCTTTGGCAGTTGGGGAAAATCCAACGTTGACTAATTAATAGTCTATATCATGTACAATACATAAAACTGTTTTCCATAGGTAACCAGAGTAGTGCTGAAAAAAAATTTCATTCCTGGGGAGAAGGGTAGCATTCCCTCCGTTGTAAAGACATGTATTACAAATCTCAGATTGATTGACTCTCCCTGGGTTATACATCTGATACATGGTGTGGTAGACTTGGTATTCAACGCTAACTCTACTTAACTATGTCACCAAACTAACTAGCTGATGTACATTCAAAAACAGGTGTACATTTTTAAAAGTTCACAGAGATCATAAAATCAGAACTGTTCAACAAAACTCATTGACACCATTGTACTACTCCAAATTCTTCTAAAAGGATTAAAACATTTGTTAAGGTAGCCTTTTCATAGTAAATTACCACTGATAAATGTTTTCTCATATTTTTTATTTATAAAAAAAGATTGCTATAGACTAAGTAACTGGATGCCATGTCAGATCAACCAAGAACTAAGCAAAGACAAATAATCATAAACAAATGTCAATATTGTCACAGGTTCTCCCTTAAGGTATAATAATCTTAATCCAAGGGAAGGAGTAATTAGTAGACGGATGTCATTAAATGACTGCAGTGTCGGAATGTTGGAACTGGGCATTGATCACTGTTAGCTTTCCTGGTATTGCCTTTGCCTAGGATTTCTGACACCACATTTATCACTCTCTCTATTTTTAGAGCTTTAATGAGCTAATCACCAAGGCTTACCTCATTAACTTAGGTTCTGAGAAAACATTATTTACAGAGATAATAGTAGGTTAAAAGAGTCACTACTCTCAAATTTGCTGGGAAATAATGCTTGCACACCAAGCTAACATATTTCCTCTGTAAAGGATAAGTTTGACCTTGATTAACAAGTAAGGTTCTGTTCACATTTTTTTTTCAGAATTAATCCACCTTAAGTAGTTTAGACTACATTTTTAAGGACAAATGAAATATATATTTACTTATATTGCTCCAGCGGCTTACAAAAAAATGTATTACCTAAGTAATTTAGTATTTTTCAAATTAATAAATGTTGTTATTCCTAAGGTCTGCAGTATTTCAAACACATTTGAAATAATGTTTAGCCTTACTATGATTAGCTGTACTAATTGAGATAACAAGTACAGTAATTTTTTATAAACTTTTCAGATATAAAGCATTTAACACAAGATTTTTTATGATTAACTATGGTATGTTATAAACATGTAGCATTTCCACATGCTCTTTAAAAGTAATTCTTAAAATTTCAAAATAGTGGGAAGGCCAAGAGGAACAAAAGTAGGAAGGATGGAAGGACTTTATTGTCTTTAAAGTTGGACCACAGGTGGACAGTATTGGCAGTGGATGGGCCGGCCAGTGGACAACAGAAGAGGAGATGTGTGGGTAGAATCAGTGTGGTCACCTGCACAGAGACACTGGAAGCCAGGGCACTTGTTGTGTAAGACAGTGTACCCAAGAATCAAAGAGTTAAGATATGTCCAGCAGAGAGGAGACTGTGGGTTCCAACCTTAGCACTAGAAAAAGTATACATACAATGAGGCAAACTCATAGAAAACAAAAATAAATGAAGGGAATTAAGAGAAAAAAAGGTGAAAAAGATAAAACAATAAAAATGTTAGAAGGAAAAGATAATCTACTAGATAAATTTACAAACCCAGTGAAGAAGTTGAAGTGTGGTCCAAGAAATTCTTTTGCAAAATAACATAAAAATAGTGAAAAATAAAGGATCCATCCATACTTTCTAGAACATTAAAACAGGGGTCTGCACAGAGAGAAAATGGAAGTTATCAATGTAGTAATGAAAAAAACTACTAGTTTGGAATAGCTTCATTTCTAGACAGTTCCAATCAATTTTAAGTGTTCTATGTAATACATAAATTCATTGAAAATCTCATATCATAAATTTTTCTAATTTTGAAACACAAATAAGAGGTAAAATATTTTTAAGAAAGGTAAAGTTTTAAGATTGGAGCTCAGGAAGTCTTTATATTCTCTAATAATGGAAGAAATTTGGGAAGAAACTAGGAGAACAGCACTTTCAAGTTTGGTCTCATAAATCTAGACTCTTGTTAATGGAAAACAAAATTCTTAAGATGTTCCTAGATGGTTTGCTTTACTGCCATGAAGGGGGAAACCAAAATGATATAGTGGGACCCAAGGGAAAGAGTCTCCAAAGGGTAAAACTGAGGTCTCTGAGCAGAGTGTCTCTGCACTGCTTGACTTGTAGAGGAAAAGTCTCTCAAAATTTGGTGCATTTAAATGTTGTATTCTTTCTCAGGTGGTCTCATCAGCTAAGCGGTTATGCATGTGGGGACTAGGTAACCTTGGCAAGACCTGTCCAGGCATGCATTCAGCTGCTGGCTGTCAGGAGCTGACTGCTGTGCTGATCCTGCATGGAAAAACACTTCTTCATTTTACTCTTATTCCTCAGGGACAGAGTAACCCAGGCAAAGTCTTGTGATGGAGGCAGAAATTCATAGGTGCTTATTTAAACTCTTCTTTTGTATTGGGTTTGATATTCTTCAGGTTGTTAATCCAAGATGTGGCGAAGTCCAGAGGTGGAGTGGACAATATGGTTATGGGGGTTAGATACATGGAGGTGTGGAAAACTGGGCCAGTACGTATACTACAATATCTATGTGAAAATGGTTTAAAAAAGAATGAAAATGATAACCTTTTGAAATCAATGTTTTTGGATAAATTTTATAGTCCATTGTGCAAGTTCAGGGACTAGATAGTTATAGACAGAAAGAATAACATGTGTGCAAATATCTGTAGCAATTATAAAAAAACAGGAAAAATATCAGAGGTGAAATGCAATCACTATTTTATTTTCCCAACTGTGGATAGTATTTACAAAGTCAGATTAATATAATAGCTGAAAATTGATCTGGAGGAATCTGTATGAACATATTAAGAGGGTAGATGAAATAAAGTTGTGTGAGTAAAGTAAGTTGCCTAAGGGATGGGAAAATCACCACTTCTAATAATAGAAAATCTATAATAATGTCAACTCTTGACAAAAATCAAGAACTAATATAGGCATGTAATTAAAAATCTCAGAAAAAAACACCCTCTAAGGAATGAAGATATAAATAGGAGATTATTGAGCCATTTGCCAGCCTCACAGTGTCATTTGGAGTTTTTAAACTATATACTTATATTTC
The DNA here is from genome assembly GCF_949786415.1 of Peromyscus eremicus. NCBI lineage: Eukaryota > Metazoa > Chordata > Mammalia > Rodentia > Cricetidae > Peromyscus > Peromyscus eremicus. The sequence continues at coordinate 9,654,234 of NC_081435.1, forward strand.
TTTGATAAAAATAAAACCTCACATGAAGCAAAAAGAAATTAAATGAGCAAGAATATACTGTTCATAAGGAGCTCTTTATGACCTGGAACTTGATGACCTTGTTCTTCCTTTTTGCAATTTATTTGTAAGGAAAAAAGAGAGACATTAATCATCTGTTATTATTTCTTTTGTTTTAAAAATTCAAAAACTCCTGGCACATAAGTTTAACCAGTCTTGTCAGTAGTAATTATTAGATGTCCTGTGTCTTCAATTAGACGTTTACAATAATTTAGCGTCTCATCACATAACGTTTTCTTGCCTTTCTTGAAGCATTCTGTCTGCTTGCCCTGTATCAATTGCATCCATATTCTGCTGCTAAGGTAGTCACTGCTCACTTAAGAGAACCTTTGTCCCTCTCCCTGACTGGGAGAGCTAAAATTACTCCATTTATTTCTGGAACTAAAATAGAGTTTCAAAAGGATGAGAGAGTGCTGTAAGTACCTCGGGCAGAAAGGTAATTTAGAGCGCCTTCAGACTTCAGATGTGCTTTTCAAGACTGCTTCAACAACTCTATAGTAAAGTATGGCCAGCCAGAAACATTTTGTTTTCCTATAGTTTTACTTAAGGGCATTATCTACTATAGGAAGCAAAAGACTCTTCTACATTTTGACAATGATTGGAGAAGTTATATGTGGATATGAAAACCGGGGTGGCTTGTTTTAATGATTTTTCACGCTTTTTACAGATTGATTCACCAAACAGCTCTGTGATTGCCCACCAAATCTAGAGCTCTGACCTCAAATATCACTGCACATCAGCATATCCATGAAAAGCAGCAAGCATCAGGGCGCTTCCTTATCCTTGCCATGGCCTCAGTTTTCCCTGCACAGTGCTTAGTTGGCTTTTTAGAAGGCTCATCATTATTAGTCTTCTTTATTCTGGAGTAATGAAACGCATAATACTAGCATGATTGTACACTATTTCCACAAACGGGCAAAACAGAAACCATGCATTTCTGATCTAATCGGCTACCTTTCCTTACTTATTCAATTACATTTATTCCATGTCTAAATGCCACAGGCTATTTTTTTTCCAGACAGAATTAGAGGAAAAGGAAAAGGATGATGCGTAATAAAGAATGGGGGTTAAAGGCTCCCATGGGAAGATTCTATTACTCTGCATTAAAAGATGGCGATGTGGACATCCAACGGTCCCAGTGTTGGGATGCAGAAAAAGAGCAGTTGTACAGGAAGCTATATTTCTGTTTTTGCTTTGTTTTGTTTTTACAATGTCAGGGTCAAAAACAAGGACTTGTGCTTCACTGTACCACTGAGCATCAGCTATTTATTCACAAAAGTTATGTTTCCTTAGGCCACGATAGTCTGCAGCATGGGGTATGCCCGAAAACGGAGATATGAACAAAGCAACAGAAGAGAGTTGTTTTGTCCAGGATATGTGTAGAGAGAAGGACAATGCTGTTTAGTTATTTGTAACCTTGCTCACATGTGCTTCTCTGAATCCTGTTATACTTCAGAACTGAGTCCTAGAAATGAACACAGTCCCAGTGGGTACAGACCTCTTCTTGCCTGCGTTTCCTGATGTCTCCATAGTAACCAGCCTCAGAGCTAGGTGGGTGAGAAAGGGCCAGTCAGTCAGCTCCTGCTGCACTTTGTCATCAAGAGTGTATTCATCAGCTCTTCCTGAGAGAAACAACTTCAAGGACAGACTTTACTCAGGGTTTCAGTCCATAGTAGCTTGATGCTACTTTGTGGGTCTGTAGCAAGCCCGAACAGGAGCACTCAGTGGAAGAAGCCTCTTATCATAACATAACTGGGAAGCAGAGACAGAAATAGGACAGAGCCACAGATAAGATAATTTCACTCGTCACGACCCCTGTGACTCCACCTCAAATCGGATCTCATCTCATACTTGCTACCACTGTCCAGGATCACTGTTGTATGGGTCCACCGAGAGATTAATCTGTGATTTTGTAGGCAAAGCCCAGAGAATACATAATCCAAAGATCAAGTCTTCAACACATGAGGCTCCTCAGAGAGATGTTTCCTACTCCGGCCAGAGTGAGGTCCCCTTGGCTGCTTTGCTTACATACAGATGCCACAGGTTCTCCTCTAACTTTCTCTACTTTTGGTTCATACACAAGAAAGAAGGTCACTGGGGAGCTCAGCCTACTAGAAACAGGAGAAACATCACTGTTAGTTACCTGTTCTTCAGTTATCCAAATAACGACAACAACAGTAACAATAGTAATAGTAACCTTAATCAAGAACCATCAAAGAAAACAATGAGAATATATGGTTGGTGTGAGAGTTATCCCTTTGGGTTCATATGGAACCTATCTTCTCTTATGGCCAAATCCTTGGTCATATCTATGCTTGAGGGCCACAGGTGAACAAGAATGAAAACTCTAAAATAAGCTTTTTGTTTAGGGAGAGACATCTAACTGAATTATTTCATGGTCCCTTGTTCCTGTTTGTTCTTAAGCTAATGACATCATTGTGATGAGTCTCAGTTTCCCAGCATGCGATAGAATTAACCTCAAGAATTACTTAAATTGCTAAGAGGTAAAGCAATCCCTAAAAATAAACAAACAAACAAACAAATTAAATAAATAAATAAATAAAAATAAAAACAAAGCAAGCCAACTTCCAATGCACTTAAACATTGAAAAAGTAGCTCTCCTAAGCAAAGCTGTGGAGATTAAACAATTAAATGAGTTATAACCCTGATCCTAATGAAATTAGTCATTTACTAGTAACAGAAACAACTAGCAACTGAGGATAAAATCAAGTTAAGAACACAGAAATTACATTATTTTACTATGTTAAAACAAATACATTCAAGTAGTACTAAAATGTTTTTGACATTTTTTTTAAACAACAGCAATTATGTATGTAGATTTAAACCTTGCAGGAGTTGTAAAATACAGCACTAGGTGGTGAGAAATTATGACTGGTGGTAGTTAAGGTTAAGCTCTCTTGAAAGAAATAAAAGAGTTGGTCAAAGACTCAATCTCTAGATAGACTGTGGGGAGAGACTCTCATAGTCCAGCAGAGATAAGGGAGGAATATGCCTAGCAACTGATTTTGCCCAATCAAATGTCAGTTCAGAGAATGGAGATGGCTTCAGAGGTGAATAGCACCTGCTGCTCTTCAAAAGAACGAGTTCAGTTCCCAGAACACATGTTGGGCAGCTCACAATATCTTGTAACCCAGCTTCAGGGGACCCAATGACCATTTCTGGTCTCCACAAACATCTGCACATGTGTAGCATACAATCATTCAGACACACACATGTGTACATAAATAAACATGAAATAAATCTTTAATGACAGCAACAAACAAGGTCAGTTCACTTATGAGGCAGATGTGTCTGCAGCACACCTTGAAGATTCAGGCACGGTCTCTTCTGAGACTTGATAAACAATGACCTCTCTGTTTCTTTTCAGAGACCTAAAAGAGACACCCCATTTTTATTTTTCCCTTAATAAATGCATACTCAAACACAGGAAGAAATGTCACTGGTGTCATACAGAGGATAGAAAGTACTAGAAAGCAGGTCAGAGAATACAAACATATATAAACAGAGATGGGAACAAGAATTTTGGAGCAACAATGGCTAGGAAAAGGGACATGAAGCACTACACTGATGTAAACATCACAAGGGGAAGCATCCCTTCCTTGGCAACCTGTAAATATGGAGAAACAATAAGCATAGTTAAAAAAAAAACATTTCTATGTGGAGAGAAAATATTTGCAAATATCTGCCAATAATATTTTAATTCAAAGTCTGTTTAATAAATATTAAGGATCCTTATCATTAAAGTTGAAGATGATAAAAAAGTGAGAGTACTGAAAAAAATCCTGATGTAATGTCTGAAGTAATGGCTGTATGAATTGGCCTGGTGTTCTGTCCACCCTGCCTCCCTTCTAAGCAACTAAAGTTTAAATAGCTTTCAGAGATAAACTTGTCTTGCCTACTTGAAGAAAACTTTGTCCTCTTTGTCCCTGTCTTTTCTTTCTTATGTTTTTATATAGTCTTACTTTTTTTTTTGGTTTTTATATTCTGTGATGATAACACAGAATATTGTTGTATGCAAGTATGGCATTTTTTCCTAAATATTTTGTGAATTAATCTCTTCTATAAATACTATTAACTTCTCAAGCCTAGAGATCTATCTTATGTATATCTTTCTGAGGTCACAGACATTAGAAATTACCCCCTACGTATGACTTATGTAAAGACATAAAAGATGGTTGCAAGAGATAAAAAGCAAACATTATGTGCCTCTTACTCTTCCAAGAGATATATTATTCTGGTAAAATTGGAATAAGCTTAAGTGTATTAGTCAGTTATAGTGTGTGCTGTCTACATGTGTCTGTATGCATGCAAGTCTATAGACCAAAATGGAAAAAATCGTGGAATTTTCTATCATTAGTTTGTAAGGAGTACAACTATAACTAGACAGTGAAAACAATGCTATAAATGCTCTCTAACAGAGAAGGGGCCAAGTCTAACCAGATTGCTAATGTCAAAAGAAGCCAAGTGGCCCATTATATAACAATGTCAAATCCCCTATCCCTTAACGACCACCTTTACTATGGCTCCACAATGGTAGAAGGTGGAAAGTGAAACTCATGCACATCAAGAGCAGAAGACAGTTGTGTGGTCTTCTTTTTTTGAAACCACCAGCAGAGAGATGAACGAGTACATGGATTTAGAAAGAAACATTTAGAAGACATTTTAACTACCTGTTTACCTAGCAAGACATGAGTAGAAGATCCTCCCTGGAGCCCTTTTCTCCCTCCAAGGCCCAGGGAACACTGTGGAAAAGGGTTGGGAAAACTGTGAGAGGACACAGAGCATTGCTATAAATACGGTTTTCTAGATATAACATGGTCAGTTTTGTCATGAGCACCCAGAAGCTGTGACCATCTGCCCAAGACTGTCTCAAAAGATAAGGGGGTTGGAGCTGGATAAATAGGCACATGGATTGCTCCTCTAAATGACTTGACTTTGATTCCTAGCATAGTCTTTTGCCATCTCCAGCTCAAGGATGATTTGAAGCATTTGACCACTGATGCCATCTACACTCATGTGCACATTAAATGATAGGAGAAATAAATTGTTAGAAAAATAATGTGGAGAGCATCTAAGACAGATGCCCAAAGTTGACTTGTGATATACTCTTGCATGCATACATATAGTACAAACAAAACAAAAATCTGTGACTGTCAAGTACAGATATATGTTTGAATGTGTGTAGATGTAACCAACCGTCTTATTAAATAAGAAACACAGAGCCGATTCAGAGAAGAAAGCCAATAGGTCAGAACTAAGAGCCTTATCCTTCCTACTTCAGCGATCCTGCTTCAGCCAAGAGAGCTCTTCGAAAAGGGGCCTGCTTCCTGTGTGTATGTCTTTATATAGTCTAGCTGTTCTGCCTTCTCATTGGTTGTAAACCTAAACACATGACTGCCTTGTCACTGCCTGTATGTACCGCCCTCCAGGTCCTTAAAGGCATGCGCCACCACCGCCACGCACTTGCTATGGCTCTAAAACTCTGACCCCCAGGCAACTTTATTTATTAACATACAATTAAAATCACATTTCAGTACAAGTAAAATACCACCACAAATGTGCACAAACAAGTTGAAACTATTCTACTCTGAGTGGTTTATTATGCTATTTCCACCTAGCCTGGTAGACCAGCCTGGCTACCAACTCATAGTGGTCCACCTGCTTTCTAAGTGCTGGGATTAAAGGTGTGAACTTTCAAATAGAACTCAATTCCTGCTCTCTTAAAGGACATTTCAACCAATGGGAAGTCTGTTAGACTAGTGTCTATAAAAACATTAACAATAAAACCCCCCACTGAAGTTAAATTGAAAAAGGTATTACACAGCTGAAATGCATTCTGTTACCATTAGCGTTTAATGAGCACCTAATGTGTGCCAGGTGTTGCACTGAGTACGTCAAGTACAAAGATGAATAGGTCATAGTCCTCTTTTAGAAAGTCAGATAAGCTATAGGATGGCTGTGGTATGGTCTATGTATGAACCATGATGGGCCTGAAGTAAAACAGAAAATGTAAGGTGTGCTTGAAAATATTTTCAAGATGATGGCTTGGGGCTTGGTAGTTAATGCAGGAGAAGGTTTTTTGATGATGTTTGAGTTTCTCTCTTGAGTATGTGAGTAGAAAGTAAAACAGAAAGCACATCTTCCCCTCAGTGCTGAGCCCTCCATGGGAGAATAAGTTTTCAAATTCTCTTCCACTGATATTTGAGGATGTGGCAGACTCAGTAGAGGAGTTTCTATATGAACCTACTTTTCCAGAAAGAGCACACAAGAAATGGACAATATGGCACACTGTTTAGGTTATGGTCGCTTTTCTACCTTGATTCTGCTGTTACTATCATCATCATCATCATCATCATCATCATCATCATCATCATCATCTTTATTCTTGACACTTTTCAGTAAGCTATTGATTGATACGCATTTTTAATCCTACAACTGAGCATACACAAAGGCTATAAAAATACCACAATGCTCATGGTAAATAAAAAAAATAGAAAAGAGTTAACAAATGGTAAATCACACCTTCAGAGTAAATTTTGCTTCAAAACAAATTACCCATATTATTGATATGAGCATGAGGTAAATTTTATACCTCATTGGTAAAGGGAAGCAAATATGATATTGTATTGTGGGCAAATTGTGAAATTATCCTTCTAATTGATCAGTTTTATGCTTCCTACATATGTTCAAATTTAGAAAGATTGCCTCCCAGAAAATTCATGCCTAAGCAACTTTAATGTAATTTAGCGTTTCTGTCAAGTGAATTCAACAATGAAAATATTAGGACAGTCCCAATTAATATTGTAGCCTGGCAAGAAGAACTGCTAGCTGCATGCTGCTTTCACCTCTGGATGTTGCCTTCAATTAAAATTTCTATCAAGTGAAAGAATTGATTAGTCTCTTCAAGCAAGAAGCCTTGCTTCTACAAGTAAACAGGTTTGTTTCCATTAAACCTTTCAGTGGCTTTAAGAGGTTGTCATCCTCGGCTGGGGAAACAGTTCATGGCATCCCAGAAGTTGCTTTAATTATAGACACTTACTTGCCAAACAGTGGCACACTGCAAGTTCAGGGGCATTATCTGAAAAGGTCAAAGTTGGACTGCAGAAAAAGAATCATCCTTAAAGGTCACCCAGCTACTCTGAAGTTTATGATGTGTTTCTATGCTTTCATATGTAGTGGTATACACACAATCTAATTAGTGTTGGCTCCGGCTTTCTAATGAAACAATCCATTTTCTTACTTGATATCTAATTGTCTCATTTGTGACATCTTTGATTAAAAATAACATTCCACACCATCTTGTTGATTGCAGCAAGGATTGTGCTCATTATTACATTATTAAGGCAATACACTGGGTGATAAAATGAATTTTGTCAGTTAAAAAAAAATCACACTTAAAATAATTACATTGAGGTGGTTTTAATGGAGATAATCACACATTAATTTAAAAATGTGCAAGTTTCTAGGTAGAGTTGAGCTGAAAGATATTGGATTTTCAATTTCCAAAATGATGTGAAAACTAATAAAATAAACTTTGCATTATCTGTTCCACATCACACCTAAATATAATTTCATTTATGCCTTAGTCATTCATGTATCCTGTTTGTCAGTTACTTTTCAGTGATCAGAAGAACTTAGCTTGTTGGTTATCAGGGTGTGGCTTTCACTACTTTCTTCTATTTGTTCAGGGTGCTGTTCCTGAGGCGTGCATGCTCACATCTACATAGGCATTTAACCACAGTGTGGAAGACTCGAGTTTACAGAACTTACAATAAGCATTGTCATGGCCTCTTAGAAACCTTGATTGTAAAGAGCAGTGCCCTCCCAAGACTTCTCATCTTGTGCTACTTGTGTATCATTTCTAAGAATCACACTTTTATACAGTCTAGTCTCCCAGATACTGGGACAATCAGAAGGTTAGTAGGGGCATGAGAAGGCGGTTCAGTAGATAAAACGTGTGTTGTACAAATGTGAGGAACTGAGTCTCAATACTTAGAACTCCCATTAAAAAGTGGCATAAGCCCCAATGCTTCTATGCAAAGACGGGAGGAGCGGACAGGAGGAGTCCCAGAGCTCATTGCCCAGCTATCCTAGCACATGCAATGATAAACAACAAAAAGACCTTATCTCAAACAAAGTGAAAGAGGAGAATGACCTCTGTCTGACCTGCATGTATGGTTGTGGCATTTGTGCACACTCATCTGCACACACAAATGTAAGAATGTTTACACACATATATGTATTTACACACACGCCGCTACTAATATATTGGCTTCTTTTATTTAAGAGGGGTTTTACTTACAACTTCCATGTCTATTCAAAAGGACAGCAATCATAGATAAAGGATGTGGGTATGTGTCTAAATATATGCAGTATATTCTTAATACCTTGCATAAAATATAAAGAACGAAGGAATCTGTGGCTGATATGTAGAACTGAATTGTATTGCAAAATAAAAATTAAAAAAAATAAAATAAAATAAAAAATATAAAGAAATAGGGTGTTTACACTTCAGGAAATTCACACAGTCATTGAGTGTGGCTACCAAGATGAGTTCACACACACTGCCCTATGTATGTAATTTATGCTTTGACTTGTGCTCACAGATGGAATTCTTATGTAAGCCTGAAACTACCAGAGGAACTGAAAATGGAGATATGAGTTGAGTATTAAATACAGGCAGTAGTTGCAAAAATAACTGCTTTGATTTTATTCTTGTTGTGTGTTCATTCTCATGACTTTGCCAGTGTTGTATGTTCCTTTAAAGGTGCTTTGATAAAGAGGCCCTGCCAGGTGATTTTCTGTGTGTCCTTGCTTCTAGAACAAATGCATATCTTGGCTCTTTGATCCATAAAACATTCATGCTTTCCTTTTATTTTAAAATCAATACATCATTAAAGAAAATTTGTCAGCAGATCAATGTTGGAGAAAAGGCACTGTAACCATAGCACCAAACTATAGCTATTATCAAGAGTTTATTGTGTTCCTAGGGAGCTTGTCTTTCTAAAAGGAACATGTTTTCATTTATAGTCAGTTACATACTGCATACGTGACCCACATGTCCTGCTTCCACACTCCTAATATCACACAGACATTTCACAAATCCCATTTCAAAAGTCTTTCCTCCCTGTTTTGATTCTAAATTCTTTAGCTGAAGTGACTGTGTTTGGACTACATTTAAGGAAAGGAGGACATGTCTTGAGATTAGAGAGAATCACGAAGCTGCCTTTCTTCCCCCATTTATCTACACATGCCTTATGTAAGCTAGCATGGACTCGTGGACACGTGTGTCTACTTTGGTTTGCAGCCACTACTGCTTTACTTGGTTTGTGGCTCATTTTGTTCTATATCTGACTCATCAGAGCTCTTCGGTTTGCTCTTTCATCCCTTTGAATACACCTATTAGTGTAATGATTGTTTTACTCTTTCCAGTTTCCCAGCAGAATGAATCACCCTTCCATATGCTAGTCTTTCTCAGCATTTGCTTAAAGTGGTATTTGATTCACCATATTGCAATAGTTGGAAGACCTCTGAAGTTGTGATAAATGTTAATAAAATATTCACTTGGCCTGAGGTTGACATCAGGATATCTTCCTCAATGCCCTCCTCTTCTTTTGCGGGGAGAGAGTGTCTCTCACCACTGCAATGACCTTGCATCAAGGCTGGCTGGACCACAAGCTACAGGAAGCCACCTAATTCTCCCTTCAGCACTGGAGTCACAGACATGTCTCATCATACTCTGATGTTATGTAGATACTGGGGATCTGAACTCAGGTCCTCCTTGAGCAATGAGCACTTTACCGACTGAGCCTTCTCCATATTCTTCCCAAGTGTTGTTTTCTTCAGAATTCCTCACATGTTGATTCAAAACCACCCCAGTAAAATTTCTAAATATTAATTTCTTCCTTGGGGACCACATCTCAGACTCTATCACCCCATAACACCTGGGACCAATCCACATCCCAGATGTCCTCACCCTGTGACACTCCCCCACCAATATCATCTTGCATTACTCAAGTTTTTAATTGAAACATTAAGGAAGATGAACTGTCTATGTGAATACCACCCACAGTTCCGCACCTATAGTTGGGAATGCAGAGCTGGAGCTGGGAGATACTGGGAGGCCCAAAGCTTTGCAAGTAGCCTCCATTCCCTAGATCTAAGCCTTGGTCCTGCATGGGTCAGAAACCCATATAGCAGTCCTTCACTGTCTTTGATAACACCATATATTGTATATTTTATCTTCCCTGGGTTTCTTTTTTGTTCTCCAACATGTAGTTATGTATGCCATGTGTGAGATCATTTTTCCCTTTCCAATAAATCATACAGTCTTTGTTTGTCAAGAAACCCAAAGTAGAGAAATGTGAATTGAGAAAAGTTCAGCTGACTGAGTTCCATTAATTTTCAAGAATGGCAAGTGAAGGTCAGTCAAGGAAGAATGAAAAATATCACAGGTTTTTTTAATGGAGAAAAACTAAGCTTTAGGACCATGTTGACCTTAGTCCTTTTGAAAATATTTTATAGCCTATAAATAAGATTTATCAGTTTATAAAACAAAGCCCACAAACTCAATACAGCACAGAAGTAAAATGCCTGACAATTTGACATATTTTGTCTGTATTTAACATCATTCAAAAGAATATCGTGGTAGTCTCTTCATAAAATATAAATCTTCTTTAAAGTCATTTATGTTAAACGTTTGGATTTGTTTGAATATCCAGATGTTTGATATTAATTAAAATCATTAGGTTAATAATATACTTTATATAATATTCTTAGATTCATTTTTTATTTTATGTCCAATAGTTTGCCTGACTATAAATACAACAAATATGTGCAGTACCTTCAGAGGCCAGAAGAGGGAGAGGGGTCCTTAGAACCGGTTCTAGATGGCTGTGAGCCAACATGTCAGTGCTAGGAAACAAATACAAGTCTTCTGCAAGAATCATAAGTGCTGAACCATCTCTCCAGCCACATTAACCCAGTGGTTTTAGCATTGCATAAATATAAACATTCAGGAACACACCTAGAGGTAACTAAAGACTGAAGTACCCCCCTAAGTTCCGGATTCCATTCCCAGCGATTTTGTTAATTCTCCTGCTTTTTCAGCTTGTCATACACAACAGTGAAGTCTAAACTAGGCTTATAACCTCCTCCAAACACAATCTCCTTAGAAATTGACATTTCTGGTATGCTTAAAACATTGATTTTAATGTTAAATCAGTTGATTACAAGTGTTCTCTGAACAGGTCACTATGATGTTTTCCCAAACGACTACCCAAGATCCCATACTAACTTTGCAGCTGTTTCTGTGTCCTTCTAAAATTGATTTTCTGAATGGCAGGCAATAACATTTTCAAACTTAAGGATTAGACTTAACATTCTCTACAAAGATTCTCATCACACTTAGAAATAAAATATTTCCATCTAGGTCTAGAGGCCTTCACATGGACAATCTCCTTCCCTTCACCCTCCTCTTCTCTTCTCTTCTCTTCTCTTCTCTTCTCTTCCTTCTCTTCTCTCTCTCTCTCTCTCTCTCTCTCTCTCTCTCTCTCTCTCTCTCTCTCTCTCTCCCTCTCTCTCTCTGAACCCCTTTCTCTTTAACATTCTTTCAATTCATTTTACAAATACTAAACTCCTAGTTATTTGGCACTATTATGTAATCACAAGCATAATTTTCTTCTTTAATCAACTGTGGTGATAGATTATGAACTATCAATCTTTAACTCTCTTGTAGATTTCCTTGCTTCTAATTCAACATGACTGCCTCCTTTCAGAATTCTAAATGTTATCTTCAGTCTTACATCTCAGAAAGACCCTTCATGATCATGGAGTCTAAAGCATTATCCTGCCTTCCCAGCATTCTTTATCACATCATCAATTTTCTTCATTAGCACTCTCTAATAGTATTTATTTTGTTTCTTGTTTTCCCTCACTAAATAAAGATATATAAAGGTCGAGAACTTAGCTGTATTCTTGACAACTAAAATAACACCTCAGTGTAACAGGAGTCAATCTATCTTCTGGTTTATTTGATCAAAAAGAAAAGTCTTATGGGATGTGCCACTCAGGAGGCCGAGGAAGGACAATGACAAGTCCCAGCTATCCTCAAGTGCACAGTGAGTTTCACATCAACTTGGTTAAATAGGAAAAACCATCTTCCCCTAGAAGAACAAAGAAAGAAAATTTTTGCACCATAAACTTTCAACAATTGGCTAATGGGTCATCAAAGGAAGGAGAGAGGCGTGCGCGAGGCCAGCCTGGGCTACCAAGTGAGTTCCAGGAAAAGGCGCAAAGCTACACAGAGAAACCCTGTCTCGAAAAACCAAAAAAAAAAAAAAAAAAAAAAAAAAAAAAAAAAAAAAAAAGGAAGGAGAGAGAATAATTGATCATTATAAACTGTATTTTAACCAATTATCAAGTACAATACAATATTGCCAATACTCGTCTATGACATGTTTTTTCCTATTCTTCATAATCCATTTTCCATTGATAAATAAAACATACAGAAAGCTCTTTATAAGGATAATTAAGTAATGGGGGTGCTTTATTATTGTCTTTATACAAACATACAAGAGCATCATAGAAGGTACAAAGAAGCAGATCAACATATGTAATAAAAACTACAATTCTGTAACTCAACTTACGGAAAAATTTGTATTCAACTTTTCACTTTTACTTTCTTTGTGTTGAGTAATTAGTGTTGTGGAATATTTAACTATGCAGAGACGCCTTGCATTTGTTTAACTTTGTAAAGATGTGTTGCATTTGTTTATGTTGTAGAATAATTGTTTAAATATGTAAGGATGTGTTGCTATTTTTACCTTGCCTGCCTAAGGTACCTGATTGGTCTAATAAAAAGCTGAACGGCCAATATTGAGGGAGGAGGTATAAGTGGAACTTCTGGGCAGAGAGAGTAAGTAGGAGGAGGGATTTAGGCTGGATGGAGAAAAGAGTTACATTTGTCAAATGGAAGAAATCTTTGCATAGATAAACAAATATTTCACAACACTAATTTCTCAACACAAATAAAGGAGAGAACAGGGATTTGACAGGGGCCAGACAGACAGATATGGAGAAAGCAGGAAAGTAGGACATACAGAATGAAAGAAAGGTAAAAAGCCCCGAGGCAAAATGTAGATAAATAGAAATAAGTTAAGTTAAAAGACCTAGTGAGACAAGCCTAAGCTAAGGTTGAGCATTCATAATTAATAATAAGTATCCATGTCTTTATTTGGGAACTGATTGGCAGCCCAAATAAAATTCCAACTCAAAATTAGAAATTTGGAATTTTGATCTACAGGCTTGAAAATGAATTAAAACGCTTTCAGTAGAATTTGTAAGGTAAAGCCTCCCCCGAGGACTGAGATCAACCTGGTAGACTCAGTCCAGGCAGGTCCAGTCCCCTCCTCCCAGGCCAAGACAAATGACCCTGCATAAGCCCCAGGTTTCAAACAGCCAACTCATGCAATGAGCACAGGACCCGGTCCCTCTGCCTGGATGCCTCCCAAACAGTTCAAGCTAATCAACTGTCTCACCCATTCAGAGGTCCTGACCCAGCTGGTGGCCCCTCAGCCATTGGTTCATAGTTCATGTGTTTCCATTCATTTGGCTATTTTTCCCTGTGCTTTATCCAACCTTGGTCTCAACAATTCTCGCTCATATAAACCCTCCTCTTTCTCGCTAATTGGACTCCCAGAGCTCCACCTGGGGCCTAGCCATGGATCTCTGCATCCAGTTCCCTCAGTCATTGGATGGGGTTTCTAGCATGACAATTAGGGTATTTGGCCATCCCATCACCAGAGTAGGTCAGTTCAGGCTGTCTCTCGAACATTGCCAGCAGTCTACTGTGGGGGTGGGCTGGGGGGAAGGGGAGGGGAGCGGAAGGGGGAGAACAAGGGAATCTGTAGCTGATATGTAGAACTGAATTGTATTGTAAAATAAAATAAAATAAAAATAAATAAATAAATAAATAAATAAATAAATAAATAAAAAGATTTGTAAGACAAGGAAATAGTGATTGAGGGAGGTTTGCAGCATAACACAGAAATTCAATAAAGGTATTGGATTGTTATTGAGTTAGTGAGGCAACACATGAAAGGTTTTAAAGATCACTGACAAGCTCTAAAGCAGTTAGACTTTTCTGAATAAAAGAAGAAATCCGAATTAGTATATAAATTGATGAATTCATAAGTTGCTGGTATATTAAGATATTTTGTATTAATAAGCTTCCCATACATAAGATAATGAGCTACATTCAGTAGCTAAACATGGAACAAACTAAAACAATAAGAAACAAAGAAACTTACTTTTATAAGAGTTTCAATTTTAAACTTAGTCGAAGTTGGCATATAAAAGGAACAGACATAGAATTTAGAGATGAAAGTGTGTTTGGATCTGGAAGACAAGTGACTGGTGTAAGAGTTTCAATCTTAAACTTAGCTGAAGTTGGCATATAAAAGGAACACACATAAAATTTAGTGATGAAAATGTGTCTGGATCTGGAAGATAAGTGACTGGTGTGAGTTGGAGAAGAGACTTTCATCCCAGTCTTATCTGACATCTTCTGGATAGGAGGGCATGAGAAGTAGATCTGAGGATTACCCAGAGCTCTGCAGACCCATGGTCACTTTTACACTAATTGTCTGAGTCCCTTTATAAAGAACAGGAGTGTATTCTCTCACAGGTTTTGAGGCTAGGATGGGCCAAGAATAGGCAGCAACACGTCTGAGATCTACTGAGGGCTCCTCTCCGATTCTAAGGAAATGTCCTTGATGCTCCATCTGCCAGAGCTGAAGACACTGTCCTCACAAGGTGGAGGGCAGAGATGCACAGAAAGAAAGCTGATGTTTCAGCCCTTCCATCCAGCCTCTGCAGAGAGGAGTGAATCTCCCTGTAAGGTTGCATGCCTTCTGCTGTTAACTCCCTTTGGAACCAATGAGTAGACTATTTTAGATAGCTCATATAAATTGCCTCACACCATGCTCTTCCCTCTGTAATGGGCTTATTTAACTTAGCACAGTTTTTTCCAAGGCTCATTTGTGTCTTATAGGTGACAGGATTTCTGTTTTTTAATCATTTAATTTTTTCTTTTGAGTACATATGTGTGCCCACATGTGTGCATGTGTGTGTGTGTGTATATATATGTGTGTGTGTGTGTGTGTGTGTGTGTGTGTGTGTGTGTGTGTGTATGCATGTTGTGGCATGTTTCTGTGTGTATGTATGTTGAAATGAGTTTATTTGTGTGTGTGTGTGTGTGTGTGTGTGTGTGTGTGTGTGTGTGTGTGGTATTCTTGTATTTACTTAGATGTGTGCAAACCCATGTATATGTTCAGGTTTACTTGCAACTGCATATATACAGAGGCCTAAAGCTGACATCAAGTGTCTTCCTCTGTCACTCAGAGTTACATTTACTGAGACAGGGTCTCTTGCTGAACTCCAGCTAGCCCAGCTTTCCAGCTTGCGTGAGGACCCCTGGTATCTGCTTCAGGAGCATTAGAATAACTGGGCTGCCATGCCTTCCTGGCTTTTTGTGGGTTCTAAGAACAACAGGTTCTCAAACTTGGCTGACAAACACTTGATCCGTTAGGCCATCTCCCAGGCCATGATCTCTTTTCAGTTTATGTTTTTATTGCATTTATTTGTTTGTTTGCTTGTTTGTTGGAGACTGTGACATGACACATATAGAGGTCAGAGGCCAACTCAGAGGAATCATTTCTCCTTTCCATCATGTGGGTCACACAGATCAAATCCAGGTTGTCATGCTTGGCTGCAATTGCCTTCAGCTACTGAAAATGTTTGCATTGTCTCTGCTTCCGCCAGGTTTCCTGACTCTGAATTCCCATTACTTCTCCAGATTGAGACTTCCAACCATGCAAAATGGTCAGGTTCTACCAGGCCTTTCGACTGATGAGCTAGAAGCTTCTCCTGGGGGCACCATGCAGAAATGTCAGAACACTTAGGCATACATTCAACCTCTTGTTCCCACTCAGGGAAAAGCCAGGAGCTGGGAGGCTCTTCCTGGCAACATGGCACTTCACTGGTAGAAGGGACTAAGGGACTGGACACCACAGAAATTGCTAATTTTGATGCGCCTGTTTTGTTCTGTTTTATCGTTTTGCCCAGAGTTCTTAAGAAGGCATATGAGCGAGAATTGTTGAGACCAAGGTTGGATAAAGCACAGGGACAAATAGCCAAATGAACGGAAACACATGAAATATGAACCAATGGCTAAGGGGTCACCAACTGGATCAGGCCCTCTGAGTGGGTGAGACAGTTGATTGGCCTGATCTGTTTGGGAGGCATCCAGGCAGTGGGACCAGGTCCTGTGCTCATTGCATGAGTTGGCTGTTTGAAACCTGGGGCCTATGCAGGGTCCCTTGGCTCGGCCTGGGAGGAGGGGACTGGACCTACCTGGACTGAGTCTACCAGGTTGATCTCAGTCTGTGGGGAAGGCTTTGCCCTGGAGGAGATTGGAATGGGGGGCGGGCTGGGGGGAAGGTGAGGGGGGCGGGAGGAGGGAGAACAAGGGAATCCGTGGCTGATATGTAGAACTGAATTGTATTGCAAAATAAAAATTAAAAAAAAAAAAAGAAGGCAATTATAATGGCCCAAGTAGAGCTGAATAAGTCTTTTCAGAGGAAGAGAGGTTTGGGCTTCCCCTCTGTCCCTTTGAAAATGTCACTCCCTTCATTCACCATATTTTATAGATTCCCCTCAAAATTTCTTGTCAGAAGAGTCTGTGTTCTTTGAAATACTTATATTTTGCCTTTTACCAAAGCTTGATTATTCAGGATTTACCTTGTTTAAATCACACAAAGACTTACAGTAGCGCTGGAAATTTTCAAGTAAAACAGTTGTATTTCCTCTGTTATGAGATAGCGGGAATCTGATGGAATTAGCAGGATGCAATTCCAACTTCTACCTCGCATTAAAATTGTTTCTAGCATAAGTTGTTAATTCTGCAGTGAGTTTTGAATTGCTATCTTCAATACTGTATGTACCTGCACTCTTGTCCCTTATTATGAATGTGTTTCTGATAAAGTGTACACTAAGAATTATTCTCAGGGTACATGTAAAATCTGAATAGTAGCTTTCTCCCAAATAGGATTACCTTGAACTTGTGATGTTTGTGGGCTTTCCTTCTCATAATGATTAATATCGTACCTTCAAGTAAGACTTCGGTCATTGGGCATTATAGCCACCATACTTCAGAAGTCATACAGTGAAAAAGAATTATATGCTATGAAAATTCTCTGACATGATTAATGAGTATTTTTGTTGCATAAGATGAAGATGTAGGCAGTTATCTACAAGAAGTTAATCTTGAAAAATAAACACACACGCACGCGCGCGCGCGTGTGTGTGTGTGTGTGCGCGCACACACACAGAAAGAGAGAGAGAGAGAGAGAGAGAGAGAGAGAGAGAGAGAGAGAGAGAGAGAGAGAAACATGTACACACAGGCATACTTACATATGTATAATCACAGACATATGCATGCACACATTTATACACATGCATGAATACATATGAACACACATATACACAGCATTCTGAAGTAAAGGCAATTTCTAAAGATAGAGTGCCAATGAAAAAGCATGAACTCATTAATTGGACAGATTTGGACTAATGGAAGTTTCAGGAGAGGAGAGTGTGGAGACCCACGGAGGTTTCCTAGTGAGAACTTACTCGAGGTTCAAGAATTGGAGCTTACTTCACCCAGCAGGGCTGCATAAGGGGATGAATTGTCCACAGGCATGGTTACCAGGTGTTTGGGAGGGTCTACACTTGGCTGTGCAGTGTGCTTTGATCTAGCAAGGGGGAGGTCTTTTGCCCCACCCCTTGGTATATTATAAAAAGCCCTTTTGAATAAATGGAAAAGGCTGTTGGGTAGTGATCCAGGCCCTCCTGAAGCTATCCCAGTTTTCTGTCTTTCTTCTCATCAACTAGGTCTCTCTTTCTATATAATGTTTTCATCTCTCTCTCTCTCTTAAGAACCCCTCAAAAGGTGGGAGCAGGCCTCCCACAGTAGAGTGAATGTTCTTTTACTGAGAGGATCAATGGATAAAACAGACTATGCAAATATGAACTTGAAAGTCTTAGATCAAGACCAGTCTGTCTTAAACATAGTTACTAGCTTTGGTTAGAAAGGCCTTAATTTCAACAAAGAGGCATGTTACCAACCAGAGGCTTCTTTTAAAAACCAAGAAGCTGCTCTAGGATATGTATTTAACAACCGTTGATGAAGAAAGAAGCCATGGGTTTCAAAGATAACAAGGGTATATGGGAGGCTTTAGAGGGAGAAAAGGGAGGGGAAAATGATGCAATCTCAAAAAATCAAAGAAATAGTTTCTAAAAAAAAAAAAAAAAAAAAGAGGGGGCTGGAGAGATGGCTCAGAGGTTAAGAGAGCTGCCTGTTCTTCCAGAGGCCCTGAGTTCAATTCCCAGCACCCAAATGGTGGCTCACAACCATCTGTAATGAGATCTGGCTCCCTCTTCTGGCCTGCAGGGATACGTGCAAACAGAACACTGTATACATAATAAATAAATAAATCTTAAAAAAAAAAAAAAGAAGAAGAATAAATGTGAGCTGGGAAATCAACTCCATGCAGCCAATACTTTGTTTAATTTATAGAAAGCAGGTTCATATTTTTTAATTTTTTAAAATCTATTCACTTGTCTATACATTTTAATACTATCCTCCACATAGGTCACCTTGGATATTCTATTTTTATTTTTGAAACTGAACCTATTTCCTTTTAATTTTTAGTCTAATCTTTAGAATTTCATATCTATATACAATTATATATGGTCATATCTATACACCATTTCACCCCTTTCTATATATTTCTATATATCCCTCCAACATGCCCTCTCCCAACTTCCTGCCTTTTTAAAATAACACATTAAGTAAATTTAGTATTACCCATTGTTGTGTACATAGGCATAGGGAGTATGTTCCCGCATGATGTATGTGGGTATGCATATGTGTCATGAAACATGTGGAAGCCAGAGGACAATTGTGTGGAAATGGCTCTCTCCTTCCACTCTTACGTTGGTTCTGAGAATCAAACCCAGGTGACCAGGCTGGAACAGCAAGCACCTTTACCCACTGAGCCATCACCCCCAAGCACACCTATCTCCTGTTACCCATTTCTTTCTGAGCCAATATCACCTTGTACCTGACATTTAATAGACTTGCATTTAAATTCTGGTATTCTGGACAGAAAAGTGTTCAAAATCTTTTTATGCACTCAAAAAAGACATCCTGGGGAACAGAACCAACATCTGAGTAGGGGAGTCCAGTGAAAATATTGTTCAGTACACAGGGGATAGAGAAAGGAAATGTCCAATCAAGCCATGGAGGAAGCATTAGGTCTCAGACCTGATGTGCCCTTTGAGCTGCATTTACAATATCAGATGTCTTTTCTGCTACAATGTAAGATGCCTTTTCTGCTACAATGTAAGATGCATTTTCTGCTCAATATTAGATGCCTTTCCTGCAGTCTGATCAAGTAAAGTTCTGCCCACCAAAACCTCATCAGGCTGTTAGTTTATTTTAATTTCGGGCTTTGTTTATTGTGACAACAAGGATACAGGTGTGGAGGGAAGAGTACCAGAAAGGAAGCCCCTAGCAAGACAGGAACTTGATTGTGTCAGCTGCCTCTCCTCAGAGTGGGCTTGGCTGTGCTCAATAACCCACCGAGGTTTTGTGGAGCAAGTCAAGGTATCCATCCTTCCTTCCCTTCCCTGAAAACCAGCTGTGAAAAAACATGTGCTTCACAAAAAGGAATACAGGTTTTAAAAATAGGAAAGGAACTGTTTTTTTTATTTATGGCTGTACTACTCATATGTGTTTAGCCTAGAAAAAAAATTAATAGATGGACCTTTTAAGATAGTACAAAATATGATAGAAAACACTGTAGAGGGACAAAAGCAAATCCAGAATATTAACAAGTGTGATATTCTCACTTCAGTATCAATGTTTAAACTTTAGCAGTTGTTAAATTCTCAAAAGCTGGATTAGTCTAAATGAACATCCATTCATTTTATTTTATTTTATTTTATTTTATTTGCAATATGCGTGATAACCCCTATATTACTAAAATTAAATTGTTAGCATTTTCTTGGCTATTTAAAACCTATCGGGATCGCTATTTGTTTGCAAGTTAAAACCTTATTCCTAAAGAAAACGCTAAATTTACTAATAGAGCAGATGCAAAGATTTTCTACACCTTCAAACATTAATTTCTAAGAAGCATGGTAAGGCTTGTGTTTAATAAATATTTATTTATTAGAATAATAACTCTTTTATACATGGGAGATGTGTGAAACAAATGTTTTCGAGGTGGAGGCCTGAATCCTATAATACTGAAAGATTAATTTTCATTGTTGATAACCGATGAAACTATACAGTTTTGCATCAACTGCTACCTGTCAATAGAATGTGAAGCAAATAATTTTGTGTGAGATCCACAAAATGTGGATATCAGCACGAACTAGACTGGCCACCTTCTTGTCCAATTTATTCAATCCATTTGGTCTTGATGATGTGAGACACTCAAGCTGGCAGCTGGCAATGTTTTGAGCACGTCTCAGATCTGCAGCTCAATCAGGTGCTATTTAGAATCCTGTTGTTCTCGATCTATGTGGGAGAAGGGTGCTGTCACTTTCAATGTCTATGTAGAAAGGAGTAAAATCAGTGGGTTTCTTGCAAAACTTATTTTATGACTTTCTCAGGACAGGTTTTGAATAGTTAAATGTCTTCTACTACTCATTAGCAGAAGTGATGTCTTAGGTCAATGTGACATGGCTCACCATTACAGTGTTTGTTCCTACAGGAGACGTCTACAATGCATGGGATGATCACAGCAGAGAAATTAGCTGTTATTCAGGCTACTGTTAGTTGCCAAGAGTTGAGATTAAAGAGTACCTTAGCTATCATTCAAATGGGTTTTTAAAATTTTAATTTGTGATTTTCAAGAGAAGGAAATTAGAGAGCATTGTGGGATTGTTATCTACACGATGTGTTCTAAGAGATTTCTGCATGAAATTGTATCCTTAGATTTATGTTAAAGCTTTATGGAGTCCATGTCAGGCAAGGTTAGAAAATTTGTTCATCTTAGTAACTTTATTTTCCAAAATGGTATTTCCATGTGAAATTCATTCATCACAATTAGAAAAACTTCATTTGGACCTTAGTTACTCCAAACTTACCTCAAAATATATTTTCATCAAATGAAGAATAAGTGTTATGATTCAACTGAATGGCTCTGGCTATTTCTGCATGCCATGCCACAATGTGGATATGGGGAGAGTCATTATCTCCAGGTGTCTAAATTATGAAATATGAATAACATCACTGGCTTTGTTAAAAGTATTAACAACAAACCTGATTTTTTTCATGAAAAAAATGAAGACTGTCCACTAACTTTAGAGAGCCCGGAGTGTGTAGAGCAAATGCTCAATAATCAACATGCAAACAAGCACCGGGTCTTAATGAACTCCTAGGCTAGAGTTGGGAATAACAGCTCAGGACCCAATCAAAATGTTTAGTGCTCTATCAGAAAAGCACAAGATGCTATGACAAGAACATGAGGTCAGGAAGCTATCAAGAAGGGGAACTCCTTAAACACACATTGGGGGATGCTGGAGGGAGACAAAACAAGGGAGGGAAAGGTTAGAGTAGGTAACAGACTCTGCGGATGAACTTGGCCCATTGCAAGCAAGAGGCAGAGAAGCTTGGGCATTTGGGTGGAAAAGATAAAGAGAAGCAGTGATCAATGTTAATTAGGATCTCCTCATAGATAAGAAAACAGCATGAGATCTTTACTATAATTACAACTTTATTTCATTATTCATAATTACTATAATATGGCTTAAACATTTACCCCACATCTACAACTCCAGTGTGGGAAGTATTTATACACATGCTTACAGATATTTCTCTTTATTTTTAGCAAGTTTCTTTACATTAAAATATTAATTTAGTAGCAAAACTATACTGAGCCTCAATACTATTCACTTCACATAAATTACAGTCTTTTTTCCTCTTTATCCCATTAGCTTCCTAAGAATGCTTCCAAACAGGAACACAGATCTGTCAGTAATGCATGACCTAAGTATGCCTTGCCTTACAAGATCATTTAATTTGCTCTAAGATTTTCCCCAGGAAGTATTTTGTTCCTTCAGTTAACCTTTATGTGTATCATTCTCATAAGCCATAAATCATAATCAATTTGTGTCTTAAGTCTTCTTCCCTAAGTGAATAAGCTAGAAAGCTTTAAATCCTTCCTAACAGGAAAGTTTTCAGATGATGCATCATTTTAGCCCAGATATCTGTGTGTCAACATTCTCTAAATCAACAGAACCAAGAGTTCCTATCATTTATCTATCTATCTATCTATCTATCTATCTATCTATCTATCTATCTATCATCTATTTACCATTATGGTCATTGAGGAAGACATAATAAATCAATTTTATATATACATATTAATAAAACATACAAAAAGAAAAATATGTTTATCATTGATCCTCTTTTGCTGGAAAATTTATACATACACACACATTAACTGTAAGATATAAGCCAATTACTATGTATAATGAAAAACTCTCTCAACCTCTAGATGCAACATGGAAATTCAGGAAAGTCCATTCAGTGACCTGGGAACTAGAGGACTGAAAATAAAGACTGCTGTGTAGTCATGGGAACCAGGAGTACCAAGGACAGGAGACAATGGATGTCCACATTTATTCAGTCCAACAGAGGAAAAGAAAATCTAGCCCTTCTCCACATCGGTATTGAATTCAGGATAGTCAGATGCTGGTCTGATGCTCACTCACACTGGAAAGGACAATTTCCTTTACTTATTCCCATAACTCAAATAATTGTCTCTTCCAGAAACATCACAAAACACACCCAGAAATGTTTTATCCTATATCCTGGCATCTCATGATCTGGTTATGTGAACCTGCGCAGTTTACCATCAAAATCTGTCATAGAGGTAAATAGTATTAATGACTCAGATCCTGTGATGCAAAGGATTCTGAAACTTCAGAGATGACTAAGCATATCCAGTCTTCCTGTAACAGAGCTCACTACAGCATTTCATTAAGATGGAAGGCAGCATCTTTAAATGCTGCAGCATAGCAAAAACACAACAAAGAATAAATTCTGTTTATTGTGCTCACTGTCCCCCACATGATGTCTCCAAAATAACCTAGATTCCACAGTTTACTCCAGTTACCATCTTACTAAAGATCTTGTTTTAAAATCAGACAAGTTCTCATTAATAGATTCCTGTAAATTTGCCCTTTCTAATTTCAGGTAACATCAGAATGATCTAACTCAACATTAACACACAAAGGTAAATTGATACAAGTTATATACAAGTGTAAATACATACATTGTACTGGCTGGTTTTGTGTGTCAACTTGACACAAGCTAGAGTCATCAGAGGAGGCTACCTCAGTAGGACATACCTCGATGAGATCCAGCTGTAAGGCATTTTCTCATTTAGCAACCAATGGGGGAGAACCCAGTCCCTTGTGGGTTTGCCATCCCGGGGCTGCCTGTTCTAGGTTCTATAAGAAGGTGAGCTGAGCAAGCCTTGGAAAACAAGCCAGTAAGCAGCTCCCCTCCATGGCCTCTGCTTCAACTCTTGCCTCCAGGATCGTACTCTGTTTTAGTTCCTGTCCTGACTGCCTTCAGTGATGAACAGCAATGCTGAAGTGTAAGCCTAATAAACCCTTTCCTTTCCAACTTGCATTTTGGTCATGGTGTTTCATCATAGCAAGGGAAACCCTAATAAGACATACATCTTCACAAGCCCCCAAAATGTATGTGCCAGTTCCTTATTACATCAATGTAAGCTGACAGCATTTCTTAGTTTTTATTGAGGTAAGCATAAATACACAGGTATTATGGTCTCCTGTCAATGTGATTTTATTTAGAATGCCTCTAGCAATACAGATGCCATTTTTATAATTCCTTCTAAGTGTCTATCAGATGCGATGACAATTTGGCAAGATCTTTTAGTGAGGGCTGGTCTGGATAGTTTTGTGTCAACTTTTCACAAGTTAAAGTCATCTGAGAGGAGGGAGCCTCAAATAAGGAAATGCTTCCATAAGATGGGACTGTACAAAAGCCTGTAGGGCATTTTCCTAATCAGTGATTGATGGAGGAAGGGCCCAGCCCATTGTGGGTGGTGCCATCCCTGGGCTGGTGGTCCTGGGTTCTATAAGAAAGCAGGCTCAGCAAGCCTGAGGAGCAAGCCAGTAAATAGCACCCCTCCATGGCCTCTGCATCAGCTCCTGCCTCCAGGTTCCTGTCCTAATTGAATTTCTGCCCTGACTTCCTCCAATAATGAACAATAATGTGGAACTGTAAGACAAATCAATGCTTTCCTTCCCAGTTTGCTTTTGATCATGATGTTTAATCAAAAGAATAACCCTAATTAAGACAGGGGATATCTCTGAACTCCTATTTTAGGATAATTGTTTTCACAGTGACATGCTCAACATCCCTCCTTACAATGCAAGTATTATGACTCTTCCTCTGCCCTGGGGTCTGCCCTGCATCTAACTCCAATTAGATACCCAATAAGTCTCAATATATATGTGTGCCCTTTGTTCATTGTTTTACAAAAACATTTTATTTATTTATTCTTTGAAAATTATACAGTGTATTCTGATCACACCTACCCTCAACTCCCTCTCTCACTCTGCCCTAGATATCTCCTGATATATTCCTTGTCACCTTCATTTTGTCTCTTTCCTATTTCAATTTTTTAAACATATTTCATCCAGTTAGTGCTGCTAGCTGGAATGTTAACTGATCTTGTTGGTTTCATCTTGTGCAGGTAAGCATAGAGCCCTGAGCTAATGTCATATAAGAGGACAGTACTAGAAATGATTTTTTTTTTTTTTCGAGACAGGGTTTCTCTGTGTAGCTTTGCACCTTTCCTGGAACTCACTTGGTAGTCCAGGCTGGCCTCGAACTCACAGAGATCCTCCTGGCTCTGCCTCCCGAGTGCTGGGATTAAAGGCGTGTGCCACCACCACCCGGCTCAGGAATGATTTTTTTAATCATAATAAACCTGCATGCATAAAATCTGGACAACATTTATTTCTCAAGAGATCATTGCTTTAGAAATAACTTAAATTGGAAAAAATGAACTATTTTATCAAA
The DNA here is from genome assembly GCF_949786415.1 of Peromyscus eremicus. Taxonomy (NCBI): domain Eukaryota; kingdom Metazoa; phylum Chordata; class Mammalia; order Rodentia; family Cricetidae; genus Peromyscus; species Peromyscus eremicus. The sequence goes on from NC_081435.1 coordinate 9,679,504, forward strand.
TTAATGAACACATTATGTCTCTAATCTGAAACAATAACAAATGTGAACTGAATTTAATTGATGATTATTTATAATTTTCAGCACATTGTTGCTTACCTTCTTGATAAAAGTAAACCCCAAAATTGCATGAAAACTTATGACTTACTTTGGAATATATACTTAGTCTTTTAGATCAATGTCATTAGTCTGATTCAATGCAATAAAACATTAAGAGAGAGAATGAGATTATTGTAACTTTTAAAATAATCAAAGCATTTGTTCTGACATTTTTGTTGCTGCGAAGTTTCCATCAGTCTCACCTCTGATCCCCATTACAGATCCATTTGGACCATACTGTATTTGGATCAAGTGAACCTGGAAGAATTATTACTGCCTTGGAAAAACAGAAAGGCAGAAACTTTATATTTTGATTGAAAAATCTCTGGTAAATTTTTTGGGATTATACCATGATACACTACATAGGAAATCACTGTGAAAAATAATATTTACAGTATGTCATTGAACCTATAGATAACTTTTCCTAAGAATTTCACAGCACATGTCTTAGTGATGAGCAGTGAAACTGAAGTGTTACTCAAAGATTTGTGTGTGCAAAGCCTGGTACTCAACCTGGTCCACAAAGGAAGTAGCAACCTACAAGAAACAGTCTCTAAGAGGCAGACCTCCGACCCTGGAAGCATACCCCTGAGGGATGGGAGACTCCCAATCCCTTCCTTTTTGCTTTCCAGCTATCATGAGGTAAGTGACCATACTGTGTCGAATATTACTGCAGACCCAAAGCAACAGGACCAAGAGGTCATAACAGAAACCTCTTCAAACATGAGCCAAAATAAACCTTTGCTCCTTCAAGTTAATTGATCTGAAGTGTTTGTCACAGTGACAAGAGTCAATTAATACATATATCAAACTAAGAAATATCACCTGCAAAGAAATAATTTTAAAAATATATACTACAGGATATAATTATTTTTGTGAGCTAAGTACATAAAAGTAACTTTTAATTAATACTTCTAATTAGTTATAGTATGTATATCTTGTATATAACAAATGATGCATCCTGTATTTGAAAAAAATATTGATGATTTAAGAAATAGTTCGCTGGGTGGTGGTAGCGCATGCCTTTAATCCCAGCACTCAGAATGCAGAGGCAAGCGAATCTCTGTGAGTTCAAGGCCAGCGTCTACAAAGTCTACAAAATGAGTTCCAGGAAAGGCGCAAAACTACACAGAGAAACCCTGCCTTGAAAAACCAAAAAAAAAAAAAAAAAAAAAAAAAAAAAAAAAAAGTTCATTGTTATTCTTGATCAGAGAAAGGAAAAATAAAAATTTATAATATCAACAATATTTTGTGTAATACGATATTTATGAAATATCTCACTTCATTCATATCATTTATATTACTTTCCTTGTCCAAAATCTAGGATGTTCATAAAGATTGCACATACATTATATATATATATATGCATATATATACACACACACAAGATCACAACTGAACAATAGAAAGATATTTATAAATAAATGTCCTTTAAAAGAGATAGACCTGAACAGAGAGTTATCAAAAGGAAATAAATGCCTAAGAATTCTCTCAAGATATTTTGATAGAGGGAGACATTTTGGGGTAAGGGAGAAACCTGGTGCTGGGGAAATTCCCAGAAATCCACAAGGATGACCCCAGATTAGACTTCTAGCAACAGTGAATAGGGTACCTGAACTGGCCTACCCTGGTAATCAGATTGAATACCCTACCTGTCACCATAGAACCTTCATCCAGTAATTTATGGAAGCAGATGCAGAGATCCACAGCCAAGCACCAGGCCAAGCTCTGGGAGTCCAGTCAAAGAGAGGAAAGAAGGATTATATGGGCCGGGGGGGGGGGGGGGGGGGGTCAAGATCATGATGGGGAAATCTACAGAGACAACTGAATCAAGCTCTCCTAGGAACTCACACACTTTAGACCAACAGCTGTGAAACCTGCAGGGGACTGGACTAAGCCCTCTGCATTTGGGAGACAGTTGTGTAGCTTGATCTGTTTGAAGGGCCCCCCAGGCAGTGGGATCAGGATCTATCCCTAGTACATGAGCTAGCTTTCTGGATCCCATTACCTATGGCAGGATAGGATGCCTTGCTCAGCCTTGATACAGTGGAGAAGGGCTTAGTCCTGCCTCAACTGAATGTACCAGGCTTTGCTGGCTCCTCATGGGAGACCTTACCCTTTTGGGGGAGGGGATGAGGGGCATGTCAGGTTGGAGGAGGCTAGAGGGAGCAGGAGGATAGATGAGAGGAGGGTCTGTGGTTGATATGTAAAATGAATGAAAAAAAAGAAGTCTCTCAAAAATGTTTATCATCCTAGCAATTAGGAATGTATACATTAAAACAACTTTAATATTTTATCTTACCCCAGTCAACATGTTAAATATCAAGAAAACAGCCTACAACAAATGCTGAAGGAGGAATGGGGAAAGGGAATCATCATTCACTGTTGATGAATATGACTTGTAAACTGGTGCAGCCACTACGGAAATCAATGTAAAGAGTTCTCAAAAACTAAAATTAAATATACCCTATGACCCAGCTCTACCACTCCCTGGCATTTGAAAGGGCTGGACGTCCTGCCCCAGACACTTGCCCGGTCATGTTTATTGATTCACAATAGTTAGCAAATGGAAACAAACTAAATGCCCTTTAACTGATGATTGGATACTGAGAGTGTGGTAAATATACACAATGGGATATTATTCAGCTGTGAAGAGAAATGAATCTGATGTTTCTAGGAGATGCAATCTCAGAGCTGGTCCTCTGATTTTCACAGTCTTTCCACTTCCTCTTCCCCAGTATTGCTGTGCCTTGGGTGCCATAAAGTCTCACCAACATGACTGCCTAAACATGAGCCTACAGTGGAGGGAGGAAAGCCAAGGAGTCTTCAGTCCTAACACAAAGACCAACAAGCAGCTAAGGAATTCTGAGAGTGGGACAAAGTCTTCCCCGATAAGAGCATACCAATTGATTATCCAATACCAAATCATTAGTACTGAAAGCATGCATGAAACTAATATTCAGACCAAGCAGACTGTGTTTAGGAATACATATACTTTTGTAAAAACGATTAATGAACAAAGGGACCATGAATTTGAAAGAGAGCAAGGAAGGGGCTATGGAAGGGTTTGGAAGGAGGAAGGGGGTACAGAATGATAAGATGGCTGCCCAATCTCTTATACAATCTTCTTGAGAAATTGACAATGTGCTCCTTAGAAAACTAATCTCTGAAACCCTATACCATGAGTGTGGACTACTGAAGAATGAATCTCCAAGGCCAACATACTGACCGGATGAGTACTAAGTGTGATTACAAAGCATGTTACCAACTAAACAGGTAAATTTTTAACTGAAATTTAGTTGTTCTCCAGCTCACTAATAGATCAATTAAGTGGAAGAAAGTCACACAGTGGGATTGAAGCAATGCATAGCCCTATGTGGCAATACTGGGTTATGCCCCAACCACATTAGTCCAATTGTTTTAGCATTCTGTGAGCTCTAGAAATAATAAAGAGAAGCAGGTCACAGGAGGAGTGCCAAAGCACTAAATATTTCATTCCACTTCCCTTTGAATAACATCTTTCAAGCAGCATAGGTGAGACTCCCCATTACTTCACCACTTCAATTCTGAGGCCCAAATAGGCCAAGAGAGGGGGCGTCTCTAGCAGCGAAAGATCAAGCCAGGTGAGGAAGAATGTGGTACCAAGTACGGCTTTCTTTTTTTCATTTCCCTTCTGGTTGTCATATTTGCACCTGAATGATAGCTCTTTTAACAGGGAAAAAAAACCCAAAATTGTGAAAGATATTTTGATCTGCTTTTGGTCTTGCATTTAGAAACAAAAGGAAGAAAAGAGGGAGTGATTACCAGCTGACAGACTCAGGGAAGGCGCCGTCGTCAGTCTGTCTGTACAGATCCCCGTCCAAGCAATGCCGTCTCACCGGGCTCTCATAAAACCTAAAGTTACCTCAGCTGAGGAGAGAAAATTCTATATGCAGGAACCTGAAAGGCTTTTCTAACACAGTCAACTTTTTAAAAATAATGTGCTTTTATTATGGATGAAGGGGCGGTTATTTTACTCTGTACCTGGTAAACCTAAAAGATAACTTGTGACATATTTTCTACTTAACCATTTTTATCATGTTAAGTGATGTATATAAGTTGTATAAAATAATGAGTTTCATTTTCATACTGTATCAAGTGCACTTTATTTTTTAACCCTTTCTATTACCCTGGGCTCTCTCCCCTGCCTTTGTACCTTTTCCTTTTTCCAAATATCTCTCCTTTCTTTTAAAAATATTTATTTTATTCTTTGACAGTTTTATTTAACTATATAAAGAATTTTACTTCTTTTCACCTACATTACCCTGTCTCATCCTCCATCCTCCAACTAAACCATTCTTCACTTATTTTTAATCTTTTAATGTTTGTTTTTCATCTGTGAAACCATTCAGTATATTCTCTACTTAAAAAGTGAAAAAAATCACATAAGTAATTATTTCCAAGTTTAAGGTCTTAATTATTTTTGTGACATATTTATCTTTTAAGATTAGGAGAACTTGACTCCTGGAGCTGGGCCTGGTGTTTGGCTGTGAATCTCTGTATCCTGCTGACTCCCCATGGAAGAGGAAGAGGTAGGAATGGGGGCTGGGTTGGGGATCAAGACTGCAGGCAGGAAAAGGGAGGACAGGAGGATCTGTGGTTGGTACGTACAATGAATAGAAAATTTCTTAATCATAAAAAAAATATTGGAGAACTTGCTGAGCAAGCAATAGGACAGGGGGTTCACTGGGGCTTGATGGCTGCCAGCCTAGCAGGCTCAGCAAGAGACGCTGATTCAAGTGAATATACTGGAGAGTAACAGAGCAGGACCTCTGATGCACACCTCCGGCCCCTACATATGTGCACAGGTGTACGCACCCACAGGCTCATGCACGCGTATAGCATTTACACATATACTCAAAACTAAATAAATAATAACAGAAAGTCATAGCTCTTTAATGTCAACAAATGTTCCCCACAGAACTCTCGCAGGTACGTTCTCATTAATTTATTTTCTCTCCAAATGTAGAAACCTAGTCACCCTGTGATTATTTCTGTAACTTTCCTCGACCTCCCAAAGCTATATTTAACAATTTTTTTTCTACAAAGGTTTTCCTTGTTGTTCTTTTGTTTGTTTTTTTGTTTCCTGTTTCTGTACAAAACAAATCATGCCATTGTTCAATGTACTACTTTAACCTTTAATATACATTTCTATGATAATATCTAACGCATTGTAACAACATAATTTCACTGAAATTCTGAGTAGAATGGGCAAGTTTATTCGTTCTGCTATGGACTTTCTAAGAAAAATGGAATAAGTTGGTTTATAATTGTTTCCTAATTTGACAAGTTTTATTAAAATATCTATCTCATGAGTATTTTGTAACAATAAAATAAGATCCTCTTTTTTACAGTAAAAAGCACAGTACTTGAGGCAGAGTGGAAAATACTGCTTCTTTTAACATTACTTGTCTACATTACTAACCATGTTGGACAACAAGCTACTCCAAGAAAATATATATAATACAAATGATATATTTTATTATATGTTAAAAAGAAACATACATTTTATCATTATATCACAAATCCCTGATCATATCATGTTTAGTATATTCAAATCAATTTTCCAGTAAGATCAAATTAATTTAAAATGATTTAAAATGCAAAAATGGAATGTATAGTTATATACCACTTCATTTTGTCTTTATCACATGTGGATATATAACATTTTATATTGAACTGAACACATTATGTCACCAATATGAATCAATGGTAGTCCTAAATTCCCAAAGACAGGATAAGAAACTATTATGTAAACAAAAATAAAACAAGTTCTTTCTTCCTGCTCCCTCCTTCAGCTCAACTTGAGCAACTTTGGGATCCATGAATTTAGTCAACTAAGAAACAGAGGGAGAGATCACCTCTTTACAAAGCAGAACTGATGTCATGCTTGAGATGGGGAGGAATGATGTGGCACTTTGTAAAATCACATGCTTGGGGTTTAATCTCCAATTCTCAGGCAGATTATCAATTTCTGAAGCTCAGTGGCAAGATAGATTTCAGTTTATTAATGCCCTATGTGGAACATTATTCTTTTCATTTATTTACATCATCCATGCTCCATTTAATACTTTCCCTTTGCTCAGAAACTCACACTTGTCACTTACAAAAGTTCGTAATGTTTTTTGTTGTTTTTTTTTTTTTTGATAAGGAGAGTAGAAAACAGTTGGGAAAGTTAGAATTGATGATATTATAGGTTTTGAGGTAGATATACTTAGCATAAAATATGTAGCTGTATCAAAGTCTGTTCATCAATTAAGTGCATAGATAGCAATGCCCACTTTCCTTACCTCAGGACCAGAGAACTAGGAAAAGTCAGGGATGGGAGATGAGTTACAAACTGCATAGGTTTGTATTCAAGAACCAACATGGCAAGATGACACTGTGTCAACCCAATAAGAGATTTTTAGGTGAAATATTGGAGCTCAACACATGGATACAGTAAAAGGTAAGAGCACTCAACTATATTGAAATTCAAATGTGTTTTTGAACAGGTGAGACCACTAGGCTTATCACAACTAACTCATAGGTTATAAATGAGAAAATGAAGACCCAGAGAGACACTGAGTCTCTGGGTTTGAGTCTGAATGGTTTAGAGGTAGTTTAAGACCAGGTCTTTATGTTACCAGACTCATTATTTTCATCACTGTGTCTTCTCAGGTTGCATACTAGGTTCATACTTTCTCACTTTGTAAAGTAAGTTTCATTCTTTGTGCAGAAAGGTCAGATACTAACATTTTCCTGAGTAGTAAAAGTTAAATATGCCCAATATATTTTTTGGTGCATCTTCACCCATATTCGGATTACGAGGAGATAAGTGAGTGGTAAGTGCTCCAAAAAGTGGCAGAAAACAGCACCGAGCAGTAGTAAAGTTCATCAGCATGTAGTTAAGATTATTTCAGAGTGCTTTACCCAAGAGACCCAAGAGGACTTTGAAAGATGGCTGCATTCTGAGCTTTCTGCTGGATCCCATGCTGAGGAAGCTCAAGTGAGCTCTCACTCTGTTCCTGGCCGTAGCTGTCAATCACATCTCAGTAGATTCTAGGTATGTCTGCTTAGGACCCTGCAGAAATAGCATCCCCCCTGACCCCGAATTACGGGGCTCTTCCTAATTATTACTGTTAGCTATACCTAAGAGGGGAAGATCTATAAGAAAACATTTTAATTAGTTTTGTTGTGTTCCTAATTATCACTTAAACTGGGATTTCTCTGTCAATTCTTCTTGACAATTCATCTGTTCTCCTGTGGCAAGTGTAGTTTCCCACTCGTGTTTATTCAACACACGTTTATTCATTATACCATGATAGACAATAAATGAATGAAGAATGAATGAATGAATGAATGAATGAATGCTGTTTTTTTGAGCTCTATGGGACATAATTGAAGATTATAATCAGAAATGTGACAACATTATTTTAGTACAGTATGTAACTTCATTGACTATAAAGTACAAGCTAACATGCTCGTGTCAGTGGTATTTAAGTATTGTGATCACTCTACACTCTTGAGAGAGATTTCATCTTTACTTTTGTAATACCTAATTATCACATGACAATTTTTATGTTGGGTTTTGTGCTACTGTTTTTGAAAATGTCCTGTTGTTATAGTCTGGTAAAGTTGAGTGTGTGTGTGTGTGTGTGTGTGTGTGTGTGTGTGTGTGTGTTTTTAACATTTGTGAACATGAGTACATGTAAGTGCTCTGCAGGCCATTATGTTGACATTATATGTCTTCCTTGATCACTTGCAACCTTATTACTTATTAGGGCATGAACTCTCACATGAAACTCAAAAATTGACTAGACTAGCTTGACCACCAGCTCCAGGTATCTATCTGTTTCTGTCTCCAACCCCCAACACTGGGATGACAGGTGCATATAGCCTCATCGGGCTTTTTTGTGAGTGCTAGGACTACAAACTGAGGTCTTGATGCGTGCTCAGCAAACACTTCTCTGACTGAGCCATCTCCCAATCCCTTTTCCTTCTTTAATCTTGGTTCATAACTAGCATAAAGAAAAATTACCAACTCCCCAAATCCAGTAAAAAGCTCTGTAAAATAATCATAAAACTAAGTATGCAGGCAATAACATACCTTTGAGAGATACTTTATTATTCATAGAACTCATTTCCAAGCTGGTCTTATTTGATCTTTGGAACTGTTCTTTGCACTGCAGAAATCAAGGAAATGTAAATGATCCTTCATTGCTTATTTCAAAAAAGGAAAAAAAAATCTATGAAAACTGTACATTTTCTGACATAGTACAAAATTTGTTGTCAAAATCATTTAAAGGAAAAACTATTTTAGATTTTTATAAGGCTGTTTCTAGATTCTACTTTTTATATATTTCTATATATACTTTTTGTATGTGTATAATATTACTGAAACTGTTTCAAACATCCCAGGCTGGTAAAGTCTCTCTCTCTCTCTCTCTCTCTCTCTCTCTCTCTCTCTCTCTCTCTCTCTCTCTCTGTGTGTGTGTGTGTGTACTGTGTTTCAATATGAGGTATTTTCTTATACTATGATTGATATGAAATAACAGGGCAAATATACACTATATCATTTTCCCAAATTTGAGTTGAAATGCAACTGGATTTTCAGATTTCAGGTAATTATTTGTGAACTTTTGTGAACAGGACTTGTGTAAGGAGGGTGCCAGCTGCTAGCAGTCAACATGGGTAGAGAATTCAAATCCCTGTGATGAGTTTGATCAACAAATCCGTTTGGCTTCTGCTTTGCATTCTATTCAACCTTTCTCTCTCACACACACACACACACACACACACACACACACACACACACACACGACAGAGAGACTTAGGCGTCACCATTAACTAATGTGAGGGGAATTTTCATGAGTTACCATACTTCTGTCATTTTCTTGGTCTAGGATTTCACAGTGGATTTCTTTGTTTTGTCTTCTCCAGTTCCTCAGTCACCTTTGTCATGCATGACCTTGATAGTTCAGAAGAATATGTAGATGTTTTGTAAAAATGTCTTTCAATTTAGATTTGTTTTAGATGGAGTTTTGAAATTAATTTAAAATTATTTTTACTTCGGTGAATACCTCAAGGCATCACAATGAAATTATGTTTACTATTGGTGGTGTTAACTGTGCACGCAGAAGTCACCTCATACTGGATGTGCTCATTTCCCTCTGTAATTGTAAATTATCTTACTGAGTGATGCTTGAGCTTTATGTAAATAACACTCTTGTGCCACGTATCACTTCAAAACTGAGAACACAGGGACCTTTAGTGTTCTGGTGTTCACCTAATGCTGATTTCCTATTCCCAATATTTCTTAATTCTGAGATTTCTTCTACACATTGGACAAAAGCTTTCATTCCTAACCTGGAAGCTATCTCCAAGTGTCAACTGTTCACAAAGGAAAAATTAGCTCTCTCTGATGGCGTTTCACAGGGTAGACAAATCACACTTAGGGCAGCCCCCATGCCCAGCAGTAGATAGACAACATGAAATGAGGGAGAGGAAACCATAATCAGAATATATTGTATGAAAACAAAATTACTTTTTAATTTAAAAAAATTAAATCTCATCATTTTCTAACATGTCCAGAAAATACTTCAACCCAGGACAGCTACTTGTACCAGATAATACATACAGAAATTTCCTTTAAAATCAAATTTCTATATATGTAATCAAAACACTTGGGGCCACAAAAAAAGAAAGTCAGAACAGTTTGACTGACAGTAGCCATACATGTGTTGTTTGTGGGTGTTCTTGGGTGCTGTATGTAAAATTATAGTAAATGGAAGAAATTTCGTAGATTTTTCTTATCCACTGTCATTTCCCAGGTGGTTGCTTCAGGGAACTAAAGCTATAATAACAAATAGTCCCTCTTAAGTTCAGGGAAGTAAGCAATGCTACTCTGTATTGCTTCTGCCTTGTTATCCACATTACTTATTTTACTCTTCAATCTAGCTTACTGGATATAAGCTGTGGAATAAAGCACTAAGTCTTAACTAGTCTCTCTGGGGCTCTTTTTAGAATAAAGCAATTTAATATTAAAGTGAAAAATACATAACTATGGAAAGAGGTTGTTTTAAATTAAGTTTATATATGTTTAAAAATTAAATATACTAGATTAGATATACTGTGTTTTTCATTTAAATGCTTTAATTTTATTTTCAAATAAAATCTAAAATGTATTAGAAATTTAACCTACATCTTCTTTTAATATATTCTATTTTTATGGTACTAGATAGAGTCTACTAAAATAAAGCTTCAGAAAGATATTTCTCTCCTTATATCTACAAAAAAATATTTTTACAGTACTGTATTCAGATCTACAAAATGACAGTTTGGGTCAATCAATTCAAAATATTGCGTTTTTTAAAACAAAGGAAAAATTATACATAATCATTTTCCTGCCCCTAGTCCTTGAAAGTCTAGACAATGTAAGAAATAATGATACATTGTATACATTTCTAATGTAACTCAGAGTCATGGCATCTGAACACAACCACAGTTTCTAAGATCATAGCAGAGTTGAGGTAAGAGAGTTAAAATCCCTAATGTCAGTTAGATTTATATAGAAAAACCTTGATGTGTTGTGCTTCCACAATTTTACACTGATTATAATCTTTGTTTTTGTCCAAGCATGATTAAACAGTTAATAATGAAGTAAGCATTTCTCTATTATTGTAAGTATGATTATAATGATGAAATTTATTTTACCATGAGATCTCTACTTTGCTCCCACAGTCTTTAATATATAGCTGCTTGAAATACTGAATGTTCTCCAGTACTGCAGAAAAATTATAAAAACATAAACTAAACATGACAGAAAACTTAATAGAATATAATCTACTGCAAGCTCACAATTGTAAATTATTGTTCACAATGAGGGCAATATATTAAAGCCAGGAAAGCCAATAGAATTATAAAAATGCAAAACAGAAATGATGAGCTTCTAACAGAGAATACAATTACTCAATGTCTGGCCCCATAGTGGCAGTTAAACATTTTAACTGACTATTCCTATCATTGAGATCTTAACAAATATATACAGTGGTGGCACACACGCCTTTAATCCTATCACTCAGGAGGCAGAGATCCATCTGGATCTCTGTGAGTTCAAGGCCACAATGAGAACAGTCACTCAGGAGGCAGAGATCCATCTGGATCTCTGTGAGTTCAAGGCCACAATGAGAACAGAGCCAAGCGTGGTGGCACACACCTTTAAACCCAGCACTTGAGATCTCATGTCTTTGCTTGGGAAGGACACATGCCTTTAATCCCAGGAAGTGATGGAGGAAGCAGAAAGATATACAAGGTATGAGGACCAGTAACCAGAGGTTTTTTAACAGCAGTTCAGCTAAGACCCTTTTGGGTGAGGACTCAGAGGCTTTCAGTGTGAGGAAACAGGATTGGCTGAGGAGTTGGTGAGGTAAAGTTGGTTGTAGTTTGTTCTGTCTCTCTAATCTGTCAGTATTCACCCCAATATCTGGCTTTTAGTTTTTTATTAATAAGACCATTTTATATTCAAGTTATAATATATATTATATATAGTATTTATTTATTATATACATATAAAACAGTGCAATAATTTCTACTTGGTGTTAAACTTATAATATGGGAACTCTGGTCCATTTTATACCAAGACAATATTGGCAGATAAACTCTCTCATAATGATGAAAGGGCCTCTCACCTCTGTGTGCCATCCAACCCATGGGACCACTGTCTGCTTCTGAGCTCTGACATGAATTATTTCCACTAGGAATGAGAATAAAACCTAAGCCTGGTCTGTATGGGACTTACATTTAAACTTCATATATAACATTTATTCTGATTTGACTCAGTGAACTCTTTATGAAATGTTAAATTCAGCACACTACTCATATTTGCTTTTCTAAAGGACTATGTCACAGATCAGGTTGGCAGTCACAGGACATTAAAATATAATCTTTTTAGAAGTTAAGTTTCCTCATGAAGTTGCTTTATTCAGACGGTGAAGTTGGTGCTAATTACCGTGTGTCTTTCTAAATATTATTTCTTGTTTGTAAAGATGGTCACATCCTCTGGCATTGAATGCTGTGTTAAATTAGGCAGCACTTGTAGAGTCTGGTTGCTGTGAGCAGCTCTAAATACCCCTTGTCTCATTGGAAAGAGATTGCATTCATCAGTGAGTCAGAACAACATGCAAACTATCTCAGCTGTGCTACCCACAAGGGCAAGGCTGAAAGCTAAAAGCCAAAATCAAACCCTCCACTATTTCAAAATGAATTTGGATCTTTCAGTGAAAATCCTCAGAATTGAGGATATTTGCAAAGTGATTTTTTTCCTTAGCAAATATTACAAATAATGTTTTTATTAATTCTTTGAGATTTTCATATATTGTACTTTGATCAAATTCATCTTCCTCTTCAACTCCTCCCAAATCACCTCACCTCCCTACTCAATCTACTCTCTACCCACATTACTTTGCATTCTCTCTCTCTGTCTTTCTCTGTCTTTCTCTGTCTGTCTCTCTGTCTCTCTGTCTTTCTCTGTCTCTCTGTCTCTGTCTCTGTCTCTCTCTCTCTCTCTCTCTCTCTCTCTCTCTCTCTCTCTCTCTCTGTCTCTCTCTCTCTCTCTTTCTCTTTCCCCCATCAAGTCCATTTCACATTGGTTACAGATTCCTGGGAATAGGGCCTGATCTGGACTATGGTCAATATACCAAGTGTCACACTAGTAAAGAAATAAACTCTTCTCTCAGCAACAACCAAATGGTAATTCCTCAGCTAGGGGACTTGATGACCACCTCCTTTTCTTCATGTTGGGATTGCATCTGGTTTGAGTTTATGCAGATTTTATCACATTGTCACAGTCACTGGGAGTCCATATGTGCATCTACCATGTTAAGTCTGGAGAACAGTTTTCTTGAAGTCATCTACCACTTCTAGCTCTGACAATATTTGAGCTCTCTCTTCCATAGAGATTCCTCAGCCTTTCGTGGGTAGAGTGTGATATGGGCATTACATTTAAGGCTGAGTACTCCAAAGTCTTACTCTATATATGTCGTCCAGTTGAGGGTCTATATTAATTGTCATTAACTCCAAGAGCATCTCTCTGATGAAGATTGAGCAATGCACTGAAGTACATATAGAGCAATAAGTCACTAGGAGTCATTATGTTGCTATGTCCACTTAGCAAAGTGAAAGCAATAACTATTCCCCTAGTGCTGATGACCTCCTTAGCCCTAAGAGTGGGGCCTCATTGACAGTGTCAGGTATAAATCCAATTTCTATATTCTGTTTCCCCTTCTTTGAAAGATTCTCTCCTTTCTCTCAGAAACTTTTATTAAAGTATTTTATTATTTCCATTAACTATATAATGTATATGTGTGGGTATGTACACATGAGTGCATTTCATGGGAATGGGCAGAAGAAGGTGTCAGATCTCCCTGGAGCTGGAAGTACAAGAGATTGTGATCCTCCCAACATGGGTGTTGTCAATGGAGCTCAGGTATCTTATAAACTTTCCTTCCAAAGAAAACCAAAGTTGTGTACATCATACCTAAGTCAATTTCTTCCCTCTTTTTCTAAGCATGATTCTGCTAGCATTAAGCTAATGGCATATTAATATCAAGCTTTCAGTCTTCCATCATACATGGAGTTTTTTTTTTAATTTTTATTTTGCAATACAATTAAGTTCGTTTTTTTTATGTGTAATATATTGCCCAAGACTTCCTTAAGATTACAGTTTCTAATATTGTAGTAATGGTGAAGAATTATGCTATAGTAATATTTATTCAATAAGATAATGCCTGAGTATTACTTGCCCTAAAAATGAAACCCTTCTTTACAACTGTCTTTGCAGAGAAGAATAAAGGCTTTATTAAGTCACTGGATCATTATGATGTGTTTTAAATTTTGTATGGCCTGGCTTTGTTTCATAGATTCTGTTTTAATGTTTTGCTAAAGGGGATCTAAACTGAACTTCAGCCACATTAGGAAAAAAAAAAGGATTCTTAAGAAAGGTTGAGTGGCCTTGCCTTAGAGGTTTAACAAAAGTAATTTAATTATGAATGAGTAAGAGTAAGCCAGACCTCAAAAGACTCCCAGGTCGAGAGAGCAGTGAATTCCTCTTGGCAGGAACTTGCAGGGTCTTGGAAGTGATGACTTTGTCTAGCCATGCTCTTTCTTTGGGCTTTTCTTTTGAGTTTTTATAAATCAGGAACAAAAAGTTCCTCAACCACAAAGGTAGTACTATTGGCATTTGGAGAAGGACTAGACACTTGGTAGGAAGGCATCCCTACTTAGAGGTAAAATATCCCAGATAAGGTTGCTGTTTGTGAGCAGATGCTACAAAAGGGGGTTGAACATTTGAATAGCCCCTGAATAGACTGACTCCACCTCACCAAGTAGAATTTTGTCTTAGACAGCTAGAAGAAAATATCGTGTTTGGTTCAGGACAGATGTTCATAAAAGATCCAAAGGTATGAAGAATGGGGAGTTTCAGAAAAGGATAGAGAGCTTCAGAGAGCAGGACAATTTTATTTTTCATGTGACCTAAATTCTCTGTTTTCTCCTTCATAAATCTTTTCTAAAATCTACATTATTCACTAGTGCTTTGCAAAATAGGGTTTTTTTTTCTTTTTATATCATAAAAAACGTTATTTCGGTGTTAGAGTAAAAATAGACACTGCCTCCAGAACTACAACCATGGCTGAGTTAAATGTAGCACAAAATACTGAAGTTGATAAAAAGCAGCAAAGATGAATCGTGAGAATAAAACTCCAGGTGTGTGGAAGAGCTGTGAGCTGGAACTTCTCTTAGCCTGCACAATGATATTAGACACTTTTCCTAATAATTCTCACTGGCACAGTGTAGGATGTCACCAAGACTGCTGATAGCTCCCCTGAGAAGGCTGCAGATAGGTCAAGGAACAGAAGGGTAACAGCACAAGATGGCTACACTGGTCCCTTCAGCTTCACTATACGCTACACAGCAGACAGGTTTCTGTAACTACAGACACCTAACCTCTTTTGCTCTCAGAGCATTTTCTTCAGAAAATTCCTAGTTATAAATTCCCTGACTCTTTAGACTGATTTACAGACCATAAAATGTCTTTAGTAGAGCCTTAGAAACATCTCTTTGATATGTAAATATCAATAGATACAGTGCCCTCATCTCTCACTGTCTGTGTGGAGTAGGAAACTAACTTTAATGGGTATCAATTAGCAAACACTTGGCCTAATCCCAGGGAAACACATGTGCACACTAGAATTAATGTGCTCTGCAAATCCCACTGATCATCTTCATTCCTAATCTTGTCTAGTCCTTTCCTGCCGATACCGGACATACTGAGATCTCTTCCCCTGGGTTTCAGTTGGGCTGAGTATCCAGACTTCATCTATCTTCCTTCTCCTGACGCTTCCAATGATATGAGCACAAAATCACCATGCCCACTCGTCTCTCCCAGTTCTTTTCTGTAATAATGGGTAATTAGCTCTGAAAGAAAACCACAAGCTGACCTGGGGAAAATGTGCCTAAAAAATAAGCTAGAAAATAACCATTTACCACCAAACTTTTTGTTTTAAATACTTGCTTTGAAATAATCTGGATAATAGACTGTTTCTAGGGGTTATGAACTATTTGAGTTCCTAAAGAACTCTAATTCTGTAGGACATGAATATATTTCTGGTTACTTAATAATGAATAGAAATTTACTGGCTCACAATTTTGAAGGCTAGGAAGTTCAAGATAAAGGGACCATTGACAGTATCATCTCAAAGCAAGAGCAGAAGTAAGTGAGGAGGAATGGTGGGGACCCTAAAATTCCCTTTTGTAAGAAACAGTCTCTTGATAGATTTACTCTCTTAATCTATCCTTGAAGGCCATTCATACATTCAGAAATCCTTTAATGAATCTACAGTTCTAGTAGACTACAAGTGGTAGCCCTGTATTCACAACTTACTCAAGTCAAACCCCATACAGAAGTACTTACTGTGTGGTGTCCATGTGGCTTCAAAAACCACTAATTGTGTAATATCCTACCAGACACAGTGAATTCACATCTTAGTGATCACCAAACCCCAAAGCACAAGCAGAAGATGAGTAGATTAACAAACCTCCCTGCAGCAAGTAAGGAAAGTTACATGGTTGTTTCCAAACCATGTTCTCGCTAAGAAAAGACACACATGTTAGCTAATTCTAGAAGCCTATGCATAATCATACAGAAAAGCAAATTAGGGTTGGGTGCTGTGGATATCGTTCTGTATAAATAAAACACTGATTGGCCAGTGGCCAGGCAGGAAGTATAGGCGGGACAAGGAGAGAGGAGAATTCTGGGAAGTAGAAGGCTGAGAGAGACACTGCCAGCCGCCCCCATGACAAGCAGCATGTGAAGATGCCGGGAAGCCACAAGCCACGTGGCAAGGTATAGATTTATGGAAATGGCTTAATTTAAGATGTAAGAACTAGATAGCTAGAAGCCTGAGCCATTAGGCCAAACAGTTTAAACAATATAAGTCTCTGTGTTTACTTGGTTGGGTCTGAGCGGCTGTGGGACTGGCAGGTGACAGATTTGTCCTGACTGTGGGCCAGGCAGGAAAACTCTAGCTACAGTTGGGCACATTTCTGAGGACACTCAGTTGAAGGTGCTCATTTCCAAGCATACTAAGTTCAAGGTGATCACTTCTGAGTATGCTCATAGTTCAGAAAGAAAGAGGGTGGTCCATTTTGGGGTATGCCTAGTCCAACGTCGTAGAGCAAATGTTGAAAAGGACAAGCAGACAACATGGTCTCTCCTGGACATGCTCTGTTCAGCATCATGATGAGATAAGTTTATTTTGATTTCAAAAATGAGTGAAACTATGAATCAGCCACTTCGGTTACAAATTCATCAAAAATTGTCCAAAGAGTTTTCACTGAAACGAGAGGGGACAATTTTATGGGTATATTGATGGGCTTTTTATTTAAGCAGCAGCTTTCTCCCCTGAAATGTAGATGTTTGAACCTAAAAGTACCGACCTCACTAAGCAGCTAAGATGTGTATTATTTGTTTGTTCAAGAATGTGGTTTTCATGAGGCTACTTGGCCAAACCCAACTCAAAAGACTTCAAGTGTTTCCTCCATCATCCTTCTCCCACTGCCCACACCCTGGGATGCTCATATATATGAATGAAGGGCCAGTTATCAGAACTTGCTCAAGCCCTTCCCTCTTAGAAGTTGGGGACAGTCAGTCACTCTCTAGAGAGCTCTTCTTGAATTTGCAGAGACCTCATCTGTACATAAAAGTGGTGTCTTATTAGGAGAACTCCATTTTTCTCAATGACACATGGGAAGCAGCTCCTGGAAAATATACTTCTTGAGAACTTTCAAGATTCCTCACACATGCCTATAATGCATCATTAGAACTATAACTACCTCCTTCTGGACACAACTGTGTCTTCCCAGTGTGCTACCATGCAATCTTCTAAGGACCTTAGAGAAGAGCATAAAATGAGATGGAGAACAGTAATGCTTTCCTGTGCCCTGCTCCATGCAGGAGGACTCATTGTATTATTGTTTCCACCTCACAGGCACTGGCTGAGTGCCAAACAACCCAGTACCCAGTACAGAGATGGAGAGGTATGTTATCAGATGGCTTCTTACCTTTGGTTGAGTGGGTTTTCCCTGGAGACTCCTCATTCTTCACATAGTTACTATCCTGGGAAAATACCAGAGTCTGTCCTCCTTTTGATCAGATGCACCTGATTCTTATTTGGTCTTTAGATGGGACTCTAAATCACAACTTATACTACAGGGCACATTTGTATCAGCCACATTGGATACAAAACACCAGTCCCCTTATTTCCAACTTTCTTTCATCTCACTATTTGCTCTGTTACTTTTCACTGTCTCAACTATTTTTCTTTCTTATTAATCATGTTTTTATTTCACTGCTCAACTTTATTATTTTAACTTCAACTTAAAATATTTGAATTTTAGACCGACACCTTTGGAGCCTGTATGGGACCAGACTAGGCCCTCTGCATACAGGAGACAGTTGTGTAGCTTGGTCTGTTTGAGGGGCCCTGGCAGTGGGATCAGGATCTATCCCTGGTGCATGAGCTGGCTTTCTGGAGCCCATTACCTATGGTCTGATGCCTTGCTCATTCTTGATACGGGGGGAGGGGCTTGGTCCTGCCTCAGCTGAATGTACTAAGATTTGTTCACTTCCTGTGGAAAGCCTTACCCTTTTGAGGAGGGGATGGGGTGAGGGTGGAGTTGAGGGAAAGGCTGGAGGGGAGTGGGAGGAGGAATGAGAGGAGGATCTGTGGTAGGTATGTGAAATGAGTAAAAACAACTCTTAAAAAAATAAAATTAAAATTGAAAATAAAATAAGAAAATGCAGTAAAAAATAATAAAACAAAATATTCTTAAACTCTTGAATGCCAATGAGACACAAAAATGCAAGTATTAGAACTCACAGATTACCAAATAATAATACCATGGTAGTAAAATGAAGAACTTTTCAAAAAACAAAAATATTCCTGGAACAATTTTTTGTTAAGATGATCTTTGTTTGATTTTATGAAGGGCTGTGAAAGAATACATGGATATATTTGCCGTTTGAAAAAATAACCTTTTTAATATTTTAAAATACATATTTAATCAGCCTGACTTTTGACCAGAACATTCTTCATATCAGTATGCATGATAAGTGATTATACTCTGGGCTTTTAGACCTGTGACAGATATTTCTAGAAAATAAATGAATAAAAGTAAAATTACAGCTTTCAAAAACTAGTTTTGTTGCCTAAATTTCATCTTGAAAATATGTTTTGCTGTGATAAGTAGAAAGGCATCCCTGTCTTCATCAGAAAACAGAATGTTTCTGGGACCCTACTACATGTGTATAATGGCAACTGATAAACCACATACTGTTTTCAAGATTCAGAGAGAGAGAGAGTGCTAAAAGAAACAATATTGATTAGCCAAACATCGTTTATCACTATCTCCCTGCCAGGTAAAATCAGGTTTTGGGACTATTGTCCTATTAAATAGAACTCTCTAAATAATGACATATTGTCTATAAAACCATCTTTCAATAAATAGAAATGAAATATATCATCAAGAAGATAGCATGTTTCTACCTTTTTACTTTATAACAGGTGTGTCTGCAAAACTCATTTCCAGTTTTAAATAAATCTCAGGGACATCAATGGATACCAATTTATCTGTTTGTACTCATGAAAGTGAACTTAAAAAATAAATAAATAAATAAATTTGAGTGTAAACACCTACCTAAAAGAGTGCATGTGGAAAAGACTGGAAATTAAAGGAAGTAATCCAGAAATATTATCCTAAATCCTGGATAAGTAAAATATAAAATACTAGGTCTTGGGGAGGTTTTGAAATGGTTTTATCCCATGGGCATTTCCTTGTAGCTGGAAAGTTTCTCTCCAGGCCCTGCCAAACCCCCGCAGTCCTATAGCCTACTTATAAAATAATCACTCAGAAGCTTATATTTATTAAAATTGCTCAACCATTAGCTCAGGCTTATTATTGACTAGCTCTTACCCATAAACTAACCCATAATTCTTATTTATGTTTAGCCACATGGTTTGGTACCTTTTCTCAGTTCTGCCTTTACATCTTGCTTCCTCTATGTCTGGTTAGTGACTCCTGACTCAGCCTTCCTCTTCCCAGAATTCTCCTTGTCTGTTTATCCCACCTATACTTCCTGCCTGGCTACTGGCCAATCAGCATTTTATTTATCAACCAATGGGAACAACACATTTTCACAGCATGCAGAGCACCATCACCCATCATTTCCTACGTGTCACTCAGGCCTGCTTTTGTTTAATAGTTTCACTTCACCCATTTCAGAACTTTATTTAATCCCCACAGCAAGGCATGGAGGTAGACAGAATTATACACTAATGTGGGGATTTATCAAGGCAACTCCATGTAGTTAAAAAGGAGGTTTATTTTGGGGTAACTTACAGCCATTGAAGGGATTGGTTACAGGATCTGGGAGAGGTGAGGTGCAGTCCAGCAGGGTTCTCCAGAGAACTCTGACTCAGTCTGCCGTCCAGCATGCAGGATCATCAGGAACCAAGAGGCCCAGTACATCCGGATCTCTGGTCCTAAGGGCTCCCATCTGGGCCCCACCCCAGGGGCACGTCATAGGTAGGCATGGCAGTTACCAGAAGTCTCACTAGGGGTAGTACTTCCAGGTCAAAGCTGGAACGGCTACCCACTACAACACACAAACTAGCACATATCAAAGCTGGAACAGAACTAGACTCTGGTTTCAATGTCAGTATTCTTGCCACTATGTGTTAAGGGTGAGAATTTATTCTCATCTTTCTCAGGGCCAAAGACCATAATTCATTTGTAAAAGCTATCATATGGTTAGATACTGTCCTTCCTAACAATATACAAATTCAGGCATGAAGAAAAGGTAACTCTGCCTGAGAGCCTTTGCTGAAGCTTGACTGCTGAAACAACACCTAAGGTCATTGATAATAAATAACATACTTCAAGTGAAGAGTCTGATGAAATGTGCATCTGACACCCTGACCCAACTCTAATATAGCTTTTGTTGTTTCATTTTGTTTTTTTCTGCAGTTGTTCTACAGGGGAAAAAAAGTAAATACTATTGAATAGGAATTCTTCCATTTTAAAATTCTATACTTTGTTATTAAACCATTTTTGCCTATGGTAGAGATTTATAGGATGCCTAGATTTAAAGCAACAGCACCTAACCTATTGCATTCTGCAGCTTATTTGAGACCTTCCATTTCATTTTCTATAATAGTAGAAGTGTAACTCTAGTTCCTATAGATGACACATTGCTTATATTTTGAGAATAAGAGAAGGTAAAATCCCCTGGACTAAAATGAAAGAACATTTTGATGTTTGTCTCCTTTCCTCCCTGGTACTACAGAAGCAGAAGCAGTTTGAATGTTATTTAATAAAAAGCAAATGATAATTTTAAATAAGAGATTTAATTCTCCCACAACAAGTAAAATCAGTTTTGTCCCTACTTTTTCTGTTTGTTTGTTTTTTTAATCTAGGAAAGAGTATCATCTGTCTCTTTGAAAAACAAATAAATTGTTTTCAAAATCTAAATGAGGCTTTTGCCAGTTTATGACCCAAGGATGTCTTCTCATATACCTAGAAGTTATACCGTTGAATTGTCAGCTTATAGAAAGCAAACTCTCTATATGACCCCTGTCTCCAAGTTTTTGTGGGAGGCAAGAACTTCCTTCTTTGGGCATTGAAGAACTCTCTATTGTCATAAGATGCACATAGTGTACGTTTTCTTTATATCTATTAAGAAACACAGGTAGTCACTGCAGTCCCAGGTGAGTTTTAGATAAATTAGCTGTTAATTGTAATTCAACAAATGATATTGTTGAATTCTCCTATTTAAGAACCATTTATTAGCCGGGCGGTGGTGGCGCATGCCTTTAATCCCAGCACTCGGGAGGCAGAGCCAGGTGAATCTCTGTGAGTTCAAGGCCAGCCTGGGCTACCAAGTGAGTTCCAGGAGAGGCGCAAAGCTACACAGAGAAACCCTGTCTCGAAAAACCAAAAAAAAAAAAAAAAAAAAAAAAAAAAGAACCATTTATTACTTGAGAATATGCATGAATGGGTGTGTCTTGTTTGCTGACAGATATCTCCCTGTCTTTATAACTCCATACAATTTTACAATTTTCCATGATGCAATGATTTAATATTTGTTCAGTGATGAACTTTTCTTACTTGGCTTGCAGACTTTGCAGAGAGGTTTTGCTGGATTGTAGGAGGGGTTTTGTTTGTTTGTTTGTTTGTTTGTTTGTTTGTTATTGGTTTTGTCTCTCCAGCACTTACCTCATTGCCACTTAAGATAAAGTAAAAAAGTGTGTCATGTTTCCTCTACTCACAAGCTAGATAGCAAGTTCCCTACAGTTCAGCATTTTCTTTGCTGAATGACTTCATATGGCTTCTGGCAAGTTAGTGAAGTCACATAGTAAAATTCAGCGTGAGCCTTTACTCAAGCTTTGCTTCATGGAGAAGTAAAATTAATAGCAATGAATATGTGGCTAGGCAAGCCTTCTTTTAGACTGTTATTATTCCCATTAAAATGTATGTCATTTACAACGACACTGATTGCGATAACAAAGTAAGGACACAACTGATAGCAACAAATTTGACCACACTTTATCTAAATTTAAATGTTTTGCTTTAAAAAAGAAGCTAAAATTTTGTTCTAAAAAAGGAAGGGAATTATATAATCTGTAAGTCCAGCAATTAGATAAATTGCTAAAAAGATTTTTTAAAGAAAAACATATTCCTCTCTCTAGTCCTTTCTTCTTCCCTTCTTCCCTTCCCCCTACTTTCGTTCTTCCTATATATACATGTATATGTAAAGAGAACGTACTTTATGAAGCATATTGGAAAAATTATATAAAAGCAATAGAAAAGGAAGTTAAGTGAGTGAGAGTAGGGTTGGAACTGTCAGGTTACAGTACTCCACTTAGCTTTGTCATCCTTTGTCATTATTACACTGAAGTTATAATGCAGTTCTTTAACCCCAGCCACTGTGGATCACGTGTTCAAGGCTAATGTAGGCATACCAGGGAGACCCTGTCTCAAAATAAAAAGTAAGAGGGGAGATGATAGTTTGTTCAATGGTTGATCACTTCCCTAGCATGTGTGAGGCTCTAGGTTCAATCCTGTGTGTGTGTGTGTGTGTGTGTGTGTGTGTGTGTGTGAGAGAGAGAGAGAGAGAGAGAGAGAGAGAGAGAGAGAGAGAGAGAATTTCATTAGAGATTACTAGAAGAATAATAATATGATGATGATAGGTAACATTTCTGAGAGTTTTACTAACACCAAGCAAAAACATCATTTTACCTTATTCCAATACCTGTATCCTTATTGTCAGATGGGCAATGGCCATGCCATAAAGAAGACAAGTAGGACTCAGACAAGTTAAAGAGTGTGAACATAGTGATTGGTAAACACCAAATGACATGATCAAGTTCAAGTCTCAGTTATCCACCTGATATTATACTTTGTCCTGCCTTCTCTGAATTAACTCTTAACACTATGCTAGCATTGAATGACATAAGCATACCCCAACTGCTCACCAAAGCTGACTCCATTCTTTAACACAATTATCTCTATTAATACACTAAGTTAAGTAATACCAAACCAATGTCATTGGTGGTTGCTGCTCCTTTGGGCAGCTCCATAGTTTGCAGAGTGTAATTATAGACACATTTTCTGTAGTCAACTGGGCATATTGTTACAAAAGATAGGTTGTAACACCAAACAGAATTATGACTTCAACATCCTCTCCTAGTACTTTTGTATTATATGGGTTGTTTATCTTGCCTTCAGGAATCCAGTGTTGTGGGAATGATTGACATGACAGACCCTGCCAAGATGTTAGTATTCACAATCACCTTCTCTCTGGAGACATTAACAATTTCTTTAATTAAAAAAAAACAAAATTTTTTTTCATTAATACTTTCTGAGAATGGGTATTGGTGAGGTTTATTTATAGCTAAGTTTATTACTCTAAGTGAAGTGGCAAATCATTATAGCATAAAACAGAGGCTAAAAACGGGTTCTGCCCACTAAATACATTAGATCTTAGCTGTCACTTACTAGGAGTATGGCTTGGAAATAGCCACTATTCCCTTTCCTCTGTGAAATGATCAAGTGACAATCACCTCATAGACTTATTGCCAATAAAAAAGCAGCTAAATCACTGTTAATAAATGCTTCCTATAAATTATATCAAGGAAAATGAAATAATACAAGACAAAGATTCTCATAATAGGATGTATACACCGGAGTAAAATTTTTACAATAAAGAATATAATTATGGTATTTACAAATTTATTTTCTTTGCCAATGGAACAATTTTAACCAATAATTTAAGACTGTAACTGTGGATATTTTTTCCTAATTCAAAACTGCCTTACCTTGAATGTAAAAAATCATAATACCTTGCTTTAGAGAAATATAACTAAAAATAATTAAGTCTTCTTAGCAAGTCAAAAGGTTTATAACACAGTAAATATGTTATCAATACATTTTACATCACAACTGAATGTTCTTGAAATTCCAAGTAAATTTCCTTATGAAAAATGAGGAGGAAAGATAGATAAATAAATTAATAATTTATTAGATAAATAAACCTAAGTGAATTTAGATTAAATTTATTTCTTGTTTTTAAACTAATGAATGAAAAATAGTAATACTAAACATTGATATGAATAAAAAATTTTGTTTCTGCACTAAAAGTTGCAAAGCACAAATTAAAAAGAGGTCATTTATCAAATGTAATATCAAATTGGTATCCATTTTTTATCCATTTAGTCAATCAATAAATAGTGTAATGCTGGAAATAATAACTGTGAATCAGACAAACACAGAACCTCACCCCCATTCTAGTGTGGGAAATGAAATAAATAATTGACAACCTACTTTTATAAAATATTCTTGGTTTTAAAAATTATTTATAGACTTTTGTGCTTATATTCATTTCATTTTTATTCACTGGAGTTAATTACAGTTTTAGCAATTTTAGTATTAGCATGATAGCGCTCTGTTTATCTGCTTATCAGAGCGCATTTTTAACCAATAAAGTGAAACAAATATTTGAATACGTAGAGATGGATTTTCTCATTTTCTTACACTCATTTTTTAAAAGGTACACATATTGCTGAACGCCAGGATTTTAGAGAAAGGCATGGAGAAAGATTTGTAAGATCTATGGCTACCTAGTAAAGACCTGTTCTCCAACACCTCCACACACACACAACTGGGATTAAGAACCTGCTAAGTGGTGCTGACCAACACTTCTTTCTCAGGTTGATTTCTCGAGCCTAAGTGTTGTGTGCTTTTTCAGTGTTGAAATCTAAATAACAGTAACTCGAGAGTACCACCAGCTCTATCTGGACCTGCTTTTGAATGTTACAATTGTGATTCTTTAGAGTCCTTGTGCAAATCATCACCTGATCTCACACTTTAAAAACCAGAGGACATTTCATATTACACTTCTTAAGAAACTATGCTTTACTTCCTTCTAAATGACTCAGAACAGTAAACTTTAGCCTTGTGACACTGTGATATAACTGTTCAATTCTGGTTTTTATTTCTCTTTCAGAATTAATAGAACAAATAAGGATTTAAGAACTATTTATTCACAAAGTAATCTGTATTTCCTATGTTCCTTCCAAAATACAAGCTGAAGCAACTGTCCAACATTTAGACATACAGAAATACATGAAACACAGTAACTTTAGAAATCTAAACAATGTTTCAGTAGACATAGTAAAAAAAAAAAATCACTTCCAAATGAGAGCATTTCCAAGAATAAATGGATAGATTAAGTACCATATGTCTATCAGCCCTCCAAGCGAGGAAAAGTAATTTTCTGAAAAGAGCTGTCTACTGTAGGAGAAAATGCAGCCGAGGAGTTATTTTCTTAACTAACATTATTTCTGCAGTTAAGACTTCTTTGCCAAGAAGCCAATTTTAGAAAAACTCAAACTTCAACCAAACAAAATGTCTTTAGTTTACTTATTTCAGACTGTATCTCAGTGATGGGGATTATACATTTCTCTGGGCTCTCACTGCGCTTAGTAGAGTTTCATTTAAAATAACACCAAGATAGACTTATCCAGGAGACAACACCAATTTTTATCCAGTACCAAGTGGTCAGCCCTGAAAATGCACATACAAGTAACATTGTATTGAGAAGATTGTACTTACACATTTAGGAATATATGTATGTATGTATTATATATAATAATGTGTGGAGATAATAATCATTAATTGAAAAAGAGGCCATAAATGTGAAAAAACAGCAAGGGGGGTATGTGGGAAGGTTTGGAGGGAAGAAAGGAATGGGGAAATGATGTGATTATACTATAATCTCAAAAATAAAAGAAATAATTTTTAAAAGAGAAGGGCATAACAATCACAACAAAATATAATTGCAGAGGTATATATTCTTAGAACACAAATTTTTTATAGATGAATGCTGACTAATGTTTTGATACATGGGTTAGTGATGTATATAAAATGCTTAGAATGCTAGCATAGAATACAGAAACAGGTGTCTGTTTTGTTAATTTTTAGCTACAGAAAAAATATAGAAGACATGCATTTGTTATGGGTAACAAAATTAATACTTCTATAAAACTCACATTTTATCTTTCAAGATGGTTTATGATATATGGGTACTGCGTTTTTCTTAGTTGTGGGAGAATCATTTCTCAATATAACTAGCTGTGTTGGCTTGGTCAAATTTGCGGCATCGTGTTGACTGTTATGGATATGTTCTCTCTTGTAGGTTGGTCACAAACTCATATACGGACACACTAATCATACGTCTACCAACCTCGCTCAGGGATCGAGGTGTAGCCTCAATGGCTTACGGCTTTATTCCTAAATCTCTAGCATATTCTTTGTCTAATCCAGATTGCTGAAAATAGTCCCTTTGTAATAAATGCATTGGCCAATGATTGTTTTCTTGTTCTAAAGGTAAAAGGGTGAAATTTTCAAGAATGCTAAAGAAGAAAAACTGCCTGCCTCAAAACTTAAACAAGAATGTTAAAAATTTAAGGAGTTCAAAAGTTCATGAGAAAAAGCAGAATGTTTGACAAGCTTTTCTTCAATATAAACATCATGTAGAAAAGGAGAAATGGACCTTGAGTGGCCAGAAAAATGCAGAAATGGTAAAATGTTTCTTACCAGAAGCTTAATTTCACACTTCTCTGATACTCTAGGTTCATAAGAAAATGTCCGTGGTCTTCATCCTGAAACTGCAATCAAATACAGAAGGCTTGATAGTTCATAACTCCATCTCTATACTGTGGCAAGGAAACAATAAATTCATAATTACCCCATAGTCTCAGCAAAGATTAGATTAGCCTATACAGAGCCTCAAAAACCTGATCCCCTCCTGGCCTGGCAGAATAATGTGGACAGGGTGGTACATTAAAGTTATCATAACAGTGTGCCACCCTAGGGAAATCCAAGTTCCAAAAGAAGAGCCTTGGACTCAACTGCTGGGTCTTATTTTCAAAACTTTCAGGCAAGTAACTGTGAAAAATTCAAAACCTTGGATAATGAACTGTACCACCTACACTTGCCATGATTTGGAAAAGAAAAAGAGAGAGGGTGACCTTCACTCATTTAACAATTATTTTCTTAGTTTTATTAGTATAGAAATAGCACTTTATAGCATACCATAGTGCTTCCATATAAATCTCACATGTAAAGCTTGTAAGATTTTCACTTTGCTCTGTTTTTAATATTTATGACTATAATTTCTCTGATTACACACCAGAAATTTCCATCTAGGTTGAAATGGAATTTTATAATTATAATTTACAGCTAACACCAATTTGAAAAACAAGAAGTAATAAATCCTTAGAGATGATATTTTCCTGAGGCCAAAGAGCGCAGAAGTTGTAGATACACAGATTTCCTCAGAAGTCAGTACAAGGGAAAAACCAGGAGTCATGGAAACAATACTGGCCTACCAAAGTTTCTCCCTTGTAAGCATCATGTGAAGTCAGAGAAGGCAAAAGCCCATGACCATCTGATTGTTTAACCATAAGCAGTTGTCACACACCTTGGAGAAATACAGACCATGAAATAAATCCCTTTATTGTGATGACCAAACAAGAGGGTTCTCACTCCCCAGTTTCCCAAAAGCTCTCCTTTGTTTAGACATACAAGTCTCACAACATGGGGAGTTAGTGATTTTAAGGGAGCTACAGCTGGCAGTCATGTTTTGCATAGCTGTGGGTGTTCTTTGTCACACATGCACAACCTGAACAATCCAGAAGAGGCTCCAGGGTGGCGGGGGACCACAAAGGGTAAATTCCAGAAGAGTGACAGCAGCATTATTTATTTCAAACTACTCATGGTTTTCCTTACTCACATAAGTTAATCAGAACAAATTTCAGCACTGCCAGAATCAAGGCTAGTGATGAACTTGGGCATTCAGAACCCAACCAAAATCCAGTTCTATTATTGGAGTTGGAGAGTTAAGCTCTTCAAAATCTAAAAAGAACAGCATATATGAGAAGTTAAAATTGGAACATTTCGAGTTTGGCTACAGTTTGTGATATTTTTGATTTCTAAATCTTAGCACAGTGTATAAATCATAAAAGACAAACTCTATGTACATATTTCTGTTTTTATATTAAAATACTCTAACATTTAGTGACTTAAAGCCACATTTTTGCAGTTTCTCAGGTTCTCCTAGATCACCATAATGAAAAGTGAATTACCACTATAGTCCGTTTTGAAAGCTTTAGCAAAATTGAGTCCACAAAAGTGGTTTCCAACTGAGTTCAGGGCTCTGTTGTTATTGCTGTTGTTGCTGATGTTATTTTGAGATAGGGTCTTTCTACATAAAGCCAGAAGGGTCTGCCCCACCCAAATCAGGAATTTTGTCATTAAATTTTTTTATATCTAATTTAATCTTTTTTTATGAAAAAAATTCACGCAATACATGTTAATCATTTCCCTCCTATAACTCCTTCCAGTTCCATCCATCTCCTTCCCTACCCAATTTGATGTCCTTTCTCTCTCTTTCAGAAAAAAAAAAGCAAAAATCAAATAACAAGAAACAACAACAACAACAAAAATATGAAACAAACAAAGAAAAAACCCATAAAAACAAAAAATAGGCAAAAGACCAATATGGGGTGGGGGTGAAGGCAAAACAAAGCTAAAGGTCAAACTTTCACCACTGAGTTCAGTTTTTGTTGGCTGAGGGATATCTGGCTGTGACATTGGTCACTAATCAGCAGGATGATTTAGCTGATCTGACTAGTTAGGCTGGTATCCTCTTCCTCCTCCGTGTTTTAGGTATATCTGTCCAGAAGCTGCTTGTGTGAGGTTGAAGGGGAGCACCTTCCCTGAAACAGGACAGCTAAGGGTACAGGAGCAGCTGTGCTCCCCAGCTAGAACTTCCAGACAAGCTCCCAAGGATGAACGTTCTGCTGGAAGAAACTCTGCTTTGGTTCCTTGGCTTTTGGCTTTCTACCCAGTGCAGCTCACAGTAAGGCATAGTGAATTCATGATCCACCCCCAACTATATGAGAGCTTATCTCCAAATAAAAAAATAGATAAAGCTTCCCAAATTTAATCTTGGACATTACATCATGCACTTATGCCATTTCCCATGATAAATAGCCTATGAAAGAATAAGGAACATGAATGCAAATATACAGGTATCATGAGCCTATCAGACAACGAAAAAGCAAAACTTTTGTTGAACAACTCACTTTTAAATTGTGCATGACAATCTTAGTATGTCATCATCTTCATCATTTTACAATGGTGCCTATTGTGCCTACTCAGACTTATGACTTGGGCTGTTTCATCAAGTGCATTCGTGATGGGCATCACTGGATACATAAACGGTAATACCTCCTGGCTCAATTCCCCATCAGTACCATACCTCTACATAAGAAAAAAAATGATGTCTGAATGATGCTGCAGGTGACACTGAGCCTTTATCTAGAAATATATACGTACATATTTTGCTATATATATGTATATATGTATTACAAATTTCCTAGTGCAACTTAGTATAGCATAGATTTAAATAAAGCCCAGGGCTAGAAAGATTAGCTCAGTGAGCAGAGGTACTAGTGTACAGACCTCACAACCTGAAGATATTTTTATTATTTTTTTATTATTACACAGGTTAATAAAAGAGAAAATTATAATAATAGAGAAAATAGAGAAACTGTCTCCTGAAACTGTTCTGACTTCACACTCATACCACAGCATATGTGCCTGCATTCTCACATTCAAACATACTCAAAATAAATAATACTTTTTAAAAGATTAAACTCATTAAAAGAAATCAACTAGGTTTGTGATCCAAGGAACAGGGCTACTTGTATTGTAGATTGGGGCTATTTAAGATTCTTACAGAAATATGTCACCCTTCCATTTCATAGAGTAACTTGGGTAGAGAAATATTTTCAAGCATAGAACATACTATGTTTGGAGCTTAGACAAACCTAAGAGAGTCTACGGTTGATCCCTAGAGTAGGCATGAATGACACCCCTCTACTCACAGATACATATTTCTTCCACCTGCAAAATATATTCGCTACCACTGCATCCAAAACTTTCTGATCTTATCTAATCATAGTATCAGGCACAGCCTGGATTATGTGTTTTATGTCAAGCACGGCAATATATCTTCTTATCTAGGGAACTATGCATTTAAATAGGGACAGATAGAGGGACATGAAGATGAGGGGGACTGAGAGGGTACACACATTTTTACCTTATACATATATCAAATAGCTGTGGAATAGGTACATGATAATACCCACTGAAAAAGCAAAATTTGTCTGGAACCCACTGGCATCATTATTTCCCAATCAGTGGAATTTCAGATTCCTGATACATACGTCTTATTGTATCTTCACTTGGAAAATTCAGGATGCTCCTTGATTGGGCCTTAGTTCAGCTTTTGAACTCCAGTTCTTCTTCCTGAGAATAGTTCCCATTTTTCCATAGCTATTATCTCAATTCTCTGGGGGAATTTCTCATTTTTATGAACTTGTCCAATTCTCAAGAAAATTTTAGAGAATGTACCATCAGTGGTAACTAAGAAGCTTTCTAATCAAAATTCTACCTGCAAAAATCAAGGATGAAGAAGTTATTTTATATATTAAACAACCTCAATAGCTTTGTCCTCCCCCTCCCCCGCCAATACTCCTGAGTTGTGTGCTTGATTACAGTTGAGCATATTTACAGAAGTTATTAAGTTTTTAGTTTTATTATCTATTTTACTCTCATCAACTACTGTAGATATATGAAAGTCACAAATTTGAGGGAGTTTTAAAAGACTGATTTGACTGATCTAGGTTCTGATGAGAACACACTTCCTACAAGTCCCATGATCCTCTGCGAGGATGTAGGAGGAGTCACATGGATTCTTTCAGACTTGTGGACAAAGTAGAGCAAGACTATGTTCTGATCTGCTCCACATCTCTAAGTTATATTTTAAAGGCCTTAAACTCTGTCTTTGTCATTTCTGCAAGGCCATATCCTAATTTGATAATGTTTCCTGAATAGAAAGCTTAGAGAGGCAGAATAATATTTTTAAAAGAAAATCTCATACAACAGCACATCTTGAATGCCCGCTATTGCTTCTTCATTCTTCTTACTAAGTCGGTAGTCCCCTTCTGACCTCACCTCCTTTATTACTTTATTCAATCCAGCTAAATGGAGTTCGATCCCTGCCTCTGTACTCTTCCTGGAATACCTCTTACCTAATCCACAGGTTAATTAAATTCTATGACCACCCTCGGGGTAATCACATGTGACAGTTTAACTAAATAGATTTCATGACTACATTGTATGGGCTACCATTTTGTAACCTTCCTGTATCAGCCCTAATCTATCTAAAAGTAATGCTTCAGATTTAAGGGATTCTTTTCATTATTGACATTCTACTTCAATGCAGTATTTATATCAAATGAATTTTGCTATATAACCACAAAAAATGAATGGTATGTCAAAATAAGAAATTTCTTCTCAAACATCATATTCAGAGATGGGATGCCTCGGCATTTGTCAGTGAGGCTCATGCACACATTTCTGGTCCTATTCAGTTCATAATAGCTCTCAAGCATCTCTACTTAGTAAGTCTTAAAACGTCCTGAGAACAGCAAGCTGAACAAGGCATGGCCTGTTCTGTTCAATAGCAAAGTTGCAAACCACGCACTCATCCCATCCATACTGGCATATTTCAGTCCTTATTTGCTAAAAATGGGTTTTACTTTTAATATTTTTCTTATGAGATGTGGGTCTTAGCTTATATCCCATAATAAACTTATAATGCTTGACTTTCCTACCTCAGTCTCAAAAGTGCTGTGATTATAGGCATATGTCCAGAAATGCTTTTTTCCTTTAGTATCCCATCAGCTAAAGCACAAAATTTCATTGTACACAGCCAGAGTGTCAAGATATTGAAAAGTAATATGTGTTTTGTGGAGGAAAATTCAAATTTACCTGGAGAAAGTTGTCAGTTGGGAAAGAAGAGCGATTTCTTTGCTCTCTTATCTAAATGTGGTGCATCATATATTTCGAATGTCTGCTAGTATCACTAGGGCGTGCAGGAGGAAACTGATGTCAATGTTTTTGTCATGTTATAGCTTAATAAAGAGATTTGTGTGACACTGGTACATGGGTATAACTTTTTTCAGTGCATATAACATGGAGAGGGCAAAAAAGGGTAGTGTTTCGTCAAACATATTGGTCTGACAAATATTTGAAAAGCAAATTGCAGAAAATAAGTCACCTGAGGCAGCTAATCAGACCTTTTATATATAAACCAAAGACGAAAATATTTTGGCATGTTTCCAAGTGAGAAAATAAAGCTGAGAAAGGACACAGTGACAGAATTACAGAAGGATCAATAAGGCTGAAACCTAAAACTAGATCATTATAGTGTATAGTTAAGGGTTCATACTTCCATGTTAGGTATACATGAAGTAACCACAACGTTTGTCCATGATTTGCTGGTATCTAAACACAGATCACGGAGCATTGCTTCTGTCAGAGTTGACTTCCCTGACATCAATTTATTCAACCAAAAACTTTGGCCATGGTGTTCCTACAGGCTAATTAAATGCTAAAATTCTTTGATTTTTATATCTAAGAAGTTCTTAAAACTGGATGCATTTGGAAAGAGAGTAATCTAAATTACAGAGGAAGAAAAGAACTGATCTGGAAATATTTTCACAGCCTATTTTATTTACAGAATAGATAACAAAAATGTTATTAGAACAAAGCACATTAAAAAAAATAATTCCCAAGTCTACTCCAACAGTTATGATTCTATAGGCCAGAAGTTATAGGAAAAAGGAAACAAAAAGTAATTTGAAATACTAACTGTTGCCTTGTCCTGCACATGGTCTTTGAAATCTGGCTGGGGCTACCCGAGAATGAAGAAATGACAGACACCAAGGAAACAGCAGGTATATATGCAGAAAAGCTGGGATTGGATGGGCACTTTGCTTGTTAATATGGAAGCTGCCTACAATACAACCTGGAAAACCAGCGTATTTATTATGACTGCCCCAAAGGGGGGGGTTAGCTGGTCTCAGAAGATCTCTGTAGGGGAGCAGTCTCAGGTTTCACTCATCCAGAAGGAAGAAACTGTTATTGCAAGTGTTTGCTTATACTGTCAATATCAGCACACAGACCAGAGGAAGGCTTTGCCATTTTCTGGGAGTCTGAGCCATTGGGGTCCTTGGCATGGCTGTATTCATGTCATCAATACATGTACACTCAGGACATCATCTGTTCCTACACAAGCTGCTCCCCACAGAAGAGAGTCCAAAGATGCATTAGAATTGTATAAATAGAAGAGCTACAACTAGAGTCTAGCCCACTAAAAATATTGGCTTCTTTCCCACAAATCTAGTAACAGTCAGATGGACTTGTAAACAACTCCACACATTAGAGTTTACCTAACATTGCTTATTATTTAATTTTTATATTATACCATTTTCCTTTTTGACAAATTTAATTAAAATATAATTGCAATTTTCCCTTTCCCTTCCTTCCCTTCAGGCCCTCCCAAGTTTCTTCTCTTCAACCCTCTCATGTCACCCAACTCTCAAGCTGATGGCCTCCTTTTCTTTGATTATTATTGTTACGTATGTGGATGCATATAAAATTAAATACATCTAGACACCTGTATATGATTTTGGGTTTGAGTCTCTATCAGTTTCCTGCAGTGAACCATGACCACACCTAACAGAGACCTTTGAAGTCTCCAAAAGGATGATAGGGCCACACAATGATGATTCCACATGGACTATGACATCATTAAGCTCACAAACACCACCTAAAGATTGGCTTTGGACTACAAACTACTCAGGACAATTTTGAGGTGGCTAGCTGAGATGATCCAAACTCACAGACTACTCTAGCCAGAACTTGAGACAAGCCCTGTACTTTTCCATTAAGCAGAGACTGGACAGCAAATGATACAGCTACCTCTCCCAGGACTTGATAATTAACCCAAAATTTTTCTTTTCAGGAACCCCCAAAGATGCCTTCACCCCCAGATAGCAGGAACTAAATTTAAGAATGTGACACCCACATTCCCAAGAGGTAGGATGGGTGGTTTTTGGTTATTCAATGAATTACAGATGTTTGTCATTGTTTTGGTAGTTGATTACAAGTTGTTATTGGTAATGGTCAGGAAAAAAGCGAAACAAAGGGGATTAGATTTAGAAAGAGAAAAAAAAGGATATAGATATGATAAGACAAAAGGTAGATTATTGAATCTACTCTGGAAAAAATATAGAAATGATAGGATAATAGGGTAGATTATTGATTCTACTCTGAGAAGAAAAACAGGAATATAGATATAAGATTAAAAAGGTAGATTATTGAATCCACTTTTAAAAAGTAACTACTAGTTTTAATTATTTTACATTGGACTGGATTTTTGTATATTGTGTACAAATTGTGTACGTTGATACAAAGTTGAGATTATTTTTGTTAGAATATACTGTACATATATTTTTAATCTTGTTCAAGGTATTGTACTTACACAGTTCACTTAACAATGTAATGCAAATTGTTAGTCCTTGAATGTTATTACAAACTCCTTAGGATATAAAGAAACAAAAGTTAGTAGTTAGTCATTATAATCAAACTTGTAGTCATGTTAGGTATGTTTTCAAGATCAGAGATATATTTTAGATAAACATGTCATCTTCAAACACTTCAGAGATCTGCAAAATATGGCATTTAAGTTTTTTTTTTGTTTGTTTTTTGTTTTTTGTTTTTCGAGACAGGGTTTCTCTGTGTAGCTTTGCACCTTTCCTGGAACTCACTTGGTAGCCCAGGCCAGCCTCGAACTCACAGAGATCCGCCTGGCTCTGCCTCCCGCGTGCTGGGATTAAAGGCGTGTGGGCGTGTGCCACCACCGCCCGGCTTTTTTTTTTTTTTTTTTTTTGGTTAAGATGTTTTAATAACATAGTTTTTTTATGACAATGAGACATGTCTGCTCCTGGCAGCACCAATCTACTTCAGAGAAGGTGATGGACATGGAAGAAACTCCTTTTTGAGTTTACTTTTTGTGGCAAAAGTTAGCCACTGGACAAAAAAGTGCCCTTGCCTTGACTGCTGACAGTATGCTGTCCAAATGGACAAGCAGGACAGAAAAGAAAGGACAGCTGAACATACCAAGACAAGGTAGGACAGCCCTTTAGAAAATCCTGCTTCACAGATGAGTCTGTCAGATATGCTAGGCCTGTAGGCTGAAGATGGATGCCCCAATGTTGCAGAGGAACCTTGGGTGACTGTCCAGGCAGCAGCTGTCTCTGTCATTTCTCCCATTTTTTGGGAAGTCCCTTGTTTGCACTTCCTGTTTACAGGTAATATTAATTCCTTCTTGGGTTTCTGATGGAGTTGAAGACTAGATAGTGATAGTTTTCCTTGTTAACAAATTCAGAAATAAACTCACTTAGGAGATGTAAAATGTATAAGTTTGAAAGACATAAAAAGATAGTTTTCGGTTGGTAATACAAGTTAAATAGAAAGTGAATTAGGTACCACATTTTGGACTCACCAAAATAGGATAAATAATGGAGTATTTTCTCTGAATCTATCAAGTATTTATGGACTGGACATTGTTAATTTAATTCTTGACTGCATAGTTATTGTACTTATTGTGTAAAGTTTTTCTTATATTAATAATAACCTTTTACTATTTTAGACAGAAAAGGGGAAATATGGTGATTTATTGTTTGTAATATATCAAATAAAGCTTGCCTGAAGATCAGAGGACAGAGCTAGCCACAGAGTTAGGCATAGAGGTCAGGCAGTGGTAGCAAAAACCTTTAGTCCTAGCACTTGGGAGGCAGAGGCAGAAATCCTTCTGGATTTTTGTGATTTCAAGACCACACTGGGCTACATGAAATTAATCCAGTCTAAAAGAGAAACAGCCAGGCAGTGGTGGAACACATCTTTAATTGCAGCACTTGGGATAACACACCCTTAGTCCCAGCACAAGGAAGGTTGAGACAGGAAGCGATACGGCTGGCAGAGAAAGGAATACAAGGCAGGAGGAGACAGGAACTCACACTCTTTCAGGCTGAGGAGTTGGTGAGGTAAGATATGGTGGCTGTGGCTTGCTCTGCCCCTTTGATCTTTCAGCTTTCACCCTGATATCTGGCTCCAGGTTTTTTTATAAGACTATTTAGGATTTGTGCAACACATGTGAAGACAGAGTGATAGATTTATGTGTCTTCAGCCAATATACATCAAAGTGTAGCAGCAAATCTGAGTCTAGGAAAGGAAAGGAATGATTCTTCTTCATCTGTACAAAATGCGTAATCCTGCCATTATCTTTATTTCAACCTCCAATACTATGGGAAGACAAAGATGTGTTTTTAACCACCTGGCTTACAGCCCTATGATAGAGCAACAAAATGTAAGGGTTAAACCTTGACCAAAGGTGAGCAACTTCAATACAGACTGGCATCTTATGGGCAATGGTAAATCTTCAGTTTCAACTTAATCAGATTTAGAAAACCAGACACTTTGTGAGTATATCTGTGATGGTATTTCTAGAGAGATTTGAGAGGAGAATATTCACCCTGGATATGGGTGGTGCCATCTCAGGGGATAGGAGCTGGATTATAGAACTTCAAGAGAGCACAGTGTTGTTCTCTGCCCTCCTGATCACAAGCACAATGTAAAGAACTGACTCATACTCCTGCCACCATGTCCTCCATGATGGGTTGTACCAGCAAACCATGCCCAAAATGAACTCTTCCTCCCTTAAATTGCTTTTATCAATTACTTTATCAAGCAATTAAATAAAGTAAATACACCATGAAGAATTTTGTAAAGCACCTACTTCATAAAATGATAACTACTCAGACATGATGTGATAATGAGTCATCAAAACTGATGGAAATTCAAGAAATAAAGCTATAGACCAGAAATTGTCTTGAATGAATTAATAAGCTATCCTCCTAGAATCAGTATCAATTCTTAACAAGACGGGCTGTCTCATTGATTAAACAGACAAAAACCCCTCCACTAGCTGCTGCTTAGATTTCAAGCAACTAACTAGAAGTCTCTGAATTCCATTTCCCCATCTGTAAAATTAAGCTTACCATAATTTCCCCTATAAAATTCTCCCAAAAGAATGTGACCTTTCAAATACGGCTGCACAAGAGTGAGAGCTTGTAAATTAGCTATTGGTACTGCTGTCAAGTCATCTGTAATCTGTGAGTCTTTTAAAAACATGTTCTCACTATCACAAATTTCATTTTCTTTTGTCTTTCCTTCAGCACAGACATTTGACAACATTCTTTTGTCAACTGGGTCTTCTAAGATGACTGTCCTGGCAGGCATCGAGGTAGGCAATTGGGAGAGAAGCAGATTCTCAAATAGGCAACTTAAATGTTTCAAATGGTAAGGTTTCAGTGAGCGATCCTTAATTGCTCATTGTGGCTCACTTGCAAATCAGCAGAGTTGGGATTAGAGAGGGTAAGAGCAGGTGAGTATGATCATAAGGCTCTACGTATGTATGGAATCATTCTAGTGTTAAATTCCCAGCATGAGTTAGTGTTTGCATCGCTCTGCTATAATATAGGTTCATGTACTCAACACTCACAATTTCATGTACTTTAAACCCTTCATTCAAATTTTCAAAAGCTTTTCTTACTTTTTTATTTCCTTTTGTTTATTTTTGAGACTTCAGTTTAATTAACATTCCTTGCTTCCCTTTTCTCCCTCCAAGCCCTTCTTCAAATTCATGTCCTCCTTTTTCATCTATTATTATCATATGCATATATATGGATATATATTTTCATATTTATATATATTCTTAAATATAACCCATTGAGTCCATATAATCTTACTTGTTTGTATGTTTTAACAGCTGACCATTTGGCACTGGTGTAGCAGTTGGTTTATGCTTCCTTGGGGAGGACCACATTTTCTGTTCCCAGCTTTACTCAGTTCATTGTGTAGGACTGAGGGCCCGTGTGCTTTCCCCAAAGCAGATTGTCATGTTCCTTAGTGTCCTATTGTTAAGCTCATGTTTGGACAGTTATGTTGGTGAGACTTTATGGGAATAGCTTCTGATGTTAGTAAGAGACACCATCTCACAGAAAACACCCTGATTCTCTGACTCTTACAGTATTTTAACTACCAGGCCCCTTTTACAATATTCCCCAAATCATAGATATGGGGATATTTTGTACATTCATCCACTGGGAAAGGGCTCCACAAGTCTGAATTCTGATTTGTTAAGGTTTTCTGTAGTGGTCTCTGTTGCTTGCAATGAGGAGGGTTATTTTTTGTTTTTTTGATTAAGGATGAAAACTACATTTATCTATGGGTATAAGGACAAATGTTTATGGATTTTTTTGTTAGGGATTATGATGGTTATAGATTCCCTTCCGAAAACCATGATTTTATTAGTACTGAGTAGTTAACCGGGTTCCTAGTACCAAGCATGGCGTCCTTCTTGTTGAGCTGGTCTTATGTCCAATTAGAGAGAGGACTATTGGTTACCACCCAGGTATGTGTGCCACTACGCACCCATAGGGTTACCATGCAATTATGGTCATTTATGTGATTCATAGGCATCATAGCTAGGTAGAAATGCTATTAGTCTCCCTCCTTCAGAAGCTTTTCATGGTACCATGAAAGCTAGTCCTGGGGGTGGGTGTAGTCAGTTCTAGCTCAGAAGCCTCTCAGCTGTTTCTTGTGGCTTTTCTACCCATTTATATTGTTGTTTTATGTATCTACTTCCTTCTCTTGTATTTACCTCTCCTTTCCCTAGAGACCCCCCATTTTTTCATTCCCTCATTATATCATTGTATTCTGCTGTTCCCCTTTGCCCTTCTCCCACCATCATCAGTATTAACCTCCCATCTTACTATGGTGGACACTCACCTGCTCTTTCTAGCTTTCCATTAGAGTAGAACTGGCATCAGCTTCAGAGTACTAAAAACAGACAGCTCCCCATTGTCAAAGGTATCAAAAATAATCTGACTTTCAGGTAGCAACTTTCCCAAAGGCTTTATCCTTTCCCAGGGTTTCCCACATCCAATGACCCATCAGTGCTACGGAATAATGCTGTTGTACACTGGTTTAATAAAACACTGATTGGCCAGTAGCCAGGCAGGAAGTAAAGGTGGGGCGAGCAGACTAAAGGAATTCTGGGAAGAGGAAGAAGCTGAGTCAGGAGAGCCAGCCAGCTGTCTAGGGAGCAGCATGTAATGGCACACAGGTAAAGCCACAGAACACGTGGCAACATACAGATTAACAGAAATGGGCTGAGTTTAAGTGTAAGAGCTAGTCAGTGGTAGGCCTGAGCTAATGGCCGAGCCGTTTTAATTAATATAAGCTTCTGAGTGATTGTTTTATAAGCAGCTATGGAACCGCAGGCTGGGTGGGACTGGAGAGAAACTTTCTGGCTACACATGAGAATGACTCATTGGTGAATGAAGGTGGATGAAAACCTGGACCACATGTTCTGTAGTATACAAATGTCATTCTAGCTCCAGAGCTCGACCTGGGGATGACTGAAACAATGGCCTTGGTTGCATTCTCAATTTCTATTGCTGTCTACTACTGTTTTATCCCTTAATTTCATAAATATTGATCTTATAATCTTTCTTTAATAAGTATCTTATTTAGTAACTTCTCCCTTTGTTTTCTTAGCAAATTAAACCATCACTTAGTCCCATTACTTTCCATAGAGGTGGCCACCATCTGCTGAACCTCAATGTGTTTATATATAAAATCCCAGCTACTAGGGAAGATGTTAGATGAGCTAAAGTCCAAGGCACAGTTGGACTGCATATTTAACTCAAGACAAGCCTGAGAAATTTAGTGGGACTCTCAAAACCAAAAGTAAAAAGAGTTTTAGGGACAGAGTTCAGTGGTAGGCTGTTTGCCTAGCATGCATGGAGTCCTAGTTTCAATCTCCAGTAACAAAATTATTTATGACCACTATAAATATTTGTTTTGGTAAGATTTTGTTTTCTCTGTAACAAAATAATCATACTTCAGCAATCCTTCATTCACTTGTTCATTCTTTTATTCATTTTTTTAAAGGTGGGGAAGTAGTATATGGAAAGTTTGGAAAAGGGAAGAGATTGGAGAAATGTGATTATATTGTAATCTCAAGAACTAAAGAACAATAAAATAAAATTTAAGAAGGAATTAGGCATGAAGTCTAAACAAATGTACATGAGGAACTAGAAATGTCTTTTTCTATGCTAAATCATGAGTAATTCTACAGTCCCATTATCTTCTATCTGTGTGTTAAGCCTAGGTCTATTGGTGACAAAGTCAAAATTTACCTTTTGTAAGAACCATCTCCCAGTAAGTCTCCTCCATTTATTTACACAAATTTCACTTGACAATGGTAAGATTTCCTTAGTTAGAATATCATTAGTTTTACTTTCAATCCAAGGTATGTGCCTATAATAGATAAAACCTGAAGTACAAAGTTTCACAGAATTAATTGGAAGAATGAGACGTCTCAGTTAAGGACTGAATTCTCTGGTTGTCAGCATATAGAACTCTGGAATGTACAGAAGCGGCAACAAGAGGTTCTGAGATAAAACACACAGGTCCCCTTAGGACATGTTCATTATTTTCCAGTGATAAAACAGCATTGACTTCTGAAGCTTTGCAGAACGCTTCCTTTCCACATCTCTAGATGAAGTTAGAGAAGCCAAAGGAAGTGAGAAAATGACCAAAGTTAACCTTCACTTTGCTTGAAAAATGCCTTAGATCACCCCATTACCAAATTCTGCTATTTTAATACAATAAAGAGATTTTTACCCAGAATGTATGGCACAAACAAGGACATAAATATGAAAAATAAGGTACTTAATGAATAAACAGAAAATCACCTTCATTTTTTACCCATTAGAAATTTCAAATCGTGCTCTCTAAATACCATGCTTACAGGTATGTACTGTCAATATAATGTAGTATAAAATTTTGCCTCTGATCTTTGGAGTTAATTTTTTTAAAGAGAG
This sequence comes from Peromyscus eremicus, assembly GCF_949786415.1. NCBI lineage: Eukaryota > Metazoa > Chordata > Mammalia > Rodentia > Cricetidae > Peromyscus > Peromyscus eremicus. The sequence continues at coordinate 9,720,666 of NC_081435.1, forward strand.
ATGAAAAAAATAAGACTAGATAAACAAACAAGAAGCTGCACCTTTTACTTTTGTGGAATTGTTGCCACTTTCCAGTACATTCCAGCATCCATGGCAATATCTGTAGAACTGCTCTGCACCTTCTTCCGTGGCTGCTACAGTTTCAGAAATTATATACTTAATGTTGCTCTGCACTATTGTTTTTATAGAAGCCCAGTGATAATCTTACTAGCAGTCACATCTAAATCATCAGTTCTGTAAAGCGTTGCTCTAAACAAATGCTACATTCAATGACTGTGCCTATGTTTCCTGACAGCATCTCAACTACTTAAAAAAAAAAGAGTTGGAGAAAATGATAGACATTCAGTTTCTGGTGAGCCCATCAACCACTGACCTTTTCCAAATATTTCAATATAACCTCAAATAAGTAAAAAAAGTCTGTATTTTTATTATAGCTATAAGCACCATTAATAACTTTGAAATATAAAATTACAGTGACAGGTCTACTCCTCCACCATTAGAAGAGTGAAGACTCTAAGAAAGAGTAACCCAAGACTTCACCTCATGTGCATTTCAATGGCACTGAGATTCATACTAATTGCTCAAGACCTTTAGCAAAACACGATATTATAATACCGTGTTCGAGCTCTGCAGGATTCTGGAATAGAAGGAGACATTAGAGCTGACACAGCACAGCAGGATTTGGTATAAAGGAATATAGCAGAAGAATGATTCAAGTGTAATTCTAACATTTAAATTCAAAAGTGATCTTGTCCTAATGTCCTTAGCAGTTTACTACTTACAGTTAAATTAACCTGGAAAATTAGTCATTGCGTGAAGCCATAGAAAGGTGCATTCCTACAGATTCTGGATGAATTGACAGTGATCTATTTTGTCTAAATCATCCTTTTTAATTTACATTGCACCTATCTTCCTTTGGAGGTTTATATACTGAGGTCAAAAACAATATTACCAAGAGAATCTTTAGGAGACAAGGTTGCAAATTGAGTGCAAATATTTAATCTTCCAGAACTTAATTCCGAGGAAACTGAAAGCATTATGATGAAAATGGATAGACAAAGTTAAGAAGGCAAAGGAAATATTCTTTTTGAGGAGACTCAGTAATTCAGTTCTACTGTATTCTTTCAGGTCTAGAGCTGGAACACCATGCCCCACTCTGTGGCTAAGACTTCTGTCCCTTTCACTTACAGACAAATGAAGTCTGGAGGATATGGTTTACAAAATGGCAATGAATAGGAGAGAAACAGGAGGTCACTATGAATTCATTATTAATTTTTTTAACCCTGAGCATGTGTGCAAAGCACATTGGACTTTGCAAACTCTGAATATGATGCACAGAAAGGGTTTCCTGTAGCCCAAGCTGGCCTCTAATTCCCTCCATAGCTGAGGATGCCCCTGAGATTTTTATTCTCTTCTTCACCTCCTACAGGCTGAGGCTCAAATTCAGAGCTTCATTAGTACTAAGCAAGGACTTCCATGCCAAATCCAAATTCTTGATACTTGTCAACACTTCACAATGAAATGTTTTATATAAGTTATTTTTCTGTGATTAAAAAAAACATAAGATACTTTGAATTACAGTATTATGTAATTCAATTTTGCAATCTAGAACATATAGTAGTTATATATATATATATATATACACACACATAAACACACACACACATATATATATATTTTCTCATAAACATATATGTATATGTTTATGAGAAAATAGTGGAAAGGGTTTCAAAGGAGAAACAGAAAAATATAACTATATGGCACTTATGTTATCTTCAATTTTGCTGTTGCAAATTAAGAGGAAGAATTAAGATTTATCTTTTATATGAAAGTTTAAGAGGTTAACCTTTTATAAAGTTTAGGTGTTAAGAGAATCTAGCTTCAAAGTATTAAGAGCCTTGCTCTCGATGAGAATCCAGGTAGAAGAGCAAGTAGTTGATCATCCCAAGTTTCTAAAGTTTACAAAGATTTTTGTGGATTGAGAAGTCAGGAGAGAAGACAAAATGTTAGAGGAATGGAAAGGACAATGATATCAGGCCAACCCTCACCAGCCAAAGTGCTCTCCACATGATGCACACACATCAGTGTGCTTGATGCACAAGGGTGTTTAAAAATATTTCTTTCTTCTGTGTGAAGAAGTGGCCCAACGCAGTCATGAGTTTCATAAGCTCTGATATAACACAAGGTAATCATGTCTCTTGGCTAAGAGTGTCAAAGGTGTAAGCCTTGTCTTGGTAGGAATAGCAGTGAATGTCAATGACTATACAAAGATATCTTTCAGGGCTAGAAACATAGTTTAGCAATTAAGTACATGTTCCAGGAGACCTGAATTTTATTCCTAGCATCCATTTCTGGCTGCTCACAATTATCTGTACCTCCAGCTCCAAGGGGAGCTGACTTCCCTAACCTCTAAAATCACCTGCATACACACACACACACACACACACACACACACACACACACACTTAAAAATAATAAATAAATAAATCTTCAAGAGCTATCTTGGTGGAGTGGAGCCACCCACACAACTGGATACTGATTTCAGAGGGAAAACTCTGAGCGCGAGGCAAGGGGAAAGATGCCAGTGTTAGAACCCTCCATATCCCCCTGAGTGAAAGAATCTGCAAGAAGCTCAAAGGAAAAATGTTTCTGAAGAGATGCATCATTCGCACGAAATCTCAATTCATTTTTCCACTTTTTTTTCCTTTCTTGAATCTAAAACTAAATCTAAAATTGAGTTTACGTGAATTTACTAAATAAGATCACATTTTTCTCCAAAGAAGTTTTAAAGAAGTTCTACTGAAAAACAAACCATTACCATGGTACACCAGAGGCACACCTTGTCTGGGTCCTTACTATCCAACCTCTCTTTGTGTTCTGTTAACCATTTCCTTATGTTAACTTTGGAGGAACTCTCAGGCTTATGTCTTCAAGCCTCGACCTGTTCAATTTTTCTACCCTATTTTTGTTTACAAAGCCTTGAATCATGCCTGTGACACTGAGAAATCTATTGACTATTCTACATGATAATGATCTTTTTACAGTATGAATAAATAAAATGTTTCAAACTCCAGCCTTATCAGTTAAGTTACTTAACACTAAAAGGCTCATTTCCTTACATATAAAATGAAGAAAATTGTATCTCTCTTGGTGAAGTACAATAGCAATTCAGATAATGCTTTTACAGTGTTTAGTGGAGTGTGAAAAACAAAGTCAGTCCTGACTGTTAGGTGGCATTAATATTGATGGTAATAGTGTTCACTTTATGCCTCATCACTAACTCCTTATTATTTTCTAATTACTTTAAATTCATTTATTCTCTAGCCTGACATGGTATGCCAGGAACATGTTAATCTTGTCGCAGAATTAAACATAATATCTACAGGAACCCTCTAAATTATATACTACAATTATTCCCATCTTACAAATAAGAGCAGAAGAACAGAGAAACCAAGTACCCTGCTCTAAACACTAATGAGGGGCAGAACCAGCCCTGAAACTCAGATACTATATTACCCTGTCATTCTTCATCAGAATGTAAAGAAACTGCTCACCTCACCATTACCATCTCTTTCCTAACAGCTTTCAGCTTTGTTGAAAACAAATACCTTACTTGATATCCGTTGTTAAATATGTCTTGATTCTCAGGAAGGGCATATAAAAGTGAAGAGCAGCACCAAAAACTAGAAAGAAGCCCATACATACAAGTTAATTGAAAATATCATGTAATTCTTCTTCCCCCTTCTCTTTCTTTGTGTGTGTGTGTGTGTGTGTGTGTGTGTGTGTGTGTGTGTGTGTATACTGTGACCCACTTGTGGAGTCAAGAATACAGTTTGCAGGAATTGGTTCTATCATTCCATAACTTTGGTACTGGGGATTGAATTCAGGTTATCAGGCTTTACAGAAATCTCCTTTGCCTGCTCTTAATTAATAATTAAACTAATATTCCTTTAAGATAAGAGCAAGTCATATGAGCAAGAATGTTCTAGTGGCTTGAATAGGAATGGCTCTCATAGACTCATATGCTTGAATGCTTGGACATATAGAGTGGCACTATTAGGAGGTGTGGCTTTGTTAGAGTAGGTACAGCATTCACTTCAGCTGCCTTCAGATCAAGATGTGGGACTCTCAGCAACTTCTCCAGCACCATATCTGCCTACATGCTGAGAGTGGACTAAACCTCTGAAACTGTAAGCCAGCCCCAATTAAATGTTTTCCATTATAAGAGTTGTTGTGTTCATGGTGTCTCTTCACAGCACTAGAAACTCTAACCAAAGCAGAAATTGGTAAGAGGGACTAGGGTATTACTGTGATAGGCCTGACCATGCTTTTTTTTGAAGGAATGTGGACTTTGGTACTTTGGATTAGAAAAGCAATTAAGTGCTTTAAGTGAAGATTAATGGATCATCCTGGTAGGAACATGGAAGGCAGTAGTGCTGATGTTGATTTGAACTGTGGAGAGGTGGGGGCGCTGGTTCAAGAGGTTTCAGAGGAGAAAAATGTTAGTATGTGGTCTAGAGACTGTTCTTGTGATATTTTGGTGAAGAACATGGATGCTTTCTGCCCTTGTCTGAATAGTCTGCTAGACTATTTTGAAGAGTTTTGGATTAATTGCATTGACAGAGGAAATCTCAAAACAGCCCAGAGTTGACTCTGTCCTGTGGTTATTAGTGCTCACTCTTATGCAGATCTATAAAGAAAAGGAGTAAGCTGATTGTGGAAAAATACAAAATGTACCATTTGAGGAGAATAGGGGCACCAGGATGTAGAATGGTATGCTAAGTCTTGTGTTCAAGGAGATAAACAGATTAAAGAAAAGCCTGATATTAAATGGAATAAAAGGAATGGTGACCTCAAGGCAAGATCCCTCCCAGCTAACCTTCCAGGTTGTGAAAAGGAATTAAAGAGAAGCTTAGAGCCAGGTGCAGTGTTCCATGCTTTTAGTCCCAGCACTCCAGAGGCAGGGGTCATTTGAGGCCATCATGGTCAACAGATTCAGTTTCAGGACAGCCAAGTTTAGCAGTAAAGGAAACCATCAAAAACATAAAGCTAATGAAGATGTAATTAAATGATGGGGCTATGTTCCAACCCCAGGAAACAGCAGATATTGACAATTTTGGCCATGTGGTTCTGACTTCAAAGATATAAGAAAGAGGTTATGAAATTTCCCTCCACAACTAAGGAGAGCTGCTGAGGCCAGATGTGTGGCAGGAGTGTCCTTGCATGGAGGCCTAGAGAGGCCATAGAGTGAGGCTATTAAAGTGAAGCCTGGATTGTGTTGAAGACCCCAAGATGTTGGAGAGGCCAGACTCATAGGATACCTGTCAAAGAAAGCTGCTAACAGGGACTGGAACCAGCCAGGACTGAAAAGTGTGTTTCAATCAATGAGCTGAAAGGAGTTAGAGATCTGAAGAGCACTTTGATATCGGTAACGGAGATGCAGAGTTTAGAGTTTTCACAGTTGGTTGTAGCTGTAGTTATCCTGTTCCTGCCCGGCTCCTATAGCCCTCAGACCCAAGTAAACACACAAAGACTTACATTATTTACAAACTGTATGGCCTAATGGCTCAGGCTTCTTGCTAGCTGTTCTTATATCTTAAATTAACCCATTTCTATTAATCTATACCTTGCCACATGGCTCGTGGCTTACCTGTAACTTACATCTTGCTACTCATTGTGGAGGCTGGCAGCTCTCTCTGCCTCAGCCTTCCACTTCCCAGAATTCTCCTCCCTCTTTGTCCCACCTATACTTCCTGCCTGGCTACTGGCCAATCAGTGTTTTATTTATCAAAAAATCATATCAACATATATTCACAGTATACAGGACATCCCACAGCCATTGGGTTTTGGTCTTACTTTGGTACAGCATTTCTTCTGTTTCCTTCCCTATATTTTGGAATGGCAGTGCATAATCTATGCCATTATACGTTGGAAGCATGTGATCTGCCTTTTTACTTTTATTTTATAGGAATTACAGTTAAGAGATTACATGAATCTCAGAAGAGACTTTGAACTTTGAACTTTTAAACAAGTTTGAGACTGCTGTGGACTATGGGGACTTTTGAAGTTGGACTGAATGTATTTCTGCATTATGTTATGGCTAAAAGCCTATGGGGGTTCGAAAGTGGAATGTGATGGATAATAGGAATGGCCCCCATAGATTCATATGTTTGAATGATTGGCCATAGGGTGTGGCACTGCTAGGAGATGTGGTCTCATTGAAATAGGTGAGGCATTTACTTCTGCTGCCTATAGATCAAGATGTAGAACTCTCAGCTACCTCTTCAGCACCATGTCTGCCTGCACCATGTCATGCTTCCAGTCATGTCAACAATGGACCAAACCTCTGAAACTATAAGCCAACTCCAATGAAATGTTTTCCTTCATAAGAGTTTCATGGTCATGATGTCTTTTCTCAGTAATATAAACCCTAACTAAGAAAAATATCAAATAAAGTAAAAACAAAACAAAAATAACTTTGTAAGTTAGTTCATGCCTCACAATATCAAAAACATCAATAACACCTTTTTTCAAAATTTTCTGCAAAAAAATGATAAAAGGAAAAACAATTTCACAAAAATGCAATGTTGGTGATCCTGTGGTAGAAGGGGGATAAGCCACAACATGTTTGTTTTAATCAAAATAATTTCACTTTTAGGAATAATAAAAACAGCTGGAAAACTATTATCTAAATACCTGTTTGGGTATTTTAAGAAGTTAATATCAAAAAACAGGAGACAGAACTGAAGAATCACTACCAAGAAGAGGTACCCATATGTTGGGGAATGGAATATTTTAACTGAAAAGATTAATGTGTTGCATTTGTTTATGTTGCAGAATATTTGTTTAACTATATAAAGATGTGTTATATTTGTTTGTGTTGCAGAATAATTTTTAACTATGTAAAGATATGTTGCTGTTTCACCTTGTCTATCTAAGGTACCTGATTGGTCTAATAAAAAGCTGAAATCCAATAGCTAGGCAGAGGAGGGATAAGCAGGGCTGGAAGGCAGAGAGAAAAGGGAACCAGCCAGTCAGTGGGCAGCCAGCCAGGTACCAGACAGACAAACGTGGAAAAAGCAGGAAAACAGTATGGACAGTATGTAAATGAGGTAAACAAAACTTGGGCAGCACATAGATTAATAAAAATGGGTTTATTTAAGTTAAAAAAAATAGCTAGAAACAAGCCTAAGCTAAAGCCAAACATTCATGATTAATAATAAGTATTCGCATCATGATTTGGGTGTTGGAGTTCCAAGAAAGCCTGTAACACAGATGGTTGATATAGGCAATATAAAGCTGTATATTATCCATGATTGATGAACATAAAATACAATAAAGGTCAAATAATAGAATTCACATTAATAAAGACTCTATGGAATGTAGTGTATTACTCAAGAAAACACGTTCTATCAAAGCTGCTAACTGAGAAAAAGGGTGAGTAATTAGAAAGACTGAAACTTGTTATTGTTTTTTTCTTGTGTAATATGTTATTTGTCCTCTTCATTGTACTGGTATGCTATACACTGGAGATCTGCTTTTTAATGGACTATTCAATCTTCATGTTATATATTCACATTTAAGAGTCTGAGTAATAGTGAAATGCAAGTCTTTATTTGACATGATCAAATTTCTATTTATGTACTTATCCAAACATGAAAAGCTATAATCAAATGGCTTTAATAATCAAAACAAAAAAAAAACAATGTGTTACACTAATGTTTTTATAGCTTTTTATCTTAATATTCCTTATGCTGCAAGACAGTAAATGTAAAAGTATTGTGTGTCATAGGTACAGAGTAATTGTTAGCACTTGGGTAGTAATAGTAGCATTTATGATACCTAACATCTTTTAGCTGCCAGAAATGATAATATGCATCATTATCTCATTTGAGCCTCATAATTATGCCCTAAATTATGGATGAATACAATACAATTTTAATGAAAATTACACCCCAAATCCCATATTACCGAAATACAAATATTTCAGACACAAACAAAATGTTGTACTTAAAAACATACTGGAAATATAAGCTGAAAAGGATTTAAACAATGAATTCATCACAAAATTTACCTCACAGTCGCTTAGAAGAAAGTGTTCCTTAAAAGTAGCACATGCTCCATATGGCAACCAGTTCTGCATGTTTAAGGCAAGTGCTTAGCATTACCATCCTGTATCAATTAAGTCCAGTTTGCTCAGTGTGCCCTAAATTTGTATAAATAAAACAGACTCCTTTTCTCCATTGCAATAGTAGGTTAACGTACTCCGAGCCACACAGAAAGGTCACACAGCAGCAGGGCTCACAAGTTGCATCTAGAATAAGTGCATGCTTTCCTTCTACTCCAGAGCTGTCTGTGGATGTCTTTGTCATCTCCTCCATCAGAGCACATAACTCCCTGTCCATGTCTGACTCTACAAAGGCCCCCAGTTGTGTTATTTCCTCCAGTGCATCCAAACGCATCCCAGGAACCACTATGTTCAGGCAAAATGACTGAAATCCCAAACTTCATTAAGCTTTCAAGATCCTCTGTCTCTCACTCGCTCTCTTCTTGTCTTGGCTCGATTCAAGGCAGGAACATGACAGGAAGAGAAAGGTGGCTGTCTGCCTGATACCACTCATTATTCCTCCAGCTCCTGATACTTCTGGAGGCATGGAGGGTAGAGTGGGCACGGGAGCGAAGTGCACTCTCATTTACTTCATCAAACATTTCTGAGAAGATAATAAGCTTTGTAGAAGATTTACCCCTCTGCTAGGCTTTCATGTGCCATTGGAAGGGATGTGTGTATTTGCCTTAAATTTTCAATTCACAACATTGTCAAGATAACTGGCATTTAGGTGTTGGACAAGGTTGATAGGACCATGGGCGAGGAAGGATGCTGCCTAAATGCTTCCCAGTTACTATGAAGGGAAAGGGAATTTTTCTGCCTCATGCTCCCACCACATTGGACTGCATCAAGGTCTGAAACAAATTGGGGGACTGACTTGTGACTTAGTGGATGAAACACTTTCTGAACAAACACGAATTCAAGAGTACACATGACCAGGGCTCATACAAACCCTTCCCCCAAACATGGCAATCTGCTTGTAATACCAATGATGAGCTTGCAGAAACAGATCGCTGGATACACACACACACACACACACACACACACACACACACACACACACACACAAATTTCTAAGTAACAAAACACATCAGGCCAAGCACTGATGATTAAAACCTCCAGAACAATAAGCCAAAGTACAGGTTTTTAGTTGATAAGATGGTTATCTGAGGTGTTTGTTACAGTCATAGAAAAATTTCTTACACAGATGGTTTGTGAGAAAATCCTGAAAATTTTCTAACTCAGAAAGGTGCCAAAATAAATTACTGTGGTGTCATTACATCTGTATTCATAAATTTAGCATCTCAAAACCATGATGAAATAGCAACTTGCAAAAGAAGCAATTCGTCAAGTGAGAAATTTTCAAATCAAAGTCAGTCGATATTGTCTTTTATATTGAAATGCTTGTGAAATGTGCTGTTTCACATCAAAGAAATTTGGCTCTCATATAATGTAATGCTTATTTTCTGCAAATGTAGAAACCACCCAGCTCGATGTTATCTAATCAGCAAATTCACCATCCACCTGCTACAATCAAACTCTGTTTGAGATATATATATATATATCCTACTGTAGGGAAAACATGAGTAGCCTAAACTCGACTTAATACCTCAGGAAAATAAACGGTACACTTCTTCTACAACCTTAAAGTCTCCAAACTTGTATAAATACTTGAACGTGGGGTGTCTACATTCTATTAGACAAGATGTCCAGCTGATATTTGTCTGACAGCCAACAGGAAATGATGCTCTTGTTATCCTGTGTGTGTCACTATCATTGAGTTATGTCGCAAGTTGTGTATCCTCCGCAGGTGGCTCCTTACAAAGTCAAACAGTTCCAAGACCCCAGATGCACTATGTGATTAAAATGTGGAATCATTCCATCTTCATCACATTCTTTAAAATATATCATGTTTAGATGTTCTTGCTTTCAGAGAGAAAGTTATTTGATAAATTCCAATATTCTGCAAAATTGTACAATATGCCGACTTCATTCCACTTCTCTATTCACTCTTTAGGATAAAAATATAGAAGAAAATCAGTTCCTGCCTTCATGACTTCCAGAATGGAAACAGGCATCCTAACCAAAAAGGATAAGGCAACGTGTTGTTGCAATGATGAAGTTACATACCAGATGCGGATGAAACTTAAGGCAAGTTGCTGTCAGTTACCTAGGAGAATCCAAGAGATACGTACAGAGCAGAGGAGCCCTGAGCTAAGACTGACAGAATGCATAGACACTTGGGTGACAATTGGTAGCAAGCACGACAGATAAAAGGGATGTGTCAAGTGTAAGAGCATGAGGGAGTCTGACAAGGTCTAGCAACTCTGAGCAGTTCAGAAAGGGAAAATGGGACAGAATCAGATGAGGTACATTCATGTAAGCTTCATAATTAGAAGACTGTTATATAGCAGACTTCATATTTTATTCTCAGGTTGATTTTCAAAATTAAATTTACATTTTGTACTAGGTCAGAAATCTGTGTTCGAGTGACTATTCTAGAAAACACACTGAGAATGGATTAGAGCAAGGTATATTGAGATGAAGATGTAAGTGGAAGTAATTGAAGAATTTGAGTGACAAGGCAGAAGAAAGGGAGTTAGGGCCATGACAGAGAGACTGAGCTACTGAGGATGACAGGGACATGTGGGGTTCTTGTCACAGAGTAAGGAGGAGGGGAAGCCTGCACAGAGGTCCCTGTGCCCTGGACTGGGCAGGGGAGAGGATGCTGCTAGTGAGATAAAGAATAAGAGAAGTAAGTAAACTGGGCTGGTTTATTTAGACACCAAGGAAAGAAAAGTTCTCTTTGAGCAACTTGAAATTGGAAGTTCCTATCGAAACCCTATGCATTTCTCTGCTGCAGAATAAAAGAATTCAAAATTGGAGCTGGCAAGATGGCTTAAAAGATTAAGGTTCCAGCTAAGCCGGCCCAAGGACCTGAGTCGCACATCTGGGGCACACACAGCAGACGAAGAGAGCCAGCTCCAGCAAGATGTCCTCTGACCTCCTGCATATGCTGGGACACTTCCTCCTTTACATTCAATCGATAAATGTAAAAGATATTTTATTTATTTACATTCAAAGTAGATGTTTTGAAATCACTACAAATGGTTCCATGTTGGTATCTCCTTTTTGATATTTGTACCACTGATCTGAAGGTAATTAGGCCAAAAGCACTCTTAAAAATGAACAATTCAAAGCAAGTCTAACTTACTGCAGTTCTGTGTCTAGTTGATGCTAGGCCATCTTCTGTCATTTCTGACCTGTCTGGTGTTTTGGAGCATATCCCTAATATGGTCATCCACCCTTTCCTTGGAGTGGAAGGAAAAGGGAGAGAATTCCACGACCGCTATGGTTACCTCCTTCAGCCGAAGTACAGCAGGGCCAAGTGGAAGCTGAAATGGACACTGGTACATAGTAAGACTGATAGCCTTCTACCCACCAAACTCATCTCTAGTAGCATACTGGATATGGTTGGGTGGAAGATGCTGAGAAATCGTGTGGGGTCAGGGTGGAGGGTAATGAGAATCCCACAGGCCAATCTTGAATAGTATACGATTGCTGAAGGGGCTTCCAAGAAACGTGGCTCTATTATGTCCTAGGCCTTTCTAGAGAGGATCATTTGATATCTCAGTCAGAACTGATTTGTTAACTATAGTTTTAAAAAAGATCTAATCACCTACATGTTATCCTTCCTGCCTTGATTTCAGCTGCTTCTTCTTGAAAAATTATCATTTTGAAAGAATGGCAAATTAATTGGCCTACCAGAAACACTGAATCATTAATGATCTCACTGCACCCTTGAATTTATTCCAAATAATCTAAATATATTTACTTGAAGTATTTTTTTATTGTCTTAAAGGTACTTGATGAACTAACTTCTCTTTCTTCTCATTGTTTTACATCTAAATTCTGCTAGCATCAGATGTGTGCTTGTATGTAAAATATCTCTTTTAGGGCCACTATGTTTTATAGTGGCGTGTTTACCTCTAATGCCCCAACTTGAACAGGTTTATGATTATGAAAAAGAGCCAATAAGCCAGGCATATTAGTATATAAATCACTGTCAGAAAACCAATCTCGTGTTTCAATGCAGCAAAAACCTTTTAAGGTGTTGATGGAGGTCCAGCCAGAAGGGCATGGGGAATTTTCCTTTTGTCCTAACCAGGGAATCTCATGAAGAGGTGCCATCCTTGCTTATCAAGGATTCAGCTTATTAAGCTTTTCTATAAATAAACTCATTTAAGAGACATCAATTAAAGCAAAGCTGTCAAGAGAAAGTTCTTTTCTTATGATCTCTCATATCTTTTTTGTTGTTGTTTCAGTTAGCGATGTAAAGTCTTCTTTTAGAACTAGGCCACTTAAGCAAAACAATGACTGAAGCGTTTTTCTAAAATAGCAGAAGCACAGACAATCACTCTAATTCATGAGAAGACTTCAGAAGAGGACTAAAGACTCACTGTGCAAATTGGACACATCCTCATGTAAAAATTACGCTGAGATCTTCAAACAGTGTATATTTTTATATTTATTCAAAAAGAAAAAATCATTAGGAGCAAGCAAGATGGCGAAGTGGGCAAAAGGGCTCTTTTCTAAACTTGGTGACCTGAGTCCATACCCCAAGACCCACACATGGAAAGGAGAGGGATGATTCTTAAAGGCTGTGCTATGAACTCCACAGCTTTCCAGTGTCATACACACACACACACACACACACACACACACACACACACACAAATACACACACACACACACACACACACACTGATTTGTAATAAAAATTATAATTAAAAAATCTTTAATGAAGTCTTTTATTTAGTCTACACCATTGTCCCTTGACTTTATGCATTAAATTATCTAAACAAAGTAATACAATTTGATGTAAATAACAAAGTTGAACAGAATTTTCAGGCTACAATATTCATCGCATTATCAGACATTTTTTTTACCTCTTCTCCTTGTGTTGGACAAGCTAAAGAGAACAGACCCAAGTGAGAAGAGAGAGAAACATTTTAAATGGTAACTAAATGCAAAATTTAAAAGTTTCTATTAGCAATGTGCACAGAAGTACATTTCCCAAGGCCCCACCCCAAGAGGAAGAGCTGCAGGGAATCAGTGGCTGCTGAGAGGAAGAAACAGACGTCTCCTGGGACAAGCCCCCTGATAGGCTATCCAATTCCCAAAGTGATCAGTCTCAGACAGATGTATATATGTACAGACTAGTAATTCTAAATAGTCTACATAAGTTGTGTGTGCGTGGGATGTTGGTTGTTTTTTAACTCTTTGGAGGCCCACTGCCAAGCTCCCAAACAAATCATGTAGAGACTTATTCTTTCTTATGAATGCCCACCCTTAGCTTGGCTTGTTTCTAGCCAGCTTTTCTTAACTTAAGTTATCCCATATCTCCCTTTGGCCTCTGGACCTTTATCTTTTTCTCTTCTTGTGTACTTTTCTTTACTTTTTTCTCTGGGGCTTGCTGTGTAGCTGTGTAGCTGGCCACTGGAATCTTCCTTTCCTCCTCTTTCTTGCTCCTCCATCTTTTCTTCCCAGATATATCCTCCTATTTATTTTCCCTGCTTGCCAGCCCTGCCTATCCCTCTCCTGCCTAGCTATTGACCATCAGCTCTTTATTAGACCATCAGGTGTCTTAGACAGGCACAGTAATACAGCCTCAGAGTTAAACAAATGTAACATAAAAGAATGCAACACATTTTTGCATCATTAAACAAATATTCCACAGTATAAAGAAATGTAACACATCTTAAAATAATGTTCTACAGTATGTGTGTTTGTATATATACATATATTGATATATATAAATATATATATATAAACAATGATTATTAAAAAAGAGTAGAGATTGGGAATTTGAGAGGGAGAGTGGAGGAACATGGAAGGTGTTGGAGGGAAGAGGAAGAGAATATAATAACTGATGTCAATACAGTACTCTTGCAAGAAATTCTCCAGTTTTAAATTTAAAATGGAAAATTAAAGGTATTAATCTTAAATAAATTAATGTTAGATTTGAAACAGTTTTACTTCTGGTTGTTTGCATCATTGCTTTGAATAAGTTTTAAAGATTTAGAGTTCAGCTCTTCCCAAGTATGAAAGAGTGAAATAGCAAAACCATTTATAAGAATTCACCATATTCAGTGTTCTACAGTTCTATGACAAAAATATGTTTCAACAGTAAAATTGTAGTTTTATTGATTTTCCGATACCATATATTCTGAAACAGGTCTTTAAAATTTCTAGGTTGGAGAATATAAATAAACTTAAGTTATTATCATAAAAGAGTATTGCTTTTTATACAAAACATTCATTATTTTATATATGTATTAAATACAACAGCAATAAAATTCATTTTGAAATAAGGTGCCACAGTTATTTTTGCAAAAATAAAGTATAAGAAAAAAATTCACATCAAAGAAGAAAATAAAAGAGGTAGAGATAGAGGCAAAGAATTATCAATACAAGACTCAGGTTTAAATCACAGTACCATACATATTAATCATAGGCCCAATAACCAGTAAATTGCTTATCTTTAAATATTTTTTTAATTTATGTGTAGGTGTGTGTTCATGTGTGTGTGTGCATGCGTGTGTGTGTGTGTGTGTGTGTGTGTGTGTATGTGCATGTATATGTCATCTCTCTAGCTCCTAAATTTCCAATCTCTTGAGTCTGTTTTGTTTCCTAATCTTTATAAGGACATAACTAAAATCACATCTGGAATCTGTCGCAAACTGACCTAGAGCTGTTTTGCTAGAAACCTTAGGCATACCTGAGAAAACTAGCTATAGTTTACTATCCTGGGAGTTAAGTATGGAAGATGTTCAATACGTTTATAGCTTGTCTTTGGTATTGGTGACCAATTATGCAGCAGCATCTCCAGAGAACTCATGAAGCAAAGAAGAGTGACAGGGAGCATGTTTCTCCATCTGTAGGATTTTTACCTGCAAGTGAGATAAATCCCCCAGGTAACCATGAAAGAGTGGAGAAAATTGTACCTTCCTCTGGAATGAAAACAGCTGTTTGCACATGTGTCTTTTACCATTAAAACTATTTTATAGCTTAATTTTCTACCACTCTTTTTTTTTAAAGTTTTCAAGGCAGAAGGAAAAATGCATCTAATTTGGGGTTTCCATTTAATAGCTTTTACTTATTGTGTCAAATGATCCCCAAGTGTTATGGAAAGCATCCCAGGGTGTCTTCAGTGGTGCACTGTGAACTGGCTTGGCTTTGAGAGTCAGTCTGGAAGTGAGTGTGGGAGACAAATCAGGAGGGCATCCAAGGAAACATCACTTTTGGAAAGCAACTTTGCATTCTGTTAGGTTTAATTTTATAGACATCTCTTATTATCTCTGCAATGGCATCCTATCCATGAGCCTCCCCAGAATAATTTGTTTGAAGTCCCTAATTTGCATGTTATGTTCCCCTGGAACCTCTCACATAATACTCCATGAGGAATCATATCAATTTAAAAGAACTGTTCAAAACTGGGCTGGGATATAGCTCAGTTGGAAAAGTGCTTTGCTTCCCCATGCAGGAAGTCCTGAATTTGATGCTCGGTGCCTGAAAAGCTGGGCATGGTGCTGACAACTTCACAGCTGATTCATGCTGCATCCTAGTGGGTAGAAAATAAAGATATTGGGGACCAGAAGTTCAATGTTATTCTCCACAAATAGCCAATAGTTGTCTTTGCAAAAATGAAATCAATGTACAAATAAAATTATTTCTAGCATTAAACTATCATCAAGAACATATCTAAAAAGAACTTAAATTCCACCGAAATGAGACTCTAGCTCTTACTCTCTTTGTGTGTGTGTGTGTGTGTGTGTGTGTGTGTGTGTGTGTGTGTACATACATGTATGCTTGTCTGTGTCTGTATGTCTTCTATGGCGATTTCCTCAACTTTGATTTCTAGACATTGTGCGTGCTGAGGATATTGTTTTGGTTTGAATGAGGTGTCTCTCATAATCTTGGCATTGGAACTCTTGGTTCCCAGTTGGTGGGGACATTTGTATTGCATATTGCAGGAAGGAATCTCCATGTAGATGCTGTTAATAGCTTACCACAGACACATGGACATGCCTTTATAATATTATTATTATTGTTGTTGTTGTTGTTGTTGAAATTAACTCTACAGCTCAGATAGCACCCAGAGCATCATAAGGCTGGTACTACAGACACTAACTGGGCTTTGTTCCAAGAATTAACTGTCCTAGACCCCGAAGTCCAGACATAGGACAATGAGAGAGCCAGACAAAGGCTGACAAGAACCAAAGAAACACAGACTACAAGAACTGTGGTGATATTTTATTTGTGCTGAAATGTGGTGATATTTTATTTGTTCTTTAATAAATAAAGCTTGCCTGGATAGCAGAGGAAAAATCCAACCAAAACACAGAAGTCATGCAATGTTAACACATGCCTTCAATCCTGACACTTGGCAGGCAGGATCTCTGTGTGTTCAAGGCCACACTAGGAACAGAGCCAGGTGTGGTGGCACACACCTTAAATTCTAAAACTAGTTAACCATGGAGGTGTAAAGGTCTATACAGACAAACAGGAAGTGACAGAGCTGTGTAGGAAGAGGAAGTGATGTAGCTGAACAGAGAGAGCAAATCAGATGGCAGAACAGCAAGGCATATAGGTGTGGGTAGACAGGAAGTAACTCACATTTGGAAGCTGCAGAGTTGGTGAGGTAAGGTTGGCTGGTGCCTTTCCCTATTTCCCTGATCTCTCTAAGGCTTTCACCCCTATATTCGGCTCTGTGTTTTTTATTTACTGAGACCGTTTAGAAATTTGTCTGCAGCCTGACGGTGGTGACACATGCCTTTAATCCCAGCACTTGGGAAGCAGAGCCAGTTGGATATGTGAGTTCGAGGCCACCTGGTCTATAGAGCGAGATCCAGGACAGGCACTAAAACTACACAGAGAAACCCTGTCTCAAAAAAAGAAAAGAAAAGAAATTTGTGTACAAAGAATCCCAGTGTTTGTTTTGCAGTATTACCTGCGAGTCTTTAGATCTCCAGTTCTCCGAATAAAAGGCAACCTAAAGAAAGATAATTCCTGTGTCTGTTCACTAATATTTGTACTGACAAGCATCATGAATGGCAGCATTTCAGTCACAACAGTAAAAAAATAAAACAAGGTCTAGGAAACAATCCAAAGATCTAGCACTCTTATAATCTATTAACTAAGTTCATAATATACTACTTTGTGGGGAAAATATCCACATAGTAAAAATCAATATAACATAAAATATGATAAACTTATAGCCTGATTCTAATCATCAAAATTTTTAAGCCAGGAAAAAAAAATTAAAGTCTTCAATAACAATTACCTTCAGTGGGCAAGGAGTGGAGAGCCTAGACATGAAAGCCATCTAGCAGTGCTCTGTGGCTAATACAGTACTATTTTTACAGCATGTAAATAAAAACTGAGCAAACTGTACACATCATTTATATCTACTTATGTTTGTGCAAGTATGCATATTAAAAAAAATTGTTCCTTCATCATAGGTGCCCTGAGTTCTTGGCTTTCTGCTAAATAGTGTGCTCTGTATAAAACATGCATATGACATAAATTTCTCTTCAGAGGAACACGCCTTGAAAACCCTTCACTAGAGTGGATTACATGCTTGTCTATGGATACAACTGACATGTTAAGATATACAAAATGATGAATAGACCCAGGGCATGCACCTCAGGAGACCTGATATCATTCAGCAGGTGATTTGGACACTGAAAGAAAGTGGTAAAATTAACCAACATGCCCACATGAGAACATTGCAAGCAGTATCAGGATCAAGTGATCGAGGAGGTAGCAACTCACACACACACATGAAACTAATGAACACGGAAAGGAGGAAAAGTAGGGACGTGATATTCTTGGGTCACAGCTTTCTTGGCAAAAGAGGTGTGACACCTTGCTTAGCCTTGGTTCGGAGGAGGGGCTTGGAATGCCTCAACTGAATGTACCAGGCTCTGCTGACTCCCCATGGGAGGCCTTGACTTGGAGGAGGTGGGGATGGGGGGAGAGTTGAAGGGGAAGGCTGGGGGGTGGGCAGGAGGAAGGAAGAGAGGGGGAATCTATGGTTGGTATGTAAAATGAATAGAAAATTTCTTAATAATAAAAAATAAAAATAATCATAATAAAAAAAGAAGTAGTACGTCTGAAGCCCTAAGCTGAATGTGAGCATAAGCCTTGTGAAAAACAGCAAGGCCTGGTTGCTGGCTACAATAGGGAACAGGAAAAAGGAGGATGTGGTTAAGCAGGCATAGGCTGTAAAGAGTGGATTGGGGCTGGCAGGGAAATGGATGTCCTTGCAGCCCTGAATCTTCTGAAGGTTAACACAGGCCAGCACCATGGTGTAATTGGCATTTTAAAAAGTTCACTCTGTCTTATGTAGAGATAATGGATTGTGGGATGAAGAAAACAGAAGCAGAAAGACCATGAGGTTGCTGTTGCAGTCCGGGTGAGGGGATGACATAGCACAGAGGTGACAGGATGCACATATGACAGGGTTACATGTAGGGGTGACAGACATAGAAGAAGCAAATGTCTGGAGGCTTCAGCATGTCAGAGGATGGAAGTTCCACTTACTGAGAACATTTGGAAAGGTCAAGATCAATTGAACTTGTACGTGTTCAGCACTTGACACAAAGTGTGGAAAAACGTTTAATATTAACTTGTATAACCCAAGGAAATGGCACAGCTCTTAATGCTTAAAATAAATCCTTCTGTGCTGTGAAGCCTTGCTGTTTCAAGTCCATAATTCATCAATGATCGTGAAGAGCACATTTGGCCATCTTCTTTAGGACAAGGTGGATTCAGTGGCAGAGATCGCGACTTCCTTGTGCATTATAACAAAATGTCCTGAGTGTTCAAAAAGCACGTGAGCACCTTGGAGGCTTAAGATCAGGAGAGCACAAAGAAGAGAGGAGGGGCCTCACTCCTAGTTAAGGAGCAGTTGATGGTTGCTGGGAGAGAAGAGTTACTTTTCTTTGTGGTATGACTACGGGTAAGGTACTTGTGATGGCCCCACACTTAGGAACATAGCAGCAGTACCAATTGGACTTACAAATAGAAAGAGAATATGAATCTGGGAAGGATGTAGGGTGGGAGGAGGGAATTGGAGGGAGAGAGTGGAGTGGATATGGTCACATGCATTGTATACAGGTGTAAAATTGTCAAAGAATAAACAACAACAGACAGAACTCATTCAGGAGCCAGAGATCAGCAGCTCACATCTATTAGTGTCACACTCCATCACACCTGAATAGAAACCTAGAAAGGAAAACTGCATGAAAGCAAGGTTAAAGTTTCATGTCTGGTTATAAGGAAAATGGGTGGAGAAGAGTCAGGGAGAAGAAAAGTACTGTTTAGAGGATAAACAATGAGTTGTCATGATTTGAAACACGCATATACATGCACATATATTATAAACATGTTATTAATTAAACTCCAGCAGTAAACATAGAACTTGGTTATTACCAACATAAGCAAAAAGGAAGGAGAATTTTGTCATTAAGAACATTAGAATTCCTGATATAAGATAATAATAAAAATAACAGTTTTGAATTGGCCTTATTATTTTTAAATTGTCTATAGTGAATTCCTATACCAGGGGCAGGCCACACTTGTGATCCAATGCCAGGTGTGCCAGTGTTAAAAGATATTATGTGGACAAGTTTGGGCTGCTCAAAATACTTTACAGATGATGCATAGTATATGTGTGTGTGTGTGTGTGTGTGTGTGTGTGTATTGTGCATTATGTACTTAGTACATATATATGTAATGTATATCTGTACGTAAATACCAAGTTATCTATTGGTTGTAGTATTAAGGCAACTCCACATAGTTAAAAGAGAGGTTTATTTTGTGGGTTAACTTACAAGTAAAGGGATAGATTACAGGGTCTGGGAAAGGTGTAGCTCAGTTCAGTGGTGTTCTCTGGAGAACTCTGCTCAGTCTACCTCCAGCGTCTAGGATCCAGAAACTAAGAGAGCCGGCACATCCGGATCTCAGGTCTTAAGGGCTCCTGTCTCAGCCCCATCCTGTAGACGTGACAGTTACTGAAGCCTCAATGGGTAGTACTTCCAGGTCAAAGCTGGAACAGTTACCCACTACATCTCCCCCCTTTTGTCTAAATAAGAAGGTTCAAACCTAATACAAGACTATATACAATAGGAATGATTATCAAATATTGTCCAGGAGTAATAAGGGATAATGACCTAGATAAGATGGAACTACAACCAACATGAACAATATCAAGCAAGAAACACATACTAAAATCCAGAGAAGTCTGGAGCATAGGTAAAAGACATATTACAAAGATCATTCCAAAAGGTCTCCTATCCTAAAGAACCTAAATCTAATACTTAATATGTTCTATCTATGATATTATACATATACTAAGTTGTAACTAGTTATAGAACTAGTTATAGAACTGCTAGTCTTCAACCCCATCAAAGACCTGAGAAGGAATATAATGATACCTGAGAAATGGAAGATGGATGCAAGCAACTTTTCGAAGTCTTGCAAGAGTAGACAGAGACAGCTGGCAGCCTGGACTGTCACCTAATGTTTTTCAGCATTGTTAGTGCATTCAAATTGGCTACAGACCTAGAGTATCTGACAGACCATTTTCAGAAGCAGGAATTCTAAAAGACCATCTTACCCAGTCTTGGCAGAGTTCAGAAGTCACTTTTCCTTGCGTCTCGCATGTCCAAAAAGGACAGCATTCGTACTGTCAGCAGTTGAGGCAAGGGCAGTTCTTTGCTCAATAGGCCATTTTGTGCCAAGAAGACAAACTTCCAAATGGAAATGTCTTAGAAGCCCAACATTCTCTCGGGATCAAATTGGTGCTGCCAGGAGCAATTGTGGCTCATGTCAACAGAATTCTAAGTTATTTAAATGCCATATTCTCTAGGTCTATGAAGTGTTTGAAGATTACCTGTCCATCTGACCTATGTATCTGTAAATCTGGATAACCTAACTAACATAACTATAGAGATGACAAGCATAGGTGACTATAAATCTATAAGTCTTATCTACCTAAATAACATAAGGATTAAGGCTTCACATAAACAAGGTAAACAGTCTGTAAGCAAATGTATGGTAAAAAATGATGACTTCAAAATTATGACAATACACAAAATATCTTTAACAGAGGTAGGAATGTATAATGCAAGACACAATACAACAATAATCCTAAATATATATCAATATACAAAATATCCTAAATAGAGGAGAACATACATACAGTATGACAGATATAAATTTACATTTGTATCATTATACAAAATATTGCAAATAAGAGTAGAAATATATATACATTACAACAAATATAGTTCTGTATTTGTATCAATATACAAATTATCTTAAACAGGAATATAAAAATAGTTTACATTTGTATCAATATACAAGAATTCATAACTGCAAATTATTTAAAGCTGCTATTTTACTAAATTTTTTACTAGTATATATAATAATCTACCATAATATCTTATACCTATCCATTTCACTTTTTCTTTTCTCTTTTTTTGTTTTTTGAGACACTTTTTCTTTTCCTAATCAGAAAACTGAGTCTAATATTTTCTTTCACCTCCAACCCTATAACGATCATCCATAACCCTGAGAAACATGAAACCTTTGGGAGAAAGGCTGTTGTTTTCTTAGAATTGTTTCCTGCTATTTAGGGGGTGATGGTATCTCTGTTGGGTTCTGTAAGAAAGCTCAGATAGTTAAGTCTCAGTTAGACTAACTATAGATTCTGCAGCCAGTCACAGAGTAATGGGTAAGATTGTCTGAAATTCTGGCTAGAAGTGTAGTATGATAAAGAGTACCATGGCATCATTCTGGACTGGGTAGCGTTGTTGTTGGGGCCCCATCTTTCTTTTGGAGACTTCAGAGCCTTCCTTTGGTATTGGAAAAACTTATTTTTGAAGATTATTAATATATCAAAATTGAAAGTTTGGATTTAAAGATGACATGACATATAAGAAAAGATTCTGAGAAATCAAGAGTAAGCATGGAGAGAATTAGAATCTTGAAGACAATGGTCCCTTTTAATTGGTTTCCTTCTGTCCCACACCAGAGGGCTCTTCTGATATGGGACTGAAGAATCTCTCAACCTTTTCTTTTAGCAATGTGATTGGGTTTAGACAAGGAGTGAGCCAATTCCATCTCCAAAGCCAGCTTGGTTTATAACTGAATTGGAACCACATACTTTTCTAGATTGAAAAAGACATAGATTATAGGCAGTGAGATTTTACCGTGTGTAGATTGGTACCAATAGATTCTTTCTTTCTGCTGTAGACATCTGGATAGCCAAGGCCTTATGATTTCTGGAAGATGAGTATTTCCATTATCCTGGAAAGACAAAAACAGAACACTACCCCAACCCTTGTTTGTTAAATTTTTCTTACAACTTGTAGAGATGTCACATTGGTGGATGAGCTTTTACTTCTCATCAAGGGGTTTCTCCTATTCGAATCAATTTTTATTAATTTTGTTGGTATCTATAGCTTTTCTTCTCTTGCAGAAACAAAAGCAAAACCCCTTCTCCAACGTAAGACATATCCAGTTTTCCATTCTGAGGTCAACACATCTTTGAAATAAACTGGCTGGTTTAGCTCAGGAGTTTTGCCTTCAGTTCAATGTCTCTCTGCAGCTCTGGTTTCTTTCTCATCAGCATTGAGAAAATTCAACGTTAATAAAGCACTGTGCAATCTGTTTCTAGGAGTCATTGTCACCTGTTGCTGTTTATTTAGCATATCCTTTAAAGTTTGATTAGATATTTCTATGACTACTTTGTCTGTGGGATTGTGTGTTATACCTGTAACATGCTTTATATTGTAATAAGCAAAGAACTGTCTCATTTTAATGGAGACATATGCTGGGGCATTGTCTGTCTTAATTTGTACAGGTATTCCCATGATGGCCATAACTTCTAATAGGTGTGTAATCACAGAATCAGCGTTTTCAGAACTCATAGGAGTTGCCCACTGAAATCCTGAATAGGTGTCAATGGTGTGGTGTACATGCTTTAATCTTCCAAATTCATCAAAATGAAACACATCCATCTGCCAAATTTCTTTTCTTTGTATACCTTTTGTATTGCTCCCTGCAGGTAATAGAGTTTGCTTATAGAAGGAACAAGTAGGGCATTTTTTTACAATATCCTTAGCTTGTTGCCAAGTGATGGAGAAATCCTTCTTCAAACCTTTGCTATTTACGTGGTGTTTCTTATGAAATTCTGAGGCTGCTAGCACATTACCAATTAGTAACTGATCAAATCATTACTTTGTGCTAGAGGTCCTGGCAGAACTGTATGTGATATATATATATATATATATATATATATATAGGATGTTCCATATTTCTGATGATTTCTTGCAATTGTATGAATAATGAAGTTAATTCTGTATTATCAGGAATAAATTCAGCAGTTTCAATGTGTAAAACAACTCTCTCTGCATATTGAGAGTCAGTGACTATATTGAGGGGTTCTGTGAAGTCCATCAGTACCATAAGAATGTCATACAGTTCTGCCTTTTGTACAGAGTTATATAGACTTTGAACCACTTTACTTGAAAGCCCAGCTAGCTCAGTTGGTAGAGTATGGGACACTTAATCCCAGGGTCATGGGTTCAAGCCCCATGTTGGGTGCCAGATATTGGTTGTAGTATTAAGGCAACTCCATGTAGTTAAAAGGGAGGTTTATTTTGTGGGGTAACTTACAAGTAAAGGGATAGGTTACAGGGTCTGGAAAAGGTGTAGTGCAGTCCAGCAGTGTTCTCTGGAGAACTCTGCTCGGTCTACATCCAGTGTCCAGGATCCAGGAACCAAGAGAGCTGGCACATCTGGATCTCGGGTCTTAAGGGCTCCTGCCTCAGCCTTGCCTTATAGACATGACAATTACTGAAGCCTCAGTGGGGGTAGTACTTCCAGGTCAAAGCTGGAACAGCTACCCACTGTAGTTATCTCTGTGCAGAGATAGTAATATCTATGAAGATTTATGAAATATATATATATATATATATATATATATATATATATATATATATATATATATATATATATATTGTTGAATAAGCAATCAGGAAGCATCC
This sequence comes from Peromyscus eremicus, assembly GCF_949786415.1. Classification (NCBI taxonomy): domain Eukaryota; kingdom Metazoa; phylum Chordata; class Mammalia; order Rodentia; family Cricetidae; genus Peromyscus; species Peromyscus eremicus. Next base: position 9,744,894 of record NC_081435.1, read on the forward strand.
ATACTGCTTTAGTTAGGGTTTCTATTTCTGTCAAGAGACATGAAGACCACAACAATTTTTATAAAGCAAAATCTTTAATTGGGTGCCTTTAGCAATTTAATCCATTATTATCATGATGGGATATGGAGGCATGAAAGCAGATATGGTGCTAGAAAAGGAGCTGAGAGAGGAGAAAGAGCTAAATCTTGATCCTGTGGGCAACAGGAAGTGGTCTGCTTCACTGGAGTAGCTTGAGCATAGAAGATCTCAAAGCCCACCCGGAGAGTGACACACTTCCTCTGACAAAGCCATACCTACATCAAGAAGGCCACATTCCCTAATAATGCCGCTCCTTTTGGAGGCCATTTTCTTTCAAACTACCATTTCACTTCCTGGTCCCCAAAGGCTTGTAGCCATATAATAATGCAAAAATGCATTCAGTCCAACTTCAAAAGTACTCATAGTCTATAACAGTCTCAAATTTATTTAAAAGTGCAAAGTTCAAAGTCTCTTCTGAGATTCATGACAATCTTTTAACTGTATGTAATCCCTGTAAAATCAAGGTCAAAAAGCAGATCATATACTTCCAACATACAATGGCATAGAATATAAATTACTATTCTAAAACAGAGAAGGAGCATAGTGAGGAAATACTGGACCAAAGCAAGAAGAAAAACGAGCTGGGAAAACTCCAAACTCTGCATCTCCATAGCTGATGTCAAGATGTTGTTCAGGTCTCCAACTCCTTTCAGCTTTATTTACTAAAACACACTGTTTTCTCTTGGGCTGGTTCCACTCCCTGTTATCAGCTCTCCTCAGTAGGTATCCCACAGCTCTGGCATCTTCAATATCTTGGGGTCTCCAAGGCAATCCAGGCTTCAACTTCACAGCATCATACAATGGCCTGTCTAGGTCTCCATTCAGGGACACTCAGGATACATACCTGGCCTAATCAGCTTTTCTTAGGCTCTGAGGTTAATTCTATAACCTGTTTCGTCTATCGTTAACTCTAAAGTCAAAACCACATGGCTGAAACTGCCAAGTTCTGCTACTCACTGGGGCTGGAACAGGAACATGGCCCCCTCATTCAATTACATCTTCACCAGTTTTCTGTTTTCAATTGTTACCTTCATTGCCTAAACTTGGCTGTCTCTGAACTTACTCAGTAGGCCTCAAACTCAGAGAACTGCCAAGTTCTGCCTTCCAAGTGCTGGGATTAAAGGCATGCACCACCACACCTGGCTCTAAGATTTTCATTAATTCCTTTTACAAGGAGGACACTTAGCTAGGCAGGATCTTTCCCTGAGTTTACACTCCCTTTACTCCATTTCTTACTCTGTTTATTTCCTGAACATAGGACTTATTTCCATTTTACTTCCTGGTGCTCTTTTTCTCCTCAGCCTTCTCCTTTTCATTATAGATCTTTATAAGCATGAACACTAGTAACCACATGACAGAGTCTATCTTGGGCTGTTTTGAGATTTTCTCTGCCAAAGGAATTAATCCAAATCTCTTCACTTTATCCTCAGGCAGACTCTTCAGACAAGGGCAAAAAGAAGCCACTTTCTTCACCAAATATCACAAGAATGATCTCTAGGCAACATACTAAAATACTTCCCCTCTGAAACCTCTTGAGCCAGCCTCCCTACAGTTAAAATCATTCTTAGCACCAATGTCTTCCATGCTTCTACTAGTATGGCCCATTAAGCAGCACTTAAAGCATTCAACTGTTTTCCTAACCAAAAGTATCAAAGTCCAAATTTTTCCAAACAGAAGCATGGTCATGTCTATCACAGCAATATCCTAGTCCCTGGTACTAACTTCTATTTTAGGTAGGATTTCTATTGCTATGAAGAGACACCATGACCACGGCAACTCTTATAAAGAAAAACATTTAATTGAGTGCCTTATAGTTTCAGAGGTTTAGTCCATTATTATATGGTACGGTGTGACAGCATGAAGGCAGATATTATGCTGGAGGAGCTGAGAGTGGAGAAGGAGCTACATCTTGATACTGAAGAGAACAGGAAGTAGTCTGTTTCACTGGGTGTAGCTTGAACATGGGAGACCTCAAATTTCACACCCACAGTGATACATTTCTTCCAAAAAGGCCATATATCCTTATAGTTCCAATAAACAGTGCTCAGCAAATATGGTTATATCAGACCATATAAGAATGTTAATGTCAATGAAATAAAGTTCAGACTGAAATCTGAATGTCTCCTTCTACTTTGAAGCTAGTTCTATAACCTTTCACATCATTTTACCTCGGGCATTATTATTTACTCCTCCTATATCTTAGTGTCCAGAATTGTATCACACATTCATAGTAAATACTATGAATCCATTTGTTTTGAAGATGACCCACTAAAGTTCAGACTCTATTAGTAAGGAGACAGGGAGAAGGAAATCAGCAATGAGTAAGAAACTACTGGTTTTGTTATTAGTGTTTACGGTAGGAGCACTTGTCAGTTTGGTTGGGATGTAGAAAAGGGAGAGTTATAGAATATGTAAGGTTCTGATTCCAATATCTTGGAAGGAAAAATAACAAAATAGTATTGATGTATCTTATTCTATCCACATGATCTTGATAAAAGACCTCATAAAATGTTTGATATAAATTATAAGAGCTGGAGCTATTATCAGGAGGACTGGGTGGAAAGATATAACCTCAACCAAACAGAATGTGAGCTACAAACTCCGATGACCTGAAGGGAGGTGGATCATGAGAGCCCTGGAGGGTGAAGAGAATATGAGGAAACATAGACTGATAAGACATACTTTATTCACACCTTCACTCTGGACAAAAGCCACCACACAGGCTGCTTGGCAGACTTATATGATGTAGGAAGACTAAGACACCTGTAGGCATCATGAAATTCTGGGCAGAAGGTTCTGGGCTGTGGTAGGAGTGCTAAACATGAGAGGGCAAGCTAGAGTGCCACCAGAGAACAGTATTTCCCCACAATTTCTGCTCCAGGTTCCTGCCTTGACTTTCTTGTGACCCTGAAGTGTAAGGTAAATGAATTCTTACATCAGAGTACTTTATCAGAGCAATAGAAAGGATTCTAGGATACTGTGCCTCCTGATCAGGGGAGTATGATAAGACTATGTTTGAAAACATATATATATATATATATATATATATATATATATATATATATATATGTATATATTTCTTAAGATCAACAACACTAGTTTGGTTAACTGAGCAGTGGAGTAATTGCCTGATATCCTTCCTTATTGTTTGCCTCCCTTATCAGTCAGTATAAAGTTAAGTACTCATGGAACAATGTGTCCTAACACTTCACTAGTTGTAAATGCTCTACGTTCAGATGCAGTTGCACTCAAACAAAAATTATCTTCTCTAATACTTTCCCAAACACTGCTTTGTAGCATTTGAGACAATCCTACACTTCTCAGGTTGTGTATCTTGATGCTGACAGCTAATATATTCTGAGATGCACCACATTTTAAATCACAACAATATTGTCTACCAATAATACCGTCCAAACAATAACAAGATTTCTGTGTCAAAAAAATGGAGGTTGAAGTTCTACACAGACATTAAATTATTGCAGATACACATGGTCTTTACATCTGTGCAGTGCTTTAGATCACTTAGACACCCTCAATCAGCATTGCTCTGTCAACCATATGTTTTCTATACTGAAAGTATGTATCATTTCATATATTTGAATGTGAACACTTAAAATAAAAGCAAACATGTTTTTAAAAATAAATAATTTTACTTATTCCAGAAAAAATCATAATTGTCATCTTACTGTCTTCACATCCCAAAGCACTAACCAATCAGAATTTAGAAGATTATTTGACATTATTCATTCTTGATGACAATTTATGTTCTCTGTATTCAATATGTGATATTATACAAATTACTTAGTTATAAGCAAGTGAGTTGTTACTTGGAATGAGAGAAGCAATACATTGATAATCTGTGTGTGATGGACAGTTTAAATTTGATTTTAGAATTTATGTTTTCAGAGGATTTGTTCTCATGATTATATTTTTTTCTCGGTAAATATAAACTTCATTTGCTTTTCTTTAATAGGGGGCAGGAGATGATGAAAATTCTGAGTATAGAGAGAACAGAGTCTGAAAGTATAAACAATACTTCATCACAGGAAAGACACAGTTTTTAGATTCACTGGTCATTGAGAGCTGACTGAATAACAAACATGCTGCTGTTCTTTCCATTTCTCCATTATCTTCAGAGTCCTGCAGCAAAAGCACAAATTGGAAATGAATGAATTCAATAAAAACTAAAGAGAAATGCATCATCTTAGTATGAATATAGTCCACAATTTTGCCAGAAAGTTTGGTGGTAGACCCTATATTGATAAGCTAATATGATTTTTATTGTGTTTTATACACTTTTCTTATATATGAACATATTTGTGCCTATGTGTAGGTGTATGGATAAGGTAGGGGACACAGAATTTGGAGGAAGGAGTTGAAGTCAAAGAATGAATTTTAAAATTAAAGGAAAATTATAATTTTCAGTATCACAAAAAGAGCTTCTAAGAGTGACAGATAATAAATACTCTTAAGTAATGTTTCAAAAATGGAAACCAATCTGAGAGTAGAACTAAAAGAATGTAGCAGAAAATTCACTATTTTTATTTGATTGAAAGTAGGATATGCATTAGCTGACACCTAGCTGAAATCATTTATTAACTATTAATGATTTCATATGCATTTTAATCAAGAAGAAAGCACACAACTATTGCATAATTCTCTTTTTCTCCAGACACTAAGCATTATTTAATTAAGCAGTGTTTATGGTCTTACATACCACATTTGCTTTTTCATTCTGATGCTACATTTGAGTAAACATATATTTAATTTAGCAAATTTAGCATCTCATCTATTTTTAACCTAGGCATATGCAGATCATTAGGTTTTCTATAATGGCATATTTGTCTAAATTTTTAACTTACAGATAAGAGTTTCACTCCCTTTTCTTCAAAAGTAATGTTGTTGATAAACATGAGACAAAAATATTCTGTACAATTTTTGGTGACCTAGTTGAGAGATCCCATTTCTTAAAGTAATTGCATTTTGCACTGTATACTGTGTGATATTTCCAATTACCTTTCCACACAAGCTTGACTTCCAAACTGCATGTCCCCTATTAAGAGTACATAAGTCTTTAATCATGTTCTAAAAATTCTATAAACTCCTTAATAAAATGTATGCAACATTTAAAGAGCATTATTGAAATGAAAGAAACTGATATAGCATATGAATTTATAGACTTTGATAAATATCTTTAATTACATGAAGAATTGTTCTTTAGAAAACCTAAGTGGAAACAGAAGCATGGAATTAGAAAAGTTAAAATTAATTTGAATATTAAAGACACAGCATGAGAATCTTTGAACTCTATGACAATCTCTGAGGAAAGATTAAAAAAACCAACTTTGCATAAAATAATTATCAGTGTTTTAAGAGAACACGCAAGCAAAATGTCAGGGGAAAATTCTGTATCTATTTCTCCATGCGCAATTGTATATCTATCCATCTCTATTCTACATTTTAAAAGAAAGCTGAGATCTTACCAATACATCACCAGGTTATCTGTGTCTCCCCAGCATTAGATTCAAACTGTCTCTTCACAATCATAGCAGTCTATCCCATGCTTAACTTCCCAATAATCAAGCAAACTTAAGCAGTATCAGGGTGTCAGAAATCAGAGCTATAGCAAAGTTAGGGTATCAGAGAGTTAGACCAGAGCACAGAGCTGAGAGGGAGAAAAGCAAAGAACAGATCTGTAGAGTGAAAAGCAACAGCATTACAAGCCAGAATTGGCCTGACCATGAGACCCTATCACCAAATCACCATAGGAAGAGGAGTAGGGTAAAGAAGTGAACCTCAGATGCAGGTGGTACTGTGGTTGTATAGGCCAACTACTTACTGTCATAAGCAGACACAAATAAATACCCAAAACAGGAAATGTGGGGGATGGTTCAGGTTCAGAGTCAAACAGCAAAGTTGGAGGTGCTTAGCATAGATAGTTGGAATTGCAGATATAAGGACAGGACAGAACACTAAAGCAGCATTATTCAAAATAATAACAATAGAGAGTGGTCCAGGTATACAAAGTTAAATCTTCAAATACAATGCATCACATTTAAGAAGAATTTTTAAAACCTATGACAAATCATACTATTGTAAAATGGAAGACATTATTATATTAAACAAGGTTCCTAGATAGAAAGGAAAGATTACCTACAATGTAATGACTGCTAGACAGTCAAAAAAACAGTAAGCATCCAGAAGTGTTACAGGGTATGAGAAATGTCATCATTAAAGGACTGAGAGACAATTGCCAATAGAACAAAGCAGAAAATACTTAGAAAGTATTATATTGTGCTAATATAATTTCTTTCTCTCTCGTTCTTTTTTCTTCCTTTCTTTCTGTGTTCTTTCAGATAAATCCCATTGAACTTTATCATGCAAATTGTGATTAAAGAAAGAAGGGAGGAAGAATGAATAAGAGAAAAACATATTCACGGATCTGTATCATTTTTAAATACACGTGGAGTTTGTAAGTGGACACAAATAATGAAGCAAATTAAACCTGGGCACAGTGGCATACAGCTGTCATTCCAGCAGTTGGGGGTTGAGACATGTAAATCAGAAGTTCATGGTCATCCTCAGCAACATAGTGTATTCAAGTGTGGGCTACATGTGGATCCTGTTGAAAAATAATTAAAAGGTAAAACAACAAAATCAAGCAAGTATGGACTAAGATGACAGTATGACATAAACCAAGAACAGTTTCAAATAAAATCCCTAAGAAAAACTCCAACAATGTGATAATTTTTGGTAGAATAGATAACCCAAGAAAGCCATAGTTTCCGAATTACCATCTAACTGATAATAATCTCTAAAAGGTTACAAAACAAAAATAGCAACTGCGTTTATGACTATACTATGTGAATAGTCTTCTTTAGCACCAATTGCTTTTCTTCCCTCAGGGTTGTAATGGAAAGCCAGCCACAAAATCATTTCCTAGCATCATGGACTCTGAATCTCTTTTTTATTACACATGGCCAAACACCTATCATCAAAATATATAGTTATTAATCTGCTTGTAATGGTTCTACAAGGCTATAAAGGAATAAGAGATGGCATTTAACCCAGCAACTAAGGATCCTGTAAGTTACTGCTTTGCCCCAACAGCTGAAAACTTGAACAAACTGAAAGATCAACAACTCATTTGATCCCCAAGGAAAGAGAGGTCACTGGGAAACTTCCTCCAAAGTGCTAACATTTACTGGTGGAAACAGAGAATAACAACTTAGCAAGGCAGAAATCTGAGTGTCTAAATAGGAATACTTGAGAATCCACTGAAGGCCAAATATGACCAAGTCTAGGAGATGAAAATTTCAGAGGATCCAGATTTTAGGAGAACCCACGCATTGCAAGTTTTGTCTCCTGGGCTCTACTAGGCTTTCACGATGAATATGAGAAAAAAAAATTCCTGCTACTCTGGCAAAGGAATGGAAGAAATATGCCTGAGAATTTTATTATTAAGGACTGTGTATACAGAGTCCTCTAACCAGAATCTAACTATACTGGCTAGTTTTATGTCAACTTGACACAAGCTAGAGTTATCTGAGAGGAGGAAAACTCAATAAAATGCCTCCATAAGATCTAAGATTGAGAAGGATAGAGGGAAAAGAAGCCATAATCAGGATATATTATGTGAGAAAAGAATCTATTTTCAGTAAAGGGGAATTTAAAAAAATATCTGATTGGGCTGTAGGCAAACCTGTATGGTATTTTCTTAATTAGTGATTAATGGGGGAGGGCTCATCCATTGTGCATGGTGCCATCCCTGGGATAGTGGACCTGGGTTCTATAAGAAAGGAGACTGAGGAAGCCATGAGGAACAATCTAGAAAGCATCAGTCCTGTATGGCCTCTGTATCAGCTCCTGCCACCAGGTTCCTGCCTTGCTTGAGTTCCTTCCCTAACTTCTTTCATGGTTAACAGTGATGTCAAGATTAAGGAAAATAAACCCTTTCCTTCACAAGTTTCTTTCATCATGGTGTTTTATCACAGCATTGAAAACCCTAACTAAGACATTAACACTCTTGGTATTTATCAAGAGCCAGGTGAACTTAGAGCCAGCAAATATAAACCATACCTCTCTGTAGTTTTCCACACAAAAGCAGACAAACAACCAAATCTATGCCACTCTGCCCTTCTGTAAAATTCAGGAGCAGCTAAACAGTGAGAAATGTGTGAAGATTTAAAAGCACATGCTTATGAAAAGACTGAGACCTAAGTACAAGGTGAGTTATTTGCTTTCCCAGCACCTGATAACACATTACTGAAGACCAGAGTGCATCAATGCTTGCCACCCAATTAGTGGTTTGTGCCTAGGAATAAAAATTATAAGACATACTAAAAAACAAAAATTACAATGTGGATAGACAGAGCAGGCATGAGAGCCATGCTTACATAAAACAAGTGTCAGAATCATCAGATGACTAATAGGCTAAAGGTCTAACAGAAAATCATATGCATCATTAGTGGATAGATGAGTCTGTGTTGAGACAACTTCGTTTGTCAGCATATGAGTTCTTTGCAACTTATTTGTAGACTCAATGAAGTTGCAATCATAAGACCAGCATAATCATAAGTTAGCTTGTGAATATTGACAAAAGGCAGAACAGTTATCCAGTTGAGAGACAAATAGGCCAGAATATAATGCAATATTGAGGAACAATGTTGGAAGGTTGACAATCGCTCATTTTGAGACTCACTTCAAAGCTACAGTAACAATGACTGATATTCAGCAAAGAATAACATATGGCCCAGTGGAACATAATACATCCAGAAATTAAACTTACTTGAATGAGTTGCTAGCCTTGACAAAGAAGCAAAGGTAAATCAATGGGGGAAAAAGAATAATTTATAAATAAAAGGTACTGGGAAAATGGAATATCCACATGCAAGTAAATGAATCCAGGTCCCTGAATGTTAGCCAGCACTGAAAACTTATATCTGCATAAAACAATGCATGTAGATGCATGTAGCAGTCTTCTTTGAAACTGCTGAAACACTGAAACACCCCAGTCCCCTTTATTTACTGTATGATCATTGGTTATTACTGTATGTACACATTGGTTCTACCCAGATGATGGAATATTATTGGGTGCTTATGGCATTAATATGCATACAGAACACCAAAATGTACATTTACAAGTTAAATGAGATGATCTGGAAGACTATGGACCATATGATTCCAGAAATGTGGCATTCATAAAATTATTGGAACAATAAAAAACAATAGTTGCTACTTTGGAGGGAAACAAGTGGATGAAATGGCAGAATACAGGGCATGTTTAAAGCAATTAGGTACCCTGCATGATACTACATACAATACACTTGCTGGGCTTATATCAAAGACAGCACCAGGCCTTAGTGGAAATAAATAACAGGAATAAATAAATTTTGAGTCATGGTGGTATGCCAGTGCATGTTTGGCTTGTCACCAATAGCTGAAATGTTTGGATGGATTCAGTACTTCCTCAGTGGTGATGGGGCTATCCTTCTGTAGGGATGGGCCTTACGTAGAAACTCTCCATGCACTCTGCTCAATTTTCTCATGAACTTAAAACTGATTCAAAGACTGAAGTACATTAAATAGCAAAAGAAACAAAGGAAGTGTATGAGTATGAAAGTATATCTTTTGTATGCTGCTTTCATTCCCTTGGATACATACACACACATACAGAGAGAGAGAGAGAGAGAGAGAGAGAAAGAAAGAGAGGGGGGGCCGGGGGAAGAGTCAAATGGTTCATACAGTATGCCTATCATTAGTTTCATAAGAAGGAAGCTCTGTACTATTGTCTCTATGGCTACACTAACTCACATTTCCATACAGGTGTTTCTTTTCTCCACAAGCCCACTGACATTTATGTTTTGCTTTTTGGAATGCAGCTGTTCAAACTGGGCAACAACATTATTTTATTGTTGTTTACATTACCATTTCTAACAATGGTGAGCGTTTTATAAAGCAGATGTACAAAGGCAAACACTACATGTTTTTATCATAAGAGGAATCTAAAAGTTTCAAAGTACGTAGAAAAAGAATAATGATCAGCAGAGGTTGGGGGAAAAGTGAAGGTAGATGAGGGGTATGGAAATTGAGAGGGGGGTTACAAATTCTAAGCACAGTTAGAAGGCAGAAAATGTGTTCACATTCACAGCATCATGGATGGAGGTAATTCACCAAGATGGCAGGAACTTAAAGAAATAATGGGGGGTGGGGAACTGCTGTAATCCGTCATTGAAATAGAGTACTGACCCCTCCTGATATGTACATTTAATATATGTTCATTGTAAATTAAAATAAAAATAAAAAAACAACAAAAACAACCAAGGTTGAAGTGCTAAATGAAATATATAAGAAATATTTGAATGACAGCGTGAAAATAACAGAAGTAGCTGTTTTATTTTACCAAAATTTCAAGTGTCATTATCTGATACCTCTTGAAGTATGATCATCCCAAGCTCTGCCTTAGCCAGGATTGCTGCTATCAAGATGGAGCATTGGCTTTTTGGAGTTACACAGAAAAGATTGATTTGGCTCGCAGATACTGATTACATGATCAATGGACACATCATAAAAATAAGGACATGAAGATAAATTCAGCCAAGCTTAGAAAGTAAACTTTTGACCAAAATTTGCTTTGGATAAACAAACATGATTTCATCTGTATAACTGAAATATTGTACACCCAAAGTTCCTTCTTACTCCTTCTCTGTAGCCCTGGGTGAACCCTTGTCTTTTCTTTGTTTCTATAGATTTAATTAATAAATACATTAGTATAATCTGCAGTATTCATCCTACTTGACTAATTTTAGCCTTCTTATAGTGTACTGTAGGATTATTGTACACTGCAATACCGACTTAGACTATTGATACAGTAGGTGGGTGCTGTATAGGTATATACACTACACAATTTCACTATCCATTCAACTGTGAATACATATTGGATTATTTCTATATCTTGATTGTTATGAATACTGCAGCATTTAACATGAAAGTAATAATATAATTTGAGATTCTAAATTCAGTTCCTGTGAATAAATAAACAGAAGTGAAATTGCTAGAATATGTAGCATTTAGTTGTTTTGAATTGTTTTCTTCATCCTGTTCCCATAGGATGTACAATTTTGGATCCCTCTCCCTTTGTTGAAAATAGACTCTTTTCCATACAGTATATCCTGATTACAGGTTCCCCTTCATATGCTCCTCCAAGTTCCACCCCACTTCCTCTCCCATCTTGATCCACTTCCTTTCTGTCTCTCGGTGGAAAAGAACAGGCTTCTAAAAGATAACAACAGAACATAACAAAATTAAATATAATAAAACAAAATGAACACCATTCCATCATAATTAGACAGGACAAACAAACAGAAGGGAAAGAACCCAAAAGAAGGCACAAGAATCAGAGACCTGTTTGTTCACATGCTCTGGAGTCCCATGAAATTACTAAACTGTGAGCTGTAATGTATATGAAGAGGACCTGGTGCAGACCATGCAGACCCTGCACTTGCTGCATTGTCAGTCTCTGTGAGGTCAGATGAGCTTTGCTCAGTTGATTTAGCGTTGTTCTCCTGATGTCCTGCATCCACTCTGATTCTTACACTCTTTTTACCTCCTCTTACACAGGTTCCCTGTGTGGGAGGCCAGCTCCCACCTTTTCTAGGGTTCCTATAAGGAGAAGAGAGGGATAAGAAACTTTTAGATAAAAAGATAGCGAAGAGGAGAAAGACAGAAACACAAGATAGCTTTGGGAGGACCAGGATCAAAACCCAATGGTCCCTTCTGCCTCTTCAAAAGACCTTTTTATAACAATGCCAAGGGGCGGGGCAAATGACCTCCCCATTGATAGATCAAAGCACACTTCTGAGCCAAGTGTATACCCTTTCAAACACCTGGTAACTATGCCCATGGTAAAATCATCCCCTTATTCAGCCCTGCTGGGTAAAGCAAGCCCAGACTCTCGGACCCTGAGTAAGTTCTCACTAGGAAACCTCTGTGGGTCTCTACATCCCTGTATCAGGCTTTCTCTTTTGGGCTACCAACCAGCTCCCAAATTATGACGTGGAGACTTATTATTAGTTTTGAATGCTCGGCCTAGCTTAGGCTCATTTCTGGCTAGCTCTTTTAACATAAATTAACCTGTTTCTCATTATCTACCTTTTTGCCTCAGAGCTTTTTACTTTTCTTTCTCTCTGTATATCTTACTTTCACTGCTTCTTGTGTCTGGCTGCCTGGCTTCTTGCCTGGGGCATATCCTCCTCTTTATCCCTGGTTCTCTTCTTCTCAACCTGGATTTTTCCTCCTGTTTATTCTCTCTGCCTGCCAGCCTCACCTATCCCTTTTCTGCCTATCTATTGGCTCTTCAGGTTCTTATTAGACCAATCAGGTGCCTTAGGCAGATAAGGTGAAACAAATGCAACATACCTCTACATAATTAAACACACATTAACAAAGGCAACAGAAACAAATGTAACAATACATCTTTGCCCAGTTAAAATAATATTCTACAATAGGTTCCCTGAGCTCTGAGGGGAGGGATTTGATAGAGACGTCACATTTACAGCTGGTGTTCCAAGGTCTCTGTGTCTCTGTCTCTGTCTCTGTCTCTCTCTCTCTCTCTCTCTCTCTCTCTCTCTCTCTCTCTCTCTCTCTCTCTCTCTGCATAATGTCTGGTGGTGGGTCTCTGTATTTGTTCCCATCTGCTGCAAGAGGAAGCCTTTCTGTTGATGGCTGGATGAGCCACTAATTTATGAATATAGCAGAATATCATTGAGTTATTTTATCACTACATTTTTTTTTTAAGATCAGTGGTATTTGTTTCTACCCTAGGTATCTGGGCTAACTAGGTTCTGGTTCTTGGTCACTCAAGCAAAAGTCTCAAGTATGGATTCCATCTAGTGGAGTCAATCTTAAATCAAATCAGATGTTGATCGGTTACCCGCACCAGCTTTTTTTTTAAATTGTTTACCCTGAAGGGAATGAACTTTACTTTAATTATCACTGGATGAATATGCATTCAGGGATATCAGCTGTGTTTATTTTTATTTTATTTTATTTTATTTTTCTTTATTAAGAAATTTTCTACTCACTCCTCATGCTATCCACAGACACTCCCCCCCTCCTCCCACCCCCAGCCCTCTTTCCCAAGCTACTCTGTATCCCCACATTCCCCAAATCAAGGTCTCCCATGGGGAGTCAGCAGAGCCCAGCTCACTGAACCTAGGCAGGTCCAAGCCCCTTCCCACTGCACCAAGGCTGTGCAAGGTGTCACACCACAGGCACCGGATTCCCAGAAGCCCGCCCATGCACCAATCCCCCTGCCTGGGTGACCCCCAAACAGTTCGAATGTCCAGTGACAGATGGAGGCAGATACAGAGATCCACAGCCAGGCACCAGGCTGAGCTCCGGGAATCCAATTAATGAGAGAGAGGAGAGATACTACAGGCAAGGGACGTCGAGATCAAGATGGGAGGATGTGCAGAGATGACGTACCCTCACCAGCTTTGTGCCACCATTACTCTAGCATATTTTTCAGGAAGGACAGCATTGTAGATAAAAAGTTTTGTGGCTGGATTGGTGTTTACGTTTCTCTTGTGGTAGCCTACATAGTACCTTCCCATACCAAAGACACTAGGACAGAGGGGGTGAAGGTTCTATGCAGGCACCAGCTCAACTTCTCCATGTTCAGTGACTTGGGTGGGTATTGTCTTCAGCAATATTGCCTTGATGTCAATTTGTGGAGAGCAGCCTATTGTCTTCACAATTGCCTGGGTTGCTTGAAGATTTCCATTAGACCCCATTGGCCAACAACTCAATTGGATGTAACCACTCCTGGTACTGGGAGCTTCATTTGGTGACAAGAGATGGCTAGGTGGGACTCTCTTTCCCCCATTATTAAGAGACTACAATAGGATAGCCTTCATATATTTTAGGAAGTTCCCACTGCTCTAGGTTTCCATACTACCTCTCAAATGCCCCTGAAATCTAGTGTCTCTCCTCGTATTCCCTTTCTCAATCCCATCTCCCCTTCCCATCTATTCTGCCTGTTATTGCCCATTAAACTGTCCCCAGCTAACCTACAAAAATCTATTTTATTCCCCACTCCTGGGGAGATCCATGTGTTTCCCTTAATTCCTTCCTTTATACCTGACCTTAAAACTACAGATTATAGCTTTGTTGTGTATTTAACGGTTAATATCTACTTATAAGTGAATACATACCATGTTTGCCTTTCTAGATCTGGGTTGCCTCACTCAGGATGATTTTTTTTCTAGTTCCATCCATTTGCCTCCAAATTTTATATCATTTTTTAACAGCTGCATAATGTACTCCATTGTGTAAATGTACCACACTTTCTTTATCCATTCTTCTGTTGAGAGACATCTAGGTTGTTTCCAGCTTCTGGCTATTGTGAATAGAGCAGCAGTGAACATGGTTGATCAAGTGTCCTTGTAGTAAAATGTCTTTTGAATATACGCTCAAGAATGGCATGGCTGGATCTTGAGGTAGATTGACTCCCAACTTTCTGAGCAACCACCATAGTGCCATGGTGATTTCCCTAGTGGCTGTAGAAGTTTACCCTTCCACCAGCAGTGGAAGGATGTTCTCCTTGCTTCACATCCTCTCCACCATGAGTTGTCATGTGTGTTATTGATCTTAGCCATTCTGATAGGTAAAACATAGAATCTCAAAGCAGTTTTGATTTGCATTTCCCTCATGCATAAGGATGTTAAACATTTCTTTGGGTATTTCTCAGCTATTTGATATTCCTCTATTGAGAATTCTCTGTGTGGTGACATTTTGTTTGTGATCTAAAATAATAATAATAATAATAATAATAATAATAATAATAATAATAATAATAAAGCTTGCCTGAAGATCAGAGTAAGAAGCTAAACCACTAGTTAGCCATAGAGGCCAGGCAGTGGTGGCACACACCTTTAATCCTAGCACTTGGGAGGCAGAGGCAGATGGATCTCTGTGAGTTCAAGGCCACCCTGAGATACACAAGATTGATCCAATCTAAAAGAGAAACAGAGCCAGGCAGTAGTGGCACACACCTTTGATCCCAGCACTTGGGATCTCATGCCTTTAATCCCAGCACTAGGGAGGTGGCGACAGGAAGTGATATGGCTGGGCAGAGAAAGGAATACAACAAGGTGGGAAGAGATGGGAGCTCAGTCTCTTTCAGGCTGAGGAGTTGGCGAGGTAAGAAGTGGTGGCTGTGGCTTGTTCTTTTGTCTCTCTGATCTTTCAGCATTTACCCCTATTTCTGACTCTGGGTTTTTATTATTAAGACCAATTAGGATTCATACAATATCTCTGTTTAGATCTGTACCCCATTTTTAAGTTGGATTATTTGCCTTTTTGATATCTGGCTTGTTAAGTTCTTTATTTTTTGGAGATTGATCCTTTTCACCAACAGTGGGTTCCCAACTAAACTTCCAACACTAATCTTTACCAACATTCCTTGATTTTTTTATAGTAATAGTCAATGTAATTGATGAGAAATAAAATCTCACAGAGGCTTTATTTGCATTTCCTTGAAAACTAGGGTTGTTCAATACACTTTCATATATCAGTTGGTACTCTTTGTATGTTTTCTCTTTAGATTTAGGCTTTGCGCCATTTTTAACTTACTTTCTTTGCTTTTATTTGCCACCAAGGTTTAGGGGGAAAGTGCTATTGAGACATTTCTTATTTATTAATGTAAGCATTTACGGCTTTTAACTTTTCTCTCCAAACTTTTACTGCATCTTAGAATTCTTGCTAGCCATGTTTCTGTATTAAGTATGAAGAAATAGTTTAATGTTCCTGTTTATTTTCTGTATTCCCAGTTGCTGTTCAAAAGTTTATTGGATGTTTCCCATTGTGCATTTTTCTCACTTAAATTTTGACATTGATTCCTAGTTTTGTTCCACCATAGTCAGAAAATATACTTGTTATGATATCACTGGTTTTATATTTTGATGGTTTAAAGCTTAATAGACAATCTGTTCTGAAGAATCTGAAAAAGAATATGCTTTTGAGATATATGATATACTGTTGCCAGGTTATTCTGTTTGTTAGGTCCATTTGCTCTTTGGTATTACTCAGGTTCACAATATTCAGATTTATCTATCCACTGTTAAAAGCGAGATATTGAAGTCTCTATCATGAGATAGCTGAATATGCCCCTCCTTGTGAAGGTTGCTTGATTTTTTTATCGTCACTGGTGCTGGATAAATACAAGCTTACACTTGTTTTGTCTTCATCATGGATTGATCCTCTTAACATTTCAATATTTCTTTTCCTCATTTGATACATTTTAAACTTAAAGTTTATTTTATGCAAATAAATCTATACAATATACCTATCCTTGACTCTTTTTACTTTCGGCCTGGGAGGAGGGGACTGGACCTGCCTGGACTGAGTCCACCAGGTTGATCTCAGTCTGTGGGGAAGGCTTTGCCCTGGAGGAGATTGGAATGGGAGGCGGGCTGGGGGGAAGGTGAGGGGGGCGTGAGGGAGGAGAACAAGGGAATCTGTGCCTGTATGTAGAACTTAATTGTATTGCAAAATAAAAATTAAAAAAAAAATACTTTTTGATTTGGAAGAAGGGCCATTTACACTAAAAACAGTTCTTGATAGGAAATGATTTACTATTGACATTGTGATTATTTTCTGCTTGTCTTGTACTTTGGCTTCAATATTTCTTCTTTTGCCTTGACATATTTTGGTTTTCTATTTTCCTCAAAAACTGAGCATCACCCACATGCAAAGCTCTTCCCTTAGCCTCCTCTCACAACCTAAGGTTATTTATATCACTAATTACATCTCCAGCTATAGTATATTAACTAACAGGATTTTAAATATAATTTAATACATTTGTCTTCTCACTTCTATACTAGAGTCAAAGTTTATCTGCTGGCTACTGTTATAATAGTGTGGTATCCTGTACTCTTCTAATATTGATCATCACCAGTGAGTTTCACACTTCCTTATGCTATCCAGTGCTGTGTAACAAGCTTTCATTTCAATGTGAAGAACTATTGGGATTCTTTTTACATCAGGTGTATCTAGTGGCAATGGACCCATCATCATTTTCATCTTTTTTTTGTCTATAAACATCTTTATCTCTTGAAATTTGAAGAATATCTGAGAAGCAAATGGTTCTTTGTTTTTTCTTTCTTTATTTTTACCCACTATGTTTTCATACTGAATGTGGTATTTTTTCTCATAAGCATTATCAGAGTCCTATATTACATTCTTATATTTTCTACTTGGTGTCTGCATTCAATTGATATATTCACATGCAAGAATAAAAGTATATATGAAATATTAATAGTAACCTTTATTGTATTAGAAAATCTTGGAGATTGTAACTGAATAACTATGTTCCTAGTAAACAAATTTACAAATTGTTTTAAGATGCAATATGACATAATATAGAAAAACCTTCAAAGAAACTTTGTAAATATATAGTAATATTTAATAATAACTGCTGACAAATTAGACTACAAATAAATTCAGCAAAACTCAAACAAACACATGTTAATGATGTTGCTTCCAGATGCTCCTACTAGACGTCATTAAAAGTTTCAGAGTAGCAACCAATCAATTTTTGTAGCACTATAAACATTTAAATCACTCTATAGAAACATTAGGGAAATAAAATACACAAGGACAAATAAGTATAATGCATAAAGCAGGGTTTTTTTTCATTGTGAGAGTGAATGTAGCTGAAGTTCAAACCAACTTTTTCCTACTCTTCTTTCATATATACATTTAAATTTTCAAGTATCACTGATTTAAGGATGACTATTTACTATAATAAGTTAGGTGTCTGTAAGGAATCTAAAAGGGGATGTAGTGTGTTTGGAGTAGCATGTAATATTTGAGCTGTAAAATTATCACTTTAGGGTAAATACCATAGTCTCTGCTGACATAGGTGTCTAAGAAGGAATTGACTCTGAACCCTGTCTCAGATTTTTCATTTGGTGACCTCAGGTAACTAACTATCAGAAAATTAAGAATTTGATGAGCCTAGGGTCAAGTTTTAAAATATTATACACTTAGCATTTAGATAGAATAGCTGTCATTTGTCAAACGCTGGATGGTCATTATGCCCATTAGCTTACTTTGAAACACAGCATAGAATAAGTAGAAAATAAATATCAACTGAGTGCTGACAACCTAAACAGTCAATGAGCTTAACCACATTAGGAATTTAGTCTGAGAAAACTTAATTTACCAGAGTCATTCTATCATTTCCTTTTCCATATAACTCAATAAAGAAATTTGATGGCTCTGAGGAAATGGAGTCTGTTTCTTAGGAAGCATTTGTTTTGGTCTCACAATGGGAAAAGGGAAGGCAGAAATAAGCCTAGAAAGTAAAAGTGGAGAGCACAAGTTCAATGGGCCAAACAAAATTTCTGAACTAATAATGGTTTTCAGAACATGACAGCGAGATATCTAATACCATATTTCCATATTCTTCCTCCAAAAATGTGAGCTACAAAATTCCTAGCTTATAGCCGTCCTGGTTGACTGGGTTATAACTCTGAGCAATTATATAGTTAAACTTAAATAAATCCACATGATTTGATGCTCTAAATTCAAGTTTTAGAATATTAATCTAAGGGAACAACAGACATTCTTTCTTTCCAAATGGCCTCTTAGAAGTATGCAGCACAATTCTCTAGTGGATGTATTGAGGATCTTATATTACCTTCTTGTCGATGTAAGTTCCATGAAAGGCAGTAACTCCTTAATGGGTATTTGTTCACCTGTCTCATCGATTCCAATAAAAAGCTGAAATAAATACACACTTGAATTACTCTAAGGATTTATTCACTGAGAAATTATCTGTCAGGAAGTTAGTTATATCCGCACTGCATTCATCTCCCATCACTGTGTAGTAGGCCAACAGATGGTAGCTCTCCACAGCTCTCATGGGCTGTGAATTGGCACTAATTGAAACATCAACACTCACTTCAAGGCTCCTACAGAACAGCGACTTCTCCAGATCTCAAGCTTCCCTCATCCCCAACCACGAATTTAGAGTGCATTGCATTATACGTTATTGTTGTAGTTCTGAAAATATAAATAAATAAGTCAATAACGTATTCACAGAAAATCTTACACATGATGGTAGGCATAAAAATCCTTGACATTTTTTCACTTATATTGCACATAATTTTTTCCTGATTGTGAATCACTCCCAATAGCATTTTTTTTTCCAGGATGGCATAAGACATTGCATATAGCAGATTTTACTCTAGGAAGCATATTATTCTGAATTGCTTGAATTTCCTTGAAGACATATATAGTTACATGTATAGACACATGCATATTTATATAACTTCTGTTTAAAGAATAAATACCAAGAACATTAACTACTAGTCACCTTATGAAGTTAGACATGCTCATTGCCTTGGGTTGTTTCTATGCTCCTTTACTCAATCTAGCTCCCTCCTAAAAAAAGTGCATTACTCCTAAATTTAGAGTAAGATTCCTCTCCTGAATTTCTTTTATAACATGTGTTTTTATTTCCAATTTTTAGCAGATACATATATATATATATATATATATATATATATATATATATACACTCATTTCTTTTGTATAGCTTTTTACTTTTATGCAAATAACACCAAGATTTTCTACAAAGGGCTTTCAGAGTTCCGTATTAAAGTTTGAGAGTTCACCATGTTGTCATTGGCTAATTACTTTGTTTATTCAGGTATGTAATTTATTGTTATATGACTATACTTCAAAATATTTATCCTTTAGCCAATGGTCTTATAGTGCATTTTTCAAAGGTTCTCTGTTACTCAAAAAGTTATAAATATTCCTACCATATCCCTGAGAACACATATGAGAATCTATATATTTAGAGTTGGAATTTCTACTCAAAGAACATGAATGTTCATTCATACCAACTTTCATCTTTTTAAATAAAGCCAAATTATTTTTAATTAGCTATGTTAGCACAGAAACCAATAAGCAACAGACAAAAGATTTTATTGACCCATATGTCTTCTAACATTTGATATTATTTGGGTCACATTTGGGTCATGTAACTCTTTATGTGCAAACTCAAAATGAAGAGCTAAATTTGCATGACCTAAAGTTCTAATTCTGAATTCTGACAAAGTTCTTTTAAATTGTAAATTTTTAATCATTTATGTTTCTATCTCATGTCTGAAAGGGACTTGAAATGGTATATAATTGTATGTGTTCTTGAATTTTCAATTGGAATTAATATCATAAGTATTTTTAGTTGGCAAATAGTATTATACTTAGCTAGCCTTCTAATATTTTTTCTAAGGAGAAAAGAATACCAAAAGACAGAAAAATAAAATTGAGAGATGGTTCAGCTATTGCGCACCCACTCTTCTCACAGAGGCCCCAGATTCAGGTCCAAGAGCTCATATGGCAGTTTGCAACCATCTGTAACTACAATTGCAGATGATCTCACACCCTCTTATGGTTTCTGTGAGCAGCAGACACACAGGTGGTACACATACATATATGAAGGTAAAATGAAAATAAATTTTAAAATACCAAAAATTTTATACACACACACACACACACACACACACACACACACACACACACACACACCTAATCTCTACATAGGGTAATAAACAAATTGCCTTCCTCTTCTCTGGCTTATTTAAATCTTCTCCCATGACTAGCTTCCTAGGCTTTTCAATCCTCCTTTCAATTTGAATATGACAAATAAAATAGTCAAAATCAGAGACATAGTTTTATGTATCCAGTATCCCAGTTTGATCCTGGGGAGTTAAAATATTAAAGCTTCATTGATTAGATTGAACCAAAATATCTCAGAAAATATGGAGATATATCATTAGGAAATGGGGTAAATGGTAATTGAAAATGGATTGAGTTCATTTTCTGTGTTTATGCCAGCTTTATAGGCTTTTGTTTAAATGTTATGTGAAGACCGAGTAACTACTTAAGTCTTTTATTCTCTTTTCTTTTGTTGTACAATGATTTCTAACATGTCCAATGTTCTTTAAGCGCCTCAGTAAGGTAATTTGCATAAATGCCTACATTGTTCTCTTTGCTTGCACTTGGATCTCATTGCCAAAATCAGGACAGAATCAATGTAAATTTATAAAATTGCTAAATCATTAACACCATTTCCTGCAGATTAAACTCCACAAAAATACTAATGAAGCGTAATAAGGGTGCATGGTAAGTCTTAACTTGGATGGCCTGTGAATGCGACTCGTGTGTGTGCCAAGCTGATTGAACTCCTTTTGCAGCAACAGCATTTTATGTTCAGGGCAAGGAAGGAAAGAGTATGCTTTTTCACACAATGCCAAGCCTTGAATAGTTCCAATTTCAGTCTAATCACACTGTCCTTAAAATTTCACTCTGCTTGAATAATGAAAAAAGGTGATATGAAAATTGTATGAAGCTAGCATGCCCCAGGACAGGTAGGGTAGGATGTAATTACATATGCTTCAACAGTGAGAGCAATATGCTGGAAGAAAGGCTTTTAAGGTGACAGAAGTTAATTGCACAGGTTTTAGGGCAGAAGAAAATGTATGTGAAGAAACAAGGGGAGAAGGACACAACGTGAGAGGTTGCCAGATCTAAAGATCTATGAAAAAAATGATATTTCCTTCCAAATTAGAAATGGACATAAAAAGGTAAATGGTGAGCCACTTTTTTCTTATAAAAAATAAAATAAAAGAGAGAATCTTGACTGGATGGAAAGCCCTGTATTTCTAGCTAGCTGTCCAAGCATAAAGCTCTTTATGATGTACCTGCATATAAAATAGGACAGCTTCCCATAAACCAGGCTGTGATATTTCCCCAGTGACACTGGTCCACAAGGCAGCTCAGCACGGAATAGCACATTTTCCTGCAGTATCTACAATGACAGTGGCGTCTATCTGGGGCTACATACTGTGGGGCCTTAGAAACCATCCTGCATTCAGTCGTGTCTCCAGCTGCAAAATACAAAGCTCTTCAAAGAGACCCTTTGGGTGGCGTTTCTCTAATGAAGCCTGGATCTCTTTTTTGCGAGCTGTGTGAGTCTGTCACAAAGACGAGAAAGAGCCTGTGTGTGATAGTAGGTGTCACATTGAAAATAAAAGTTTCAGAAGCAAAAAGAGAGCAGGTTGTATTATCCATTTTGGTCTTATCTATCTTCCCCAGAGGGATACTTTTTTGTACAGCTAGTTGGACAACAGCTACCTTCCTCACTGCTGATGTCTGAACAATAAACACTGTATCTTGCATGCATATTCTTAAACTCCTAGATGTTTTCCAGTAGCCTACCAAACCGTCTAAGAAGGAAATATTGAACCTTGTATAATGATAAACTCTTCCACTACAAAAGCCACATAAAAACTAATTTTTTATTATTCCTGATATTATAAGCCATAACATTTGTTCAGAGATATTGCCCCTAGTTCTTTGACTTCTCCTAATAAATTAACTTCATGGCAACTGGAATAAATGAAGATTGATTTGTTCATAGAGTAAAGGTTGTTTAATTTGAATGCATAATTTAAATATATCAATGTAGTATCTCATGCTCCTCCACATTTCATTCTCTGGACACTTGATTTGGATTAGCTAACTGTGTTTTAAAGACAGTTCCTTAGTTTGCTGAAAAAGCCAAAATCTTTCCTGAGCTGGAAATGTAAACACAAGCGCTAAATCATTTACTAAATATCTGTCAGCAATTTACAATCGTGTAACCTCATTTCAAATTAAAATCTCTTAATGTGGCATCATTCTCCCTAGGGGAGATCAGCTTGAAATTCTCGAGGCAAACAAAATTCTCCTCCTGATTCAACTTAATCCTGATTTCTCATTAGAAGTCTTATTTAGAGTGGCATGATGTAATCTACTTCTCATTATGGACAGCTGTGTTTATCACCCTCCAGACATATTAAAAGCGCAGATATATTCATTTACAATTTTACCAAATCAAAGATCTATTTCAGTCATTATTTTTGTATGTCTTTTCTATACCTTTGTGTGACAGTTTTCACCCTAGTTTTGTGTTTGTTCATTTACACACTCACCTCACCCATGTGTTACTTTAAAGAAGTAGTATTTAAGAAGGACTGCATAGTTCAAATTCGCTTATCCTTAAAATGTTTTAGCATATGCATGACAAATATACAAACTGAAATGACCACATTGCATTTATGGATCATACACACTGTATCTTAGAGATTCATGAAGGTGTGGTTAAAGAAAATTAAAAACCATTTCAAATATATTCCAGTGCTAAGCAAAACTATCCTTAAGTCATGGGAGGAAAATTCTTGAAAAAAAATTTATAGACTATCTCTATAGGAATTATTCACAGTCCTATCTGTAAAAGACTCTTCATTGCAGATGCATAAAATCTAGACTTGCAAAAGACATTTCCCTACTTTTTTATTCTTTTATTGATATCTCTTTAGAAATGATGAGCTTTGAATTTAGAATATTAATCTTTCCCAGGCTAGATATTCAGCAAAGTAAACCTGGGACTAGTTACATCCTGTGTGCATCATTGTCTGTTGCTAGCTCTACTCCAGATTGTACTGGAGCAGAGAACCAGTTAGGAGATAGACTGTCATACCCAGCATCAGCATCAGCATCAGCATCAGCAGGGAAGCCTAGAATATTCTCCATTGGCCCTGTGCTGCTTTGACAAAAAGAGAGTTTATAGCAGAGAGCATTCCTGTGCATAGGGCAAAAATAAGATAGGCATTGTTATTTTCACCTTCAGCTCATTTTAATTCCTTTCAGAGTAAGTCCCCTTATGTAATTGATCAATAATATTTAACAGCATATAGCCTTACTTGTGAATATAGAGATAGACAAGTTTCTAATTTCTTTGATTCTATTCAAGTTGATTAACAAACAGGCAAAAAAGCAAAAACCATATGCCATATTTACTTTCTTTATAGCCAAAGTCTATCTGGCTGCACTATTTACAAGCAAAGTGTTCACTTTATAAATGAATATCTTAAATATGTGAATATGGATTGGAGTATGACTCGTGGAGACATTCTAAGATCTCCTAAAAAAAAAGAAAAAAAGAAAACGTTATCACTGCCTTCTGGAAGCACACAATCTATAAAACAATACAAAATCCAAGCACATGAAGTGATCAAAAGTCCACGTGTATGTACATATTTAGGGTATGTATGGTAAATGTGCACACATGCTCACATGAATATAATCACAAGTGTATAATACAGTAAAATGTGGCTTTCAGAACTGAACCAATACGTGAACTAGAAATGTATAGTTGGTAAACATGGATGCATAGACAAAACCTTCCAAAGAGAAATAACAAGAATTTGCATACAAATGGTTAAAAATGAATCATGATATCTAAATTATTTTTCCAAACATTGGTGTTACTCCAGACTGAAATGGCATGGTCTGCCAGAGGTAAATAAGATGTTTGATAAATGGAAATAATGAAGGAATTGAAGGGAATCCACTAGCTGACAGCTGAATCGATAGGCCCATTCCTTGCTTTTCTCTCTTTACATCCATATACAGAATAAAAATTTTAAATAACTTCTAAAAATATGTGTCCA
Organism: Peromyscus eremicus; assembly: GCF_949786415.1. Classification (NCBI taxonomy): domain Eukaryota; kingdom Metazoa; phylum Chordata; class Mammalia; order Rodentia; family Cricetidae; genus Peromyscus; species Peromyscus eremicus. The sequence continues at coordinate 9,769,541 of NC_081435.1, forward strand.
TTTTTTTGGTGAACAGTTACATAAAGGTACAAATATAGAAGAATCAATTTACTCATTCAACTTAAACTCTCAAATATCTCAAGATGAATACCTGAAAGACATTTAAATAGTATAAGTAAATGTGCATTGATTTCTAAATTGAGAAAATTATCTTGCCCATTAAATAATTCAAGGCTACAGAATTCCCACACCTAGTAATAAACTCATTGCTACACTGTCTTATGCTGGTGGATAACCCAAGCTTTGTGGTTACTTCTACAAGGCTGTCATTAAAAAGGTGTTTATACAGATTCTGAAATACAAGCAGGAACCACACAACATTCTCGCGTGGTTGCTAACACCCACACTTGAACTGCAGGATCTGGATTCTAATTCAACATTTGCATACTAAGCATTAGCTCACCTTTCTTGCATGGATAACTTGCTTCCTATATCCATAGTATCCGATGAGGTTTACCTTACTTGCCAGACTAACTTTTACTGTGGTTTGTCAGTCTGATTCCACTGTCTCCTTTGCCTCTATCATAAGAAGGTGACCCCGACTTCCCCAAAAATTGTCACACAAATTCTCCATCCATACCTGTAAACCAGTGATTCTCAATCTGTGAGTTGTGACCCCTTTAGAAGTTGAACACTCCTTCACAGGGGTCACAGATCAGATATCCTGCATATCACATATTTATATTATTATATTTACATAACAGTAGTAAAATTACAGTTATGAAGTAGCAATAAAAATAATTTTGTAGTTGGGGTCACCCACAAGAACTTAATTAAAGGGTGGCAGCATTAGGACCCCCTGTTCTAAACCATTTCAGCTGTAACTATCTAATGTTGTGAAAAACATTCTAAGGTGTTCCCAACAGTGTCATTCAATGGTTACAGACAAAATATGCATTTCCTGGAACTAGGATGTAGACCACTTGTCCAGCATGCATGAAGTCCTAGGTTTGATTCAAAGAAATACATACACCACGTGTGTTGGTGTAGGCCTGTTGTCCCAGCCCTCAGAAAGATGCAAGAAGATGCAAGATACTAAAGATTCATCAGGTAATCATCAGCTATATAGTGAGTTCAGTCTAAAGCCAGTCTAGGAGGCATGAGATCCTGCTGAAGAAAAATAAAATAAAATTACCTGAAGAAATAAAGTAGCTGAAAAAAAACATATATTTAAATATTGAAGTAATACTTTGTTCAAGTCTTCAAGAAAACCAAAGTCTCATTAAAATGTATATGAAGATATGTAGGTGGGAGAGACAATATCTGTATCAACATATTTATTAATTTCTATGAATTTGTGACATTTAGTGGCTTGAGAAATCATCAGGGTTACAATCAGGGTAAGCAATGTCCTTGATCTCCGAGGTCACTTGTGACTTTCACTACTGTCTAGTGTGGTTATTAATACACTGTTGTTATTCTTCAAAGTGTCCCAGTTTAGCAGAGAAACCCAATGTTATAAGGAAAGCTCTATTTTATTTCCCCTTCTCTGGGAGACCCATCAAATAGAATAGATTTCAGGAGTGGACTAGGGGTGGAGGAGGAATAGAACAAGGAGGATAAGGCTGGGGTGGGGGTGGAGAAGAGAGTATTAGAAGAGACGACTGGAATTGGGGGACACTTCGGAGGTGATATGGAAACCTTGTGCAATGGAAACTCCCTGGAACCCACTACGGTGACCCTAACCAAGACTCCTAGTAATGGGGATATGGAGCCTGAACTGGAGCCATCATCTGTAACTAGGCAAGGTTCCCAGCAGTGGGACTGGGACACTATCCCAGACACAAAATCTTCCACCAATAGTTTGTCCTGTCTGTAAGATATGCAGTGTAACAGTGGAGCAGAACTTGTGGAAAGTGGTCAACCAAGACGAATTTGAGGCCCATGCCAAGATATGGAGACCACAACTGACACTCTTGGATGGCCAGGAACCAGAGGCTGCATATCCCAGAAACTTAACCTATAATAGGACCAAACACATCTGGAAAAAAAATCAAATGATTCCTAATAATATTCTGCTATACTCATTGACAGGAGCCTAGTCATCAAAGAGACTTCATTCAGCAAAAGACAGCAGCATGGGAACAGATGCAGAGACCCATAGCCAAACATTAGACAGAACTCAGGGAACCCCACAGAAGAAGGGGAAAAAGGATTGTAGGAGCCAAAGGGGTGGAGGACACCACCAGAACATGGTCCATAGGGTTGACTGAATGGGGCTCATAGGGGCTCACAGGGACTCACAAAGGCTCACAGAGACTGAGGTGAAAATCAGGGAAGTGTATGGCTCCAAGCTACGTCCTCTGCATATGTTATGGCTGTGTACCTTGGTGTTCTTGTGGGACTCTTGACAGTAGAAGTGGGAGTATCTCTGACTCTTTTGCCTGCTCTTGGGACCCTTTTCCTCCTGCTGGGTTGCCTCTCCCAGGTTTGATATGAGGGGAGGTGCCTAGTCTTATTTTAACTTGTTATGCCATGTTTGGTTGATATCCCTGGGAGGCCTGCCCTTTATTTTGAAGGGAAACAGAGGAGGAGGGGAACTGAGGGGAGGGGAGGGAGGGGAAGCTGTGGTTGGAATGTAATATGTGAAAGAGGAATAAAGTAAAATAGAAAAGAAAGGAAAAAGAAAGAAAGCTCTAACTGAGGGAAGCATTGTGACTTATGGGGAGCAACAAGCCGGCACAGACTGAGGCAGGATCAGCACATACGATTCAGCTTGTGGCTACCAGATTTCTGAAGGATGAGAGTGAGTCTATTTGCTGTTCAGAAGCACAGTGTTTGACTTTCAATGTTACAGAAAATGAGATCAACTAAGCAGAGAGAATCCCCGTGATTAAGAATTTTGAAGCCCATAATTTAGAATTCTAATTAGACTTTAGCCAGTAGTCATTTTCCTTCTCAAAAAAGGAGCTTTTCCAGCCAATTTATACTGACAAATTCTTGATTCTTGCTTCAGAAAGCCTCAGATGAAGGAGAGGGATACTGAAATCAGCAGAAATAGTCGTTGTACTTGTCTAGACAAAAATGTGGACCACAATTTTGCCTAGGCAAACACAGAAGAGGCAAAAGTACAAGATGAAAATCTGAGTTCATGTGTGTGTGTGTGTGTGTGTGTGTGTATGTGTGTATTCACACATGTGTGGGTGCACTTGTGTGTGCAGGTGTTCAAGCACATGTCTTTGTGTGGTATGTGAATGTGCAAATATGTAGGCCAGAAAAGTGCTTCATTTCTCATTTTTTGGGCGGCTGTCTACCATGTCTTGAGACAGGATCTCTCTTTGTCCTCGAACTTGCCAAGCTGGTGAATCTGGCCAGTCAGTGAGCTCTATGATTCTTTCTATTTCCACTGGGATGTGTTTATAAGTATGTACCACCACGCCAGACTTTTAACAAAAATTAATTTAATTAAAAAGTGATCGCATTACTTCCCCCTTCTCCTTTCCTGTTTCTTGTTTCTCCCACGCCACGCTCCCTCACTCCCTCTCAACTTAATGGCATCTTCTTAAATAATTTTTGGTGATAAATGTATATAAATGCATAAGTATACAAAGACAACCTGTTGAACCTGTTTAGTGCCACTTGTGTGCATATGATTTCAGTATATTTGTATACTATAAATATCTAGTTGTTATTGGTTAACCAATTGGGGATTTGTCAGTGGGAAAGACTCATTGTCCATCTCTCAGCAGTGCTTAGTTATCCCTTTTGTGTGTGTGTTTGTGTGGCTTCTGTTGACCAAATTCAGGTCTTCATGCTTACAAGGCAAACACTTACTTACTCGCCGCCTCCAAACTAAAATATTGATAGTAGATGCAGTAAGGTTCAGATAAAAAGTAATGTGGACTCTGAAATACGGCACACACAGTCTATTTACCGCTAATCGAAGTGAAAAATAGTTAAAGGCCAACTCATACTGTTCACCAAGATTTCACACATACCCTGTCGCCCCAGGTCTATTGGCATGTAACAAAATAACCTGATAGTAATTTAATGATTCAAATCATTTTATAATACAGGTGGAAGACTAGAATGGTGAGTCAAACACACACACTGTGAACCTTCTTGGAGCTTATTGCTCAGAAAATTCAATAGATAAAAACTTTGTGAACATTCATAAATATAGACACAAAACTAACAAAGTAAGAATCATGTTAATAAATTTTAATGTGGTTTCCCATGAACAAAATGTGATAATTTCCTTAGTTAATATTTGTTCACTTTTATGCTAATTTAATTATTGATTTTCATTTTCTTTGTATGCAAACACATTATATAGGTGAGTGATCTAGTCATGTATAAAGTATTAGGCTTCCCTTCAGTACCACAGAAACTTGGCATGGTGGCACACACCTGTACTCCCAGCACTCTGGAGGTAGAGGTAGATAGGACCAAAATTCAAGGTCATCCTCAACTATAAAGCCAGCATGGGCTACCTGAACCTTTGTCTGAAAAGGCTTCATATATGTGGTAGTTAAAAATAATTCTACACAGTAAACTGCTGTGATTGATAATTTTGTACAGAAAATGCAGAAATTCTCAAAGTAAGGTGAAAAAAAATCTCTAGGATCAAACTACTTTTCATTTTTTTCAAGTAAACATTTGTTCCTTTTTTTTTTTTTTTTTTTTTTTTGGTGGAGCTAAGGATCGAACCCAGGGCATTGTGCTTGCTAGGCAAGCGCTCTATCACTGAGCTAAATCCCCAACCACCCTTTTTTCTTTTATATTAAACATTTGTATTCAAGAGATGAGACAATGATGTATGAAACTTATGATTCTTTAGTGTGAACAAAAGTGAAGAAAAAGAAAATTAATTGTATTCCATCTCAATACTTACTTGTAAGGAAAAAAAATAATCTACAGATGTCGCTGTCAGAGCAGCAACAATTACTAATTCTATGTAACACTGACACTTGGGTGTGGCTTCTTTCTCCTTACTGATACCTGGGAAATTCTCAGTGAGTCTCGGTAGCTCATGGCTCACACAGCTGACTGGTGTGTAGGATGCCTTAATCTAGCCCCTGACACTGCAAAGCACACAAACAAATAAGCATGAATGGAAGAACAATATTTTAATGAAGAAAAGAAAATTCTAATGTGAATTGGAGGCTTTGAACTAAGCTTTTTGTGTAGAATTAAGCCTTTTATGTAGAATGATACTTCTATTTGAACAACAGCTCAAGCACATACGGCTCATTATATTTGGGTATTTGACAAAATAAGCAAAGTAATATGTTGTTTTAAGAAAAACAAATGAGAATAATTATTATTAAAGATAAAATCCAGGCTTTAAAAAAAATCTGGTTAAGGTTGGTGAGACAGATAGAGATGTTAACAGATATAATTTTAAAATACACTTAAAATGGGATATGAAAATATCTAGAAAATATATATATGTCAATGAATTAACATTTTATGTAATTAATGCACAAAGCCATAAAATCATCCTACATAAAACATCAACTCAATATGGACAATTGTTCAATAGATTTTAATATCAAACAATTTGAAAAGTTTATTGATGTGCTTCCAGACTCCACATTATTATTAACCTAGTAGAAACAAGCATTTGTCAAGGCTGGAGAAAAATATTTACAATTATTGAAAAGAGAGTTAAAAATATTCTACTCCTTTATACACACACTCACACACACACATATATATGCATATCTTTTGGTGTCTCATTTTTTTCATATGATTCAAAGCCATATATCATGAAATAACATGAAAATTCTAACCTAAGACACTAAAGAGATATGAAAATGCAAAGTAGTGTTGTTCATCTGCAAACAAGTCCTGTTTGGGAAAATAGATATATTTAATATATTTTATTATATTTAATGTATTTGGTGTCTTAATACAATATTATACAATTTAAGTGAATTATATATGTTTGAATATTCTGAATTTAATTACTAATACACTCATTTCTGTAGACATGATCCATATAAACAAATTTTTTTGAATACTTCATATTTATTTTACATTTATTTAGAGACTGTCTGAGTGTGTGTGTGTGTGTGTGTGTGTGTGTGTGTGTGTGTGTATGCACAGGCATTCATGTGCACACACCTATGGAGGTCAGATGACAAGTTACAAGAGTCATCCACTTGTATTAGAAATTGTAGAGTAGTCCTTCATCCACCTGGGTCCTCAGGATGGAGCTTGTAGCAAGCACCTTTATCCCCTGAGGCATCTCATAAACTAAAAATTCTCAACTATCTTTAAGAAAGTGAAATAAAACATTTCAGGACTGTGGAATGATTACGGGAAATTTTTAATTAAATTAATCCTTGCATAGTAATGTTTCTGTTTTCTAGGGTCATCAAATCATATTTTTAAAAAAGACAAAACAATAGAGAGGTAAAAGAAAGCTTCATAAGTACCAGGTGTAGAATGGAAAGGAGGTTGGGATAAACAAAGGATGACAAGTAAACTCTGCACAAGAAAGATGTAGGACAGTAGGATCACTCTGTGATAGTACAATGGTAGATACATGTAGTTACACCTATAAACAAATCTATAGAAAGTAAAATGCCAAGAGTGAAACTCAATTTGAGCTATAGACTTTGCTGGGTAGTGGTTCATCAATATGGCATCATCAGCTGTGAAGACATTCACCAGTCTAGTGGGTGATGATGGTAATAGAGTATGTATGATACATGTATGCTGTAAGGAAGGATATGAAAAGTATCTATTGTACACCTAAAACTGAAGTAAAAATAAAAGTCTGTTCAACCACAAAAAACTCAAACACAAATAAAAGTTAGCTATGAAAAAGTGAGGAAAAGCATTTGAACATCTTTTAACTCTGGAACTGAGACAATTTGCTAAACTTAGAAAAGATGGAAGAAATCACAAAGGACATCATCAGCAAATTTGCCAACATGAGTGTTTCAGCACACGAGGGCTAAAAATACACAGTTAGAAGACAAGCAAAAGCCAAAATACACTTCAAACAAAGATGAAAACCAAACAGTCAAACATTTAAATAGATTCCATTTCAACTTACAACAAAATTAATAAAAGCATTGGTCATTTAGTTAATAAAATTAATTTAAAGCTCAATGTACAAATTTCAACTTTTAAACAAACATGAACACAATTCAATAGTAGTAATTGTAAAAACAAAAAATGGAAAAGATACAGATATTGCAAGTTAAATATTGATACTAACCTTTCATAGTCACAAATCAAATAACTGCATCTCGTTTATAAAATTTTAAATTGGGAAAACAGAAAAGCATAAATATGTACTAAAATAAGCAGGTCCCTTTATATACAATAATCCTATTTGTGGGAGGATAGTTTAAGAAAATAACTCAAAATATGGAAAGTATCTATGTTTTGATATTTATCATAGAACAGGTTAAGCAGTATTTACACTAAGAGGGGTTGGTTAAAACCCATTCTCTTGTTAAAATGTTCTGGACACTTCAAACATCTTTGAGGAATAAAATTATAGGTTGCAATTTGAGTCTAGTGTGCCTTAATTAAGAAGCTATAGTCCATGATCTATAGAGTGTAGCTTTTCAGAATAAAAACAAGAATGTCAAAAAGGCTCAACACGACAAAGAGCACAAGAAAACTTCAAAAACAAGCTGAGCTATCTTTTTGTTTCTTTGATTGGTTTTATTTTCTCCAATTTTATTTTTGAGGTAATAATATAAGTGTATTCCTCCCTTCTGTTTCCTTTCTGCATAGCCCTACCCATCCTCCTTCAAATTTTTGGCCTCTTTTTTTTACATTAATTTTTATTATATACATACATGTACATGTGTATATGACAATATTTCTACATATAAGCTGCTCAGTCTGTATAATGTTACTTGTATGTATGTTTTCAGGGCTGACCATTTGCACTGGGCAACTGATTGGTGTACTCCTCCCTGGGGAAGACTGTTTATTCCACTCTCAGCGTTGTTTTGTTGCCCATAGTTCGTTGTGCAAGATTGAAGTCTTATGAGCATTCCCTGTTCTCTTTGGTATATCTATTGTCATCATTCAGCTCATGTTTAGGAAGTCATGTGTTTAAGGCTTTGTAGGTACAGCTTTTGGCATTACTAGAAGACACAATTTCACAACAAACTCCCTGATCCTCTGGTTCTTAAGATTTATTTTCTACAAGGTTCATTAAGCCTTGGCTATGGAAGTGTTATATAGATGTATACATTGGGACCGGGATCACAACTCTGCAAATTGATTGGCTATGGTTTTCTGTAGTGATCTCCATCTGTTGCAAAGTGAAATTTCCTCAATGAAGGGTGAATACTACCCTTATTGGCATATTCTTAACTACTTTATAACAAGGAAAGTTTTCAAAATGACAGGAACATTTTCTAAATATGTATTAGATTTAGGATGCAACTGTATCACAATCAAATAAGAAAAGTAGATTGGAAAATCATGAAGAAAAGTATGGCATAAGAATTCATTTTCCTCAATAGATAATCATGCTAAGAAGTGGATAGAGAATAGAGGGACGTAGCAGGAGAGGGGAAAAGTGGCAAGAATAGTTTAAAAGATACAGGAGGATTAACGATATAGAAGACATGTAACTTGTAAAAACAAGAAAATACAAGAAAAGATAAGAAAGAAGGAAAACAAAAAACTAGATGGATTAGAATGAAGGTAGGGAAGAAGGGAAAGGATATTTCTTTCATGTATTTGTTAAATAAAACAGAACTCTGGGTGGATTTTTAATAATTTAAAGGACTTGCCAATGATTTTATTTTGCTAATTATATGTGGCTAGTTTTCAAATGAATATTTAATCAATTGTGTTTATCTATTAGTATATTAACAGATATGGTGATGTAATATATGAGATTTGCTTGAAAATTATTGAGAAACGGAAGGATCGACTCAAAATTTCAAATTTTAATGATCATTGGAGCTAACTAATGGTATGTAAGAGTTTATTGCCTTATTCTTGCTCCTATGTTGTTCATTTAAAATTCTCCTGAGCAAAGGAAGAAAACATTTTATAATGTGAATTTTGTGATTGATAGCTTTAGTTATTCAATTCTCCTTAGAATTTTATACAATGGTTTTTAGTTATAGTAAATGGGGATTTAATAAAACTCTTTGCTTGCACAGCAAAAAGGAAAAATTTTAATTCATAAACACACAAACACATATCAGAGAAAATTACCTTGGGTTTTTTAAGCTCTAATCCAAGAATGAATTCTTCAAGATGAGGTTATTACACAGATATATGTGACAGATTTTGGATGATTATGAAATTCTATTTAAAAATAAGCCTTATTTTAAATATTTCTTCAAAATACAATTAATTATTCATTGTCTCAAAGTTCATGACCTTATTAAGAATCCAAACAAATTTTTACGGAGACTTTAGTATTGCTCTAACAAATGTCTGTAAAGGTGGTAATGATTTAAAACTCAAAAATGACTATAGTGATAAATTATTCAATACATTCCTTTTGCAATTTAAAAAAAAATTGCAATTATTTTTAAAATTTACATTCTGCGGTGGTTTGAATGAGAATGCCTCTCAGTGGGCTCATACATTTGCATGCTTACTTCCCATTTGGTGAACTCTTAGGAAGAATCAGGAGGTGTGCCCTTGTTGGAGAAGGTATGCCACTGCAGATGGTCTTTGAGGTTCCAAAAGCACATACCAGGCCCAGTGTCTCACTCTCTGCCTGTTGACCAGGGTGTAAAGCTTTCAGCTGCTGCTCCAGTGCCATGCCAATCTGCTTCCCACCATGATGATAACAGACTAACCCTTTGAAACTGTAAGTCTCAATTAAATGCTCTCTTTTATACGAGTTGCCTTGGTTACTGTGTCTCTTCACAGCAATAGAACAGAAGCTAAGATATATGCAACTTATTTTGTTTTATTCTTTCCCATTCCCCAACTCCCCCCACCCCCTATCCTCCTGCCTCCCTATCCACCCAACTTCATGGTCTTCTTTCTCTCTCCCAAAAACACAAGAGAAGCCGGGCGGTGGTGGCTCACGCCTTTAGTCCCAGCACTCGGGAGGCAGAGGCAGGCGGATCTTTGTGAGTTTGAGGCCAGCCTGGTCTACAGAGCGAGATCCAGGAAAGGCGCAAAGCTACACACAGAAACCCTGTCTCGAAAAAACAAAAACAAAAACAAACAAACAAAAAAACACAAGAGAAAATATGAAAATGATACCAAAACTAAAAGCATACACACACACACACACAAATACAGATACAGATACACATGCACAACAACAAGTATGGTGTGAGCTATCTATTCCTTGCATGGGGCCTGTCCTGAACTATCGTTAACACTCAATTAGAGAAAACTGATTTTTTTTTCCTTTTCCAGAATTTTTTATTTGCAGATATCTTCCTGACAAGGGTCAGGTCTTTGTGTCTACTTCCCCTTCTCAGTGGTAGGAATTCACTTGGTTTGAACCTATGCAGGCCTGATAATACTTACTTCCACAGTCTCTGTGAGTTCATACCTGTATCAGTCCTATTTCTAGACACATTATTTTCTTGAAGTCATCCAACACCTCTAGCTCTTACAATCTTTCTGCTGTTGCTTCTGTATAGATCCCTGACCCTGGAGAAGAGGGGTTTGATAAAGACATCCCATTTAGGGCTGAATGCTCCAAAGTTCCTGTCTCTCCCCACATTGTCCAGATTATCTCTTTGTTAATTCACATCTATTGCAAGAACTTTCTCTGGTAAGAGCTGAGGGTGCTCTTCTGTATGGGTATAGCAGTATGTCATTAAGAGTAATTTTATTGTTATGTTCCTTTACCAGAATAATAGTAGTAGGCTTTCCCCTAAGCACATGACATATCTAGTCTTAGGTTCTTGACCACTTTAGTAGGGTCATGTATGAGTTCCATTCATGACATGGACCTTAAATACAATCAGAAGGTGATGGGTTAGTCCCACAACATTGTGCTACTATTGCACCATTATATCATTTAGGCATGTCTTTGTTGTAGGTTGCAAGGCTGTAACTGGATGAAACTGATTATTACTTTTTTCCTCCAGTAGCATGCAACTTACCTTCCAATACCATGAACATTAGTTAGTGGGAGTGAAGTGTAGCTTGAGTTTTCCTGCCTGGCCCACAGTCAGGGCAAATCTCTGTCACCCGCCAGTCCCACAGCCTCTCAGACCCAACCAAGTAAACACAGAGACTTATATTGCTTACAAACTGTATGGCCGTGACAGGCTTCTTGCTAACTGTTCTTACAGCTTAAATTAATCCATTTCCATTAATCTATACCTTGCCACATGGCTCGTGGCTTACCGGTATCTTCACATGCTGTTTGTCATCATGGTGGTGGCTGGCAGTGTCTCTCTGACTCAGCCTTCCACTTCCCAGCTTTATTCTCCTCCTTGTCCCGCCTACACTTCCTGCCTAGCCAATGGCCAATCAGTGTTTTATTTATTGACTAATCAGCAACACATTTGCCATACAGAACATCCCACAGCACTTCCCTTTTTTTTTTTTTTTTCAAAAAGGAAGGTTTTAACCTTAACAAAGTAAAATTACATATAATTTGGGAATTTGGGCGTAGCTTCTCTTACTACTTCCTGCTGGAGGGGGGTGCTGTATCTTATGGGAACACAAAGAAAATTTTAGGATTATGGAATAGTCCATGAGGCTGTATTGTCTGAGCCAGTTGCCTTCAAACCATTCTGGATGTTGGATCATCTGGGCCATGGTGTCATCGGGGACCTTTCGGGGGTCTTGGCTGGTCAAATCTGATGTATCTTAATCTGGAACAAATCCATAGCCTCTGGCTTTCTGTGGGAACAAAAGAGACTCTTTTCCAAAGCAACATATCTTTATATCCAAATTTTGAAGTCAAGGTATCTTTAAAATATATATATTGGTTTAACTCAACAGCTTTTACAATCAAATGTTTTTCTGCAGTTAAAAATACCAAAGACAACACAATCCAGATTCTCTGTGTAATATTCATCTTTACGTGGCTTATTTTTTTATATTAATTTTACTGTCTCTTTAAAGACTTTATTTTTTAAAACTATGTATTTGTTTATATAACTGTATATATCACCTTTTTTGTCTCTTTCAAGCCTACGTATATTTTACACACATTGTAAACTATTACATCTGAATCTGTCTTATTGTGAATCTGTTGCTTTAAACTGCAGCAGCTGTGGCTGCTGGCTCCACCCACCTCAGCTTCCTAACATGGCTACATTTACCACCAGCTCTGGGAGCTATCGTGGGTCTATGCTTTTATCCAAGCAGCATGTAGTCCAGAAACCTCTTTTTTTGTTTTGCACCTGCAAAGGCTAAATCCACCATGCAGCTTAATGTGCCACTTGCAGAGGCCTCATTCCCACCATATAGCAGGTCGAGCACGAATGCCAGGAACCCACAAGCAGCTCAAACTGGCAGCTGCCGCTCATTTGAGAAAGACAATTAGGAACTGTTTTTAGCACCGTTTTAGAATCTTTTTTCTCAGTTTTTAGGTGGAAACTCTTGCCACCACGTTGGACGCCATTTGTAGCTTGAGTTTTCCTGCCTGGCCCACAGTCAGGGCAAATCTCTGTCACCTGCCAGTCCCACAGCCTCTCAGACCTGACCAAGTAAACACAGAGATTTATATTGCTTACAAACTGTATGGCCGTGACAGGCTTCTTGCTAACTGTTCTTACAGCTTAAATTAATCCATTTCCATTAATCTATACCTTGCCACATGGCTCGTGGCTTACCGGTATCTTCACATGCTGTTTGTCATCATGGTGGCGGCTGGCAGTGTCTCTCTGACTCAGCCTTCCACTTCCCAGCTTTATTCTCCTCCTTGTCCCGCCTACACTTCCTGCCTAGCCAATGGCCAACCAGTGTTTTATTTATTGACTAATCAGCAACACATTTGCCATACAGAACATCCCACAGCAGTGAAGCTTCTAATTAGGTACCAGCTCGATTTCCTCATATTTTTAAATGAGGAAAGTTAGTTGTGTCTTCAACAATAGGGCCTTTTGTTTTTGTTTTTGTTTTGTTTTTGTTGTTTTTTGGTTTTTTGGATTTTTTGAGACAGGGTTTCTCTGTGTAGCTTTGTGCCTTTCCTGGAACTCACTTGGTAACCCAGGCTGGCCTCGAACTCACAGAGATCTGCCCTCCTCTGCCTCCCGAGTGCTGGGATTAAAGGCTTGAGCCACCACTGCCCGGCAGCAATAAGGTCTTACCATTAAATTATGGCATGTAACCAATAGCCTCAGCCATAGCCTGTGGTGTTTAAGAATATGTATGAAATCTTGTATGCAATGACTCAAGAAAATGAAACACATTCTTGGCACTGGAGGTTTTATCTGTGAGAGAGAGACAGAGAAAGAGAGAGAGAGAGAGAGAGAGAGAGAGAGAGAGAGAGAGAGAGAGAGAACAAATGAATCTAAGTTTGAGAATTGCATAGTAACATAATGTCATAAGAACAATTTTATCAGTGCATTTGATTGGATTGGTGACTTTCTAAAAATCCTTATTCATTAAGCTGAAAATCAACTTTGGAACAATAAAGTGTTATCTAAATGGATAGAAGGCTAATATTGTAGGCATGCTCTCTTGTTCCAAAATTCATCAAACTGAGAATGCCATTAAAATTTTATTGAAGATGTCTAAAAGCAGTAAATTGCAATAACAAGAAATAAACAGGACTCACATAAGTTGAAATGCGTTTTTGAAATGCCTTGAAAAAACTGAGTAGCTGAAAAGAAAACAGTGTTTATAGTGTTTGGGTAGCTATAAATAATTTGTATATTTAATGCCATCAAATAAAATGTAAGCAAACATTCACAGAATCTGAAAGGAATATTCTAGTATATGCCTTAAAGACATTTTATATATATATATCACTCATGAACTCACAGCAGCTGAGGTTGTCTACTCACAAGACTCCAACCCCAGCTAAGGAATTATTGGCATTTGGTAGACAATTGGAAGGGAAGAGTCAATTTTCTTCAGAGTTATGGCTCCTGGTATGCTACCCATGCTTCAGTGGATGCCATACACCCAAATGCATATATGAATTTCATATGTAAAAATACATTTCTAGTGGCTGGAGGGACAGATCATTAGTTAAGAATACACACTACACTTACAGATGACCCACATTCAGTTCCTCAGCACCTACACAGGACAACTCCAGGGGCATTCCTTTGGCCTCTGTGGTCTCCTGTATTCACATGCACATACCCATACACAGAACCATGCACATACACCTCATTTAAAATAATAACTATACATATAAAATATATTTTTAAGAGAATTAAAATATAGAAATTAAAACAAGCATATTTAAAATCTTGAAAATAGCAAAATGCCATATAATTTATCTTTAAAAGAAATGGAATAAATCACAATACAAAAATAAACAAATTTGTTTGCACAATATTTTATATGTTCCTGTCATAGTAGATATATTAAAAGAGACATGCAATGATACAATTATGAAACATAAGAGAATATAGAGCTAAGATAAAGTATTTAGAACACATTCGGCACAGAGAGCTCAACAGTCAGCCAGCTAATGCAATGACAGATGATTTTCCATCACTTAAATTACATCAGTTTTTTTATTCTTCTCTCATAAGTTCCATCCCATCCACAGGTTCCCCTCCCACCCCTCTCCTCCAAGCCCACCCACCCCCTCCATTTCTCCCCATAAAAAAACAGGCTTCCCAAGGACATCAATCAAACATGGCATAATATGCTATAATAATACCAGGCATATACCATCATATCAAGACTGGGTAAGGCAACCAGGTAAGAGAAAAAGGGTCCCACAGGCAAGCAAGATAGTTAGAGACAGCCACAGCTCCCACTATTAGGAATCCCAAAGAACACCAAGCTACTCTGTCATAGCATATACGTAGAGGATCAAGGTCAGACCCCTACCGGCTCCCTAATCTTTTCAAGACCCCATGAGTCCCAGTCAGTTGATTCAATGGGCTGTGTTCTCTTGGAGCCCCTGAACCCAGCCCTGGTTCCTCAGTTTCTTCCTCCCCCTCCTCGACAGGACTCCCCAAGCTCTTCCTGATGATTGGTTTTAGGACTCTGCATCTGCTCCCATCAGCTGCTGGATGAAGTCTAAGCTTTATGATTCTACTAAGATGATTCTACTAAGCTCTCCTCCCAGAACACTCTGCAGGCAGAACAAACCGAAGGCCAAAGGTTTTGTGGCTGTGTCCCAATCCCTCCACATAAGGCAGTGCCTGGTTACAGATAATCATCAGTTCAGGTTCCCTGTCCCCCATCACTAGGAGACTTTACTAGGGTTACTCAAGTAGGTTCCATGGAACTTCCACCTCACTAGGTTTCCACTTCACCCCCAAAATGCCCCCAGTTCCAGTTGTTACTCCCAATGTTTTCACCTTCCTTCCGACAACTTGGTCCCTCCTATTCCCAACCCCACCTGTGCCCAGTCCACCCTTGAAATCTATTAGCCCTGCTCAGGGAGATCACCCTTAGTCCCTCCTTGCTACATAGCCTCTCTGAGTCTGTGGGATGTAGCATTTTACTTTACAGCTAATATCCACTTATAAGTGAATACATACCATGTTTGTTTTTCTGGGTCTGAGAGTTACCTCACTAAGGATGATATTTTCAAGTTCCATCCACTTGTCTGTAAATTTTATGATGTCATTTTTTCAGTTGAAGGTAATCTAGATTGTTTCCAGTTTCTGACTATGCTATGAAAATAGTTGAGCAAGTGTCCTTGTGATAGGACAGAACATCCTTTAAGTATATGCCCCAGAGTGGTAAAGCTGGGTTTTGAGATCTATTTCCAATTTTCTTAGAAACAACAATGTTGATTTCCAATGTGGTTGTATAAGTTTGCACTCCTACCAGCAGTGGAGAAATGTTCCCCTTGTTTCACATCCTTAGGTATGTGGATTTATACCTGGGTCTTCAACTCAATTTCATTGATCAACATGTCTGTTTTTATGCCACTACCATGTGAGTTTTATTACTTCAGCTCTGTAGTACAGCTTGAAAACAAGGATGGTGATACCTTTGGAAGTTCCTTAATTGTATAGAATTGTTTTAGCTATCTCAATTTTGTTTAGTTTTGTTTTTCCATATGAAGTTGAGTACTGTCTTTTCAAGGTCTGTAAAGATTTGTATTGGAATATTGTTGGGGACTGTGTTGAATCTGTAGATTGCTTTTGGTAATATGGCCATTTTAAACTATGTTAATCCTATTGATCCATGAGCATGGGAAGTCTTTTCATCTTCTGATATCTTAGTCAATTTCCATCTTCAAAGACTTAAAGTTTTTATCATGCAGATTTTTCACTTATTTGGTTAGAGTTACTCCATGGTATTTTATATTATTTGTGGCTATTGTGAATGGTGTTATTTCCCTGACTTCTATCACATCCCATTTGTCATTTGTATATAGGAGGGCTACTGATTTTTTTGGGTTAATCTTGTTTCCAGCCACTTTGGTGGAAGTGTTTATCAACTATAGGAATTCCCTAGTTGAAGTTTTGGGGTCACTTATTTATACAATCATATCATCTGCAAATAGTGATACTTTGACTTCTTCTTTTCCAGTTTATATCTCCTTGATCTCCTTTAGTTATCTTATTGCTCCTGGTAGAACTTCAATTACTATATTGAATAGATATGAGTAGAGTGGACAGCCTTGTCTTGTTCCTGATTTTAGTGGAATTGCTTTGAGTTTCTCTCCATTTAATTTGATGTTAGCTATAGGCTTGCTGTAAATTGCCTTTATTATGTTTATGTATGTTCTTTGTATCTCTGACTTCTCCAAGACTTTTATCATGAAAAGGTGATGAATTTGTCAAAGGGTTTTCAACATCTAATGAGATGATCATGCTAGATTTCTTTTTTAGTTTGTTCATATGATGTATTACATTGACAGATTTTTTATATGTTGAACCATCCCTGCATCTCTGGGATAAAACCTACTTGATTATGGCGGATGATCTTTTTGATGTATTCTTAGATTGAGTTTGTCAGTATTTTATTGAGTATTTTTGCATCAATTGTCATGAGGGAAATTGGTCTGTAATTCTCTTTTTTGTTGTTGAATCTTTATGTGGTTTGGGTATCAGATTGAATGTGGCCTCATAAAATTAATTTGGCAATGTTCCTACTGTTTCTATTTTATGGAATAATTTGTTTTTTCCCCTTCTTTTTATTAAGGGATTTTCTATTCATTTTACATACCAATCACAAATTCCCCTGCCCTCCCTCCTTCCACCCCCAGCCTCCCCTCCCAACCTACCCCCATTCCCATCTCATCCAAGGCAAGGTCTCCCATTGGGAGTCAGCAGAGCCTGGTACATTCAGTTGAGTCCAATTGATGAGAGAGAGGAGGGATTCTTTGAGCAAGAGATATTGAGACTATGATTGGAAAAAGTACAGAGACAACTAGCCAAACTAGTGGAAACACATGAACTTCAATAGCTGAGGAGACCCCATGGTACTGGACTAGACCCTCTGGATAAGTGAGACAGTTGTTTAGCTTGTACTGTCTAGAAGGTCCCCAGGCAGTGGGGTCAGGACCTGTCCCTAGTGCATGAGCCTAGTGCCTATGAAGAGATACTTTGCGCAGCCTTGGTGCAGGAGGAGGGTCTTGGACCTACCTCAGCTGAATGTGGAATAATTTGAAGAGTGTTGGTATTAGCTTTTCTTTGAATTCTTCTGTACTACAACCATCCGGCCCTGTGGGTTTTGCTTTTTTTTTTTTTTTTTTTTTTTTTGTTGTTGTTGTTGGGAGACTTTTAATGAGTGCTTCTATTTTCTTAGGGGTTATAGGTCTATTTAGATTGTTTATCTGATCTTGATTTAACATTGGTAAGTGGTATCTATAGAAAAAGTTGTCCATTTCTTTTAGATTTTCCAATTTTGTGGAGTACAGGTTTTTGTAGTAGGGCCTAATGATTCTTTGTATTTCCTCAGTATCTGTAGTTATGCTCCCCCCCTTTTATTTCTGATTCTGTTAATTTGAATATTTTTTTCTGTGTTTTTAGTTAGTTTGGATAAAGGTTTGTCTATCTTTTGATTTTCTCGTGAACCAACTCTTTAATTCAGATTCTTTGTACTGTTTGTGTCTATTTTATTGATTTCAGTCCTCGGTTTGATTATTTCCTGCCATCTACTCCTCTTGGCTATGTTTGCTTCTTTTTCTTCTAGAACTTTCAAGTGTACTGTGTGTGACATTGCTGGTATGAGATCTCTGCAATTTCTTTATTAAGGCATTTGGTGTTATGGAATTTCCTCTTAGCATTGCTTTCATGTGCCCTATAAATTTTGGTAGATTATGCTTTCATTTTCACTGAGTTCTAGGAAGTCATTCATTTCATTCTTTATTTCTGCCTTGACCCAATAGTTATTCATTAGGGAGTTGTTCCATTTCCATGAGTTTGTAGGCTTTCTGTTGCTTTTGTTGTTATTGAAATCCAGCTTTAATCCTTGATGGTCTGATAAGACATAGGGGATTATTTCAATTTTCTTGTATGTGTTGGGACTTGTGTTGTGACCAAGTATGTGATCAGTTTTGAAGAAGGTTCTATGAGGTGCTGAGAAGGTATATTCTTTTGTGTTTGGGTGAAATGTTATGTAGTTATCTGTTAAGTCAATCAGATTTATGTCTGTTAGCTCCATTATTTCTCTGTTTAGTTTTTGTCTAGATGACCTGTCCATTGGTGAGAGTAGGGTGCTAAAGTCCCCCATTACAATGTGTAATTTAAGCTTTAGTAATTTTCTTTTACAAATGTGGGTGCCCTTGTATTTGGGGCATAGATGTTCATAACTGAAATATCATTCTGTTGTATTTCTCCTTTGTTGAGTATGAAATGTCCTCCATCTCTTTTGATTAATTTGTTTGGAAGTCTATTTTGTTAGATATTAGAATAGCTATACCAGCTTGCTTCTTAGGTCCTACACCTGTTCTGACTGGTGTGGCCTACACCTGTTCTGACTGGTGTGGCCTATACCTGTTCTGACTGGTGTGGCCTACACCTGTTCTGACTGGTGTGGCCTATACCTGATCTTCTAACTCATTTGGACGGTGTCTGTTCTTCTGACTAGTGTGGCCTACACATGTTCTTCTGACTGTTGTGGCCTGTTCTTCTAACTGATATGCCCTTTTATTCCGACTGGGGTAGCTTGCATCTGCTCTTCTGACTGGTGTGGCCTGAACCTGCTCTTCTGACTGGTGTGATCTCACCTGAGCAGCAGAAGTCTCCTGGCATTGGAAGTGGGGGCTGATTGAAGAGCTGGTGGTGAGATGGGGGAGGACAGGGCATTGGTCTTTAGGAACTGAATGTAGGGAGTGGAGCAGATCATGTGGGAGGCGGGTCATTCACCCATTCTTCTGACTCACATCAAAATATTTTAAATGGTAATACCCAAGGTTATGAAATGGAAACTGACACTATTTCTTGCATAAACTCACAATTTTATCATTATCATTATCACATCATGAGTGACCTTTTTCACATAGACCCTTAAATTACAATGGGTTGACATAACAATTTTTGAGTTAATGGTGATGCTACAGCATAACTTACAAAGTTCTGTACTACAGTTACTTCTGTGGAGTAAATTCAATAAAATGGGAAACATCTTTACTCTGTATTTATGATAATAGGCCTTGGGTTGTTGGTGTAAAGCTGATGGAGTGCTCTCAGTGCTTGCGATGAAAGAAAGACTAAGATAGAATGTTCAGGAGTTACAGGTATTAAATGCAATTGGATCTGGGTTTTAGCAGAACATACCCCACTGCAAGTCAAATGTTAAATCAATTTCTATCCCAAGTACTTATTACATATGTGGGAAAATCCTACTAAGGATGGTGATTTTTCCTCTGCTAATGAAACAGTTCTCAGAGAAGTATGAATAACTTGTTGATTCCAACAGAGGTATCGATGAGTGGCAAAGCAGCTACTTTTTCTGTTCTTTTTCTTTCCTTTGTCTTCTGAGTATTATGTCTGTTTTATTTTCCTTTTAAGTAGTTAACATACAAAGAATGGGTTTATGGTGACATTTTCATTTTCATATGTATCTGTAATTATGTTCTGGGGGGAAGCTGTCCCCTCATTCTTTCTCTCATCTCACTTTCCCTTTCTTGTGATGCCCTTTTCCTTTCCTTTCCTCTCATAGTTTCCTTTTGGCTACAGTGATAAATGATAGATAGATAGATAGATAGATAGATAGATAGATAGATAGATAGATGATAGATAGATAATATATAGAGAGATGATAGATGAGATATATACAGATGTTAGATAGAGATGATAGGCAGATAGATAGATAGATAGATAGATAGATAGATAGATAGATAGAGAGATAGATAGAAAGATAGATATAGAGATAACATATGTATTCCACAAGGACAGAAATGTGATGTTTTTTGTCCAAATCTGATTTATTTCACTCAGTGTAATGTTTGCTAGTTCCATTCTTTTTCCTGCATATTCCATTCTTTACAGCTGAAAAACAATACCCTTGTGTGTGCACATGCTACACCTCCATTATTCATGTCTCTGTTGATGTATCTCCAAGCTAGTTCCAAACATTTTGTGAATATCACTGAAAAATAAACATAGATGTACAAGTATCTTTGTGATATGCTCCTCCAGGTATGTACCCAGAAATAGTAATTTTGTTGCTAGCAATATAAAGAACAAGAACTCACCGTACTGATTTCATCGTGGCTCTAAAGTGGACATTAGCACCAGAAGCACCGAAGGTCCTCACCCGCAGTTATCATCTCTCCCCTTGATGACATGGACGTGGTTGGCCTTTCATAGAAGCTCAATGTCGTTTGCATTTGCATTTTCCTAATGGTTGAAGATGATGACAGTTTTTCAAATATTTCCTGGCCTTTTGTATTTCTTCTTTTGAAAAACTTCTATTGAGGCCGGGCGGTGGTGGCACACGCCTTTAATCCCAGCACTCGGGAGGCAGAGCCAGGTGGATCTCCGTGAGTTCGAGGCCAGCCTGGGCTACCAAGTGAGTTCCAGGAAAGGCGCAAAGCTACACAGAGAAACCCTGTCTCGAAAAAAGAAAAAAAAAAAAAACTTCTATTTAATTCATAGGCTATTTGACTGAATGATTTGGTTTTAATGATGCCTATTTTTAATTTCTTTATAGTTTCTAGATATTAATACTACATCAGGTATATTGTTTGTAAAGATTTTTCTCCTACCCTGTAGACTGTCTTCACTCAAGTGATGATTTCATTTTCTCCATAGAAGCTATTCAAATTCCTGCAATGCTATTTCTAAATATTTGGGATTTGTCCTATGTTACTGGAGTTCCCTATCTATGCCTACAACTTGAAGTGTTCACCTGAGATTTCCTCTAGCAGCTTCAAACTAAATCAAGGTGTTTGGTCCACCTTGAATTGCTATTTGTGAAAGGTAGAAATAGGAATCTAGTTTTATTAGTTTACATGTGTATATGCAGTTTTGCTAGCTTCATTTGCTAGAAAAGCTATATTTCCTGAAATGTATGTTTTTGGCACTTTTTTGAAAGAGTGAGTGGCTATAGTGTTGTAGGTTTATTTCCAAGTCTTTTATTCTATCCCCTTGGTCTAGGCTTTATTTGGTTTTGCTTTGGGATTTTTTTTTGAGGGGGGGGGAAATAGGTTGGGTTTTGGTTTTGTTTTTTGTTTGTTTGGACAGTGTGTGTGTGTGTGTGTGTGTGTGTGTGTGTGTGTGTGTGTGTGTGTTTGACTAATAGGCCAGCTTTACTAAGGCTCTGTAATGCAATTTGAGGTTTGGTGTTTTGATACCTCAAGCATTGCTCTTTGACTATTCCAAGTGTTTTGTGTTTTACATGAATTTTAGAGTAGTTTTTTGCTAGTTCTGTGAAGAGTGTCACTGTAATTTTGAGGGGGATTGCATTGACTCTGTAATGCTCTTCAGTGATGTAGCCATTTCACAATATAAATTCTCCCTACCCATGAGCATGAGAAGTTTTCCCATCTTCTACTACATTATTTAATTTCTTTCTTTGGTATCTTAATGATTTCTTTACAGAAGTCTTTAAGTCCTTAATTGGGTTTATTCATAGGGCCTTATTACCATCTCTCATTGTTGAACCTATTACAAATAGGATTTTTTTTTCCTGGTTTCTTTTCAGGAAGTTGATTATTGATATATAGGAAAGCTGCTGTTCAGTGTGTGTTGATCTTGTATCTGACTTCTGTCTAGACAGTGTTCATCAGCTCTGAGACTTTTGTAAAGGTATCTTTGGTGTGTTTTAAGAGCCAGTCATCTTCAAATAGGTAAACTTTGGCTTCCTTCTTTCCTATATGCATCTCCACTGTTTCTTCTCTTCTCTTGTTGTCCTAAGGCTTTGAACAACATGTTCAATAAGAGCAGAGAGAGTGTGCACTCATGTCTCACTCTTGAATATAGAGGATCTGCTTTCATGTGTTCCTGCTTTTGTAGAATGTTTATAAGTTTGTTATATGTAATAATTGTGTTGAGGGGTGTTTCTTCAATTCCTGGTTTTCTTGAAGCTTTGATGGATGGATACTAAACTTTTTTAAAGATATTTTCTTAATTGAAATTATCATGATATCTCTGTTCTTAATCATATTTATATACTGTATTACACTTATTTATATAGGTTGAACTAAGAACTTATACTTTACATTTATGCATACAGTCAAAATGACCATTTTTGTGTTTTCATTCTATGCCAATACTTGGGGTAGGTGGACAAAAAAATAATGATCAGCTAAACAGATAAAGCCTTACCCCTTTCAATGTAGCTCATTACTAATCACATTTAAAAAATAATTTCTGGGCTTTGGATGAAGTAATATGGAATTATCAACAAGAGCACAAGTGTCTGTATCTTGTACTCATCAATAACTCACAAATTACTTTTAATTTGTGTATTATTAGTATTATCATTTTGTTATATGCATATGTTATATGCACATCTGTGCATGATGTGTATGGGTGCTCTGGGCATCAGTTATCTCCTCCACCTCTGAGTGGGTTACAAGGATCAAACTCGGGTTGTCAGGCTTGTATCTCAAGTACCTTTACCCACTGAGCAATTGCTCCAGACCAGTGACTCACAAAATCTAATATAATAGATCTTAGTATACCAAAATTATTTGCAATGTTGTTAGTATAATATTAAATTGTGTAACATGAGTTAAGTAGCTGTGCACAGTTCATTCATATAATTGCCTATTTACTGTTATTTCAATTATATTAAAGCTAGAATGTAAAAATAAAATTTTTGAAGCAATTTCTTAGTGCAATAATGTTATATGGCATTTTCATCTATTTAGAAAATGTTCTGTAACATCATTTTTCTCAAAATAAGGCCATTTAAAGGATAAAATAAACAGAAAATTCACATTGGCCAAAGTGGTAATTAAAAGTATAAGACATTACAATCTAATGTTAATTTCTGCTAAATTAAGATGTAAGCATTTGAGAAATGACTATTTATCAGCTTATATCAATAGTAATAAAGAGACCATAACCACAGCGCTGTGAAAGGGCGGTTAGCGGAAAGTCACAGGGTACAGTTTTTGTGATTTTTTTTTTCTGCTAATAGTCAAGTTTGAATAAAACTTCTTATCTGTAAACTGATGAATGTGAACTAAATTAACTGTTTTTAAGACCTCGACATTTCTAACAGTCTATGAAAAGCTCAAAGAAAAAAGTGAAAGAACATTTTTCAAGCCTATGAAAAGCTATTATTACTAACAGCTATTCCTAATCACATTTCCATTGTAAAGATAACCTCACTTGAAGAGAGCTTTATATCTGCAAACGTTTGCTCCTCATTTTATGTTCAAAGTGATTTTATGGGTCATTGATAAATTGAACAACAAATATAATATAAATGTCATAAAAATAGAAAATGTTATCCTCAGATTAGAGGAAAAATAGAAACCTTGTCTACTTTTGTGTGACAGTATCATTAGGCCAAAAATAGTTATTAAAAAACTCATGTGTGTTATTACATTCCTAAATAAAATTCAAAAATAAAACCCCTTGAGTAAAGGTTTCCCAATCAATGGAAAGTTGGCATTAATGTATGACAGGAGGAAAGACATATCAGAAGATTCAGACATTTTCATTGTATTGTGTGAAGAGCCAGGAAGGGTGACAGGCAAAAGCTATGTCATTACACTTTGCATTTTAATTCATTCAAAATTCTAAACACTCAATTCAAAGACACTGGTCTCAGAAAGCCTCATTCACATGGAAGATCTATGGTAACTGTAGTGAACTGGGAGCCTCTGTATGCACGTGGCTCCACACGCCATGCACAGCATGCACTCACTGCATTCTGATACAACAAGCAGTTCAGAACTGAAGAATAGGTTCCATTCAAATGCCTCCATTTGTCTGTTTTGTGGCTTGGCATTTCGTGGCTCTTAGAAGAGAAATTGACATGTGACACTTGTCAATTAACATTTGTAGAAGCCTAAGCTTCTTATGTCAGTGCTGGTAATAATATAATTACTAACAAGGAAGTTAGGAAGGAGATCAAGTTGTCGGGTGAGGTGAAGGGGGGCGAGATGGAGGGTGGTGTGACCAAGGTACAAAGTATACTCGCACAAAATTTTCAAAACAGTAAAAGAAAAAAGTATTTTTCAAAATTTAGAGTTTGGAAATGAGCTTAACAATTTAATTTATGGAAATAGTAGAGAATTCTGGTAAACAACAGAGATGAACCCAGGCCAACAAATGCTTTAATTTTTCAGGGTTAATAATTAGATCATTTGACTGTGATTTTTTTAGATAAATACTTTATTATATATACATATACACTTTTCCCTCTTTTTTTAAAAGTTTTTCAAGACAGGGTTTCTCTATGTACCCACCATGGCTGTCCTGGAACTCACTCTGTAGACCAGGCTGGCCTCAAACTCATGGAGATCTGCCTGCCTCTGCCTTCCAAGTGCTGGGGTTACAAGCATATGCCACCACTACCCAGTGACATGTGATTATTTTTTTTAACAATTTCTTCATAAAATACAGTAATGGAAGCAATGCCATGGACCATAACAGATGACTTGTCAGAACTGGTAGGGAGGTACAGCCACACACAACCACCCGCAGCCAGGGGTAAAGCTGCATCTTTGACTATGCTACAGTACAGAATTTCCGAAAGAGCCAGAGTGGAGCAAAGTTAGTAAGTTTATTAAGTTTCTAGACAAAAAGTCACATAGGAAAATAAAAGTATGTAGTCCAAACACATGGGTGCAGGTACCATGAGAGAGTCATCCTTAGGAGACTTTATAATGGCTGGGTTGCATTCCTCATGGGAACAATTAGCAATAAAGTTTAAATACTAAATAAGCTTTAAAATGAAGTATTTTCCCTTATCTTAGAATCTTTTCTTCTGTAAATCAAATTGTATTGTGGGCTTATGAGGTACACTGTTAAGAGCTATGGACGAGAGAGGAATGTTAATACAGGAAAACTCAAAGTTGCAAATATCATGGCCCTAAGTGAAGATATTGTATGTGTTGTTTTTGACATCCGTCTTGAGATGTCTTTAAGAAAACATATTCTCTCTATAGGTCATTCTGACTTTATCAGCTACATTGTACTGTTTTTGACTCTCAGTCACCAGGAGAATTACTCAAGTTCCCTTAATTTTCCCCATCATTCTACCCTGCCTCAAGTTTACTGGTTATTTGCATATCCAAAACTTAGTGACTGATAAGCAATAAACTGACACAGCTCTGAAAGTTTATGTTAAGGATTAAAAATAGTTTTTCAGGGCTCTCTAGCTCAGGATCCTTCACAAACTTACAGCCAACATGTCAGCCAGATCTGGAGTCATTCAAAGTTTTGTGTAGGATTTGAGGATCCCTTTTACAGATAGCTCAGTCACATGACTGATAAATTGATGTTGGCTAGTAGCAAAAGATCGTAGTGCCTCTGTGCTCCTAAAAGCAATCATGAAACTCATTGAAACATGGCAGCCTGCTCACCACAGAATGATGAACAGGTTTCAAGGTAGAGTTCACAATGCATGAGAAATCACATGGTTACTTCCACTACAGTGTAGCCCTTAGAGCAGCATCCCTAAAGTCGTAGTGTGTTCAAGAGGGCATGAATCTGGAACTTCCTTTGGAAGGCAGGAATATCAGAGAATTTATGGACACATGTATATATTTTTGTCTTAGGGTTCTGATGCTCAAACACAAGTGCTCCACTACTGAGCTACACCTTTACCCTTTATGTATATTTTAAACTCTTAAAATGTGGAGTTATTCAACTCATGAGCTGAAGTTCCCAGAGAAGATCAGCATTTCTTAAACGCTCTACAAATCTGATTGTGTGATTAGGACATCGGGACTCTGGGGAGCTGGAATGTTATAGACTGGGAGTCAAATTACCTTGTGTTATCATTGGTCCCCTTAATGGTGGTTTGTTGCCCAACACTGTGTGCTACCAAAAATCCTTCTGAATATTAAGTAGATCTTTTTTGGAATGTGTAAACAGATCACTAGGGTCTATAGTACCAAAGGCTAGGTATCTCAGCAGATCACATCAGAGGCCAATAAAAGACATTCCCCTGTTTTCTGCATCCTATCTACCTCATGTTTTGACCAATGGATTTTTGAAATGCTTTGACTGATGACCTTCTTCATTCTGACCCTATTAAAACTGCAACTGTTACCATGCTGGGACATGCCATGTAAGTAACCAAAATCTGTGTTCCTAAATCACAGTTACTCGTATTTGGCTCCTGAATAAGCTATCTCTGTTCTCTTTAAGCTTTAAAGTTTAAATTAACGGTTGTGTTGTTTTCATGGCCAAACTAACTGTAGAGGACCTAATCCACACAAATAGCCACATCAGGGAAAAATAAATGAGGTGTTTGTAAGCTGGAAATAAAATGAGTCACATAATCCTTTGAAAAGATGTTTCTGCATACTAAAACTTTCTCTAAAACTCATCAGATTATTATTCCTGTTTTCCACTTCATTTTATCTATGAATACATACTACATGGATAAGGAAACTTTATTACCAATGAGTCCTACATGTATTTCAGGCATCCATAAAAATCTTCAGGGACAACTTGTTTAAAATATAGATCCCGGGGTTCTATTTCATCTTAAGTAAGTTAGAATTTTTTATACGGAAAACTAGAATCTTCAATATTTAACAAGGCCCTGAAAGTGATCTACTTCAAGTAGTCCCAGAAGCTCTGTAGTATGGCTTTTCCTGGAAAGAAAAGAATAAACATCGATTTACACCAGATATGCACAAGCAATAGGCCAAAGAAATAATTCCACCCAATTCCAGCTTGGAGAAACCGTGGTTGTTATGGTTTGGATAAAAATTGACTCCATAGAAGCATGTTTGAAGACAATCCTTAGTGGGTTGTGCTATTTGGGGAGGTAATGGATTTATGGAATGTAGAGCCATACTGGATGGTGGGCTTTGAGAATTTAGAGCTTCATTTCCCTTCCTACTGACTCTCTTCTGCTTCCTGTGTATTGTTGAGTTATAATCTTTCAGCTTCCTGCACCAGATGCCATGTCTTCGCCACCATGATGGACATCCAGTCCTCTGGAACTATAAGTCAAAATAAATATTCTTTAAGTCTTCTTCTTTGGGTTTTGGTTTTGGGTGATTTTTTTGGTCATGGTATTTTATGACTGACAAAGAAAAGTACCTCATACAATAAGTTTATTGGACTTACTTAAAGCAGCATGAACAACTCAGAAATAATTGCATGTTCAAAAAGTCCAATCATCATGGATGACAGACTCATGAAAACTGTACTCTGCAATACAGAGTCCCTCTTAAAGTGAGACATGAATGCAATGGGCCAGGTAAAATTTATTAGTAAAATGAAATCAATAAGATACACTCACAGCATAGAATAAAGAAGACGCCCCTGCTGATCCAACTGTCCTGCCGTCCTGCCCAAGGGTGATGACAACCAACTGCAAGCCATACTTCTCTGTCACTTCCTCCTGCTCTGACCACACAACAGAGAGAGCTCACAACCCCTTTCTTCCTTTCTTATTCAATCACTTACTCAGAGAAGACCACGCCTCATAGGGCCAGTCACCCCAATTCAAAATGGATTGAATTCCCACAACACCCCCTTGAATTAATCTATCTCCTATGTACTCTATTATCTCCCAGGGTCATACCTGGAGGTAGAACTGGGGAGCGAAATGCAAGAATTCTAGATGAGGATCTGTGAACCTCTTCCTTCTACTTGGGTGTATTAATAGCCCAACCACCATTACTATAGATGTGTAAGTGTAAGTATGTTTATTCTGCTTATTTCATTGCCATGACTATAGGATCATGCATCCTACAAGTCAACATAAGAAATTATGCTCTATTATTGCCAGTATGATGACATGACCATGCCCAGAAAAAAAATCACCTTACCCCAAAAGGCTCAAATAAAAGAATAAGTATGACTGGATTTTGCTTTTAGTGGTCCACACCAGGAAAAATGTCTAGTTGTAGTTCCACACCATTAAGTACTGGTTAATAAGGCTAAGAGATAGATGAGTCAGTAAAGTGTTTGCCACACATGCATGGGGATCTGAGTTTGATCTTGAGAACACATGTAAGAAAGCTGGGTACAGTGACATGTGCTCTTAATCCCAGCACTGGGGAGGCAGGGACAGGTTGTTTTCTTCAGCTCACTGGCCAGTTGGCCTAGGCTCATCTGCAGGTTATAAGCTATCTCACAAAATAAGATGGACTGTACCTGAGGAATGACACCCAAGGTTGACCTATGTCCTATACAGGCATGGACATACACAAGCACATGTACTCTTAAGCACATACATGCACCTGCACACACATGAACACACAGACACATACCAAAAATTAAAAGCTAGTTAATGAAAACAGGATTGTAAACTATTTTTAGTGTAAAAACTTACAGAATCTAAGGACTTTCTGGGGAAAGACACAATAATTTGCCTTTGCATGTGTCTGTTTCAGGTCTGTAGACTAAGGAAGCAATAGTGAAAAGTTCTTCATGGCATAAGCTTAGGAAAGTTCCAAAGTAAAGCAAAAATATCAGAAAATTTGGCTTCCAAGTTAAAAAGCAGCATAGGAAAAGAAATCATGTCACTCAGGGCCACATAAAAGGATGTTATGGACAAAGAAGTTCTGACTGTGACACTCCCTAAACAATGATGAAGCTTGTAACCATCACTGTGAAGACAAAGAAATAAACAAGCATTTAATATTTCTATAACACCTGAAAATAATTCAGCAAGCACCTTTAGCTTTATTAAATTTCAATTGTATTGAAATAATTTTCCATTCACATGATTTTATATTACTTTTTAACTAAATATGAAGCTTCATGAAAGATGGCCCCACACTCTACCTTGTTTGTTTGTTTGTTTGTTTGTTTGTTGTTAAATCAATTTCACAGTGCTGGTGATATGCATAGTGCAATATACAGCATGGAATTATAGTTTTGTTTGTTTGCTTGTTTCTCTAGTGGTCACCTTCTGAAGAGAATATAGACTTATTATTAGAGATTTTAGGTCAAAAGCCTGGTTGGGATCTGGAAGCCTCGAAAAAGCTAGGCTGGGCAACTCATCCCCAATACATGCTAACTAAAAAGAAATTTAATTGTGGAAATCGAATGAGAAGACTTATTCAGGATAGCTACGCTGGAAAGAAGGACAAAGTAATCCAGTGCCCTGAGCTGGTTCTTGGGTTTTGACATGAGTTATAGATTTAAGGAGAGAAAGAGTTCAGACAAGAGTAGGGCAGATGGTGTGCATAATTAACCGGTCTCAGTAGGCTGAGGTACAGTCTGGCTGACCATTGTCTCAGTTCTCATTCTGCAATGTAGGGAGAATCAAAGGAGCCTTTACTGCTCTCTGCTTGAGGGATCAATCCTGCTCAGCAGTTGACTCGCTGGGGTGCAGCCTGGCGTCACAGATAATCTCTGTCTCTCTTCTGTATGGGCTTCTGCAGTGTGAGGGTCTGCTGTTCCAGGTCCACAAAGGACTCACGAAGAAAGGTAAAGGACAGTGATGGGTCTCCAGCCCACAGCCTGTAACAGGTCAGTGCTTTTTAGCAGAAGAAATTTCTATCAATTCCAACCATTTAAGGCACTAATTTTGCCACATTATAGATTTTCCACATTGTTACATTATCAGTCGCTTATCTCATCATTGTGACAAAATACCTGAAAAGAAAAGAAATTTAAAGAGGAAGAGTTTGCTTTGGTTCGTATTTGAAGGGACATAGTCCACCATGACACAGAAAGTACCATGGCCAGAGTAGTGACTGCTAAAACCGTGGTTTCAGCTGGGAAGCTGGTACTCAATTTCCTTTCTTTTTTTTTTTTCCATTAGGGATCCCAGTCCATGTGATGTTGCCCATATTCAAGGTAGGTTCCCCCCTTTTCACTAAACCTTTCTGTAAATGCCTTCATCATATACCCGGAGGTGTGTTTCCATGGTGATTCTGAATTCTATCAAGTTGACCGTGGAGATGAACCATGACAAGTGCCAGTCATACTTTTATGGGTTTACTTTCACAAGTTTTCCATCATGTGCAAAATGAAGGAAAAAAAATGATTTTAATGGCATATATAAGTTTTAAATATGTACCCAAAACAAAAGCTACTAATTAGGTACCAGAACCAGAATTTGAACTCACGTCCTCTAAGATACAATATCTATGCTATATCCACTGCACACCCTTCCAGTAAACCTCACTTTTGACCTCAGGGTTTTTAAGCATTAGAATTATTATCTTTTCACCACTGCACATAAATAATTTCTTCTTTTCTTCTTTTGCAATTGGCATTTCTTTAGTGATAATTGAAAGCTGTTTTCCAATACAAACATCATTTTGCATGGGAGCTACATATCTTTCCACATAAAAAATATAAATGGTGCTGTTCAGGGTAAGAACCTCTTTTTGTTAATGTCTTCAAGGCACAAATGCTATATTGTGAATTTTATCATAATGCTTTAAACTTTGTGCAGATATTTTGTGATTTATGGCATGCTTTCAAGTACATGTGTGTATATGCATGTCTGACATGTGTACTAGGCAGAACATTCCTCATTAACTCCAAAGACCTGGACCAGACAAGTTAGGTCATTTGATTAAAACTGCAATAATGGAATAACACTGCTGAGACACAGATCACACCTTGGAATAAGAACACCCATTTTCACTTCTCATCTGAAAACCGCTTCAGCTTATTGGCTGCCGTGCTACTGGGAAAGAATCCTGTCTTCCCTTTCAACACCTCCTGACTATCTATAACACTTAAGGTAAGTAATTAGCTTTAAGTGTTAATTAAATAAATAAATTTTAAGAGATTAAAAAACTACTCTCCAGTTATACATTACTGCAGAATACACTAACCTAAGGCACAGTGGGTTAAAATAATGACTATATTAGTATTTCTAATACGAGTATGAGTCAAAAGTTTAGTCAGCGCTCAGTGGGTGAGATTTCAGTTTACGCCATATATGATGTTGCCAAGAGTCTCATTAAGTACAACCAGGCTTCAAAGCTGTTGTTGAAAGACCTCTTCCTTGTAACAGCAATGGGCCTCACCTCTTGGGTACCTCATAACATGCGAATTTTGCAGGTGAAAACAGTGATACTTAAAAGAAGAAGGAGTCATCACATCTGAAATACAACATAAAAAGATAACTACAGATCAGACCAAAGGGAGGGAGGTATAGGCTGCTGTCGAGACCTGTTATGGAAGGCTAATTTGTCTTGGTAATTTATGACTGTTTATAGATTTTATTTTATTCCTTCTTATTTCTTTTTAGTATGTCCCATTACATGGGACTGGGTCAAAAGAATGGGATCTGAACCATATTTTAGGCTCTGGGTGGGAACACAACTTTCTGAATGACCCAAAATGTTGTGAAGCTATTGCTGTCTTCTACTAGCAAGAGGTTTTCTGGTCAATAAGAAAGATTCCTGCTCCAGAGACTTCAGAAATAATATGTGACCTATCTGAAACTTTGTGCAAAGGCACTTTTGGCATCCCCCACTGCCCTTCTTGAGAGCACCTCATAATTCTATAATAAATGCCGCCTGTCTTCTACAGTGTGTTCCATGTTTCATCTAAATTCATCCTGCAGATAGCAAGGGCCAGAAAGCCAAGTAAAGGCCGGGGTGTGATTCCCATACAAGGTCACATATCAGCATTTGACTACCTATTTCTCCAGGCAAGTGAGTCTCACATAGACAGGTTGGACTGGAAATCCCAAGGTAGCTTCAGTCACATGTCAATGCCTTGGGTAAAAGACTACCTCAATCAGGAAGATTTACTTATGAGCTTTCTGCTGGAGGAATTTTCCCCAGTATCTAAGAGCTCTGAGGGAATATGTTAAAAGGAAAAGAATTTGGAAGTTGCTGATTTCTTTAAGACAGAGCACGGGATAGCTCTTCTACCTGGATCATCTTCTACCCTATCTTCTAAGGCATCATAGTCAGAAGCCTCCAGGAGTCAAGATGGAGAGGGTGGCATTGATTCAATCAATATCAAAGATTTTGCAGCCATTGTGAGTATGCCACAATTACAAAGGACTCTTCTGGTCCTAGATAACAGAAAACTAAGGTCAGGCTTGCTTAATAAGTAAAGACTTGCTCACTCAACAAAAGAACCTGCAGGCTTTGAACACAATTGATCAGGGACTTGACTTCTCTCTCTAGACACTGATCACTTTGCAGTTACTGATTCAGCCTATACCACCTGCCCTAGCCACACATCCTAGTAAGATCCGTTCTCACAACTGGAAACCACATACTGTTGGGTCTATATCCTAGAGCCAAAGAACATACGTGCCTGTCCATCAAACAAAGAAACAACAACAACAACAACAACAAAAAAAAAAAAAAAAAAAAAAAAAAAAAAAAAAAAAACCTAGGCTGGTACTGAGTGTGCTTAATCAATTGTTTGGGATAGGCATACATTCTGGAACTCACCACAATCAAAGGCCAACTGATCAGCGTTAGTTCCCTAGGTGTGTGACACACATGGCCATGCCTCAAGCAGGAGTTCAGTCAGATTCACTTGAAAACATCAGTGTGAAAGGAAGAAAGCTTCTCTGCAGAAGCAAAGTGGTCTACTCTAATCAGAGGGGGCAGATGTTGGCAGCAGAGCCCCGAATGTTCACGGCACAGGTATGTTTTCATACATGATATGCAAATATGCATATTTATGTTTTTTAAATGTAAAAAGTGGAATGAGGACTGTAGGGTAAAAAGAACAAAGGAAAAACACTCTGCTCCTGACTAGATCTGAGACCTGGGCCAAGGAAAATTACCCTCACCTTGACTTGACCCAGGACCAGGAATTGAAACTGCACCAATCCCTGAGCTTGCCCCAGGAGCAGACCACAAAAATCCACCAATCCCAAGACACCCTGGAAAACTCAGCCTCCCAGGAAATCCTATGTAGGGTCTGTACCCTGTTCAGTTTGCTTCTGTTTCTCATCTGAGGCAGCCACCCTCCTGGATTCTTGCTTCCGAATAAATCTCTTGAGTGTGGTGCAGTGTACAGTGTGACATTTTCACCCAGCAAAAATCAACTTTTGCCAGGCAGAGTGGAGCACAACTGTAACACTTTCACTGGGGAAACTTTCCCCTAGTGGAGCAGAGCTGTAACATTTCTCCAGAGCAGTGCAGAGCCTAGCTTTAACAACTTCGCTGGGAAAGCCCTCCCCTGTCAGAGCAGAGTTGTTACATTTGCACTGGGAAAGACTTTCCCTGGAGCTGCGACACTTACGGTGACTTTGTGATATTCTCTGATGCCTGACTGCCAGGGTACCTTTCCATCCGACCTGCAGTGCTTACAAGTATATCTGGCTTTCCTATACTTTCTCATTTTTATGATGAATAACTAAGGAATACTCAACAGACATTACTGGAATTTCCAAAATCCAGATAAGAAAACAAGGACAAATAAGATGTAGACTCCAAAGGATGCAGAGAAAATAGAGCGAACCAAAAACCTCAGTGAAGGAAAGAAAGGAGTGAAGGAGGGAAACACGGAAGGAAGGGGGAAGGGAGGATGGAGGGATGGAAGGAAAGGAGGATGGAGGCACACAGCGAGCCTGATCAGTGTCTTCATGGGACTTGATACTGTGTCCACAAGACAATAAGCAGATCCTACTGTTAACGTTGAGTCCAACCACAAACCTAAGGTTAAAAATCAGAGCTTGCAAGATGGCTCAGAGGAAAAGGGTGCTTGCTGCCAAGCCTAACGGCCTGAGTTTAATTCCAAAAACCCACAAGGTAGGAGAGAACTAACTCCACAAAGTCATCCTCTGATCTCCATATGTGTGCCATGATGGTACACACAAACACATACATACACTCAAATAAATAAATAAATAAATAAATAAATAAATAAATAAATAAAAAGTGTAGCTTAGAATTTTTAAGTTAAAAACCAAAAATGATAACAATTAATTATTTTTTAATATGAAGAATGTAAGTTAAATATATCTATGGTTAAAAATATTTGCCTCTCGAGAGTGAGACAAGCAAGGAGCAATGATATTAAATTTTTCTGTTATGCTTAACATTTTTAGCCACATGTGTGAACATAATTAACATTTAAATGAAAAGATAGCTTCTTATAGATTACAGACAAGGAAAATAAAGAGCTGAACCATAAAATTCGCTACATGTCTACACTTTTAAATTAATCGTCTCTAGAATAAGATTATATGAGAACATAAAATAATGTAGAAAATGCACACATGACCAATTTAAGCCCTTGCCACTGTACTTTGCCATTGACTATGATAAAAAAGTCACATGTAATACAAAATCTTGGAAATAAGGTACTGTGTGCATTGAATGGGCAGTCAGCACAGCAACGGATAAGTAATGATGCACCTCAGGTCCAAGGTAAGTTCCCTGCCACCCTAGCCATGAACAAGTTACTTATCCTCTTTGAAACTCAAAGGCAATGTTTGAACAATGGATGCCTTCAATGTGCTTAGTACTAGGTTTAGTACATATATG
This sequence comes from Peromyscus eremicus, assembly GCF_949786415.1. Taxonomy (NCBI): domain Eukaryota; kingdom Metazoa; phylum Chordata; class Mammalia; order Rodentia; family Cricetidae; genus Peromyscus; species Peromyscus eremicus. The sequence goes on from NC_081435.1 coordinate 9,804,531, forward strand.
CACATGGACAACAGTGAGCAGCTGCCATTTAGTTTCTCAGAATCAAGAAGGATGATGGGTTTGGGTGCCTATTCCTGGTCTCTATCCCTTGTCTCCTGTGTGTCTTCTCATTGTTTGTGAGTGTTTCCTTGGTTGCATCAAAGCACAGACTGGTAGGGAAGAATTTGGACCCAATATCTGAGCTCGAGTTCTGGTCTTCACATTCCTATGACCGTACAGTTCAGGTAGAGGCAATTTTCAAGTGACCTTCAGATAGACCAGTTATTCTGTGCATGATAATCATTAAAGGGTCAACGGATACCTGAAAAACAGAGACTGTCTGCCTCTTTACTGAGCTGAGTCCAAGTAAGAAGAAAGGCAAGTGTGTACATGAGGCTCATTGACAGTGTTCATTTCAATGATGAGAGTTCATTTCAAGAAAATATTGCTGAAAGTTTTCAAGGAATGTTTTATCACCATAAAATACAGATTAAAAAGAAAGTTATGATTGTGTGCATTTTGTATTGTTTTTCCAAGAAAAAAAAAAAAAGAAAATGCAGGTGTCAGTTCATATGGCACTGTGTCTCTGCTCACATAGGACTTGAAATGCCTAGCAAGGAGAATGTCATGGTTTCTGAAAATTTCACACTCTGGCTAGGGGAGCAGGTAGGCTGACTGGAGATCATCACCTCTCTGTCCTCTCCTCCAAATTAATCCCCTCAGACTCATCTCAAGCGCTGGAGCTGACCACCTGCTGCAACCACCTCTTCCTCTCTGTCCCCACCTCCAATGCATCATTCATGTGGACCTCCTCCCCAACCTTTCTTCCCCCTACTCATTGCTTTATCCAGCCTCCAGTTCCACAAGACTTTTTCCCTGGGAACCCACAGGCCACTCCTACCAGGAGGAGGTAGCTTAGCTCCAGATCTTGGCTTTGCCTTCGTCTCCTCTAAATCCAATCCCCATGTCTCATCCCAAGCTCTGGAGTGGTCCACCTGCTTTGTCCCCATGCCCCTGCACCCATCTCCCTCACATCACACAGATCATCTCCCGCCTTCCTCTTCACTCATCCTGTTGTCCCCACTCCCAACACCAACAGGAACTTCCTGGGAACCCTCCAGCCAAGCCTGCCTAAGAACCAAGTAGGCCAGCAAAGGAGTGGAGTTTCAAATCTTCACTCTCCCCCTTGTTCTCTATATCCAATGCCTCGGTGTAATCCCCAGCTCTGTAGCATACTACCAGCTGTGGCCTCTCCTCACTCTCTGCCCCCATTACCAGGGTACTAGGGGGATCCCCGTGGAACATGCTGTTTTCCTCCCTCCTGTAGAATCCCTCAGCCCACCTCCTCCTAGCCTACCCCCATTCCTAAGTGTCAGCTCCCAATACCTAGAAACACATTTTACCCTGAACCACCAGTGTCCCACACCTACCATGATTCCAGAATAATTCCCTTCCAGGCAACACACTGTCCCATTTCTACTAAGAACCAGAGAGGGTAAGAGATATCAAGGAAGAAAACACCCAATCAACCAAGAAAAGATGTAGTCGAATTTCCAAACAGTCTTATTAAATAAGAATCACAGAACCAAATACAGGGGTGAAAGCCATAGAGATCAGAGCAATAGCTGCCAACTAACCTTAGCTCACCATGTCGCCATAGCTTCCTAAGAGAGCCTCTTCCTGTCTAACCTGTGCCTTTATTGCCTTGTTGTTCTGCCTTCTCATTGGCTCTAAGCCAAGCCACATCACTTCCTCATCACTGCCTGTCTATACAGACCTCCAGGTCTCTATGGTTGGTACTGGCATTAAAGACATGTGTCACCATGATTAGCTGTGTCCTTGAACACACAGAGACTCTGCCTGCCACGTGATCAGATTAAGGGCATGTGCTACTGCCACCTGACTTCAGTTTATGGCTGACCTCTGATCTCCAGGCAAACTTTATTTATTAACATACAAATAAAATATCACCACAAAAAGACAAGATTTCAGCACCTAGGATTTCAATTCCCAAACTGGTGACTAGACACCAGTATAAAAACACAATCAATACAGCCAGGAAACTATGTCTCCACTAGAGTCCAGCAACCTTATCACAGCAGGCCCTGAGGACTGCATCATAGCTGACATACAAGGAACAGACCTTTAAGTAGCCGTTATGAATATGACAGAGATCATTAAAGAGAAAAAGAATAAATCCCCGAAAGAAACCTTTGGAAACATGAACAGTGAGGAAATGAATAAAATGGTTCAAGATCTGATGGTGGAAATAGAATCAATAGAGAAAACCCAAAGCGAGGGAATTATGGAAATAAAAAAAAAAATAGGAACTTGAACAGGAGATTCAGCGGAAAGCCTCACCAACAAAACACAAGAGGTGGAAGAGAGAAAATCAGGCACTGAAGATACAATAGAAGAAATGAATATCTCAGTCAAAAACAAATCCTGGCACAAATTATCTGGGACACTACGAAAATATCAAATCTAAAAACAATAGGAATACAGGAAGGAGAAGAAACACGGGGCCAAAAGCACAGAAAATATTTTCAACAAAATCATAGAAGAAAATTTTCCTACCTAAAAAAGGAGATGCTTATCAAGGTTCAAGAAGCATACAGAAAACCAAATAGACTGGGCAAGAAAAGAAATTGCTCTCAGCAGATAATAATCAAAACACTAAATACACGAAAAAAAGGAAGAATATTAAAAGCAGAGAGGGAAAGGGACCAAGTAACACACAAAGGCAAATCCATTAGGATAACAAAAGACATCTCAATGGAGACTCTAAAAGCCAGAAGGGCCTGAACAGATGTTCTACAGACTCTAAGAGACCACAGATGCCAGCCCAGAATACTATATTCAGCAAAATTTTCAATCACGATGGATGTAGATAATAAGACATTCCAACATAAAATGAAATTTAAGCAGTATCTATCTCCTAAGCCAGGCCTACAGAAGGCACTAGAAGAAAAATTCAAATCTAAAGGATTAACCACACCTATGAAAACAAAGGAATAAATTAGATACAGAAAAATCCTTTGAAAAAATCCAACACCCCTTTATAATAAAAGTCCTGGAGAGATTATAGATTCAAGAAACATAGCTCAACACAATAAGGCAGGTGATAGCAAACCCATAGCTGATATCAACTTAAATGGAGAGAAACTCAAAGCAATTCCACTAGAATCAGAAATAAGACAAAGTTGTTCACTCTCTCTATATCTATTCAAATTCAATACTTGAAGTCTTAGCTAAAGCAATAAAAGAACTGAAAGAGATCAAGGAGATACAAAATGAAAAGGAAGAACTCAAAGTGTCTTTATTTGCAGATGGTATGATAGTATACATAAGTGACCCTAAAATATCCTCAGGGAAATTCTTCTACCTGATAAACACTTTCATCAAAGAAACTGGATAAAAAAAAGTAACTCACAAAAATCAATAGCCCTCTTATATACAAATGATAAACAGATTGAAAAAGAAATCAGAAAACAATACCTTTCACAATAATCTCAAATAATATAAATATCTTAGGGTAACTCTAACCAAGCAAATGAAAGACATGTATAATAAAAAACTTTAATACACTGAAGAAAGGAATTGAAGATGATAACAGAAAATGGAAAGGTCACCCATGCTCATGGATTGGTAGGATTAAAAGAGTAAAAATAGTAGCCACCACACCAAAAGTAATCTCCAGATTCATTGAAATACCCATCAAAATTCTAACGCAATTCTTCACAGATCTTGAAAGGATAATTTCAGCTTCATATAGAAACACACACACACACACACACACACACACACACACACACACACACAATAGGATGGCTAAAACAATCCTAAAAGATAAAAGAACTTCAGAAAATATCATCATCCCTAACCTCAAATTAACCTTAACATAAAGCTAGATAGATTGAACCTAATAGAAGAGAAATCGGTGAATAGCCTTGAGATCATTGGCACAGGAGACTTTTTGAACAGAACACAGGTAGCACAGGCACTTAGTTTGACAACTAATAAATGAGACCTCATGAAACTAAAAAGCTTCTGTGCAGGAAAGGACACCATCATTCATACAAAGCAACAGCCTACAAAATGGGAAAAGATTTTTACCATCTACACATCCAGTAGAGAGCTAATATTCAAACTCTAAAGAATTGAAAAAATTGAACATCAGAAAAACAAACAAACAAATTTAAAATGGGGTATGGATCTAAATAGAGAATTCTCAAAAGAGGAAACACAACTGGCTGAGAAACACTTAAAAGAAATGTTCAGCATCCTTAGTCATCAGGGAAATACAAATCAAAACTACTTTGAGATTTCATCTTGTCTCCAATTGATAACTACTTGTAGTTTTCTCCAAGAGAGTATCATAGGGCAACAAACTACTCTTAAGGGTAGTCTCTATGCCCAGTAGTAGATAATGAACAGAAAACAAATCATTGGCATCTTTGGACATTTCTTATCTTATAATATCAGGGCATAGCTTTTTTATATTTTATTTTTATTTTGTATTTTATTTTATGATATACACACACACACATATATATATATATGTATACTCACTTTGAAGATTTAAAAAATGATCTTTAGAACTGAGAAGTTAACAACTTTTAGATCAGTATCTGTCCGTTCCATTCTGGCTGCTATAGAAAACAATCACTGTGTAGCTTATAACCAATTCCTCACAGCTCTGGTGGTCAGAAAGTCCAAAATCAAGACTACAACTGAGAGTGTCTTTCATGTGTCCTCTTTGTTCTTCACAGATGGCATCTTCAAATTGTATGTGTGTGTATACATATATGTGATATAATATATATATTATACTATATAATTATATCATTTCTTCCTTCTCCTTATCTCCAAACATTTACTTATACCCCTCCTTTCCTTCTTTCAAATTCATGGCCTATTGTTCTATAAATTGTTATTATATATATATATATATATATATATATATATGAAATATATATATATATTCCTAAATATCACTTGCACAGTCTGTATAATGCTACATATATATGTATATATATATATATATATATATAAATATATATATGTTTTCAGGACTGATCATTTGATTTTGGATAACCAAATGGTATACTCTTGCCTTGGAAGACCATTTCTCCCACTCTCAGCATTTATTAGTTGCCTAGAGTTCTCTTTGTCAGGCTGAGGCCTCAGACTTTTACTTGTACACTTTGGCTTGTCCATTAGTGTCATCCTTATTCAGCTCGCATTTGGGCAGTCATGTCTGTGAATTTTTATGGGTGTAGCTTTTGACATTATTAGGAGACATGATTTCACAGCAAACTCTATGAACATCTAATTCTTACAATCTTTCTAGACCTTCTTGCACAATGTTCACTGAGCCTTAGGTGTGGGAGTGTTTTGTGGATGTATCCATGGGGACTAGGCTCCACAACTATGCATTGTGATAGGTTGTAGTTTTTTTGTAGTGGTCTCTATCTTATGCAAAGAGAAGTTTCTTCAATGAAGGGTGAAGTCTACACTTGAAATGTTTAGATTGTTGTTAGGGATTATGCTGATTTAGTACATTAGTGGGGGTAGATTCTACTCCACTAACCACAACTTCACTAGTACTGAGTAGGTTTCCAATACCAAGAATGGTTTCCATTTTGTTAAACAGCTCTTAAGGTCAATTAGAGGGCTGTTGGTTGCCTCCAAGGTGTATGTGCCACTACTTCACCCTTAGGATTATCATGCCCTGCTGGCAATTGATGTTTCTCACAGGCATCATAGCTGAATAGGACCGTTGATTGTCTCCCTCATTTGGAAGCTTACATGTCACCTTCTGGTACTATGGAAGCTAGTTCTCGGGGTGGCAGTATTCTGATAAGTTCCAGCTCAGGAATCTCCACTCCTTGTTTCTGAAGAACATGGTGTCCTCAGCAATAGAGACTTATCTTACACCTCTGGGGAAAAATCAAAGGCGGTAACAATAGGCCATGTTCTTACTGTAGGAAGGACAAACATTTGATCTCTTTCTCTATGAAGAGTAGGGATTTGTGACCTAGTCACCATCCAAACACTCAGTCCCTCAGTTATCACGTTTAAGGCATGTTTCAACATATTAATCTTAAATGATCATATTCAGTCTAGAGTATTAATATCTGCAAATGTCATGTTTCCCTCATATGGTTCATATGGTTGGAATAATACCCTCACTTCCATAACACACTCCTTGTCCACCTCGATAAAGACTTGCATTGTGATATCAATTACAAAATGAATACAGTAAAATCAAGACTAACACATGTCTAGAGTAAAATCAATGCAGTACTACTCTGAAAGTGGAAATTTTATTAATTATTAGTCACCGAAGCAAAATAGTATTTCGTGTAAAAAGTAGAGACCTTCATTTTTACAACCACGTATCTGAGAAGAAAAGCAATCATTGTGGATGTCCTCTTTCCCTCTTGGTCTGTGGGCTGAGAGTCCATGAGGGGAAAGAGGCAGGCAGGAGGAGTGACAGAAAGCTTTTACAGGGCCCATGTGTAGGAACAGAGACAGCACTCCAGCAGACAGATTTCGGTGAATCGGCTCAATTTTATACCAGAGTATAAGGAATGTATAGTCTGACTGGAGATTTCTCCAGTCCCGCCAGGCCCACAGCCACTCAGACCCAAATAAACACACAGATTTATATTACTTATAAACTGTATGGCTGTGGCAGGCTTCTTGCTATCTAGTTTTTATATCTTGAATTAACCCATTTCTATTAATCTATACCTTGCCACATGCCTCATGGCTTACTGGTATCTTTAAATCTCACTTTTCATGGTGATGGCAGCTGGCAGCAACTCCTGACTCAGCCTTCCACTTCCAAGAATTCTCCTCTTTCCTTATCCCATCTACACTATACTTCCTGCCTGTCTACTGGCCAATCAGCATTTTATTTATCAATCAATCAGAGCAATACTTTCACAGCATACAGAAAGATATCCCACAGCAGTATAAGATTAGGGATCCTGGGGACAAACCCTAATTTGCACAAGGTTTTATATGTGGCAGTACGGTCCTATAGCAGAGCTCCTAGCACAAGTCTTCTCAGCAGGGATCTGTGCCAAGGGTCAAGCTAAAGATGATCAGGCATCTGGTTTAGAGAAGCTTTTAGATAAGGTCAGTCCTCCAGGCCCAGGGACATTCTGCAGATAAAGGCAGGTAGTTAGGAAGTTCTGGAGCGAGGTAGCTCCATGTTGCAGAGCTATTGAGATAAGCTGCCAGGCCATGGGGAGGCTGCAACCTCTACTAGCCTGCAAAAAAAAATCTCCCAACAAATTCTGACACAACAATCCAATAAAAAGCAAGATAATCTACAATCACATTCACATATGGAGGGGAGTATATGGATTTGGCTCAAGGATTAGGGCACAAAATTATAAAATTATTATCACATTACTTATTTTGTATGTGTGTGTATGTGAGCATGGGCATGCATGTATGACACTGTGTGAAGCTCATAGAACAATTTCCAGAAGCTGGTTCTCTCCTTTCAACTCTCAGGTCCTAGTGACCTAACTCGCTTCACCCTGCTTGGCAGCAGGTGCTTTATAGGGTGAGCCACCTCACTGGCCCTGGGTAAATGTTTTAAAGAAGACCATGCTGAATCATACATCGTACTAAATATAAGAGTTCTTACTTGCTGTCACTCTCAACACATCCAAAGAAATTAGAAACCTCCCCATCACATAGCGATTACTACTTGGTGTGTGACAGATAACCAGTAACAATCAATCTCTACATGACAACTATGGGCTTTCTTACTTTGTTTTCTTTTTGTCATTTAAAGCTAGCCTATCCAAATTCAAAATAGATCTTTTTTAATAGTGATAGATTGGCTGTAGCCTTGGAGAATTTGCAAAGTAGCCAAGGGAGCATGTACCTTCTTTTTTAATGCATGTGCTTTTGCTACCTTTTTTTCTTGCTTTGTTTGTTTGTTGCTTTATCTCTTTTGAATTATTTTTTATTATTTAGAACTATTTTTAAATTTAAATATATTTTGAACATGTTCTTTCCCAGCCAAGTCTGTCTAGATCCTCTCCCCCTCCCTAACCATCCAACCTTAAGTTCTTTCTCAAAAAGCAAACCAAAACCCAATAAAACACCAAAAATCTAGAAAACAAAATACTACATCACTGAAAATAAAACAACAACAACAAAAACCACAGCAAAAGCTACCAAACTGTAACCAAGTAAAAGCTCACACAAAATACTGTGGAATCCATTTTATGTTAGTCAACTACTGAATCTGAGGCCTGCCCCAGAAGGGCTGATAAAGCCAGTGTCACTCCACTGGAGAAACATGGTTTCCCCTCTCCCAGCAGGTATAAATGACAGTACCATTGTTAACTTTTACCTTAGTGGCTAGGTTTACATGCATTCATTAATAAATAAATAATAAGATAAAACAAAAACTATCACATCAAAGTTGGACAAGACTTTGGCTAACAGAAGGAAAAGAGCCCAAGACAGGGTACAAGAGCCAGGGACCCACTCTTTAAAGTAGAAGCAGAGGACCTGATGCAGACCCATGCAGACCCTGTGCATGCTGCTTCAGTCTCTGTGAGTTCACATGAGCTCTGCTCATGTTGATTTAGAGGGCCTTGTTTGTTTGTTTGTTTGTTTGTTTGTTGGTGTCCTCCATCTCCTCTGGTTCTTAGATTCTTCCCACCTCTTCTTCTTTGGGGTTCCCTGAGCTCTGAGGGAAGGGATTTGATGAAGACATCCAATTTAGTGCTGAGTGTGTTCCAAGGTCTCTCACTCAGACAGCGTCTTCAACAAATGGTGCTGGCCACACAGTATGGTTGCATGTAGGAGAATGCAAGCAGATCCATACTTACCACCCTGCACAAAACTGAAGTCCAAAGGGACCAGAGACCTCAATATAGAGCCCTCACTACCTCTTCTTTACATCAAACTACAACAGCTGCCCTTTTACTGGACCCAAGAAGATGATCAGAGTTGAACGGAACTCTGATCCATGTGCTATAAGATGTTCATGACTATTTCTTACCAGATGCTGTGATTCTTTTGAACTACAGATAGATATTTGGGTTCCAAGAGAAAACAATACAAGGAAAGCCAAAGGCAAAATAACATGTATCATCCCTTCACCATTCCTCTAAAATAGTATCAGTCTTTAAAAATGGAAAGAACATGTATTTACATCACTTTACCTATTTAGAGAAATAACAGACTGGTTTATGAAAGGCACAGGTGTCATTTTTGCTAAGAAATGTAAAATGAATTAGATATGAGAACAAATAATGAAATGCAGATTCAGCAAAATCTCGGGTGTGATGTCAGCAGCCAGAGCTTCCCTTCTCTGCTGTTTTGCTTTGTTTTTTAATGTGAGTTTATGAGGTGTGTGAGTGTGTGTGCACATGTGTGTATGTGTGTGTCCACATATGTGTTTATGTGTGGTGTGTGTGTATGTGTATGTGTACATGTATATGTTCGTGTGTGGTGTCTGTATATGTGTATGGTGTGTGCATGTGTATGTGTGTGTGCATTGTGTGTCTGTGTGTGGGTGATGTGTGTGAGTATATATGTGGGTATGTGTGATACGTGTGTAAGATACGTGTGTAAGATACGTGTGTGATGTGTGTATGTGTGTGTGGTGAGTGTAATGCCTGTATATGATGTGTGTGGAGTATATATGATGTGCGTACCCATGTGCAATGCATATGTATGATGTGTGGAGTGTGCATGATATGTGTTTGATATGTATGTGGTGTGTATGTGATGTGAATATATGTATGTATATATGTATGTGTGTGTATGTGACATGTGTATGTGTGTATGATATGTTTGTGTGTGAGATATGTGTATGTGTGTTGTGTGTCTGATGTGTGTAATGTATGTGATGTGTATGTGCAATGTGTGTGATGTGTATGTGTGAACACATGTGGTGTATGTAATGTATGTCTTATGTGTGATGTGTGTTGTGTATGTGTTCATGTGCCATGTAAGTGTATGTGGAAGTGAAAAGGTAACTTTGAACATCAGGTCTTGAAGCAGAGTCTTGTGTTGTTTACATGTATGCCAGGGTACTCAGCTCACAGGTTTTTGGGGATTCGCCCATCTCCACCTTCCACCTTGCTGTAGCGGCATTGGAATTACAGCTGTAGGCTTCCACATCAGGCTTTTTTTCATATATGTTCTGAACACTAGCCCCCATATTTGCCTGACAGCATTTTATCTGTTTGGCCATTTCCACAGCCCTCTTTTGTTTGCCTTGTTTCGTGATCTTGATTGTGCAACCTCTTCTTCAATAACACATGTGAAGACTAAGACACATTAGCTAGTTAGAAATGAAGTCTTAAGACCTTGCGAGCCTCCTCCTTTCCATGAGAAAAAAAGAGTCCTCGGATCTGGAAGAGAGAGGCTGTCTTGTTTCATTCTGAAGCACACATCTCCAGCCTCAGAATCCAACAGAGCCTTCCGTCACTGCCAGGCACACCCTGGAAATTAACACACATTTTATTTTGCTGTCTCTAACATTAAAAATACATTGCAATGAATAATATAGCAGAGCTGTGTATGAAACTAAGCCTCCCACATCCTCCTTTAAACGTTTGTTCTTCAGCAGAGACCCTCTGAAGGAAACACTGAAAGGATGAACAGTAATTTAATTTTTTATCATAAGCATTAGTGGCAAATAAAGGACAAATGTACTTTGCTGTGCTGAAGAGAAAGGACGGGAGAGTCATCAAGGGAAATCGCTGCTTTGGGATCGGCTGGCGGGTCATGCACACTCTCTTCCCTTTCAAATAGAGAAAACCCACATGGTTAATATGCAGCTCCTGTGAGCATTTCACATGTGTATAAATATATCACATGTAGCAAATATCAATCATCTGTGCCCTATTTTTTTCATTATTTTAGGAGGAAAAAAATGAACAGCTTTTAATTTAAAAATGAGAGGACTACTCCACAGCATTTCCATTAAAATATGAATCTAAAATTCAAAGCTCCATTGTTTTCCAGTGTCTCCTGAATTATGTTATCATTTCTAAAACTGAAATGAGAAAAAGATCTATTCTCAAGTCAGACTAGTAATTAGCTATAGAAAAAAAAAACCCTCAGTTTTGCCTGGTGCCCAAAGTCGTAATGATGTATGATGTTCATACATGAAGTCTTTTATTCTACTGAAAGCTTAGGTCCAGTCAGTTAAAGCCAGTAATGCATTTCCTCCAATCATTGCTTTAGAATTTTGAAGAATTATTGAAAACATTAAAAATAAAATATTGTATATTCCTACAGGGAATTTAGAAATTATCTTTTGTTTGATTATTATATTAATAGAGTCTACAATGTTTGATATACAAGTAATGAAAAATATATTTAACTGGGAAGGCATTATGGTCTGTGAGGAAATGAAAGAAGATACGTATAGTAATAACTCCATAAAGACTTTTATAATTAAATTGTTCATCTAGATTCAGGTTGAAGACTTCTGTTAATTATCTGCTGTGACTGTCGGTTGCAGACCCATGTTGAAGAATGAAACATAGTCCTGGCATTAGTCATCTTCAGAATCTTCTCTTGCCAAGCCCAGTTCTAGTTTTGGAGTTTTATTCTTGTGCCAAGGTCCTCCAGCTTCTTTGGTCTGTGGATCCTTTTAATGTTTCAGCAATTTTTAACAGTGTTTCCAGACCAATAGACTTGGCAGTTTCACTTCTCAAGATATGTTGTGTCTACCAAATGTTTCCTACAACTTAGCAGCTGTTTGAAAAGATAATACATACGAATTGAAAGAAAACAATGATGATGATACTTCACTACGTATAAAATTAGTGTATCTCCAGTGGGATGTGCATTTGTGTTAGGTGCCACCACACAACTCCTCAATCTGAGCACTCCCTTTTCAATTTTGTTTATTATTTATATTTTGAGACAAGACTTCACACCGCCCACACTAGCATGGAACTCATTAAAGGGCTGGGAATAACTGAGAATTCCTGATCCTCTCCTGAGCACCACCACACTCAGCTTGGTACTTACTTTTTTATTACAATATTGCCTCTTCTTATTAACAAAGTAAGAAGAAAACAAAAGCACCTTTTTCAAAACTTGATGGTATTGAAGGGAATATGGCAATGTAAACTTACCTGATAGGAAGTGCATGGGTGACCTTAAGCTAATCTCTCTTCCTGTATCCAACAATGTGATTAGTGTCAAATAGTGAATATTCCTTACGAGATTTTACATTTTTCTGTAAAGCCTCCTTTCTGGCACTGTGATAAAAGAGCCTGAAAAAAATCAACCTAGAAGTGAAAGGATTTAACTCACACTTCCAGGACATCACAAGTCCATCACTGCAGGGAAGTTAAGGATGGAGCTTGAAACATCATGCACAGTCAAGAGCAGAGATAAAAGAATACACTAGTACCTAGTTGTGCTCAATCTCCTCTCTACTCTTATACTGCCTAGAACCCAAACCTTGGGCGTGGTGCTGCTCAAAACGGGAGATCTTTCTATCTTAGTTAAAAAAACAACCCCCACAGACCAACCTAATATAGACATCCCTCATAAAGACTCTCTCCAGGTGGGAAAATTCTAGATTGTATCAAGTTAACAATTAAAATTAGCCCTTGCTGGGGGGTGGTGGCGCATGCCTTTAATCCCAGCACTCAGAAGGCAGAACCAGGCAGATCTCTGTAAGTTCGAGGCCAGCCTGGGATACAGAGTGAGTTCCAGGAAAGGCACAAAACTACACAGAGAAACCCTGTCTAGAAAAACTGAAATAAATAAATAAATAAATAAATAAATAAATAAATAAATAAATAAATAAATAAATAAATAAGATAAGATAAAATTAGCTCTCACAGCTTCTAAATTCATTCAAGAATCAATGAGCCATGAGATAAAATTTGGGGTTCACATTCATTGAGGAATTCTATAAAGGAATCGGATTACCTGGCCACATAAAAGCTCAAATAAAAATCTTGTGTCTCCAATTTCAATTCTCCCTTTTTTCCCTCCCCTCCCCTCCCCTCCCTACTCTTAACCTCTCCTGTTGTCTTCTTGCCTAGATATTTTTTCAGCCTTGTACTCTACAGATGTCATTTAGGGTCCCAGCACTTCCTTTTAAACTTCAAGAATACTCTTCAATAGCAATTTATTTCCATGATGTCACTGATGGTTTACATGGCCTGACTTCTTCGGGAGCAAAGCTATCACCTTCAGAGCCAGCACTGTCTATAGTGATCACAGTACTTGGCATGGACAGGGACGATACACTCCTTTCCTGGTATCTGAACTTGCTTAAATATAGCGATATGTGGAACAACTTACACCTTTTCAATTTTCTGTGTCCGTGAAACTTTAATATTCATACAGACCAATATTGCATTGGTTTGTAAATGTCTTGCTCTTTTTTTCCTTTAACCAGTGAATGACACAGACGCCTGGATGTTTTGCAGTCATTGCAAATAATATTAGGCTTCTTTGCATGAGGGAGACAACATATATAAAGTGTTTAGTGAACACTTTCCTAGATTTGCATAAAATAGGAGGAATAACATAAATGGAACATTCTCCAGTTCACTTTTTTTAAGCAGTGCAGTAACTGAAGTCAAATGCCAGAATACATTCCAGCTGTAATTTTTTCTTCTGTTTAGTAAAGAATGATTGTGATGATAACAACCTGATCAGGAGTTTAATAGGAAAAAACAAAAAACAAAAACCTGTGGGGCTGCGTATTATTCCTAATCAACAGCACCACCTTCTGTCTGCCTTGGGAAAGAAGAGCTCTCTGCCATGTGCCATCCTAACTTGAATCTTAGGCAAGTGACACAACTCTCCCCTTAACCTGGAATCAATGAAATTACAGCAACTTGAAAACTCAAAACTACATTTTAAGATAAGTGAACTGAGAGAAACACTGAACCAAAGGTTTCACATGAAAAGGTCATGGCCTGAATACAGTTCTGCTAGACAGCTGTGTTTCCCCCAGGTATCCACTTATGTACTCTTTCTACGTGGAAACTCTTTCGAGAGAGCAGGCTAAATGTGCACGTTGTAGGGGAAATGGGGAGAGCCCTGATTTGGTGCTATAAGAATAATTTATAAAACCTTGTGTCAACTCACATAATGATCTCCATCCCAGTGTCACAATGAATGGAAAAGTAAATTGGTTAGAGGAGTAAATAAAGTCACATAACAGTTTTTAAACATGCATACTCATGGAGCACACAGCCGTTCCGTTCTGCTCTGTTTCAGATAACTGAAACCACTGAAGCCTTGAGCAATTAGAACATTTATAAAGGAGAAGCTAATTTGAGACTGAATTCATAAAATGCATGAAGTATCGCAGTCACTGGCCATGCACAGGGAATGGAGGGGGTCACAGCATGAGTCAGCTTCTTACGTCCACATGCTCAAGTCTGTAAAGTGATTTTCTCAAATGTCTGTCCTTAGAAGAGCTCAGAGAAGCCTCCCCAGGTGACATGACCCATGGCACCATGCCATGTCCCCCTCAATGACACAGCAGAATGATTCTGATGGCCCCACTCCTCTCCTCACATCTGCCTCACAAATGACTCCTTTGAAGAGCAGGAAACAGTAGAAATGAGGCATGCCACTAGAATTTCAGCAGTTAGAACACCAGCACACATACCTCACCAAGAGGCAGAGAGAGAGAGACAGCCCTGCTCTCATAAGCCCATTCATTTTCCCTAGTGAGAGTGAAAAATCTAGCTGTAAACATATCCAGCTCAATTCTGAGAGAATCTAGAAAGGATACAGGTCATTGATGGTTTATTGTTTACATTTCCTGAGAGACCTTAATTATTTAATCAATCTTTTCAACTTACCTTTATATAGTTAAAACATTATAGAAACTTATGAGAGACTTCATGGAATTTCTCCCTTCAGAGATACCTGCATTAGCTCTAAAGCCAAACAAAATCCACTAGATGGCTTCAACAATCCATTTGATTTTCTAAATAAGTAGACCTTGATGTCATTAAGGTATAATTTTTTTAACTTGACTGAAGACATGGAAGTGAAAAGAAATAGTCCACAAGCCCCTTGCTATCTGTGATTCTATTTGTTATATTGATTTAAACTTGCTAGATAAACAAGCTCCAATTAGAGTCAGTAAGTGTTCAGGTAAATGAGTGGTGAAACCTTTCTCACCTCCTAAAGTCATTGGTTCCACACAGCTGTGGTGCAGAGCCAGTGTGCCTATGAATGCTAGAGAGTGTAATAAGAACACCTGTCATGCCAGGATACGATACCAAGGCAAGAGGATGAAAAAAAAATTGCCATTAGTCAGCCCAGGCTGGATAGTGAACCCTATATAAAAACCCTCTTGCCCTTAAAAAAAAACCAATTTGTGGTAGGTGAAGAAACTCACATACTGTAAGAGAAGTTTTGATGACAAACAAGTGTCTGTTAACTCAGATGAGGAATCTACAGGTATTTCAACCATTGCAATTCAAAACAGTTTAAAAGTTGTTTGAACCAGAAAGTCACTGATCATTGAAAAAATTACAGTAGAATAATAACTACCAGGCAAAAATATTAGTGAAGTATTTACAGTTCATAACTCGGCTTACTCTTCACTGTCTTCATTTAAATCCCATTAAACAGTTATCAGAGCCAAAGCTGATCATGCTTGTTTTCCTCTTTTATTTGCTGTGTCTTCCAGTCAAATTATTCTCATTGTAAATATCACTTTAAGAAGCTCGCTTCTCAGAGATGCAATTAAGGAGAGATGTGAATGCTGTTCTAGGGAAACATATCGTAAGTGTTCCAAAAAAGCTGACTATATTCAAGCTATCAGTAGCACAAGCTGTAACTTGGAAGATTTTGTGTATTTATCCTCTATCTGAACAAGCCGTTTGCGGCACAGTTCTCTGTGTTACAGATTTAAAGTGATCTAAGTAGCGTGTGTACTGTTTCTGAGATAAGAGTGCTATACAGATTATTTTTTAATCCTTTGGTTTTGTTTATGTTTTATTAATCAGGCAATAGGACAGCAGTTAGTCTTAGTGTACTCCCTCTGCTGCCTGTGAAGTTTGATCTTCATTTTTGGCTAGATAATGTTTCAAATCACCTAGGAGACACACCTCCAAGCATGTCTGAGGGTGTTTAGAGAGTTTTAACTAGAAAAGAAAGATGTGCCATGAAGGTAGCCAACACCATCCTTGCCCAGGCTACCAGACTGAATAAAAGAGAAAAAGGAGGAAGCTCACAAGACACTAGCATTCTGTGCTCTCTTCTTCATAGTCTGTCCAGATGTATGCATCTGCTGCCGTGATCTCTGTCACACCCTCCTTGCCCTTATGCATTATACCCCACTATGAGCCCAAACCAATCCTTCCCTGGAGCTGCTTTCTACCAGCTATTGGGCCATAGTGATGGGAAAAGAGCCTAATACACTAGAAACAATGTTACATTGGGTTCAGCTTTTCATTCAAAGTCACTCCTGTGGATTTTAGCCATATCATTAATATTAAATTGCCTCAGGAACAATTTATCCAACTCAGAAGGCAAAACACAGCATTTCTAAGTCCTCTACAAAACTATACCATGACCTCATTTTACTAGTACAAGATAGAAAATAATTAAGTATATGCCCAGCATCCTTATCATTCCTCTTTTGAAAAATACACTATTAATTTTTCACTTTTATTAAAAAACATAACCTATCATACTTGAGAATCACTCTGCTGCGTTTTATTCCCCTTGTTGACACTAATTTGAACTATAGAGATATAATAGAACTGTCCCTAAGGCTGGCATGAGTTTATTAAAGGACTAACTATGAATGGGTAACCACCCATGCATTAGGAACAGAGCTTTTAAATGTAGCATAGTATATGAGAGTTTCAGCTCAAAGGGAAACCTTTAGAACTCCATAATGTCCAAGAAATCAAAATCCAATTGTTATTATGTTCTTAAAAGCACACATGCCAAACTTTTATGTATTATGTACAATCCTTCCTACTTTACCAAACTTCTGCTTAAGTAAATAAATACTAAATGAGTTTATCATGTTTCTCCTTCTAATCTTTACCAGGATATGTGAGCTGACACTTTGAAATAGGCTCCTGGCATCATAAATTCCAAAAAATTCAGTTTTTGTTCAGACCATCTGCTGAGGAATATTTCCTTCTCTGGCACAAAGAAATATTGCAACCCAAACTCAGACATGAGTCATTTTGGAAGATAAAGGATAATCCATTTACAATTGGATTATGAAGAGAATCAAGTCAAAGTCATAGGATATAAATGGGAGTTTTTTTAATGCAGGAGAGCTAAGAGCCTGAAAAATCATTATAGCATATTTTACATTGGAGAATTGGGAGGTCAAGCCATTAACTTTGTGAATTTGCAGAGGTTTCCCAGAAGCTTGCTCAAATCCACTCCTAGGCCAATATAAAACGTATTCAACTCATTAGCATAATGGCATAAATGACCACTTGCAAAATGAAGAATGACAAGATTTTCTAGATCCCACTGGTGAAACCTCAGGGTCACATTGAAAAATGATAAAATGATAAACAAGAGTCTACACAGCACAGAACCAGATGAGAAATAGGTGGCTGCTTCTGTTCCCCTGCAAGACACAGCTAGTCTTATCTCTCCATGTGAACTTGCTTTATAGGATACTTAATCATTGGAATTTTAAGTTTACTGCATCTATGAGTAATAAAAATTAATGTGAGCTAAAAAATTAAAGGTATATTTGATTAAATATTCTAAAAGCATGTAAAAATTGGTCTTAAATTGTTTTTCTCTTCCTTGGAAGTTAGCACATAGGAAAAGCTGAATAAATATATTTTATTATTTGTTTATTCACTTGGGTTCTTTGAGATAGGATTACATATAACCTAAGCCAACCCTAGCCTCCTCATAAAGCTAAGGATGACTTTGAACCTTCTTATCCAAGTATTGAAATGATAGACATACACAACCATTCTATTTTTAGATTTTAAATAAAACAGTTAGTTACTTCCATGAAGCTAAAACATACTGGCATTCACATTTTTTGAAAAAATGAAATGAGAATATTCATCCATGACAACTGTTGTAATTTATAAAATTGGTGAGACAAAACTCATATGCTTTTCTCAAATATACATTCTATATATAGTTTTTCCAGTCAAACATCTAATATGTGATCAAATTATCTCACAAATGTCCAAGAAAGGCCTAGAGAAAAATATACATAGAGAAAGACATAAGATTTATGCATGACTTTGTCAAACCACAGTATTCATGAGGACCATATTTCCATTTAAAAGCAGGACCTTTATTCAAGAGTTCGATCAGAAATGGTGGCAGACATGCATTTGTATTTTATGAATTATGCAGAGATATATTCCAATGGCCTAGATTCTGATATCAGCTGTATTGCTTATCTCTTGTGACTGTAGTTGGGATTCAATCAAATACTATAAATATTTTTGGTTGTGAGCCTAGCCTTTAATGGCTGAGCCATTTCTCCAGCCCTTAAATACTATAAATAAATCATCCAAAGCCCATTTCATTGCTACAAATAAGAAGATTCTGTTATATTCCCCTCTACTTCTCAATATTCAGTAGGTATTTAGAGCCTCTTTTGTATCCAGTATCTGGCTAGACTACACTACTACATGATAACCCTCTCCTTTATATGATGACAATGAAGATGGCCAGATAGAAGATGTAGCTAAATTACGTTTCAAGTGTATAAGATGTGTAGAAGTTTAGGTTTGTTAGTCAAAAAAAAAAAAAAAGAATGGAAATAATCCCAAAAAAAGAGCATTAGGAAGGAATATTTTTTTAAAGTTCTTAACCACCACCCCAACTATTCTAATATCCACCTTCTTCCTGACTGCCCAGCTTTGTTTCATTGTTTACCCCCATCAGGACCAATCTGTGCTGCCCAAATAGTCTTCAATTTGTTGGTTTCCTGGACTTACACATGATTTTTTTTTGGGGGGGGGGTAGTGTTTTGCTTTCTTTCCATGCTGTCAAAGTTACTGTGGCTGTCAACAGCACTGCTGGGTTCTGAAAACATTGTTTGCTTGTAGTGACCCATAGCCTCTGGTTCTTACCCTCTTTCCACCCTCTCTTCCGCAATGACACCTGAAACTTGGGAGAAAGGGATGTAATGCATATATGTTACAATTAGGGCTGAGAATTCTCCAGTCTCTTATTCTTTAGATGCACTGTGGCCAGTTGTAGGTCATTGTGTTAACCACTGTCTACTGAAAAATCAAAGCTTCTCACATAAAAGCTAAGAGATGCATTGATCTATGGGTACAACATTAAGTCATTAGAAGTCAGTTTAATACTGTAACTGTTTAGTAAAATAACAGTAGTAGGCTATTCTTTAGAGCCTATGACCTGTCTAGGCATTGGCTCTTGCCCCCAGTGATGGTGCCTGGTGTGGGTTTCATCTTGTGAAGTGATATTTAAAATCAATAAAAAGGTGGTTGGCTACTTTCATGATATTTACCCTACTGTGGTTCCAGTGGGCATATATTGCAAAGCCTATCATTATTGTAACTTAAAGAGTTCACAGATAAGTATGGTCTTAGTTGAGGTTACTATTGCTGTTATGAAACATCACAACCAAAAGCAAATTGTGAAGGAAGGTGTTTATTTGGGGTACATTTCCACAATATAGTCCATCACTGAAGAAAATCAGTACAAGAACTCACACAAGACAGGAAGCTTGAGGAAGACAGAAGCTGAAGCAGAGGCCATGGAGGGGTGATGCTTAATAGCTTTCTCCACTTCATTTGGGGGAAACAAGTAAATTCTACACAGAAAGCCTCATCTGTCCCCACAGATTACAGAACAGACCAACATTCACATGTCTTCACATTTTTATTCTACTGCTCAAATGCTGTTTTCCTGGTCTGATCCTCGTCTCTGCTTAACTCCCTGTTATCTTAGTGTGTTGTTGTAACTGAGTGATATAGCCTGGGTAATTTACAAAGTATGGGCATTTATTTTGCTCATTCAAGAACATGGTGTTGGCTGTTGACAAGGGCCTTCTTACTGCACCCAAAAACAGAGAGCATCACAGGAGAGATGCAGCAAGGGAGTTACAGAGTTTGCTTCCATAGCAAGGTCACTCCTGTAACAGCTCACTAACTCATTAATCAATTAAGGAATTAATTCATTCATGGGGCCAGAGGCTAGATTACCAAATCACATCCCAAATGCCCCACATCCCAACATTGTGGCACTAGAGCCCACATTTGCATTTCTGACACCTAAACTTTGTGAAGACATATTCAAACCATAGCACTGAGTAAGTCATTCAGAAGCTGGGTCTTCGTTTACAAAATAAGGACATGAACCCCTAGGTCACAGGTTTGTTAGGAAAAAGTTCAATTAAATTAAATACACCAAAGGCTAGCACTTCCCTGTGGCACAAGGCAGCCCCTCTGATTACTCTCTCACTCACCTCTTATTTACTTATGATCCACAACCCACACCTCTGCTGTAGTAGATCAGTTTGAGTCCATGATTCTGCTGATTGTTTACTATGATGAATTTGTGGTTACCTCTTTCCACCATAACTAAAATTTATATGAAATTTGTCTATACAAGAACATAAACACAAACAACATTCAAAATATACGCTTAATTCTCTAATGAGAAACAATTTGATTTGCCATCTATCTACCATTATCTCCATTTTGCAATTATAAAGCATTGCTATTGACCTCTGCATTTTATATTTGTGTGCATTTATGTATGGAAATAAACATAGCTATGCATACGCGTGTATCCATGTCAGTCAATGATAGACTTTATATAAGTTTTAATTAAGCCAAAAACTGCTATTAGTAAAATTACAGCTAATCACAATGCAAAATGTATCAAATGTGAAAAATGTGACATAATGTGAAAAAGCTGACATAAAACTAACCTAAAAAAGTGTGATATATGCAATTATATATAGCAACTCATTTTTGATAAAGCCAATGAATGACCATGTTAATGGTATATGTACTTACCATACAATTTTTTAAACTGTTTAGTGTATGCCTATTTGCCTAGTTTGTAAACTTATATTAACATAAGGTGCCAGCACCTCATAATCCCACATTTACCACACCTCTCATGTATCAAGTCACCACATCGAAGGATTGACCTATACTATCTAGTTTGGGGTAAGAATACTCTTATAAGTTCACAATTTGGTTGACTCTTCTACTATCTCATCCAGCAATGGGTGCTAAGACATAAATTCCATTTCCTGTTGTAGCTCTAAGGAAATGTGATATCATGTCATATGTATTAAGTACATTATACTTCATACTTTAAAATGTTGGCTGACTTATAAGACATATAGTTATATAGCTATAGCATGACTTAGAATTCACAGGAATTAGTGGTTCACAGAAATACTCATTATGCCTTTTAGAAATGTATAAGCCTTTTCTTGTCTATGGCCACACCATTCTGAATGCACCTGATTCAGAAGCTAAGCAGAGTGGGGCCCAGTTAATACTTGGATGGGAAAAACATACAATTTTTGGTGGGGTTATGTTTCAGTAATTAGTGCGCCTACACAGCATGCCAGAATCCCAGTGCTCTATAAACCAGATGTAGTGGCACATACCTAAGGAGGTGGAAACAGGAGAATCAGAACCTCAAGGTCATCCTTCACTACATGTCAAGTTCTATGCCAGCCTGGGCTACATGAGACCTTGACTCAATAAAAGAAAAGAAAGACATATAAAAATCTCAATACTTTTGTAGTTCCAATGGTAACTCTGTTCTTATTTCTTTAATTCTGTTGATTCATTACACAACATAGAGAGGCAGCTTGCTGCCTTGCTCTCCTCTTATTGCATGGGCCCCCCATATGACCTTTCTTTGCTATGACTATAAACCCCTAAGAGACAAAAAGATTATTTGTTTTTCTTCTCTGTCTCTGTGATCACTCATGGTGCCTAGGGCTCTGAATAAATTGCACACTAGATAGAATTTATTAGTTGTCACATTCACTTATCTAAGATGTCTAATATTTTCCCACACCTGACACCTGCCTAAATAGTTTCACCTGTGAAACCTTACTGGATCCATACAGCCAACAATATGCCATGGTTGGAGAGGGAGACAATTACATTTTGCCAGTGGCCAAGTGCTGCTGGGCATTGGTTCTATCAAGTTTTCTTGCAGGAAAACATTTTGGTGGCATTAATGAAATCATATTAATTATGTTAATTCAGTTAGATATGCTTGTCCAAGCCAATTTTATTGCTAATAGAGAAAATTACTTAGGAAGTCACATGACAAATGCTTACCCAAAATAACCTGAGAATATTAAACTGTATTCTTCCTCTTGTCTC
This sequence comes from Peromyscus eremicus, assembly GCF_949786415.1. Classification (NCBI taxonomy): domain Eukaryota; kingdom Metazoa; phylum Chordata; class Mammalia; order Rodentia; family Cricetidae; genus Peromyscus; species Peromyscus eremicus. The sequence continues at coordinate 9,826,856 of NC_081435.1, forward strand.
CATAACACATTGCCACGTTACTGGAGTTTACAAACACCTGACTACAGTCTCTCAGTATATGCATGATTAGTGCTTCTACTCCACAACTATCCACAATTTGAGATGTCTACTTCCTAATCACATTCCTCATTCCATGCTGTATATAACTCTCATGGGACATCAAATAAACAGCAAAGGTTTCCCAGTCATCAATAATGAATTGAAAGCAATGTAAAATGTTTTTTGTCCTATTTGGATCATAAGGTAGATTCCCCCAATGTGTGAGAGAAGGAAGAAACTCAATTGCACACAGGTTAAAACAAAACCAGTCTAATTTGGACTTTAGCACTGGTTGAAATTTGATTTGCTTCTGGCAAAATGAAAGCAAAGCCTTATAATTAAAAAAATTACAGTTGACATGAAAATGCAGTAACTGCTTTAAAATATAATTTAGTTCTACATTACAGTCAATGCATTTGGAGATAGAAAGGAACAAAGTAGGAATAAGGGATGCAAAGGTTTTTAAGGCCACAGAAAACAGATGGAACTAAGAGAGGAAGAGAGACTTAAATAAAAAACTGTCATGGAATAGTTAAAATTTGAAGCACAGAAAACTGAAACATTTAAAACTTCTTGCAATCACAAAAGCACACACACCAAAATTAAGTTCTAATTCTTGGCACATAATCTATTGGTAAGGGACAATGAACCATGTGCAGGAATTGAGTGTTTCAAAAGCAAACTATCTTAGCATTTTTAATAGGGCTAATTGTATTTTTCAGTCACACTGGCAAATGTTAACACTTGATTGGAGCGAGCAATAAGTTAATTATTGAGTTTATGGAAATATATCAATCAAGACAGGGACTAAAACACAATTAGAGAAAGAGGATAGACTTGATTAGGAGTGAGTCAAGAGTTACTAAAAATTAAAAGCAAACAAAATCCAATTAGAGGAATAGTAAAAGAAAGCTTTGTTATTCACATTCTTCTTAGATGCTAGAAGGTTTGACAACAAAGAAAGTATAAAAAGAGGATGCATGGTAGAGGAAGAATGCTTCTAATATATCTCCAGGGTTTTTAATCTCAGAAACTAGAAGAGAAATTTTGGAAGGAAAAGACATGCTATAGCAGTGAAGTTTGGACATAGTCATTGTATATTACACAATAGACCATTCCCCTGAAATCACCATTGAACACAGTTCCTGATTCTCCATGGTATTATGGGTAGTAGATGCTGCCCTGTGAAGGTTCTTCAAAACCAACTACAAATTAAGTCTCATGAGTAAAACACTAACATGATGGCTAGACATAAGAATAGCCATTAGAAACACCACTAGAAAAATAAGACAAGGGGAGGGAACTATGTAAGGGCTTAAAGATGGGATGATTGGCCCTGAAATACCTTCCCTAGATTCTGTGCAACTACTACCATCATTAATTATTCACAATGACTATAGTAACCAATGCTGGGCCTACACAAGACCAGCCCTGTCACCAACCAGCCAAAGAACAAGGAGGAGCTCATGGGAACCTACACTTTATTTTAGTATCATTGGCTAGTGGTAGATTCTGGGAAGGAAAGACCTATTCTCTTTAGTTGTGCATCTACCAATGAGTCCACCAGGCTCCACAGCTAGCCCTAAATTCATGGTCACACAGAGGGCCATGGTTAATCTCAGGGAGTCTCAGTCTCTCTCTCTCTCTCTCTCTCTCTCTCTCTCTCTCTCTCTCTCTCTCTCTCTCTCTCTCACACACACACACACACACACACACACACACACACACACACACATACACACACACACACACACACACACACACACACACACACGAGAGAGAGAGAGAGAGAGAGAGAGAGAGAGAGAGAGAAGACATGAACAAGAGAGAGAAATGGGGGATAGCAGATCAGAAGGACAGGAATGGTAGGAAGGTAGGAAGGTGGGAGTGAGAGTGGTCCCTATGTGTTTTATACATGTATAAAACCTTCTGAACACAAATTTAGTTGATTATAAAAAAAATCCAAGGTGATAAAAATCTGAGAGATGGTAGCTATCAAAACCACATTCAAACCCTTCTGCCACTTGTCCTTTCTCCAATTCAGTTTTATTTCTCTGAACTGGACAGATTGCTTGAAGTGAAATCTAGAAATAAAATATGAAAGAATAATTAAAGCAATTTGGGCCAAATTAACTTGAATCACCCCTTCACCGACCCTGTGAGTACTTTGTAAAGTTATAATCATGTACTGAGAGAACCTTTAGCTTGAAAGGGAGATTCAAATAGGGATTATGTGGACAGTCAAATGGTATCAATCCATCACTCAGTTCTCAGGAGGTGTTCTGAAAGCTAGCATGCAAACATATCTGATCCAAAGTTCAACCATAACCCTCAGCAGTGAACTAGAAGAACGCAGAAGTGAAAACAAACAGAAAGAGGAAAGTGTGTTTGCAGGAATGTTGAGATGGTTGCTTAGTGTGCTCAGCTATCGATAACTGGAGGAAAGTGTGTTTGCAGGAATGTTGAGATGGTAGGTTAGTATGCTCAGCTTTCAGTAACTGCCCAGGCATTCTGCTTGAAAGTGATGCCATAAATGTTTCTAATCAAAATACTCATACTAAAACTGAGAGAAGGGACGTATTCTGATTTAATTTTAATGCTCCCATTTAAAATCCTTCGTCTGTATACCTTTGGACTTTGTTGACATTGAACACTATAAAAAATTAATTTTACCAAATTTAAACAAGTTTTACAAGAAGAAAAATATGATCATTTGAAACACTCAAGGCTCTGGAAAAAATACATGTAAAGTGATTTTAAATATCACTGCATCCTCTCAATTGGTCAAAATGGCCACACAGTTCTCCTCAGCGTGACCAAACATAACATAGCCATCTTCTTGACTCAGTCAGCATCTGCTTAGAGGATTCATTTTAGAAAACTCTCAGTGATAAATTATTCTCCGCCTATATAGTTGTAAATCTTCTTCTAGCTTTACAACTCAGAAATGCTTCCTCAAAGACCTAGGAACAATCCCTTTGAAATATAATGATCAAGAAAAACATTGTCCCTATCTCCCTGTCACTATGGAATAAGTGACCATTAGTGATTGTAGTGACAAGAAACAAACACAGCTGTCATTCTGTCCAGTCTTACTTGTATCTGCAGTCTTTTCCACGTGTTTATACTACTATTTAAACATGCTTCCATTTTCTATATCAGTGGAACTTAGTTCACTTTCTCTATTGACAATATTTTGGAGGAATATTTTTCTAGCCTGCTAAACTACACTAATATGACATTTCTTTGGCATGTGATATCCAGTTCCTAGGAGGAGGTGAATACCTGCATTTTTAAAGCATTTGTTTTATTTTATGTGTATGGGTGTATTACCCGTAAGTATGAAAGTATTGTGCCATGCCTATGCAGTGCCAGTGGAGGCCAGAAGAGGGCATTGGATCCCCTAAAACTGGAGTTATAAATTGTGAGCCTCCACATGGGTGCTAGGAATTAAACTCAGGTTCTCTGAAAGAATATCCTGTGCTCATAACCACTACCACTAAGCCATCTCTTCAGCCTTCAAAGTATATTTTCTTAAGAAATGATATTCAAAGAACTCATTTAGAGTAATATATTAATGGTAATTTAATAATTGATAAAATGAACAAAATGCATAAAAATAAAACTTTGATTCACAGATTAGGTATTGTATGTGTTCATCCTCAAAACTGAAAGTTTGTCCAACTTCAGTCATTGCTTAGTCAAGAACACATAGGAATCGGAATGCTGCAGATCCTCTCAGTTCTCATACATCTTATATGCATTCAGATTCACACATTTTCTTCCTTACTTCACTTAAAATACTAAATGCTTTAACATATGACACCATTTAAATTTTAAGTCAGAACCTTTCAGTTAAATAATTTTTAAAATGGAAATAACCTAAATGTTTAATGCCTTCAGATTTATGCTTTGCTCCATTTTCTTCACAAAATGCAGTTATTTTTCTACTTACGAAAGTATCTTCAACCTTGGGAAAAGGCAGCAGACTGATCACATGTATTATTTACCAACCACCAACTGTACTCAATTAAATTTTATCAACAAAATCTTATTGAAATTGAACTTTAAAATTCTATAAATGAATAAATAATGGCAGCAGAGGAATCAACAGGGGCCACATAAAAGAAGAATTGACAGATTAGAGTTTGCGAGAGTGTTTATACAGGAAAGGAACTTGTATTAAGAAACAAAAGGAGATGGAATGGAGTTAAGACAGGTACATATGTTAGTGCTGTAAACAGTATTTAACAGTGCTGATCTTCCCACTGAGAGATGGAACTCTCCATCTGTTTCAACAAAGGTCCTGGGTCCTAAAATTAAAGTGTACTGATAATGGGGTGTAGGGGGACTCTTTGTATACATTCTTAAGTTGTCATAGACTAATTATTTGGGTATGAAGTTTAAAGCCAGTTCACACTACCACAGATGGGCATAATTCCCCAACTGATGGGGGACACCTACCAAAAACTTAGAATTATAAGATACTAGGTTCCTGTCCATAGGAGAAGACAGAACCTGAGACAATAAAACCAAACACCTGTTAAATAAATCCTTAATCATGAAAAGCCTTGTCTTAAACAAAAGAAAATAATAAGAAAAAGACATAAATAATAAAATTTAATTTTTATTCTGAATGAAGGGATTTGGGGTCCTATTTACATGCAAGTAGCCTGGTTGTTTTCATGGTTGCTGTTGCTGTAACTGTTTTGGAGACACTAGGGATCAAGTGTCCTACATACCAAGGCTCCTACATATGAAACAAGTGCAAAAAATTATGCAAAGACTCAGTCTCACACGTTTTAGGAAGTGTTAATGACAACAGTGACATCCTGCTGTCAGCCAGACGACTAAGGGAAAACATGACAAAGTCATTGACTGAAAAGTAGAGACCACAGCATTAAACAATAATGTTAAAATCATTGAGGAAAACACAACTGAAGACAGATGAACGGACTCTGACAAAAGAATAGCTAATGTATTTTGGTATATAAATAGAAAAAACATTTGCAAGCTGTGCAAGCTAATGATTTACTACTAAAATTTTGGCAAAAACATTAAAAATTGATAACAAAAAGAAGATTCAATGTTATACATATCGGAAAAATGAATATCATAATGATGGCACATACATACATTTATCATGTTCAGAAATTGGCATTAAATAACTATATAATGTCAATTAACAAGCAAAGTAGTAAATAAATTTATGAATCACATCAAAAGAATAGCATTGACAAATAAGAAAGAATAAGTTATTGGCATTTGTAACTATATGGATCAATCCCAAAATTCACAAATGATTTTGTGAATCTTGATAATACTTGATGACAATATGTTCCAAATAAAAACTATTTAATGTATGATTTACTGATACAAAATTCTAGTAAAAACAAATCTTCCATCAGTGGTTGCCTGGTGAAAAGAGATGGTTAGATAAAAGATGTCCTGAGTATAGTGATGAAATCAGGGTGGGGTGAGTGTGCAAAGAAATGTGTTTAAGAACATATGCACAAATATGTGTGATAAAAATTGCATGACCCATTTGTGTGCAGCTTATTGTTTATAAACTCTACATCAAGTAGACTGTTTAAAGGCAAAGTAAAAGGATAAATACTCATTCACGATTAAAGTATTGTGCTGGTTTTGATCAGGAGAGAGCTGCTTGCAATTGGCAAATACCTTCTGCAAATAAGAACCTGCACTTGATCTCACAGCTAAGAGTGAAGACTGTTTTCCCACTAAGGTCTGGGGCAAGCAACCATGTGTTCTACTGCTATGTTTATTCATGCAGTGCTGAAAATTTGAGCTACTAAACAGGCAAAGCAACAAGATTAAAAAGCATGCATATCAGAAATGAAGAAATCATCTGGCCCCTTTGCAGACAATATGGCTCCCTACACTGAAAATCACATAAGTGGTAGCATACACCTTGAATCCCAGCACTTTGGAGGCAGAGGCAGGTGCTTCTCTGAGTTAGAGGCCAACCTGGTCTCTAACCAGGGGGCAGCCAGGGCTACACAGAGAGACCCTGTCTTTAAAAAAAAAAAATAAATAACACAGTGTCTATGAAAAAAACTGCAAAGAATTCTTATGCTAAACAGCAAAAGCCCTCCCAGTAAAAAAAAAATTTGAGAAAAGTTGGTCTTATCAAAGCATAAACTTTTGTTCTCTGAAAGTCCACATGAAAGGACCAAAATTATGAGCTATGAACTTGGAGAAATTATTTGCAATTTATGGTGATATTTTATTTGTACTGAAATGTGATTTTATTTGTATGTTAATAAATAAAGTTGCCCGGGGGGTCAGAGCTATTAGCAAGCCATAGTGAAAGCTGGGCGGTGGTGGTGCATGCCTTTAATCCCAGAACTTGATAGGCAGAGCTAGGTAGATCTCTGTGTGTTCAAGGATACAGCCAGCATTGGAGACACACGCCTTTAATCTCAATACCAACCATAAAAGATCTGGAGGTCTGTACAGACAGACAGTGACTAGGAGGTCATGTGGTTGGGTTTACAACAAATGAGAAGGCAGAACAGAAACTCTATAAAAAAAAAGACAGACACAGGAAGTAGGTCTCTTTTGTAGAGGTACAGCGACAGTGAAGGGTAAGGTTTTTAGCTCTTAGCTATTGCTTTGACCTCTTGGCTTTCATCTCTGTATTGGCTCTGTGTTTCTTATTGAATAAGATGGTTACTTCTACAGCAATTCACATCTCTGACAAAGCTGTAGTACACAGACAATAGTAAGAACTCTAAAACTCAGTAGGACTACAATGATTCAAATAAAATAAGGACAAAAGATGGACAAACAGTTCAGTATTGAGGAGACATAGGTGGCGAATTACTTCAGGGGAAAATAATCAGGGGATATAGCTGTGGCACAGCAGTTAGGAGCACTAGATAGATGCTCTTCCAAAACACCCAGGTTCAGATCCCAGAACCCACATTGCAGCTCACAACTGCCTGTAAACTCCACTTCCAAGCAATCCAATACCCTTTTCTGGCATCTGTGGGCAACAGGCGTGCAAATGTTGTGCAGACATACATGCAAGCAAAACACCCCCACACACATATTTTGTAATTAAAATGCAGATTTGTGGTTCCAGTCCCAAGGCATACATCTACAATGTGACATCCACACCCAAGGCTCAGGGATCTTTGAGGAAGAGGGAACAAAAGATTATAAGAACCAGGGGATCAGGGAGTTTGCTATGAGATTAAGTCTCCCAGAGATGTCAGAAGCTACATCCATAAAGTCTCACCAACATGACTGTCTGAGCATGAGTTGAATTGGGAGAAAACCAATAAACATGCCAAAGTGGGTAGGGGAATGGACATGGGACTTCAACCCTCCACAAAGAACTTTCGCAACTAAGGAATGCTGAAAGTGTGATAAATAGTCTTCCTAGGTGGAGAGCACACCAAGTGGTTATCCAATACCAAAGTCAGCCCTGAAAACATACATACAAGTAATATTACACAGATTGAGCAGGTTGTAATTAGCAATATCTATGTATATAATATACATACATAATGCAGTAACACTTAGTGAAAAAAGAGACCATGAGTTTGAAAGAGAACAAGGAGAAGTATGTGGGAGGCCTTGGAGAGAGGAAAGGGAAGAGAGAGATGCAATTATGTTATAATATCAAAAAATAAAAGAAATAATGTTAAAAGTGAAAAATATTATATAAAAACAAAATAAACTTCTCAGTGACAAAATGGAAGAAAACTATTGACACACACAGAGTCCTTGACGAAATTTCAGAAAATTGTGCTATAATAATCATAAGTTTACATTGTAACATCAGAGTAATTCATCATCATTAAACAGCATTTATTTATGGCTTTGAATGAATTATTGTTTGGTTCTACTATATATGGCTTTGCAGTAGATGATGCTTAAATGAGCATATAGAGACTTGGGATGACTCTGTGATAAATCAGGTGATTTCTCAGTTCTTCATGTCAATACTAAATTAAATGAAAATGTCTAAAAACATTGTATAATCTTATAAAGGTCATCACATGGCTTGTATTACAATTGCTCCAAGCAAACGGTAGGATTTTCAAGTCATTAGAAGATTTATGTCAAAAAGGACTTTTTAAAATGTGTTTCTAAAATGAGAATCTATAATAAAACTGTTCAAATTTTAATGCTAAAATCCTGTTTTCCTTACAGACCCAGGGTGGGTTCCCAGCACTTGCGTGGCAGCTCACAACTGTCTGTAACTTCAGTTCCAAGGGACTCAACATCCTTTTGTGTCCTCTATGGGCACAAGGCATGCAAGTAATACACAGGCATAAATGCAAGCAAATGTCTCATATATGTAATTTTTTGTTATAAAAAATCTTCAGTGATAAAAAGGAACGAAACTCTTGGCACTCAAAGCAGTGCTCTAGACTTTGTCTCCATTTAAAAAGAGAGAGAGAGAGAGCATAAGAAATGAATTTGTTTAATAAAAAAATCTTCATCCGGGTGCACACACAGTGAGGCAAACATTACTGTAACTGAGACTGTTGTGCCCAGAGTCCTCCAAAGACCACCAAACGTGATGCAAAAGCAAAGAGTCTTTTTATTGACAGTTAAGTCAGGACTGTCCGTCCATCTAATGCAGCAGCAGAGCAGGAGAGATCCTGAGTAGCAATGTGGTTTTTAAAGCAAGGGGGCTTAGGATCTACAGACTATATAGGAACAGACTCAGGATTGGTTTATGTGAGCAGCAATCATGTTAGTAACTTTTAATTGGCTAGAGTCAGTTGGGGGTTACAGTTATCCATATTTGGACAGTCCTAGACAAGTCCCAGGCTTTGTCCTTGAGCTGCCATGGAGGCTGGCTGGCCTAGCGCGTACTGATTATGGGGGCTGACTTAGTAGCCCAGGCTCTGTCCTTGACTCATGTACATAGCTCTAAGTTGGTGAGGGGTCCAGACAGTAAACAATTGGCTGAACCTTGAGTGGTCAGAGTACATGCAGAAAGGGAGCAACTGCAAGGACTATGACTTTTGTTCATGGCCCTCCCAGAAACTACTTGCTCAAGTCTCAGGAAATTGTAATTGAGGCCTGATCTCTGAGAGAAGACTGAGCAGCCTGTTATGGCATCTGCTTGGTCCTTTCAAGACAGAATCTAATGCCACAATTCTATTGTCACTGTTTTCCTTCTGATTGTCTTACCTACTCCCTATGCATCAGTTGAGGTCCTTCAGTTTAATATAACCTCTCTTTGGATTCTTAAGTCACAGTTAGAATAATCTTTTCCTTGCAGCAAAGTTTCAATTATTAATTTTCAGACCTGAAAATAAGCCTCCCCAAACAAATTCATGATCGTGCCTGTTTTCTACTGTGCATTCTCTATACATCCTTTATTTTAAAAGCTGCTCTTAGGGATATAATACTGTACCCCACAGTGTTTCCTTAGCAACTTCTGCAGTGCCCCAGGCTCCAGGTCTTAATTCCACCACATGCTGAACTTTTAAAAAGTCTAACATGTCTAAACCTTGAGCTTTCATGTATACTAAATGCAGCACGTTTTCAGGCTTTCCAACGGGTGCCTATAATAGCTTCTGTTAGTAGCTGCAGATAGAAGAAAAACAAGCTCCCCACAAAAAGGCAATGACAGAGTGGTCTCACAAGAACAAATGAATTACTATTCTTCCGAATTTAACATCTAAATCCTCTTTAAAACATCCACTGTGTTGGATCTTCATTTAAACCTTTTTTTGTGTGCTCTGTCCAAGTGAAGAATTACTGTCATCTGAATAGCATTATCTATACCTCCCATAGATAACCGAGGAGTGTTACTTTCTGAGCCCCTTAATCCCAAACCATATGAACGTTTTGTAGTTAAATTCAGTCAAATGCTTTTAAGCTTTCATATGTACAATTCCATGACAATGGTTCTGAACCACGTTGGTTGGATTCTCTTGTATTTATTGCATTTCAAAAGGAAAATGTGGAAAATATGAGAAACATTATATTCTATTATTAATTTATGATGGTATTAGTATTATCAATTTATACATTAAAATAAAACAATGGGTGTTTTTTCATATTAGACACTCAGGAGAAACAGCTATTTCTATCTGTAACAGCATGTGGATATTGATTACACTGGTCCTAATATTAAGCCTGTTTCTCCTGTATCCATAGTCATTCTTGTTTCTTTGTCTAGGGAGATGAGGAACTTACAAGCTGACACATGTGTGTTCAAATCCCAAGGTCCAGCCTTTCCTTTAGCAAATGAATCTCTTTTCTCCTGTGTCAATATTATGACTGAGAAGTATAAGTATGCAAATTACTAGGGGTATAAAAGTAGTACTCTGGGTCTGGAGAGATGGCTCAGCAATTAAGGGCAAGTGCTGCTCTTGCAGATGATCCAGGTTTGGTACTTAGCACCCACATGAAAGTTCTTAACTTCTGAGAGCTGCAGTTCCCGGAAATCAGACACCCTCTTCTGACCTCAGCAGGCACAAGGCATGTATGTGGTGCACACTTATATACATGTAGGCAAAAGAGCCAAAGACATTAAAATATAAAAATAAATGGAAAGTAGTATTATGCATATATTTCAAAGGACTATGAAGGCCTTTTTAACTAAAGGCTTTTCAACACATTGTTTACAAAGAACAAATGTTTTTCCTTAACTAAGTAGATGTGTTAAGTTAACCCATTCATGAAAGGATTGTCCAGACTTATAAAGTCTCTACTCTTCACACAGTGATGGAAACAGTGATACCACAATCACATGGCAATTGACAGCAACTTCCATAAGGACTGTGGTGTATGAGCAGATGTAAAAAGAGCATTGAACCTGAGAACATTAAGCTCAATGCCATCAGCCAAGCACATGAAGACAGATACTCTACGATTTCATTCAATCAGAGAATTCGGTGAAGCAGATCTACCTGAGAGTGGTCATCGGGGGCTGAGGTGCTGAGCAGGACTGGAATGGGGAGATGTGAATTACAAGTACAGTAAGACAAGAGGGATGAATTCTGGGAATCTGTTCCCAGCAGTTACTATGGCTGATGATGATTACTGCAAATGCTTGAAAGTCACCAGAAGACTACATTTACTTTGTTCACTGAAAAAAAAAAAGAAGAAGCAGCACATATGGTGACAGATATATTAGTCAACTTGACTTAATCCTTTATCAAAATACCTCATTGTACCTGATGGATATATACATTGTTTCCATTGTCAGTTAAAAAAAAAAAGAAATTAAGGCTGTTGACGGCTCAATGGGTAGATGCTTGTCTTGCAAGTCTGAAGGCCTGAGTTCAAGTCCTGGAACTTACTTGAAGGTGGAAAGAGAGAACCAAGTTCACAAAGTTATCCTCTGATTTCTACATGCACATCATAGTATACACATCACACACACACACACACACACACACACACACACACACACAATCAATCAGTCAGTCAGTCAATCAATCAATCAATCAAACAATCAGTCAAAATAATAAAAAATAATAAATTTTTAAAAGTAAAAGGACAAGTGAGAATCCAATCCAGGCACTGTTTCCAAGCAATAAGGGTCTGCTGATCCCTCTTTACTGCAAGATCACAAGGTATACGAGATACAGGACTATTTCAAGAATTAAATCAGACAGTATAGTGTTTATGAGTAAAATTAGTTCTAACACGCAATAGACACAGAATATTAGTTATCCTTTGTTCCTTTAATTTTCAAATGACATTTTCTTTAAAATAATATTGCAGATATGAATACTTTTATGTAGTGCTACATATTGGGTGGATATTTAGACAGGAAGATGTCTACTCAGTAGGATCTTAAGACAGCTGATATGGAATGTTTCATAACCTATGTCAAAATTTTACACTAATCCTCTGAACAGCTTATGAAGTGAATACTGTTATGGCAACACTCTGCACAGTGTCATTTTTTGTTAAATACATACCCAGAAAAGTGGAACCAGAAGCTGACATGTCCTACTCTAGAGCTTGTTCTTAATAAATGTGATAATAAATCACGAAGGAATGACACCAAGTGCTGGTTTTCAAACACATTTCATAAGAATTATCTCATGAGTTCTTGCTACTATGTAACATATGACACTTTTGTTGTCCTATTTTATACAGGGTCTGGCTATGTAGCCCCAATTGGCCTCCAACTCAGTATGTAGATCAGGCTGGCCTTGAACTTGCAGTGATCCTGTCTGCCTAATTCTCCCAAATACTGGGATTACAAGCGTGCATGTTCATACCCTGTTTAGCAATCTTAAATTTATTTCAAAAGTCCTCTAGACTGTTATACAACTATCATAGGAATTTAGTTAATAATTTTAAAGAGAAATATAAAAATTCATATTCAAATCTCAAATCTTCTCATCACAGATTTTTTTATTAAATTTTAGAGACTTTCATCCAGAAATGAAATGATAGCATCACAGAGCACAGATATAAAAAGAAATTTCTGTTTTAAATAAAAGTTCTAGAACTAACAAAGTCCTAATTCAAATTCCACCCCCAAATATAAACACTATCATTTTTAAAATCTGTGCACTGACTTCTTGGGAAGATTAGGCATCTGTTGAGAAAGGCAGGCTGTCTTAAAAGTCAACCTCAGACAATCTACCTCCATAGGAGATAAATGGAGAATCTCCTGGAGATGGAAGCAAAATATTTTCATGAATCACCGCCCTCACAGCAGCACTGAAGCTTTTAATTTTCAGCATTGCTGGTCTCCAGGTATATGCAGTGATTAACAGTCACCAGAAATTGAACTAACTCTGCAGAGTCATCCGTGTTAGTACAGAACACTTTTAAATGCCTAGTCTCTTCCCTTATCTTCTCTTCCATTTGCCACACTTGTGTTTCTAGCTTTATTTTTCCCTTCAAAGAATATTGATGCAATGGTGTGAGTTTTTCCTGGGGAAATGAGCAAATGTCTGTTCACTCCAAATCAAGGTATCAATGATGAAGAGCAATTCCATCCAAGTAAATCGTGGTGAACCTAGGAGTTTAATTAGAGTGACCTACAGGAGTACAGGTGAAAGGTTGATCACAAAAGCATGACCAACTTTCGAGAGACTCAAACACCATGGAAAAACTGCTCTCCGGAAGAGGATCTTACACCTGCCCCCTCCATAGCAGAATGTTAACGGGCTCAGGCTTGCACAGATCATATGTGGGTCAGCATACCTGCTGGACATTCAAAGCAGGGCAATGGCCATATCATGCCCAGAGGACCACATCCCTTAACCCACAACAGATGCACTGATTTCATGAGGACCAGAAACACATCCCAGACAAGTTAAGCAATTAATCTATCTTGGGTTTCATTTCATTACTTTTTCCTCTTGGAAAACCTGTCAGATCTTTGGAGGATGACTCATAGCAACATGTGATCACCACTGTCAAGAACATTCTCTCTTCTACACTCTCCTTGTGGTTTACATGGCATCATCATTCCAGTACTTCTCATGTCAGTTACCCAGGCCTTTAGCTGCTGTCTACTGACAGCATCGAAAATTTTGAATGTTTAGATTTTTCATGCTTGAAAGTCTTCCAAGAAACTTAGTTGTTTTGAATATAGACAGCAAAAATACATTTATTTTATCTAGCACTTTTATTTGAAAGCAGCAACCTTATGTGTAAAATGCTTCCCACTTTTCTAGAGTATAACTTGTATGTATGTTTAATTAATCTATCCCAACCAAAAATTATAATAACAAAGACTATTTAAGCAGGGGGTAAAATTGTGTTCTAGAAAGTCACCATATTCCAATGACTTAGATAATAAGCTTGCTGGGATTTTTGATATCTGATATGTTATTAAGTGTGTACAGTGTGAAATGGCAATGCTATTCAAAAGACCATAGCAAGGAAAAATTCAGAATGATCACTAAAGTAAACAGACTTGGATATCATATGATATTTTCTCAATATAAATTATCAGTTCTAGGGGAAAATTTGGAAAACAGAATGGTCACTAGTGGTACTAAGACATATATAAATTTTAGTTCATGTGTTTGCATATTTGTGTGTGTGTGTGCAAGTTTGTTTGAGTACACATTTGTATGCATGCATGCAGAGACTCTTGGAGAACCTCGGGGGTTGTTATTCAGATATATCGGACTCTCTTTTCAGATAGTGTCTTTGCTTGGCTTGGCACTCACTTAATAGGAAAGGCTGGCTGGCCGGGGAAACCCCAGGGATGCTCCTGTCTCATCTTCTCCAGAACTGAGATTACAAGCATACCACAATTCATGGCTTTAAAATTTTTTGTCTGTGGCTTCTAGGGAAAGAACTTGGGTCTTCCTGCTTACAAAGCAAGCTCTTTATCTACTGATTCATCTCCCCAGACTCTTTCATTTCTGTCTGTATGCCTAGACTTTTAACTCTGCTCATCTTGTCTTAGGATAGTTGTAAGACTATCTCCCTCTCTTATTTAGATAATTATTGTCTCATTCTGGAAGGAGGAATGCCACAAGAAAGAGAAAATCTGACATAGTCAGTCACACTAGCACACCCAGGCTACTAGCAGTGATGCCTATTTAATAAAGTCTCCATAAAAGCTACAGAAGAAAAGACTTGGGGAACTTGTGCATAGCTGAATCAAAGTTTCTTGGAAGACTGTGTCCAGAGAGGATGTGGTAGTTTCAGGTCCCTTTCTTTATATGTCACCATAGACCTTCCTTCCTCTGTATCCTTGATATTGCATATGATAAAAGTTAATGTATGTAAGCCCTCCCTGAGATCTGTGAGCTGCTTGAGAAAATCATTTAACTCAAGAAGCAGAATGTAGGAAACTGACTCATTTACCAGCAAACCAGAATCTCAGGTAAGATAGCCTGGTGCTTATTACTAGCAGCTAAAGTTGTTGGTGGAGGGTGTCTTGGAGAATCTGGAGGAACTGGATTAGAAGACACTCAGAAGTGTCAGTAAAGAATTGATTGATAACTCCTGCCTCCCATTATGGAGCTGATGTCCTACTTCTGTGTGCTGCTGTATCCTTGGATAATTTTTGATGTCTACTTCCCTATTTTCCCTCCAGGTTTAGTCAACTTCTACTTCTTGCTTAGTTTTCATCTCGTAGGACTAGTCTTGATCATTCCACACAAACCAGTACAGTCCTTGGCACTCCTCAGCTGGGTGATTTTTGTTCAGCAACTGATGCCTACACCTTCTGCATAAATTCTTAAGTGAATGCATGTTCTAAAAACATAGGTAATAGCAAGCAAAAATCTAAGTTACATACACTGACAAAGTGTTTTTTTAAAAAAACAATGTTATTCATCTTTAATTTCTTTCTCCATTTTTTTCATTTGCAAAAGTCTATTATATCCTTTTATGTGGGTAAACATTCTCTCTAATATTAATTTCCCAAGGAAGTAATTTGGAGTTAATTACATGGCAAATGAATTTTGATACTTCATACTTAAGAAACCTCAAGCCATTTTTTTCTGGGATCAATAGATATTTGACATATAGTAGCTGCATCTCATAATCTAATTAAAGGATTATTTGACACAATTACAGCTATGGCGCATTGAGTCAAGACTTTCTGACAGGGGCACCGATGCTGGATGCTTTCTGTCTCAGGACGGCTTTCTCTATTACACTGAGGACTTGCTTCATAACAAAGTGCCTCCTGTGTAGTGTCAGCAACATTTGTACCATGAAGAATACTAAATAATTTCTGCATTGCCTGATGTTATTCCTGTGATAGAGATTGTTCACATCATGTGGAAAACCTGAAGAGTCAATGATTCTGAGTAAATCTAAGATTGGAAACTCTTCTTAGAAAAAGAAAAAAAAAGCAGAAAAATTTTCTTAAAATTGTAACTTGTCATTTCTGATTTAAGTGGGTACTTGATATTTTTATAACCGAATTTTATGTCCTATTTCTCATTTAGGTGAAATATACTTAATGAAATTGACCTTTCTAACCCAGAATCGTGATGACATTATTCCAGTCAAATTTTTGTGTCAGGGTCTTTTGTCTGCATGCTGTTTTATAAAATATAAAAGGTGTGGTGTAGAATATGCTGTTCCATTTTTTACCAAGATTAAGACAATTTCAAAACATATACTAGAAAGAAGAAGAACAGATAAAAGATAACGTCTTGAGTACAGGTATTCCTCATCACACAGCCTCCTTTTTATTGTTGTTCTTCAATTTTATGTGTACATGCATGAGTCTGATTATGTAGTACATATGTGCAGTACCCAAAGAGGTCAGAGGAAGGTGTTGGGTCTCCTGGAACTGGAGTCGCAGGAATTGTGAGCCACCATGTGGGTGCGGGAACCAAACCCAGGTCCTCTACAAGAACAACAAGAAACGAAACTCAGGTCTTCTACAAGAGCAGCCAGTGCTCTAAACCTCTGAGCCATTGCTTCAGCCTTAACAGCTTCTTTTTGTGTCTTCAACTCAAGGATGCTTGGCAGGAACGGAAGGGGTGGAGTAACTAGTAGAAAATACTGTTATTTCAGAGTTTTGGACAACCCTGTTCTTTAGTCATTCTTTTTTTTTTTCCCCTTTTCTATTTTAATAAAAAGAAAAAAGAAAAAGGTTATAACCAACATAAGAAAAACTATACACAAAGTACAATAACCATATACAATATATACAAGTAATAAATACCTAAACAATGTCTAGTTCATTCTTTAACAACTCTTTGGAGCATCCTGAATAAAGTCATAAGGCTAATCTCCTCGAAGCTCACATGTAAATGGGAGCAGTTACAAAATTGCAAGTGTCTTGTCTTTGAGAAGAGTCTTTTACATTTCAATGGTATAATGAATCAACAGATTCCTTCACTGACTATCATGAATGAGGACAATGACAATAGCTACCATTTAATCTTTTTAACTCACGAATTCATTGACCAAGAATGACATTGATAGACAACTGACATGTGTCACATTTTTATCCAAGTATTTGAGACTCAGCTATTAAAAAAAAAAATAGGCACTATGCTAATTTGCCTTTAATTATCCCAATCAATCAGGTAACTATTATAATTTTAAGTATAAGACAATGAAACCTTGGAAACACTATTCACTAAGTCAATATGCTTGTATGGATCACAAACAGCACATATTCATATTGGTGATACCTAAAGCAACACCATCCTTTGTTTTCTTCTATATATTTATACTGGAAGCTTTTATTTGCTTCCACTGACAACACACATATTTGCCTTTCCCAGCTCACAGCTTGGTCGTTGTATCAGTTTTAAAACTGCCCAGTCAGCTTTCACAGTCTTTCTACCCAAATCTATTTTGTACAACCCTCTTAAAATATCCCTTTCCTTCCAAGTGAGTTCCAGGAAAAGGCGCAAAGCTACACAGAGAAACCCTGTCTCGAAAAACCAAAAAAAA